>NC_060215.1:96532500-97957500 GCF_021130785.1 Homalodisca vitripennis
ACATAAACTGCTGTGCCTCCATTTTTATGTTCCTGTCTACAATAGGCATCCGCCAAAATTAAATCTTCAATTTGGGTGTACACATCAATTTCATCTTTAACTAGCCAATGCTCTGAAATGCACAGTATATTTGGTCTAGTTTCCAATATAAAGAAAGATAGAACCTCCATTTTTGTCCTTAAACATTGAAATTTATTGAGGCCTTACCTTGTCTGAGCTATAATTTTTCATAGGCTTTTTTTAACTTAGGCCTATGTCTAGTTGTTTGGGAGTTTAAGCTAGGAGGAATAATATCACTAGACTGAGTGTTAGACAAATGAGAAACTAAGTTACACTGAGAGAGTTTTTGTGTTTCTGAATAAAAAACGCTTCAGTGTTACATTTCTGGGCCAGCGGGTACAATCCATAACCTTGGAAGCTTGGTTTTGAGAGATGATGGTACCTATAGATTCTGTAAGATTAATAGGAGACATCTTATTATCGCTAGATGAGGAATTTGATCTAACAAGTCCTAGGCTAGCATTAGGTTAGAGTAAAAGAGTTGTCCAGTCTTGACTGCATTCAAGTGATTATGTCCCTTGAAGAGACAGTGTTGCCAGCTGTAACTGCTACAACTGGAAATTTCCCTGGTGAGACAGGATTAGGAGAGCACAAACGATTTAGGTTACATTACTTTACAATGCTTCTTCAGGAAGGTTTTTCCCAGTCAAAGTTATGGTAGCAAACTTTCACATGACATAAACTGTTAGTAGATGTAGGACAAAGTTTGTGATGACATGTTGATATGAATTATACTCGTAGTACATACAAGTACAGATACAAACACATTAACTTGAAGGCGGCTGATCTCTGTTTTTTGTGGGGTTGGTGAAGAAATTAAAATTCCATTCTGTTACTTACCTACAACTTTAAAAAACAATATTCATAGAAACTGAGATATTTGATAAGCTTGTTTGTATTAAACACACTTCATGTGATTTTTATCATTTGAGGTTGTTTGAAAACCCAAATGTCTTCTTTCTAAAAATTATATAATCTTTAATTGTAATGATTTCAGTATTTTTATTTGACATAATGATTCAAATTCTGAGAATAATGTTTAAATCAGTATGATTATATTATAGTCATTAACAAGTATTTACAACAGATATATTTATATTAACAATAAAGGATTGGATTTTTATCTAACTATCAAAAGAGGAGTAGAATGCAAATGAAGTGTATGGAAATGTATGTTGTGTCTCAGGTTCTGGGTGATCTTGGAGAGACCACAGCTTGAGGACAGTGATAGCTCGACAGTGGCAGATACCATCTCTGCTGGGAATGAAGAGAGAGTACCTCTTGCGTTCACCACAGACTCTTTCAGTGAGAAGTTGAAGGCAATCCCTCCTCTCTTCAAGTACATGATACCACTTGGCCTAGTCTATTTGTTTGAGTACTTCATAAACCAAGGTTTGGTTAGTATCATTTTTGTTTGAGTTTATATACAATTTTAACCCTTTCACTAGCTTTCGCTTGTATACAAAACAAATGGGTTAGTACACTGGAGCTATGGGTTGAAAAATTATTTGTTTAGCTCAGGGACATATCATGCTATCCCTGCATCTTTGGGCAATTTGAAACTTACAATTTCTCTAACTTTTTCAATGGCTTCGCGT
The DNA here is from genome assembly GCF_021130785.1 of Homalodisca vitripennis. Classification (NCBI taxonomy): domain Eukaryota; kingdom Metazoa; phylum Arthropoda; class Insecta; order Hemiptera; family Cicadellidae; genus Homalodisca; species Homalodisca vitripennis. Next base: position 96,534,159 of record NC_060215.1, read on the forward strand.
CTCTGCTGCATTGAGGCCAAAATTTCTGGCACAGTTCTCCAGATTATTCTTTTTTCAGAAATTACCCAGATAAAATTTTAAATCCTCAGACACGTCTGATTTATTTGTTTAATCAATTGGTATCAGTATTTTTGGCTACATATACCATGGGGAGCATAACTGAGCATTAATGTTTTTGATCATGCTAGAAGCCCAATAAATGGTTTCATTATTATTTATTTCTGGTTCTTGATTATATTTAATTTCTTTCAGATAAGTCTATAAAATCTTTATTTTTTCTCAATAGAAGTGATAGCCTATCTTTTTGATGACCATCATGTATTAGTGTGTACTTTTATTGTACGATCCAAATACTTGGTAACGAATTCCCATCGTATGATTGAACCACCAGTGAAACAGAACTTACTGAGTACCACTTCAAAAACATGATCATCATTGGAGATACTTCTGCTGCATGCTCATGAACCAAATTCAAGCTGTGCACGGTACAAATCCAGCTAGGTCATTGGTATGCCCAATTCGAGCCTGTGCACCATTGTAAATTCCTGCCTTGTTCATACCATTGTCAAAGGCTTGGCCATGAAAGTAATTTATGTAAAATCCATGTTCTTTAACTTTGTGCTACAATTACTTCAGAAGTCTCTTCACCAGTTTTTGTGTGGCTAACAAAAAGTGAATGAAAAAAATTGTTGATTTGAGCCTCACCACGAGAAAAAATTAATGTACCTTATGACTTCATTCATTTGTTCAGAATGTGAAATATCAGGGTTACAGTCACACATAATTGATAAATATTTTTCTGATTTAAGTCCCATTAAGATATGTGAGTATATTCCATTCACAATGAGATGCATTACTTTATTTTGTATCACAGATGAAAAATAACGTGTAGAATTTTTTATTGTATGTATTAAATGTGTTGTGTAACCCTTTCAGGAGTGTGGACAACATATGATATCCCCTTTTGCATGTTTGAAATGAGTAGACAATAGACAAATTCTTTATGCATGTACATAGAGTAACAGAATTGGTGTTAGGAAACAAATATTATTAAACTGCAATACACATTGATCAACAGACAAGAGTCACAATGAAGAAACCATTAGTTATACTAAGATTCATACTGTAGTTCCACCAGTTTATATTATAACTTTTTGAAGCGAATAAAATGTCTTTTGTAGAAGCCATTCTTGGAGTTCCTTCTTGAAACATTTTTGTCCTGTGGTATCTTTCAGATGGTCTTGAAGAATGTCAGAGAATTTGGGTCCTGCATAGCTTGGCTTCCTCTTGTAGAGTGCACAGTGATGTGTTAGTAGAGCATAATTCTTGGCATTCCGGATATTGTAAGAGTGTCTTTCTTGTGATGTTTTGCAAGACAGCATAGCAAATCAAATCACCTCAGACACAATCAAGGACACCACAGTCAATAATTGTAGATCTTGAAAGGCTTTATGGCAAATAGCTATTGGATCCAGACCTGCAAATGTTCTCACTGTTTTTTTTTTTTTAATACTAGCATGTTGGAGATTTTCGGCTGAAGAGTCTCCCGAAAAAAAACACTAGTCCATACCTGAAGTATGACTTAACACATTCGAGTCTACGCTCGAGCCAGACTCGAGCGCCATTGTTTAAACCCCCGGCCGGCGCTCGAGCGTGACTCGAGCACACAGCTTTGCCGATTGATATACGGAGTTGCTCGAGTGATTTTTCGAGTGCCGTCTGCTGCATTAGAAAGCCAGCTTTAATGGTTAGTTTCAGAAAAATTTCCGCTAGGCGCTACTACGTCATACCCGCTTGAGGCTTTTGTTTATCCACTGACGTGGCCTGGCGCGTCGTCAGTCTGTCTACGACAACAAACAATTTTTTTAGCATTTGAATTTTTTTGGCAATTAAAATAATTATTTGTAAATATGTATATAGTAAATGCCTTTAAAAACATTGAAATTACTTGTTTTATTTATTCAAAAGTTAGTTTTCAAGTAAGACAAGACATGCGGGAGTTTTTATTTTTCTTAAAAAAATGTAAGTTTTGAAATTTTTTAAAAAATTAATTAGATTTTATAGGAATATAGTTTTACACATCAATTTAAAGAGGAAAGATAGAACTTTCAAGAAAATATAATATCTTATACATAATATTTAACAGTTTTCTAAAAAAAAAATCTAAAAACCAATTAATTTATGCAGACCAGGCTATAAAAACAGCAAATAGCGAGCCAGACTCCAATGTGTTAAAGAGTGAGACATAAGCAACTTTTGCTGAGTCTAGGCTGCTAATTATTTAACTCTTTTAGAACATATAGGCTACTACTGAGTTTTTTATTGAGTTCATAAATTTGTGGAGCCCAGGTAAGTTTGTGGTCAATTATAATTCCCAAATATTTAGCTTCATTTTTCAATTATGTGACTTGAAAGCCAGAAATAACTGCATTTGCTTTTTTTAAATTCAGTTGTTGGGTTTTACATTTATTTAGCACAAAATCGTTTTGATGACAGCATTGTTTAAGTTATGTTCATTGTCATCATCATACTTTATTGTCATAATGAACATTTATAAATGCAACAATAGCGGTAAAAACAGATGACATTGTCATAGCATATAGTTAAATAATAGACAAAATTTAGTCATAAATATTTGACAAAATTTTTAGTGAATATTCAACTTAGAATATATCATCATACCTTATGAACAAAAGTATATACATATTCTAAAGTACATGTTTTGACCTATAACAAAAACTATAACTATAAATAAAGCTATAATATATTTTTTCTAGTAGATAATCAGTAAGACTGCCATTGAATGTGTTGGTGGTTAGTTTACTCTTTAGGTCAGAAGGTAGTTTATTAATAATTTTCTCCCCATGTACATGTTGTTTTTTCCAATAAATTTAGTGTGTGTCTTGGGTATTGAAAATCTCTCTTCAATCTTGTGGTTATACCCATGAATGGTATTATCACTTATCAAATTTTGGTAGTTAGATTTAACCATTAACAGTGTCTTGAAAATTATTAAACTGAGAACTGTCATTATCTTGAGATCTTTAAAAATCAGTTTACAAGAAGATCTCCATCGGGAAAAGTCATAATTCACTAAAACTTCTTTTTAATTAAAAATACCTTTTTTTATTTCTGATGCAAATCTTCAAATTTCTATTATGTAATGATGATCAAGTAGAAATATGCATAGTAAACTATTAAACGAGTTTTTAGGTCTATATTGTTTCTTAACACAAGCATTTGAAAACAGTCTGAGTTTAATGTCCCTATTATTGTTTCAATGAATTTCCCCAGGTCAAATGTGAATCAATATATACCCCCAAAAATTTGGTATTTTTATTCATAATAAATGATTGATTTCCAATATCATCTCCTCACCAACGTTGGATCTAGATTGGGCAGTATAAAACTTTAACCATTTGGGTCTTTTCTTGGTTTAATTTTAAACCATTGACTGTAAACCATATTTCTAGTTCGCATAGAGTGTCCTTGACTTTAATTTTCAATTCAGTATCTTTATCGGCTTTTATTACTGATGTGGAAAGGTGCTTATTATCATCAGCATAAAGTATTAAGTTGTTAGATACATTTATAGGCAAGTCCTTTACATATAAAAGGAATAAAAGAGGCCCCAAAATTGACCCTTGTGGAACTACCATCCTGATTTCTTCCTATTCTGACTTAAATATTGTATTATTTTTCTGAATTACTGTTCATTATAATTGTTTGTTAAGGTAGGATATTAGCCATGAAATAGTTTCTACAGAAAAATTGTAATTACAAAGCTTATTAAGAAGAATTTGATCAATTAATTTAATCAAATGCATTAGATAAGTAGCAGAAGATGCCCATTGTTCTCTGTGATCTATCCAAGGCCCAGGACACCTCATTAACTAAATTTGATATTGCACTTGTACTCAATCCTTTTCAGAACCAAAACTGTACATTTGCCAAAATGTAATTTTTTCTAAAAAGAATATTATTTTATTAAAAGCTAATTTTTCAAAAACTTTAGAAAATGTTGGTAAACTGAGACCGGGTCGATAATTGTCATGATTACACAGCTCATATTTTTTTAAATAGGCTTGAGTTCTGTATACTTTAAAAGCTCTGGAAAAAAGTTGCTTTGAAATGATTGACTTCCAATGACCACCAGAGGCTCTGCTTTGCAACCTCTTTTATTAAATTAAGAGTTATTTCATCCCAACCTGTTGAATCTTTGTTACTTAGGGATTTTTATAACTTTAACAACTTTATTCAGAGTAGTGCTATCAAAATCAGAACGCATATCTTTAATTAGCAAGATTTAGCATGCTCATTGCAAGATTTAAAGCTCTCTGATCACAAGGAGACAATCAAATTTCCTTTGCGGTCTCAGTAAACTTTTTGTTAGAACACTCAGCAATGTCTGTTGCATTACCAGTAAGATACACATTACTGATTTTCGGATTCATTACAGACACTCTTAAAAATCTTTTTATAACACTTAACATAATTAATAAAATATAAATAATCTGTCATCTTAGCTATCCTACAAAGCTCTCTTTTCTTATGTCTAGATATTCTAATACCAGCTGTAACTCATGATTTACTTTTTTCCACCGCTTTGTGGTTTATTACTATAGAACGTTGAAGGAAATGATTGTTCAAATAAACATTGGAATTTCTCAAAGAAGTTTTTACAGTTTTTTCCACATCTTTGTCAAGAGATACATTCTAAATGGTTAAGCTTAGGTTTCTAGAAAAAAAAAACTCAATATATTTTGTTGAGAATAAACGCTTTTTTGTTTTGCACCATTGACAGTTCTATTCTTATTATCAGGATTACATTCAAGATTTACAAATAGTGCTCTATGATCCGATAGGCCATTTTCAAGGTTCATTTTAAGATTTGAAGGCACAGTTTTCATTTTTAGGGTAAGAATATTATAAATTCATGAACTTGTAGAGTTTGTAATCCTAGTGGAAAGAGAGAAATTCAGATTTTAACTGTGGGTTGCTACAATTATCTTAGTATTAATATTAAAATCAGCAGCCAAATAAATGTTTTTTAGCTTTTGTCGAAATTGTTAGTAAATCCTCTAGCTTATCCATAATATTTTTAAAATTTTCATGACCTGGAACTCTATAGATAGAAATAACTAGTAAATGTAAAGTAAGAATATTTATACAAGAAGCTTCAAAAATTGAATGCTCATTAAAGACACACAAATCCTCTCTCACACAGTATTTCTCTAGCTTATCTTTTGTTAAGATACAGGAGTCCCCATGAAATTCCAATATTTTCACAACTTTCTTTGTTGTTAAAGTAATTCTCACTCAGCTCACTGTTCAACACCAAAAAATCACCATTTACAATACTTCCTCCTATCTCACTTTTCAGAAGTTAAGTTGGCTTCTCGGATGAAATACCAGGTTGTGAGCCAATTTGGGTTAGTGTCAGGGTTTTTTAGTTGAAAGAGGGCGAGGAAAGGTTAGGGATATTGATCTGTGACTGTGAGGCGTTGCAGTTCTGTGATGAAGAGCTTAAGAGTTGAGTAGGTCGGGTGGTGAAAGGAAAGTTAGGCAGGGTGGTTGATATTGAGGAGGGAACAGTTAGGGAATTGTGGGGATTAATTACGTCTTTTCATTCAGTGTTTTCATTGTGTTCTGTGATGAGTTGTTTTAGTGTTCCCAGAAATACTGAATGTGAAAGACCACTCTCAATACACAATACGACTTTTGGTTGTTAGACAGAATGTAGACTGTAGCTTTTGTTGACCACTGAAACTCAGTGATGATCTTGATAAAATGTCTAGGCTTGATTAGGTCTCTCACAGTTCCAATGGGAGAACATACTAAGGTTTTCTGTCCTCTATTAGTGAAATCATTAGTGAACTGTGTAAAAGCAGTGTCATAGTTTTCTGGTGTTGGCTTGCCCAGGATACTGACTTAGTCACCAAACTGCAGATATGAGCTCCATTTGAAATTTTCTGACGAGTTAACTTTCCATCTACATAATCATCTTGCTTAGGCCTTTCAGAGTTGTGCCTGAATACTACAGCCTGTCCAGCTGACATATGTCTGGGGTCCTCATGATCAGCCGAAATGGTGTGGGCAAATCCCACTGTTGGGTCTTCCTTTATCTGTGCTATTCTGTCGTTCATGTGAGCCTCTAGTACATTAATAGCTTCTTTGTGGTCACTGATGATAAATTTCGGTACCAATGTTGTTTCATCGGTTTTTCTTTGAAGCATGTGTGCTAAAGATGCAACAATATTTAACTTTCCTTTTTTGTTGAAATGAAGACTGAGAGAAGTAAAAAAATGTCGAGGTAGTAGATGCAAATGAAGAACTTGCACATTTTGATTTTGCCAACAATCCTCTGAATTTCAAAGTTGACTCTAGTTAGCTTCAAGTCAAAGTTTGGAGTGTCTTGTCGCATGGATTTGTGGCCAATATAAGTTTGTTGTTTTTGCTATTCCTGATGAGTTTATGAATGTAATCTGTCAACAGTTTGATAGCAGTAGACTCCATATTATTTTTTCCTGCTAAAACAAAAAGGTAATCTTTTTTTGTTAGATCTTTACACAAATTTATAACCTCTTGAGTAACTTGGTAGAATTTTGCACCACTCCTTACATAAGAACAAAAATTCAAATTAGTTTTTACCCTCAATAACACTACTTAAAGTTTTGCCATGGCTCTCTGACATTACTACTAATTTATTCCTTAAATCATCTGGTTTGGATTGGTTTTGAATAATCTTGTCCTCCAAGGGTGTTTTGGAAATCTTTATCCTTTTGAAATATGCTTATTTACTCCTGTTTCCACTTTATTGATTGATTGTACCTCTTCGGAATCTATTCTTGATAAAACATCAAAGTAATTTTCATAACTAGTGCTGCTGATGCTTGAAGTAATAGGAGTAGTTTAAGACCCTTGGATGTTTCCCATGAGTTCTTTGTTGAAAAATGTTCTAGGGGTGAATAAGAAGTAAGATATTTATTTTTACTAGTTTTTATTTGATCAATCACTATCTGTAGGGCAGTGTTATCATTTATTATCAGACTGTATTTTTTTCTATCACAATTTTTTTCCAGTGATATGCTCTTCTGTAAGTGTGTTGATCTGAAATGGCAAATACAAATCTTGAGTAGTGTTTTTGATGTAGCTTTATTTTCTAATGTAGTTTGTAGGTTATGTTCAGGGGATGTTGAATCATTATTTTTTTGTGCGATGAAAGGTGTTTTGGGTGTTGATGTTTTTAGTAATCCAGCAGGAGTATTTGAAGTTGTTACTTGCCTTATAGGACCTAAGGTTTTATCAAAAGATTTGGCATTGCTTACTTTTAATTTCAATCAATGCTTTTTGGTATTTGTCTCTAATCATGTTTTAAACTTACAGATTCCAAGAGGTATTTAGATCTGTTTTTAAGGTGAAATGACAGATGTCATTTTTATTTACTGTATTTGTTTCAGTGAGGCAAAAACATCATTTCATATTTAAAAAACCCTTTTGTATGTTTCTCTATCCACCTTCACTATTCTAGTAGGCTAGAATGGGTGACCTTTTATTTTACAAAAAAACAAGATCATTTACTTTGAAGTCCATTTTTGTTTGATTGTAAAAACACAATTTAACTATCTATCTAACTGCACTTTGGTGTAATTCAGTGGTAACTACTCAGTTCATCATCAACTGAAACACCAATAAATAAGTCAAATGGAACAGCCGATCTCCAACCATAAACTTGTTTTCAGACCATTAGTCATTTTTTATATATTTATACAATCATGTAATTAAATTAATAGCATTTGGCAATAATTCCATTAGCACATAAATAAAATTCAAAAGATTAATTCAATCCTAAAAACATCAACAAAGTCAACGTTTAAGGTTCAGTAAAAAGTAACAAACTGGCGTGATTTGAACCAGGAACCTTAAGTTCAGTAAGCCAAGTTTTACTGACTGAGGTAATCTGGCATGAAAATGGGTTGATGAGGATGGTCAAATAAGATATAAACCTGTTTATCAAGTAACTGAATAGTCTACTTGTTTGTTATCATTGGCAGAAACTATCCCTATCCCTAGTATATAAATAACTTGAGTTTATTTTAACAAAATGTTCCTTTTCGCTTTTTTTTTCAATTTCACTTTAATTATTGTTTTATTGATCAAATAAAAGATTTTCACTCATTTTAACATGTAATAGCTTTAGTTTATGATAAAAGTTAAAATCTTTGTTTATAATAAATATAATGTAAAACCAACTTTCGAAGTCATTAACTTATCTTATATTCTTCATGTTCCACAAGACTAATCATTTATAAAACACTAACTAAACAATTTAATCACAAATAAAACTTCAACTTTGTCTAGTCCCATGTAACCCTATCATATCCAGAGCAAATTAATTCAGGCAATATATGTTCAGAGCAATAAATGGGGATATCAATTCCAAAATTTCTTATTTATAACATTAAAGTAGTATGGAGATTATTCATCAACTCCAAAAGATGTTTGAATTTAAGGGAAGATATTATGTTGGTTACTTCAATGACTGATGTTGGTAGAAGAGTTAAGCTGGAAACAGTAAATTTTAGTACATTTACTTGTGGTCTGTGTAGTAGCCATAAGTTTTTTCAGCAACTGAGACAAAATGTTGATTGAAGTGCTGTATACAAGGATCCTTGATCAATTTATTGTCAATAAGCGACTGGCAATTGTTGAGATCTTTTGTAATTTTGCACCTTTCATAGTTAATCATATCCCAAAGGGCTTTTAGTTTGTTTTCGTACTTTTGTATATAGTTTGATGTGACTTCTTTCCAGTTTTCCTTCAGATTTAAATCATAGTCTTTTTTCTGGCAGCTGTCTCTGCTTTATTTTTCTCTGAACCAGCTCTCATTCAAGAGCATACAAGTTGTTGGATATTAGAATTTTTGTTTCCACACAATCACAATACTAAACTTTCTTTTCTTCTTTGATCTTGCTTTCTTCAAAAGGCATGCTGAATTCAAGCATATTTAATATGCTTTTAAAGCTATCATAGGCCTCCTCAATGTGTATATTATTGTAGATATTACACCAGGTCTCGTTTGACAATACAAATTTCAGTTTTTAAGCTTTTTTTCTACATGTTGACGATGGCAGTTTTACATTCTGAGAGTTCAAGCAATGATAACCCAAGTGCTTTTGCCCTAAAAAAAAAAAAAAAAAAAAAAAATACATTCTGAGATTGTAGGTTGATTGATTTTGTAAACAATTTTATTTACACTAGCACAAAAAGCAAAGAGCTTTATAATAAAGCGCTTTCACTTGAACGATATGTACTGCTTGAAACTTAGCTCTCCTTTCCTTAATATACAGTAAGACTTTCATCAATCACCAAGTTTTGGTTAGGCTGAAAGTGTGAGAAAAATTTATGCCTGGTTGTTTAAGTTATTGTTCTCATTTTATATCGTGTTTCACCTACTAGAGGGTTCTTAGTAAGAGAATATGCCAATCCATATAAAATTAGTGGGTGTGTATGAACCCACTGAATTCTATAAAAACGCACACCGCACCATCATGGTAGTACGGATATAGTGGTTTCTTATGTTAAGAAGGGACGTAGAAATGATATTGTAACTACAATTCGTAATAGTTTCAGTCACAATTATTGATAAGAAATAAAAGTATGTATAATGTATTTCCATACGTATATTGTAAAATTTAAGAGCATGAATATTTCTATTGTCTGTAAATTAAACTTCTTCAAAGTGCAACTTTACCCCATTGCTTTTGTTTTAGTTTGAACTGATCTACTTCGATAACATATTCATCAACCACGCGGAACAGTACAGATGGTACCAAGTGGATTACCAGATTGGTGTCTTTATATCAAGGTCTTCCGTCAATCTGTTAAAGATAAATGCTACCTGGCTTCTGGCTGTTTTACAGGTATGATTATGAATACTGTCTATCAACACGTAGGAAATTGTAGCATTTGGTTAAACAATTGTGTATGGTATAAAACATGAGAAAAGATTATTTGACAGTGGAAAAGTGACTGCGGCAAAAAAAATGTGTTCAGTATTTACATTCAGTCTTATGTTTTCAAGAATAATAATACCAACCCCTTGTCATAGACGTAATTTCTCAACCACTCTGTTTATAATTATATTCATTTGCATTGAAACATTAAGTACATTTATACAAAATATTTTATATGTAAGAACAGTTTTATTCTAATCTATAGGTACCTAATTATTGACATATGCAAAAAAGTAGAACCCCGTAGATCAAATCATAAAGTTATAAACAATTAGTTTTAAAATACATAATTTTTAGTTTTTAGTGTGCTTACTTATTGATTGATTGATGAAAAAAGTTTTTCTTTTTATTTTACAAAGTGAAAATTGTGATGTGTACAAACAATACACTAAGATATCCAGAAATTAATTACGATTTTACAAAATAATTTATGCTAAATTTTTATGAAATGGCATCATATTAGACTGTATCCTAAGATCATATTGTCTGTATCATACACATTGTTAGTTACTGAAATGAAATTATAATACTGCATACTTGTACTCAAGGTTTTAGGAATTGTAAGGTGGTGGTTGGGATAATATTTTATAATTTAAATCTACATTCCTTTTAGATAATTTCCTATCTACAGAAGAATAGAAAAACCCCATTTTATCACACCATGAGGAACTGTTGGCATCTAAGGGGGGAAATTGGGTGTTTTTGTTACCAGGCCAAAATAAAAATGGCTGAAGATAAAAAAATTGATATATTTAAAGTATGTACATGAGTTACAACTTCAGATAGAGCCATGTTTTTTAATGATTGATGATTTAAGAAAATATTTTTTCTAATGAAATATTAATTAGGGAAATTGAATTTGATAAATAAAAAAAACATATTATGGAAACTTCATATCCTTTTCAACAGTTTTTCTTTTATAATATGTCACTAAATACATCTTTAATTGCTAACAAATCTGCATGGAGTAATCAAATAAAATTTTTTCTATTTTCAGAAAAGGTATTTCAAAGTGACTAAAAATTTTCTGCTAGAACATTGGTTGCATTACCAAAGTAGTAGGTAGCAACTGATAAAGATTTGAGAAACATTTCTATTTTGAAATCGTAAAACTGTCTATTATTTTTGCACTGTTATATAAAAGTGTTTAATTCTGTAATAAAGTACTCGTAGATTAAATATTTTTATTTTTTGCAGGGTATAAATGTGATTCTGTTTACATTTGAGGCACTTTATTCGTTCCTCCCCAATATCTATATTGTGCTGGCTGCAGTGTGTTGGGAGGGTCTGCTGGGTGGGGCCGCATATGTCAACACCTTCCATAAAATCAACACAGAAGTAAGCTCACCGTAGTGTATATAAAGATTGAAGACAACTAAAAATCTTCAAATCTCTTAATTTTAAATATTATAAGGAAAACTGAAGTGCTGCTATAGAAAATAAGTAATGCAGGATAAAAGAAGCCAAATAAAATAGGAAAGGAACAACATAACTGTAACTAACTGTACCTACAATTTTATCCCATCATAAATCACATAATACAAAATATATTACGTCTTATCACCACCTGTTTTATCACAGTTCCGTGTAATATTTGTTGTAATATCCTCAGTACCGTTTGTTCCTCAAAGTAAATGGAGTTTATATGACTCCACTTAAGAACTCTAGCAGTGGTATCATTTAGCAGTTGATATGTAAGCATCAGACTAACCACTATAATGATAATGGATGCAAATAGTATCTTATTAAGGGCTGACTTAGTATTTTATTTTAAAAATTCTGTTTTGTCTATCTAACTGTTTTATTACTCTTACTACTAATTACTTTGATCCTAGTAACTTTAAACTTGGTACATAGTTTCCTCTTGGTCAACTCTATTGATTTTGGGGTCAAATGGTCAAAGGGCAGCAAAGTTGTAAAATTCTGGTAATAAGATACAGTCGGTTTGGTAAAGACTTTCATTACATTCTGTCAGGTCCTTCAGTATTCTTTTGTGTCAGTTTATTAGTATCGAAATTGTACTTAAAGATAAGTACCAGAAGTAATTTTCATATTTTCAGGTGGCCCCAGAGAAGAGAGAATTTTCAATGGCCATTACATCATTGGCAGATGCCCTGGGAATAACCATCGCAGGGTTCCTATCCATGCCAGCCCATAACTACATCTGCGGCTTGCCTCGTCACTTGTAGCAAACTAAACAAAGTCTTGCCTTTACTACATGTGGCTTCATCTTATTTAATGTCTAACCTGAGTCGTTTTTTTTATTCAAAGCATACTATATTTATAATTAACAAGCTTACTTTAAATGAAATAATGTACTGGTATATCTTGGCGTGTCAAGCGGCTAATTATCTTTGATATGTTGGATGGTAACATTTTAATAAAATATGTACATTTGGTGTAACATTATAACATTTTGGTGTAAAGTTATTGCTAAGTGTTATTTGTTTAACTGTTAAAGTTGATAATAAACCAGATGTTTGTAAAGTATTCTTTTCATATATTAAACAATGAGCTGAGTTACAGCATTTATAAAACTTGTTGTATGTGGATCAATGAAACTTCCAGGTTTTCAAAGTACACCAAGGAATTAAAAGTTGCTTCAACAATAAATTTGTGTAAAAGTCTGTGATAGTAAAAAAGTGAATTCTTATAGTGTCTTTTGTGGAGAGTATCACAAAAAGAGGCTATATTCTTCGGAAATATAATATATATATATATATATAAAATATTTATAGTGGAGATATTTTTTTAATAATATGATAGTGGAGTTTACAATGAGAACTGTATTGATAACTGTATTTTTGTTCATCTTGTCTTCTAGTTACATTAAGGAAATAAACATTTAAAGCACAGCTGTGTTAGATAGCATTATGAAAGTTCACTGTCATAAGGAATCAATCAATGTTAAACCTATAAGGTTAGGCCTATAACAGATTTCAATAATGAAAAATAAATGTGTCATGAAACATTGAAATGACAATTTGAAATTAACAAACAAGCTGTTTTGTTCTCCCTCATCTTATTCCAACTCAAGGCTACTTTACTATTTATTAACTGATTGAATTGAAAGAATAAATTCACTATGAAATAATTGCTAATCTTAAAACATGATCTCAGTCACATACTATGCACTCTTAACACTGACTGCTAGACAAATTATGATAAAAGTAATGGATCCATTAAAAGGCAGGAGCTAAAAGCAATGCTCCCTTTCAGTTTTCTAAAATTGTTTATTCATTGTAATTTATCATATGTTTTGTTGTAACTAGGGCCACTATATCACCGGATTTCCCCACAGATTACCGGATTTAGACGAGATAATTATAGTTCCCGGTAATTCACAAAATATTAAAAACCTCCTCTTTATTACACCATGTAATGACTGCCAAAGCTGGTCCAACTCTCCCTTTATGCGTAGTCTATTACTATTACTTTGTGGCTTCATTTCAGCAGAAAACTTTGTTAACTTTTACTTATATTAAAATAAGCCATCAAGTCGCTGAGGATACAAAGATTTCCAGTGCCTGTCAAAATGAAATGAGTGAACCAGATCTAATCGAGGATCAAAGAACCCATACCTAGATCAGCATTTTGGTATCTGTTCTATAATTTGTATTTTAATTCATTACTGTCAAAAGATGCAGCTGCTATGTCAAGTTATTTACAACAATAAGTTAGCTTACTTTGTAAGGCAATGTTTGTAGCATATTATGGTTAATATAATTAATTGTGATAATATTGGTGACAAAAAATAGACCAAATGTAAAAAATTTGTCCTTTTAATTAATTCTTAATAACATATTTCCTAATTTGTATCTGTAGAGAGGGTGTTTTATCTAGTCTGCCCAATGGAAAAAAAGAATACACTAAGAGAAGAGTCAATTACAAGGATTTTAATGTGTAAAATATAGCTTCAATTTATATTCTTTAGAGATACACAAATATCTTTTGTCAAATAAAGATGTATTGAAAAAGATGTGGTTCACCAACAAATATCAGATAACATTCGTAGGCCTACTATATTCATAATCTCCTGGGTCCAGTACTGGATAAATACCCACAAATGTGGTGTGTCCTTTCAGATAAAAGTAATAAATGAGATTCTAGATTTAAGACATTTTTTCTATTGACTTTTTACTAAAGGTATAGAACATGTCAAATTTTAAATACAATATTCAATGATAAGACATTAGTGTTTTTAATGAAATAGTATTAATTTCAAATATATACATTATAAATATAAATATTAGTTGTACAAATTACTTAGTTTGACAATTATTGTATTAAATATAGCAATGTTTTAGAAAAGGTAAAACAACATGCTATGTGCTATGATATAAACAGAAAATGCATAGCATATCACAAATACAAACCATCAATACATTCATTAGGTACACATAGAATAAATAATTGTTAGGTAAATAAATAAACAGTGAAAATAATAATAACAGCAATTAACCCATTGTATATTAAAAAAGATAAATAGAATAGGTTAAAAATAGGTTTAAAACCGCAACAAAAACAGCTGATTATGTAATTGATCTTTGTAAAGTCTAAGGTTAAAAAATCATCAACTGTATGGATCCAAAATATACATGTTAAATTAGGTTTTTGAGGTATAGCCCCACAATGTCTGAAAACCCTTATGATGGCACTAAAAGAGTTAAATGCATAAATTTTATTTGATCACTTAAGGTTCTGTCAAAAAACTAAAGACACAACCAAGACAAGACCTTTGGCACAAATGGAAGACCTTTGAAACTATATTTATTACACTAATGGATATGCAATTGCCATAGTTGGACTTACCCTTCTTATGGACAGGGAAATCTTTAGAATATTTAAAGGCCTCAGGAAAGATATCTTTACTGATACATGACTTATACATTTGAGTGAGCACATCAGGTGAATTACTACTACTAAAATATAAAAATATTAGCTGCCAACTGGTAAGGTGATTAAAAATAACTGATAAAGAATTATTATTGAGTTTAATATTTTAATTGTACACTTGTTATTTACAAGGCAATTAAGTTAATTAGCAAATAGTCCATGTTAATAATATGGTTGTTTTAAGTCTGTACTTAATCAATATTTGTAAAAAGGGCTAATTTATTTTGTACAATAGTCTCTTCAGTTTACTATTTTAAAATTATAAAATGTATATTGTTTCATAAATTTGAGTGTTTACTTCTTTTAATAGTTTTTTGTGATTTATAATATCTAAACGTAAAAAATAGTAAATTAATTTCTTCAAAAACGTTTGGGAAAATATAGTCATAATATTAGAAAATTGTTTTATTCTGTAATTCATTTTTATATTACAATGCATTAAAAAACTTTTTGATGCTTAATTTTCAATGCATTTCCAGATGTTTGCCTTCAAAAACCCCTCTCCCATGATATCGGCTCATTGGCTAATATATTCTCTTTTTCTAACATTACCGTATGGCAACCCTAGTAGTACCAAATTGTTCAAAGAGTAAATTTGTTGTAAAATGTCTTCTAATTTCACAAATGAGTTGTCGGTTTTTATACAGTAATAAGCCATTGGTGTAAACTTAGAACAATTGCTGGAAAAGGGTTAAAACAAAAACCAGAGCTGAGCATAATAATAGTATACATTACTAGGCCTTTCTGGATGACCGATATTTATAATAAAACTACTTGCAGTTTCAAAAGTATAAAATGTGTATTAAAAATTGTTTTGAAATAATAGATAGGTGTTGCTATAACATTTACGTAATTAGCAGTAATTAAAACATTCTGGGCATAAATGATGTATTATTTGGAACATTGTATTATAACCTCTGTAATAAAGTGACAACGTAGTTGTCTTAGTACTGAAGTTTACCACATTATTTTGTTGTATAGTGCTGTTTTTTTTTATTGTGAGAGTATTGTATAAACCTTCCAGAATATGCAGTTTACAAGAAGTATTTGTTTGTAGTTTACATGCATGATTTTTTCACTTTTTTTATAAAATTGTGGGTTTTTATTTAATTCATTGTCTAAATAATATAATATTTTGTATTATAGCTTATAATATCATCGGAAATATTTGCTTTGGTAAAGGTAATTAAAAAAGTGTTGGTAAGATATAAAAAAATAAAGATAAAGGTGTTACTTACTTTTGTATGAAAAAGTTTACTCCAAACATGAGATTTAAAATTGTACCTAACTCAAGAAAATAAATCAAACATGATGCTACTAAAGAATAAGGCATTTTCCTAAACATATGCTAAATCCCTTTATTTAGCACTGTGTATTTTTGGAAAACAGAACTTGAAAGCTATGTAGTAGTTTTGGCCCGCAGGTTTTGTTACCTGATCCTTCGAAGGTTATCACCAAATCTATAGGGAATTTATAGCTTTAATTGAGGATTTTAGTATTTCTCTTAAGACAGTTTGGAGGGCCTTAGCCCACCTGGGTCTTCCCTCTAATACTGATATCAAGTCTGATTTTTAAGTACATACGAGTTAATTTTATGTTTAAAATAATTAGTATGAGTTATGGAATCTATAATTCAGGGTAATACTTATCTAAAATTCGTCATCAGTGATTGACCTATTGAAAAAACCAGAATCGTTTTCAAATGAATTTTTCCAAACGGTAACACATTCAACTATTTTCAATTTTTAATTTGGCAACAGCAACTTAAGCATGATTTTTCCATGAATTTTTTTAAACCCAAAAGTTTAGTTAATATAATAATGTGCACTGTTGATTTTCCTAGATTTAGTTCATCAGCTATCATTCGGACAGTTTTTCAACAATTGGTAAGGACAGGGGACCGCACACAATCAGTGTTGTTGTCACTGGTTGCTCCTGCTTTGCATTATCCATGGCATCTTGGTTGTCGTCTTTAAAACACTTAATCCACTTGAAAACGGATGTTTTCTTCATAGCATTATCACTGTAAACAGCTGTCAACATTTCAATAATTTCTTGATTGATAACTTTTACCGCACATCATCAAAAACTTATTATTGATTCATTGCTCCGTGATTTTGTCAATTTCCTATTTTTTTAAACAATACATGAACAAAAGAAACTAACACAACTATCACCATACGCACACAAGCACTGACGGCTCATTGGATCTTAGGCAACTAGTGCCACCAGTGGGCAGGACTATAGTCCATGTAATGGCCGCTAATTTGCAACAGTTCATATACATGAACTTGCTCATAAACAAATAAACATATACATGTTGGAAAGACCTCGTATCATACAAGACATATAATTGTAGCTTAAATTAATAGTTTTTGGATTCTATACTTACTAAATTATAAACGAGAAATTTATTGATTATGTAAATATTGTATAAAATATAAATATGTATCCTCACCATCTTCAAATGTTAATAACCGCTCTTTCCAGTCTTTGAAATGTACGTTTGTACAGTTGGAGGAATTTAGCTGTGCTCGTAGGGCCCTAATACTAACCTTTCAAAGAATACACGCTATCTGTGTGGCGGGTTGCGTTTACGTGCTAGCCGCTGAGATGAAGGTACAACAATCACTTTAACGACTTTAATCTCACGATTTCGATTTGCATATTAGTATTGACAAATACATTATTTTCACAAACACGTTAAACAACACTATAACAACTGAAAAACAAGGATAAGTCCCATTATTGCAATTATTTGGTATTCTATTATTATTTAATTCCACCAAAATCAGCACTGTCACAAAACAGACTGATTGTAGCGAGTGATTTGGTTCAATACGATTCCTGAAAGGATGGTTTTACTCATGAGTCACAGTAAATGTTTTCTGGACGCAGCGCATAATGCTACCCCGCCACCCCTCCTGCCTATCACCACACACTCAAGATCACGCGCGCAGCTAAAGTCCTCGAACTGTACTGTGTAATTTAATAATAAAGGGCCTTAATATTAGCTGACTTGTTATTGAGTCCAGTATTGGTATATTTATTGTAATAATGACTAGTTGATGAAGTTCTTGCTTCTGATCATGGTCAATGGTGCATTTCAATGTTAAAACTGTACACTTTATAAACAACCCAGAACTATTATAATAGAATAAGAACCTCGAGATATAGACACAAACTTTTATACAATTTTAGTTTTGAGAGCCTCCACACATTACAACCTCTACAGCTTGAGATTGTGAATGTATACAACTATTTCAAATTTTATCATGCAATTTGTACTCTTATTGTATGCAAGTGTTTGTTGGTGTTTTTGACTTTTAAGATGTAATTTTGTTGTTATATGTTATTTCATGTAATATATTTCATGCATAAATTCATGTGTAATTTCTGAAATGTTTACTTTCCGCTGTACAAAAATAAAAGGTTTTTATAATCTGTTGCCTTTAATTTGAAAAATTATTATTAGTATTATTTATGTTCAGGTTATTAGACATACTTTTGATGGTTCTGGAATTTTTCTAGTACCCCTACATCAAAACGCTTTATCCAACCAAAGAAATTATTTTTAAATTTATTTATCTCTATTCTTATAAATAAGAAATAATAAACATTACATTTTCAACATTTTGTTATACTTGGAACCCTATAATTTCTTATATTGTAACGTTATTTATGTCAGATTATAGGCAGTGATGGCTGATAGGTTAATAGCTTGAAGTTTTACATCTACTGATATTTTTGATTGCTCATACCCCAACAAAAAACAGGAGGTTTTAATTTTTATTGAAATATTATTTTGTTAGATCTAGCTGCTTGACACAAATCTAAAATAAAAAAAAAAAAAAATAAATAAAAAAAATAGATGCTGAGGAATATGTGTCAGGTAAAATTAGTTTAATAATATATTAACTTATTAATTGCTGACTGATGATTTCAGATTTCAATAAGGCAACAGCTGTGGGTGATTTTAAACTCTAAACTGTTTCCACCCAGTTCTTTCTCCTGGTGTTATCGAATCAGTTTAGTAGCAGAAGTTAACCGTATTTAATCTATCCAAGAGTGTAGAATAAGTATTCCTGAACTCTTTAGATATGGAAACCTTAGCAATTGCTAAAATAGTTCTGTGAATTGGTCAAATTATTTATGACAAAGAATAAATCTTATACTTTTTTTTCTAGATTTTGTAAAGGCCCCAATATTGATTTTTTTGTTATTCAACCTAGGCAGTGGAAAAGATTTTACAAAGTGAATCTGTATTATCAATGATACAACAGATCTATACTGGGTGTAAGGAAATGTGATAGATATTCTTTCAAATAAGTCATAGTTTTAGTGACCAATCACAAGAAGGAAAGCACAAATCCGGTGAATATCCACATTACCATCAATCTGAAATGTATGTGTTTAGGCCTTACACATCAAAATACCTAAGAAAAGTAACTCACTTCGCTAGAACAAGTCATTGATTACCAAATGTGTGTCCCCACTGGTTTTAATAAATGTTAAAGTTGCCAACATATGTATGTCATATACGTTATATGTATGACAGTATAATGAAAAAGTGGCAGAAGTAAGAAATTTAGAACTGCTTCTGGACACAAAAAATGTGCTTTCACTGCTAAGAAACCGAAAGGAGACGATTCATCATCTGTCATAAAAGCCCAAGTGCATGGTGTGACACTTTGGAAACTCTTGTGGCAGCTGAGCTTTTTTAGACAGTCTGTAATAGATTGGTTGCACTGTATATGGAAAATTATCTTTCTTATATTTCTGCCTTTATATCCTTTTACACAAAATTGATGTCTGCATTTTTAAACACCCACCAAATCATTGATACCTTGAGCCAGTGTTAAATTTATTTGCATGGCGATTCAATTTCTGATCGCATAATATAGTTATACTTGTAACAATAAGATATGCTTCTAGATATCGAATGAAGTGACTCACAAAACCATGATTTCTCAAAACCAGTGTTAACCCAAAAAAAACAAACTGATATGTTTATAATTGCCAAATAAAAAAATACAAAGATCAATATTATTACATTTTCAAATTAGGCAAATGTACAATGTGCCGGAGTGCTTTACTGAAGATGTGAACGTATAGCACAAGTCATGTATAGGGTGTGGCAAAATGACCTCCCTAGTTTTAAATGCTAATAAAAAACACAGTTTTCATAACAAAAAAAATTATTCATTTTAAATTATTCTATGACATGGGAAGTTTTTTCTACTTTGTTTTAAAAATGATATCAGATAAGTGATGGTTGTGGTTATCATTACACTGTAGCAAGCGAAATCTGAAGCTGTCGTGGACTCTTGAGCATGGCTTGAGGTATGCACTGAACTTCCTCGTGTATTGCTTGCTTCAGATCTCCTGGGGAGATGTTTGAACACCTTGGCCTGTAAGTAACCCCACAGAAAAAAGTCACATGGGGTAAAATGGGGTGATCGTGCTGGACACACAATGTCTCCTCCCCGAGAAATCAATCAGCTAGGAATCATTTGCCTCAAAATGCTCATTGCTATTCGGGCAGTATGGTCTGTGGCACCGCCCCGCTAGAACCACACATTCTCTAAAGCCCTCTGTTGTAGGGTAGGTTCAAAAACTTTTGCTATCATGTTGGCATACCTGTTTGAGTTCACGGTAACAACATTGCCATCCTCTTAAAAGAAAATGAAGGCCAATGATTCCACATCATGGCGCACCAAACAGTCGCACTTTCACTATGAAGAGGCTTCTAATGGATTTCCTGCGGGTAGTTTTCACTCCAATAGCGAAAATTCTGTTTATTCACACTTCCAGACAGATGGAAATGCGCTTTGTCAACACACAACTGAAAACAACAGCCCTTAGACAACAACCATCTTGTAAGGATGGACATGAAGATCCATGTGTAGGATGATGAACACTACGGTCAGACATTCGAAGAACGGCTGCAAGTTTGCTAGCTGATCGTTCAGGAGACTGCAAACCTGATTGCCTAACCGCATTAATGTTTTCAGGTGTACGGGCACTACAAAGTCTTCTACCTGGTTTTTTCACAACAGAACAAGTTCCTCTTAAGTTTTTTACCCACAGCACAATAGACTTGCGGTCCGGTACTGAATTACGAGGAGGAATTTGAAACCATGTTTGGAATTCATGTTGAGCCATGATAACCGATTCATTGTATGAATGAACACTTCGACCGCAAAAGCTCTCTGGCCACACTATGTTCAATAATTGTATATTCAATACTTAAATGAAATATACTCTCCTGAAAAATAAGGCCAAAACCTTAGTATCTGGAATAATTATATAGAGGTGGTGACCTTTAATGACACAAAACCATGGTTAATCCAAGATCATGTGGACATAATTTAGGTTAAGATTGTCTATACATTTTTATTTGAGAGTTTGGTGTCCTGTGAGGTGGTATGGAAGGAATTGGAATATAAAACCTGAGCCTTCGGGACCCAATCCATCTTGGGAGCTAAGCCAGCAGCCGCTGTGCCAGCCTGATATCTGTATATCTGAGTGAGACATTCTTAAAGTGGTAGTGAACCCTTCGTCCCTCTCTCTTTAACTTTTCCACATAGATGAAGTTGATTAACAACTTCACTCTCTATGGATCTACCAAGGGCTTTCAATTTCTTTACAAACAAACTGAGTTCTGCCAACTAAGAAGATGGTTTTTGATGTTAGGAAAGTGTCCCTAATGATCTCAACAAGAGTGATATTCTTTTCCTCCAGAGCTTTTAGATAAAACCCTTCCCATGATTCTAGGCTTGACCCCACATAGAGAGTTAATCGAGCTGTAGCCTTATCATCACAGGAAAACAAGGCAAATCCCTGTTTGAAGGTGCGGGAGGTGTAGATGGGTTTAACCCTCTCCTCTGGCAACTCGAGAACTTTACTGACAAGAGGGGCCTCTTAGTGCACCTCATCTGGTCTTCATTAAAGGCTGGAAAGTCAGTGGCCATCACCAACCCTGAAACTAGCTGCTATGTTTCTTCAGCTTGAAGCATATGGCAACCAGGTTAGTTTCACAGGGGGGTCGTTGATGACGATAGGTTGATGAATAGCATTCATTAGGCCAGGATCAGCTCCTCAGCCTAATAACAAATGATGGAGGAGGCAGAGCCACGCAGACTATTAGGATAGCTCCTCCTGCACCACTAACAGACACTTAGATATCAAACCACACCCTCTGGGTTAAAATGTAGTTGCTTGTTATGAGCAACTAGGGAACTAAACATCAGGGATCTGCCAACCCACCCAAAAGATGTGGGGGATTTGCTTGATCGGGGCAGGCTATGTTAAAATTGAATGTCACCTGGTATCAAAGTCTGCATATTTTATAGGGGATCAAGCACATCCCCACTCAGACCCAAACCAGTGCTGTTCCATCTTCGTTCAAGAAAACATGAAAATATAATCAAAGTTTAGCATAGAACTGTAGAAGTAAGTGTCTTAGGTAGCTGCTGACCCAATAGATTGATAGTATGGAGAGAATCTAAAGTTGAAAGATTTAAAATAAAAGAAGCCAGTCAGTTCAGTTCAACTTGGTTCTAGTTTGCCATTGAAGACAAGAGTAAACCACAAAGTTCCAAGTTGGATGCCCATGAAACGTACAGGTCTTACAAGGAAGAGTAGGTAGCTCTGTGTGATGCTGGGATATACTAACTTAGAGCATGTGTGGGAGTGTTAAGACCTACACTTGCCAACAATGTTTGATACAACTTTAAATTTTTTATATAATAAGTTTACAGTACATACATAGATACACAAATTAAAATATTCTTAAAACTCAGGATTTACTCACATGTAGGCCGTTTTGGTGAACAAATGTAAATATGAAATGTGTAAATATTTTAGTGGGTTTAAACAAAAATATAAATTGGATACTTGAAGGAATGGTTAGGAATTGACAGTGACGACCGTCATCTTGATGTTGTCATTAGTGAAGAACCTACCTGGTGGTATCTTGACACACAGATGGAAATACATTGTCTAGTATAAGTATTTCTGAAGAGTTTCTAGATCTGCCAGCCCTAGTACGTTCATTGTTGGAAATGAGATTTTATTAATACTAATTGAAGTGTTACATGATAACAGAGAATTACAAAAATGTTGGATGCGTAAGGATACTATCAACATTTTTTTTATATAAGCAAATTGAAATATATCAAAGAAGTATTGATAAACTCCTTTTTACCCATTCTATTACGTTTGATTTTCTAAATTACTGGAAATGATAGTCAAAGGAGGAGTGGGATAAGAAACATTTTGGTAGATGCTCATCTTATAATAAGCTGAGAATTATAATCAATAAAGAGAAATCCAGTTTTCCAAGAATTACTTTCATCATTTGGCATTAGTTGAGTAAGCTATTACCTCCGTAGAGTCGTCACTATGTCTTGCACAAGCCTGTAGAAATGTCATTGTTTCGAATGGTTTAAAGTTATTTATCATTAGATACTATATTTATGCATTTCATTTTAAAGTTTAGATTAAAACATATAAGTTCTATTTCAATCATATTTTAGCTATTCATCTCCATTAATATTAATAGACTTTTTCAATACTAAAACAACCAGTAAAATTACATAGAAACACAGTAATACAATACCACAAAACTAAGGGATCTTCAGACAAATGTCCAAGGAACTATTTTGTAGGTATATGTTAGACAAACAAAATAAAGTGCTTTTGAATAAGTTTGCTCTATTGCTTTCAGAGTTTTAGTTTATTTCCTAATTCCTGCACATTGGCTTTCAAAGTGAGTTAGTGGGGGAAAGCACAAAGAGGATATTGTGCATTTTTACGTAATTAAATAAGGAACACAAAAAAGTATAAGAAGTAAGATTGTTGATTTTTTTAGTAACACTTTTTTAGTGACAATATAATATTATAGCTGCAAATATACAGTACAGACACAAGACTTTCCCCTACTTAGTATAAATAATCCACAAAATTGAAACTTTGAGAACTTGTTTTCTAATCTTTGAAGATTGCCTGACGTTCTCAGGATTCATTGGTGGTATCGTTTGAGATTGTCAAGGCGAGGAATCATGGTGTTTGAATTGAGGTAGGATTAGATTCAGTGGATAACGTCCTCAGGTTGAATTGGTGGTACTGAATGAGGGTGATATAATCATTTAAACTGGTTGTGCTTTTGTTCAGAAAGGAATATTTTATTTTGTAATAACAATTATTTATATGACAGCCTACGATCAAATTCTTAACATAATTCAAACAAAAACAAAAAGTGTCCTTATGAACGTAGAGAAACTGATGAATATGTTTATGTTTTTGTCCAACTAAATTAAATATGGTTTCATTTATTTAGATGGCATTTCAGGTGATATTCATAAAACTATTACTGACTGAAATTTATTTGTAACCAACTTATTAAAAATGTTACTCATACACATGTCAGTAACTTGGAACTATACATTTTGGATTAATACTAGGGTAAGGCAAAAAAAATATTTTTCGATATCAGGATTCTAATAATGAAAAAGATTTGCTCTATAACAACCAGATCAAGGAAAAATGTTTTGTTGGTTTTCTTTAGGTCGCTCAGTGAAAGACTGCTAATTTCAAAACATTTTATCTACATAATTTTTTCATTTTAGTTCTAATACCACTTTATTGTTTCTAGGCAACTAGTATTTCATGTCCCTTTATATTAGAAGCTTTAGGTATCTTTAGGTTGCACATTGGCTCTAAACTTAAGAAAACCAAAAAATGGCCGGATTTAAACTTATTTATGTAAAAGTTTTTTTTCTCCAAATGTTTCAAAAATATTGATTGTTCTTTTATTTACTTCTGCATAATTGTTCTTTGTACAACTCTTCTCTTTTAATGGGAATAGTAATAACTTGATTACATTACAACCTAGAACTCACCACAAGGAGGTAGCTGCACTTCGAGTCCTACCCTGCCCTTCCCATCCACACAACCATAAAGGACAGCAATTTATAATATTCACAACAAACAATATGTTTATAATTATAAACATAAATTAAACTTAAAAAAAAAAAAACTTCAGCTAACAATATTAGGGTTTGAAATCAGACTTAGTAGTAAGTTTTGGCATTGAGGCGTGAAACAATGAAGTGGTTCTATTGTAGCCACTCCTTGCAACCTTGCCAAACACCTCTGAAGACTCAGTCACCAATTTTGTACACCTCTCAACTGTCTGAGTGTGGGAAGAGAACTTGGTGAATTCAAACTGTGGCAACTGTTTTGCTTTAAGCAATGACAGAATATTGAAATTAGTTAAATATTCTATCATTGATAGATATGAAAGTGTACAGTTAGACCACTCAATCATTTCAGTGTAATTTAAAGCACAGAAGTTCAGTTTTGGTACAAAAACTCTCATACAGCTGTCTCATCTGATGGTAGATTTCTTGCTTTCAGAACCTTTCTGAAGGTCAACTCTCTGTGAAATGAATCATCTACTGACATGGACATATTTTGTTCTGGATGGGCGAAATAGACATTTTATTGAACTACCTGATTATCTTCCAGGCGTCCTCAGATAGGTCCCTTAAAGTTTGAATAATTTTAAACAAGTGTAAAGGTCTATGCTTCACAGAGTTCTTAATTTTATAATGAAACCATACTGGTGCATTAGTGTGCAGAATATAACTCACAAGAAGGTTCAGTTTGTGAAATGAATAGAGTTAAGAGAGACATTAAAGTTGCTTATGACAATTACATTGTTAGCATGGAAAACTCAATGTGCAGGGACCCAACAAAGTTTTGGTCTTATATCAAAAGTGTGAGAAAGCATGTGCAATCCTCTGACAGTATGACTTATAATAATGTAGAGTTTACTAACTCCCAGGATGAGGCAGGGGGTTTTGCAGAGTTTTCTTTGTAAATTTTTTGGCACCTCCTATTGTTGATGAAATTGATTCACCCATGTGTTTGGAAGAAGTTCCATTATTGCCTTGCTGCAATGTGGGTACTCTTGATGTTAGCTGTTTCTTTATTTAAAAAAAGTCTTAAATCCAAGCAATCATCTCGTCCTAATCTCATTCCCAGTATATTCTTAAAGCGTGTAGTGATATTTTAGCTAAACCTCTGTTTTATTTTTAATCTTTGTCTCAAGATGGCAACCTTTCCTCAGTTTTGGAAAGTTTCTAAAATTACTCTCAATTCATAAAGGTGGAGATACTAAATTGATTAACAATATTATACCCGTTGCTGTATTGGTTTTTGAAATAATTTTACATGACAAAATCTTTGGTAAGGTAATATTTCACTTAACCAACGTGGCTTTTGTCCGGGTCGCTTAACAGTCACAAATCTGATAAATTCTACCCAATATATTTCTAAATACATGGATGAAGGTTTTCAGGTTGACACTATGTTTACAGATCTATGTAAAGTTTTTTACAGAATTGATTGTGCAGTAATACTGGCCAAGCTAAATAAAATGTCTTTCCAATCATCTATTACATTTTTTTAAGAGCTATTTTACACAAAGGAAACAATATGTGTGGTATTGCGGCTGCAAGTCTGATTTGTTTGATGTCACATCAGGTGTGCACCAAGGTTCCAATCTGGGTCCGTCTATTTTTAATATTGTAATTGATGGTGTCATGAAGGTGGTTTCACCGTTCTATATGTTGATGATTTGAAAATATATAAAGTGATAAAGAGTCATACAAGATGGTGTATCTCTTCAACAAGATCTGGTAGCCATACATGATTGGATCAATACTCATAAACTTTCCTTTAATGTATCTAAATGTCATGTTCTTACCTTTTCCAAAAACATTAATACTATTCTTTTTGATTACCAATTAAATATGATGGCTCTAAATAGGATTCAGGAAGTGAATGATTTGGGTGTAATACTGGATGCTAGATTGACTTTTGTTAAACATATCACTAAGATCATTAGTAAGACTTTCTTTAGTTTAGGTTTAATACTAAGGGAAAGTCATAAGTTTGCCTCAGTTTGCACGTTAAAAGCACTATATTTTACTTAAGTACAATCTCAGTTAGATTATGCTGCACCAGTTTGGTCTCCACACTATAATATACATATATCCAACATAAAAAAATTCAAAAAAGATTTTTACGATATTTATTTTTCATAGAGGTTTTCTGGCTTAAAACTGTGATATGAGCTACTGAAATTCTCTATTGTGTGTTCTATGTTGATTGTACAAACTTAAGCTGTGTGATCTGATCGACCACAATGATGCACCATTGCAGTTAGTAGTTCCCTATGTATGTTAGTGCAGATCCAATCAATTGATGCGATGGTGTTGGAGGTCACCCTAGTAGGTGGTAGCCCCAGCATATGGATATTGTGAGAAGCCAAGGTCTCATTTAATTTACCTGCTCTTCTGTTGGGTTTTAAAATGTCCACAATAATATCTCCCATGATTAGAAGCTCTGAGTTTTTCAGTTTTATGTTATCAATTGTTTTTGAAATAATATCAAGTGTCTCATCTAAGTTGGATGATGGTGATCTGTAGGCACCAATAATATAGATGCAGGTGGTGTTAAGAGCGACTTTCACCACAGCTATTTTGCATACGAGTTCTTTACAATATTGGGTAACATTAATATTAAAGGTATTTTTTTCTAGCTCTTCCTGTACATATATTGCAATCCCTCCCATTTTTTTGTTTATCCCTACAGAAATATGCCTGAAGAGTACATCCAGGTATTAGTGTAGTATTATTTTAATTTCATATGATTTAAGGCTATGTTCACTTAGAATTAATACATTAGGTGTCGGTTTCAGCTTTTTTTATAAAGTGTACCAATCTATTTGATCTGTTCAATAAATTTGGTATATTTTGATGAACAACTGTTAGATTATATGTTTTATGTTTTGCGGGTTTGTTTTGTGCCAAGTAAGATGCATTATTTATTATGTTTTGAGGTCTGATGCTGCTGGCTGGTTCTAAAAAAGGAGCAATGTTCATTTCTGTAGTGGAAAGATGTTTATTGTAGTAGTTGGCTTCGAATTTCTCAATATTTTTATCATAAAACTCTGCGAAGGTTTCTGAGGGCATTAGTTTTGTCGAGGTGATGAGAGGTCTTCTCGTTAAGGTAGGTGCTACAGGGGTAGGTGCATATGGAGCGGGTGTTGTGGGTTTTTCAATGGGATTCGGTCGATTGGCCTTAAAGACTGGGCTGACATTCTCACTGGTGTCAGTTTTTCTCAAATCTTTCTTGAACTTTGCCAACTGAAGGGAGACACTGATTTGGTCTTTTTGTTTACCCCATTTGTTCTTCATAACTTTAGATCTTCCAATATTTTCATATGTTCATGTGACTTGAAATATCTTGAAGTTGTTTTTCCAGTTTGGGTGCTTTGCCCATGAGTATTTGGCTTTGCCTGGTGTAATGAGCAGCGGCATTGAGGCTTAGCGTTCAAGTCTTTAATGTTAGTCTCCATGATGTTCTGTTTGGATTTAATTTGGGCTATTTCCAGCAAGATGGTTTATGGCTCATCTTGCATCGAAGATCCACAACTATCAGTTTGAGTGGTAAAATCAGTTTGAGTTCTTTAAGAACTCACAGAAAAAAAAATCACTCCTTTTTCCTGTCGTGGTCTTCAGATATATTTTGAATTTCAATTACAAATTTCTTTTCTTTTTCCATCTGAGTTTGAATATTGGCTAGTTTTTCAGCCAGAGTTTCAATTTTCTCAAGATATTTATCCTCTTCTGTAGCCATTGCTTCAATCTTGGCTAGTTTGCACTGTAAACAAGCTAACTTGATTTCTACATTAGTTATTTGGTCTCTCAAACATTTGTTTTCCTCCAGCAGTGCTGAACCTATTGTCGCAGCCATAGTGAGTTTATCATCTTCGTTTTCGATAAGACTGTTCTCCAGAGCTATGATGGAATTGTTAAGGATTTCATTTGGGCTGTGAGACTTTAATATTCTACGGCTTTCAGAAGAGCGAGTTGGGGAAAAGTAAGTTGTCACTGTATGGTATTGATTTTATTGATTTTATCATTGTT
Source organism: Homalodisca vitripennis (assembly GCF_021130785.1). Lineage (NCBI taxonomy): Eukaryota > Metazoa > Arthropoda > Insecta > Hemiptera > Cicadellidae > Homalodisca > Homalodisca vitripennis. The sequence continues at coordinate 96,563,074 of NC_060215.1, forward strand.
GAAGTTATTTTCAAATCCTATTTCCTGAGGTTTTATTACATTAGTTTTACAAAATTTTTTCTGCCTTCTAAAAGCAGCTTCTGCTTCTCTGAGAGCATCATTAAATTTTATATTTCTCGCATTATTGGTTTTAGGTATACAGTGTATTGGATTACTCTCAATATATGGGACCAAAGCAGCTTGTTTGACAGTGGTAGTTGTGTAGTCTCCAAAAAATGTTATGTTCAACCTTGGATTTTTTTATTTATTGTCTGATATTAAAATAGATTCTATAACTGCTGGCCTGTATGGGTAGTTTTTTTAGTTTAGCAAAAACAATGTCCCCACTACTGAAATGAATTTCATCTCCAGATGTCATTTTTTACAGTACTTGGCCCCACCAAGGGTTACTTTACTCCATTTTCGAAAAAAGATTATAAGTTTATGGATCAGAACACACTAATCAGATTTGACTGGGGATATTTTTATTTTGTTGTTGGTTACACTGCTGTATGATCTGAGAGAAAGAACATTAATTCCCGCCATTTCTTGTTTGTTTAGTTTGAGATTAAAGTTGGAAGTGTCATTTTCCTAATATTTATGTCTTTGACATCTAGACGGATTGTGAGCTTCATTGTTAAGATAAGAGACATATCTATGTAAACCTACACTAATTTTTAAGCTAAACATTGAATTTCATGAGCATTTTATCCTTTTTTCTATTAATTATGTGATGTTTAACAATTTGAGGTTAAATTTTGTGACTAATGGGGTTACTTTACTCCACAATATTGTTGGAGTAAAGTAACCCCCACATTTTTGTATGATTTTTCTCATGCTTTTAATTTATTAGTTTTTGTTTCAGCATGCCAAGGATTTATAAAAGGAAACCTCGAACCAGGAAATACCGTGATTATTCTGTGGAAAAAGTGAATGAATGCATAGAACAAATTAGAAATGGTGACATAACTCATCACCAGGCTGAAGTGATATACAAGATACCAAGAAAAACAATATTTAATCACCTTAAAGGACGGCATTGCAAACCATGTGGTAAACCAACAGTATTTAATGATCAAGAAGAATCTGCATTTGTTCGATGTATATCCCGGTGCGGAGACTTTGGTTTTCCTGTGGATTCTTTTGACTTAAGAATGATCGCCAAGTCCTATCTTGATAAATGTGGAAAAAGAGTTAAGGAGTTTAAAAATAATGTGCCTGGTTCAGAATGGGTTAAATCATTCCTTAAAAGATACCCAGCACTAACTGGATCTCGATTTGCTGCAAACATAAAAAGGAGCCGTGCTGCAATATCTAAAGAAATGTTAACAGAATATGTAGAAAACCTGAAACATGTAACAGAAGGTGTTCCACTCCAAAATATCTGGAATTACGATGAGTCAAACCTAACAGATGATCCAGGTAGAAAGAAAGTAATAATCAAGCGTGGTTCAAAGTATCCCGGGGGAAATTCTACCTCCCTTTGTAGTATACAAATCAATGAATATGTGGGATACTTGGACACAGAACGGACCTTCAGGAGCTAGATATACCTGTTTCTCAATCAGGCTGGTTTGAGGCAGTATCATTTAATGAATAGTTTGAGAGTTTACTTTTACCTCGCCTCAAAAGGTTGCCAGGCAAGAAGGTGGTCATAGGTGACAACTTGTTTTCTCACATTTCAGTAAATATGATAAATTTATGTCAAGCCCATGATATAAGCTTTGTTTGCCTTCCTTCAAATAGTACACACTTGACCCAGCCACTTGACGTGGCATTTTTTGCCCCTCTTAAAAGGCGTTGGAGAAAAATACTGACGGATTGGAAAGAGAATGGTGGATTCACATGTTCAACTCTCCAAAAGCAGGATTTTCCCCTCCTTTTTAAAAAGCTTTTGGAGTTTAATGAGCCTAATTCTAAAACTAATCTAATGTCTGGTTTCAAGTCATGTGGAATCTATCCAAATAGTGTTGATGAACTTTTAAAGAAAATTCCTCATGCACCCATGATTGAGAATGATATTGAAAGCTCCTTTTTGGAATCTTTAGAAGAGAAAAGGGCCCAGTGGACTTCGAAAAGTAATAAGGGAAGGAATAGGAAGATGGATGTAGCTCCGGGGAAGAGCATCAGTCCCGAGGACTTAGTAGGTTTAGATGAAGCGGCATCGTCAGAAAAATCAGATAAGAAACCGCAAAAGAACAAGCAGAAGACAGAAAAAAATGGAAGCTGAATGTGAATGTGACAGTGATATGGATGTTGAGATTGTCTTATGGTTTTATCATATAGAATAATCTAGGCAATCAGTGAGAGTGAGATGGTAGTATACAGCAGTGTTTACAAGTGTGTGAAGTCAGTTGTGGGACTGCAGACTCAGCAGCAGCAGACAGAGTTGACACACTAGCAACTGTCACAGGTGGTGCTGAGTTGGAGACTCTCAGCACTTGTGAGTTGGCCAATTCTTGTGACGTCACTTGTTGGTCATTTAGGCTAATTTGAATTATAAATTAGACTTGTCAGTTTTTATCAACAACTCAGATTACTAAGAACTTTTTGGATTGAGTTAATATTTTGCTTAGTGGATTCTTGAGAAGTTCTTTATAAAAATGATAAAAACGTTATTAATATGCCGCCTATGTGAAGTAGGTCAGCTTTTATTTTTCTTGAGTTTTGTTGTAAATTTATGTTTCTTGGTGGAGTTTAATTGGTGAGTAGACTCACGATTGTTCCAGTTAAGGTTTGTGCACAAGTTTAGTAATGTTTGTTGGACAATTACCACTTATAACACTACTTTCAATGGAGGTCACTATACTAAGACTGTAGCCAGTCAGCCATATTGGATTGAAATGTCGTCTTCAGTCCAGACATAATTTGTTATTGCTAACTCATTTGTTTAAATGTTTGTTAGAAATGAAGTTAAGGATCTATATTCTCCACAGCAAATTCATTTTCATGTTCCTGGAATTAAAACTAGAATCCACCATTTGTTTGCTATACCTTTTTTTTAGAACTAATATATTAGCCAGCTCTCCTATTGCTCAATGATGTGGCTTTACAATTCAATTGCTCAACATTTAGATATTTTTTACAATAGCTTAAGTGAGTTCAGAACGGTATGTTTAACTGTGCTTGATATATAAATATTTATACCCATAATTATACAAACCATATTTTGGCATAACTTATATACCGTAGTTTTTCATTTTATTTAATAAGTGATTGTATCCTTGTTTATTTTTATTATCTTTATGTATACTATTTGTATATGTTGATTTGAGTTTAATAGTTTTTGTTATGAATACCTTTTCTTGCTTAGGCCTACAAGTGTTAGTTTTTAGTACTGCTCTGTTGTAATTAGGTTTTTTTACCTGTAACAGTGCATGTAAAATAAATAAATAAATAAGTAGCTGCAGAGCATGTTTAGCGCAAGTCAACCACAGTGAATAAAAGATTCTGGATTTATTACAGAAAGTTCCGGCTCACTATTCGTTCTTTATGGCTTTAACAATATCCAATAAGTACTTCTGGTCGTTGTTGAGATCAGGTTTAGAAAAGTTGATCTTTATAAATAAAACTCTTTCAAAGTCAACAACAGGTAATTTCTCTTAGTTGGGAAGGATTTTCCAATAACTCCAGTAAATAAAGCTAGTCTCTAGTCATGCCATCTAAGTGTTGGAAAAGATGTCTAAAAAGAATTTCATTGAAAAGAAGGAAGGAAATAAGCCAATGGTCATTGAAACTTCATTTCTTTATAGTGAATAACACCATTTTTCCGGCCCACAACATTACCGACACAATGAATAGCTAATAACTGAGTCATGCCAACAAGATTTTTCTAAATATTCATAAATTTTTTACCTGTTAATCCAGTACTGTTGATCGGTGTTGCCCTAGATAAGTACCACCCAGCTTGTGAATTATGGTGGTATGCTCTCTCTGTTTAATTTTTCTGTACATTTTAAACCCAATCTTTTCTTGGTACAAAGTATTGTCTTTTCTCCCAAGGTAATAACTTATCAGAAATAACGTATGAGGACAACGATGTCACATTTATTTAAATTATGCAAATTTTAGGAAAATGTCAAATTTCCCTTTAAATTAAAGTGAATTTTGCTCATCCCATGACCTTATAAGTTTAGGATTTTGCTTTTTTCTTTAAAATGTTTGAGCCATACAATGTCATATCAATTTTGGTTAAAATCCATTGAATACCATCCAAGACTATCATGTTGAATATGGTTTATAGTCTTAGGCATTTACTTTTCTTGATGCCAAACTGTGGGTTCTGTACTTCAAAATTAAAAGGTAGTGTATTCAAAACTTAATTTTAAGCAAATAAAGTATTTTATATTTTAGTAATATTCATACAGCAGATCATATTGTTGCTGTAAAAAGAATGGTATCATTTTCGTTTAATAGGCTATGAATTTATTGTTACACATTCATAAATATTACTGTATTCTATAAAAATTTATTTGTTTAGGCGTTGCACCCCTCTCAATTTTGCATACACATTTATAATGCGCCACAGGGGCACAATTAATCCTCCATCTGTAAAGGTCCACGATATTGCTTCACTGTCTGTGACATAGTGGTCAATAGTATAGAGTAGATATGATTATTTTAAGTAAATTGACACAGGGTATAAAATTTCATATACCACTTCTTGGATGTAGTGGTATATGGTATAATACTATAATTATAACCATAAACACTAAAATACAAACTATATTTTGACAAACATCTGTTGTCTAGTTTACAATGCGTTGAAACATTGCTTAGACAATGAAATTCTGTTTTGTAAGCAACTCATTACACCGGAGCAAAATATTTCAACAATTTAAATGTGTAAGCAATGTTCGATTGTGGTGTAAACTTGCTAACATGTAAAAACTACAATTATCTAAAGTAGTTGTTTGTTTTGGAAGAGATTAAAACTGTTGTATTTCTGTCGCACCAGTGTTTCAAACTTTGAAAGTCACTTTTAATTTTCTAGAAAAGTTTCTTTACATATTTCTGAATATAGGAACACAGTGTTGTCTGTAATATTTTGTGGAATGTACAGGGCTGCTTGCTTATGCTTTTGTTGGACCCCCTCAACACTGAACTTTTAGAATACGGGCACCCTCTTAAAATAAAATAATTATTTATTACTAAACACTCATGTTAATTATTAATCATCAATAGTCAGAAAGTTTAACAAGATGCTATGGCAATTTTTCAATAATTAAGTAGAAGTTATTGTTAGTTGTTCACAGAGGTTAAAAATTAATAATACGAGTCTGTAAACCTGCAAATTATGAATAAAACAATTTGAAAATTACTAGGTGCACATCTTAAGTTATTAAAAACACTAGCTTTAACACTTTTTAAAATTCCAATAGTATTATTAATCTTTTGCTCTTGTAAATGTTCCTATAACAATTAAATAGTATATTTTATACGCTAATTTATGTTCAATTGATACAGAAATAGGATCATTTTATCCCTGTTATCTTAAAGTGAGCCTTAAACAGTTTTTCACTAAAGAATGTTTCTAAATCTCATTTCCCAAACGCAACACTCAAAAATGTACCTAAAAGCCTTAAAACAATGCAAACCTCTGCTAAAATAAATTAAAGTTTGAAATATTATGGAAACTTTTTCCTTTCACATAAGTCAATGAAACAATTAAAGCAGTATTTAAGTGATATTATTTCAAACTTTAGATTCCTGTCAAATCATGAAATTTTTCTCAAATACCAACAACACAAACTGTGAAATCTTAGGGATTACTCTAGATAACAAACTTAACTGGGCGTCACATTCGAAAGATCTAATAGTAAAATGTTTACGGCGAATTGATTTGTTGAGAGCTATCACAGGGACCAGATGAGGTGCAGATAGAACGTGTATGCTTCTCTTTTACAAAATAAGAAGCTCTTTCGAATGCTCCTATCTCCTTTGGTATTACAGCAGAAGCTACTCTGACTAAACTCTGTATTCAGAACCTTTCAGTACAGCATAGTCATGGCATCAATAAACCCCATGGTCAATCCAAACATTGCAGAACAATAATAATGTAAATACATCAGCAAGGAAACTGCAAGCACTGAAAACAATTTTTGTCTTCCCCCTGCGGCTTTAATGTTCTTCAGCAGAGCTAATAGTTATTTAAAAGGCACTAAATATTGCGTTTCCCAGTACGGGTAGGTTAGTAATTTGTTCTGACTCGTTGAACGGTTTAAAAGCAATACTAACTTATACTAAAAACAAGTAACCATCAGTAAAGTAAAAAACGTTCTACATGATCTGGTGACAATAAATATTCATGTGGTTCCAACGTGGATACCCGAGCATGCAGGAATCCCTGGCAATGAGCTGGCGAATAGAGCCACATGAAATGCGGTGGAACTATCACCCTTTATCTAACACCTAATACCAACAAATGGAAAAGTCACTGTAAAGAAGCTATTAAGAGAGGATTGGCAAAGATCCTGGTCATAAATTACCGATAACAAGTTGTGAAATATCAAATAAACTGTGATACCTTGGGAATTCTCGACTCCTCAGCCGCAAATAGGAGCTGGTGTTATGCCAGTTATGGATAGGACGTAACCTTCTTTCTCACAGCTATTTAATGAGCCATGAGGACCTCCTTCATGCGCATGATGCAAAATTGTAGTCTGTGTATAAAACACATCTTGATCAAGTGCAACTTATATAGTTATACAGAGAAGGGCTCACCAACTTCCTGTGACGCTGTCAGAATTACTGAGAAATGACAATGATAGTTTAGTGACTCTTTAAATTTCTGAGAGTACCCTGTTACTAGGCAGGATCTGAAGTGTCTGTTAAGTACCTGATAATTTAGTGTGTTTCTTCAACATCCTTGTCAACAAACACTTTTCTTTCTCTCCTCCTTATTGTATCAAACTCTGTTGGTACTTGTAAAGCAGATGTGAAGTATTTTTGGCGTTTTCTGAACAAATAGGCCATATATCTGTTTTATTTCCTCTGTAAGATCTCATATTTTCACTTTTTTTCTGTATGCTAATAAAGTTTAATGTTTTGAAATTTCAGGATTAAATTTCTTATATTATTTTCATATAACGGTATCGCTTTTGGAAAAATTAATGTATGTTACCTTGTACATACCATAAGCTTTTGTCTTCTTTGTAGAGTTACAATTTCTCTTAAACTTTATTAGGCAGGAATAGTTATAGCTACGTTTTGAGCAATTGGAGCTACTTCATCTACTTTTTAACTATATCTGTTTTATTTAAAAGTACAACCCATATTTCTGGTATGCAGCTAAAAAGTTGTTTGACACATTTGAAGAAAGCCGCAATTTATTTATATATAGGATCTGATAACTGCATGAACACTGACCAAGTTGGACCACCTTATTTTGGGTAAATTGCGATATTTGAGCATATCTTGCCTTATTATATAATGTTAAAGTTTAATTATATATGAGCTTTCCGAACTTTGACTTTCCTTTCTCCATTTTCAAAACAGGATTCCCAAAATATTTTCTGGACGTGTTGAAAATGGCATTAGGAACCCCCTTACTGGTTCTTCTAAATTGCATATTCCTTACCGTAGAGCAATTGTATTAAACAAATTTGTTTGTCAGAACTATACGGTCCAATACTCTTACTGCGGAATTCTCTTCGAGCTTACACACAATGTGCATAGAACCGCAGTGGGTTTGCTTCATCTGTTAAGACTCACTTGTTGCAGCTGTTATGATTTAAGATACTCTTTACAATTAAGATTAAAAAATCCAATCCATATGGGTTTTTATTGTATCCAGTGTTAAATTTTACGAACCAATTTTACGTAACAAAATTAAAGACTTATTTTTAACCTGCAATTTGAATATGACAAACTCAAAACACTCACTTTCTATAGGCCTATAAACAACCTAGTTTTAACTGAATGACGTAAACTAACTTAAAGTATTTAAGTTTGGTAACAATTAAGAGTTAAAAAACTAAAAATTTTGTTTTTCATGCACATTTTACATTAGAATTAAAGTTCACATAGGCTACATACTTTTATTCACCCTATTTTATGATAGATCTATGCTATAGGCCTTTTGCAGGTAGAAAAGAAGAGAGAGAGACTACTGACTTAATTAATTAAAAAATATTAAGTTATTCCATCTAATTATTATAAGCTTTTTAAGAAACAACAGAAATTCATTTGTTTGTACTTACTGGATTGTGTAACAATATAATAAAGATATACAGATGCAGTTACATTAACTAGTAATATTTAATTACACATTAAAATTGTTACATTTCAAATAATTTTAAATTGTATATATGAACATTATTACATTTCAAATAATTTTAAATTACATAAATTGCATTTCAAATAATTTTAAATGACATAAATTGCATTTCAAATAATTTTAAATTACATAAATTTACAGTAAAATACTTAATTTGAAATTGTTGCTTAGTCCAATTCAGTGTATCTTGGAAGTAGCTCATCCATCCTCTTCACTTCCCATAGGCACGAAACAACATCACGCTTATACAACCTATTAGGAGTATTAAACCGATTACAAATATATAAAGAGCTACATGTCTAACCCATTCTGACAAATCAGCTCCTGACCAGTAGTCGTAAAAGTCAATTATAATACGAAAACACATTTTCAGTTTATTTTAGTGAGCACAAATTTTAAAAACCCTACGAAGATGGTTTACAAGAGGTTACACGAGTGAGATCTGGATCTGTAACAAAGAAGCGCGTCACTTGGGAACCACAGCCTCTTATAAGTGAATCAGTATTAATGTTAGAATACGTATTATAGATACTATATAAACACTGCTTCACTCAATCCTCGATTTAAACTTTATATTTTTAAAGTAAACCTGTTTCAAACATATCATGTCATCAAAATAACAGAAGTGTTAGAATTTCTTTCTACAGAACTTTTTTCCTCCGTATGGAATACAAACCTCAAGAAATATAATTCTATTGGACGTATTTAATCTATCACAAGAATGAACTCATACGGCGCGCATGCATTATCATTCTACAAAACCCGACCAAAAGTCAACAAATTTAAATAATACAAACAAATAAAAAATATTTTTGTGTAGCCTTTCAAGTCTGCCATTGTTTACACTATTGAGTAATCATCTTCACTACCGACTAGGTAGTCTTTATTTGAGATAAATAATCGGCTAATTAGTCAACTTATACTACTCGACACTAGTGCGACTTAGAATTCTGAAAGGCATTAGTGTGTTTTCCTCATATATTTGTAGTATCATATTATTAGTCGTAACTAGTTTAATTCTGAATGTCACATTGTTGTGGTCTTTGATGTTATAGCTCAATTTATAAATGCGTTAACGCATATTTAATGTTTAATTCTTTTTGTAGTTACGATAAATTAGCCTGGCCATATCAATATTCTGTTAAACTCAAACTCAAAAATCTTTATTTTTACAGTTTTTCAACCATACAATAGTGTCAACCAAAAATAAACGAAGTAATCCAGTACAACAACAGTAATTACATATGATTATCACATTGCACATTTCTATGGGTTACAATAAGAAAAGAGCTATCTACAACTAGCTCGTTCCCATACCTATTTACATTCAATTCGTCATCAGGACAAGAAATCCCCGATGCTGTAACAACACCGCTGTAATAGAATTTTCTTACCCCGTTTCCGAAAGAATTGAAATTATTCTCTGACTTGAGCTCCCCCGGTAGTGCATTGTAAAGCCTGATCCCATTATATTTAAGGTGGTGTTCATAAAAAGCAGTTTTATGCCTAGGAACAGAGATTTTTCCCGATTCCCGGAGATCGTAGATGTGTGGAAGAGTGTCAGACTTGAACAAAGGTAAGTTTCTATGGACATACTTGACAACATGTAGAATGTAAATGGATGGAAAAGTTAATATGTTGTTGTCAGTAAAAAGAGGTTTTGCAAGAAGAACGCCATGATTTCCCAAATATTATATCTAATTGGCTTTCTTTTGAAGCTTGAATAATACTTTGGTCCTTGTGCACTCAAAGCCCCCAAATTTCAATGGCATATGATAAAGAAGGATACACAATGCCATAATAAGCAGCTAGTAAGACATCGGTACCAGCGAAAGCAGACAGGCGCCTCAACACAAAGATTCCCGAGCTAATCCTTTTACAGACCGCATCAACTTGCTGAGCAAAATTAAGACCTCTGTCAACGATGAATCCCAAGAAACTTAATGATAAGACATGGTTCGATTGTATCATCACCAATTTGAAACATTCTGTTATCATCACCGACAGAACTCGCAATCTTAAAGTCAACGACTTTAGTTTTTTCACTGTTTAAGAGTAAGCGGTTCTCCTGAAACCACTGCATTAAAGCACCTGTCTCCTCATAAATAGCAACCTCAAGTTCATTGTGATGCCGAGCTGAAATTGAAAAGGTAGTGTCGTCTGCAAAAAGGCAGACTTTTCCTCTAGTGACCTGTTTGAGTAGCTCATTCACAAAGAGAAGGAAGAGAATGGGACCAAGCACTGACCCCTGGGAACTCCCCTAGAGACCAATGCCCGTGATGACCGAACCGATGTTAGACAGCCACTGCTATCCACATAAGGTATTTGAACCAATTGACCTCTTCCACCAAGATAGCTAGAAATCCACGAATGAGCGACACCTCTTAGTCCAAGACAAGACAGCCTACGTAACAGATGTCATGATCAATCATGTCAAATGCTTTTGACAAGTCGAAAAAGATCCCAGTAACTTTTCAAGCCAGAATCCAGGGACTGAACCACAGAAGAAACCAAACAATGCATGGCATCAGATGTCGATCTATTCTTCATAAACCCAAACTGATTCAAAGAAAACACCTGGTTTGAATTCATGAATAACAGGAGTCTTGTTAGGAATATGCGCTCAAACACCTTAGACAAATGTGGAAGTGAGCGAGATGGGCCTATAGTTGTTACAGTCGTCCTTCTGTCCCCTTTTATGAACTGGTCTTATAATTGCATATTTTAGTGATGAAGGGAACTGACCCAGGTTGAATGACAGTTTATAAGATACGTAAGAGGTTTGACTATTGCATCAGCGACATGCTTCAATAGCTTTGGAGAGATTTCATCAGGTCAGCAGAACTTTTAGGCTTTAGAGATCTAATTTTCCCTCATCACCTCTTCTTCTGAGGTAGGAAAAATGAAGAGTGTTTTACTGATCATTTCCGGCTGTACAACTCCGTGCGACGACCCAATACTACTGCCTGTAGACATTGGTTGACCGATACTGGAATAAAATGAACTAAACACTTCAGCACCAGATTGGGTTCCACATCCTGGATCCTTTCTCGTCAGACAGATGGATGAAATAAGTTCGCTCACTGTTTGGATGATTTAAGGTCGTTGATGATTTCCCACGTTGTCTTTGTTTTTGTTTGGTAGACTGCTGGATCCTATTTAACACAGCATCAGACTTGTGCTTACGAATCTCCTTTTTGTACATCCTTCTCAGTTGCCGGTATTCAGATCGGAGAGGGTGAGCTGCTTCTAGATGATTCGAGTCAGAATAGAGAGAATGCAGCTGATCCTTCATAGATAACAGTTGTGGAGTAAGTTTAGGTTTCAAAGTTGAGTTTCTACCTTTCATAGACTTCCTGAGTAAAGGGAAAGAAATATCAAAATAATATTTTCAACTTATTTCATGAAGACATCAAACAATGTATCAAGACCACCCAATTCAAAAACTTCACTCCAAAGCTCCCTTTTGAGATGAAAGTGGAAACTACGAATATTTTGCGGTGTGAATTGACGTGATAACCTGTACAAAGGGCCAGAGTTCAAGTCAGCGACAGAGAGGTTAAAAGTAGCTAACTGACCATGATGATCAGATAATGCGGTTAACACAACCTCACTGTTTTACCAGCCGATCATCTATGTTAGTAAAAATGTTATCAATCACAGTCTTAGAGTTTTTTACCTCTCTAGTGTAGGATGTGATTGTATGACGCAGATCAAACGAGGCCATTGTGTGGAGAAATCTTTTACACCATGATGACGCAGATGACAAGTCTATATTAAAGTCGCCTACAACAACTAGGTGTTTTTCCTGATAAAAAACACTGTCTAAACAATCACTTATACTGCTCAGGAACTGTTCGCAATTATAGGTAGGAATCCTATAAACAGCTAAGACAAACATAGATTTGCCGCATGCCAGTCTCACCCTGGCACCAGCCATTTGGCAGAAGTCTTCAACGCAAAATCTAGACACATCAACAGCCTCCCGACTCAATGTGGCATCCAGTCAGTATGCAACTCCACCTTTTAGCCGGGCCTCACGACAGTATGATGACACAACCTTGAAAGTCAGGTAAACTAAAACAATTAAGCTGCTCGCTAGTCAAGTTATGTTCAGTCAAACATACTACGTCATGACTTTCACATTGAAGATGGATCTGAAGTAGATCGGCATTAGATTTAAGGCCACAAATGTTTTGGTGGAAAACAACAATTGGCCCTCTCCCGGCCATCCCTGGCATGACCATTCGAAGCAAGGGAAGCGCCCCGTTAGGTATTCAGCTCTCGGCCCCAGCTCTTCCATAAAAAATTATTTTGTACTGATGAATGGGTCCAGACTCCACTTCTCACCACCGGATAGCAGCTCGATCTAGGTTTTGATAAATTTGGCTTAAGATCATTACTGCTCGACGACCCCGCTATAGAAGGGTTTTGAGGCACCAGACACCCGCAACTTTCCATCTCGTTTTAAGTTGGAATTATACCATGTTCTAGTCATGAATCGTTTGTCCATACTGTTTGAGGACGAATTTAAATGGTTTCTTTTATGAACAACAGGTTTGGTAGATAAAAGAGCTCCGCGACTTACCGCCCCCCAGGCCCGAGCGCACCCACCCAAAACGAGGTCCACGATTAAGCGTTTCCCTGCCATATTAAAGTGTAGCCCGCGCCCCGCGTAACAGCGCCTCGGAACACCTTCAAGAGATATAAAAGTTGCATGTCTATGTGAGTCCACTAAAGTTTAAGCTTTTCTATTTGTTTCGGAAATGAGGGGGATTCACACTTGTATTATTATATCGTTTAGGTATGCCCAATATTACTGCATTTGTATGACTAAGATTAATTCATAAGATATTCGAAAGAGTCTAACAGGTTATCACAGCAGTCGGGATGTTATTAGTTCCAGCCATTACTAACAGCATAGTCATTATTCGTCAAGGTTTTAACGACATGGGTGCTGCCATCAATTACATCTTCAAGTTTTCCCCCCCTGGCTTTATCATAGCCGTTTACTACGTACTCATCATTAGTGGCAGCGTTTAGACTGTGACCAACGTGCGTCCATGAGAGTCACTTAAAATGAGCACCTATGACTAGATTTTACATGCTTATCAAGTTCACTGGTAGACATACACTGTAGGATTGTCGTAGAGTCTTTTTTAGGATTAACAGCATTAACAGATTTCCTGGATGGCAACACCTTCGTCAAATCCTTGGGGACCATAGTACCGTTTTTGATTTTAGACAAAACAAATTATTCCGAATAGTCTTAGAAAAAAGTATGAGTTACTTTTTGACTCATCGGAATTCATGCTATTTTTGTTATGGCACAGTGTTTCCTCGCATTGGAGTGCAGAATAAGAGTTATAAAGTGTCCACTCCTCCAGCTAACTCTGTCAAATTTTGAAGCTTGGAGCTCTTTTTTGGACTTCTTTTAGACTTTTTAGGTTTCTGAATTTTCCCACCGACCACACTCAGATCGAAATAGAGTGAGTTTAGGTATCAAACTCTCCACTTTTGTTCGATTCTGTTGCTTGACTACAATGTGTAGAAGGAAAGGGTGTCTGAGTGTGCTCAGGGGAAGAGGCAGTGGTTGTTTTCTATATCTGTAGATGGCTTGGAACTACTTGTTACAATAATAGGCTTTGATACAAAGCATTGACAGTACCATTCATAGAAACGCATTGCAACTTTAGGTATTACGTAAAAATTAAGGATAAACTTAAGATTTACAATGAGGTTGATCCCACATTCAAAGTCATTACGCTGTTGAGCACAAGGCATTTCAACGAACTTGGACTCACAGACACCCAGTTTGACAGACAGTCTTTGCATGCACCTGGTTTAGACATTTAGATGAATCAAAATGAAATGACAACTTATTGACGTTATCAACCAGCAGTAGACTCCAGTGTGAAGCACTGTCGTCGGTCAAACCTTTGGTACTATCACTAATACAAGCAAAAATATATGTTCTTGCATTAACTGACAACTGTGCAAGGAGAGACTCAGTATCTTCCATGCAGGATAGTTTCAAAAGATGTGTTTACTGAGGGTCAATTATTAAAATATCATCTCTATTCAAAAGACTTTTGTCACAAGCATCGATAAAATATTTTAAGTTACCATCATCCAGCCAACGCCTTTTGTCCCAGTCATTCGATTTACTTCTGAGATTGTTCAAACTGTTAACCAAACCATCTCTACAACTAGTCAGTTCATCAGTTTTTGTTTTGAGAGCGCTCACCCTGCGAATCGAGGTCATCAATTCGCTCAGACAGTGACAAATTTTTCAGCTTCCAAATTTTTTGATTTCAGCTGGGAAAGTTTCAACTTGTCGTTCAAGCTGTGTACAGCACCCTGCAATACTTCAATCTCAGCTTGAGAGATATCAAGGGTCTTGAAAGAATCATTTAAATCATTTATTCTAGACTCTTTTTCGGAGTCCAGTTTGGCCTTCAAGAAAGCTACTTCACAATTTAGTTCATTGTTAATAGACTTTAGTGAGTTACGATTATCAGCTATTTCATCATAAGCCTTAATTAATGCACCTAGTGCAGACAATATCTTAGAGAGGTTAACATCGGCAAAATTTACAGATATACAGTTTAGTTCAGACAATAATGACAGAACTACCATTTCCATTTCGTCATCGAGATTTTTTTGTATTATTTACAATTAAGTCCACACTTGGCATTTTCATCAGGACATCCATAATATTCCCTGAAAATTATCAATATGACACAGTGGTAATATATTAAAAGAACCTATCTTAATATTGATAGTTTAATTAACAATGGACAACTAATTATAATACAAAATATAGCAGTCCAATAACGAGTATGGTCGATCCAGGTACAGGAACGAAGAGCCGTGAGTTTTAAGAAGGCAATGTACTCGCAGGGCTATAGCGTAGTTGCGTCACCAAAACTGAAGGCGCAAACAGCAAACCTGACGGTGGGCAGTACTGGAACTGGGTGGCCACGACCAGACGCTGACACAGGTTAGTCGCGGGACATTACAAGCCGGCCGGGTTATGTTGGTTCTGCTGGCTGTCGGACGCACAGAGCTGCGCGACCGAAGCGTGCGCTGTGGCTTCAGACGCTGCCTGCACGTGAAATGTTAGTCACGCCGCTTCAACATTCAGCTACTCACTCCCCCCAGCCGCTGATGTGATGATGATGAAATGTTGCATTCCGACAGTCCAAAAAATGTTTTTAAATACAACACCACCACAGAGCACTAATTAAAACTGTTCAAATATAAATTTTAACGAGGAGCACCAATTTTTCCTGTACGGCATGCTTGAGTCAGGACTACCAACCTCCTATTGTTAATAAGGGTGAGGGCAAAATAACCTAATAACTTAAGTATAAAGTCAAATTTTATTTACAGGAAAAGTGAATTATATTTTCAAAATTAGATATGTTAATCTAAATATTTCCTAACCCAACATAAATTTATTAATTAGAACTGTTATTAATAACCATGTATATGCTATTCAGTGCGAAAAACATGAAGTATTTGCAGTGCGTAGGTTGCATTGCAATAACAAGTGACGACTGACGATGAAGAATAAACAATAGTATGGAAGGAGACAAGTCTCAACTTCTATTGGGTGTTCATGTTTAGCTATAATCAGTCAATACACCTGTCGAATTGTATTCAAACAAAAAGTAGTCGTTAGGTTATTCAACCAATTTCTCGTTAGTTGCATTAGTCGATAATTTGGATTGGCCGTTTAAACGACTAAATTTTATTCGACTGACGCGTTTGCAAGTTGATGCAATTGTTTGTTAATGTCGCAAATGTGGTAGGTTTGATTAAATTGCTTTCGAACTCTACCGTATATATGTGCAAGGTAATACCTTTTAATAGCACAACAATTTATATAGCTTGATCAGTAGTTACTTTGGAAATTAATAACAAATACCTACCAACATAATCGTTGTAAATTTATTAAAATATTAAATAATTTTGATCTTTTAAAATTATCTCGGATCTCTCCGTGAAGACCCAATTATATAATTATGATCTTTTCCTATACCTAGCCATACAGAACGATGGAAAATATCCAAAAATCCTGTTACTTTTAAAACCCTGTGTTTTCCAACCGGATGGTGGTAATATTAGGTTTCAAGTATGAGACTAGGACATAGTTTACTCCACTATAGAGCAAGGGCTGATTGATACTGCGATTACTGAACTGGTTTGACTAAAGTCGACTTACAGTAAATATTAGTAAAACTAACTTCACAGATAACACAGCCCTACTGTTTGAAGAGTAAGACTGATACAATGTATAGCCTACTCCAATGTAGAGCAGGAGTTGATTGATACGTGATTACTGGTTTGATCACAGACGGCTTAGAGTAAATATTAGTGAAACACTAATAGATAACACAGCCCTGCTGTACGAAGGGTCGGGCTGGAACAATCATTACTCCACTGTATATCAGGAGCTGATTGATTACTGAACTGGTTTGATCAGTCGGCTTACAGTAAATATTAGTAAAACTACACAGATGATACAGCCCTGCTGTTTGAAGATAGGACTGATACAATGTATAGCCTACTCCAATGTAGAGGAGGAGTTGATTGATACTGTGATTACTGAACCGGTTTGACCAAAGTCGACTTACAGTAAATATTAGTACAACTAACAGCACTGATAGATAACACAGCCCTGTTGTTTGAAGGGTCGGGCTAGGACAAACATTACTTCTACAAATTAACTACTCAGCATCTTCTCTTGAAAATTGTACACACCTGCAGTGGCCATGAGGAGTGTACGAGTATGTATTGCGGTCATATACTGTAGATCAAGTCAACGAATACAAGTATTAAATTCTAGGCTACTGAAAAGAATACGCTCAGCTTGCTCTTAATATTTAGCTGATATTGTATATTTTAATTTACTACCTTTGTTAAATTTAACTGAAAACTGGTCAATTTGTTTATAAAAGAAATTGTTTATATTGGTTAAAACACTTAAAATTTCATGTATATGGTACACATTGTGATATCTGTGGTAGGCTATATTATATAGTGCAGGACTATATCTATTCTTACAGTGTATGTAATATGTTGGCAATGGATATCGTATGAATAAATCCTATTGGCCAAGGGATGACGCTCCCCCCTCCTTGTCCTACCACCACCTCTAAATACCTCAGTCATGAACCGTAACCTCGATACTCCGGTCCAGTGTGTTATTCCCACGGCCGTTATTATATACTAAAAGTAGTTTCATTCACCCAGTTCCCGTTGAGTAGTACAAGATAGTACAAAGTGGCGACGAGACAATCGGAGTGTTTAGTGGTCAGTTCGGCAGTTAATGTTACAATTGCGATCTGCACCGTGTAAGCGTCGGTCGGGTTAGCGACCGCATGCATCTCAATGGCGTCAGTAAACAAAGTGAGTGCTTCAGCCTAGGAGGAAGGGAAGTGAATGTACGAATTCGATATTAGTTCGTTATTCAGTGACATTGCACCAAGAAAAATGACGGGAATTATTGGTAGCGTGAGTGAGTTCGACTCTAATGAAGAAACGTGGGACTCGTACATAGAGAGGTTTGAACTATTTTTAAGTTGTAATGATATCGATCATTCTAAGAAAGTGAGTACCTTGCTGACAGTGGTAGGAGTAAAAACGTTCAAGCTATTACGGGATTTGTGTACACCCGATAAGCCTTCTACAAAATCGTACGATGATTTAGTGAAGCTAATTAAGGACCATTTATATCCGACTCCATCTTTTGTATGTGAAAGATATAAGTTCAGTTTACGTAACCAACATGACGGTGAAAGTATAGATCAGTACATTGCTCAATTAAAAAACTTATCTAAATACTGTGAGTTCGGTGCTAGTCTAAATGACTATTTGAGAGATCGTCTTATTTGTGGAATCCGTTCAGAATCTACTAAACAAAGACTTTTGTCAGAAGCTAATTTGACCTTCGACAAGGCTGTTCAACTGACATCGCAGATTGAGATGGCAGAGAAAAGCGCGGCAACGTTGGCGTCAGGCAGCCATGACACGCCAGCCGTCTCCGTTCGCAGCGTCCATCGGCTAGCAACGTCATCGGCTAGGCGTCACTACAACGGACGTGAGTCAGCGCCGAGCGGGAGAGACAACGCTTCGCGCCACCACACCAACGCTTCGCGTCACCACGCCACGCCGAGTACCACACACGCACATCAGTCCAGCAGCACTATTGTAGTGAAGTGTAACTGTTGTGGCGCCGTAGGTCACTTCAGTAAGCAGTGTAAATATTACGGTTGTGTTTGCCATAAATGCGGCAAAACAAATCATTTAAAGAAGGTATGCCGATCTCAGGCTAGGGGTAAGGCAGGCAACAATTATTCTTATTACAGCAATAAGGGTAATTTCAATAAGGGTAAACATAATTTTGTCGAAAGTGTACTAGACAATAATGAGGATGAAACAGATGTAGTAGAGTGTATTGGTAATTTGTTTGAATTAGCCAAAGTCTCTAGTAGGGTTGATCCCTTAAAAACTAAAGTAACTGTTGAAAATAAAGTAGTATCTTTTGAAATTGATACAGGTGCTTCTGTAAGCGTAATCAGTGAATCCTTTTATCACGAGAATCTAAAGTTCCTTAACTTGTTACCTACTGATGTAAAGCTTAGTTCTTACACTAATGTACCCATACTTCCAATAGGTAGGTTAGAAGTAAATGTTAAGTATGAAAGTCAAAATAAAGTCCTGAGTTTATTTGTAATTAAAAATGGTGCACATCCACTCATGGGAAGAGATTGGATCAAGGAGTTAGGGGTTGTAATTTCTTTCAAGAATAAAGAAGAGTTATTTTTAGCTAAAAATGACGATGATGTAAAATATAATAACTTAGTAAAGAAGTTAGTTTCAGAGTATCCAGAAGTGTTCTCTAAAGAGTTAGGTCAGTGTAATCGTGATCTAATTAGACTGGTGCTGAAGGAAAATAGTAAACCCAAATATACTAGTCCTAGACCATTGCCTTTCACATTAAAAGCTAAGGTAGAGCAAGAGTTAGAGCGTCTAGTAAACGCTGATGTTTTGATGCCTGTAAGTAGTTCAGAGTATGGATCTCCTATAGTTCCAGTACCAAAGAAAGATGGCAGCATTAGCATTTGTGGCGACTTTCGTTATTTAAATTCTCAGCTAGAGATAGATCGTTATCCAATACCTAGAGTAGAGGATCTTTTCGCAGAAATGCAAAAGGGTGAATTGTTCAGCAAAATCGATTTGAGTCAAGCATATATGCAATTGAGACTAGATGAGTTTTCACAGAAATTATGTACAATTTCAACTCACAAGGGGTTGTTTGCCTATAAAAGACTTCCTTATGGAATAGCTAGTGCAGTAGGAATTTTTGAAAAAGTAATAGAGCAAACTTTACAAGGCTTACAAGGTGTGAAGTGTTTTTTGGACGATATCATCATTTCCGGTCCAAATGATGAGACTCATTTTAGTAGACGAAGAGAAGTTTGTGAACGACTTCGAAGGGTCGGTTTTACAGTAAAACAAGACAAGTGTAAATTCTTTGCTTCTAAAATAGAGTTCCTCGGATTTACAATTGACAAAACCGGACTAAACACCTCGGAAGCCAAAATAAAAGCTATTGTAGAGGCTCCAGAACCTAAGAATGTAACAGAAGTAAAATCCTTTGTAGGGTTAGTCAACTACTATGGCAAGTTTGTACCAAATATATCAACAGTTCTAAGACCATTGTACAATCTGTTAAGAAAAGATGTAGAGTTTTCCTTTGATAAAGAATGTGTAAAATCCTTTAAGCAAATCAAAGAGCTATTGTGTACAGCTCCAGTGTTAGCACACTATGATCCGCAAGCTCCAGTAATAGGCTACTAACGACCGATGCTAGTGCATACGGTATAGGTGCTGTATTAAGTATTTTAGATAGCAATGGACAGGAAAGACTGGTAAGCTATGCTTCACGTACGTTAAATCAAGCAGTGGGGTTACAAAGTAATATTTCCAAATAGTTTACGTAATTATGTTTTAAACGAGCTCCATGCTTCTCATCTCGGTATAACAAAAATGAAAGCAGTAGCTAGAGCTTATCTGTGGTATCCAAATCTGGATAAAGATATTGAAAATCTTGCTAACAGTTGTTCATCCTGTCTTCTTGAAAGACCGAATCCAAGTAAAAGTGAGTTACACCATTGGCACTATCCTAGTAAACCATTCGAGAGAATACACGCAGATCATTTCTATTGTAAGAATAAATTGTATTTAATTGTCATAGATGCGTACACAAAATGGTTGGAAGTTTTTGAGACAAGTTCAACTTCCGCTAGTCAGACTATTAGTCATTTTCGTGAGTTGTTTTCAAGGTTCGGAATACCAGTCACTTTGCATAGTGACAACGGTCCACCGTACAGTTCAATTGAGTTTAACAATTTCCTCAAACACAATGGTATCAAACATACAACTAGTGCCCCGTTTTACCCTAGAAGTAACGGCCAAGCAGAAAACTCAGTGGCTTATGCCAAGTCTAAACTGAAATGTGCTTTCAGAGAAAATGTAAATATTCAAGTAGCTTTAAGTAGGATATTATTTGACTATAGAAATTCAATTCATATGACTACAAATGAATCACCAGCAATGTTAATGTTTGGTAGACCACTTAGAACCCGATTAGACATTTTAAGACCTGATTTATCTAAGGTTGTTGAAGAAAAACAAGGTAAACAAAAGTTCTATGCTAGAGGTAGTAAAACACGTATTTTACCAATTAACCAAACTGTGTTAGTAAGAGATTACAGTAGATCTCAAGAGCGATGGGTAGAAGGATGTGTAGTAAAACAACTAGGTGCAACAATGTATTTAGTGAGGTTAGCGTCTGGTATTGTTTACAAGCGTCATGTTGACCAGCTGATAGCAGTCGACACTGCTCCAGTGACAGATCAAACAGCTGAGGTAATAACAGCTGAGAGCCAGCAGACAGCGCGCTCTGACTGTGCAGACGACAATCCAGTAGGCAGTAACCGCACAGCTGATGCGCCGCGGCATTCTATTTCTGTCCGCCCCAGTACAGCTATGTCACCCAACGCTTCTCATACTCACACTACCTACACCAGTCCTATTACTCAGCGTTCACCACTTGCTCGTTCCACTCCTGTTCGCAGGTATCCTCAACGAGAGCGAAAGCCAATTACAAGGCTAGATTTGTAATAGTAGTTTAGAAGTGTATTACGGATAATGAATTTATAATGTGTTTTATTCCAATATTTTATTATTAATATAATTATTCCAATAGTTGATATAACAATATTCTTCTCATTTTGTATTAAAAAAATGGTATTACAGGTTATGTGCTTAAGAATTTATGTTCAATTTATGTAATTGTTTTTTAATGTAACAAAATTGTGTGTCTAATTAAGAAGGGAGGGATGTGATATCTGTGGTATATTATATAGTGCAGGACTATATCTATTCTTACAGTGTAAGTAGATAAGAATATAAGGTTCCTAGACCACTTTCGGAGCCAACAGTAAATCAATGGAAAATACTGTTTAAAGGACAATAAACGAATCTGTAAATCACGAATGAAAAATTAACCGAATCTATAGCTGTTTGCTTCTACTTTCTTAAGGTGTCTATTGGAAACTTCTGCTTCGAATCAATCTATTGATCTCATATCTGCTTCAAATCAACGAAAATTCTGTTGTAAATATATTAAAATCTTAATGAAAAATCTATTGCCAATGTTCTCATATCTGTTTCGAATAAACGGAAATTGTGTGGTAAATATATTAAAATCTTAATAAAAAATCTCTGAAATGGAATGAAAAATCAAGAAATCTAAAATTTTACTGAATTTCTCTAATATCGTTCTTAATCACATCATATGATAAAAATTTCTCAGAAACAACAACAACATAACAAATCGCGTTTGTAACAGCATTTTGAAAATCCATATTGATAATTATATCGTTCTTTGAAGCAGAAATATTTGTCAAACTCTTTGTTGTATCAATGACATAAATAGGTCTATTCGCTAAAAATTCTTTAGGATTATAATACATTTCCATATTTTTGTAGTAAACTTTCTTAAAATCTTGATACATCTGATACATGATTCTGAAAAGACCTCCTGAAATGTTTAAATTTTGTAATTCATCTGGATAATAAGAACCGTTCAATTTTACTCTGATATTTTTTACATTCAAACTATCAAACTTTGAAGGATTTTTCTCTTGATTATTCTGTCTATCTGTTTGAAAACCTATAATAACAAACTTAGGATTGAAGATATTTCTATAAATATTTGTGATATCGAACGAATAAGCTGTTCCGGAAATACCTTTTTGCTCAATACATTGCCAATCTAGAAAATTAAACATAATGTTTTGAGATTTTGTAATTTCATCAATCAACTGAATTTTACTCGTGGTTTTGTAATAAATCATCGGAACTCTAATGAAAAACTCGTTAATTGTAATTTTGCCATCAACAGGCATAACATTTCCAGTTGCAGTCTTCAGAATCACATCATCGTCTTCAGCTCTTATGAAACTAATGTAAAATCCACCTTTATAGATTGGAAAATTTACATTTTCAAAGAATCCTAAGCCGAAATGTGCTAAATCACCGACCGCTTCAAATTGTCCAAATTTAAAAGTTGATTCAAAACTGTTTGAAAATACATCACTTTTGGAATAACAAATGGTTCCTTTAATAGTGCTTAATTGGCCACAGTTTTCGACTTCTTCTATCAATTTATTGTGTTTTCTTACTTCAATCTTAGAAAATAAAAACGGTATAAAAATATCGATTAATCTAACATTATCAGTTCCAAGATATGCTTGACCATCTTGTTTTGTTAAAGTTCCAGAAATATAAAACTGGAAGTTAGACGAGCAAAAGTTATCTCCAAAATCAATATTAAACTCAGTTCTTTTATTCGGTTCATTCAAATGTTGTTTACTAATTGGATAGAAATTTTTAAACTCCGCCCTTTCAATATCACTAGCATACTTTCTGTAGTCCGCCATTTAATAAGAGAAAATTTAGAAATTTTAAACATCATGTATAAGAAAGATATAATTTTTCATCGATCTAATGTACGTTTTTATAAGAAAAGATATAAATTTTAGTCATTTTTAATTATCTACTTCGTCATATTCAGGATTCTCTTCCTTAAATTTTACAATTTCGGCCACATATTTCAATAAAATCTGCACAGGATAGTAACCGCTATCTATAATATTATTCCAATCAACTGTATCTTTATTTTCATCCAAAAACTTTATACTCAAGTGTTGATAGAGGCAAAGAACAGACATATGATCTTTTAATTGATAATGTATATTTTCTTGAATGAACTCTGGGGACAGATTTTGATATTTTGCAATGTTATACCAATTTAACTTATTAATGTACAATCGCATCATATCTTCGGATAATTCATATTTTTGAGAAATATCATCCCAATGTTCTTTTTTCAAATCTCTTTCGTGTTGCATTATAAAAAGATCGAAAGCACTGTAATGTCCCGCCATCTCTATTTATTAAGAAAAAATTTCAAGTTTTTATAAATTGGCTCTTTTTAGCGTTACATTCAGCACATTTTCCAGAAACTGTTTTAACTCCATTGATGTTTGCATAGTATTTTATATCATTTGTTTCAGTTTTTGCCTTACACCTCACACAATATATGAGCGTCATTTATATAAGGAAATTTTATCAGGTATAAAACCCTACGCGAATACCTATTTCAGTAAGATCTTCCTCCCACTTATTAAGTTTTTCTTCTATTTTTTGAAATTTGTCAGCATAAGAATCATTGTATTCAACAAATTTATGACCAATATTCTCAAAAGTTTTCGTAGCATCTAAACTAAACTTATCAAAAGACTCTTTAAATTTAGTCAGTTTTTCATTAATTTCACCAACATTGTCTACTGATCTTTTACTTCTTTCATCAAGTTTTTCATAGACTTCTGTTGTAAAATCTTTAACATGCTGTTTATGATTCTCAAAATTTTGTTTTAGTTCATTAAACATTTTAATAGGATCTTCTAATTTGAATCATTACAACAACATCAAATGGATTAATTCCTTTACTAACACTGCTAATTATTTTTCCTTTAAAATCTAAGGCATTTTTAACATTCGGATCATGTAAATCAACAATATCGATGTTTTCTGATAATTTTAGAGGTTTTAAAATTTGTTCTTTAACAACAACATCATGTTTGTCAATACCAGGTCGAACACCGACAATTCTTTTTTTATTAGCCAAACTAACATAATTCTTTTCAACTTTGATCGCTTCAGTAATTTTATCAGCTTTTTTGATATGAGACATTAAATTGGTAAATAATTTTTTTACACCATCATCAACTTCTTTTTCCAATGTTTTTATTTTATCAGCAACTTCATTTGAACTCATGAAATTTGCAAGTTTGTTATCATATTCTGCTCTAAAATCTTCAATCTCGACAGCAAATATATTTGAATCTGGAAGGTTTTGTAATAAATTTTCTAACTTGTTATCAAACTCATTTCTCAAACTATCAAAATTGACATTATTTCGAATATTTTCAGTTCTAATTTGTATTCCAAACACATCAAAAATATTTTGCGAATCCATATTTATTAAGCAATAATTTGTTGACAACGTCTTTAAAATCTTTACCATCAGTCAGTTCATTCAAAACAAAAACACATAAATGACCACAAATTGGGGGGTCTTTATAGTCTTGAATTTGAGAATCGTTGTAGTAGACGTTTGATTTTTTCAAATATTGGATCAATTCTATCGGCGGTTTGTCCTCAATTCTTCCATACGAATCAAAATAAAATGCATTCTTATCAGTTTTATAATAGCAAATCCAATGAGTTCCAGTTCCCATAATCGAGTCTAAATTAACAATTCCACATTCATATTTCTTAACTTTTTCAGGTAATGTATCTCTCATGAATATTCCTCTAAAATGTTTAATATTTTTGCAGATTTCTTCCAATTCTCCAAATGTTAATGGTTTTATTTCAAATTTTTTTTAATGTTTGATTTCACGTAATTCAAAGTTTTTTCATCTAATCCAGATCCTGTAACATCTTCCAACTCTTTATCCAACCAATTTAAAATATTTCTCACAATAGGAATTACATCTTTTTTTACAATTGGAGCGGCTTTTCTAACATAAGGAACGACATTTTTAACGATAGGAATGTCTTCTCCAAAATCTAATAAATCTTTCAAAAGTCCACCATTTTTAAGTTCTTTCAACTGATTATAAGAAAATTCTATTCTGGTTCCTTTATTGTTTTTCTTATGTTTTTCGAGTTTATTGTATTGTCTATTTGTTAAAAATATCTTATCTTCGCCATTTTTTAGTTGATCTATTTTAAATTGAATACTAACGGGTATTTTTTTCTTAAAAGCGGATTTTATTTTTTCTTTCTGATTTTTGCTGAAATTTACGTTCACCTCCATTTATATAGTTAAAATTTCAAGTTCTCTTCGATTCCCATTCCTAGTTTTCTCTTCAAAAACATTGCTCCAGCTGTTGGAAGCGCAACAAATCTTTCACCTAAACTAGCATCTTTTGATAAAAATCTATCCATTGCCTTATCTTGCAAAACTTTATCGTCTCTATGTTTTGCATAAAAAATATCGTGTTCCATAGCAGCTTGATCTAATTTATTTATACCAGGATCTCCTCTTTTTAGTCTTTTTTCGAGTTTTGTGCCAGGCCCCAGATACTGATAAGTTGGTACGTGTAATTCAAAAGGTAAATTGTTGATAAAATCATTCAAAAGTCCACTACCCTCAATCATAGATGAACTTATTGCCGGCAAAATTCGTTTTAAATATTTAATTCCATCAGGTTTTTCAATCATTTCGTCAAGTTTGTTCGAAATAAAATCTTTAATTGCTTTCTTTTCATTCAAAAAATTGTTATTTCCAGCCTTCTCTTGAGCATAAATATAATTAATAATTCCATCGAGTTTTGTCAAATCGTTGATATATCTGTATTCAATCTTATTATCACTGTATTTTCTCACACCTGATCCTTCGATTCTTTTTTCCCAAATTGGTTTAATTAAGTTCATATATTTTTTACCTCTACTTGACTTAGGCTTCTTAGTAGATGGATCATTATTTTTGTAAATTGAGTCAGATTCCCATAAAATTTCTGTATACTTTTTCAAATCTTCTTCAGAATATAAATTATCTTTTGGAGCGTCATAGTCTGTTAATAATCTCCATAAACCTTGAGTTCCTTCATATGTTTTTTCATTAATAATGATATCATTATGTTCAAAATTAACGGGTAAATTTCCAATCATAAAACTTTTCTTTTTTCTGTCCAAATACAAACCAAATTTATCATCCTTTGCTCTAGGAAGAAATTTTTTACCAATTTCACCAATTATTATATCCGTTGTTCCAGGACTTATTGGTTCAACTATGGTAGAGTCTTCAATGATTCGAGGTCTAAATGGTGTTGAAGATGGTAATTTTGGCAATTCAAACTCTTCCACTTCAGATTCTGGAATTGAAATATCGGCAAATTGTCGTACAACTGGAACCAAATTCATCAAATTTTGATTATCACTTAAAACATTTTCAATTTTGCCCTCAACATTTTTAATTGCAGAAGTTACAGGTTGATTGATTTTTTGAATAAATTCTTGTTCTTTTTCATCAATTCGAATCTGTTCTTTAAATTCTTTGATTAATTTCTTTTCGATTTGATCAAGTTTTTTCGCTTCTTCAGAAGTTACGTTCACCATTTAATTAGAAAAATTTTGAAACGTGAACGTGGAACGTAAAACGTGAACGTGGAACGTAAAAACGTGAACGTGGAACGTAAAAACGTGAACGTGGAACGTAAAAACGTGAACGTGGAACGTGAAAACGTGGAACGTAAAAACGTGGACCGTAAAAACGTGAACGTGGAACGTAAAACGTGAACGTGGAACGTAAAACGTGAACGTGGAACGTAAAAACGTGAACGTGGAACGTAAAAACGTGGACCGTAAAAACGTGAACGTGGAACGTAAAACGTGAACGTGGAACGTAAAACGTGAACGTGGAACGTAAAAACGTGAACGTGGAACGTAAAAACGTGAACGTGGAACGTAAAACGTGAACAGATTTACCGTTTTTCATTTGTTTTCATAATGTAAATAAAAAGTAAAGATAATGTAAAAATAATTGTAACAAATATTTTATCAAGTAGATTTGTCAGACCACTGAGCAGCATTTATATTAGAAAATTTATTCATATATTTACCATTTTTAGGCTTCAAAGTTAGATTAATAGTTAAAAATCCATAGTCTTCTTTCCAAATTTTATCACATAATTCATTAAAGTGGTTAAAACTCATATCAGATCCCACATAATTGTTGTAAATATTTCTCGAATAGTGATCATCTTGCTTAAAAACACACAACATATTCAAATTATTTCTAATAACTTGTTTATCAACCTTTGAAAAGCATTGGGAAAGATAGATACAAGATATGTTTTTGTGACGAGACATTACGAAATATTCCTTAATAACGTCCTGATTTTCCAAAATACAATCATCAAAAACGATTAACGAATTGGGTTTACATTCGCTTAACGGAACTATGTCCTCGGAAGCATTATAAAAATGTGATATTTCTTTGCTTAAGTTCTCCTCAATATTTTCAAATCTTTCTTGTAATTTTTTATAGGCGTCTTGTTCTAAAGATTTACTAAAAACATACAAATTGGAATAAGGAATCAACCTATTGTAGATAAAATTCAATAATAAAGTTGTTTTTCCACATCCACTTGAACCAACAATTAACAATCTGATTGGTTGATCTTTCTTATTTTCTTCAAACGTTTGAAGTTTTATCTGATCTTTTTGCTTTAAAAATTTCTCCATTTAAATAGCGAAAATGAAGCTGTTCAAGTTGACTTCAGAAAGCTCTAAATTAGTTTTAAACTTAGAACATCCTATTCATTTAGAGGAAGAATCAAATTATTTTATCGGTTTAAGCGGTTTTTATTCTGACAATTTTGTAATAAATATTAGTGAAAGTTCTCCTTATTGTATAGGATTTAGTGAGAAGAACATAACAAAATATTATGGTTTAAACAAAGGATATCAAGGATATATCCTTCAACAAAGGAAGGTATCGAAGTATTATACCTTCGATCAAATAAAAAATTCCCTTAAAAATTATCTGAAAACATTCAAACAATCAGATAAATCTTTAAACTTTGACGAAAACAAGTTTTGAAATGCAAAAAAATTATCTCTCTAATAAAATTCAAATAAAATCACCAGTAAGAATAATGTTTTCAGCAATTATAGTAGATTAATTAGGGTTTGTTCAAGAAACTATTGAGCCAAATCAGGTATATTTAGGAAATAAAACGCCAAAATTTAGACCGTTCGATGTAATTGAAGTACATTGTAATCTCGTTGAACCTAGTTTTGAAAATCATACCGAACATTTACACAAAGAATCTGAAATTTTGTACACTTTTTTTCCAAATGTTGCTTATGGATCAAAAATCAGTGAAAAACCGAATGAAATCGATTATATTCCAATTAGAACAAATATTACAAGAATTCAAAAAATCGCCTTAACTGTTCAAGACTCTGATGGAAATTTATTGAAAAATGAGAGTAAAACAACAATTTATTTAAGATTGAAAAAGGAATGAAAATGTTACTAAATTTTATTAAACTCTCGAATTATGATATTTTGTCTGTAAATGTTTAGCATAACTAGGTAACCATTGAATAATTCGTCCACATTCGCAATGAGTCTCTTTTTTTCGACTTTCTCGTTGAATTCTTATAGTACAATCTTTACAATATGCTTGTTTTTTATCTCTACTATAATGCCACTTGTTAAATTCAGAAACATTCTTAACTTCTTTACAAAAGTAACATTCTTTCTCCTCTAGAGTTAATTTTTCTATTTTATCGTATAATTCTTTTTGATATTTATTATGACAATCTTTACAATAATGTCCAAATCCGTCTTTTTTAGTTCTATTTTTATAAAATTCTTCAAAACCTTTTATTTCCTTGCACATTGAACATTTCTTTTGAGCCTCCATTTATATAGAAAAAATTATAGCTTTGACTTTCTCAATTCATATTCGTAAAAACTTCCAGTTATTTCTTCGTTGTTTAAATCTTTTATACTATAAGTTACAGGATCTGTGTTATTAATTTGATAAATCACAAAGATTTCTCTTGACCAATTGTTCTTATATTTGTTCGAAAATGTTTGTTTTTTACTAACAATTCTTACATGATCATTAATTTTAAATTTAGTTTTTGTGTGAATTTCAGGTGGAACATACTTTAAAACGGTCTCTAATAACTCCTTTTCTGCATCCTTATCTACGTCTTTGGGCTTCATTTTAATCGTACTGTGAACCGTATCATTATAATTTGTGACTATTTTTTGAAGAATATAGATCCATTTAAAGTTTTTATTAATCTCAAAAATAACTTTCATCCTTTCGTTTTGAGTTCTGTTATATCTCTCTACAATACTTGATTTCTCTTCGTTTTCAGTATGATAAATCTTAATGTTATATTTCCTCAAAACATCGTTAAATTCTTTATTTTTAAACTCTAAACCCTTATCTGTATGAAGAAGATTCGGAGGTTTATGCCCGATCTTTATAGCATCTTTTACTATATCTTCGAAAGCTTTTGAAACATCCTTGCCGTTTTTTCTTTTGATAGCTCTTGACCAAGCATATTTTGAGAAAGTATCAATAACATTTAATATATACTTGAATCCATCATTTTGATCTGAATAGTTAGACATTATAACTAAATCTGCTGCCCATAAATCGTCAATTCCTAAAGTTATAATTTTTCTCTTTTTAAATTTCTTTCGTACTGGTGCATGAATTTCTTTAGCTTCAATCTCAATTTCTTTTTTATCTTTTAATTCTTTTTTAACTGGTATTTCATTTGGATTCTTTATAAACTTACTCTTATTTGTCTTACATTTTGAACATTTTGCAGCAATTCTATACAATCCGTTTTGAGTTTGAACAATCTTAGCATCGATATTTTTCGTTTTTTTCTTACATTTGTGACAGTGAATTAAATCATCTTCCATTTACATATCAAAGTTTCCAAGTTTATTTAGTTCGTCTAGTATACCACATTTTGCTTCATTTTTATAGCCATACGGTACTGTTTCGATCTTATTTTCTAGGACAATTCTTTTATCCTCTTTAGCGCTCAGTGCCAGCTTGTTTATGGTAATTGTGTACAACTCATGTTTATAGCTTTTTATTACAGTCATCTCTCTAAATTCCTCTTTATCTTCGAACAAACATCTTTTCAAGTTTTCGATATTTATTGTTTTATTTACAACACTTCTCTTAATTCCTTTACACCTAACTGGATTTTTGTCTAGATATTTGTACGAATACATTTTCGATCTCAATCCACAAAATTCTTCTAAGATTGCACCATTTAGCTCGTCTTTGAATTTACCAATAACTTTCTTATTTTTAGTAGTGAAACATTCGTGATCTTTTGGATAATCGCTCGTATCAAAGTCCTCTATATTTTCTTTAATAATTTTAAAAGGATCTCGTTTCAATTCTAGAAAATAACTGTCTGTATCCATGTAACAAAGATTCAAATCTGGGTCAAACTTCTTTAATTTATCGTAATAAAACTCGTACATTAGCAATTTTGATAGGTCAAGAACTGAAAATCCTATGTAGATCGGTTTGTTAAATTTAACCTTTTGTTTATACATGTGACTCGCTATACAGTTGTCGTCAAAGATATTAAAGCATTTGAAGTTTGTTTTCTTGGCCTGTTTCATTGAAAATTCTTCATTTCCTAGTTTGATATCACATCTATTTCGCACATTTTCCATACTTTTTCCAAAAACTGAGTTGTTCATAAGCTTGTAAAAATCTTTCTCAAAGTCACTTGTAGCTTTGGTCCTCATATTAGTATTAAAATCAATGTAATCTTTCATAAAAGGCTTCTGATCGAATGCAATAACTCTATTCACATGTTTCAAAATCATACCTTGTTCTAGATAGAATATCAAATTTCTCGAATGAACAACGTATTCAGTTTTATCTAATAAAGTTGTGCACAACTTGTTTTTAAAATGTTCAGGAGCAAGAGGCAAATCTTTGTGATTTTCATGTAAATTTGTTGGATATTCTAGATCAACTTCAAGAATATAGCCATAATCTTCGTCGCCAGTGAGTTCCAAAATTGTTTCTTTCCATTGTTCTTTTGTATATGTTTTCGGGTTCATCCACTTGATTTCGTTATATGGTAAATTTTGCATAAGCCCGTAACCATAAAGGTTATTGGCATCGACGTACAACAGATAGTTTTCAGGCTTTGATTCATCAAAATCTTTCAAATATTTGTTATTTGCTTTAACATATCGTTTAATACATTGAGAAATGCCTCCGCGAATACCTTTTTCAATCATCAAATACATGTTATAATCGTTAATTAGCTGAAGCTCAATTTTCGTTAATTTTAACATAGCATCCCATGCGAGGCTTGGAGCAGTCAGATAATGTGCTGGATCAAGTTTGTAACAATTTAGACAAATGTTTCTGAAGTTTTCAAAAATATCAGCAAGCAATAAAACATCTTGGATGTTATAGAGATCTGAGTAATTACCAAGATTTTTATCCTTTAATTTATTCCAAACAGCTAAATAATGTTGAAAATCTTTCTCAGATATGCTCTCATCTGTTAAAAGTGAATAGAAATCTTGAATTTTTAGCTCTTCTGTGTAATCAAGTTTTTCAATACTATTGATAAATTCATAGGGAAATATTCCTTTTCCAGATAGAATTTTAAAAATCTCGTTGTCGTCATTTGGCTGTCTT
The DNA here is from genome assembly GCF_021130785.1 of Homalodisca vitripennis. Taxonomy (NCBI): domain Eukaryota; kingdom Metazoa; phylum Arthropoda; class Insecta; order Hemiptera; family Cicadellidae; genus Homalodisca; species Homalodisca vitripennis. The sequence goes on from NC_060215.1 coordinate 96,595,210, forward strand.
TTTAGAATTTCATTCAATATTCTTCCATCCTGTATAAAATGATTTGTATGTTTAAAATCTTCTGTCTTTAGATTTTTAGCTAACTTTTCTATAGATGAGGCCATAAATCTGAACGTATCTACGAAAGAAAACTTAATGTATTTTCTAGGTTTATTACCTTCGAATTCATATCCATATCCAGAATTTACAGAATAATTTATATATCGTTCATCGGTGTTTGCAATCAAATCAACGTTTCCATATTGTTTAGCCAATTCTTTTATGTACAAATGAGTATCGTAATTTGACATATTGTGACAGAAAACTGGAATATTTTGAGGAAATTTTAGATTCAAGTTACAAGATAAATGAGCTGAACCTCTAAATTTACCTGTTAAATGACAATGATCTCGTACTTTTTTTCTTGTTTGATTGTCAAAACCCTCACATTCACAAATATGACAAAGACTAGAATTTTGGTACGCTAATTCTTCTTCTTCGGTCAATTTCATAGGTTTTTTGTTCTTAGAATTATATTTTGTAGCTATGTATTTTGATATTTTATTGAGGTCTTCAAACAATTTTGTAGGAACATTTGGCAAATCGTCTTCATTTTTTGCTCTATAACATATCGGTTTATACTTGCGATTGGTCACATTCGACACTAAATATAGAGTAAAACCATAAGGAATATGCTTCTGAATCTTGGTTGTAGTCGATTTTTGCGGATTGTTTTTGCATGTTGGAATCTTCTCTAATATGCTTTCAAAATCCATATAAATAACGTAAGGATGAGAAAATTTCTTTTGATAATTAGTAAATGTTGTTGTTTGACCTGGAAATGGCATAATTGGTTTACAAACTTCATGTTGCTTGCAAATTTCTAAATGATCAGCTAAAGCACTATATTTGTAGAAATGACTCAAACATCTTCTACAAAGAAATTTTTTATTTTTACATTTAGATAATTGAGAGAAAACGAGTTTATTTAAATCCGTGATCAAAACATAATGAGATTTGTCTTCTTGTTTAACATACAATAAATCGATTTCTAACTCGGCATTATAAACTTCGGAAATTTGTAATGGAACAATGTTGAGTTTTTCGTCATAAGTATAGATATTTATAGACATTTTTGGATATTTGTACTTGGAATTGGAGCTGCGTTTCTCAAATAATTGTATATCTTTTAAAGACATTGGATACTCAAAGCCCGAAAATATCTCGTCATTTACAAATCTCTCGTATTGCTTTGCTCTGTCTACATGAGTTTCTGGTTTTTCAATAGCACATCGGATAGAATAAATAAAACAGAAATCATCTTTATTTTTGATATTCACACAAGCCTTTCTATCTTTGATTATCTTTGGTAAATCGATATATGATCCTGCGTTCATCATTTCGTGTTTATTAATGCTCAAAACTAGTTGTTTGCAGCTTTTAATTGTCCATCCAGAACCTCTATTTGGATGATTTGTCTGTTGTCGATGTGTTAATTTATTAAATTGCTTAGTAATAAAGTCGTTTACATCAAAGATCTCGTCTGCTTTTATAGTAAAGTACATTGGGCAAGTTTGTGGTTCACCGTTTACTAAAGTTCTTTCGTATTCACATTCCAAAGAGATATAACCTTTCATATTTTTAACATTCTCTTGAAATTTTTCTATTAAACTTTTAATTTCTGGCCTCATAATTGATAGATATTTGTAAATTGACATGGAATTATCGTTTAAATTTGTTAAAATGTATTGCTTGAAAAGACCGTGTATAGAGGATAAAACTTCAACATCTATAATATTTTCAGGTTTTTCGTTAAGAGTTTTATCAATTTCTTCGATCATTTCAGACTAAGTTTTATCGTTTGTTTCTATGGACAATTTTTCAGCGATTGATTGAATTTTTTCATCTTTAAATAGATTGAGATCTTTTTTATCTTCCTTAAAGTTTTTCTTTAATTCTCGTAGTTTTTATATATTGTACATCTTTTCATGATCGACAATTTGATTTTCTTTAGCCCAATTCCTCAAATAATTCAGTTCACTTTCGTAAAGTTGTTTGTTTTTTAAATGGATTTTTGAGCTATAATGTCGATCATAGTTATGTTTTAGGATTTCTTTCTTACAAAACGGACATGTTACTTTTTCACCCTTCATTTATATAAAAAAATCTTAACTACCGATTTTTTCTAAATTCCAATTTTATAGTGAATTTTCGAGAAATATCGTTCAAATTATCAACTTTTAAGCTAAAACTTCGCAATAATTAGAGATCATTCGGTAGATTTTTCAGGATTTTTCAAAAAACTACCAGTTTGTACTAGTACCAGTTTGTATGTACCTTACAAAGTTGATAATTTGAACGATATTTCTCGAAAATTCACTATAAAATTGGAATTTAGAAAAAATCGGTAGTTAAAATTTTTTTTATATAAATGAAGGGTGAAAAAGTAACATGTCCGTTTTGTAAGAAAGAAATCCTAAAACATAACTGTGATCGACATTATAGCTCAAAAATCCATTTAAAAAACAAACAACTTTACGAAAGTGAACTGAATTATTTGAGGAATTGGGCTAAAGAAAATCAAATTGTCGATCATGAAAAGATGTACAATATATAAAAACTACGAGAATTAAAGAAAAACTTTAAGGAAGATAAAAAAGATCTCAATCTATTTAAAGATGAAAAAATTCAATCAATCGCTGAAAAATTGTCCATAGAAACAAACGATAAAACTTAGTCTGAAATGATCGAAGAAATTGATAAAACTCTTAACGAAAAACCTGAAAATATTATAGATGTTGAAGTTTTATCCTCTATACACGGTCTTTTCAAGCAATACATTTTAACAAATTTAAACGATAATTCCATGTCAATTTACAAATATCTATCAATTATGAGGCCAGAAATTAAAAGTTTAATAGAAAAATTTCAAGAGAATGTTAAAAATATGAAAGGTTATATCTCTTTGGAATGTGAATACGAAAGAACTTTAGTAAACGGTGAACCACAAACTTGCCCAATGTACTTTACTATAAAAGCAGACGAGATCTTTGATGTAAACGACTTTATTACTAAGCAATTTAATAAATTAACACATCGACAACAGACAAATCATCCAAATAGAGGTTCTGGATGGACAATTAAAAGCTGCAAACAACTAGTTTTGAGCATTAATAAACACGAAATGATGAACGCAGGATCATATATCGATTTACCAAAGATAATCAAAGATAGAAAGGCTTGTGTGAATATCAAAAATAAAGATGATTTCTGTTTTATTTATTCTATCCGATGTGCTATTGAAAAACCAGAAACTCATGTAGACAGAGCAAAGCAATACGAGAGATTTGTAAATGACGAGATATTTTCGGGCTTTGAGTATCCAATGTCTTTAAAAGATATACAATTATTTGAGAAACGCAGCTCCAATTCCAAGTACAAATATCCAAAAATGTCTATAAATATCTATACTTATGACGAAAAACTCAACATTGTTCCATTACAAATTTCCGAAGTTTATAATGCCGAGTTAGAAATCGATTTATTGTATGTTAAACAAGAAGACAAATCTCATTATGTTTTGATCACGGATTTAAATAAACTCGTTTTCTCTCAATTATCTAAATGTAAAAATAAAAAATTTCTTTGTAGAAGATGTTTGAGTCATTTCTACAAATATAGTGCTTTAGCTGATCATTTAGAAATTTGCAAGCAACATGAAGTTTGTAAACCAATTATGCCATTTCCAGGTCAAACAACAACATTTACTAATTATCAAAAGAAATTTTCTCATCCTTACGTTATTTATATGGATTTTGAAAGCATATTAGAGAAGATTCCAACATGCAAAAACAATCCGCAAAAATCGACTACAACCAAGATTCAGAAGCATATTCCTTATGGTTTTACTCTATATTTAGTGTCGAATGTGACCAATCGCAAGTATAAACCGATATGTTATAGAGCAAAAAATGAAGACGATTTGCCAAATGTTCCTACAAAATTGTTTGAAGACCTCAATAAAATATCAAAATACATAGCTACAAAATATAATTCTAAGAACAAAAAACCTATGAAATTGACCGAAGAAGAAGAATTAGCGTACCAAAATTCTAGTCTTTGTCATATTTGTGAATGTGAGGGTTTTGACAATCAAACAAGAAAAAAAGTACGAGATCATTGTCATTTAACAGGTAAATTTAGAGGTTCAGCTCATTTATCTTGTAACTTGAATCTAAAATTTCCTCAAAATATTCCAGTTTTCTGTCACAATATGTCAAATTACGATACTCATTTGTACATAAAAGAATTGGCTAAACAATATGGAAACGTTGATTTGATTGCAAACACCGATGAACGATATATAAATTATTCTGTAAATTCTGGATATGGATATGAATTCGAAGGTAATAAACCTAGAAAATACATTAAGTTTTCTTTCGTAGATACGTTCAGATTTATGGCCTCATCTATAGAAAAGTTAGCTAAAAATCTAAAGACAGAAGATTTTAAACATACAAATCATTTTATACAGGATGGAAGAATATTGAATGAAATTCTAAAAAGACAGCCAAATGACGACAACGAGATTTTTAAAATTCTATCTGGAAAAGGAATATTTCCCTATGAATTTATCAATAGTATTGAAAAACTTGATTACACAGAAGAGCTAAAAATTCAAGATTTCTATTCACTTTTAACAGATGAGAGCATATCTGAGAAAGATTTTCAACATTATTTAGCTGTTTGGAATAAATTAAAGGATAAAAATCTTGGTAATTACTCAGATCTCTATAACATCCAAGATGTTTTATTGCTTGCTGATATTTTTGAAAACTTCAGAAACATTTGTCTAAATTGTTACAAACTTGATCCAGCACATTATCTGACTGCTCCAAGCCTCGCATGGGATGCTATGTTAAAATTAACGAAAATTGAGCTTCAGCTAATTAACGATTATAACATGTATTTGATGATTGAAAAAGGTATTCGCGGAGGCATTTCTCAATGTATTAAACGATATGTTAAAGCAAATAACAAATATTTGAAAGATTTTGATGAATCAAAGCCTGAAAACTATCTGTTGTACGTCGATGCCAATAACCTTTATGGTTACGGGCTTATGCAAAATTTACCATATAACGAAATCAAGTGGATGAACCCGAAAACATATACAAAAGAACAATGGAAAGAAACAATTTTGGAACTCACTGGCGACGAAGATTATGGCTATATTCTTGAAGTTGATCTAGAATATCCAACAAATTTACATGAAAATCACAAAGATTTGTATAAAAAAAATTTTAACTACCGATTTTTTCTAAATTCCTATTTTATAGTGAATTTTCGAGAAATATCTTTCAAATTATCAACTTTTAAGCTAAAACTTCGCAATAATTAGAGATCATTCGGTAGATTTTTCAGGATTTTTCAAAAAACTACCAATTTGTACTAGTACCAGTTTGTATGTACCTTAAAAAGTTGATAATTTGAACGATATTTCTCGAAAATTCACTATAAAATTGGAATTTAGAAAAAATCGGTAGTTAAAATTTTTCTTATATAAATGGAGCTACTAAAGGAATTAAATGAGGTTGGTGATTTAAAGTTCAAAGAATATAAGAAGTAGAATGAATTAGAAGAAAATAAGAAATACAAAATTTTGAATCTGGAGAAAATGAAAGATAAATTCGGGTTTACAATAATTGCCGAGTTGGAAGATTATAAAGTACACTTACCGAACAGGTTTTGACTGTTTTGGATGAAAAAAAGATTAAAGAATTGAATAAACATGATAAATTACACTTGGTTGTTACTGGAAAGAAGACTATTAAAGATAAAGACTGTGTTACTATCAATTTTGTAGAGTAGAAGATTTTTATTCGTAGCAGACATTTCAAATAGATTGATAGACAGCTCAAGAAAGTAAAAGCAAACAGCTATAGATTCTGTTATTTTTTATTCGTGATTTACAGATTCGTTTATTGTCCTTTAAACAGTATTTTTCCCTTGATTTACTGTTGGCTCCGAAAGTGGTCTAGGAACCTTATATTCTTATCTACTAGTGTATGTAATATGTTGGCAATGGATATCGTATGAATAAATCCTATTGGCCAAGGGATGACGCTCCCCCCTCCTTGTCCTACCACCACCTCTAAATACCTCATGAACCGTAACCTCGATACTCCGGTCCAGTGTGTTATTCCCACGGCCGTTATTATATACTAAAAGTAGTTTCATTCACCCAGTTCCCGTTGAGTAGTACCAGATAGTACACACATCTTCATAAAAATATAAATATTAATCTATATTTAACACCTTAACAGCTGTCGACGTGGTAACGCGGGGGGCAGCTCTTTTACTCTACGAATCGTTGTCTCAACGACCCTATTTTTATATTTGCAATATTAGTGTTGGGTCTTTTACACTACTAATCGTTGACTCAACGACCCTTTCTGAAAAAAATAACAAATAACAGAGGGTCTTTACTGTACGAAGCGTTGTGACAACGACCCGATTTACTAAGAAAACTAAAAGTTCAATCAAAAGGTTCTTTGTTACAACGACCCATATACAGAATATAAGGATAGAACTACAAATGGGTTCGTTGACACAACGACTCTTTTTCGACATTTTTTATATAATTCATTAAATTGGGCCGTTTACACTACGGATCTTTGTATCAACGGCCCAAATATAAATTAAAAGTTGAAAAGTAGAAAAAGGTTCGTAGAATCAACAACCTAGTTTCAGAATAAGTTGAGATATATGCATTAATGGGTCGTTGACGCAAAGACCCTATAATGCATCTAACCTCAAATAAGACATTCTAGGGCGTTTACTCAACTGATCGTTGTCTCAACGTCCCTCCGTCCCAAACAAGCGCTTTATAACGAAACAGGGTCAATCAGTCAACTCCTAGCCCGGTAGGCATGAAGGTCTGTGCCGAGTTTAGTCCTAACATCTGATATAAGGGTAAATACTTTGTTCGTGATTAAATTAAAATTAACTGTATATTTTTGTGTTAAACATATTTTTATTTTTCAAAACCACAGTTATTTTGTTAGTTTTAAATATGATTTGAAATTTATGTTTCTCTTTAAACTAGTTTACTATGATCGTGACGCCAATCAATTAATCAACTTAACCCCATTTAATTTATAAAATTGCAATTTTAATATCGATAGCAACAGGGAGGAAGATCGAGTGAAACATAAATTGTGGTTGAGAGAATTGCCGATTTGGCTTTTTCTGTACGAATCAGTAATTGTCACAAATGAATTGGGCGACTGCTTGCAGAATTGTGATACTTTCATGCAACTGACCTTTGCATGAAAGTGACCAATTGAATAATGTACAGTAATGGTTCATTGTTCTTTTTAATAATGTCGAATTTGGCTAAATTGGCCCGTAATGCTGGCTCTAGTTTATTATTTAAAGAATCCTTGATCCAATTTGCGTCTTTTACTTACTTAATTAGACATATTACTTGAATCAGTGCTGAATTGCGTGATATCAAGCGAAAAAAATAAACCATTGTCACTGCCTTTAAATAAGTGCAATCATCAGTTCCGATCACTCAAAATGGGGATTCTACAAGGGCTTGTGCTAGTTTTCATGATTTTCTCTGTGTAACTCCGCAATATCCTTTTAGACATGCAAGTTAGTTTAAAATAATATTTTTTAATTTGTTTAAAATGTACAAGTCAAACACTCATTACTTATATTTTTCTAGAAAATACTATTGTTATACAGCTATTATAGCAATAATAGTTACTTGTATATTACTTGTAGCATCATGTTTGTACATATATATCCAAATTGCAGTAAGTTTAGAATGTTCAGGTAAAAGTTTGAATACAGTAAAATGCAATTGAATCGCCGTAACTTTTAATACGGTTTTCTAAAGTTTAAACTTTTATATTTAATTTAAATTTTGCCTGATTTATCATCTATTTCTTGATTTACGATGAGTTCTTATTAATTTTAATATAGCTTTTTCAGGTAAATTATTGGAATGTTGTATTATTATTATTATGATACAATATTTATGAAGGTATATTTATAGAACTTGTTACCTGTTGAAGTGGTTGAGTCTTGACTATTGTACTTTATAAAAGCTTCATGTCCAGTTAGGATCACAATTGTAACTCCTGTGTTTCATAAAGACAATATACTGTAAATAAAGTGCATAACACACTTCTCTGGGAATGACACACGAATTGTTCAATAAATTATGTTCGATAAAATTTTTTTTCGAGTATTATCATACTCGATAACCCACCAACAATAATAGAAATCGTATCTGAATTTACCTAGTATTTTAGTTGTTGTTATAGCTTTTCAGGTTAAACAAATATTAAGTTACACCGAGTTTACTTTAAATTCCATGCTCTAATATTTATGTTTATAACGCCGGACATTGTTACGGTCATTGCGGTAAAGAGTGAGGTAATTGATTATGAGCTTTATTTATCTACACGATTTTCCGTATTCGTCACCTGATTCATCATCTAAGATGTAAGTCCAGAAATATCTTTCTAGTAAAAGTTATTGAGTCAATTATTTCAAGTGGGCAATTCGCGTCGGTCAATTACGTCATGTGATTCATGTTCATTAATACACCGCGTGCACCTGACATCATAATAATATCATCCGTAGGCACTCAGTTGATGTAAAATAGAATAGAATACTGTCCCGAGTAGCGAAAACAGACCGGAGGTATCGGAAGCGCGCCCCTCCCAAACTCGGAGCAAATTAAAAAAAAATATATCACATGCCACTAGTGGGAAGAGAGACAAAGAGAGACAAGATTTCGAGAACATGATTTATAATTAAAGAAGGTGGCGAACATTTTTATACAAAATACGGTTAACTGCAGCACCACGGTGCACCGCGTAACTTAAAAACTAAATAACAACAATAAATATAATTCCAATAATGACAATAACATAATAAATAAATAATATAATAATAATAACACAATAAATAGAAATTTGGTCTATAAATAACATATATCAGGTACGGCAGTAGTGAATATAAAATTTTAACTGGTAATTTTTATGAACTGAGGGGAGGGAAAAGGTTGTAGAATTTCTAGGCCCACTATTTTTAAAAAATAATTTGGTTTCAAGTTGGTAGCCGAAAATTAAAAAAAAAACTTAAAGCCGATTTTCGAAGGAGGCGGGGGCTTAGTTGCCTCCAAGAATCCGAATTAAAGATGAAATCCTCCCCTTCAGATCATGTCACTGAATTAAATACATACTAGTTAACTAGTTAATTACTAGTTACATACTAGCCCTCCTCCAGACATAATATCTGGCAGCGCTCCATACACCCCAATCCTCGCAAGTTCAGTATAAGAAAAGTAAAAAAACATTTTGGATCCAACCTTGTTCCAGATGAAATGAATAGGAGCACATACACTCCGGTTGGATGCCGGTACAGAAGCGCTGGCAGGGCGCGGGCATTCAATGTTTGTTTCAGTGTTGTTACCATTGGGCAGACTCGCCGCACTATTCCGTTGACGGCACTCACGGGGACCCTATTGAATCCCAACATAACCAGTAGATATTTAGAAAAATGTTATTGCAACCTGAGAAATAATAAAAACTTAATTATGTTTGCCACACAGTGTATATAAAATATTTATATTTAACAACTAATAATAACCATCTGTAACTAACAGTACCTTTTAAGTATCAAAGACTATTTCCTAAAAATAACTCAAGACACCAAGTATTATAAAATACACTACTTGGTGACAATATTAAATATTATGTACAAAACAAATTTTCAAATATATAAACATTTACTTATAGCCTAGAACAGCCATACTAAATTATTCAGCGTGATAACATTTACTTGTAACAATAATTCACTGGATTTTAATCATTCTATTATAACATTATAATAATTTACATTCTATTATTAAATATTAATTGTAAGGTAGGCCTAATAATAATTATATAATTTACAAATAATAACATAACATTATTTCCCAAATATCAATAATTAAATTATAATCCGTTCACGCTACTATAAGGCAATTAATTAATTAACCAATAAAATGAAAATCATTAATGTTGCCACCCAATTTTGCAAGCAACACAAAACACGAGGTAACGAAATTTGCAGTCTGTACCGTCTCGCTTACACTAAATAAAAACAAGGTGATTACTAAATAAATAATTTCCGTTCGCCGAACGGATCGATTAGAAAGCACGGCGCAAAAATATAATAAACTTAACCGGCATAGATAATAAAATAACAATTTAGAACGTACGAAAGACAGGATAGAACACTTACCGACACGAAAAACGTACACGAGGAACACAAGTTACAAAATAATATAAAAACTACTTATACTAAACTACGAAAATATGTGTCTGGGTAGGAGAGAAAAACCCGCCAACAAAACAAAGTAAGGAGAGTGAAAAAGACAATTACCTGCCGAAAGTAGTGGAGTTAGCCAGCCATGGGGAAGCGGGAAGAGCAGAGAACAGCCAGAAACACAGTAAGCTTCTGCCGAACGTGTCTCCGAACAGTAGCCGGTGCCGGTGAACAGCTGGTCAGTAGTCTAGTCAAGGTCAACCACCTGACCTCGACCAGTCAGTCCAACCAGGCAGAAAATCAATACTTGACGGAGTGACTCCCCCACCGACTGACAAGAGTGGCCGAGGTGGGAAAAAGAAAACACACAAAAACGTTCAAACTGAGCCCCGGCTCAACACATGGAACCTTAAATTTGACTTTTTTATTTACTAGATGGTTCGTGATTATTATTAAAATGGGTGGTTACTCGTCGAGTAGCCGTTAAGTTGACTTAATGTTTTCATCTCACTTCCAAGTTGGAAATTATACAGTAAAGGCTTCATTTTCCTGATAATACAAAACCTTATTGACTGTAACAAATCGTTATTACAAAGATAATTATTTTGCACCAATATGCCCAATTCGTACCTTTTCAAGTACCTTTATTCTTTTATATAAAATCAGTAGTCCATAAACAGAAAGACGTGCTAGTATAGTGGCTATTACACAGTGAAATCATTAAGGAAAATGCACGGAGAAAAAACCATACACTAATATCATAGATAGATGTTGATGAACATATTTACACTATTACCACTGTGGTATGCGTGTAAATTTAAAACAGTGGTTTATATTCTTCCACAACTATTTTCTGCAATAGACTATACTATTGTGTTTATAGCGATAGCTTACTTTACTCCAGGAAAACAAATTAAGCCCCAAATTACCACTAAACACGTTTGGTTCACTTTACACAACTATCCATATATATTTTTGTTAGTGTTTTCGGTGATTGAACACTGGTTACAGTCGATTTTAAAAATTTTAAAATCGATTGCACCCAATAATCTAAAGTCTAAATTATACAAGGTGCGAATATATCTTCAGCTTGCATGATTTAAAAACCCCTCAAAACCTTAATTTAGTACAATTCCAAATCTAGAATGAATATAATAAATTAAACGAAATTGATACTTTTCAGATCAAAGCGGTCGCAGAGGAGATATTTTGTAAGTATTTATAAACACAGCCTAGTTATCATTTTCTAGATAATAGTAGCTAAGAAGCTTTCAACCATTTAGTAGCTAAGAACCATTTATTAAATTTCTTAAATTTTGATTTAATAATAAAATAAAGAATTAATCTCAGTGCAGGAACTGAATCTGGATGGTACAACAAGCTGTTTGGTTTATGATGATGGTCTAGAGCCTTTTTAGTATTAATTTGATTTCAAATATTGAACTGGAGGCGCGATCGTGATCTATAAAAAGATGTGAAGGCTAATAGTACATATTTTATATACAGAGTGAGTTTTATGTCCTGGCACACCTGGATATAATTTAAACGGCCCGAGATATCTATGTGAAACCTTGACCCTACCTATTATAACATATGTTTTTAATTTTTCAAGTTGTTGAAAATTTTGCCCCCTTTTCTAAAGGGGGTAAAGGGGACAAATAAACATTTTCAAATACAAACCCCTATCATGTGACCCTTCATTTTAAAGGGAATAAAAAAAGAAATCCAATAATGCAAACTAGAGGTCTCTACGTTTATTTTAACAGATTTTATGGCAAATTTACAATTGAGTAAAGGGGGCAACTAGACATTTTCAAATACAAACCCCTATCATGTCTCAAGTTTTTACACACGTCTAGCACACTGTCAAACAGCCGAAGGTGAACAGTTTGAACACCTGCTACATTAAAACAGGTAACCGGTTTTAGAATTTGAGTTAATGTTGACTCATGTTACGATAAACAAGACAAGACAGTTACTGATTTTATTATTGTAAATTTGTCATAAAATCTGTAAAAATTCTAAAGAAGCAGTATTGCCAAATTTTAGAAATATCACATCGAGCATTCACTCAAACTTGGCCAATATCATGTTGATTCGTTGTGTAAATAAAAATATAAGTCCCAAAACTCTCGAATTAACCCTTTCACTACTAATTTTATATTATCTTTATTTTGCTCTCTAATCTATGCAATATTGCCAATAATTAAGTAGTAAAATAAAAAGAAAAACGAGTTTTATTCACATTTGTGGTTTGGCACACATAAGTAGAATGAGGAAAATAAGGAAAAATCTTCTGTCTAAGCTGAGTCTATGAAACAAAACTAAGTACCCTTCGAAACGGCATACATCAATTAGTATATTTTATTTCGTCACCCACCTTTTGTGTACCAGTGTCAGATCAGACACTGCACTAGGCCGAAGGTGACATGGAGCTTAACTCAATAACTGCATGGAATCAATTCTTCCCCAATAGCTACATTATACAGGGTGGAAAAAAAGTATGGAAACGCTTTCACTAATTTTGTATGGCTTCACTTATACAAATTAAATTTTGTACATCACCACTTGTATTAAGAACCTAGTTTTTGAGACCAGTGGGGACATTTTATCTTTTCAGGGGGACGGCCCGTGAGGAGTCGGACGAAAATCTTAAATGTAAGCATAGGCCGAGTTTGGTATCAAATTAAAGGTCTAGTAAAGAGAAACTCATTACCGCAAACCTCACTTAAAAAGGTTGACCCTATCCAGAGTACGGGCCGTATGAATTTCATGACAAAGAAATTTAGTAATTTTGTCTTGTGAAGTAACTAATTTACTTTCAGTAGTATGTTTTATGTCGGTTATGTAAATGAAAAACAATTTCCAACAACAAATTATTTTTTTTACCTCTACATTTGTTGGATAACAGTAAATAGGGGTTTTCCTGTCTTGTCTTCAAGAAACTGAGAGTATTCAATAATACCACCGTAACTCCTTATCAACATGAGGTCAAGGTCCAGTCCCTCCAGCTCTTTTATCTCAGGCAAACATAAACTGGTTTAGGCATTACAAACAGTACTGTCACAGCAAAACTACACAGTTTTGTATTTTTAATATCAGCTTGGTTTTTAGTCTACGTTATAATTTCGTCCACGTAAGATAAAGTTGAAAGTCTTCACTAGAAGGTACTGCGATAGTTATAAATTTTTTTACTTAAGTGTTTACATTTTATTCTACTAGTTTTAAAAGCAATGTCACTTAGTGAGTTTGAGAGAATCACGCTGCTTATGATGCGTGGGTATGGATATCTAGTTCGTCCCTATGAAGAAACAGCGAATTTGTTTAATGACACTTTTCTTGATAGACCCCCAATTAGTAAGTCAACAGTCTTTAAGACAGTAAAAAGATTTGAAGAAACTAGAACAGTCAAAGATCGCGAAAGAAGTGGCAGGCCTAAATCGGCAACAAATGAACAAAAATCTTTGGATGTACTCCAAACATTTGTTGAAAATTCCAGCACCTCGGCCAGAGTGGCTGCAGAAGATCTTGATATGAGCCATACCTCAGTGTTGAATGTTTTACACAAAAACAAGTATCACCCTTTTAAAGTAACCCTAACCCAAGAACTTGCAGAGGATGATTTTGATCGAAGGACTGAAATTTGCGAAATAATGATGAGAAAGTGTGACGAAATTCAAAATTTTTTAAGTTCGATATTGTTTTCAGATGAAGCTACATTCTTTGTTAATGGACAAGTTAATAGGCATAATTGCCGTTACTGGGCCGACCATAATCCACACTGGATGATAGAAGGCCACACACAAAGGCCTCAGAAAGTGAATATGTGGGCTGGAATAATAAACAATAACATTTTAGGATAGATGGAAATCTATCCGTTTGTGATAGATGGAAATCTAACAGGCGAAATTTATTTCAATATGTTGACAAATAACATTTTGCCAGCAGTGCGTGCTCTTCTTGGGCCAAATTTTAATGCAGTATGGTTTCAGCAAGATGGAGCACCGCCCCATTACTATTTGCGGGTGCGCAATCTGTTAGATGAAGTGTTTCCTAACCGTTGGATTGGTCGCAGGGGTACCGTTGAGTGGCCGGCTAGGTCACCGGATCTTAATCCACTAGATTTCTTTTTGTGGGGCTTCTTAAAAGATAATGTGTATAAAACTAAACAGCCAACATTGAGGAGCTGACAAATCGTTTATTAGAAGAAGCAAGAAGAATTACACCCGAGATGCTTCAAAATGTGACTGCAGTAGGTTTTCATTACCAACAAGTGTTCGGAGAGCAGTTTGAGCACCTCATTTAAAAGGTATGGTTATTTTTTGTAATACATAGATAATTTTTAATTTAATTCTTTTGGATAATTGTGTTCCATAAAGTGTCATTTTCAGTCAGAACAGTTTACTTGAGACTGTGAAATTGCGGAGAAATAATAATTAATCAAACGTTACTTATGAAATTCAAACGGCCCGTACTCTGGATAGGGTCAACCTTTTTAAGTGCGGTTTGCGGTAATGAGTTTCTCTTTACTAGACCTTTAATTTGATACCTGGCCTTTATGGTGAAACTCGGCCTATGCTTACATTTAAGATTTTCGTCCGACTCCTCACGGGCCGTCCCCCTGAAAAGATAAAATGTCCCCACTGGTCTCAAAAACTAGGTTCTTAATACAAGTGGTGATGTACAAAATTTAATTTGTATAAGTGAAGCCATACAAAATTAGTGAAAGCGTTTCCATACTTTTTTCCACCCTGTAAGTATTAAACATCATCTTGACTGGTTTTCAGGTATTCCGCAGCTCATTCTTCTTTTTATCAATGCACTATTCCTCCTTCAAACAGTAGCTGCTCAGCCATGAAAAAGATGAGTGTTGATTTTGGATGCTATAATTTAGGAAATATAAGAAACCTGTATTTATAACAGTTCTTTTACCTCCACTTCCAAAATCTCTTGTCAAAATCGTAAATTTTAACCTTTTTCTGAAAGTTAAACACTTCATTAAACACTCAATTAAACACTTATGCTTGAATATAAAATACAGTACACTCAGGGCTTGGAACACTCATCTTTTGACCACTACTCTGGATCCACTGTATTCAGATTTAGTCTTACTATAAAGACGGATAAGAAAATGGCATGTATTTTTACTGCAAGTACCGATTGAATGATAATTAGAAATGGTAAATAAATTTACAGGTGTAAAAAAAGACTGAGGATATTCTTATCACCTCGAATTGTACATAAAAACTTTTATTCAAATCTCTCACTTAATGTCTGTGTTTGATATTTAAAATATATCCAATAGAGTAGGTTTTAGTTTTTAATATTCAGCAGAGGACTCCTTGTTATCTTTAAAATAGTGTAGCGCATTCCTATGCCACAATCAATACTGGTGAGTTTATCCAAGTGACCGCTGTATCTATCGTGCGATTATCCGCCGTTTCTCATTGGTGGAAATATAGCGTGTTCCCATCTGTCTACCGTCCAGTAGTGTTTCTTTAGACGCCCGAACATTCAGTTGTACCGTAGAAGCCGTTCTGGAGACATGGTCCGTTAGCGGTCGCTCACCCCTTCGTTCTCGCGGTAGTTGAAGTGTCGCCCCGGGTTTCTATGTCGCTCCCGTCGGAGGTGACATGGTCCGATTGCAGTAGCTGGTACCTCGTGATCGTTCCTCTCTCGACTTGTTCCTACCCCGATGCCAGTGAAGATTCGTAGTGAAAGTGACTTGTTCTTCCGTGGATCCCAGTGCAGCCCTGGAGGCCTGGCCGAGGTGGAAGTTCCCCCCCTAGGATGAAGCGAGGCAAGAACCAAGATCAACATCGGTGAGTTGGCATCTATTCTCAAACTCACCCTTTATACCTAATGTCTCATCCGTCCTTCCATTTACGGATGTCTCCATATTTTTACTTCATGTGTAGCTCTCTCCCACGTAAAAGTTCCAGTTATATTTGCTGTTTCTTTCCCAGAGTAAACGTAAAAAAACATAATAAAAAGCCGGTATTTGCATCACACATTTTCCAAATTTTTTTCTCATTTTAATGGGTTTTAAAGAGATATACTACTCCAGTGCCGATCTACATTTCAGCTTTGACATATATTTGTCAATACTTTGGTAACTCGGCTCCCTTCTAGATTTAGTACGAGTAAATTTGAGACATGATACAAGTTCGTCAACTTAGTACGTTTTTGAAGGATTTTCGGGTTGTTACGTTTGTTGAAATATAATGTTGAAAACAGTAACTGCAATCTGCCTCTTGATACAGCTTACTTTATCGTGTTCTTTCTTATTGATGCATGAGAATAACTATAATTAAACTGGCTTAGAAACATATTACAAAAATAGAACGTACTAAAACCTCAATATTATAATAGCTTGTCATAGCAATATTTTAATTTGTTTCCTTAGCATGAATTGTAACATTCCATAGGTACAATGGAAAGCATACATAAGCATATTTCTGAGAAAAGTTTGAAGAAAACACTTTTATTTAGTAGAAGCTGTATTAATATTTGCTAAAATAACATTACCACTTTAGTATTATCGAGTCATCAATATTAGGCTAAGAAATAAATTATCATATCAAGTTCACTTGATAGGGTCATCAGATGGCACATACTCAGGGCCGTGGTCACTAACATAACTTAGTTCAGATATTTGTTCATAAAATTCTCTATCAAATACAATCAGTAATGTTTCACGACGATATTGATAAAACTAGTTTAGTTTTTCACACATGCGCTTTTCTGTGCAGACTGATCTGTTACGTTAATTGCTCGTATTTGTTTTAGGGACACAGACGATATAGATGACCAGGTAGTGTTCAACATTGATAACTCCGGGCGTGGATCTGGGCGGTGTGGGTGAACTGGACTGTGAGATGATCTTGCGGGAGTGACGTCAGGAATACAACCCGCAGCGTCCGACAAGGTCAGTCCCTACCGTGCATCAGTCGGACTGCTACTAGGATGATTGAAGAATCGGATCAACACCATAACACTTATCATGAGAAACTCCACTGTACATAACAGTGTGCCCAATGTATATTGTAGTAATGATTAAATAAATATTTCAAGATGCTTACGACTATGTTACTTCTTATTTCCTTGACCTTCTTTTAGCCCTTCTAAAATGTTGACCCTTATCAAGATGTCGTCTAGGTGATAAAAGTTTTTATACGTTTGAAGGATCAAAAGAAATTAATATAGTTTTCGTACTTCCACGGCATGATTATTATGTTACTTTGTATTATCAAATTTAGTTTCAAACAAAACTTATGCACTTTTTTATTTTGACAGAAAATACACCCAGATGATGTTTATGGTAGGTTTATTAAATTCCTATCATTCCTAACATCCTGTTGTTCAAATTCAAACTATTATATTTTCCTACCATTTAAAACTATGAATACGTTTTATAATGCATGATAACACCAGCAAAAGACTTTGTAACAAAACATACGGGCAACAGTTCATACCCTGAATCGTTTTTAAGCTAAATATTAAATTAGTACACAACTGTGAAATAAAATAGGTGTAATTTATTTTAATTTAACTAAATTTGAATGATTTCTATCATAGTAAAGTTTTATGTTGATTAGTTTTCTTATGAAATAAAAATGTCTTTATTGAACAAAAAGAAAAATATATTCAATTGGTGAGGTTAGGGCTATTAAGTCCTCTCTTACACCTAACCATAAATTTATAAGCGATACTTTTATTGTAAAACAGAGCCACTGTATAGTATACATTACCTTTTTACATTAAAAAATGATAATCTATATTTATATAAAATAATAAAATGAAAAGAAGGTTCTTCATTAAATTAATAATAAATAAATAAAATAAAAATTGGAAGGAAATTACAGACATTCACCCATCACTATTCATACAAAGCCAATGTCCCATACCCTATGCCACGAAATCGTCAACCTGACGAGGTCCAAATCAGATGGTCCTTAAAGACCCACCGAAACCGCTCCCGACTACGAATACTTCTGATATGATCCGGGGGGTTTATCCAGAGTCGACAAGCAGAGACCGTGAATGGTTTACTGTAAATAAAAGATCTATGAAAAGGAATAGACAACAAAGTGGATCCACGTCGAGTATTCCAATTGCTTGTTTCAGAAATAAAATAAGAAGGGGAATAATCGTTATACAGAATAGAATGTAACATGCTAAGAGTGTGGAACTGACGGAGTAGATTCAATTTTAGCAGATATAACTGATTGATGAAGGGTATTACATCGTCTAAGGTTGAAGATAAAGCGAACACAATAATTTTGAGCATGTTGTAATCTGTCCGAAAGCTCAACCGTCATGTTATTTATAAGTAAGCTACAGAAATTGAAATGGAAGAAAATTATGATGTTCACTAGCATTACTTTCAAATACAAGGGTAAATAAATAGCAAATTGCTTAAGTCTATGAATACCAGCAAGTACCCTGCCACAAGTCTCAGTAATATTATCGGCCCAACTAATATTTTTTGTAATAGTTAGTTTTGTACAGATTTTTGACCTTGTCACTGTATGAAAGAGGATGACTGTTCAAAATGAGTGTAGGAGAGTTGTTTAAGTCGATACTGCTCAGAAGTCTAGAAGTTCCAATGAGAATAGTTTGAGTCTTGCTTTCGTTAAGTTTCAGTCCGTGTTTGAAGGTCCACATTGCAATAGCGTCAATGTCAGTGTTCATGTCAGCAACAACATTTGGATAGTTTGAAACGGGAAAGTGACTGTAAATTTTCAAATCGTCGGCATACTGGTGAAAAAAATGAGTGTTTGATCATAGCTGTTAAGTCATTGTTGTAAATTGAAAAAAGAAGAGGGCCAAGGACAGAGCCTTGTAGCACCCCTCCGATTAACAGGTTTCCTGTATGAGTTTTTGTCGTTGGACCTAACACACCGCCGACGATCTGATAGATACGACCAAACCGCTCCACACAGCCATCAGAGAATCCGATTTTAGACAGTTTTAAAAGAAGCAATGAGTGGTAAACGAAGTCGAAGGCCTTAGAAAAAAAACAGTGTTAAAATAGTAACAAGCCTTTTGTCCATTGCCGAACGTATATCTTCAGTGATTTTTAAAATAGCACTGGTTGTAACAGATTTATAACATTCTTTTGAAAAAAAAAAACTTAATACCAACACATTTTTACTGCAACTATAACAGATTCACATGCCAAAAAGATAAAAAGTTAGAGGTAAAAAATCAGTAAAGAATCTATTTTCCCAAGAACTTTGACTTTTCAAACGCTGTAATACAAAGATTTCATTATATAAAATAGTTCCAAATACATTTTCGAATGTCAAAACAAGCACGTTAATATGTACTTCGTACGTAAATAACTAATATAATTCCTCATTAATGTTTCTTGTTTGACTATTGAGATACATTTATTTATAGAACGATGTGATCAATTTTAAGACATAATTGTTTTTTATTACTGCCATATAAACCTTAGTGTGGAAACAGTATTGTATTAGGTTTGGATCAGTTAGTTTGTCAAACTCATAAAATTAAATAAAATGTAAATTTACATTTGTTACAAAATGAATAACACTCGTATATATTGTCACACAATATAGACCAGAGGTAACATGTTTAGACATTTAGCTACACCAACTAGTTTGTTTCCGTAACTAATGTTACATTTTGACATTCCGTAACATTTAAAATATTGTAAGCTTTGAGTTTGAAAACAATGTTGTTATACCTCAGGTATATGAAATATCACAGAGAAAAAATAAATAATATATTTTCGTGTCGTTTACGATAATTATCAGTATTAGTTTTTTCTATAAGTAAAATTCGATTTATACACTATTTGGGGTGTAAAATAAATAAGTAGTTTGTATTTGACCACAAGATACACAGCAATCGGACAATGCAGTGGCGTTTCTATTTATAAAAGCTAAAAGAAGAGATCGGTACAATTGTCACGTTCCCCATCTTGCTCGGCTTACTGGCGACACTGCACATTCGGCAGGGTATTACCGGGGGTTAAGTGCCATTTTATTCTTCTTTGTTTATTGGCGTTAACTTCAGAACCAACCTGGTGAAAAGAAGAGATCGGTACAATTGTCACGTTCCCCATCTTGCTCGGCTTACTGGCGACACTACACATTCGGCAGGGTATTACCGGGGGTTAAGTGCCATTTTATTCTTCTTTGTTTATTGGCGTTAACTTCAGAACCAACCTGGTGAAAAGAAGAGATCGGTACAATTGTCACGTTCCCCATCTTGCTCGGCTTACTGGCGACACTACACATTCGGCAGGGTATTACCGGGGGTTAAGTGCCATTTTATTCTTCTTTGTTTATTGGCGTTAACTTCAGAACCAACCTGGTGAAACGAGAAGAGATCGGTACAATTGTCACGTTCCCCATCTTGCTCGGCTTACTGGCGACACTACACATTCGGCAGGGTATTACCGGGGGTTAAGTGCCATTTTATTCTTCTTTGTTTATTGGCGTTAACTTCAGAACCAACCTGATGAAACGAGAAGAGATCGGTACAATTGTCACGTTCCCCACCTTGCTCGGCTTACTGGTGACACTACACATTCGGCAGGGTATTACCGGGGGTTAAGGGCCATTTTATTCTTCTTTGTTTATTGGCGTTAACTTCAGAACCAACCTGGTGAAACGAGAAGAGAATACATAGAGTCCGGGTCGCTTGTTTTAGGTTTCATTCTACGAACGTAATGTTGTAATCGGCTCATTATAAGGTGTTTCAGAAAGTATGTTGTGTATTGTTCAATATTGTTCCTTAGATCCAAAAGAACACAGAGTATTACACATAAACATCCTCATATGTGCAAAAAACTTATTTTCGTCTTTTTGCTCTCATATGCTATTCATTTACAATTCCAGAGCTCCTCGCGTGATCATGTTACAACGCTAACTTTGGTACGGATATTCGTCTTACTGATGTTTCATATTTTATTTCAAATTCTTCAAACACTGACGGAACGAAAGTAGTATTAAAAAAAGATTCTTAAGTTTATTATTAAGACCAATGAAAAATAAATACCAGTATGAATTTAATAAGTATTTATTATTAATTCTTGTGCAACTATATTGACGTAAGGAATTTTAATGAGATTTGAGATTATTCAACCAGAAATCTAGTTTACCCTAGTGAATAAGTAACAGTGTATTTAATATATTGTATTATATTATTTCGTCTCTTGAAAACTGAAAACTCTGAAAACTCAAATAATCATGAAATGTTTCAAAGCTTAAACTTAACTATGTGGGAATAGTTAATTTTAAAGTAATAACAAATACAGAAAGACGAAAAATAAATATTTTAGACACACGGGTATTTTATAAAACTCCTTAAAATGAAAAATTTATGTACAATTCACTGACTCACTCACTGATTGATGTACTCAGTATCTGAGGGACCAAGATTTCACCAACGTCTAAAGTCAATATTATTTTGAACAGAACTAAGAGCGTTGCAATCCTTGAGGTTAATGGTGTGAAGTACATTAAATGTTTCTAGTGGTTTCACCGTGGTTTGTGCAGCTCTTAATTCTAAGACTCATCTATTCTTTTCTTGTTACAAGTTTAATTCATATCTTGTTTCATAAATGAGACTGACCCCGTTTAATAAAAAGTATCGTAGATTCAATGATTCATTTCTAACATTTATTCACGGATTTCGCAGACAAAGCGCCCTTAGTTTGGATTGAAAATTAAATAAGAAAGAACAAGGAATTTACTCATGGGTCATTGAGACAATGCACTGCAGAAAAAACAAACTCCTTAAAACAGGATCGAATAGTCAACTACTGATCGTTGTGAAGACAGGAAAACAGGAGTATTGTGCATGGTTTTTATTTTTGTTTACTTGTTTAAAGACAAGTAATTGGCCAGAATAAAGTAGTGAACAATAACCATCTTACATTTAAAGTCTTATAAAACTGTAAACGCATAATTTAAATTTAAAACATATATCGTTCTAAAATGTATACTTTTCCAACTATTATAACTGTCATTTACAACTATTTACTTAGCTTTTGAAAGTTATTGTATTTATTACGTAAATATAAATATTATGTAATTCAAATGTCACTAATATTTAAATGATTGTTTTCGAAGCTAAGTAATTGGTACACCAACAAATGAAAGTTGTGTGTATTCAGTAACGAATATTCGTGCACAAACTTGTTATCAAGCGTTTGAAAGTAACTGTTGTGACATATAATAATTGGCGGAGGAAATAAATTTTGTGAAATTATCGATACTACCCAAGCAACACGAATATTTATAGTGATTCATGGAATTCTCAAGACGAGAAATGGTCACGAGAAATGCAAATATATTGGGGGAAGTGATTGAGGCTTGGTATTACCCTATTCAGTCACAGTAAAGGCGTTTTCTTGTCCATTATGATATTTCAAGCCTTCTAGAGATAATGCAATAACCGGAGAATACCAGACTGTAGGTGATGCTAGAGGGCAGATTCGCCTACAGGCATGACCCAGAGCATGGTTATTCCAGATAGTTGAGATTCCAAGAGGGTTGGTTATTTCAAAGTGCGAAGATTCCTAGAAGCCTGGTTTAAACACATGCAGGCAGTACAGCCAGTTTGCCCCACGGCCTTGTAGATCTGCAACTTCTAAACACCTTCCATATGATATACTAACATTTTTGCCTTTCACGTCTTGATTACTCAGAGAAGTCCTGATTATGATTATCAGAAGCAGCAGTATTAACTAAAGTGTGAGAACTGTAAAACCATCAGAGTTGCAGGTGGGACCCTGCAATATTGTATCTACAACTCAATATTGTGTATACCAGCGGACATCCTAATATTCCTTCCTATTGATATCCTTACTCACCATTGTTCCCGGTTATGTTGCTTTTCAAGCATTGTTGTTGTGTTTGCCGTTACTATTCGTATATTGGTTTTACTTTTACAACGATATATTTTGGGAATAATTAAATCCTTTATCAATTGCATTTTTAAATCATATGCCATGAAACATTATTGTAATAAACTAATAACCTGTATAATGTAAGACATTGTGGTCGAATACCCCACTGGTTGCAGGAAAAGTTAATCAGTGCTAAGCGCCTTTTTTACGATTGGAATAAAGCAACATCCTAGAAGCAATGTAAATTGAAACATTTATATTCCGGGAGGCAGAACTGCCACGTTAATGGCACAGAACGGCAGCAGCATTGTGACCGTTTTGCCATCATGTAAACAACATTTTCTTTTATTTATCATTTATCACGAGTTTTGGTTCATTTGAAATAGTATTGGTTTCGTGATACCTTATTCATGTTTATAGCTTTTTTCAATTAGTAAAATAATGCATAAATGATTTACATCGTTAAATTGTTCTGAACATAAAGGATGCTGAATAAGAATTCTGTATTAGTATAAATTGTGGATTTTTATTTGTTATCACACACAAACATAATTCCTAATTCAGTATTTATTACCTACATATAAGTTTTTTTTTCGATTTTCTCTCTATCTACTCTCTAATCTTACTTCTTATACATTGATCTATATAAATAATGATTGTAAAACTGTACCTGTAGACGGAATTACGAAACATTGTGATGGATATTTAAATACTAATCCATGTAATAAATTATTTTTTGCAATTTGTAAACCGACTTATTTTTTTACATTAGTTAATGTTTTAGTAGTTAATTTAATATTCTATACAGTGTGAAATAAATAGTGCTAGTATGAGAAGTGATTGTTATAATTTTGGTATCATGACCAAAGTAAACGTAAGTATATCTAATAATATAACCTAGCACATTACACGGTATTATTCGTGTTGGTAGAAACATGATTAGAGTTAATACGTTAAAGATTATATGAACAGCAGCAAAATGGTTCCAAATGTACAATATTATATATGCTACATTAGTAAGGTCTTAAATGTGATACAATACGACCAGCTCTGTACTATACCGTATTTCGCGATATTTTATCACACAATAAACAATATTATGGTGTTTTAGAGCACACATTTACAGTAAAAAAATGTAAGTAATTGTTGGATTCTAAAAGTTTTTCGTAAATTGTGCACGTCCATTTGACTCATTACACGGTTCAATTCGAGATGATGCTTTGGCGTTTTATTATATTTTGTATCATTTTTAAAATTGCGATTATAAGAAGGAAATACGTCAATATTAATGATTGCTCATATCCATTACACAAAGAACATTGTATAGAAAATAGGTGACATTGTTATCTATTTGCAGATCTAAGAAAACTAAGATTTTATTAAAAACTATATTTAAATGTAATCGATCATGTTACACTGTCAATTGTATACATGAAAAACATTAATATTATGTTTATTTTTTAGTAATAGATGAGGACTAACAAAATGAATCAAGTTTTTGTTTGCACCATACACGTGTCAAATAATAACACACAACAAATAAAAGAAATAAAACATATGAGGAAAATTTAACAATTGTTTCTGAGGCAATGAGAGAAGAAATGTAAAACATGAAATATGTTACATCATGTTTATATTGTTTTATACACGTGATACTGACGTTATAGTAGAATAATCGTACACCAAAATATATTATCATAAATGAGGTTGCCATTTCAGAGCTAAAGGCTTTGCAGTAAAAATTAAAGTATTAATTGGTTTTAAAAGGTGTGTAATAGATCGTGTTCGTGCATTGTGCACGTATTATATAGAATTGTTGAATGGAACGTGTGTGCAGTGGTATGAATAGGTTTATGGAAGCTACTGAAAGTTTTTTTCCAGATATTATAATGTATGCTAAATTGAGTGTTATTTATAATTCTTCGTTTCTAATTTTAATGAATTAAATTAAAAAGGGTAGGATCTGTGTGTGAGTAATTTATTTTATGATTTCCTATTTATAGTTTTACTTAGGATTTAAACATAGTTTAAATACATTTAATGATTGGGTTTTGTATTTAATGAATGTGAATTTTTATATACGTATACACCAACCTACTTAGAATAAATTTTCTATCAACAGTTTTAAAATTGGTTGTAGTACCACAACTGTATATATTTATATTTTAAATGTAATTATTTTGAAACTTTAAAGGTTTTTTGAAACTTACTAATGTGCGGTAATTCTTGAAGTGATATTTGTAATGAATATATTTTACTTATATTTCAGAGTTTTAAGATGAATAAAATTACATGTAAATTGTAGATGAACATGTTCACTTTTTATTTGAAATATTGTAAATTGTATCAATTCAATAAATATTTATTTTAATTAAACAGTGCGCCGAAGATAAATTTTAACAGCTGGTAACCGTAAGTTAACTCAGTAGTAATAGCGATGTTAAATCTGCAATTAATATTTTTACACACAACGTAGCTATGGTGGGAAGGGTAGATCCCACAATCTTCTGACACTATGAGATTTTAAACGTTGTATTGATCGGAAGGTGAAATAGAGCTAAAATCAACATTTGCATTGATTCAACCCTTTCCACCCTAGTTACGTTATGTGCAGAAAACTCGGTTGCTACGTTTTGCTTTGAGATCATGTCAAAAATATCTTTGTGCACTCAGTTATGCATCTCATGAGACAATAAGAACACCTCTTCATCTAGATTACTGTTGATTTTGTAGTCTATGATTCTCTGATGTCGCAAGAGTTAAGAATTATAAACGCCTTCGTCGCCGAATTATTTAAAATCCCTTCAGATTGATGTGCACTCCGGATACCAGGAGTCAAGTCTGTGGCAGTGTCAGATTTCAAACGCTGCACTGAGCCGAGGTTAGATTAGCTCCACTCACTATTCCCATTAATATTTTAAATCAGAAAGACAATTAAACAGTTGGCTTAATAGAAACTTTAGCAATTTAACACGTAAAACTCTGCACATCAGCTAAAGATATAACAAAACAAAACCGCAATTATATGCCTCTTAGTGATGTTAAGTGACGGATAAACCTACACTTCTCGTGTCTACGGTCGAGTGCGCTACACTTTAAAAGTCTCCATGAGATATTTGTATGAGTGAATGAATCGTATAATAAATCACAGTGAGTATTTATTCTTTTATTCGTAATATTTATATGTGACAGCATATCTTAATCTTTTTCGCAAACAATAAACTGGTGGTAACAGTTATCAATACATTATATAATACAAAGGTAAACGATTTGAATATTTAAAATACATAGGAACAATTTAAATGTTTCGGCGTTTTTTAATTTCGGAGGCTCAAGAAAAATATTGGCAACAGAGAAATTTGCATGGACGATGAAATCAACAATGTGAAATTACTGGAAATTCAGTCAATCAACTGTTCTGTTTTAACTAATATTTTCTTTGCGTATCCAACAGATTTTATTGAGGGAATTTAAGGTTAGTCAACCTTATCTGATAAGCTAAAATATTTTCTCTTTAAAAGTGGATTTCCATGATTCCTCGTTTCCAAGAAGTACACAAAGAAAACACTTGAACAGTTTAACTTTATGAAGTAAAAAGTGTCTAAAGTAGCTGTATGAACATAGTAAATACGCAGTTAAATATTCACACTTTGAATACAATTATTCATTTTTTTCTGGTCTGGAACACCAGAATATCTTATTGAACAGTATTCCACATTGTATTGGCAGTTTACAGTGTCTAGAAAACATTCAGTAAGCTATTTGAAAGTTCTGTCCACTTATTTTCTTCCCGTAGTTGTACCTTCAGACAAATTGTTTAGTTTTGTCTATGGTTTCACTGAAACTTCTGATTACAATGAACACCTTTATTGCTAACAATAACCGAATCAGCTAACAAAATTCGAGTAATGTATTTTGTCATACTATGCATGTCGAGTGTACACCACTAACCTGAATAATTCAGGCAATATTGTGGAAGCAAGGATTAAAATCTGCCAAGGATCAAACCAGGGATAACAAAAGCCGGAAGGATTATGTCTCGTCCATCTGCATACATAATGGCGTAAGTGTTCCGTAAAGTAATCTCAGATTTTCCCCATTTCTTAACAATACACGACACTTTATAATCACATATTTTGAAGTTACTGCGAACCTTAATCTCATGAAATGTTCAAGAATATGAAATATTCAATCTATTAAATTTTTAATCGTCTAAAAATTACAGTGTGTTAAAAATTGTTTTAGAAGGTAAATATATTAAATTGTTCGTCTGAAAATGTTGTAAACCACAATAACTTTAATAAAAGGTTTATTGGAATAATATATAGTTCTTTATATAGTTCAGTGAAAAATAGGTTAATTTTAGTAAACCTATTCCCTTCACAATTTGTAGTCAAATTCCCGCTCTATATATTGCAATAAATTGCATAAACCCACGGAAAATCTAAGAACGTATATTGTTGTAAACCTAATATTAATAAAACGTAATTTTATACATATTTCAGAAAGAGAGATGTAGGCAAGAAATTCATAACACATTTTGTGAATGGAAACTTTTTGCTGGTATAGCCAAGTTAAAATTACATTCCAAACATGCAGAAGACGAACTTTTGTGATACTTTTCTTTTTGACATTCTCAAAACATTCTCTTGGCGGTCTTATTTTTAATTTATTATTGACTTATTTATATAAAACAAAATATACTATTGTGCAAGCCAATTCAATAAGCATAGTATGAGTATCTTATGAAAATTGTAAGTAGATATACATGCTACAGAAGGCATATTCATATATTTTTATGAAATTATAAATAATTTTAAAATATCTTTGTGTAACCGGTAATATTGCGCAAACACACAAATGTTATTATTTCAATCAAATAGTAGATAGAATAAACTAAATAGTAGAGCATCACAATATTGTAAGTTAGCACAAGGAGACCTATTGTCAACTGCGTATTTAATCTATTGAATTAAAGAAGTTTGTCTCGTCAAGGTTTATGATATAACTGTATTTAATTGCTTTTAATTAGGAAAGTGACAGTATTTTTCTTTACCAGGATACCATTGAAGTGATCAGCAATAATTTATTTTCAACTAAAGTAGAGAGGCTAGTGATAAATATATAACGCTCTTGATTAAATTCAGCATTTTTATAAAACCAGAACTTATTATATTTTTAGCGCGTTCATAGGGATAAACGTTTCTTTTTAATTGATCAAAAATCCACATTTTCTCATAGTATTATTGAAATATCTCAATCATCATTAACTTCGTTCATTGTAATAACTTATTCAGAATATACATACATTTCCCAACAATGTTTATTCATAAGTATTTAAGTTTAACACTAAACATTGTCGTGTTAATTTTAAATTTGAAGAAGTTGTAAAACACGTAAGAAAATAAAAATTTGCATATATTTCTTTGGTAGGATTATGTTTTGACATGGTATAGGAGGTGCCATATGTTTGTACAACTTTACCCTAAACACTAGATTTTCAGTGGTGTATACATGTTTTTTTACTCACGGGTTTTAAATAGTAATCAGGATATGAGTGTGAAAAAACAGGGTTATAAATTAAACCACTATGGTGTAATAACATTAACTCTGCATTAATTTCAATCGCTTAATACCAAATTGATTATTATAAATTAAAGTATTTGTATAATATTTTTATAAATGTCGTTATTAAAAATGTGTATGATTTTATTATTAATATTATTAATCACAGGAGTAAATTGAGGACTGAATATATTGTGAAATAGATTTAGCATTTTATCATATACTCTTCTGAACAATTTGTCGAAAAGAACTGATTAAAACACGTCCTAAGATCACTTCCTAAGTATGAAGTAAGATACATTAGGATAAGTTACTGCGAAGCAATGGAAGAATTATGTTTTTATAAAAATCATAATATGCGGAAAATGTTTTACAGATTGTGTGTTAGGAAGGCGCTCACGCTCCATATCTTTACAGAACATTTCATGTTAACAGGTATTTACGAGTATTTACGAGTACCAACGTTCTTTACAGAAAATAAAAGAGGGAGTTTTCCAGTTTACTTTGCTGTTCTTGATGACCATTGAATATCAGTGAAGAAAGTTCTATTATTAAAAACAATGATAGCCTACAAGCGAATCTGGTATGTATATCTCTTTGTAAAGTGTTTCTACTTCATCCTTATCATTATACTTTGATTCAATAAAAAGAACCTGATGATTATGAAGTTCTATGAGAGAGTTTAACTGTTACCGGTGTCTTGTAAATAGGGCTCTCGGGAAATATTGGCCCTTAAAAATACTATGGATTGATAAGGTACATTTTACATAAGAAGGCATTTTCAGGTCACACATTAGGCATTTTTGATCAGTAAAAATACAAAAAGCACTAAGAGAATCGTCACTTCAACGGAGTAGTGTATGCCTACTTATGTGGGCGGGAGTGATTGGGCCACATATCTTTGAAGGCAGTTTATTCTCTGAAGAGTAGGCTACTTAGATTTTTGTCAACAAAACTTAAGGAGTGTGTCTTAATTGCTTCATAGGTTATAAAAATAACAAAAAGCGTACTTAAACAGCATGCTGTGTTTCGACTGTTACCTAAAAATATCTGGCTGCCTAGCTGTTAACTAAGGCCTATCAACACTAAAAGTAGTGTAGCCTATCCTCCGCTGATAGTGGAGGATTATCAGATTTGCTCCTACATCCGGATTTATGCCCTTTGGACTTCTCTGTGTAGGACTACCGAATAGCGAATTATACCTTACTTTAGTGAATACTACGATTTACTGAGAAGGTTAATGGTCGCTTCTGGAAAAACTGTTACGAAATGTAACTGTGGATATGCGGAAGGGGGAAATAGATTGTATGAGGATGAGGGAAGTTAGACTAACATACTCCAGATTTTTAGTTTGTTTAAAGATTATATACATTAAACATTATATAATGAGGATATTTAGGGTACAAGTTCATATTCCTTAGTTTCTTTGATATTTTATTTATTGTTTATTCATGAGATCTAAGAACTCTGGAGTTGTATAGCGTTGGGGCGGAGTGGTTTCAGTCCCCGAGGACAACTGATATATGGCGGAAGTTGTGAGATAAATGAGTAGTTTAGTCACTTAGTCCCTGTACTAATGTTCGATTAATCTGACTAATGTGTTCTTGCCCGGTTACTATTACAATAGTTGGTAAAATTACCTGCGTAACGACATCCTCTCTGTAATAATCAAGTACAGAATAGAGAATTTTAAGCCAAGTAACTATTAAAATACGCAACCAAGCAATCCAATTATGGAATTTAGTTTTCAAGGTAGAAAGTGACGTGTTCACGAAATTGTGTATGAAAATACAAAGATATAAAAATGTTACCTATTTGTAGGTTTTATTCGTATATATGCAGTATACACAAAGTCATGTCACACTTTTAAATAACTTTATTAAAACAATTATATACAGAAAAAGAATGAGCTTAACGTAGGGTTAAAGAGTACTTTAAACAGCTTAACGTCAGTACGTCTGAGCTCGACATGAGCACAATGAAGCGCACTGCAAACGTCCAACTGATCTCCTCCAATATTGTATTCAGGTTTTCTGGGGTAATTGATTAAATCGCAGCTCTGTTTTTTTTTCTTTATATGTTCAATATGTACATTTCTAAATATGTGAAGGTAGATTCGTGAATAAAACCAATGTAGTTTCTAAATTATTAATCCAGTCCATTTTCATACAGAATAACAGCAGCAAAGTCATATCTCTTTAATTTGTCATCAGGTTTCAAAGCATGCAATATGTAAGGATTTTAACTATTAAATTTAAGTATTTTATTGGAAAATTCTTGAACTGTAGACGTAGGGAGATCCAACTCATGACCACATTTCCAAACATACATGTTTGGACTTCTTACAAAACTGTTTTGAATACTCTCGACGATGCTTTTATCTGATAATTTTATCGTACCTGTCTATTTGTTGTCTAATAAGCTGTCTGCTTCATTAAACTTCTTATCCCATCGAAAAATGCTGCGTCAGTCAGACGGGTTCCCATGAAACACTCGACGATACTCACTTTGCTCTGAAATGCAGAAGTATACTTTAACAAAATACACTCAAATTTCTTTTGCAAAGTTACTATGATGATTTTCTTTAATAAAAAAGTTAGCCACATATTATTAGATGACAACAACGGTAACTCAACTAATTAAAACAAAACGTTTTAAACAACTGTTTTAATTTAAATCTGTTTCATAGACCAATAATAAATATTAGGTTAGATTTAAACAATCAAAAGTGTGACATGACTTGTAGACATACCGTATATATATATATATATATATATATATATATATATATATATATATATATACACTATTATCTGTTCCTACTACGAGTAAAGGGTTAATTCTAAACATCCACATTAGAGCTCAGACGTCTCCCCCCCTGAGTACTATCTGTTCCTTACTTAGATGATAACTCTACTACGTGCAATTGGTTAATTATAAACATACACTTTAGTGCCCTGACGTCTCCCCTCCTTACTACTATCGGTTCCTTACTTAAATGATAACTCTGCTACGAGTAAAGGGTTAATTCTAAACATCCACCTAAGAGCCCTAACGTCTCCCCTCCTTAGTACTAACTGTTCCATATCCCTTATATATAATATATATATAAACACAAAGACACACACAAACTATTTACTTTTTAGGTTATCGTTTAAAGTCTAGCTTCAGACATTAGAGGTAATATCAACAAATGCTCAAGTCCAGTAAAAATATTGCATAGTGTTTGTGCGATGTCTCTATTTGCATTTATTTATATTTCGCTATACATTCAACCCACGTCGACAAAATATTGAACCACGTCATCGGCTTTGACCTTAAATCAGAGGTTACTTTGATTTTCATTCAAATATTTCTGGTCAAAGTAAACGTATTTGGATTTAAAGGAATATCATAAATTGTTTGAAAAAGCTATTTCACTTAGCTTTTAATACCAGTCATGATATTTGTTACTAACCTATATAACTTTTCCCTCTTTATGTAGTTTGAGTGTTCTAGGTTTGACATATTTACACACGCTGGTAAGTGATATAATAGTTATCATATTATTATTAAGGCCCCGGTTCACTCTCAAAGCAGATTTTATTTTTGTAATACTAAGTAATAAATATGTATTAGGAAATTAAAATTATTACTTACTTAGAAACGGCTGAGGAGTTTATTGTTTTTCAGGTCAAAAAATAGACTACTGGGTTTTAAACTTTTTAAAATTAGGTCTATCAAAATAAACTAAACGTTTCTGTGTGTGTATATTTGTTAAGCGAAATGTACAAGTATTACTTACACGAAAAGTACTCTCGAATATAACAACGTATAAACTATAGTTAACGATATTTACCTATCAAAATAAACTAAACGTTTCTGTGTGTGTATATTTGTTAAGCGAAATGTACAAGTATTACTTAGACGAAAAGTACTCTCGAATATAACAACGTATAAACTATAGTTAACGATATTTACCTATCAAAATAAACTAAACGTTTCTGTGTGTGTATATTTGTTAAGCGAAATGTACAAGTATTACTTAGACGAAAAGTACTCTCGAATATAACAACGTATAAACTATAGTTAACGATATTTACCTATCAATGGTTCGGTTGGAAGGGTTGAATCGATGTAAATGTTGTTTAGTTCCAGTTCACCTTCCTCTTAGTGCAGCATCTACAATCTGACACTGTCTCAGACTTGACCCTTGCTGGCGACGAAGAAGGTCAAAATTCGTTTCGATTTCGGAGACACCTAGACTACAAAATATAGTGTAATCACGCCTTCATTATTACTTTAGTAATTTTGGGCCTCTTTATATTAAAGTCTGCCGAGTGCTGATTTAACCTTGATATCATGAATATCAGAAAAACAATTGTAAACCTCTACGAGTATATGTCGCAGTCTGCCCTAAATAGCCTTCATATACCGAAGTTTTGATTTCACTTTCAATATCGAGGTTTCACTGTACACCACAAATCATTTATCTTTTGTATAAGGAAACAACATAAATCACACACTCTTCACACCCATTAACAGTAATTATTTATTCTACAAGTAAGTAAAAGTTAGCACGCATTTGGCATTATGTACGAGTTGGTATTAGCCTAATAACAACTAAAATAATGTTATGCACATAAGTTGACTTCGTATTTTCTTTAACCAATATAATGTTGCAAACATTATACAACAAAATTCTGCATTGTTTATAATATTACAATATAATACCTACGTAATAAACACATATTGAATTTGTAAAAAAAGGACATTAGAAGAACTGAATCACGATGAC
The DNA here is from genome assembly GCF_021130785.1 of Homalodisca vitripennis. NCBI lineage: Eukaryota > Metazoa > Arthropoda > Insecta > Hemiptera > Cicadellidae > Homalodisca > Homalodisca vitripennis. The sequence continues at coordinate 96,628,752 of NC_060215.1, forward strand.
TAGGTATGTTTATTGCTGCTTGCAAAGATAACGAAAGGTTTACTGTTGGATTAAGCAACGATTTGCAGAAATTATAATGACAATCTACTACGATGATGAAGTTTCTATTTTAGTGCTCTTTGTTAGTATTATTTATTTTAACAAAACTGATTTTGCTTATAGTGACCGAAACAATAAACCTGTGCTCCGATTCAATAATAATTAAAAAGGGCAATCTTTATGATAATTATTTCACGTATTTGATTGTTCGACAATAAAAGAGAATCACAAAAAAGTTCCAAGAACACTGATCATACATTTAAATAATAGACAGAATAATAGTTGGCGTTTTAACGCTAAACCCAGTATCACAAGTTGAGAATAAAATATAAAATTTTAAAGCAAAACATAAAAATAATATTTACGGTTTGGTATTATAAAGGTCGACTAAAACCCGTGCTTACCTTTTCGACCAGTAGCACTATTAATATAGCAGTTTGATTTACAACCTCAACTACTAAATATTTTGAAAGTAACGGCAATAAGTGGATTTAAGGTCACAGTTGATTATTTCAAAACTTTTTTGACAACATGTCCGTTTTATATACAGTGTGTACTAACTAGTAATAGTTAACATATTACAAGGAATTAGGTGCAGAATATTGTACCTTGCGGCGGCACGTAAACACTAGTATAACTTATTTTGAGTAGTCCGCTACCTTCCAATCCATGTGACAAGGTAAGTTAACTAATAGATTGATGACGGCAACAGCTGCAACTGTTAATATAGGATTTATTTCATGGCTTCAGTTTCTGGGTTAATGTTTACATTTAATCTACTACTATGCAATTATTAACCGATAGTCGCTAAGGAGAAATTCGATCCCACGAATTATATCACGCCCACACCGCATGTAACCAGGTAAATTATACAATACATTGGTGATGACAGCAGCTGCAGCTGATATTATCAGATTTGTCCCTCGCCTTTAGTTTCTGGGTTATTGTTTATATTTGATCTACAAATGTTTACCAATACTCGCTAAGACGAAATTCGATCCCACGAATTACATTACGTCCTTACCGCATGTGACAAGGTAAGTTATATAATTGTTAATGATTCATGAAGGATTCATGATTACATTTTTTAGTATAAAATTTACACTGTTATCTATGAAAATAACATGATACTAACTCAATTAACAATTGAGATGGATTAACTAGATAATTGAGTGCAAACAATTTTAGCTGTATTCCTTTTTGGACGAATGTTTGTAAATTTTAAGTATATTTCTAATTCTGTGAATATCGTGATAGATCGTAGAACAAAAACTATTTAAATTGAATTAAAAAATGAAAGAAACTGAATTTACAAAACATAGAAATAAAGTATTAACCTTTTTACGTAATTATTTAAAATTATTGGAATATAATCGTATTTCTCCCACTTGAACGCATATTAACCAACTGCTGACTGTTTGAGAAATCTTCATAGCCACAATCTGTTACGCTTCGTGCAAACTGTTACAGTTTAATGACATCTTCATATTGCCTGTTATATTGCCGTTTGCTTACCATGGGTATTGTTTTACAGAAGCGCTACACTTGTTTAGGTTCTCTGGATATTCTGAGCTATTGCAATTCGGGGGAAACTAAACATAAATCAAGAAAATAATCATTAATAATGTGTGGTAATTAATAATGTGCTCAGATAGGTTCACAGTAGCTATAACAATTCGTGTGTGATAATTATTTGGTATTTTCACAATTAATAAAAAAATCAAAACGTTTAGTTATGTTCTACTAATATACTCTTAAGTGAATCTTAAGTAACTCTTAAGTAAGAAATCTTTTCCAGCTTAACCAAATTTGACAATATCTGATGACAGTTATGATTTCATAAGGAAATATTTCAGAAAATTGCATAATAAAGGGAAAGTTTTCTAGCAGGTTTCTGATGTACAAGTATATAAAAAAACTGAAATAATACGGGACTAAATAACGGTCAAACGAAAAGCATATGGCTACGTTCATGAGATATTAGTGTTTGTTTTTATTTTAAAAATTATACTTAAAAACTCTAATAGCTTTAAGAATGAAATAAGCAAAGTATTAGTAGCATTAAAATAGTTAAACAACGTCGTTTTTTACTTAAAATTTATATGCAGTTTTTGAAATTTCAATAAATTCTCTTTTATAAGGATCTTTATCTAAAGTACTTACACTTAAGACAAAAAATCAAGCCAATAGAAGAAAATCTATCGTACATAAGTTTTAGTTGTACCAATTAGCACTTACAGCCACCGAACTAAACTGAATAACGCATGGGGTTCACATGCATTATAGTGTAATACTCATACGATAGAGAGACATGACAGACACAATCATACCTCTACATTCTCCAAGACGACGATGAGCTTTGTCCTATTACAAGTTTGCACATATTTACGATAAAAGACAGGGCTTTTTACAATAACTTATTGTAGGAAGTCCTGTACAATTATTGAGCAACTGTCCTCGCAGTGACAATTATAACTATGAAACTTCATTTATCAAAACAAAGTCTATCACAGTTCTTACGTACCAGCAAAAAACGGCAGATATATGTAAGGAAGATGCAACACGTCCACTGATATGAAAAAACGAAAATAGATCAGACGTGATGTAGATGACGTTGGGTTTAACTAAATAAAGTTATAGTTAACAATTCATATTCATCTAGCCACTTTTTTTGGACACCCGGTAATGTTATGTATAAACCATAATATTGCTTGTATTTTATACCTACATATCACTGCGTTTAAAACTGACCTCTGGGCAACTAAGATAAAGTCGAATTTTCATGATGTAAGCACACAGTATAGAGAAATTTACCTTAAGTAAGACGCGTGTTTTTATTAATTCGAAAAGGGAGAGCAAAAAAGTGTTTCAAAATACTAAGTGAACTTTTACGACTTATCCGGTCATATTTTCTTAGCATGAAACACAAAACCAAACGTAGGCCTATAAATACTATTAATATCAGTGCCAGAAAACGAGGCAATAAAAATGACCTGGAAGAAAAATTAACAAAAAAATTGTGAACTGTATTTTGCAAAATTACTTTTCAACTGCAACTACACGACTAATACGAGAGTATATTTCCGTATGTGATAATATGTTTCTCTATAATGTATTCAAGTTGACTGTAACTCGTGATCCTCAAAATTGTACCAAAAAGGGTTTTCCTTGATGACGCAAGATTTGGATCGAGAAGGATAGATTTTTCATAGTTCTCTTGGTTTAGATGACTTCGTTCAGGCATTTAAAGGGGCTTAAGACTTGAAATCGGCTAAGTTTCCAATATAACAATAATGTGCCTCGATATTCAGTATGATGTGTATAAAGTTTCACAAACGACATTTTAAAAGAATAAGAGGATTTGGAAAAGTACGTTTTGTTGAACAAAATGTCTCTATAACAGTATCAGATGTCATTTACCTTTATAAAGATATACATACAAAATAAAAACTTCTAAAACTAGATACTTTATCCGTCTGCTTAGAAAACAGAAAGCATTCTGCATTAAAGCACACAAAACTTTTGTTTCTTTGTTGTTTTTTGAGTAAAGCAATACAAAACTGTGTTTTACTGTAGGCATTTTGAGGTAATAAATTAATAAATGTACTAAATGTATAAAATGTAATGTACTGTAATAAATGTAATTACTGTTTGCTGTTACTCGATATTAATAAAAGTAATAGAAAACAGATTTAGAAAATTCAATAACATCAACATTGTTAATTTTAATTTGAATGATCTCAATAAACATTAAATAGTTACAATGAGAGTTGTTTATTAAAACATCTTAAGAGATGTTTTAATTGAATGTAGTAATTAAAAGAATGTTTTAATTGAAATGTAGCATAAGTGCTACATTTCAATCAGTTACATATATTTAAAATAAGTTATTATCACTAAGCACACTCATTGGTCTGTATTGAGAACAGAAGTCAATATAGTTGAGGCCATACAAAGTTTGATAACAACTGAGAAATATATTTCAGTCTGTTCTGTGAAAGTTTCAGACCGCCTAATGTCAGTTTATTGTGAACCAGTCACATTTTTACGTCGTAACTTTGCTGTTGTTTTGCTCAAATTCTAGATAGCAAGTCTAAAATGTAATCATGTTTATATTTTAATTGTTTAAATTAATAAATGTATTTCTTAAAATTTTTACTAAACAAATTTTAATCCTTCCAGTTGCATATAAGTAAAATATATTAAGACAACTCCTTAGTTACTTTGTGGATTTATCTGATAGGGAAGCAGTAAAAGGAGGTATCAAAGATTAAAATTACGCAGACTGGATCACATGTAGTTAATTTTAGAGCAACAGTGTCCCAGTATTGTTCACTATGTTATTAAAGCATTTCTCATCTTAATACACATCCTCCATTATTTTTCTTTTTAATGTTTTTGGATTTCAAATGGTTTTTAATTTTGAGTTTTCTTTTAAGATTGTTACAAGAGGACTAGATTGAGATTCCTATTGTTTAAATACCACATTATTCCGTGCTTCAATATTTATAACTTTTGGAAAGGTAACAGAGACCGGTTTAGGAATAAAATATCATATCGAGTTATAGAGTACACTGATGGAGGTGAAAGTGTGCAGTGTTCTTACTTTTATCAAAGAAGCTTCATGTCTTGATGACGCGCCAAAGCTGTAAGCAAAGTTATAAACATTTAGCCTATTGAAGCCTATTTAGTACTGTCTTTGGATAAATCAACAAGTATAATTCCAAAGAACTGTTGTACATATGACTTGTTACAATATAAAACATAAAATACATACATTGTGAAAACTTTCAAGTAATAGATTCTTGAAAATTATTATTTAGTGTTTTAAAATAAATATTTAGTTGTAACCACTTCAAGTATTTATCCACAAATTTACCAATTCGCGAATGTGTGTGCAAGTTTTTAGAAAATCAATCATTTAGAAAATATTAGTGTAGGATATGAAATTAAGGATCCGCTTTATGGATCAGAATATTATGTAGTTTTAAATTTTTTGAGAAGTATGTATCAATCAGCCAAAATAGGGACTTGTGTTTCAAACGAAGATTTCGCTTTTGCAGTATTTCGATACTGTTAGTTGATCAAGGAAGATTTAAAGTATTTATTCCATTAATGATTAGTAATGAAAAACATCACATTGCATATAGAATGCTCTCTTTATGCTCTTGTCTTAGGGTAGCAATAGTTCAATAAATATGGAAAGCGGTTCTAGTTTATGTTGAATGTAAAACAGATCGTCTATTTAGTTATTTGTTTGTATCGCCTGATAATTCAGATGTCATGAGTATAGGTATATTATTAATACGTCGACATTATGTTTACAATAATTAGTGATTTCAGTTCAATTTACAATAACTACGTTTAGTAATGAAGAGTAACGAAAATATCATGGTGAAGTTGGTTATTAAGTGTTCATTAAAAACTCAAATTGTTTCGTATTGTTTGGTTGTTTAACTTCTATGCATTATCTAAAAGGTTACAAAAGATTCACAAGTAAACCGTTAGCATAATAATTGTTCATTTTAAGACCCGTTAGTGAAGAGTGGTCTCTTCATCCAGCAATTTTAAATCATGTCCTATTGTATGCACTTTTGTTCTTCACATTGCCATTTCAACGCTTTAACTTATCTGTATGGGCCTTATTCAACTGCCTATTCAAATTTACAGAAACACAGTTGATATTGACAGTATATCTGAAAATTAAGTTAGGTAACTTTCTCCGAAATACACATGTGAAGTTTCAAAGTTGTCTATGGAAAACTGCAATGTGGTCAATACATTGATACACTTGATTAAGATACCAAATTTAACTACTGATGTGGCAACTAAATTCTCGAATTTTCCATGACTTGTTATAGTTAATCGTCGAGCCATCGAATCAGCATTACATAATTTATTTAAATTTAGACCTCTTGGTGAAGAGTTTCTTCCTTATCAAATAACAATTTTAATTGCGTATCAATGGTTATAGCAGTGGTGACAACAATGAATAGCTTGAGGCTATGTTTCAAAATATGCCATTTCTAATTGGGTTTCGTTCTCCATAGCAATACAGCTTTTCGTTACATAACGATTGTTAATGTAACAGGGGTAACAGTTTATGTAACGTAGCGACACCAGTTATTACATACAGCTATCGTGTTGAGTAGCTCTAGTTTGTGTTATAAATACACAATGTGATGAAGCAGTTTACAGTTTCAGACACGAGGGTAGAAAATTTCCACACATTGGATTTTTACACTTTATAAGTTTACATTTATGTCCAGTATGAAAAATGTCTACTTGATTAGTCCTTTTTTTAATCGTAGATCTTATAATAAGAATGAAAATCATCTTAGAAAGTGCTGTATTATAAGTATTGGCCTTTTACAGGAACTGAAACAGTTTTCTACGTCAAGGTCACTTCAATATACAGGGCGATTGAAAAGTAAGTTGCACCCCGTCTTAACTTTTTTGTTATTTTAGATATATACAATCTGTTTGGGGTACTCTTTCTAGCTACAAAGGGCTACACTAATAATGATAGATTTCAAATTTTTGACCCTCAGTGGACAGGGGGGTGGGTGGCAACTAACCATTTTCAAATAGTAATTATAGTCTTGTAACATGTTCAATCAATAAAAAATAAACTTTAAGAATTGAAATCGGATCACTCTACAAGAAAAGGCTGCTCCAAAGATTAATTGTTGAAAAGTAGTCCCCCCCCCTTAATTTTTTTATTACGTTAGATGTGTGAAATCTGTTTGCGGCACTCTTACTAGCTGCAAAGGTTTACACTAATAATGAGGGTACAACTAATACCCTCTTGTTAATCTGATTCTTAACTTATGCAATGATTTTATCCAATCGGTTTCCCAAATTTCTAACATTTCGCTTGAAAGGTCTGACTTACTCAGTTATCATATACTGAGTTCCTATTCAGTTTAGTTGTAGTTTTAAATTCAGAGTATGACGTTATTATTAAGATAACACCCCAAACTTAATGTGTTAATGTGTAATTCAGTAACCCCGTTCTAGAACGAATCGAGATAAGATATTATAAATAGATGATCATTGTTGGACAGCTGAGCGTATGTTGGCAGAATCGAGATAAGATATTATAAATAGATGATCATTGTTGGACAGCTGAGCGTATGTTGGCAGAATCGAGATAATATATTATAAATAGATGATCATTGTTGGACAGCTGAGCGTAAGTTTGCGCTTCGTTTGACAGCAATCTTTTTTAATGTTTTGTTGTTTTTCGAGGTTTTATTCAGCAAATGTTACTAATTGATATTCTGGTTTATTGAAATCTTGGTTTATAACGATGGTAAATAGTGTGAACACTTGAAGTAATTGAGTTTATAGGGTAATTAAAACATGGGTTTTTCAATAGAAGAACTGTGGAACTCGCCCTACTCCATGGACAAATAGGAACTTACAACGGTGCTAAAGAAACTTTTAATGAAATACACCCTGGCCATACTATTAGCTGGACAGCAGTCACTAAATTAATTCTGAAGTTTCAGCAAACTGGAAGTGTTGCTGATGAACCCAGAGCCAGTTGACCCAATACAGCTGAAGCAGGAAATATTGAGTGACCCGGTCACCTGACCTAAACCCACTATACTTTTTTGTGGGGCCATTTGAAATCAAAGCCAGAATATATTGAACAATTTATTAAGAAAGCGAACAGAGACTGAATGCAGAAGAATTAGAAATGACATTTCTAAATATCAGGAACATGTTTGAACAAAGACTGTATTATGGATGGAGGTCCACGTGGAGAAATTTAAACACTTAATTTGAGGTATGGAAGTCATCCTCTCTCAATTACTTTAATATTTACTAAAAATATTTAGTACCCAGTACTCATAATTCATTTGATTAAAAATTTAACTTTTAATAGTTTTATTTTAATTTTAATGAACTTTTAAATGTAAAAGGTATAAACAAAATAAACGAGTTAAAAAGTATCTTCTTCAAGAGGGTTCCCTCTGTGGTTAAGCAATTATTGTTCGTGACTTATAGCCTTTCGTCTGAAAGATTGCAGCAAGATATGCCATTGATGCAAATTATTTTCCAACATTATTCGTTTGGGGCTGCCATTTCATGTAGAGTGGTCCGATTTCAATTCTTTAAGCCCATTTTTATTGAGTAACCGAGACCTTTAAAATTATATGTTACAAGACTATAAGTGCTATTTGAAAAGTTTTAGTAGTTGCCCCCCACCCCCTGTCCAGTGAGGGTCAAAAATTTGAAATCTATCATTATTAGTGTTGGCCTTTGTAGCTAGTAAGATTGCCGCAAACATATTTTATATAATCTCAAATAACAAAAACGTTAAAGAGGAGGTGCACTTACTTTTCAATCATCCTGTATAAAAGATACGTTATCTTAAATAAAAGGTGCTGGGAGTACATCTTTCATTCGGGATAATGTTTTGAGCTTTATTGAAATTAATATACAAAACGTAACAGTATGCTTATGTTATGTTTGACTAGATTCGAATAGTGTATTAACATATATAAGTTAATTCGTAACTAAACTATAAGAAACTATCGAACTATGTAATTATAAACACATGATCTAAATAATTCTAACTACTGTATTATTATTGTACATGGTTAAAAGGGCTTTTACATATTTATATAAGAAAAGTCATTTGAACTCGAATTTTTGTAACATAACTATTAGCAAACTATATGTATCTACCAGCTCTCTTCCATAGACCGAAATCCTATAATTAGTTGTTTTAATTGTTCTAAATTGCCAATATGGTGAATATCACCTGGAACACTTAGGCTTGACAAACTGCCAAGCAAAGAAATCTAAGGGAGTCAGGTCTGGAGAGCGAGTCCATCTTTACCGTGGCTCTAGAAACATTTTCAATCCAATATATCGAGGTTTGTGTTTCCAGTGATTCCTAAAATCACATTCACTTTAGAAGTGTATTGTTGCCTCTCTTGCGGGACATTTGGTTTGATCATTTGACTAAATTTCACAATAGGGTCTATTCACATGCCCAAAGATGTGAAATATCACTTCAACCGTGAATAACACGTGTTATATGAGATTCTCATTTTCCAAAGCCTGCAGCAGATCAAAACACATAGCCTCTCGGGCTCCACAATCCTCAGCTTCAAGCTATGTATTTTAGGGTTTTCTAAACTGGTTGTGGAACGCCCAGGTCCCTGCTCAGGCTCCTGGCAGATGCAACGGGCTATGTGTGAGCGCATCCTCTATATGCCTCATAGTTTCTTCGGTTATGGACGGTCTCCCTGAACGTTTCTCATCAGCAACATTACCTGTGCACTTCAATTTGTCCACCAATATCCTTAATTTTTACCGTTGTGGCTTTGCAAAAAACTTATCCAGTTATAATATTTAAGAAATATATTTAGAGACTTTATAATCATCATCATAAGTATATAATTATATACATGCCAAAATAATTACTACTATTACTAATTAATATTGTTTAAATTTGGTACAATAGGCCTTAAATAATTTATGATACTAATAATTGAATGATTTCCACACGAGATTGATTGAAAAATGGTAACGTGCTTGAAATTATATTTTATTTTACAAGGAAGGTTTCTGCGATGGAAGGAATACCTGCTTGTGAAATACACATTCACTAATCTACTGTCTTGAGTAACTAACATACATTCTTCTGCATCCTACCCTTGCTTTTTCATTCTAAATATCTTTTCCTCTTATATATGGATATAATATAACATTATCCATTATCTTAGATGTATGTAAAAATGTTGATTTTGTTCTATACTATAAATTACTTTAATGTCAGCAGTTCAACCACACCACCTTTTGTGGTTCAGGGTCCACGGATACGGACCCGGATATATGAATGAAGGACTAAATGTACACTTTTAAATTTGTTTACTTATATTCTCAAGTATAAAGTTAAAACGTAATATGTTTTCATTTTCTGTTAGATGCACACGAAAATAAAAATAAAAATGTTAATATTTTTGAAGGGAATTTGAAGTAAAATTACCTTTACTTTTAGAGGGATTGTGACACTTAAAGTTGCTTTTTGACTTAAATTGTCCATTAACTTAAATATTACTGACAGATTTATGTGACATCCCTCGGATTCCTCCGTGTTGAACGGGAATTTTCAATAAATCTTTGTAGGAATTGTAACGGCATGTTCTCATTAGTAGCATTGGTTGGTCTTCTAGTTCAAATAATATCTTAACGTATATTTCAACTGTGGATTTTAAAATATTCTGTGTCTTTTTCTGCCATTTTTGATATCGATCCTTTAGTATCTTAAAAGAATAGACGACAAAAGTGGTAGGTGTCTGCAATGTGCGCACAGTGAACTCACTAATGTGCAAGCAAGTAGGAGGTGTGTGGTTGGAGTAAATCTTTTAACGCAATGACCCATTTTTATTTAACCAAAAGAAAGTAGATTTTTATAAAAAAAAAAAAAAAAAAAAAAAAAAAACCATACATGTTGTTTTTTTATCATAGTTTTCATCAAATAATTAGTAAAACCCTGTTTTTGTATTGTTCTGTGAAAGGAGTTGTATCATACTATTTGGATAGTTTTGTTGTTGATTATACTCTTTCTTTGCTGAGAAATTGCGTGAGACCAATTGTGCATTTCTTACGTGGATTTCAATATAGTAGTATCAGGTATAGAGCACACTAGAGATAACGTGTCTCATAACTACTAGTCAAATATTACTGTGCAAATTGACAATATCTATTATTATTATCATTAATGGGTTTCTTTTAGCTTCAAACGTTTGAATTATACAACATTACGACACGTTTTTAGTGCTTTGGCTATATAAACTTCTTAGCTATTGGAAATGCCCAAAATACTTGTATTATTCTTGTGTGCATCTTTTGCTTTACATTTTTCATAATTTGCTTGTACTCGTTAAATGTGGTATGAAAATTACGTGTACACTGCTTTGTCTATAACTTAGACAGCGTTCTTTGGAACATTCATTTAAATTGATCCATTTATAATAAACTGAAATAGATTATTTTACTTGTATTTTATGACGGAAAGTTCTTTGACTAAAATAGTCTAGCTACACATACGTCGTTCTCAATGAGTGGCAAAATTTGGAGCAGCTTTTACAGCAGTAATCCCTCATAAGCTGCTCAGACCTGGAGCTATGAAAGCGATATCGACACGGAGGTATGGAAACATTTCTAACATTATAGATAATAGTAGAAGTTCTCATCCTAAGCTCACCTATTTGTATACACAAATTCTGTAAACTATGACAACTTTGAAAACTTTTAAAAGAATACTTAGGATGATACCATATGTTTAAAATGTATAACGTATGTTGGAAGCTGTGCTTGATTTTCAATCTGTGGCGGAGGGGGGAATTTAGAATTTGGTCCTTCCAGTGATTTTCCATAAATTCTTCAAACATGTCTTAGCCTTTCAAAATTTTAATACTTGAGGTTTTAGCTCTCTTGGGTCAATCAATTTTTTTACATCTTCTGTAAACGTTTGACTTGCTGATGAGGCGTATTTAATTATCGAAACGTAATTTTAAATTAGCTTATAGATAAGTCAAATTATATTTTTTTTAGTGGAAACGGAGTTTTTAGTATTATTTTAGTTGCGTCAATAAATACGTGTTTTCTTAATAGCCTCTAATCGATTTTCCTGAATATCAAGATTCAAGAATTTCGAAAATGTGCAAGTGGTTAGGGAAACAGAGATATTTAATATAGTAGCAGTAATTTCCGAGTCAAATGCATATATATGCATATATATATATATATATATATATATATATATATATTTATAAAATATTTACTATATTTACTAAAAAAGTGTTCCAATCGTATGTACATGGCGACATATTCCAATAAACGTATTGAAAGAGTAGAACAGGAAATTTAGCAAAAGAAGAGTATTTTAAAATAATTATTGCAATAAAGTTTTAAAAAAGTTACGGCAAGAATGACGTCGTTATCTTCATTTTGAAAACGCTTAACGCAGACATATATTAAATTTATTTACTTCTCGAGTGATAGGATTTGTTAATGCTAAGCCAAAAAAATGACGTTAAGAGAGACTACATAGGACTTACACGCACATTCTTGAATACAACAGGTCACTACGTCATAGGTCAAAGGGCACAGCGAGTTTAAGAGAGCGTGAGCCGACATGTCTCGACCTGGCCCCACCAGGTGGGGGTCAATACTAGTTGGGTCTGTGTATACATTAGAATCACAAACATTATGTTTTATGAGTAAAACATACTTTATACATCCATAGCACTACGTCACCTAGTTCCCAGCAAGATATATTTGATTCCTATCTTAAATACATTGTGTGTGAAACTACTTAGAGTATTACAAAATCAGTAGCAAAGCAGGATGTTATCACCAGAGTTTCCACACTCTGCACTGACTGGAACCCTCGTCCACTACTGTTCCAAGTCGATTCTAAATATACAGTGAATCTCTTATGGATTAAATTATATAATTAATTATCCCTAAACACCAGGTTTTTGTGCATCATTAACCTTGTGCCTTCATTTTTTTCCCTTTACTTAAAGGATTCCAATCTTCTAAATGTAGTGCTCTATGTTTGTTACAGTAACAAACCCAAATGGCTCTAAGTCCTGTTATGTATTCAAATTATTTACAGTCAATAATAAACATTAAAACAAGAATGCTATGTATCATATCTTTTCAGTCATTTAAAGATGAATTCCGTAAACCTCCAATGAACCTCCGTTAAGTATTTACATACATTTAACGGATATTTCGTTTATGCCGCAGACCGATAGATTAACCGATTATAAATTTGTTTACGGTTTTTTGGTTTGAGATCTGCCTCACGATATACAGGGTGTCCAGCAACCATTCGAACAAACTTTGCCACATTGTTCAGCAGGCCAAAACTAACAAATAATGCAATATAACAGGTGCCCTATTTCACTTCGTTTAGCGTCTGTCTGTCTGTATGTGTTTTTTGGGAAAAAAATTACTACTCAAAAACCATTTAAGATAAAGAATTCAAACTTAATAGTTATGTTAACCTAGTGTTGGTCCTTTTCAGTGAAAAAAAATAAAACAAATATCTCATTGCATTTCAAAATGGCGGCCGTTCAAAATTTTCAAATTGTATTAGCTTTGAAACGGCTACTTTGACAACAAATTCACCAGTATAACTTTTTTTAGCATATTTTATTACCAATTCAACAATTTTTGAATAAAGATTGAATAAAAAATAACTGACTTACAGCACCAAACGTAAAAACAGGTTAAATCCATGCATTGCAAGTACATACAACAATGTAGTGGATTTTTACGAATAAACTTTTTAAGGTTCTTTATTAGAATACTGAACAATTATTATAACCTAAAAAAAATATTACTATAATTTTTGTTCCATTTACAGTAATCAATGTGTTACACACACACAAATAAAAAAGAAACAAACTATTCACAATGCTCTTAAAAAAACAATAGCATAATATTACATGAAAACAGCTGACCAACAATCAGCAACCAAATCAGGTGTTTTAAATGAAGAAAAAATAATAAACAAACTATCAAGACATTGTTGAGCAAGTCTATGTTTTGAACGTGATTGTCACTGTTTGAATGTTCTGTTCTTCTTTGTAATTCCTGTTAGTTTTTCCTGTTAATTTAAATTTCTTTTATTACTTTGTTTCTTGTACGATATGAACCGTTTTACTTTTGAAGAGTATGCTGATATTCACTTTGTGTACGGACTTGCTGGAGGCAATGCCAGATTAGCTAGCAGATTGTACAGAGAGCGCTTTCCAGATAGGCTGCACCCAGTTTATAGCGTCTTCAGTGCCGTTCATATTCGTCTTAGGGAAACTGGACATTTGAAAAATAATGTTGTAGAACGGGTAAAATCCGTACGGACTGTTGATTTTGAAGAAGAGGTTTTATTATTCGTAGAAGAAAACCCCTCCACCAGCGTTCGCGCTATTGCTCATAATTTGGATGTATGCAAAAGTTCCGTGTGGAAAGTGTTAAATGAAGAACGTTTGTGCCGTTACAGACATCAGAAAGTGCAAGCCTTAGAACCTGCAGATTTTCCTCTCAGGGTACACTACTCTCGTTGGTTCCTTCACAAATTAGTTGATAAACCCGATTTTTTAAGGTATGTTCTCTTTGCTGACGAAGCGTCATTTACTCGAGATGGCATATTTAATAGCCGAAACAGCCATTTATGGGCTGAAGAGAACCCTCATGAAATTATGCAACGTAAGTTTCAGCACAAATTTTCTGTCAATATCTGGGCTGGAATAGTAGACGGATATTTGATTGGGCCACACATTATACCAAACAGACTGAACGGACCTACTTATGAAGTTTTTTTTTAGGGAAATCTTACCTGAGCTGTTGGAACATGTTCCTATTGAAACTAGACAAAGAATACAGTTCCAACACGATGGAGCACCGGCCCACTTTTCCCTGATTGCTAGACAACATTTGAATGAAGTGTATGGAGATCGTTGGATTGGACGTGGAGGTCCCGTCCCTTGGCCTCCAAGGTGAGGGCCCTCCCCTTGGCCTTATTTTACTGTGGGAGGGCTCATAAAATAAGGCCTAATATTTACAGATATGAGGTCATTTAATGTTAACCTTACTTCTAAATCCAGAGCCTCTCCTAGTTTTGGAGTAAAAACATTTGTAAAATCACTTATTAGTTTTTTATCTCAGCCTCAGCTCGAGTGCACCCTATTTTTACACCTATGTTATTTAATTCTTGTTTAGGATCTATTGTCTAACAATAGGTATTTTTCACTACAATTGAATTTAAAACGACAGGAGTCTGGACTAAGATCTAATATTATTATTATTATATTACACCTGTGTCTAATACGCATTTTGATATTAAATTTTGCCCACTTTTGTTTCAACTAAAGGCGTATTGTTACAATCTCATATATATAATTTAAGGGTTTTACTTCTCTTACTGCATGACCATTTACAAACTTATTAATTTTAGATTTTTTTGTATGGGAATTTTCAATAAATCTTTGTAGGAATTGTAACGACATGTTCTTGTATTTAGTAGATAGTTCTTGTAGATATGTTTTTGTATTTTGTGCGTAATATATCTTCCCTACCAACTAGTTTTTTGACTTCCTAAAACAATGTTTAGCCAAGTGACTAGGCCTATTGCAACTGAAACATAACTTTTGTAGAGTACATATTTCAATCTGTACATGTGGTGGATGCATGTTGTTAACATATGTCCAATTTAAATTATCCGTAAGTCATTAAAAGCTATGTTATTACTAGCTATACATAAATGTTATAAATAGGTTAAACAAATTGGTTTGTTTAAAAAAAATCAAACTTTTCTATCAGAAGACTTAATGCCTCTTTTTATATGAGAGTTATCAAGTCCTGTTCACTTATATAACACAGTAATGTTTGGCTGGTCTTATTAACCTTTTTAATATATTTATAAAGGAGCTCATCATGCCTTTTTGGCCTAATTACTAGATATAGTCCCATTTTTTAGATAGGTCTACAGGGATATACGAATTTACTATTTCCCTATGTAGATAGCTGACATTAGACATGAGAGACTTACACTGTATGTTTTTTGGCTAACATACTGATAATTATTTACACTATAATTAAGTATTACAGCCAAACAGCCTGGCTTGCAATGATATGTTTTGTACTATGTCTTAACAACTAAAAATAACATTTTATTAGAATAAACAGAAGACACACACTTTATAATACATTATAATAAAACTGAAGTGAAGGATACAACATTTCATAAAATCACATTGTAACTCAATATTATAAATAAGTGAAATTGATTGCATTTATTAAGACTTGGGCGTTATTTAAAAGAAAATCTGAATATTTTGTAATTAGAACAAAGTAAAATACTCAGTAGGCAGCACTACACTAGATTCTTTTACCCGCTTAGTGCAATAACCTGTTAACCTGCAAGTGATTTTAAAAACTAGTGTAAATGATTTTACTGTAGAACGAAGGGCTTATTCTGTTTCGTAAATATGAAAATAAACACAGTGAAATACCGTATTCTATTTTACTCACACTATAAGTTTCAAAACGCATGCTCTAAATGTTGGTCATTTGAACATAAAACACAATTTTTAAATAAATGTAAATTACGTTATCATTTTTGTAATTGCGTTTGAAATTTAAATAACTTTTGATTATTCCATTTACAATGGACATTGCAGGTTTTTATTCCGCTTATATACAGAGTCACCAAGCTTATTTGCTGTCTATATTTGTCGTTCTCAAAATCTAATCTGTAAAAAAATTAGATTAACATGTTTATTTTATAGAAAATCTTGAAGCTGTGCTCATGTATAACAAGATTTAGTTTTCTAAAATTTGTATATTTTAAAACATGTTTATTTTTGTATCTATATGCATTACTTTTCAATGCACTACAATTGAATATACAGTTTTTTAAGTAAAACACTTCACGTTTTGCCTGTAACATGTATTGTGCTAATATATATATTATTCCATACAGAGAAAGTATATATTATCGTGTAAGTTTAGTTATAAAGCATTTAGAAAGAAATTTTGTGGTATTGTAATTTAGTGTATTTTTTAAAATCACGATGGACGGTTTAATGGACGATTTAATAGAATAAAAGGTTTACTATATTTGCCCTCTGCAGTATTATATAAATGTAAGATTTCATTTCGAAGATTATAATCAATCCACTTCTTCAGGTTTCAAAAAAACTGTAAGCTATAATGTTAAATATAACAAAAAGTACATCACCGTACTAGTTGGCTGTGGATGTGTCCGGAGTGGTGACATGGTTTGTACTTGCTCTCATCACTATGGATCCTCAGGTGTGTGCTTGGGTTTTTACTTACGTACAAGTTGTTTTATTAACATTTACAAACTTTCTTGACATTAGAGGTTGGAATATTGTATGTTTTAAGGCATAAACACCGTAAATGAAATGTTGTGCGAGGATTTGACAAATTTAACATTTAATAAAAAATATTTACTAACTGTTATTAAGTCAGTTGACTATTGGAAACATCCAATAATATTTGAAAACATTCATTTACACAAGATGTTCCATATGCAGATCACAGTTTATAGATTAAGTGTTTTTTAATGACGTTGAGCTTTTGTTTTTGGTTGTTTAAGTTGCGCGTAGGACATTACGATAGAGTATCATTACTAGAATAAGAAATACTTCGTATTTAAATTAAATTTCGTATATATTTCAAGGTCGATAAGGTAAAGCAATAAATAGGAAAATCACACTTGAAAATATTGATATATACTTATATTTATAATTCATGCATGCATTGAACCAAGATTGTGAAAATTTTGTGCCATTCCGCAGAGTCTTGCTTTATTTGTTATATGGCATATTTTGTTAAAATATCAGTTCAATATATTTTACAGTAAGATATGTTTATACAATCTACAAATATTACCCCAATTCTGATATGCTGAGTTACATGTTTTTATTGTAGAAATCTATAGTATGTAATTTGAATTAGAGATCCAGTGAATCGCTAGTTTACAGTATAAACCTAAATGGGAGTGTGGTGGCTAATCTGGTTTGTCAGTTTATAATCAGTAAAATCTACGAATGATTTAGCTATAGGCCAGTGTAAAACATTTATGTACTATTACTTCATATGTCAATGATAAAGTATTCTTCAGTATCTCAGAATTGGATTCCTAAAAGCAGAGAAAGTAAGAGTGCCAAATGAGGCAGTTACAAGATGATTGCTGTCTCTTGTTACACACGGAGAGATGTGGAGCTGAATTGAGATCTCATTCAGTCGCAGACTGCCGCCAAATGACACATACACGCGTTTAGATGTGTTGGTCTGCACCTATTTGAGAGAATAATGATTTATTCCAGCATTTAAAATACACAAAAACAAACTAAATGAAAATTTCCCTGGAAAACACTGACCACTCTTACAAGTATTGTGGTCAGTGATAGTACTAAATAAAAACTAATAAAATTCTTGAGTCCATAAGTATTTCGTTGCTACCAGTTGAGCCGCACTTTGTGGCGTCTGTCAGACACAGCTGACTTTTACCTTGCTAATTATAATTAACAAAACTACAAAACATAATCATTTAGACTAAAGACAAAATATACTTGAAAAGCTGTAGTACTTCATCCAACAATATTTTACTGTATGCTTATAATGAACAAAAAAGTAATACTCGCAATGTTTAAAAGAAAAATTTTTAATTAAAAGTGATAATTAAACAGAAAAATAAACAACTCGCCCCATATTAATAGAAGAAACTTAAATATGTTGTAACAAATGAAATATTTCAGCTATACAGCTTCCCTGTTACAATTATTAATCCTTAAAATGAGAAACATCTGGTTGAGAAAACAACGAGTTTTTTAATTTGAACGCAAAAATTATTTATGTTTTGCACTTTCTTTATTTCCTCCGGTAACAAATCGAATAATTTTGGACCGATATACTGAAAAGAATGTTTAAATAAAGACTTGGATACTTTCAACGTTCTGAACATTCTACGATCAATGCTTCTGGTCAAATATAAAAGATCTGTTGTCCCAGTGTTTCCGCTACGCAAATAAAATAATCTCAAAGCTTTAAAAACATAAAGATGCTGGATAGGTAAAACCTTCATATCAATAAATAGAGGAAAAGACCTTTCCCTTTTTTGTTTGCTTAGAATTAATCTTACAAAGTGGTTTTGTATTACTCTTAATCTTTCAATTATGTACTTGTGGGTCCTTCCCCAACAAATCACACCATATTGCAATCTAGATTCTATTAATGAAAAATAAATAATATTTACTACCATATAAAGTGTATTAAAGATATTTTGTTTAATTTCTACATTCATCTATTGAGTCATTACTGTTGTAAGATCGAAATATTAGAAGCTACGAATCCACCTAAATTTGGACCGCAGAGGTGCGAATAGTGATACGATTTTTTGTACCTTAGTGATACGATGGTGTTCCCTTTAGCTGAGTATCAAGGTTCGATACTGAACTTCTTAGGATATGAAGTATGTCTCGATACTTGGCTTTCCGGAGACGTAATAGTTCTTTCAACTCTCCGTAAAAAGTCTAGGTTTTATAAAACATTCTTAATAAACGATGACTAGTGACATCCACCTTATTATTTAATTTATAGTTTTTATACTTCTGTTACAGGTATTAAACATGCTTTAAGCGCGCTGTATTTTGAATAGCGAAACACACAGTAGTAGTAACACGTTTTATTATTTATCATTTCTAGCTGTAGTAATGTAGTCAATTGTGTGCACCGATTGTTACGCGTAAAAATGTTTTATCAGAGTAGAGATAGGTGCAGGATGAGTCAAAGGCTGCCCATGTTCAAGAGATTTTCGCATCTGCTGCTTGTGGGCAGAGTCCGCGACCATCTGAGCCTCAAGTTACTTATACTCCGTACCTGTCGCACTCGTACCTCATTACATAGCCTAACCTAACCTAAATATATTCACATATGTCCTTGAAGAAGAGCCTAGATTATTAAAACAGCTCCTAGAAAAGAATTGAAAAATCTAAAGCTTGCTGTCCATGTAGCTCATAAAAAGTGTTTTAAACATATTGTGAGTCCTACGACCCAAGTAGTAAATTTGTTCTTCTAGACTGGAGTTTTCTCCTAAATCCTATAAATTTATGAAACAATTCTTATTTAAAAAAATAAGATCTATTTTCTATCAACAAGTATTAACATCTATCTAAGCTATTTTTAGATACAAATGCTTGGTTTTCTTAACAAACACAATCAACTTTCTAATGACCAATTTGGTTTTTAGAAAGGGCAAATTAACGATAGAAGCAGTAGTTATTCTGGTCGATATTATTGTAAAAGGGTTGGAAAACCAGAATCCCACCTTAAGTGATTTCCTGAACTAATCCAAATAATTCGACCGTGTTGAAGAATATACTGCTTGACAAACTGAAAACTGAAACATGATAGGGGCGTGCCCTAATCAAGGTTCCATACTCATTCCTATGTTTTTCTGGTCTATTTGTATGAAATTGTACCATCACTTCTGCACGGGAGCCTCGTGAAGTGTGCTGATGACATAACTCTATACTTTAATAGTAAATCAAACGAGGGAGTTGAAACAAAAGGATTATGGTTGACATCAATAGTTTTTTGCCAACAATCCCACATAAGAAAATCCTTCCAAATCAAATTTTAGAATCATTATTTTTGACCATTTGGCTTGGAATGTGGACTGCCGTCATGTTGTCTGACTCATAATAGTTTATGTATATCCATCCAAATTCCTTGGTATACATCTATATCGAGGCTAGCCATGGAATTGTCATGTCTAGTCAGTTTTCACAAAATTAGTCTCGGGTACTTTTTTGAGGTCTTTAGCCAAATGTTGCCCAAGGCAGGTACTGATGGTGGCATATTATTGAATAATCTTACCCACACCTCTCTTATGGAGTAAGTGATATGGGGGCTTGTACAAATAATCAATTTCTGAGAGATTTTAAAGCTTCAAAAAAGCTGTTCGAATAATAGCAAACATTAATTTCAAACAGTTTTGCAGACCAGCTTTCAGACAATACAAGTTGAATCTGAATCTGCTAAGTATATACATTCTCTGGGTACAATATTATTCTGTATGTCGAAATGTGCCATGAAAAGGAGCCGAGACATCCACGGATATAAAACAAGAGGCAGAGACAACTACCGAACTGGGAGACACAGAACGGTAGTTTACATCCTGTCCTTGCAGACTGGTGTACACTTTAACAGATTGTCAGATTCTTTAAAAAAATGTTCCAACGCCCAAGGCGTTAAAACGGTTTGTCTAAAACGTTTTTGACGTCAAATGAATTTTATAATGTCCGGCGAATTTTGGCTGATAATTGGGAGACCACTATTATTGACAACTATTGGTATGAGACCGAAAAACTATTACCCTACAGAATGACTTGCTGCATAATCTAAAATTATACCGCTATTAAGAAATCAAATCAAAATCAAATTTATTTCAAAATTTGCAAACAAGCGCAGTATACATAATATAAATGAAATTAGTCCCACATAGGCCATAGAGGCTTGTGCGTGGTGATGAGTCAGTTTCTAGTTGCTGTGCACAGCGGTATCATACATAATAGTTATCCTTAATAACAATAAATTATTTTATATCTATTTTCAAAACAATTATTAAGTATGAAATATAAAATTATCTGTGTAATTTGTAGGCCACAGACAACATTAATTATGCCACAATACTCAATAGTCTAATTATTTGATATAAAAGATCATATAAAAATAAGGTATGCTATTTGCTATAGTGCAAATAATTAAAATGGAACAAAATTAAAAATGGAAATGTTAATTAAATGGAAGAAGTTTGACTTTGACATTGAAAGGGAACAGTTTGGTGTGGCTTTTGGTCGGGCCCCGTCATTAGCCCTTACGTTTGAAGAGGACTGACCGTGACAGAAAATGGAAACCGATGCCGTGCGATAATTATGGAGTTTTGTGACCTAATTAGGATGGAATTTGGAAATGAATGGCCAATAAGATCGAGTGACTTGACGCCTTGTGACTTTCATCTTTGGGGTTATCTGAAGTCATTGATGTAAGCCAATAAACCCCAAAAAATCAGCAACTTGAAGGAAGAAATTCGACGGATCTCGGCGAAATGGAAGTGGAAACTTGTCATGGTAAATTTCATGGACAGAGTTGTTGCGTGCCAGTGTGGTAGAGGAGGCCGCATGCATGACATCATGTTTCCTACATGAAATCGGAATGTTATATGAACACGTTGTTGTATTTATTTTTAGTTAAAAAAATGTATTGATTTGAAATAAAAAAAACAGCGGTTTTAATTACCCTTTTACTTGAATTAAATTAGTTTACCGTACACAATGTTTATACTAGAAGTTTTGAAATTCGTCCATCCTTCTTTTGGAGGACGTCATGCCACTAGGCGCTCACTCATATATAGTTAACAATATTAATTCTTAAGAAAAACTGAGTATCAAAATTGAGTTATATTTGATTTCTTGTATAAATATAAAAACTCTCTTCTTTAATGTAAACCTATTTAAGATCCTATTTCCCAGATATTTTGAAGTGATATCAAATGTTGCACAAATGAAAAACATCTGCTTCACAGTATACCTTGGAGTAGGATATATCTATAAATGTGCAAAATATGTTTTTTGTTCAACAGTTTTGGTATATGTTCTCCTCAAAAATACGGAAATTTCAAAAACAATTTCGAGCATACTTTGATTTTGGGAGAATTTCTGAAAGTTAAAGGTATTAAATGAATACGTAGCAACAATGGAACAATTAACAATTATACAATGGAAAAAACTGACCCATACGTATAAGACATAACTATATAAGCCATATAAGACAGACTTAGAAACACGACTAAACTGAAAACCTATAAACATCGCTTAACCCTTGTATGTGTTTTAAATGCTTTTTTATTATTTGTCTAGTGGTGTCACGCAATGTTATAGTGCAAGCATAGGCATAAACTTGTCAGTACAATAACAGTAACGTTTTTTTTCTAAGTATTATAAATAAGTAACAATTAAAGTAGCGAAGGTATAAACATATTGTCTCTTCAACAAATGGTAACAACAGGGTAAGAACAAATTGCTTTTAGTATTTTCCATATTTTGACAATCCTTGTTTCTCTCTACAAACGATAGGAGATTTATCTATTACCAAAGAGAACTCCTGACTGTGGCGCAGAATGGTTTATTATATCCTACGTATTGATGATGTTTGTATAAACAAGTAACCTTTACCACTACTTTACACATTCCTAATTTTCATATTACCCTTTCCTATTGTTACTGGTAGCTCAACTACCAGATTTCCTGTATTTTCATCCGCCTACTAAACCGGAAATACAAATTACTCTTGTTACCATGTTAATATTGATGGTTCAAGTATGGCAAACTTAATAAATATCAT
This sequence comes from Homalodisca vitripennis, assembly GCF_021130785.1. NCBI lineage: Eukaryota > Metazoa > Arthropoda > Insecta > Hemiptera > Cicadellidae > Homalodisca > Homalodisca vitripennis. The sequence continues at coordinate 96,651,762 of NC_060215.1, forward strand.
TATAATATCGTTCATTTTATTGTATAGAACATTACACAATACTTTACAATACTTTATTTAATATTTATATACAATTTACACATTGAAAGAGGGTTAAAACTATATTATTGTTACGTACATCACCATAGAGCAATTGAATTATTCTTGGTATACGTGGCTTATTGTTTTAGGGTTTATTAAAGTTTTAAAACAGCTAACTACTTTTTATTTTTTAAGGTTTTAAACCACTTTGGGTTTTTGTTATAAAACTAAAACATAATAATTAATTACTTCTATTGTAGTATTCGCATTGGTGCATCTATATATACAGAGTACGGTAAATGTTAAGTACTGGCCTTTGTAATTAACAAAAAAGAGAAAAGATTTACAATCATGCCTCATATAAATCTAAAACAACGCATTTGTACCTTAAGTGACGTGCTAACTCTGAGAACATAATATTTAACTTACACAGCTGACAACACACCAAATTATACCATAATTTGATATAGCAAATCTATATACAATCCACCTATTGCATAAACTTTAAATATCATAATTAACCATCTATCCACTAATTAGATCTGTTATGTAAATATATAAAATAACATTACCGCTAGTCTATATTTCATCATTGAAACAAAAATATAACATCAACTGAAATTTTAGACCTTATCCTAGACAAACGCAAGAATAGTTTTAAATGTAATATTTATCGCATACATAAATCAGATCAAACCATACATTCCACTTTCATATCATCCATACACGTAAAAGTTTTACCGACTTCTAAAAGTACCAATGAAGGCAACCAATTATAACGAAGAATTAAATAAAAAAAAAAAACATATTGCCAAGGCTAATGGTTATAATAACAATATGGTGGACGAAATAGTACAAAAAAGTACAAAATAGCCTACTACCTGGTAATAAAACGAAAATTAAAAAAATCAGGACAATGTCAGAACATATGCGTTGATTATAGCTCGAAAATACAGCATTGTACAAAAAAGACCTGAGATGCCATGGCGTAGACCTAGTACTTAAAACAACGAACCACACCAGTACAATTTGAGAAAATCTGAGAAATCGGAAAAACACTCAAACCGGCCAAACGGAATAAAATAAATTATTCCCATTGTCATAAATAATGTACATGAGACAGACAGGCAGGTCGTTTACTCAAAGATTTAAAAAGCATTGCCCGAAACATAAAACCTTACGAAAGAAGACTTTATTGTTCGTTCAACATCTGATGGATGAGAACCACATAATAAATAGGATTAATGACAGTCAGGAAGTTTTACATCAATGTCGAAAAGGCAGCAAACTAAATACTTTTGAAGAATACGAAATTTTATGAGAATTTTAAGAGGAATCCATTAGGTGTACTCTTGTTACATTTAATGAGAAGCTAGAGTTCCGTTCCCATATCGTACTTTGAAGATTTGATTGGGATGAAGTGTAAATAGTCTATAAATGTCAAAAGTTAAGTAATTGCAGTTGTAAAACCGACGCCGATAAGGTACTTCAGTGAGTTTTTAGTTAATACTTTATAAGTAGCAGCAGCTGATGTCTGAAGTTTTTATCGCGTTTTGATCATCTCAGTTTACGATTATGCATGAATTATTAATCAATATTCATTTCGATGTATTAAGTTTATTCTATTCATGACCATAACTACGACGTTTATTTACTAAGTTATTTACTAAGACCACAACTTTTTTAAATTATAAGCGCTGAAGATAACAGATTAATCACTTTATTGCATTTGAGTAGACAATGGTTTATCTGTGGGGAAATAAAAACATAAAACAGTTTACCTCTAGTTATTTCCTGCCTATCCCTGCACTCAGCAATAAATTAAGCATTTAAAAAAATGTATTTAATACTAAAATCTTATAATTTCATCATGTTTTTTTTATCAAATTGATTTGACAACTGCCTTATTACGAACTATTATATCGACGTTTGAAATATAATTAAAATCTGTAGAATGCTCAAAAGTAAATTGATATAAATAATTATATTCAACCATAACATGCAATTTAGTCATTATTTAACTTGATCACCTATATTATATCCTTTTATTTAATTTGCCCTAATTTCTCAGTTTTAAAAGATATGCAATGTAGAAACTTTTGAAGAATAGCAATATACACTTAGTGTATGCGTGCTTTATTTGAAAATTTGGCAGATATGTGATTGCCACCTCAGAATTCTGCTTGCAGCATTATACTTTCTATTTGACTCTCCAAAACTACCACAAACTAAAGAGATGAGGCGGATTGTGGAGTTCGTAACCCTTAATAGGTTAGGCCGTTATAAAAGAATCGTACTATTAAGCCTGTCCTGAAATGGAAAAGAACACAAGGGAGAAAGCGTTTTCGTGGAAATAAGGGCTGGAAACCTTAAGGAGAAAGCTTCGCACGGAGAACATACAACACGTGCAAACGTGCAGAGAACTGGGAAAGGTACAATTTTGCTGTTACAGATTATAATAAAGAGGCGAGAAGAGCCAAGAGAAACTAATGGAGAGAATTCTGTCAGAGAATTAGTAAGCTACGTGACTGTCTAAAACTTCAAAAAGTCCTTTCTCGAAGCCCCATAAATGTGGTAGGTACCATATTTAATGTAGAGGGAACTCACTAGGAGACCCTCCAGTGTTTACTGAGCACACAATTCTTAGGATCTTTTGAGATCTGAAACAGCTGCCTGTGAAAACCGGCAAGTACCTAGGTACTTGTTCTCTCTAGAGAGAACTCGTCTAAGATGGACTGGAACTGCCCAAAAACTGCTTTCACCTACTCATCAATCATTTGCTTCTAAAGTATTTTAGGCAATTTAAATCACAAAGTAGCGATGAATTTTTTCCTGTACTCCTTCAGGAAAGTGCGGATTCGATATTACCTCTACTCCTGCGACTGTTGAGAACGAGCCTAGAGACAGGAATCATACACCTATCTTGGAGAACCTCCAGTTATTTTTATCCCAAAGCAAGGTAAACTCTCCTATGAGGTTGCAAAGGCTTATAGACCAATAATCCTAACATCCTTCCTCCTCAAGAACCTGGAAGGAACCTGGGGAAGGATCTGGATAGGCATTTAAGGGACACAGTTCTCATCAACTTACATCCAAATCAACATGCTTATTAGAAAAGTAAATCTTGTGAAACAGCCCTACTTTGTTTGGTTGGCAAGATTGAGCAAGTTATTGTACAAAAGGAAATAGCTTTAGCAGTATTCTTGTATATAGAAGGAGGTTTTGATAAATAAAGTACTCACTCTACTATGTCTAAGCTTACATCCAGGGGTGCTGAGAAAACTGTTGTCAGATGGATAAAGAACATGCTTAGTAGCAGAAGAGACATGTCTGTGCGAAGTCACAAGAGAGGTCAAAATCTCAGCGAGGATGTCCACAAGGTGGTGTACTGTCACCAAGCCTTTGGAACAATGTTGTGGATGACTTACTCTGAATGAACAGAGCATGTATGTTCAAGGCTATCTATGCAGATGATGTTGTCATACTTATTAGGGGCAAGCATATGGTCACGTGCTTGGAAATTATGCAGAGAGAAGTCCATTGTGGAGCGATGGAGGGATGGAGAAGGACTTGCAGTGAAACCTTCGAAGACCGTCATAATACAATTATGAGTAATCCAATTAAAAGTAGGAGGAAACTGGATAATACTCAGCCAGTTCTCTGTGGGGGCCATATACAGTTAAGCAGGGAGTTCAAGTATCTAGGAGTCAAACTCGATGATAAACTCACATGGAACAGTTATCTAGAATACATTGTATTACGATCTCAGACTACATTGATGATGGTGAGACGTTTAGTAGGATGCACATCGGGGCTTAGACCCGACATGTCGCATTGGCTATAACCAGAGTCATTAAAACGAACATGGTGTATGCCTCATTGGTATCGTGGACAAAGGTCCAATAGGTGACTGCTGTAAAAAACCTGTCAAAGGTACAACGGTTGGCGTGCTTGTGGACAACGGGCGCCATGAGAGGAACACCAACCGCTGCCATGGAAGTAGTGCTAAACCTCCCTTAGCATATTTGTCATAGGAGAGTCTACGATGTCTGCCTACAGGCTGCAATGCAATGGAAACTGGCAACATGACCATGCTAGCAAGCACTTCAAGATCCTCTGACATTCTCAAACTGTACATTCTAGAGATTATGTCTGACAGAATGTCAAAGGTTTCGGACTGGGAAAAACAATTTCAAGTCAACATTTTTGAAAGAGAGGAATGGTCAAACTGTGTGCCCGTCTACATGAAGAAGGCTCTAACCTGGTACACGGACGGGTCGAAGACTGAATGGTATTGGGGCAGGGGTCTGGGGAGCCAGATCCAGAGCTAGCGTGAGCATTAGCCTAGGGCAAACCTGATAACTCTCTTTCAGGATGAAGTTACAGCCCTTGCAGAATGCACGAGAATTAATGTGGAAAGAGGCTACAAAGGCAAAACCATCTGTTAAAAAACCATCTACATTAACTCGGACATCAGGTCTACTCTGCAGGCCTTGGCCAACCATGACTGTATTTCAATGACAGTATGGGAATGCCATAGGGAATGCCATAAGGTCATGAAATTGCTGGCAGAATCCAATAAATTTATTCTAATATGGGTGCCTGGACATAGAGGAATCACAGGTAATGAAGAGGCAGTCCTCTTACTCGTCCTGGACCAACGTGTGGGATTTTGTATAACATTGGAGAAAAACTGAGGGAAACGTACAGGCAAGTGGATGCTCAACGGACCACCAAGGAACATTGCAGCAAATGCCCATAGAATGAGTAGAGTGGAGATCCATAAGATTACTGGTTTTATTACAGGTCATTGGATATTCCGAAACCAACTGAACCGAATAGGTATTCCGGTTCAGGAAACATTGTGAAGTAAATTTGGCGATGTTGACGAAACAACCGAGCACTTCATATTTGAATGTCCGGCATACAGAGCAAATGCTCAAGGTCCTTAGGTTTTCTTAGGCACACAGAAGAGGGTTGGAACTGGTAAGTATTGTTCAGAAGATTTCGTGGTTTTGTAAAGGCCTGGGATTTGAAACAGCGTAACCCTGGAAGAGGCTGCACAATTAGCCGGATGGCTGAGAGGAAACAGCACCACAGTAAGGACATACTCCTCAAACAGGGTATGTCTAATAGCTGAATAGGAGGTTTGTTCAATAAAGACTGAGACTGTGTCTATAAAACATTTATTATTTAATTCTGATCTACATCAAATTTTTCACCTTCAAAGTATTCCCCATTAAGTGAAATGCACTTGTCCCAGCGCCTTTGCCATGCCTGGAAAACGTTAGAGAAGCCATCCTTTGACATGTTCTTCAGGATCACCTCCAAAGCCTTTACTACATCCTGTTCCGAATCAAAACGACGTCCCTTTAATTCCTTTTTTTGCAGTAGGAAACAAAAAAAAGTCACAGGGCGCAAGTGATTAGGGCGCAAGGTCAGGACTATAAGGTGGGTGGGGCACGACCTTAATGTTTCGTTTGGCCAAATATTCTGTCACAACGTGTGCAATGTGAGGCCGCGCATTGTCGTGATGAAGTTTCCAGTTTCCTCGAAGTTCTGGACGCTTTCGAGAAATGTGATCATTCATTAATGTAGCAAAAACTTGTTTGTAATAGTCTCCATTGATTGTCTGTCCACGTGGAACTGAATGAGTGTACACCATTCCTTTATATTCAAAAAAAGTAATGACCATTGCTTTGTTTGCAGATTTGGTTGCCCTAGCTTTCTTCGGGCGACCTTCATTTTTTTCTACCCACTCAGTGCTTTGGATTTTCATTGCATGGTCATACTGATAAACCCAGGACTCATCAGCAGTGATTACACTCTTCCACCAATCCCTATCTTCTTCAACGAACCGCTTCCACTCAAGGCAAACATCGACACGGTTTTGTTTTTGTTCAGGTGTGAGTAAACGAGGAATCCAACGAGCACACACTCTAGACATGTTAAGATTGTCTTTTAAAATTGTGTGAGCACTACCTACCGATACGTCAAGGAGTTCAGCAATCTGTCTGACGGTCAGACGTCGGTCGGTTTTGATCATTGCCGCTGCTGTATTGATGATTTCCTCAGTGAGAGCAGTAACTGGGGCACCATCTCCTCCCTGCAACTCTGGGTCCTCTCTTCCCTCCTTAAAATCTTTGAACCAGCGAAAACAGGAAGCACGAGACATTGCGTCATCCCCAAAAGCTTGCTTTATGTCTTCATAAGTGTTAGTCGCAGTTTTGTTGAGTCTAACACAAAACTTAATCGCATATCGTTGTTCACGCAAACTGGACATGAATAAACGTTGGAGGCGACACTTACCAAGCTGATGTTCAAATGAGCACTGATGGCTTTGTGATAGAGATAAAGCAATTCAATGTCTGTTTGGTAAACAATAGGGTCCAAAGGTATTGGAAAAACCTGGCATCCAGAAAGCGTCCAGAACTTCGAGGAAACTGGAAACTTCATCACGACAATGCGCGGCCTCACATTGCACACGTTGTGACAGAATATTTAGCCAAACGAAACATTAAGGTCGTGCCCCACCCACCTTATAGTCCTGACCTTGCCCCCTAATCACTTGCGCCCTGTGACTTTTTTTTGTTTCCTACTGCAAAAAAGGAATTAAAGGGACGTCGTTTTGATTCGGAACAGGATGCAGTAAAGGCTTTGGAGGTGATCCTGAAGAACATGTCAAAGGATGGCTTCTCTAACGTTTTCCAGGCATGGCAAAGGCGCTGGGACAAGTGCATTTCACTTAATGGGGAATACTTTGAAGGTGAAAAATTTGATGTAGATCAGAATTAAATAATAAATGTTTTATAGACACAGTCTCAGTCTTTATTGAACAGCCCTCGTATAACAACTATACAAAATTTGTATGACATGTGTTACTAATTATAATATTTTGCCAATAAGCTTCGTCACGTATAAAACATTACAAATTAAAAATATTAGGTCACAAACTAAAAAATAAAAGTACAAAAGATGTAAATGTTTTCATTAAATTTCACAATCACACATACATATTTTAAAATATTTCACATCAACTGGGTCGCACTCCTTCCAGCTCCACACATCTTTTAGCTCTGACTTAACGTAGGTTGCTTTGTTACAGGGTCTTGTGCACAGAATACAGTGCGTTTGCAATTAAGTATTTCTTCAAAGCCTTTTTTGAATGTTACTTGATTTATGATGAATTTAATTATTTGTGGTAAACAATTTTTTCTGACAGCCATCTGATATGGGAGATGGAAAATATATTTATAATTACATAAAAACTCTTTATGTATGTATGTCTTTAATACTTAATATTAAGTATATATATATTTTTAATAATAATATACATTTAATGCAGATATCTAATGTAATTTAATATTATAAATTTTATTTGTAACCTGTAGGCCTGTTTACAATCATATATTACATGCAACAAAAATAACAATAGATTAGAATCAGTTACCGTGAAACGCGCGCGATGCTATTGGTTTGAAGGCTGAGGAACTTGACAGTCCACGTTAATTCAACAGTGAAGATTAGAAACACATATTTTAGTTTTCATCAATAATTAAAATTTTTAAATATCTAAATTAATATAAGACTTGTTTTATATGAGTACATCTAATCGTAATACTTGTTTCTTGTTGAAAGTCTTCCCCTTATTAAGTATATTTGTAATAAACTTGAGAGGTACGTACACACGTTCTAGCAAAAACAAAACAGTAACAGAAAATTAATTTTAGATTGTTATTATTTTATAAATAATGGAACCATATAGAAATAGAAATGATTAATAACATCAAAGATTGTGTATGTTTATGTAAAGATTCGTGCCACTAATTTGTTTAGCTTATTGTATATCTACAGTTAAACAATTTAAAATGTAAATCTCTAAATTGAAGTTATATTAAATTACTGGTGTTATATTATACGGATCCAGTTTTTATAACAGACTTAAAAAGAAATGGTTATTCTCAATTAAAAGTGAACTACAGAAAACACCACCTGGTCTGCACTCACCGGCCAAGCAAATAGAACTTTTAGATCAGTTATAATTATTAGTGATTGGTTTTTATTAAGTCCATGTTTTAGAGTTAGTGTGCATGGAATAGGCACGCAATATGGCTGATGTGGTTCGAATGTTGCGTGTCACACCGCTGTGGTATGTTTTCATGATTTATTGTTTTGTAAACCTAGGTTGTAGTCATATATTAATTTAGTAATTTATATAAATAAGAGATCAGATAGCATATCTCGAAACGTAGTGATATGATCTATGATATCATCAGTGATCTGCTTATATTATATCTTACGATTACTGCCAATAAATATTTTTTACCACTTGAGAGCACAACACATTGTTGTGATTTGTTACCTTATACAGGTGCAAATCAATGTTGAAACGCCTAATAAGCTCCTACTGTAACAGTTTTACATAGATTTTTTTATGGAAACGTCGATATAAAATATTGGTTTAGATATTCATTCATGTGATAACAATTTTAAATTAACAGCCGATAACCTTCCATTACACATGAAAAGAATCGGTAAGGTTGCATGTGGGATAACTTTAAAACCCGTAGGATGATGGTCAATGTTGTCATGTCACGTTCTGGCACTAGCTGCCGATAAATCTCGCTGTCTGGCAGAGATATCTTGCATTTTTATTATTCATAACATACATATCTACAGGATTTGTTATTTCAAGGCATAAAATACATAGTTTTCCAATACTTACTGTTTCTTTTTTTTTCAAATACATTATCGTTGATTAAGTTATTCACATGATTCATAATTATTTATAGAATGTCAACGGCGCACCACTGTCAATAATAGTAAAAATTTACACTGCCATGAGAGTTATATCTTATTATATATATTGTGAGTTAAAATTACATATTCACTCTGTTTATTTTTTGATGGCTAAATATGGAGGGATAGAACTCGGGACATCTTTCTATGAAATAGAAATTAACTTTTTAGTCACTGTTATAACTTTGCTCATTTCCCCAAAATGGGTGTATCAAAACTTTGAATTCACACTGTACACCAGTAGGTGTGACCCTTAAACATATTATAAGTTATAATTTGATTAGTGTATGTATACTTAAATAAAAACTGAAATTCATTTAACACAATGTAACTCAGTTTTATCAATAATAGTAGCTTTCATTGATTTCAGTTTAACATATGCTTACAGATACCTCTCAACAGTGGCGCCAAAACATTTTAAAGAAAACTTTCAAAGTTGACGAGAACCGGAAAGACGTTAGTTACTGTACTGGCCGCATAAGCTTAATCGTTAGGAATAAAAAACAATTTAGGAAATTGACCTGTAAAAACAATAATAAGATGCATATTGAACTTAATATAATCTATGTTTATAACATAATACCAAATGATTTAAATAGTGAACAATTATAGATATACATAGCATTTATGAACATACACCGTTGTACAAAAATATTTTAAAGCAATAATAAAGCCATTTACCACTAATTCAAAATATCAGGTTGAAGATTTCATTCCACCCGTTTAAGATTCATAGATTGAAAATATACCTGTATCTATAATACGATAATGCAATTTTCAACAAAACTTCTCTGTTATTTATGAGCCGATTTTAACGATTAATGTGTCAAAAATGGCATGAATCCGTAGTTATGCAAAGAGTTCTTTTAATTTTCTTTATTCACAAGATTTGTTCATTCAGTGATATACAGGTAAACAATGATCTTAAAACATTATGATGTAACCTTTATTTAACGATTATATATAAATATATATATAAATTAAGAATGAAACTTTGTTTTTTAGTAAGTATTTTCACAATTTAAATTCAAACCACGATTTTTATAATTATTAAAGTAAAATATGTCTAAATATAATCAATAGACTTTACACAAAAGCTAACTCCACTGACGACTCTTTGGATGTATAGTTATCAATTTCGACTGATTCTAAAGTAAAGAATTATGATTTATCAACAGCTCATTACGTTGACATTGTATTTAAAGACGAGAATGGTTGCCCTTACGTAATCCTGAATGTATCATGTATCATAAAATTGGAGTACAAAAAAACGTCACCTCATAGTTTAGGGTTGGGTCCAATATGATACGTTTTAGTGTTTTCCTTACGTGCCCAATTGATTTAGACGGGATAATATAAGTTGAAAGTTGAGCAAGTATGCACCAATAAACTGACTCTTCTCGACAACGATAAAATCTTACAGTCGAGTCTCTATTATGTACTAAGGGTTAATGCATATATAGGCTTTGAATAGGCTACCAGATATGTTATAATAAAACACTTTATACTATAAACAATAATAAACTGTTATTATTACTATTATTACATCCAATTCAGAACACACTGAAATTAATAGTTGACACAGAAATTTTGAAAACCAAATCAAAGAATATAATTTCCCATTAGGAATAGCATAATTATCTTTGGGTACCGTACTTTGAATGCCATTTTATTGTTCACACTTACTTGTAATTGACGTATAATCACCATGTTTTATAAGGACATAAGATTATCATTTACTTATCTTACCTCATTATGCACACTATAAAAAATATGCTCCTAACGTCAAAAACAGATTTTTGCATTTACATATAAATTAGAACAAAAAGAAAAGCAATAGCAGTCCTGATGTTGTTTTCAAATACCACAAATGTATTCAGTAGCAGCGTGTAACAGCAAACACTGCGTAAAACAATGAAGTGAAACTATTGTTTTATTTGGAATATTTTTGAAACGGTGCATTGTTTCAGGCTATTGTTACTAACGTAATAATGAAGTGGGAGTAAAATTAATGAATTCATTGGAGGAGTAAGGATATTACATTTCTAGAGCTACTTAAAAGTTGCCTTCATATAGTACTTACCAATTACAAATTAACTTAACTGACTTAATTACGTTGTGCTGAGTCTGATGAAGTCACAGATTCCATTCCATTTTATTAACCGTTATTTTTGTTTTGAAATTATGTTTGGACTTTACAACATATCATTCGTAATGGAATATTACATGTGTTAATAAAACCATTAATAAAAGTAGTTGTAGCTAAGTTACTGTAATTTATGACAATAAAGAAAGTAAATATTTATTTACTAAATCGTACTAATGACATACTATTAGGATGTTTTTTTTAAACTACTATTGAATATAATTATTCCAGTCGTAGTAACCTCTCATTAAAAATGGTATGCAACAATTCAAGCATTTATAAATGGTCCAACCACGCAAATCTATCTCCAGCATCCAATAGCCATCGTTGAAGAATATGATTACTTAAAGTGGATCTGATATCTGGCATTATAAAGAAAATTTAACTGTACATGATTAAAACAAAGTTGCGTGATTTCAGAATCAGGATGAAATATGTAAATTGAAAGTGAATGTGATTACAGAAATTTCGATTTGAAATCGGTCCGGATAAGGAAACCGTCACAGTAGATGATTCAAATGAAGTTGTGTGATTTGGTACATTCAGAGTCGGGATGAAAGATGCAAATTGATAGTGAATTACATAACTTTCTGTCAATCTTAAATCTGATCTGACAAGAAAACGCTTATGATTAAGTTGTACATTAATAACATGTTGTTAACTTTAATTTTGTGAAGTTTTCATTTTATAATTAGTGGAAGTTATATATACGCACTATACTATATCATTCGTAAATTAATTATTTTTAAATTTTGAATAAAATGCCTACGGTCACTACATCCCGAGATATTTTGTGCTTGTTGATAGGATGTACTGTATAGATAACGATGTGATTCAAACTCATCACTTTCAATCATAGCGACATATGAGACTTAACCTACTAAGCAACTAATCCCCCACAAAACATTATTAATAGTAAAACTCGCCAAAGTGTTGAAAATTGAAAAGAGAGATTGGATTTTCCTTCCGAGTTAATCTGTCTCAAGTTGAGAGCCGGTGCCAAAAAAAACAAATCATATGATACTGAAATGATTAACGTCAAAAAATATACTGGCAATATAGAAAAATAAGTAAAATCACATTTTAAAGAAGAGACTAAACTCGGTAATATCTGCTGAAAACTGTAGAACTGTAAAATGCCTGTGAGGTGAGCTGCGACACAGAGACGTAAATAAGACAGAGGCGATCTTCGGCTAGAGATTGCTTTCTGTCCAATCCTGTTGCAGTTGAGATATACTACCCATCACAGTACAGCTGCCTCTGAGGTCCTCGAGCAACAAGCATACTGTTATCAGTCCTCCGGCACGACGCTCTCACAATATTTCACCTCCAATCCTTGAGTTCAAGAAAAATTATTAGGTTGCATTAGTATATACTGTTTTTAATATAAAACATGTAGGATGTAAAGACTTAAAGAATATCTATCGGGGTGATCATGGTTACGTCACGGACCGCAGTAAGTGAGAAGCGGATCCGCGGCATAATGCCAAGCTTCTTCCCTATAACTACGATTTTTTTGAGCAGTGTTCTGGTGAGGTGTAACATTTAGCTACAAGACTATATCATTCCATCCACCAGCTCGACTTGGTGTTCTAAAGCTTTAGTGTTGCGTTCATAGAGTCCAATGCTTGTGTCCGTAGACAAAACGTCATCCAAAACGGTATCAATTTCAATAAAAGGTCCTGTCTTCCCTTGGCTCACTTTTTGTTAGCCAAGGCCTCCCCTGCAGCCCTTCTTCTTAATAATAATGTGAATCCAGCCAACCCAAGCGTCCAAATTGAGCCAAAAACTTCTGCGTCCTAAACTTCTGAGTATCGTTCACAGTGATCATAGCCCCCTGAAAACTCAGAGATTTCTCGGACCTCAGTAAACTAGCGGAGGGGGAGTGTAATAGACATCTGAAAGTCGCGCACATTAACACAAGGTCACTGATCACGGGGTTCGATGAAATGAGCTCTATCGTGCGTGATTTACATTTTGACGTCTTTATAATTTCTGAGACATGGCTCCATACTAAAACCTTCAGACTACTACATAATACCAGGTACAAATTGTTAAGGAATGATTGGCATGCTGTCAAGTTGCAGGGACGTAAATAGGGAGGGCTGAAAACTGTAGGTAGCCTGATAGGTCTGTACAGATTTAAACACATGCTGCCAGAGTCCATCAAGTTACATCTCATGCAGTCACTTGTTCTATCAGTGTTCTGCTATTGCTATCCCGCGTATGGCAACAGTATGGAAGAGGACACCAATAGATTCCAAAGAATACAAAATACAACATTAGGTTATGTTCAATTTGATAGTGTCTTTCTATCAACATCAGTGCAAACTGATTCTTGTACCAAAAAAGGTAACTATTTTCCAGTATCTTTACAATTTATACTGGAATTCAGTCACTTGTTGAAATTGGGAGCTAGGTAGCGCATTAAAAACCACCAGTTGGATCCTGAGTGTCTAGCAAAACCTGAAGTATAGAAAAAGAATTCCTCCAAGCTAGGCTTATGGATGCATTTCTCTACTATTGTATTCACTGAGGCAATAAGCTATTGGATCGTGTTCAGAGGCTTTGTGGGATTTTCAGGCTTTCAGGTCACCCCCTTTGTTGTAACATTTCATTTCTCCTTTGAATTCTTTATACATATATATTAGTGAAATATTATTAATACCTTGTTAACTATTATACGCTATAAAGACGGTAAAAATTTTACATTTATGTTAATTTAACAGTCATTGGCCTGAAAATCGTACCTTTAAGCAATATTGTGTTCTATATATTGGAATCAGAAGCGTAAAATCAGTATTCCTCTGGGAAAAGGAATAGACTCAAAAGGTGACCTTTTATACGATTATACACAAACATTTGAAGCTAATAAACTGCGTTTTAATTTCGAGCGAAGCCCAACTTGTAAGTTGTAAAATCATTGAAGATAACTTTAATACTTAAAAAATCACATGTAAACTTAGAATACCTTGAAGATTACGTAACTTTTTTTTCATATATATGCTCTTTACATGGTATCCTAAAGCAAATTTAAGTGATATGTATCTCATAAACTTCCGTAATTTCATGGAAAAGTAGAGAAATTCTTTGTACAGGAAGAAAACACAATAAGAGACGAAGAGTAGTAAAATTCGAGCTATATTCATGTTTTAATTGTTCTTGAGACTTGTCAATCAGTGGCGTTAAGATTTCAATCATTGGCGTTATATAGATTTAGATTTAATGTATTACTAAAAATGAAAGATTGTTGTAGAATATTTAAATATTTTAAGTAGCAAAATTAAAACCAACCCTCTCACTTAACAAATTAACATAATGAAAATTATATATAGTACGTAAAATCTCTCACACACACACACACACACACACACACACACACACACACACACACACACACACACACACACACACACACACACACACACACACACACACACACACACACACACACACACACACACACACACACACACACACACACACACACACACACACACACACAACACACACACACACACACACACACACACACACACACACACACACACACACACACACACACACACACACACATACACACACACACACACACACACACACACACACACACACACACACACATACACACACACACACACATACACACACACACACACACACATACACACACATACACACACACACACACACACACACACACACACATACACACACACACACATACACATACACACACACACACACACACACACACACACACACACACACACACACACACACACACACACACACACACACACACACACACATACACACACACACACACACATACACACACACACACACACACACACACACACACACACACACACACACACACACACACACACATACACACACACACACACACACACACACACACATACACACACACACACACACAACACACACACACACACACACACACACACACACACACACACACACACACACACGTACAGGGTGTAAATTAAGTCCTAATACGCCTGGATATTTTCTAAACGGAATGAAATATCAATGTACAACCTTCAACATACTTAAAAAAATACTTTTGTTGATTTTTTAGAGGTTCAAAAATACCCACCTCCTATAAAAGGGGGTAGAAGAGGGTTATTTATCTTAATTTTGTTTTATATTGTACTAGATTACTATTTTAATTAAGCCTTTTTGAAAACGGCAAATATGTATATATTAAATTATGTTCAATTTTTATGTATCTATTGACTTTTCTGTTTTTCAAGACGTTGCAATAACCGAATATTTAAAATTATAAATTCCGTTCTTTGACGCATATGAGAATAAGACTATATTTTGTGTTGTATAACTTCTTACATAACCACTTCTTTATATTTTAATCATTCATTTTTTATCTAAAAAAGAATTGTGATGAATGAATATGATATTTAGTAGGTTTAAATTGCTAGATTAGTGATAAACTTTATTTACGAATGTCCAGTTGAGCTCCAAGTCTCCGTCCTCTTACGTGCAGCATCTGGAATCTCAGATCTACGAGTTTTAAATTTCATACATTTTTTTAAGGGGTATTTAAAAGTAGGTCAAGTAGCAAATAGTCCTATGTTACTTGGTAATTATTTATGTAAGTCTGATATATTTTTATAAAGGAAATTTCAAAAAGACTTACCATATAGATGAAAAATATAGGGCTAAAATAATTTATTTTACTATTTAAGACCATCACCATTATTATATTTGAGAAATAATAGGCCACTTTAAGATATCCAATCAAAATTATTTTTTTAAATTCATATCTTTCAAACAGACACATTGAAATAGTTTAGAAATATTATACAGTTTCATCAAGTCACGCCATTTTTATGAATTATCATTCTTTTCTTAAATTTTATTATTTAAGAAGGATGATTCGGGAGGACAATAGGATTTTGAGCATTTTTCCATCGTTATATGATAAAAAAATAGAAGACTGCCAGTTATCTATATACCACACACCTTTCTTGTTCTTCAATATTTCAGATTTGAATGCCCAAGAGCAAAGAAGATAACAGTGCCAAATGATACGGTTACAAGGGGATGATTGCTGTCTCTAGTTACACACGATGAGGTGTGGAGCTCAAATGAGATCTCATTCAGTCGCAGACAGTCGCCAAATTACGCCCACATGTTCAGACACGTACAAAATTACTGCCATCGTTATATGTTACAAAATTTATAACACTAAATTTCGAGGATTGAATATATTCTCTTGGCAGTCCACTGCGGCACGTTGTAGCTTTCCAGTACATATATACTGATTGTATTCTCACCAGACGAAGAGTATAGATTTCAATCCTCCAATCGTATTGTTATGCATTTTGTAAACATATCAGGATAGCAAATGTCCGAACCAATATTACCCTTTCATAGCTTAATATTTAATAATAATAAATAAATAAACCTTCCATAATAACAAACTTTAAACAGAGAATCAATACCGTATTATATCTTTACCCAAATAGAATCTCATTCATATCTATATTTATGTATCGCGAACGTTTCTAATAATTTAGTGTCTCAAATTTTAAAATTTATTAAAATACTGTTAGCTCAACATATTATTTTAATTGACTCTCCTAAGGTGGAAGTTTAAAAATTGTAAATTTTCTTCTATGAGTTAATATCTGTCAACAAAAGCTCTAGTAAAGGTATAACATACGAGTAAATAAAGTTTGGATTTCATAAAGTTTCAACTATTATATCACTGATCTGCTGAAATTTAGCATTCGATAATTTTGAATACAAGTTAAACCTCAGTTGGTATTTAAAATTATGTATTTGTAAGTAAATTAAAATTAAGTAATCAGTACAAAATGGTATTATATGTAGATTTTATTTAGTTATGATTATTGATAAAATAATAAAATGGATAATGGATGAGCCTAGACTCAATATTTAAAGACTTATATTCGAGTAGTTTGTCAAACAAAACGTGTATTCATGAATATTTGTCATAAAAAGGCTAAATAATATCTTATTTTTGAACTGATAACTTGCCTGTTCTTATATTATAGTAAAAACTAGTTCAATATCAGAGCGGTCGTTGTTGGGTAACGTCACTGTTTAAGGTTGAACTAGTCGTATGAATAATAGTGATTTCTTTCCCCCCCTTCTTTCGTTATGTAGCAAAGTAATTTGATAATCAATTCCCATTTATAGTTTCTTGCCAAAAGTAAGTTTCAGTAATGTATTTTAAACGGATATCTAGTGATACTCATCTATTTTTAATAAAATTAAGTAATTCACTCTTATAATCACTTAAGATAATTCACTCTTGATCATGCAAGTTGGCTTTCTTGTATTTTTAATCATAGATTTTAAACATTATAATATGCCACAACTAGTTACACGATTACCATTCGCTAATTATTCAGTATCAAAATTGGTTTTTATGCATGTTCTGTACATAAATTAAAGATATGTTCATGATGAACCACATGATGAAATCAAGGGTGGAAAAAGTGTTTTAAAATCCTGTGTCAACTTTTTTGAAGTAAAATTTTGTTTCTCATCAAGAAAAGCTCCTTAATATATTAAGTTTCATTGTGGGTTATGTTTAGCTATGGGAAAAATATTTTTTATTTCATTCTGAGTAATTCTTTAAAATATTTGAAACTAACTCTCATAATTTCAATGTTTTTAGAGAGAAAGTGGTAATTAAGTTTTTTATACCTGCAAGTTGACAAATTATAAATCAATACCTTCAAAGCTCAAACCAAGAAATTTACGGTGCCCACTGCAGTATGACATACTCAACCAAAAAGATATATTAATAATCTGGAAAACACATAATAACTACTTAGTTTTTCCCCATTATTCTCTTAAAAATATCTGTACTATTTCCTTTAAGAGAAATATTATATATGTCTACAAGCATAGGTATACAGTCCTGAGTACTACAGTGATAGTAAATTTTACTGTACCAATAAGAGGTGATGTAGTGCAGGTAAGCAAATTACTTTGATAAATCAGAATTATCAGAGACAAAAACTTAATTTCAGAAGTCGCAGTTTATGAGATGATGGCAGTTTAGCGAAAGTGAGATCTTTACAAGGACCAAGGTAGAGAGGATGTCTTAACTATCTAGGAAGTATGACATTTGCGTAGCGCAGTTCATTATTGTGCCGTCGTCCTTTCATCTTCTTAGTGAGAATGGTATGATAAAGCAAGATTTGTCCCTATCTTTCTCTTTCCTATTTTTTTATTATTACGAGCAACTACTCATAAAGCTTTTCAGGCCACTTTGTATGGAATCGCTTCGTCCCTCTAACATGTAAATACAAAATTCCCTCATTACCACGTTTAACCTAAAATTAAGTTACCATCATTAGCCTATTGTTTCTTTTATAACTAATGTACCATTTAGGGTAATTGTTTACCAAATAGGATATATATATATATATTAATACAAATCAATTTATGTAAAAAGCTGCATCATAGTTGAATTTTTACTTAGTTAAAACTATATATATATATATATATATATATATATATATATATATATATATATATATATGTATATATTATTTGTAACAATGAGCACAGTTGTATTAGATGTAGCGTATGTCACTTATTTATTCCATTCTTTGTTTAAAGTTTGTGTTTGAAGATGAAAGGATTGTGAAGGAAATAAGATTTTCCGGAAATTTGCCATCGCTCACTGATCAAAATATCACTTTTGTATCTGTGAAGAAATTGTTTTGTTGTATCACTGAACAATGGAAAATGTTTGGAAAAAATCCTGTTTCTTTCATAATCCTTTCACTGTCAAAAACAAATTTCAAACAAAGTTTTAGAAGAACCTGAGGTAGAATAAGCTCTGGGATATTTAAATGATGACTCCTAAAGCGACGAGTCACGTCAGTCTTATATTGAATGATTTAAATAAGTTTCATTTTGTAAATATACCAATTTGTATAAAGTACATATCTTTGAACATTATATGTCTAGTTATTAATTTTTAACTTATTATATAAATAATTTTATTATATACCTAAAATTTGTAAATAGTTGTTTTTTTTAATAAATAGTAATTATAGCCATATCTGAAGATTTTCCGACGCACTCTACAACTGATCACGATAAGACGTTCTGGCATTGGTCCTTCTCGACGAAAGATTGATCGCGCCTTCGAGGAAGACATGAGAGATGAGTACTTTATGAGTACTTCTGAATTATGTAACAGATATCCAGCAATAAAGTATGAATTAAACTCCTAATTGATTCAAAACCTGTTGCTGGGGGTTTTGATTGGGAATTAACTAGTTTAGGTTATTATGAAGTTGTAAAATTCTTTGTATCCACGTTGTGGTTCTTGATTGTTATCCCCTTCGATGGTATCAAGCCCACAAACAGCCTATGGGCGTATGGGACTTGCTGCGGTAGTGCGGAGATCTGCCTTTGAAGTCTAATAAACACGAACAAAGTCGTTCTGTAATTTAAAGATGTCTAAATTTACTATTTTTGCTACAACGTCACAATAAACTTTTCTAATTATGAAGAAATATATTTTTCTGACATCCTAAAGTCATTTGAATTCATTACAAGATTTTAAAATTTAGAGGGTTTTACATGTATACAATTTTGTACCTTCCAAACCTTGAGGAAGAACCATTAATAGGTAAAAAAGGGTTACTTCTATATAAAAAATTGCGAATTCATTATTGCAACACTGAACACAACATAATGCAATAGATGAATTAGCAAATCACTGTATTGAAAAGCTTTAACCTCTGGCTAGAAACTGAATACTGAAATTTATCATAGGAAACACTCTAAAGTTCTTTTGAATATTATAATATCGGCTGTAAGGGGTGACTTACACTTTCAGTGATATTAGAGTGATGTAAATTTTAATGAATTGATTTCATAAATGAAGACTATTGAAATAAATGTTCACGTTTTTTACGCACTATTTTGGCCTAACTACTAATGTATACGAATTTCCGCAGCTACCCATTGCGTGAGAACAATCCTTTTTTGTGAATAAATATTTAGTTTGTTATATTTTATTCTAATCTTAATCCATACAACTCAATTTTTTGTATTTATTCATGACAGATAATCCTATTATTCCTGATTAAACCTAGTTTCTTAACTTTCGTTTGTTGCACTAGTTAACATACGATTGCTCACCGAACAGCTGTGCTTAAAATGCCTAAAGGTGATTAAGTAATAACAAAGATTACCGAATAGTCATGTCTAATCATTACTCACAACTAAATGAATACTCTCCCAAACATACAAAAACTAAAAGTTATCATCAAACTAATACATATTCTGCAATTGAAGACAAACTGAAACGAAAATATGAGTATTTTAGCTTTTACTATTGGTTTCAAATATTAGTTTTACACAGCAAACAGCTTAAAATATCAAACACCCCATAAACAGAAGAAAGCCGTGAGTGCATTTACTGGTTGAGTTGGGAAAGTTTAGTTTAATGAATTTCTTAGATTAACTTAAAAGTTACCACAGACAATAAACAGAGTTACACTAATTTACAAGTTAACTTCTCATCAGTTTTAGTGTTCAAAACCACTCAATTAAAATAATTACGATCCGCTGAGTTTGATGAAGTGACACGTTTCAATACTATTTTACATTTATACTTTGTTTTAAAAGTAAGGTTGATGTTGATTGAATATCTTTATATTATTTCTTGAATGAATGAAAGCATGTATAAGAGTACTAGTAGCTATATCAAGTTCAGTATAGGTTATGAAAACCGTAGCGTTAAATGCTGAGGTAAATCTATCACTTTTGTACTTTGGAAGTACCAATGACTGTAACTGATTACGAGCATCTCTTAGCAGGGACGGTTACTTCTTTCATCTCTCCGGGTAAAACAAATCATTACCACCCTTGTCCAGTAACCTTTCGTTCGTGTGTTGTTGGTTGAGCTTTTGTGTAGGTTATAACTCTGGGAGCTGGAAAAAATTCTGTCTGTCATTATGACTTTCCGTCAATTCGTATGATATTTCAACAACATTCACACCTTTTCATGCTATTTTGCTAAGCGTTAGTGACCCCATCTCTCAAAGAATATGGCAATACAGAATTGAGCTTCATAATTTAAATCATGTATAAAAAATTGTGCATAAGCAATATCAAATTCCTGAAGGATTGTGATAGTTATCGCTCTTCTAGAAGATATTCCTTATTCTATCACTAACAAAGACTTTTAAAGTATCACACTCGAGGAAAACGTAATCAATGTTGTTCTTCTCTTCTGTGTATGCGCCTGATGACGACGGATCACTGCCAACGAAGGCGTATGACACGCCTTTTACCTTCTACGAGGTCTCAGTTACTGCTGAAGCAACCCATAATAAGCTGAGAGCTCTCGACGCTTCTAAGGGATGCGGTCGAGATAATATTAATCCTGGAGTCCTGAAGCATTGCCACGCCGAATTAGCCCCCATAATTCTCTTATTGCTTAACTTGAGCCTGGCCAAGGGAGTTTTTCCTGAAATCCTGAAGGAGGGTTACGTCGTACCCATTTTCAAGTCTGGTGACAGACAGCACGTAACTAATTATCGGCAGATTGTGATCCTCTCAGTGTTGGGCAAGACATTGGAAGGTTTGGTACTGAACATCCTTCCGCCACTCTTCAAGAACATCATCGTTGAAGAACAGCATGGCTTCATGGCCATGAGAACTAATCTGCAAACCTCCCTTCTAACGACCAGTGGATTTAGCCGGAGCAAGTTCAGATGCCTATCAGGCTCTCTCCAGTCCAAATACCTAAGGGAATTTATTTTGCGCGGACTGCAGTCTGTCAATGAGTTTGTTGGTGAGGAGACAAAACAACTGAAGCGTATTCGAGCAGCTGGAGGACAAGGGACTTGTAGAGGAGTACAAGAGCATTAGAGCTAAGGCATTAGATTGTTCCGTAACTAATCTTCTCGTATTCCAAAGTTATGTTCTTGAAGGCTTTCAGTCGTGAGCGGCAGGTCGATGCTGTTTACATCGATTTTAGCAAGGCGTTTAACAGGATCAGCCACACTCACCTAATTAATAAACTGGAGGGTTATGGTGTGTTGGGAACTATGCTGGCATGGTTCCGTAGCTATCTTTCCGACTGTAAGCTGGAGGTTCGACTATGCTAATCAAACTTCTGACGCCTTTGTCCCATCTTCCGGTGTGCCTCAGGGCTCCCACCTTGGCCCACTTTTGTTTTCTATATTTATTAATGACATCAAGGAGGTCACCAAAGTTCCTTTCTTACTGTTTGCTGACGACATAAAACTTTTTCTTGAAGTATCCTCCAGCGCAGATTGCGAAAATCTTCAGCAAGCAACTGTGTATCAAAATGGTGTCAGTGCAACGGGATGTTCATTAATGCCAGCAAGACCAAGCTAATGACATTCAATAGAACCACCTCCACAACTGGTTTTAACTACTCCCTTGATGACAAGCTTCTTGATCATTGTACATCCATCAAGGATCTTGGAATAGTTCTCGACTCCTCCTTTGGCTACTGTCTCCATATTGACCAAATATGCTGCTGAGCGTCTAGTATGATGGGGCTGATTATGAGAACTGCTAGACACGGCCTTAGCTCTAATGCTCTTGTACTCCTCTACAAGTCCCTTGTCCTCCAGCTGCTCGAATACGCTTCAGTTGTTTTGTCTCCTCACCAACAAACTCATTGACAGACTGCAGTCCGCGCAAAATAAATTCCTTAGGTATTTGGCCTGGAGAGAGCCTGATAGGCATCTGAACTTGCTCCGGCTAAATCCACTGGTCGTTAGAAGGGAGGTTGCAGATGTTGTCTTTCTTTACAAGATTCTCAACTTTGAGGTAGTCTGCCCCCCTCTCTTGGAGCGAATTGTATTTGTATACGATATTTGTATTTCGTGGGATATTTATCCCACCTAATCATTAGTTTTGCACCAAGTGAAAACGAAATTGATTGAGCGCTTCCGTTCTGTATTCATAAATTCTAAAGCTGTCTGTGTTTTTATTACGGATTCCTCATTTGACGAACTAATACTTTTATACTGGACGCAGAGGTTTTTAAAATCTTCATGGACACTTTAGGTAACAGCAAAAACTCCCATGTAAATGGTTGAGATTAAATGTAAGGACCATGTGGCCCTAGTTTCGCCTCTACACTTATGTACCAATAATAATATACTATTATTAATATGTCCAGTTAATCAAAATTGGGTAATGTAGAAGTCTACCTCTCCGTGCTTTCTTTCTGAGTACCTCTTGTCTTTCTTGTACTGGCATTTGGTCCTCTAATGTTTGGGATAAGACTACATAGAAACTGAGATGTGTATTCAGCTTTCTTTACATGTGTTCCTGCCTTTATATCTTTTGAGATCCAAATCGCACGATACTTGACAGCTTCCTAGTGCTAATCTTAATACCAATTCACACTTTAGTCATAAGATTAGAACTACCTCCAAAATATAAAGCCAAATAAGTATCAGTTTAACCTTCATCGTCCTCTTTAAAGTTTACTTATTTAAATAATTCATACAACCTTAGTGTGAGCTTTAACCCATTTTCCAGTTGGTATGTAA
Source organism: Homalodisca vitripennis (assembly GCF_021130785.1). Taxonomy (NCBI): domain Eukaryota; kingdom Metazoa; phylum Arthropoda; class Insecta; order Hemiptera; family Cicadellidae; genus Homalodisca; species Homalodisca vitripennis. The sequence goes on from NC_060215.1 coordinate 96,675,318, forward strand.
AACTGCTGACTCACAATGTCAAGAAGTACAGAAGGTTTGTGCTAAGTTGGGCACTTTTAATAAATATATTGGACTTACTTTTTCAAGGTTGTACAAAACATGAATGCCTGAAGCAAACTTAAAGCAGATATTGGCAATTTTTCCAAAGAATCGTCGTCCCCCATCAATGAATATTCTTGCTCTTGTGGTTACTTAGTAAAAATACTTATAACAAATATTCATTATGAAAGAATTTCGAACTGCTTGTATATTAATAATTTATTTATAAATCCAAATACCACTGTTTAGCGTACAGAAATACAGTGTGATTTTGGTGTTGTCAAATTACAATGATCTAAGGACTAAAGAAAGGAGATAGGATTGCCTTAACCACTGTTGTGAAAGTTTACCCCATTGGTTTAAAAAGAACATTTCAATGGATATATAATATTTAGATTACTATCTACTTGTTACTTATATTACTATCGAGATTCGGAGAAGTTAAAAATGATACTAAATCTTAAAGCATGATCGCGACTAACGTTTTTATTTTATGCTGCTTAAAAGAAATAGCTATAATATATCTAAAAGGAAATACTCTACAGAATTGTGTACGAATATAGACCGAAGATATATTGATTGTTGATTACATTATGTGTATTTGAATCTTAATAATGTAGAAAAAGTAAGGAAATGAGGTACACCGCCTCACTACTTTGCTAATTTCGGATATTTGTTTTCCTGTCCGAAGTTTTAGATTTAATGGTAATGGGTTTAGTGTAAGTGCACCGTGGCCCACATATTCACTGGACAGGACTCCTCTAAATATTTCCGTTCGTACATTATCAATTATAGTCTATTATGTATTTACTATTCTTACTAGTGGCGTCTATATCAGAGTTCAAAGTAAGAATTAAAAATGGGTTTGAAATTGTTTAGTGTCAACAAGTTTGCTGCTATGGTAAATTTGTTAATCTTCTTTCAGAGCTACGTGAGTCACCGGTGCATCATAAAGGTGACTCATTACAGTGCGATTTGGTTGATCGGTGACTCAATAAGATAGTGGACTTTGTCGTCTGAAAGTTTAGTTTAAGTCAGCATTATGAAAGAATTTCACCATTGCATTTGTACCTACTAGATTATAATGTGTCAGGGAGCGCCACCACGTACACTGTTTACATTGTAACTGTCATGAATCACCCGTGTTCACTGTCTATTACGTACAGTTTATATTCAATTAGAATAATATTGAGTTATTGAATAAAGTTTCAATACAGGAAAAATGAAAAGGTCATGTACCTTGCAGGCTGATGTATTAACGTACAAAACAATGACAACAACTGAAATCTAGAAACAACTGGGCTTGTCTGAGTCACAGGTAACTCGTGCCGCACGAGCCGCCTGTGACTCAGTCTTACTTAAAGTACAAAATTGTATTTAAAAATATACGTTACGAAAAATGGAGTAGATTTATTAAAATCAGGTAGAGTTCTCAATCAAAAGAAAACCTATGCGTCACAGGTGGAAAATGCCACGGTGATCGGTGTATATTTTTAAACGTAATTTTAAAAAACCGCAGGTTGTCTTCTTATACAATGTACACAGGCTCTTGGCTGCCCTGTATAAGTGATCCATTATTTGGTACAAATCTGTATATTTATATGGTATGGTATTTATGGTCCGTATTGGTATGGTATTTGATATGGTTTTTATGGTAAGTTTAATAAAATTGGATTTTATTTCTCAGTGGTTTTTGAAGTTGTTTCATTAAGTATCTTATATATTCGTTAAATATATTCTTTCATTAATTATTATATGGTACATTTTTATATGCAATCCGTTGCATATAAAATAAAAACACCCATTATCCTAGTCGTATTATAGAGGTGGGATGAATGGAACATGGTTGCACTCAAACCAACGTCTCTCACCCATATTCTTGTCTCTAATGTCACACTCCCCAAGGTAATGTACTATTAGATAGCATTCAACAGATTTTTGTACCACTATACAGATGTCACACCATATTGCGTTCGTTTTTGAGTTTACATTGTCTGTGAGCCTGAAGCACTTATTGTCCGTTATAGCGATTCGTGAGGGAGATTTTCTGTCCCACTTCCTTTGTGATGTGACATTGTGCTCACAAGCGGTATCGGCCGCGTGCTCTTATTCGTTTATTTATTTTATTTCCTTCCACCCTTCTTCGTCTTCCTGTCAGTAGTGAGGTATATTGAAAGAAGAACTCAGTGTGACAGACTCCTAAACTGTAATGTGTATAATGTGCTGTGATCTCCCATTTTTTTGAGATACAGTATACATTGGTGCATATACAGTCTAAAAAGATGACGCAAAAGAGTTGGCGACGAAAAAGTTAAAATAAAACTTCTTGCAACTTTTCAACCTTAGAGACACTAAGCTTACAAAATAAAGTTTAATCTAGGTGAAGAAGTGTTCTCATTGTCTCATTAGTTGCACAATTAAGTGCGACTACGATGTTTTAGACATGACCAAATCACGGCGGGGCAATCGCGTTTTATACGCACAACGTAGCTATGGTGGGACAGGTTAATTAAATGTGAATGTCGAGATTAGCTTCAGTTCACCTTCCTCTTAGTGCAGCGTTTGAAGTCTAACGATGTCACAAACTTGAATCCTTAGATCTGGAGTCATATAAGTCTGAAGAGATCTGAAAAAAATCGGTGACGGTAAAAAATTATCGCTTACACCTAAATAATAATACATTTAACATAAAAACTAATAAAATTGATATAAGACTTGGGTGATCGGTAGGTTGCTGCTTTCCGGGTTTAAAAAGCTCGCCGAAAAATTTGGTGGGACTTCGTGCCACTAGATAGCTGGGCAATGTCCTAGGACCTCTATCAACAGCAAATTCACCGTTCTTTTATTTTGACCTAGCCTGAAAAGCTTTTTCAATCACCAGTCTGCGTAAGATAACGATGCGGGAGTGTCTAAAATGCATATTTTTGAACTTCTGTTGCGCTAGAGCTTATTTCGCATCAGAGGCGGTAATTTATTAAGTGAAAGATTTATTGATTATTATTTATTATTTATTAAATAAAGTGTATTGTGTTATACATATACTTACTTAGAGCCTTGATGAACATAGTGTCTTTTTAATCGTATAAAATGTAGTTTTTCTATAATGCCGAAAATTTCTGCTGCTACTATTAAAATAATTAATTTGGCGATGGAAATGCCTGTCCAGCTAGGTTTTATATCTAATAACTTAATTTATACACATTCCTAGTTTAATTTTACATTTACTTTTTTATAATAAGGCTTTTTAAAAGTGTATTCATTTTCAAATTGTGCGGTTTCATTCCAGAGTAAAGTTAACATTTAAGAATATTAAATTATTACATAAAATTTCATTACTAAATTTCTACTACTTAAAACAATAATATTTCTAGAAAGAAATACGTTTTCAAAAGATCATTTCTTTTAAAACACTCTTTTGTTGTAACTTAAAAATTTTCTTCCGAGTCAGTGATTTTAATTACCACAACTAATTTTTATTTAAAACAACAATTCTAATTTAATTGTAAATCTATAACGTGTACTTCTTTGACGTCTGAAAATTATTTACTTCAATTGCTCTACTATACATGTTACAGGACTTTGACAAATCGGGATAACAGGTATTTTGACGCTATCTCAATGTTAAACTTATTTGCTTTCTGATTTAAGAAGTGAATATTTACCTATACATGACAATTCTAAGTAAAAGGGTACTTAGCGTGTTTTCCCTATATTTAGCGCGCTTTTGTTATTGCTGAATATTCCTTTTGACATAATTTACAGCCTTTTTATATTGTCAACAGCAGTAGCACAGTTGGTATAGACTCACTCACTAGATTGCCTTTCCAAAAGACACTTTGACAAGGCACTATAACATATATTATGAAACAACAAGGAAAAGCTGTAAATCCTGTGCTTTCATTATAGACTGTATTTAGTCTTATCTGTACGTAACCAAGGTCCACATCCTAGTTGTGATAAAAACCTTCTTAATGCAGTGTTTTTATTAAGAATATAACGCTCAGCATGACTACGAATAGCTTCATAAGCTGATATCCTACGGTGTTCAATAAAATTCAACGATAAAAACTTGACGCTAAGTATACTGCGTTATCAGAAATAATTATCTTAGGCAGTGAAACATTATTGAATGTAATATTCTCTAACTTGCTACATATGTCTGTGCATTTACATTCACTCAAGGGACTTAACCAAATAAATTTGCTTGCTCAACATGCTACATACTGCTACTACTAACCTTTTTTCTCGCGGACCATTTGAATCTAGAGACACACATTCCTTCAATACTGTACAGTAGTATTCGATAGTGTGTATTATCTAATTGCACAGAGATTAATTCATCTTTATGTTTCCTCTAATCACTTTTACTTGTCTTACGAAATATGGCATTATTTTACTTTTTTATCAGCTCGTTCATACCTGGTCTATAATAGTACTAATTGACCTTGAGCTGTGTTCTAGCCTACACATGACCTAATATTGTTTAATTTTTAAAATCATCATACACTAAATGTACTAACTTACTAGATAAAAATATGCGACCCTTACTTTTTACATAATTTTTTACATCAGTGTAGTGTGCCTTAAATAATAATATACATTATTTACATTATGTTTTAAATGTTTGTATATTATTTTGAGTTTTTTAAAATGTATGAAAATTATTAATTGCTAGTGGTAAGTTATTGATAAGAAAAAAATTATTTAAATCTCACATTATCTTTACTATTTACATTCTTACACTTTGCTTGCTCAGTCTGAGTCCTGCATATTTCTGTTTTCTTAGATTTAGGCACTTGATAGAAGCTTGAATTATGGATTTTTAAAGCTCTGTTAAATTTAAATAGAATTCAAATTCATAGTCACTGTTGTTTGTGTGTTCCGTATAATAACTGCGCTCGTTTCGTCTCGCTCGATTTCAAAACAATCTCGAAAGTGCGTTCGCAAGCACGTTATCCTCAGAACTTTTGAATTCTACATGGAAGGGCAATTTCGAAATCCTTCCAGTTATACTGAAACAGTTAGGATTTAGATAATTATCGGTGATTAACTTAAAAACTTTTACTTCTAACTCATTTCATTTCTCTATTCACAAAATGGTTGCTAGTGCTTCTTTTTCAGAAACAGTATAATTTTATTCGTCGACAGTAAGCTTGCCAGAATAATAGACTGCAGGTAACAATTCTTTTTGATAATGTTTCTGTAATAAACAGCTTCTTAGCATCTGACATTACAATAAACTGTTTTCTAAAATCTGCAAACGGATGTATTGGGAGTTTTGTTATAACTTGTTTTAAGTTTTTAAAACAATTTTTACATTCACTCGTCCAAATAGAATCAACTTTCTTTTCCTGAGAGTATTTTAGGAGCCACAATTGTTTGCGTAATTTTCATTATACTTTTAAAAGAAACTAGTCGTAACCACATATCACTTTACTTGTTCGGCATTTTACGCACCGTGAATTCCCTTCTACTCTTAGTTCGTTCTGGATCTAGCGATACATTGTTTTTTTACTATATTACCCAACAAATATATGAGATATCTTAGCCTTGCCTACATTAGTAGTTAGGCCATACTTACCTAATATACTCACAATTCCCCTTAAATATTCTAAATGAGACTAGAATATTTTCCTTCTAAATTTGTGCCCATGGAATAAGTTAATATGTTGTCTCAAAAAATTAAGTTATAAAAAATTGTTCTTTCTTAAGTATTTCTTCAAAGTAAGCTGACAAGACGGCAATACCTACATGGAGGTAAGAAACTCTTTAAAATGTATACTTTCCAAATATGGTACATACAGAAATATGTGAGGTCCTGGCTCTCTTTAATTATATGACAACTCATAAACTTTTATTGTGATCAGCGATTAATAAATACTTATCACAGCCTAATTTAGTAAATCACATAAGGGAAAGTATTTTTTTCGAGTTCCTTATTAAGTTCAGTGTAATTCTCTACTAGCCTATCTGTTTTGTTCAAAACACTATTCTGTCTAATAAATATTTGTTTTAAATTCTATCATTAATCAAGGTTCCAATTAATTGAATTGTCAAAAAAAAAAAATAAAAATAAAAGTACTAATTGACCTTGAGCTGTGTTCTAGCCTACACATGACCTACCTAACTATTGTTTAATTTTGAAAATCATACATTAAATATACTAACTTAATAGGTAAAAATATGCGACCCTTTACTTTTTACATTCAAATCAGTCAATGGGGTCTGGTTTAAAGACAGAAAACTATAAGTTTAAAGATGTACGATTTAACATAGTTATTTTAGACAAGAAACATACATTCACGTGTAGTAGTCTAGATGGAATCAAAATAATCTGCAATCGTTCAATTACATTATTGCTGTATTCTGTTAAAGATATAAAGAGCACCTATATACGAGTATGCATATTACAAAGGATGAACGTTACTGCAAGATAGGCGTTACTAGACTTTGAAGATTGGAAACCTCTGGAGCATACAAAAATAAATCAAATACGTTAAATGTTTCTGTTAAGGTAAGAAACTCGTCAATGTTTTAAAGGTTCATCGGCCAATTTTCTCTCTTTCCTTTTAATAAAAATTTGAAAAATGTCCATTAACAACACTGAATCGACTTGCACATACTGTGGCTGACGCAACAACATTTTAAACAGACAGTTAATATAAACGTCTTTATCTATATATATAAAAATGAAACTGTTCGTGTGTAAACAGCATCACTCACAAACGGCTGGACGGATTCGCCTAATTTTTTTAAATTTGTTCGTCTTGATCTGTAGAAGGTTATAGGATACTTTTTATCCCTTTCCCGATTCAGGATTCCGCCCCACTGGTTACAGAAATACCCATAAGAAATGCATTGCAGCAAACATATGTTATTAAGTGAAAGAGTCTTTTCAAATTTTTAATCAGCTGTTCTTTGTAAACATATTATAATGCGACAAAAAATTGTTGTTATTTTTGACAGTAACTAAGTAAACATAAATATTTTTGACGTTTCTATGTAAACATTTTTTGACATTTACAACGTGTCACAAATGTCAAATTTTTGATAAACGTGATTTGATATCTTTTTTACAATTTCCAAGAACAGTGTTATTTTTCCATCAGTAAAAGGTTTAAAAAAATAGGCAAGTATTTTTTGTTTTCTCATGTAAATATTCTTTGAAGAATGTTTTTCTCAACATTTTTTTTTACAGAATTCCTTTGAGCAGTTTTTTGACGAATTTTATTGGAAAATAACATAATGCCGCCAAGAAAAAAAAGTGCTTTAAGCCGTCACAGCGCACGTGCGATAGCAACAAAACGAATTCGTATAATAATAAACAAAAAACTTTTATAATAGATTTTATGATATGCTACGATGTATTAGTAGAGCAATAAATTTAATTGGAAAAACGTATAATAAAATTAGTATTTCTTTTCGATGCTTGATTGATGTAGCCCTCTCTACTGCCACGCGAGCGGAGCCGCGGGTTTAGGCTAGTTATACTTAAAATCTGTTAAATATAGCACGTACAACCACAATAGTATTACAACCACAGTAGTAAGACACGGATAAAGATGTACCAATCACAGTTTTGTTTCAACAAAGATAGATGAATCTGTTACCAATTTGCAAATTAGCAGATCTAATGTCTTGGTTGCAAAGAAATATAAGATAGGATTTTGGATGTGTCAACTTTTGTGTAACTATGTATTTAAAAATTAAAAACCCCATTTTGAGCACTAGTACATTTCTTTTGGGATAAATAAGGTGTTCAAGAGATTACATCTTATAGAAATAAAAAAATTGCTAAATCCCAGTATGAAGACAAAGAATTGATATTTTACAAATATAAATATTAATACACTACACTTTAATAGTCATAGATTTTATGTAACTGTCAAATGACGTTGGTCATTTTTTTCTTTGAATTTGTTTGAATTTTCCTTTTTAATGAGTGGTTTTTAGTTGACCTCGAACACAAGAATTGGCTGATCAAGCGGGATGTAACACAAAATAAAGGAGTGAAACTATTTTTATTTTTGTTATTCGTGCGTGACGGAATATTTTTATTTATTTATTTTGACGATAATAAAAGCGATGCGTAAGTACATTGAGTGGTTCTATTAGAGGAGTCAAGGTAAAGAATTTCTCGGAACTACTTAAAAGTTACAGACAGACAGTAGTCACATTAACTTCTAATCAATTTAAATGTTGAAATGCACTCAATTAAAAGAGTTACGCTTTGTAAAGTTTGTTAAACTCAATTCATTTCGACTTTGTAAAATATAGTTACCATATAAAAAAATTAAGGAAGTTCTGTTAAGTTAATATTCCCGTGCCAAAGACTTGTTTGCTGAAAGTTATAAAACAGTTACGATTGTTGCTAATATTTAATCATTTTGTATGATATCAAAAGAGATTCTTTAAAAATATTAATTTTTTATTTTACTAGCTTCTACCAAAATAAAATATTTAAGAATGTGTAACTTTATTTTTAAATATAGATATCTGGTCCATTTTGGCACCGTTTTGAATTATAACATTCTTTATTATTAAAGTTAAAGCTAGGTTTGTCTTAAACATTCTTATAAAGTATAAATTTTTGTTATATAGTGGAATGAAAAGCAAAAATTCGTGTGTCATCGCAGTTATATATATATATAGCTTTTTATATAACTCGATATATATATATATATATATATATATATATATATATATATATATATATATATTATTTATTTATTTATGTGTGTGTGTTTTGTGTGAAAAAAGATATTCATTTTGAGTAGGAATATCGTTATTTAGAAAGGACATTAATATAGAAATCTCACTCTACCGTACAGATGTACAATACCAAACGAACATTATCCATAATTATTTACACAAGGTCTTGAACCAAATTCTCAAATTAAATGGAGTTAAAGAGTTTTCTCGGTTTATAGGCTATTTTTTAAACTCGCGCACACATTAAATTATGTATTTACAAAGCTCATGCAATTCGGTCGAGATGTATGAATAAAATATTTAAATGTAGCTAAAACATTTACCACGTTCTAGGCAATTTAATTCCCACGAGCAAAGAAGATAACAATGCCAAATAAGACGGTTACAAGGAGATGATAGCTGTCTCTTGTTACTAATGGAGAGTTGTGGAGCGCAATTGATATATTCAGTTGCAGACTGCCGCCAAATTACGCCCACACGTTCAAAAGAGTCGGTCTGTTCAGCAACATTACTATCGTTGGCACATTTTGTTTCAACCATAACGATGTATATCGCACTTATTAAAATCCTTTATTTTATATACATATATTTATTTATTTATACGTACATATTTACACATACTAAAAATATTCTATATTTATTCATTATACTGAGCTTTTCAAAGTTTTGAAGTGCCTTATGGATTTCACAACTCTTATTAGTTCAAGAAAGAGTGTGGAAATACAATGAAAGTTGGGAATTTTCCAAGTTTTAACGAGTTTATGACAGTTCTGCTGACATTATGGATCTACTACTACACTTTAACAACAGCTGAACTCAAGTTTATACATTCAAATATCTATGTTTTACAGTAATTTACAATAAAATAAGTGTCCATTACAAACTATAATTATAAGATTACATAACCTTGCTTTAATCCGAACATTCTTATCCAAACACAATATACAACCAAAAATTCTATAAAATCCTTAAAACAATGTTTATGACATTTTCATATCATCTCATAACAACATAGACAAAGTAATTAATTATTATAACTTCTGAATTGTACAAAATTTAATTTTTACGCAATGTATATGTTTTCACTTAGCTAAATAGACAATAAAATGACTTCTGAAACAAAAAGAAGCAATAAACAAAAAAAGTGAATGTGAGTTTAGCTCCATCTGACCTACCTCTCAGTTAATCTACTGATATTTGGTACTATCGCAGGCTTGACTCCTGAAATCTGAAGTCCTCGTTCTTCTCGAGAGATCCAAAAAACTCGAAAGTGTTGTCTTGTTTTCGACATTAGAGACACTTAGACTACAAAAGTGCCCTGTCTGGTTTACCCAGTGTGGCACATCCATTGTAATCTAGAATGGAGGGTGTTCTCATTGTCTCAACAGGTGCACTAGTGTGGATATTTTGTGTGGATATTGTAAAAAAAAACTGTTTCGGGTTAGTAATCCATTGTTATTTTATCCACCTAGAGCTCAGATCGAAGATCTCGAAACGTCGTGATACTCATTTCTTGTATCACTGAACGATGTAAAACGTTCGAATAAAATCTGTTTCCTTCAGTTCAAGATTTATGTATCCAAAGAGGCTATTTCCATGTACGAGATACTTTTATAGGATATCCTACCATTGGTATTTGTTCACTAATAGTGTGATGGTGAGGTTATAAAAGGATTCTGATATCTTATGATGTTTCGTTTAGCATTTCAGTCCAGAAATAACTTAATAAAGATTAATAAATGAAACAATATAAGAAACAAATAAATATAATAAATAATATAAGAAACAATATATAATGTTTAACATAATTAATGCCACAAAAAGAGTAGAAATCTAATCTAGACACCAAAATTAGTTGCAAGAATATAATAATAAACCATAGTTAAAAAAGAAATATTTAAAGACTAGGTCAATTCCATTGTAGATAGCGTTAAGACCTCATCATTATTATAAAAAGTTCGAGCAGATAGCCACTCATGCAATTTATTTTTCAATAATTTAATTGGAAGACTCTTTAAATCTGAAGGTAGCTTGTTATAAAATATGTTCAGTGGTTTAGTATCATAATTATTTACGTTTATACTACCTTACAAGAATAATATCTATACTCTTTTTTTAATTTTGAGCGTTGGTATGTAATTTCTGATTGTTTCACTTTACATCCTTAAAATTAATTTACACACATTAACAATTAGAAATTAATATAGTTTTAATTTCAACAATACGATTTGTATGGACACTAATATTTCCGCTGAAATTGGCTGTACGACGGACGACGGAATTTGCCCTTGAGACAGACCTAGCCTACAGGTCAATCTGCCCTTGCGCAGGACCAGAGTGTGTGTCCAATCCTCGTCACTAAGTCAGACAGTATGCCTTTACATCTTGAAACGAGCCTGGCCATTAGTAACATTGCGAGATCTTAAATACGGATTTTGTAATACCTTAATAACCTGCAGTTTCTTTATCATAGTTTTCTTACAGTACTTTCTAGCGGTGTTCTTCGCGAACACTCATCTTCCAAGGAGTTTGCCTGCAGGTGTTGTTACATTTTACCACTACTCGACAATAGAAGTTGCAATCGTTTATAACTAAGTTCAAACGATTACTTATGTTACTTATGTTTGTTGGATATTTATTTAATTATTTATTTTATTGACTATTACAAAAATTATATCATAAATTCATTTAATTATTGTTACATTGTTGTTGTGTTGTCTTTATAGTTATTTATTATCATGTTGGATTATATACATTAATTAGTTATTTATTTTTTGTTAGTAACTTATTTATATGTTATTCTGGTGGTTATTGTACGTATATATGAGGTATAATTGTTGATATTTATTTATTGGATTTTTGGAGTTTGTTGGCAGGTTTTGATTTTAGATATGTATTGGTCATTAGTTACTTATGTTTGTTGGATATTTATTTAATTATTTATTTTATTGACTATTACAAAAATTATATCATAAATTCATTTAATTATTGTTATGTTATTGTTATGTTATGTCTTTATAGTTATTTATTATCATGTTGGATTATATACGTTAATTAGTTATTTATTTATTGTTAGTAATTTATTTATATGTTGTTCTGTTAGTTATTATACTTAATAGAGGTATGGGTATATTACCGTCCTGTAATTCACATGAATGTTTGGGTGGGAGTGTATGTTTTTCTTGTACACAATATATTAGAGACTGAAAGTAAAACCGCAGCCAGCTGAAGGACTCTGATGAATATAATTGTATAAAATTTGTATATGTTTTTTTATCATTTCACACGTGCCATTTTGGCATATGAAATGTAGTAATACATGTAAATTCCTAAATAAATAAAGTTTTTTTGAACTTGAACTTGAACTTGAACAAACAACCTTTTTTGCATTTCACCGCCGTTTCATATAACCGTTTATACCAAAGGCAATCACTGTCTTTATCCATAGTTCACACCGCCGTCTTTTATCTATTTATCTTCTTTTCTGAGTTGAACAATTGTCGCACGTATCGGTTTTATATGTTCATCCTCATAGTCACAGACCGCGTTTCTGCTATTTTGCACGGACCCAGAAAAATGTTCTATGGCCTGAAGCCAAGTCTACCAATCTTCTGAGGTCTTTTTAATATTTTCGGTTGGGACTCAGGTGACCCGTTCTCGGCTCAGTTAACCGCCTGTTTCCCGCCTAGCAATCACACGCAATAGTCGCTACACCCCGTCGCTTGCAATAAAACACTTGAGTGACTTGGGCCTCCGAAATACCCTAAAAAATTACCCTCTCCTTTACAGTTACAGCATGTATACGCTTCATAGGATATGCTGGGGTTTGGAACTTTGCCTTGAGCTTATGTTTCTGTTGTTGAGCGTAATGGTCAATAATTTTGGTTTCTGTCGTTGATTTTTGCATATGATTCGTTTTATCATAAATGGTGCTACTCATCTCGTTGGTAATTTTGATTAGGTTTAATTTTTGCAACATCGTTCCGCTTCGTGAGTATTATCGAACCCCTTCTTGGCCTGGACTCTGGTACTAGGGCGAGTGATGGCATTGGAGGAGTGTTACGGTAGGTTGGAGGAGACGGTAAGTGTTACGGGCCCTTAAATATTCCTCGTAATGTTCAGCCAGATGGATCATTTCGGATATGGTCCTACATTCCTGTTGTTTCGTCGTGAGTTTATACTCTGGACCAGGTAGGAGAGGCTGCGTTTCAAAGTCCTTCCGAATGTCTACATAGCTGTCCCGTGTTATTTCTGTACAACAGGAGATCTGATTTTTGTTTGATGCCATACACGTCAAGTAGTGGATCTAATATCTCTAGGGACAAGATCTTCTTTCACTCTGTCAAACCTAAGATTTCATTTTGTTATACTCAGCACTAGAAATTAATATATAAAATAATAATTTTAAAATAAAAAAAAGACAAATTTAAAATACTTTATTTTCTTATTAGAAGGTTTTATATTTCATTCGTGTGTAAAAATTGAATTCCTTACCGTAGAAAAACTATAGTTATTTTGTTATAAATTTTATTATAGTTAATAAAATATTTGAATTACATCTTTAACCACATGATTAATGTTTGATGGGCAATTTAATACAATACGTCTTAAAAAGCCTACCAATAATATTCTACAATTATTGGGCTAAAAGTTGAAGGAAAAATTTAGAAAACGTTTTCTTTGAAGACTTCGCTTTCTTTGAATATCATTAAAATATATAAATCAATGGAACTCATCTAACCCAAATTTTAAAAAAAGTTTTGGATATTCCTAATGAATTAAAAAGAATCTGTAAAATTGTCCCTACAATCACAAACCATCAATGAATCTCATCAAATATACACTTTTAAGTTTTTTATGTGAAAGCAACTTGTTAGAGAATTGTAGCAAGTTTGATGAGACACAGTCTGCAGCTACTAAAATAAATAAAACTGTAAAAAACTATAAACTTGTATTTATGAAACTTTGGAAAACTTATATCTAGTTATAGGATTGCCAATACACGATTGTTTCAAAAATAATAATGCATTAACATATTTCACATCATACATTTTTACATTGTTCTTTAATTCTGATTTTGGTTGGATAAAGCGTCTGCCAAATACATAATAATATTAACTCTCTCTTAACTGTAACTGCTCACATGCAATGGACACGTACAACTCTGCGTTGAATTGTGTAATATTATTAGAATGTAAGATACGTAATATTGCACTGTATATTCCTTGATAACTCTAAATAATTCATTAAAATATTGTAAATAATTCTTTCAGCTTATATTAATCGATAGGTGCTACAGTTTGAAACTTTTTATTACTATTAAAGCCATATTATTTTAATGAGTAATATTTAACATTACGCCTGAAGAAGCTGAGAAGCATAGAATATAATATATTATAATATTTTTAAATCAGAGGATCCTTATTGTTAAGAGATTTGAAATGTTTCAGTAATTGAAAGTAGAAACTATAATGATTTGTAACTGTGAGTTAGTTAACATTATTCAGTCATTTAAAAAGCGGCCGGAATAGTGAATAGTTTCACAAAAACTATATATTTTTAATATATCACACACTAAATATTAAAAATATAAGTTAATTTTCTGAACTAATTATCTTTATATTTATATTAATGTTTTTAAGACCCAGTGTCTCTTAACATGTTCCACATTTTACTGAGATTGAAATTGGTAAATTAATTGACATGCTGTACGAAAAAATATTGTTCCTGATACGTAATTCACCCAACAAAAAGCCGATATAATCTCCAAACGGTCGAACATATGAACGTTCGAGAGAAAAATGAACAAACGATGTCGGTACGCCAACACCATTTTCGCTGATTTGACCACTGCGGCTGCAGCCAATTGGTGTTATGTAGTACTACGCCGTCGATGTGGCAAAACCTATTTGTCGTTCTACGCGGAAAATTGTTTCACGATATGTTACAACATACAATAACTGATCACCACGTCATATTTGGTTAGGGTTTGAGAAAGTTTGATTAAGGCTCAGTCTATGTTTCGACATTTATATTCGTACTAACCATCGGTAATAGTCTGTGTTATAAATAAAAAAAGCTTTTAAAAACATTGTTTTGCAATAACTGAATCCACAAAATTGGTAAGTACTGTTTATAATTGAGTAAGAACAACACATTGTTTTTAAAATTTGTATATAACTCCAAAATTGGTGTTACTCATAATATTGTATAATAATACGCCAATTGGCGTTATCTATTTATTTTGTAGAAAACAAAAAATCATTTGTACAAAGTGTTACTCATTTCACGTTACAAACTTAGATCTAGACACAAGTTTTATGCCCCTTGCACCGAAGAATCACGTATGTTTTCAGCAGTAAACGTATTATTGGCAATGCACAAACTAAATAGGTACACAAACTAAGCAATGTCTAATATTTAAGTTATTTTGTTTAAACCGATATAAACAGTTTAAAGATTTCAAAAAGCACCTACGCAGTTTAATATGTAAAACATGTCAGTAACACTGTCAGTATTAAACGCAAATCTCTTCTATTATATGTATATCTAATTATGCATGACTTTTTATTCAATATTTTTAAGGGATATACACGGTAATTTGTTTAAGTATAAATGATCACAAATTAAAGTCAGGAAAGTTCAAATATATATATAGTCGACCCTCCCTGCTTGGATTATGAAACGCCTCTTTGGCTTTTAACTACCAACTTAAGTGGTGATGATAGTCGCTAAATAAAATGTTTGACCAAATTAAAAATAATAGAATTTAAGGAGGAGAATTATGTGGAGAAACAATCAAAAGTAGTGTAAAGACCAGCAGTATGAGGTTCATAACAATAAAAATATAATTTACATATTTTTGTAACAGAATTGTCTTAAAATTCCAATTATGTAACTTAGCTTAAAACTAATATGTACCATTAATTCTAAAAAACGTACTTCAGGGTAATTCTCAGTTATTGGTCGGATATTTAGAATCCCTATAAGAGAACAGTATATTCAAATACAAGAGTACTCAGTTTGATTATAAGAAGAATTGTAAGAAATAGATGATCTAACATTCTTAAAAAAATGAAGAACGTATATTGGGCTCTGAATACGGATTTAAAATTTAAGAGTAGATAATTTTGTATAGGCGTCTAATCGGATTTGGAGTGTTCTGTACAATAGAAACAGTTGCATGTTATCTTGTTTACAGAGAGTGGGGATTGCGAAATGATGTTTCAAATGATGTTCCTTTACTTACTTTAGGAAAGATAAATCAGACACTTTATGTCTCCCTAAGTCCAATATATGATATGACAATCTGAAAAGTATAAACATCAGAAACGGATTGTCAAAGACAGAAGAAGGAGAGTCAACTGGAATATATTGGTTATCTATGAAGCCAACGAAGACTGTTCGCCGGCCCACCTGTTGCTACTTGATGATTGACGATGTACACTTGTGGCAAATGCAAATACACACACACACACACACACACACACACACACACACACACACACACACACACACACACACACACACACACACACACACACACACACACACACACACACACACACACACACACACACACACACACACACACACACACACACACACACACACACACACACACACACACACACACACACACACACACACACACACACACACACACACACACACACACACACACACACACATTATTTTCTAAAGTTTGAAAATTACTCTGTGACTTCTGTGATCACCCGTTATAGAAGAATAGTGTAGAAATACCTCACTAGAATGAGAGCTTGCGTGTGCAGTTTTTATATTTATTAACATTCATTAAAATATGATTACCTATTAAACTAAGGAGTCTTATTGTAATCAATAGGAGTTTTCGATATATCCAGAAATCGATCTGGTTATATTTATTGATTGATGATGCTAATTTTCAGTTCTAAAAATACTTGATCATAATAAAACAAATTCGTTGCGGTGAAATTTCATTAGCTGCCAGCAGAGCCTAAACCTTTTCTGTGTGCACATTCTTTAAAACTAATTAAGCAATAGTTCAAACGGAAAAAATTGTCTTTATATTTGTTTGCACAATAACCATATTATTTTCTTACGGAATTTAACCTTCATCTCTAAAATACCTAGTGCTTGGTGTACGTGTAACTTGACTAAGTATATTACCCAGAAACAGGTAGTCCAAGATGCCTAATCGTAAATAAGGATAGCTTCAATAGACTTAGGAGTTGATCTGATCTATAATACTTGATCGCATACATTTGCTCATGTAGCCTATTGAGTGTTTTTTTACTAACTTAATTATCTTTGCCACTATGCAAAGACCACCACACATTTTTTTTCTCAAGACTTCAAATCAGTAATAAAGTTTTTCTTTATAATAAATTAATACTTCACCTATATATTATTTATACGAATAGACATATTCAATGATATCAATTTACAATTGGGTATTTTAAACAGTCACCTAACACTATAAGTATGAAAGTAAATAGAAAATTATTCGATTACGAGAATTCTGATATAATGTAAGGGCACACTATTAAACAATTGATATATTTCATTGGAAAGTAGTATAACACCAATACAATTTATTAGAAGATTGGCTTGAACACGCTGGAAGATGAATAAAGTAAACAACATTTTTGTTAAATAAAATCATTGATTCGAGTCTTAACAATCTATAGCTCTAGTGAGATGTATGCGGAAACCACTGCTGCAGACCAACAATAGCTATAGAGTTTACTTGGCAGCACTTCAAGTGACATCGCTGATATGATGAGGCAGCCTTCTCTAATACATCGAACTTGCGAACCTAAAATGGATCTTGTAAACTGCCTCGACGTAAAAACACGGTCAACAATTAATTTGTTTGAAAAAATAAATATCATACCAATATTTTATCAATCTCAATCAAGTTTTAAAGTATAGTAGTTAATCTCTGTTTAGTGAATTACTTTAGTAACAGTGGCTTTGTTGGATGACCGCAAATACAGCGGATTTTTCGGCTATTTTAGTTATAAATGATACGAGCTCTTTATATTTAGTGTTTTAACAAATAATTCTTGTATACTGTTAAAATATACATTGTATGTCAATTGTATTCAGGCCCTTTTTTTCTATTAAACTTTTACAAAAAAAATTTGTATTGTTCGGCTTAGTAAGTAATTAGATTTAAAACTGCAGTTCACTATTGGGTAATTAATGAGTTCATAAATCGATGATTAAAACCAATTTAAATAAAATTATGTAAGAATAGTTATTAATGTTCAAATAATTAATTATTATGTAATAATTTAAATATTGTACGAATTATTTTTAGCTATTTCTATTGGTTTAATAGGTTTATAAAATGGCCATTACGTGATTGATGGAGGCATTTTATTACATCGTCTTAAACGGCAATTAGTATAGTTTCAGATGATATCAATGTCTTGGGGTAAGTAACGGCTTTGGTGAATTCTGTAATATATTTTCTTAAATCATCTCAAGGCAAAGTGCAGTAAAAATATATTCATTAAAATGTTTAGAAAAAACCATTTCTGCCAGATTGTATTCTTTTTTACATGCTTTCACGAGTTGTGATATTACTTCAGTGTTTTTCAATAAAAAATTAAACTTTGCCAGAAATTTTGAAAAACAAAATAATTAAACACGACTCAGCAGAAGTATTTAAAAGTATCGATAAAGGCGCCAATACAATATTTCAAGCAGGTTTCGCATATATTTTGGGTTATTTGCCGCTTGAACAAAAATTAAAGATTTGAATACATTTAAATTCCGTTCATTCATAAAAGCACAATTCCAAAACAGTAAAAGAGCTCGTGTACTTTAAAATTATACTAGTTGAGAAATTTCATTGAACATTGCAGCTGTCCTACTCGTACAAATAAATTAAGTCAATGAAAGTATTTGAGGTATTCGAAAGTTTAAAATGTGTATGTAAACATTTGTATTAATAAATACTAATTATTAATTGTATTAATAAAATTCTTTTTTATGTCATTTTTTAAATTTGTTAAATATATATGACGTCCACAGAGCTAGTGTCATTTAAAATTAAAATAGCCGAGAAATTCCACTGCACATTGCAGCTGACGCTACTCTTTGCCCTCCACATTGTTATTCCCTGTTCAAGATTCAAGATCCCTACTGCCCTTGATTCACAAAGGTATCTTTAATAGATGTTCCTCTATATCTATTTAGGCAAAATTCCACATTAAAATAAAATAGCACTAGTTAAAGCAAAACTGAATGCCCAACAATAATTGTTTATAATAATTTGTCTAAACATTGAAGACATCGAGATCTCAAGAACATGTAGGTAAATATTACAATTTATATTTTAAAACAAAATTCCCACGTGTACCATACAAATCCATTTACTGTAATTGTAATCCGAGATTCCATTACTCGTACGTCGAGCTTTTAATTTAGTTTAAACGTCTTGTGCCTTTGTAGTTTTCTCGTGTTTTCGTGACAAGTTTCAATAATTGGCGTATAAATATTTTGTGTTGAAATATTATATATCATGTTTAGTAATATATGTTGGAAAATATTCAAGAATATAATTAGTAATTCAGTTGTAACTATTTAGTTTTTAAGTTCTTTAACACTACTGAAGGGGTCTCAACACTTAAATTTACACGGTTTAAAAACGCGGTGAGGGCTTTCTCTATCTATTAGAAGGAATAAAAAAATCCATTTATAAGAGATAACCTGAAGAGCTCAATGTTTGAAGGACCAATTTAAATCGAATGAAGCAAAATGTGCCGAAGCCACATGACCACAGGATTGTGTGATCTAGCGGTCTCCAAACCACAGGTGGCCCGTGAGAGGGTTGCAACCGCCCAGCGACCAGTTAGCAAAAGTTAATTTCTGTCGATTGCAAAGCGACGAAGGAGACCTATATTTTAAATAATATGTCTTATACACTTTTTTACATTATTAAACCAATAAACGTACTTTTTACTTAAATATCAGGTAGATGATCACCCTAACACTAAACACCTAATCTAGCTATACGATGCCACTTATTAGTATGCAGCAACGATTTCTGTACTGTTGCTGACCACGGCTAAATGCTATATTGGTATTTTTCAGCGTATGTTTTGATTCTATTTGTGACATTAAGTTTAGTTATGTCTTTATCCAAAAAGAGATAAGTTGATAGTGAGTGTCGTGTGCTGTACTGCAAGTGGAGTATCAAATACTTGAAAACAACAACACAGTTTTGTGTTTTATTTATGGATAAAAAATAACCTTATTGAAATAGTATAATATTTATAGATATTATGAAAAAAAACACTGAAAAGGCAAATATCTTCAAATTAGAGTTAGATTGCCCTGAGTAGAAAAAGGGAAATCTTTAAAACAATCTGTGCAGTATCAAAGTGGCGACAGAACAAAGGTGCTGTTTGACTAAGCAGCAAAACATGTTACACATTACATAAGCCATTTTTGACGGCGATTCATTAAAAAGCATTAATCGAAATAGCCATTGAGGATTTATGTAACCCGAAACCATCAAATATTTCGTTTGCTCAGCTTGTCTCCAACACATTTGCACGCCCAATAGAAAATGTAGGCACTGACTGAAATGTTCACTGTGAAATGTTCTAATGACACTCCAGTTTGAAGATGTGTACAGGAAGTTTAAATCAGATTTGACTCAAGTGCTTTTTTGTAAGAGAACTGTAAATAACTACTTAGAAATGATCTAATTGGCTGATTTTGATTCCATTGAAAGCCGTGTTAATGGTACATATTATTTTTTCTTGGGGAGACTGCAGGATAAATTAGCTCTATTTATAAACATGAACGTGGTGTAAAAAAAACTTACAACAATAATTATAGGCGTAGGTTATTCGTGGCTATAATTCAGGCATAATATGATATGTTTGAAATACAGTTCAAAATTTGGGAGATAAGAAGCCCACAGTGGAAACTGTATTATTCACTATAAAGAATAAATGGTAAAATAACAAAAATGAGATTTAAATGTGATGCAGGTTGTTGATAAGCAGTGAATTATACAAGATTTCACCCTTGGAAACAAGTCCAGTTTAAGTATATTTTCTTTCAGATATCGAGAGTGTATATCTAGACGTGCCTTATCATTGTGATGTGCGTTGATTAGCAGCAGAGGAAAATTACTAAGATTTCGTTTCAAACTACTGAAATGTTTATGATTTAATAGACCTATCCAGTACACGGGCTTTCACACGATCACTGGCTTTGGATGTTAACATTTGCAGATCCTACTGCTCATCCCATTTCTTAAACCTGAAACCTCAAGATGGAAAGTCTTTTGTTCGCTAAACGATTTATTACAACATGAAAACGTATGATAGTAAAACTTGCTCTCTTTGAAAATCGGCGGCGAAAACACTTTGGATATTGCAAGAAATTTTCTAGGGAAACGCCTTTGTATTTACCGTAGTATTATGTATTTGATGCCGTTGTAAAACCGATAGAGGGATATCCAATTCGCCTTGGAGTCTTCAATCATGCATCAAACTATATAAAATCCTAAAAGTCATCTTAATAGTTGAAAATACACCTCCAGAACTTGAACTAAAACTGATTGAACCTGCTGCAAGTGAGAACTTTAACGGGAATTACAAGAATGCTGCAAGAATGCAGGTCATCTTCCAATTTACAGGTATGGCTTCTAATGTATTTCTTAGTCTAGGTTTATTAATTACTTGCATTAATTAATATTTTATTATTAGTTAATCAGTGAATTATGCCGCATCTACGTTTTAAACATTTTTCAAGTTTTTTTGGGTTATCAGTTATTCAGTTTTTGTATCAACACGTATCTGTAAATCAACTTCTCAAAAATTATTTTATAAAATCAATTACAAAGCAAACTTTTCTGCCGAATAAAAGTTTCTGCCTAAAATCTATGCCAAAAGTTCGATCCATTTTAAAGTGACATTGCCGGCTAAACCTAACTGCGCAAATTTCTCAAATACATAGGAAAGCCATTGGCCCTATAGAAAATGTTAAAAACGATTTCTTAACATTTGTAAAGAATATAAATTTTAGTAAGTATATGAACGTATTTTGTATGAAAATCTTTGATGGTTTTCATTATAAATATAGTTAGCTCGGTTATTTTAGAATATTCAATTCTTGGTAGTTAACATATCATATTTGTCTTTAAACAAAAAACGTCTACTTGCACGCATACCTCCTAAAGTCTTTCAGTTTAGCCCCCGAACAAAAAACCCCTGTTGTAATATTTTAAACTGATAATGAAGTTGCCCTCCCCCTCTACTCGTTTCTTTATATCTATTTTTACAAATCTTAGAATTTTATATGTTGCTATTATGCTTTTTCTTTCACATCTGTTGAAAAAGGAAGTAGCAATCCGTTTTTATTCACATTGTTAAAGTCATCATGTTTCTTCCATTATTATATATAAGAAACATGCTAATCTGCTGAGGAACATTTTTAAATGTATTGAAATAACAGAATTAAACTAGAACTATGGTCGAGGCACAGATCTGGCATTGGACCCCAGACACGTGTGTAACGTCATTCACTTCTCTGGGGAATTACACGTGTGTCACATTGTGCAATGAGTCTGAAGTTCGATAAAAATGTACACCTCTATAATTACTAGCACGTGTGTATTACATGGCATACACGTTACATTTCTATGAATTATGCGTTTATTACTGAAATTTTTATTACTAAATATGCTTTATCGTAACAAAATATATTTAGACTGCTGAGAGCCAGTGAGAAAATATTTAATTACACTTACTTGAAGTGTGCTTAATCTTATGAATCTACCATTTTGCGTTGTATAGCTTCGCCAAAACCTTTCAAATTACAAACTTACACAGTGTCCGTTTTATTTATTTAAAATTCACCCAAACAGTTATAAAATAGCAACACAAAAGTACAAAAATAATAACTTGTCTTTGCAGAACTCATAATCATTTTTATTACGTAGAGTTTTTCCTCCCCTTCATTGCAGAAGAATGGTTTTAGTTAAAAAATCCCTGATGAAGTAGATTATATTTTAAACTTCACTAAATTTTCTAATCATAGTTTTGATCGTCATTGGACGAATGATCCACAGTAGTCAGGGAGATTTCGTAACTTTACTGAGAAGAGGCTTTATTTATATGTCAATAATTTAATCCTCGAAATACTTTCTATGAAAGCAGTTACAATATGAGTGTAATATAATTTTATTCTTCGGTTTTATTACACGGCATTCCTATCATTGTTTTATCATTCTGTCGTAAGAAGAATTTTTAATATCTCATTGCCCTATGCATTTCTTTTTAAAATCATACATTATATGACATTTCACAATTATTTTAAATTGATTTACTTTTATTTATTTTTTCGTAACGTACATAGTATTTTTACATTTGTTTTTACAAGTAGATTTTTGAGTGAGCAAAATGTAGTTTAACATTTTTAAATATTCTAAATATTTAAATATTAGATGACAAGAACTTATAAAGATGTAACCACATGCGAGGTAGTATGCACTTGACAGGCGTACAGACAAACAGACCAGACCGTACATTAAAATTAAATTTTTACTCAGATCTTTAATATTAATTTCCTCGCTATAAAAATGTTTTATTTTATACCAGATGGGAAATTGCAGATATAAATATTTCATTTATCAACTACGTTAGTGCAGAACAGTAAAAATGTATGGAACAAGGTATAGAACATTTCGTTAGACTAAGGTACCTAAAGTTCGTAAAAGCTTACAGTTGAGTCTCTCCTCTGATGGGCGGCTTCCCAAGACTAAATTTTGTCAAGATTAGAAAATGTACCCTTATCTCACAGTTATGTCAGCTGCTAATATCACGAAAACAAACGGAAAGCACTGTGCTCTCTCCTTTTTTAATTTCTATTAAACTAGACTTTTATGGATTAGCTGTAAAGCTTGCAATATCATATATAACAGTTTAACATTATTCCTACTATTTTTCAATGATTTGCACGCAAATTCTAATTATATATTACATTATTTACTAGCCTACGTTGATGTCCCATGTGAAAGATTGATGGTCCAAAAACTCTAGTAAACCATCACAAAGGTATTGGCTTCACACAATTAGTAGTTAATAAACTAATACAAGAACTGATACACTTTTTCTGCTTATGGAACCTGCTTGGTGATACAAATAAACATTTTAGTATGATACTGACAGTATACTAGGGGCCAAATATTAGTATCTGAGTTATTACGAACGAGGTACCCCTTATCTTCAACATACAAGGGACCCTTATTTTCATTATGTAAGGGACCCTTATCTTTAACATGCAGAAGACCCTTACCTGCAACATTCAGAGGACCCTGAAGGTGTTTCGGGATTTTTTAGACTTGAGGATTTAAATTTTGAGGTTCTATTCCTCAATAAGAGTGGGCAAAGATTGGAATAGATATCAAATATAATTCATTTATATCAATCATTTAAAAGTTATATTGCTGCAGAATGCCGCCAGAGATTGTTTGTTGATTGTTTCTTTGAGAGTTAACAATTCTGAAGTAAACTTTCTAATCTATTTTCTGTCCTTGATTCGTTGCCATAATTTTGACCAAACGGTTTAATATTGAGCATTGTTCCATTATGTTAATTTACATTTATTATATTCTTTCCGAATAAATGTTAACTAACCGAATTTATAGCTTAAGGTCATATTAATTACACGACATGGAGTATTTCGATATGCTCAAAAGAGTTTACTGTTTCCTTTTATTCTTTATATTTTAAGATATACCTCATATCAGTGGTTTTCAGTAAAATCCTAATTAGCAGCGATAGCCAAAGTTTCAAGCTATAATATCCTTTGAGAGGATTCAAGGAAACTTTGTTCGGAAGAAGCCATAGATCCTCCCATCACATGACTAAGACTATATAATATAAATTATGTGATAGGTCTATTATTAACTTTACTCACCCAGATTTGTGTTCAGTTCATTCAAACATACAATAACAGGTGTACTGTCACATGAAGAAAGAAAGTTTATCTCAATTGTTTATCTTTACTATTCTACAAATTCAAAATTAAATTAACACCAGAGATAGTATAACAACAGACAAAGATCTGAATGAGCGTTATCAACAATTGGAAACAATAATAATAATCTTTGAAAATAATAGCACAAGTAACCATACAACATAATTATATTAAATCTAAATAACGTGAAAATAACTAAGCAATGTACTCAGTATTCAAAAATTAGCAACCAAACTCCTTTAGAATACGGGGAGGGAAGAACCGAAAATTTACTGCAATACATTATTCATTACCAGTTCTCAGAAACTACAAACCCTGCTATGGTACTGGTAGTTATTCGGATAGTAATGTCTGAGAAAAAGCTGATGGAAATGGGTTCTAAAAGGAATATGGAGATCCACCTGATGAAGTATCTCTGGATTAGGTCATTTAATAGTTTGAATAGGAATACCATGCCCATCATTGTTCTTCACATCGCAAGGGAAGGAAGCTGGAGGCTGCATTGAATGTCTTGAATATCCACATCCATGTACTGGAAATGAAAGTCTAACCTCCACCAACATGAAAACCTGCCTCTGTACTGTATCCAAGATTGATGTTTCACCTTTCCGGTAAGGGGACTATATCACAGCGAAGAACTCCAAGATAGGCCGGACGAATGCAAAATAAATACTCTTCAATGATGAAATAGGAAATCCCGACGACAGTTGCGAGTGCAAAGTCCAAGAACTCTTGCACATTTAAAAACGATATTGGAGATATGCTCACCAAAGTCCAAGGTAGAAGTTAAGCATATTCCAAGATAACGAACACCGACAACCCTACGAAGAGTGACACCATCCAGCAGGTAATAAAAATGTTAACTGAGTCAAGCTCTCGTTTAGGTGACGACCACATATTTATTAGTGTTCAAATTCATAGAGTTTTCACGACATAACTTCTTAATCCTCTCCAGGTCACTCTGAAGTGTGACTTGCTGATCAAGAGACTCTCTGAATATTTTAACATAATCTGCAAAGAGTAGGAAGGAACTGTCAAGCACACTGCCAATATTATTGGTAAACAGGCAAAACAAAGAAGGTCCTAAGTGGCTATCCTGAGGAAGATGCATTATTAGGTATTGAAAGCACAGAAGAAAACTGTAAGAGTATGAAGCTCGTTCAGCCAGGTAACTCGAAAACAAAGAAAGTAAGGTACCCACTATACCCAGTGCCTCAAGTTTTCGTATCAACTTTGGCTGACTCTGTCAGAGGCCATTTTAAAACCAAGATAAAGGCAATCCAGTTGGTTTACATTCGAAAAAGCGGAGATGATTCTGTTGGTGAACAGCACATTCGTAGAAGTTGATCTTTCCCTCTGGAAACCATGCTGTTGCGTAATTATTGTACTCTTGAAAACATAAGGTTAGTTGTTCCAATACCAGATTTTCAAAAATGTTTGCCAAAGTTGACTGGATTACTATTTTCCTGATTTTCTTCGCATCATATCCATCCCCGGACTTATGGATCGACACTAAAACTTCTACTTTAACGCTATAATGGTACACCACAAGTCGGAGGAAGTTATTAAAGAAGAGCAAGCATTTCTCTGCAGAGCCTGAATGCACCAGCAGAGATCACGTCCGGTCCAGAAGCCTTTGAGCTGTCAAGATTCTTTAGTCTCTTCTCCACGTTAGAAGCACAGATGTGTAGGGAAGAGATGTTAAAATTAGTGTATTATGTGTAATTAGAGTCTTGAGCGGACGGAGTAGCATATATTGAAGAGAAAAAAAATCAATAAACATCTTACACATGGACTGGAGATCGCCAGCAGACATGTCATCTAGATGCAGGCTATTAGGTATTAGTGATTTCCTAATAATGTTTAGCACATGTCTCCATAAAGTCTTAGGGTTCGATTGTATGCTAACATCAAATTTATTGAGATAATCAGAATGACACTGATAAGACAACCTATTGCATTGGTTAGGAAGTTGTTTGAAAATATCTTAATCTTCCAGACTTAAAGTTCTCTTCTACCGAGCATGGATCTCCTTTTTCCAGTACACACATTTTAATAAGCTGTTTGGAGAACCTACATGGGTAGGTACACTGACCCACTCTTCTCATAGGACATTCTTGGTAATGATGCTCTGCAGAATTAACTCAATAAAAATTCCTTCAGAGCTCACATAACTAACAATGCGATACGGCTGCTGTTAAATCCACTTATAAACCTTACCAAGATTGCACTTGCCTGGAGCCACCAACTGGTGAGATCTGACCTGTCCTTTCTAAAGATTTAGTAACTGTGCAGACCAAGTTCAGTTGAAAAGAAGTCCGGAGGGAGACTGGTTACGGCTAGTATGATTATTTTATGGAAAGAAACATGACTGCTGCAGTAATTTTACTATATTTTTTCTCAACCCATTAATGTTCTGTTAGTAAACACCGGTCGGCTGTTTTGATGGTTAAAAAAATTGTAAGTAGAAACTATATTTTGCCTCCAAATCAATCATTTGTTTTATATTAATGTTTGTTACTCACAATAGGTTTAGTTCTCAATTGTGAAAAATTACTCTGTAATACAGTGAAAATCGGCGTCAATATTAACCCTAACACGTTTGATACGTTGCTAAATCTTTCTAATATTGCGATGAGTGTGTCACGGGCCTTTGGATAAAATAAATTATATCCAATATTGAATTATTTAACGAAACCTAAAAAAGTTACATAAATGAAAATACGTACCACGTAATTAAGAGGATGGTGCATTAACGAAGAAGAAAGTGACATCAGTTGAAATCAAACGGAAAAAAGGACCGAAACTACTGAAGAGCATTAAGGGGAGGTTGTTATTTCTGGAATGGCACAAGAAATAACTGTGTAAGCAATATAGTTCATGTACGTCATGAGACACCCATGATTCATAAGTAATAACCGGCTACTCTTTATTGTAGTAATTACAAAATATAATTCTCTTCACTTTAATCTCCAACTAAATAGGTAAAATAACTGTAAAAATACACGTCCCGCAAACAGACGTGTTGTTATTTGGTGAAATCCGGTAGGATTTCTTACTAAAAGTGTTCTATGAGACACCGGTAACTCATGACGTATTACTATGAGACACCGGTAACTCATGACGTAGTAAACGTGTGAAATAACGTGTGTGTGTATGAAGAGATATTTCAGTTAAGAGAGGTATGTGGAATGTTTAGTTAGGAAGGTCTATAAAGTAATATTTGTCGGTAAAGCATATCATATGCAATAACTGTAGTTAGCTGTAAATAGACAGTGGCTGTTAATATTGATTTTAGATTTTAACATTTTTACTGTCAAAAATTAAATAAATAATTTCCAACAAATGCAACATTTTCAGTAAAGAAAGATTACTTTATTATTTTGTTGTGAAGCTCGATCAAGTAGATTGTGTCAGTTAAAGATACAGTAAGTATAAACTGTTCTTTGCTGTAAAATCGATAACGGGGTTTCATCTTCTTGTTTGTTATTCGGAACAGGTTTAGTTCTTCAACTTTACTCCATAGTTTCCTGTACATTACACAGGTGTTTGTTCAATTGCTCACTTGATGAGACAATGAGATCGCCTCTTTAATTAGATTGCACTGGATGGCTGCTGGGTAAAACAGTGATAAAATAATATGCCATAGGAAAAAAGTACAAAACAGAGCAAAATCCTTTGACTGGCCTCATGATTTTGTATTTAACTGTATTGTGAAGAGTCTCAGACAGTGAAAAAAGAATAGTGCAAACCGAAAACCCAGTGTACAATATTAAAAAGTATGTTATATTCCACTATTTACGACAATGGAAGTGATTTTTTTTAATGTGTGGTTTATAAATTAAAGCATATCAATTTATGTAACCACGAAAAAATATTTCTATATTAACTTCCGTTTTCTACTATTCATTTAAATAAACAGGTATAACAAATAGATATAACATCTCCATCGCTAGCAGAATTAGTAGAGGGTAAAAACGCGGGAATAAATATATAGCCTCTCTGGATGCGTTGTAACACATTCTTGCAGTTATATAGCTCCAGCACCAGTACTAACCAGTCCAGAATCCGTTCCAGTAGAACCTTTTGCTTGCCCGTTTCCGCGGGTCCATAACCGTCTCATTTACAGAGCGCCACGACGAAGCAGTATCAGTTGCTACGCCCCATCCCTACTGTGGTTGAGAAGCTGTGCTTGAAATATATTTATGATTTTCGGTGGTAAATCAAAGAATACATGTAGTATAACATCAGAATTTTCGTCGATTATAGTAACTCTTAATGTTATAAACCAATTTTAAACCCTAAATTTCCATAACTGTTTGTACAAACTTAATAATCCCGTTCCTGGATCTTCTGGGTCCAAAAGCGCACCTCCCATGTGGCGGACCTGAACATAAAGTGGTGAAGATTTTTCCAAGATATTGTCTAAAGACGTATAATGTTGTCTTATCTCAGTGTAAAACAATTAATGTCTTTATTATTGTAGTACAACAAGCTGATGCCGACTGTTAATACATTAATTTACAATTACATTCCATTAGTATTCTTTGAATTAAAAGAAAAAGATGCTTTTATAGTTCTTTGCTCAGACATAAATTACCTGAGGATATAAGGATGATTTTAAATATTTTATTGAAGAGGCATCACAGGTAACTGACGATTCTTTGTGTAAAACCGACGTTTAAATGGAATTATTTTGCTATGAAATTTATGCAAAGATATTTATTTTAGTAGTTAAAAGGATGATGCAAAATGAGTTTGAGTTTAGGAACGAAATGTAGCCACATACGCACACACCGTACTTATCAAGAGTTAATGTCTATATGATAAGAAAATAATCATGCGACCAGTGAATTCATTACATTAATTATTTGATTTGATTTTAGTTCCTTCCTTACACCGGATTTCGTACACTTGATGGAGGACGCTGTTTTATATTTTGAATTTTGATTCTCTTCCTTAGAGTATGCGCACTCGATCGCTTCATATCTACCGATATGATTTCCTAAAGCCCTGCGTTTTACTAGAACTTAGTATGGAACTCATAAGCTTAACGGTAAAATTGCAATTAAGCTAGGTTTTACACGTTTTGTTTGCATACAGGTTGATTTATTTTGAAAACATTCTCGCAACCTTAGATAAAAAGTATAGATAGCCAAATTTGAACGTAAACGACAAACTAACTAGTAGAGCTATAACAATAGGAGTATATAATACAGTAAATATAATAAAATGTAGCTTGTTAATTTCGCGTTTACTACCCAAGCTATACCGCCCTGGGCAGGCTGGCGGTTTTTGCGTTCAAAGGAACAGAAGCCCGCGTCGGTCGCGGTAAATTAACAAACCTGCTCAATTAAACCTACGTTTATTAATGGTTTACAAAATTACTCAACAAACAACTGACTATGAGTTCCATAACTTACTAATGCCCAATTTATTAACTACCCGGTCTAGAATAAACTTTAGATAGTAATTAATTTACTAACAATTATTCTCGTATAATTCTAAAACTACATTACAATTCAAAACAGCATATTTTTACTCATAGTGAAAACAAATTGGTCTTAATCAGATAACAAATTTCCGCGTTACGAATTTTCAAAGTTGCAGTGTGGTTGAAAATCGTCAAATCCGGCACCATTTCCCATGGTTATAGACATAAAACCGGAAGTTATTAATAGTAAATTATTTGGTTTATACGTTTAAACGTAAAAATAAAAACGTATATTTTGATGTAACTCCCATTATTGTAGCTTTACTACTTAATTCGTGGTTAACTTTCAATGTCGGATATCTATACCTTTTGAACTGAGAGTAAACACAAAACTTATTACCTTAACATTTCATATTCCCCCATTACCATTACAGTGTGTCCACTTAAGTTTTGTCGCACTTTTAATTTCTTATAGCTACTTTATTATTGATCGCAGGTCTATGAAACAGTTGTTACTTAAAACAGCGGTTTATGAAATGTTCTATACACGATTTGAGTTACCCATTCCTGTCATATAGTAGTGCGTAACTAACGTTTTTACGAAAACAGTCATCATGGTAACTTTGCAAATAAAATTTCAGTGTATTTTGAAGCTATAAAAGTTTAATTATGCAATCAGGGCAACTTTAATATTTTGCGTATTTTTCATGAAAATCCCTTTGACAGATACAGCATGTATAGATGGGATAAGAAGTTTAAGGATCAGGTAATTTTGGACAAAACGCGGGCAGGTAGGCTAAAAACAGGGAACAAAACTGTCGAGAACAGTTTTGTAATGATACCAAATTTTATGTGCGAAGATCATAGTCATAAGTTAAATGTCTCTAAGTCTACAGTTCACAACGCTTTGAAGGAAATCTTTGAATTTAATTGTTAAAAACCTCGAATATTTTAAGCTTCATGAAAAATTAACGATGAATGACTGCTGTTAATACTGTATGACAATGGACGGGATAAAAATGGTATAAACTGCATTATTTTTGTTGATATGGCTACTTTTCAATTTTATTGAAATATGCATAATACATTTTGTACATTGAACACTTAAAACAAAGAATCAGAACTACTACTATTGAACAAAGTCACGCCAGACGTAACTATCAAAGTATGAGAGGACATCAAAGTTCACTGGTACTTCTGCAGGTATATTCCTAGACCTCGAATCGAGATCAGATACGCTGACGTAAAAATGTCTAAAGTACTCTTTAACCGTATGTCAATCTCATTCTTGTGCTGTATATACTTTTTTAAATAAAGTTATTTAAAGTGTGAGATTACTTTGTCGATACAGAGTATAGAATATGACTATCCTGATTACTACTTAAAATATTATACTATGTGAAAATAACTTTCATGTAGTATGTGAACAATTTACAGAATAACTACAATTGACTCATAACTTGGTATATATTTTACACGTTACCAACAACTCAGATACCAATGTGTTTGTTGATTGAGGTACCTTGGTTTGAAAAACTCTTTTAAAAATAAGTAAAAAGCCAGTTCAAAAATGAATATAAGGGCGGCAGCAAGAAATGAATACTGTGGAATTAAAGGAACAGTAACAAATAATAACTGCTCACTGGAACCAACCTCAAGTACACTCTCTTTGTTTCAGCCACGGAAAACTTATACTCAAGATTTCAGTTCAAGTGTATGCTTTGGTGGGGGAGTACAAAGCTCTCACTTTAACTTTTGCTGTAAATTGAATAAAAAACTACTACTTTCCATTTATAACACTTAAAAAAGTAAAAAATGATATAATGTTTAGAGATTTTCGAATTGTTTACTAGTTCTACTCTCTATCGTCGTGATTGTAGGTATTGGTTAGTATTAGATGTTTAAGCAAATGGTGCTTCTAATTCGATACTCATTATTCTGCCATTACAATTACTCGATGTGCTTATTTAGGGATTACAACCCTCACCTCACAGTTTAAAATAGAAAGTTATCATAGAAAATGTTTCCGAATCCCTGTAAAAGTTCTTCAGAGCTCAATCCAAAGGTTTCATAGCCAAAGGTGCGGCGAGTACTGGAACTACGTATAGGGGACGAAAGCTAAGGAAGGGCTCCTCGGTAGTTTTGTATCTACCAAATGTCCCTTTGTTCCAAATGTGACGAGGCAGTAATAACAACACCCTCGATGGGGTCTTGAGAATGGAATCCGGCTTCCTCGTCGAGTTTCTATCAGAAGGCATCGCTTCTATATACCAAGATTGTGTTACACTGCCTCATTTCTTTAAAATAAAATATCATTTATAACTATTGTTTCTACATATCCCTTTATACGATTTAATTAGTGTTCACAATCAGGAAAATGACACTATTTTAGGAAAAGAATGATTACTTCGTGACATATTTTAATTTATAAACAGTGTATATTAAGCACTAACTTTAATTCATAATAGCTGCCACGTCAAAACAATTACACTATTGTCTAATGGTTGGAACAAAGTATTCTACAGTGAAATAAAAACAATTTAGTAACTAATAATATACAACAAACAAGTTTTATAATAATATAATATATGTATCTTATACATTTTTAAGTTCATATAACTTAGTAATAACTAATGACATTTAAAATCTAATTTTTACTATTTACAACACTATTATATGATATATGAAATTAAACAATATTCAAACAAAACAGTTACCCACATGGAATAATTAATTAATTAAATCAATGAAAACACTTCTTTATTGAGATAAAAATTTGGGCCTTATAAGTGGTCCATTCCTACATTCAACCTCACAAATCAAAATGTAACTATTTTTCTAAGGAAATATATTTATATTTAGTGATAGTAAAAACTAAAAAAATCCTCATAAAGAATAATGGCTTCTAAATAGAGGACGTTACTTAACTACAGCTGCATTATGAAATAATAAAAAGAAATGTTTAACATTTTTACTAGAAATGCATCCAAAATAATAACAATTTACTTACATGTTTCCATACATAGATATACAAGGAAGCACATGCGCCCTCACTTACGAGCACGCACACACATCACACTCCAGATCTTCCGGAGTGTGATGTGTGTGCGTGCGTAAGTTCCGGCCCCCCGCCACGGTCATCCGACCAGTAAACGTTTTTTTCAGTACCACCTAAAAACCTGAACGGCTGCTTATCGCAAAAATGGAATCAGGAAGAGAATTCCAGGTTCTACAAGCAGTATCAGTAAAGTATTTGTTGTAAACCGTTGTTCTGTAATGAGAAATTCGCAGAGTAGAAGAGCCAGAGCGGGTATTTCTTGAGCTTCTCACAGTTACATATTTAAGTCACGTGCAAGGTACGTATGTAAATCGGTCTATAGTATCGTATGTAGCAGTGATGCAATTCGCATATGTCTTTGGTAGGATAATTTAAGTGTATTCAGATCTAACAATAAAGAGAAATAAATACTTTTGTCCCATGGTAAAGATGAAAAGTATGTAATAGTCCTGCGTTAGTTTTAGTCTATCACTTAGTTCAACAATCATTTCATTGATAACAGCGCTGCAATAGCAAAAATGTGGAAATATTAATGACTTGGTAAGTAACATTTTTACATGAAACTGTAGAAATACCTGTATTTTATTTATTTATGTGTCCCTGCCAATACTCTGTTACATGTAATAACGGCTTCAGTCCATCCAAGAGTACTGTTTAAAATCAATCATAAAATTTTCATTTTGTAAAAGTAAGACAGAAATGTTCTATTAACTTTATTTTTCAGTATTATTTTATTTTAAAACAGTTTAGCAAACGATAGTGTCCAATTAGTATTGGTTTAGTTTTGTCTGAGTTAAGTTTGAGGCTTAACAATCGAGGAGGCTTTTTGCTACAGTCTTGCATTGAACCAGAGCAATCAACAAGCTCAAGGAATAAAAAATGTGCGGCTTCTCCACACCGCCATAACATGTTACATATATTTTCCACGTACTTTTGCTTACAGTTCTTTTATTCTTTGATTCATTTATCAAATTTATAAATTATCAATCAGTTAAAAAAATTCTTTTAGAATCCTCTTTCTTTACATTCCATCAAATTAATGACATTATTTTCATTACAGTTTTTTTTTAAGAATTTAATCCGACACCTACACCGTTTAACTTTTGCATTTCCAAAAGGTCAAAGTGACTGGTGCAGGGAATGTAGTTTGTAGCAATAAATTAGACTGTTTTAAAATCGTTATGATTAACATTAAATAGGCGTTACACCTCTCATAAAACACATCCTCAATTATTTCGTCCTTTAACTTCAGAACATTCTTTCAGCAGTCGTGTTCAATAATCTTTTTTCTTAAACTAGTCAACTCATATCATTTGCTTGATTTGTCGTACTATACCAAAAGCTACACCAACCTTTTTATATGCCCGCATACTCTTATTTAAAAGCCCCGAGTTAGATAACTGCCTTTCAAAATTTATAGCTCGTCGCAACTATTCAACCAAGAAAAAAGGTAGACTACTTTTTTGCGTTCCTTTCTGAGCTTCGTAGGCTCAAATGGAAGGATAATTACTAATATGCTTACCATTAGTCAATAAAATTTTGAGATTATGAGCTTGATTTATTTTGAGTTTAAGCGTTCGACAAGATATATCGACGATTCTTCTAGTTTAAACTCTTTAGTCTATCAAGCTAGGCCTACAGTACCAACCAGTATGTGGTAAAAGTTTGCTGTATATTTTCTTCACTAGGACTGAAGCTAGAAAGACATTCAATCAGTTCTTTGTTTGTTGAGGCAAAATAAATAATACTTGAAACAACGGAATTGCAATAGAGTAAAGTACCAATTTAAAGGTACACAACAAAATCTATTAGTGGTTCTCTAGTCTCTGAAATAGGTTTTACCAATAAATTAATTGTTCTTACACTAAAGCAGTATCGAAACGCCGTTACTGTGAATTTCGGCACCAGTACACGCTTACTTATTAATTAGAGTACTTAAATGTTGAATAAATAACCTATTTATATTATTAATAATGTAATAATAAGTATATAAATAAACTAACAATACAGAATTTTAACTGATTTACAAAGTAATTGTTATATTAAATGTACTGGATTATCGGATACTGCAATACAGTTTATTGTCAGTTACTCCTCTTGTTTATTGAAGTTTTGAACTGTCTTTTTCTAAGAAACGTTCAACTATTTACTAGTAATATTATTAGTTATCATTAGTAAATAAAATATTTAACAGTGATCATAAAACTTAATTTGAGCATAATTTGTTCGCGAGATCATTAATCATGTTAAATGTCCAAAAATATTTCACATTGGTCGCAGAAAAACTTGTTGCAAAAGGTCTATTAAGATATAAATACTCAAAATTTACATATTTACACTTATTCTAAGAATGATTATTTTTTTATAGTTATACGCTTTAATGTAAAGTCCCATAATATGCATAAAATATGCATAAGATAATGAATTACCTGACTCGTCAACTAACATGTC
The DNA here is from genome assembly GCF_021130785.1 of Homalodisca vitripennis. Classification (NCBI taxonomy): domain Eukaryota; kingdom Metazoa; phylum Arthropoda; class Insecta; order Hemiptera; family Cicadellidae; genus Homalodisca; species Homalodisca vitripennis. Next base: position 96,711,023 of record NC_060215.1, read on the forward strand.
TGTCAACTCCATATTAGATTAGGTGATCTAGCCACTATCCAGTCGAGAATTCACCCGTTTAAAATGTATACATGTTTAAATTTCTCATAATTTGAGAATCTTAAAACAATCATGTCTCAGTTTGGTTTCATATTTTTAAATACAGATTTCATAGATTTTCATTGCGTAGTGTCCTATAAAATACTATAGTGAAAGTCAGTGTACAAGGGCGTGACTGAGATACCAACACTGTAAAGTAGGATATACGCGATGGTTGGCACACCAAACAACTTAGCCTTCTGGACGTTTACAAAAGGATTTGGGCGGAAGATAATCAACTTTCCAAGGCCAAACCTTATCTACTATCTTTCCAGAAACATAAAGAGGGAGAAAATAACTTTTACACTTTATCACATTTTCGCTTCAAATATGTTTCATACAGTTCAATTTCTGCTAGAAGCTAAAATACTATTCCTATATACATTGAAAAAATGTTTTCATCCACTGCTGATGGAGAAAGTTAAAATTTGTTCAACATTAACTATATACTTTCAAAAAATTGGCAGTAACAGGTGTTCCAAGTCGTGAGACCTAAACAAAAAACATAGTTAACTGTGAATAAACTAAATCGATTTGACTGCGATGTGCGTAAAATTTTGTTAAAATATAAATTTAAGGTAAGGTAAAAACTTCTACTGCAAGAATGCCTACCTTTGGGATGCCTAATATTATGATTTTTAGTATAGACAAGTACAGTGTCACCAAAAATCTTAGGGACAGGTACCAAAAAAGACACTTTTCCACAAAAACATCAGATTTATTCATTCAAAATTAGAGTTAACATTTAATTTTTGTGAAGTAGGTTACATAATACCTTTTAATAATCTATAGGACCCCCATTTAGCCCTAACATACTCTAACATTCGTTTAGGCATAAAGTCAATCAATTTCATGCACTCCTCTTTGGTGATATTGTGCCATATATGGGACAGGAACAACATCATTCTTGTTTGAAGGTTTTTTCTTGGCAAGTCTAATAGCCATCATATTCCAAATGTTCTCAATCGGATTGAGATTCGGACTCTTAGATGGCCATTGCAAAATTTCATTGTCCTTGTCACACTAATGCAAATCACACTAAACCAGTTCATGGTAAAGCGTGATTTGTGACAAGGTGCGTTACCTTGCTGAAACAAAAAGTTGTCACCCAGCTTGGCTCGTACAGATGGCAGCATAACCTTCTCCATAGTATTACAATATTTTTCACTGTTCATAGAACCCTCAACAAAGTGCAATTCACCAGGACCTTCAGAAGTTATACAGCCCCAGATCATAAGATCCTCGCCGCCCTGTTGAACTGCCGGAGCAACACAGGCAGGCAAAAATTTTTCGGTTTTTGTACGCCTCACACGAATTTTGCACCAAGGAAATCTACACTCATCAGAGAATACTACTCTCCTCCAAGCTTCTTTGAGCCAATGCCTACGGTTTTACATCAAATACGGCGTCTGTTCTTAGCCAAGTCATTAAGTAGGGTTCTAAAAATCTAAAGAAACTTCAGCGAATTAACATTTTGGGTACGAATTGTTTCGCCATCTCACAAGTATTATTCTATAGTTTATATTTAATGATAAACTTCTAAAAAAATAATCAGCTTAATATCTCTCATGGTTTAGGAGAAAAAAAAAACATTTTTCTGTCGGAAAACACAGTTTTTCAAGTTTTTTTTAAACAGAAAAAAAATATTGTGGGAAAACTATAAGAGCCACAGTGTTGGAAATTGTACTCAAAAGTTTGTACTCAAAAAGATCACAAACAGTTAGCTTAAGTACAATTTTAGATCTTCATGTTTAAAGGGATGTCCCTAAACTTTTTGGCGACACCTGTAATCCTCTTTTATTCTATTTAAAGTTAAATTTTTACAAACATTATATGAATTGAAAATAGCGATATATTTAACTTTTAAAACCTTGTTTTAAATTTTAGTATTGTATTACCTCCAACTGCATATAGTTAAATATAATTATGATTGTATGACTTATTAAGTTGCGGACATGGGAATCACTCAAAATAATTTAACTTCAAAATAGGTAAACGTCAAATCATGTCTTTATTACTCTTGTATATGAGTAATTCTAACAACCAACCACTTTTTCAGAACAGTGAAATGTTTTTAATCAATATACTATGTTTGATTTCATTACACTACTTAATTTCAATTCAAATAAAAAATGGCCTATATAATACTTGAAATATTATGTAGTGACGGCGTAGAAAGCTTCACTAAACCGGATTTAATCCCTCTTAAGACCCATTTATAATTTCTGACAAATAAGAAATTTGTTTTTTATACAATAATAACTGAGAGAGAGCAGCAATGATTTTATATTTTTTTAAACTACAATGACTACGTCAAACCAGTATCGGGGAGATTATTGTAAGGGATTAGTCTCAAATTCGTTAAAAATAGTTCATTTTATTCTTTCTTGTGGCTTTGAAAAGGTGTTTTACTCACAAATGTGGATAGAATTAGAGTTAGTATTAAATTTAAAAGGTAAATTTTATTTATGTCATTACAACGTTTCAAAATTAAGCCAGGTCCGCAGCCTGCGGGATTCTGACCGATTCTGATGTTTTAATTGTAAAAATAAACTTGAATTATTTCTGTTCTCGTGATATTGTATCTTACGAAGTCCGGGAATCGAACTAGTTGACCACGGACAAAAAAATTTTTATAAAAATTACAAAATTAGACTAATTACAAAACTTAATTTTAACTTAAAATTAAGAAATTAAAATCACAACTTGACTACATAATTTGATATTATATTAAATTAGAATATTATGAAGAACCCATCCTGTCCTTGGCGAACCAGACAGACATGGAGCAGAGCCTTCATGCACGCACTCCTTCCGAATGACTACGTCGCGGCGGGCTTCGAAACGTTACCTTACCGGGGTAGTGTGAGTGAGGTTTAGGTACAAATAGGCAAATCAGATTGTTTGATCTGACGTCTAATTGTTCTTTGCCCTACTTTGCTAATAATACAGTCACTGCATCCGCTCCCTGCGGAAAAGTGCTAATAATGTGTTGGTAAATCAAGGAGGAAAAAGGATGTTCAAACAAAATTCTCATATACTGCATACATACATATTGTAATCTGCTAACTTCACACTCACATAATATTATATTTACTTATACTCAACGATTACGGCGGTCTCTTTAAGAGAAAGAATGAAAAGGGCACTAATTAAATTTACTTGTTACATTCAGATTACGTATATAAAGATCGTTATATCATGATCAGAACGGAACGGAACGGTGGTACGCTGGTCTGCAGTGCGGGATTTTTAATCTATTCACTCACAGAATCGTTGTTTTTCGATGGAACAGCCTGATTCTGCCAACCTAGATCTGTAAGTTAATTTGTGTAAATGGATGTTGAAGATTTTGTAACAATCCACTCCATATATTGTGAGATTAATGTCAACCCTAGCCCTGCAGATCAGTTGTCACTAACAACAAAAACAAACAGTCACAGCATAAGTCACTTGTTTCTTTATCCACCGTTCCTTCTAACCAACTACCACTACCACAGTTCATCTCTGCTGAACAAGGAGGAATAACTCTTGTCAATAAAATCCACGGCCTTCCAGATTTCGTTGACCTACCTCATTGTTTGCTATATGAAGTACAGATTTGTTGTACGAAATATTTAATTCCTCCCATTTAAAACTACGACTTATTTAAATCTCATGTGCGCCATCCTCCATTATCGCTAGAATACAATGAGACTAAGATCCGATAAAATGACAACTAAAAAAGCTGAAATAGTGGTTTGTCCTTTATGCGACGGCACTTTCAATGATCAGGAAAATGCAGTTCTTTGTGATGGCATATGCAACACTTGGTATCACTGTTGTTGTATGGGGATGGTTCCTGAGCACTATACGCAAATTCAAAATGATCTGACCAGCACATGGTTCTGTCCCCACTGCGACCCCGCTGAAGAGGCATTCTTTCTAACAAATACGGTCGATTCGTCACCGGTAATAGATTGATAGCATAAACAAGACCTTTGCAAGAACTTCAATTAGAAGTAAGCTCCTTGGGGAGGCGGCATAGAGAACAACACGTCTGAAAACACATTGAGCAGCCAGAGATCGGATCGGCACTTTTACAGCAGAATACACAGTTAAAAGATGATAGTGCCAAAATTAATTCCCAAGATTCTTGAACTTGAAGCAGAGGTAGAGCTACAAAAGCAACATAACGAAACTATAAGTGAGAGGCTAGAAGAAGCCATAAGAGAACTGATCGAGAAAGACAAAACAGCTGGAAAGGACATTAATTGAAAAAGAGAAATTACAAGCATTTTTTATTGAACACGACTCGGAACAACTTCAGTGCATAACTAAGCACGAAGAAAACAATAAAAAAACTTGAGGGAGAGATAAAAAAAATTAAGGAATGCCTCAGCGTCCTCAAAGGCAGGTGTTCTGAATGGAGAACATTCCAGTGACTACGGTCTGTCTATTTATACTGGGCCTAGGAATAATGAGCCAACTAATGACATGAAGTCTGAAATTTCAAGTCTCATAGCTAGATTTTCAAACCATGGAATGTAGAATAAACACGCTGGAGAGACAGGCAGTTGTTGATAAGGCCGACATCCAGGTCTTGAGAAAATCATTAATCGTGTCTTCAGCTGAGCAAACCAAACGTTCATGCACCTTTGAACATGTTATGTCATCTGAGTTCAAAAGCAAATCTGTGAATGTGACGGCTGGCAGAGATCAAATTATTTGCAAGATCAATTCTGCAGATACCCTTAACAGTGGTTATCCTCAAGAGAAACCTGCTAATAATAAGCCACCAAATTCAGCAAGACTGTTAAAATCTAAAGATAACTTGGAAGACCTCTTAAATCATCACATTGACTCTAATAAATTAACAACTAGAAGTCCAGCAAAGAACCCAAGTATGAGCAGTAGTGCCTCCTTCGGGAAAGGCCACTCTACCAGACAAGAATCAAAATATAGACAACCACCGACAAACACAAGCCACAGAGACCAGAAGTGTTTTTTAGACAAGAGCCGAGAATGGAAGGACAGGGGGAGACCCAGACAGGAAAGTCGAGTCTACATAAATTCGTCTCTAAAAAGATCATCATCTTCCATCAGAACGTGGATCGATTAGCAAATAAAAATTGAACGGCTTAATCATTATTTGAGCCACGCACAACCAGACATAGTTGTTATAACTGAGCATGGTCTGGACCAATCAAGGATCCTTAGTGCGCGACTTTTGGAGTACAGCCTAGCCACTACTTTTTGTAGACAGAACTTTGAAAAGGGTGGTGTTGCAATCTATACACGTAATTCACTGGGCAATAAAATGGAGAATTTGAACATTGGGTGTCACAGCAAAGAGCTTACTTGCGAAATGGCAGGCATAAAACTGTTCCTAAATGGAGGAAAACAACTGTTCATACTTGGGATTTATCGGCCTCCAAGAGGCTCCCTCGAAAGTCGCTTATATTCATTTCTAGAGTCCTGGAAACTTTTCCAACAAACAACAACCCGATATGTATAGTTGGTGATCTCAATGTGGACAGCCTAAACAAAAAGAAAGAAAATGAAAACAATGCTCTTAGGGACCTTCTGGCCACCTATAACATTCATAGAGTGAATCTCCCGCCTACAAGAATTACTAATGTCTCAAGATCCTCCATAGACGTGGTGTGCAGTAATCTTAGCCCTGCGATGCTAAAAGTGAAAGTAGTGCATGAACACATTGCCGACCATGCTGGACAGCTCTGCGCCCTAAACATCCCCGCAAAAGCGAAAATCCAACCTACTGCCACTTATAGGCAATTAAATAATCAAAACCTATCACGGCTCAGAAATCTTTTAGCGAGGAAGACTGGAACAACGTTTTTCAGACAATGGATGTGGAGAAGGCTTATTCAGCACTTATGGTGACGACCACATCGGCACTTGACGCTACATGCCCATATAAAACATCAAGGTCCAAAAAAACTGGCCAAAAGCCATTTCTATACACCCCAGAAGTTCTTAGGCTAAGAACCGAGTTCATCGAAGCTCAAGAAAGAAGTACCTTAACTGGAAGAGCGGACGACAGGCTTGAAGCGGCACAGAAGAAAAAAACTTATGACCTCAAGCTGAAAACCCATCAGACGGGAGGCTAGTGAGGAGCTAATCTCGCGGTCCTCCAACAAAAGCAAAGCGGTGTGGAGCGTCGTTAACGCTGAAAGAAGAGCTTGCGAGGATGTAAATAATACAACGTGGCAACTTAGGATCTCAAAACGACATCATAACAGATCCCGTTGAGGTTGCTAATAGCTTCAATGAATACTTCACTACCATTGCTGGAGATATTTTGCGGGCGGGTAATCTATACAAAAAAGCACTCAGGTCGCTGGTTGTAATCACAATCTGGCAAATGAATTGACCGCTTTTTCATTGGCAACCACTGATGAGGTGCGAGGTATTATAAGGGCACTAAAACAAAAAACCTCAACAGGTGTCGATGACGTCTCTTCCAGACTTCTGAAGTACTGTGAAGAGGAACTCTGCCTGCCCTCTAACTAATGTTGTGAATAAGTCACTGGAGCAGGCAACTTTTCCCTCCCTGATGAAGGTAGCAAAGGTTTATCCTCTCCACAAGAAAGGCAAGAGAGACGACATTAGCAACTTTAGGCCGATATCGTTGGTCCCAACTTTCTCCAAAATACTGGAAAGGGTAGTTTTGACCCGTCTTATGAGACATCTCAACTCCAACAACATCATTCCAGAAAGGACAGCATGGGATTCATGCCGGGCAGGTCAACCATAACTGCAGTAGCGTCAATTGTGGAACACATATTGGACAACTTGGAGGCTGGAGAACAGTCGGTGGAGTCTTCATAGACCTTAGCAAGGCCTTCGACTGCTTGGATCACGGGCTGATTCTGGCCAAGCTTGGTGCCGTTGGTGTTGTGGGCGCAGCACAGGAGTGGTTTAGGACCTACCTCTTTGGAAGAAGGCAGCTGGTTGAGATCAGGCAACCATCAAAGGTAGAACTAACACGGTCAGATCGGGTCTGTTTGAGCGTGACAAGAGGAGTCCCACAGGGTTCCGTTTTGGGACCAGTTCTTTTTGCATTGTTTGCTGCCGACCTCCCGCAGTACATGAGTAATTACAGCCGCACCGTCATGTTTGCTGACGACTCTGTCCTGTTGACCAGCGGCATGGAACTGGACAAACTTGAAGTGGACAACTTTATTTCCATCAATAAAGCCATGGAATACTGCGCGAACAACGACCTGGTGTTCAACGAGAGCAAGACGCAGCAGCTGTTTTTTTTGGAAAACTCCGTGATGAGGTTTCATGCCCTCCAAATATTCAGAAGTCCGAGTCAACCAAACATCTGGGAGTGATCATAGACAGTGATTTACGTTGGGACACTCACATAGACTCCTTGTGCCAGAGGCTCAGTTCGGCAGTCTTCGCGCTGAGACGTGTTAACACCGTCACTACAGCGGGACGCCACTCGTGCAGCCTACCCATGCCCTGATTGAATCCCACATCAGGTATGGGATAGTTGTTTGGGGTGCTGCTTCTAAGGAAAACATCCAGCGAGTGTTTGTGCTGCAGAAGCACGCCGTACGAGTTCTTGGGGGGATCCAGAAGCGAGCCAGCTGCAGGGAACTGTTTAAAACCTTCAGAATTCCAACTGTAGCCTCCATTTACCTTTGTGAGGTGGTCGTCTTTGCCTCCAACCAAGGACTGCAGAGGAATGGTAACGTACATGACCATAACACCAGGTACACTTCTGACTTTTAACCTGCCTGCACACAGAACATCCAGATACTCGAAAGGGCCGTCCTATGCCGGAGCCAAACTTTTCAACCTCTTACCGAACGGCATCAAGCGTGGCAATCCGAAGACTCTGAAGGCGAGGCTTCTGACTGGCTGCTCGATGTCCCTGTCTATGATTTGGAACGAGTTTGCTGATCGCTGTGTACATCAACATAGACTGACCTAAAATACGTACTTGTTTGTAAATGCCTGTCTTATATAATTTGTAACATGACGCCATTTCTGAGCTCAATGCTTATGTAATAAAGTTCTGTCTCTCTCTCTCTCTAATGCTTGTGAAGAACGTCAAATAAAGTTGAAGAGCTAGTGAGAAAAAAAAAAAAAAAAAAAAAAAAAAAAAAATTACATTTTAGCTACTTACACCTTGAATGATTTTTTGTGTTATATTATTTTAATAAGTTATTAGTTATTTATCATTTCGAGATTAGTAACAAAACTAGAGAGGCTGGCGGTAATGTTTTTCTTATATAAAATTCAAATTTCAATAATTCAATTATTCATTCAATAGAGTTGTTTACTAAATCACGTGGTATAGCAGGTAGCTGTTCAGGGCATAACAAAGTTTCAGACTATTTATATTGCTATTCAGTTAAGATAATTATATCTAGATTGAATACTCTCTTAAACCTTGTACAATCCAAACTATTTGATACCATGAAGCAAGTGATCATACCACGCATAATAATTAAACCTGCCGGAACTTTTGACTTTTTGAAGTGTAAACTCGGTTTTTATTATTGTACATTTTCAAGTACACCATAAGAATGATTTTATATACTCGAATCATTTTAGCTGATAACCTTGAATGTGATGAAACCATATGACAATAAACATTTAATAGTACATGTTTCAAAATTTATTTCTATTAGTTGAATATTGGATATAATATTAGGAATGAGTTCTTTCTGACCTTTAGGACTTTATGAATTGAACAGGTCCTTCGTTGAACGATACAATTCATGCGTGCTATTATATATTTATAATGTACTACTTGAAACCCCTGTTTTTCCAATAATATTTCCAGTTTTGTGTTAAATAATGAAACTAGTGCTTGGTTATAAACCTGACCATCACAATTCAAGAAAGTAAAGTTTTACAGAAAAGCTATTACGAATCTTGTAAATCAAAACTTCTGCACTCTGGAGTGCAGTTAAGTTAAAATCATACTACAGCCATATATCAGACGGTCTATTGCACATTCCTTCTCTTGTACACTTTTACTACCATAGGATTTGTTACAAATAGATACTTTTAAAATTATCGTTCATTTCATAATAAATACATAAATACTCATTCTGTAGTATGTGTATCTACTTACAATTTTAATAAGATACTATGCTTATTGAATTTGCCTACACGATATAATATTTTATTCTGATAATAAATTAAAAATAAAACCGCCAAAAGGATGTTTGAGAATTTCAAGAGAAAAGGATCACAAAAGTTCGTCTTCTGCATCTTTAGAATGTAATTTTAACTTGGTTATTCCAGCAAAAAGTTCCGATTTTATAAATATGTTTCGGATTTCTTGCCTTTATTTCTCTATATGAAATATGTATTTATATTACGTTTTATTCGTATTAGGGTAACGATAATATACATTCTTGGATGCTCAATGAATTTTAGTTGAGTTGCAGTGTATAAAGCGGGCATTTTCACTACAAATTGTTAAGGGAAATGTCAAAAATTTACCACATTTCCTTTTTACTAGGCAACATAAAATCCAGACAGTATTTAACCGACCTTTTAGTAATGTGTACTGAGGTTTTCCAACTTTTCTGAAGAAAAAGTTAATATACATACCCTTAAAACCATCTTGTACACTCTGTCACATATTTGGTATTCTTGAACATTTCATGTGATTAATGGTTCTTAGCAACTGCAAAATATGTGGTTATAAAGTTTCGTGTATTGTTAAGAAATGGGGAAAATCTGAGATTACTTTACGGAACTCTAACGCCATTATGTATGCAGATGGACGAGACATAATCCTTCCGGCTTTTGCTATCCCTGGTTTGATCCTTGACAGACTGCAATACTTCCTTCCATAATATTGCCTGAATTGTTCATGGAAGGACTTGACTATGTACACTCGACATGCATGGTATGACAAAATACATTAGTCGAATTTGGCTAGCTGATTCGGTTATTGTTAGCAACAAATTTGATCATAGTAATCAGAAGTTTCAGTGAAACTACGGGAAGGAAATAATTTCGCTGCCCCAAATCCTACAGTTATGTGTATTTACCTTGCCACTTAAGTGAAAAGTGGACTCGTCAGAAAAGATGATGTTGTCCAAGAAATGTTCATCATCATCCACTCGATTTAACATATCCACACAGAAGTTCCTACGGGCAATCTTATCAGTGTCTTTAATTGCTTGTAAAAGCGAATATCGGTATGGTTTCAAGTGCAAACGTTTTCTTAACACACGCCAAACCGTCGTATGTGGTACTTGCAGCTCACGATATGCACGCCGGGTCGATTTCGTAGGGCTATTTACCAAAAATTGTAAATATATAGCATTCTCACTTGCTCAACGACTTCGTCAGATGTGCTTGGACGACGTGAGTATTTTTTAAGTTTCACTGAGCACCCTGTTTCTACAAAACAACTATGCCACTCATAAATTGTAGGCCTACTAGGAGGATCTTTAGCGTACTTGGTACGAAAATTACGCTGAACTGTTGTCGCAGACTTCGATTCTTCAAACCAAAACACACAACTAGCACGCTCCGGTCCAGTGAAGGCAGCCATGTTTAACGTAACTGTCACTAGCGCTTGTGCGGCGCGATTAGGCACTAGCGGACTACGCGAGTCAAAACTTGAACTGTTTTCCTTTAAATCAACACCAAAACCAGCTCTGTACCTTGTTTAATAAATTTTATATGAATTTTCAAAGTTGTAAAGTCCTTTTTGAAACACCCTGTACAGTTGTGGTACCACAAGAAATGTATAACTGTTGATAGAAGATGTATTTTGTGGTACTTTGGTGCATATATAAAAATTCACATTCTATATAAAACCCAATCATTAAATGTATTTAAACAATATATAAATCCTAAGTAAAACTATAAATAGGAAATTATAAAGAAATTACTCACACACAGATCCTACCCTTTTTCATTTAATTCATAAAATTAGAAACGAAGAATTATAAATAACACTCAATTTAGCATACATTATAATATCTGGAAAAAACTTTCAGTAGCTTCCATAAACCTATTCATACCACTGCACACATGTTCCATTCAACAATTCTATATAATACGTGCACAATGCACGAACACGATCTATTAAACACGTTTTAAAACCATTTAATACTTTAATGTTTACTGCAAAGCCTTTAGCTTTGAAATGGCAACCTAATTTATGATAATACATTTTGGTGTACGATTATTCTACTTTAACGTCAGTATCACGTGTATAAAAAAATATAAACATGATGTAACATATTTGATGTTTTACAAATAATATACCTTTGTTTATTATTTTACTTAAAAAAAGGTGTAAACATGAATAAGACATCACGAAACCAATACCATTTCAAATAAGCCAAAACTCGTGATAAATGATAAATAAAAGAAAATGTTGTTCAAATAATGGCAATACGGTCACAATGCCGTTGCCGTTCTGTGCCATTAACGTGGCAGTTCTGCCTCCCGGAATATAAATGTTTCAATTTACATTGTTTCTAGGATTCTGCTTTATTCAAATCGTAATAAAGGCGCTTAGCACTGATTAACTTTTCCTGCAACCAGTGGGGTATTCGACCACAACGTCTTAAATTATACAGGTTATTAGTTTGTTACAATAATGTGTCATGGCATATGATTTAAAAATGCAATTGATAAAGGATTTAATTATTCCCAAAATATATCGTTGTAAACGTAAAACAACTATACAGATAGCAACAGCAAGCCCAGCAACAATACCTTAAAAGAACATAAGCGGGGACAGTGGTGAGTAAGGATATCAATAGGAAGGAGTATTAAGATGGCCGCTGGTATACATAATATTGACCCCTGTTTTACTTCTACAATCTAGTGAGTTGGTCGAACCCTACATGGGACCTTCAGCTCTGATGGTATTGCAGTTCTCACACTTAAGTTAATCCTCCTGCTTGGGGTTATCATATTCAGGACTTCTCTGAGTAATCAAGACGTAAAAGGCAAAAATGTTTGAATATCATATGGAAGGTGTTTTGAAGTTACAGATCTACAAGGCTTTACGAGCAAACTGGCTGTAATGCCTGCATGTGATTAAACCAGGCTTCTAGGAATATTAGTACTTTGAAATAACCAACCCTCTTGGAATCTTAACTATCTGGAATAACCATGCTCTGGGTTATGCTTCTAAACGAATCTGAACCCCTCTAGTAGAATGACCTCTAGCATGACCTACAGTCTAGTATTCTCCGGCCATTGCATTATCTCTAGAAGGCTAAAACTTTAAGATGGGCAAGGAAATGCCTTTATTGTGACCAAATATGGTAAATACCAAGCCTAAATCACTTTCCCCAATATATTTGCATTTCTCGTGACCAGTCTTGAGAATGCCATGAATTACTATAAATATTCGTGTTGCGTGGGTAGTATCGATAATTTAACAACATTTATTTCCTCTGCCAACAATTATCATATCTCATAAAAGTTATTTTAAAACGCGTAATAACAAATGTGTACAGGAATATTCGTTACAGAATACACACAACTTTTTCATTAGTTGGTTTATTATAAATTAATATTAATATAAAACAAATTGAGCAAGAAATTAACTAACCAATTTGAAACAATATTTTAAATAACAGTGGCATTTGAATTTCATAATATTTATATTTATTTAATAAATTCATTAACTTACAAAGTTATAGGAGTGGTTGTAAATGACAATTATACTAGGTGGAAAATTATACGTTTTAGAATAATAGACTACATGTTTTAAATTTAAATTATGCGAATACATTTTTTATTAGGCTTTAAACTTAAAATCGTTATATTACACTATGTCGTTATAGTCAATGCTTTGTTCTTAAACATGTAAACGAGAATAATAACTATGCACAATAGTTCTGTTTTCTTTTCCTAGTGAACAATCAGAAGTTGACTAATCGATCTTCTTTCGTTGGTTTTGTTCTGCAGTGATCCGTTGAGTAAATTCCTTGTTATTTCTCATTTTATTTTCAATTCAAGCTGAGGTTGCTTTGTATGCAATATCTGTAAAATAAATGTTTAAGTTCACATTTGGAAATGAATCATTGAATCTACGACGCGTTTCCTTCTTTAAATTTAGTTTTCGTAGTGAAAAATTTGCAAAGGTAACATTTTTTCCTAAAATTTGTTATTATACGGTGATGTAAAATATCAGTAACAGTACGTTTCGAGATCTGCGATCTGATTTCTTTCTCATTTTCAAAACTAAGCCATCCATGTGTAACTACAAGATAGACTAAAATCAACAAATGTATCAAGGATGTGTTTGTGACACAAACGTGGGAAATCACAAAGAGTATGTTGCCTCCCAACTCCATATGCACTGCCTCTAAAACATGCACTTAAGCGTCTGCTCAAAATAACAACGGAAACTGTCCAATGGCGATCGTCACGGCTGGAAGAAGATGGTGGCAATTCCGTTAGTACGGGTGGTTTCCTATTATTGTTTCATTGTAGGTGAGTTACTTAGAACCGTACTGTAACTATGCATTTATTTATTTGGACTCTTTATGCCGTTTGATTATTTAGGTTTCAGTTTTAGTTTGTTTTTCAGCACTGACAAGTAAAATGGATACTTTCAACTGACCGTTAACTGAGTGATTTATCCAATAATGTACAATCGTTATTTTAACTTAACTTAATGGGCCGTAGCGCTAATAACTCTTAGCAATATAGTTATTTTTGTAGTTATTTGATGTTTGGAGAGCCTGTTGACTCACGGCCTAGGCCTGACTTTTGATCTGAGTTAAAGATATCTCAGTTTCAACCTGTCAGTGATCGTAGGATTTTTATCAGTACTATAGACATTTTATTATGCCATCCAACCGTCTTATTCTGTTTGATAAGATTCTCGCACAAGTCAGTGGCCTATTAAAGGAGAAATAGACTTAAATGGGGTCGGCCATTGTTTTTGAAACAAGATATGAATTAAACTTGTAACATGGAAAAACAGACGATTCTTAGAATAAAGAGCTGCACAAACCACGGCGAAACCACGAGCAGCGTTTAATGTACCTCACACCATTAACCCCACGCTGTTAGTTCTATTCAAAATAAAATTCGCTTTACACGTTGCGGAAATCCTGGTTCCTCAGCTACTGAGTACACCAGTCATTGAATATTATATGAAGTTTTCATTCTATGGAGTTCTATAAAACACCCGTATGTCTAAACTATTTATCTGTTGTCTGTTTGTATTTGATATCACTTTAAAATGAACTATTCACACATTTCATGATTTTTTTATCTTGTTACGATGTAACTGTTTACCAAATTTAAAACATATTTATAATGATATTAAAATGGTGCCCGTAAATCTTTTGCATTAACAAACGTCATAGAAAGCATAAAAATTGCAAGCAATTGTCAATAAATAAAAGAATATGTGTCGCCAGTAAGCAGAGCAAGATGGGGAACGTGACAATTGTACCGATCTCTTCTCGTTTCACCAGGTTGGTTCTGAAGTTAACGCCAATAAACAAAGAAGAATAAAATGGCACTTAACCCCCGGTAATACCCTGCCGAATGTGCAGTGTCGCCAGTAAGCCGAGCAAGATGGGGAACGTGACAATTGTACCGATCTCTTCTCGTTTCACCAGGTTGGTTCTGAAGTTAACGCCAATAAACAAAGAAGAATAAAATGGCACTTAACCCCCGGTAATACCCTGCCGAATGTGCAGTGTCGCCAGTAAGCCGAGCAAGATGGGGAACGTGACAATTGTACCGATCTCTTCTTTTAGCTTTTATAAATAGAAACGCCACTGCATTGTCCGATTGCTGTGTGTCTTGTGGTAAAATACAAACTACTTATTTAGTTAAAGCCCCAAATAGTGTAGAAATCCAATTTAACACATAGAAAAAACTAACAATGACTAAAAGCCGTTGCCGTAAACGACACGAAAATATATATTTTTTTGGTATTTCATTTACATGAGGCTTAACAACAGTGTTTCAAACACAAAGTTCACTATTTTTTAACTATTAAGGAATGTCAAAAATGTGGAAACAACACACAGTTAGTTTTTATTGATAAATGTCTAAATGTGTTAACTCCGGTCTATATTGTGTGTTAATATATACGATTGTTATTCATTTTGCAAAAAATGTGAACTTTCATCTTATTTAAATGTATCAGTTTGACAAACGAAGTGCCATACTGTTTCCTTACTAAGGTTTGTATGGCAGTAAGAAACAAAACAATCCTTTCATAAAATTGTTCACATCGTTCTATAAATAAATTTATCTCAATAGTGAAACATGTAACATTTATGAGTAATTATTTTAATTATTTACTTACCAAGAACATATTAGAGTACATTATGTTGACATTTAAAAATCTACTTGGAACTACTTTATGTAATAAAATCTTTTTAGTATGTTTGAAAGTAAAACATTTTGGGATTTTTACGATATTTAATAAATTATTATTAATTGCCAATTCAATTTAATAAGAAATTGTAACACATTTCCTAAAATTTTTTATTTTTTTGGTATGTGAATTTTTTATAGCTACAGTAAAAATATCTTGTTTTAACATTTTTCAAAAGAGTGTCATAAGAAAACTTATCAGCATAAAAATTAACTAATATAGAAACTATTCAAATTTAGTTGAATTAAAATAAATTACAACAATTTTATTGCACAGTTATGAACTATTTTAAAATTTTGCTTGAAAACGATTCAGAATATGAACTGTTGGCCATATGTA
This sequence comes from Homalodisca vitripennis, assembly GCF_021130785.1. NCBI lineage: Eukaryota > Metazoa > Arthropoda > Insecta > Hemiptera > Cicadellidae > Homalodisca > Homalodisca vitripennis. The sequence continues at coordinate 96,726,807 of NC_060215.1, forward strand.
TGTTTGGAGTCTTTTTCTGATGTTACCATTCATTATAAAACGTATTTATAGTTTTAAATAATTGTAGGAAAATATAATATTTTGGATTCGAATAACAGGATATAACATTTGATTTATTTAACTTCCAACGATAAACCCAATGCACAACAATATTAAATACAAGATCTATTAATATCAACATAATCATTTTATGCTTAATTAGAATAGTAAACAGGTGACAACATTACATAATAATCTTAGCTAAAAAGCATACATATAGAATGATTTAATAAATAAAATTAATACAGATATGATAATTAATAATAACACAGTAATAAGTTATAATAACTATATATATATATATATATATATATATATATATATATATATAGTTATAATAACTATATATATATATATATATATATAATATATATATATATATATATACATATTGTGTGTGTGTGTGTGTGTGTGTGTGTGTTTAATTAGCAAAATCCACTACTTATTAAGACAGATCCTCATCACATGAGATTTCCTTTAAAAACATTAAGATTTGCAGCAAACAAGTCTAAATGAGGGACAGCTGCATTCCCAACGCGTTGAATCCTATTTAGAGCACTATAAAATGTACAGTTCCTGCTAGTAGATCTCCTACCAAAAGGTTCCCTTGATCTTGTTACATAAGAACAGCAGAAATTAATGCGGCTAAGAATGGATGGACTGTCAATAGTTTCTGTGATGACCTTATACAAGAACAAGACATCCTGAACATTCCTTCTGCATGCGAATGGAGTCCCAGAAGAGTTCTTATATCATTGAGAGGAACCTGTTTATATGGAAATCCCAAACGACAACCAATTAATCGCATGAATCTATTCTGTATGTGTTCCAACCGTCTTGCAAGAGTAACTTGATAAGGGGTCCACACTACACAACATTACTCCAGAATAGGTCTCACATGGGCACAATACAGCAGTTTCAGGGCTTTTAGGTTGGTTATAGTACTGGAAGTACGAATTAACAACCCCAGAGACCTTGAAGCCCTCAACCAAATGCTGTTAACATGCTCCGATGGATTCATATCCTGGCTGAAAACAACTCCAAGCTCTTTAACGACTGAACAACGTGTCAGCATTTGATCCCCAAATAGTACTGGTATATAATCGGGTTTCTGATGTGATGGAAAGTTATCAAAGAAAATGTCTTCACGTTGAACTTCATGCTGTTCATTTCCACAACCACCCCTCGATAGCCATCAAATAATCCCGGAGGGATATACAGTCACTCCGAGATCAAACCCCCTGAAACTAACTTTATGTCGTCTGCTTCTCAGCCTTATTCCAATATCGTCATTAAAAATTATGAAAAGCAGTGGACCCAAGTGAGACCCTTGGGGAACTCCAAATATTGCCAAGAATTCTTGAGAAAGACATCCCATAAATTTGATCACAAGTTTCCGATTGTATAAATAATTAGCACACCAGTTGAAGAAAGGGCCAACTATACCATAGGATTGAAGTTTAGCCAATAAATGCTTGTGACTCACTCTGTTAAATGCCTTAGAAAATACAAATATATAACGTCAAGTTGTTTCTTACTACTAAAGGCTTTTATAGCTTCTTATTGAAGGATCACAAGGTTGCTGACTGTAGATCTTCCAGAAGTAAACCCATGTTGGGCAGGGCTCAGGAAGATCCTAAAGAGAGAGTTGATCTTGATTAGAATGTTTTTCAAATAACTTTGTCAATGCTGGTTGGATTACCACTGGTCTGAAGTTAACAAAGTCTTATTTTGATCCAGACTTGTGTATAAGAACCAAATACCCAGTCTTCCCTACATCTGGAAAAATACCTGTTCTAAGGAACCTGTTGAAAAGAAAAGTCAAAGGACTACACAATAAAACTCTACAGTACTTTAAAACCGTTGAATGTATCATATCTGGGCCACTACTCTTGGAACTATGGAGCTGTTCCAGTACTTTAAATACTTCATCCTCAGTGAATGGAAGCTAAGGAAGGATAAAACAAGAGTTGTATCTGTACTCTCCAACAGGCTCCGAAGTGGAAGAAAACACAGATGAGAAGAATTTGGCAAATCCTAAGGATCTGATGAGGAGTTTCCATCATAAGTCATCATAGTTGGAATTAGTTCCTGTCTATTGGTGTTCCTAATAAAGCTCCAGAATATTTTTGGATTACCTACTATACTCTCCTGCACATACTCAACCTAATTATTATAGCAGGCTTTAAACAGTAGGGGCGACTTTGACTTCTCATTCTAGAAAACTGCAGATAAGTACAGTTATCAAGTGACCTTTTATAAAGTATGTGCAATATCTTCTTCTCAATGACAAGATTTATTAATTCGGTAGAAAACCAACAGGAAAACCTAGAACATCCCACTCTATTACTAGGAGTGTGAGAAAGAATTAACAATTTGAGAGATTTGCAAAACATTTCAAATAATTCATTAGTGTCAGAAAATGGTAGCTACGATTCCATCTTAAAAATATCTGAGGAAAGACTCGTAAATATACTTGCAAGATTGCATTGAGAAATATTGGGTAAAAATTTGGTATCTGTGGAATGTTGAGTAATAGCGGTGAAGAGAGTAATATCTAAAGCAAGGTGCTGTACGTCAATCGGGACCAGTTGGAAAGTATCCTCATTGACTTTTGTTTCGGATGAAGCAAATACAAGATCAAGTACTCCTCTGGTGTTATAAATGGAGTTATACTGCTCTAAGCCGAGAAGACCAGCAACTTCTGATAGCAATTGTGACGGAAGAGTGTGTAATTTCGGATTCTTCATGGCCCAGGTAACCTGAGGAATTTTGTAGTCCCCAGCAAGTATGATTCCGTGATACTTATCCGTACTAAAAATTTTACATCTTTCTACATCTTAAACTTACTACATCAAAGTAATTTCTAAAACTTTCTACATCTTAAAAAGACGAGCTAAAAAGTTTGTGGATCGTTTCTGGATAAGCGTGAAACTAATAAATATTAAGTAATGTACAGGATGTTTAATAAATCAATATCCATCTTGTATTTAAATAAAATATTTTATTTTGTAAGCTAGAAATTATGACTGGCCAAAACGAAAGCTTGGTTTATAAGGTTCCTTCCCTACAGATGATTTAAATACAGTTTTAAATGTACTACAGTGTTGCCACATTCCTGTCAGCTGTATACACTTAGTCGAAAATGAACTAGTCATTTTACAAGGTCTTATTAACACTGGAGTACACGTTGAACTGTCGTTAAATCATTTACCTCTTCGATTGCTCGACAATAATTAGTATAGACTTGAGCAGGTCTATTAGGGGGAATATAAACACAATTAACCAGAAGATTTACATTATGAGAGTTTTATAGAAATGAAGAGCATTTCTAAGGTAGGATAATTGATGGTTGTTGCTAGTTTAGAATTGAGTCTTTTGTTTACAGAGACAATCACTCCACCACCACCCTCCTTTGTGCTAGTGAGGCAAGATCGATCGTATCTATAAATGTTATGATGTATAAAACCCAACTCTGGATCACTTATTTCGGGAAAAAGATTAGTTCAGTGAGATTATATGTCGTGCACACTTGTAGCTAAGGGCTGTCTGAGTTCATTAAGCTTGGTCCTAAGACCATTCAAATTTTGATAGTATACGTTTAACATGGATTTACCGTTGGAAATAATTAATATTTTGGGACCTCCATTGAAAACTTTTACAGTCAAATAATTTTCTCCCGTGCATGAACGTTCCTCCAGCTCATGTCTAAGCTTTGTTAGATATTCGCGCTCATGTTGGGTTTTATCACCTGACAACTTTACGTTCAACAAAGTAGAGTCTTTAGCAACAATAAAACAATCAAAGGATCGAACCCTTTCAGGACTTTAATTGGAAGCTCCTTATGCGTTAAGATCAATTTGATGGGTCGAGAACAGTTGTAATTTTTTGCCTAAGCGGAAGAAAGTGATAACATCGTCTGAAGTAAGGCCAGTTACAGACAGGATTAATTTAATCTTTGAATTATCAAACAATTTTTGTGTGTAACATTGTTTCCATCTGCTTCAGGAATCCCGTACAGAATAACATTCCTAACTCGATGAGACCTTTCATTTATCTCAGAAAAATTTTAAATGTCCAAAAATAAGAACTGTTATACTATTCAATTTACTTTATGTAGATCCTTATATAGATAGCCGTTATGTAATTTGATTTGGTAATGAATTTATATTTGCTTGAATAAATATAAATAGAAAAAAGCCTTTTGCAATTAGACCAATATAGATTAAAACGCAACTGTATACTATTCATAAATTCCTCTAAATTAATGACTGAACAACGCCGGATAACAATTTAAATTAGTTTCTGAAGTTTCTATAGGAATACATGATCCGTTTAATAATAATTCCTTTCTTAGTTGTAGTTTTGCTGATCATAATACAAGTAATTCTGGGTTAACTTCATAATACTATTTACACCACATCCAGTTATTTTTAGTTGAATTTGGCCATAAACATGTACAATTTTTATGCTCTTATTATACAAAAATATTTATGAGGTGTAGATGTAGATATAAGACAGGATTTCTAAGACTTAATGATTAGTCGATATTTGTATCAGCCTCGGCCATTGATATATATCTATTAGTTCATCCAATATATTAAAGATAAAGACAACAGTCAAAATTTCAAACACAAATGCCATCCATGCAATAAACAACGCTGTGGAATATGCAATATGATGCAATATACAAACTGTTACAAAAGCTGTGTTACGCACAAAACATATTCTAATGCAGAAGACATCACATGTAACAGTGAAAATGTAGTCTGTAAATTATCCTGCCACCATTGTCCTAAAGACTACATTGTAGAAACATCTACGTCACTTAGGCTGAGGATGAACAATCATCGTGCTGATGTTCGACATCAAAATTTACTTAGACCCGTATCTGCACACGTTGTCCAACACAATAAAACCTTTGAAAATTGTTTCTTTCTAATTGGCATCAAGAAGTTTCAAAATTATGACAATAAAGAATACACAACATTATTACTAAGAAGATATGAACAAACAAACATAATGGCTCTTAAATCAAAATCACCAGTTGGATTAAATTTGAGACACAGTTAATTTAAATTTATTATTCAAACATTTTATCTATCTCTGTGTTTAAGGAAAGGTTACATGTTTAATTTATTTGTTTCGATACCGTACTATATTTTGTTGTTTTTTTGCAATGTTTTTATAACCTTCATTCTTATATTTGTTTATATTTTATTTTATACATGCTTTTGATAATGTTACTGAAAAGTAACGAAATATATATATATATATATATATATATTTCCTTTGTCTGGGTTTTTTTGTAATTGGAAGTTTAATTAACTAACTATAGTAAAATTTCATATAACATCATGAGTATGTTAACTGTTAAGTTACCGAATTTGACTTTGGTCTCCATTTATACTTAGGATATCTTTACTAAAGAGTTCATCTGTCACTGAAATTGTTGGAGCTATCGAATAAAATATATATATATATATATATATAGTATATATATTTAGTATATCTTTGAACGCAACACAGTCACCAGATAAGGGGCCTACGAATGGTTGATGATCGGCTAGCCAGTTGGTGACTAATAAAGGCAAGTACTAAGTAGTATTGCCAAGGTACTCAACTGTTTCGATATTTCGATTTTGCTGGATCTCTTCAAACGGACGTGGAACCCAGATTCCAGGAGTAAAGCTTGTGATATCAGATTTCAGATTCTGCTCTAAGCGAATGGTGAAATGTATATAAACTCAACTTTCAGATAGAATCAACCTTTCCGACAACAGCTGTGTTATGTCTAAATTAAAAGTTTAGCTGTTCTACTAGATGGAAGAAGTTTATTTACTTTTTAAAGACTCCCTGCCATTTATTGTGCGTGACCATTTATTTCTCTGTTGTATTGTCTAAAATATACTTCGGGTCTAGAAAAACGCACTTAACGCACTTTTCATCACATTTCCGGGTCTGATAATTTCTTCTAAGAGCTCTGCTTCCTCAGTTAGTAGATTTTGATGTAGTAGATCATATATCTAAGTCAATGGGGCAACGGTCGAGCATAACTCTTCTGTTAGTGAAGACCCGCATACCTCATGCTAGATAGTTATTTATATACATTATACAAATTTTGTACATTAGCCCGTAGCTTGTAAATATCAGATACACTGGTATTAAAACTAATTAGTTGCCCTACAAAGCAACCAATAAGACGGAAAAATACAACCCTTTTGTCCTTTCAGATTTTACATCTATCAGGTAAAAGAAACATTGATAGGTTTCTGAATATAGGATTGTAGTTCCGAGGTCATGTGTTTTCTTATATTTAATATACGTCATGTAATTTGAGAGAGGCCACAGGTTTACTTGTTAAAGAGGATCACAGTTGCAGACGCAACCATAATTTTAGATATACTTCCCATTAAATCTCAAATGTTCTTCTAATAACTTTAATGAGTCTATCCTATCTATGGGTTGTATTACATCATACACGATCCGAAACTTTTGCTGTATTCCAAAATAAAAAAAAATGGGTTTTTTGGGAGAGTTTCTATCCATAACGTATTTTCTATACACTAAAGAATATGTTTTTATATTTTTAAAGAATATAATTGTTTTTTAGAAACTACTACTTTAGTCCTGACTTATGTTAAATTTTCAGCTATTTCAGATTTCATGTCGCAGGTGCATTAGAAAGTGTCATATCAATATGGAGTTATAGATTGAAAGTATAATTTACGATTGTTATTTTGAAATGTAATAGAAGTTTTGTAATTGATTTAACACTTTCGTTGATGAGAAATTGCAAGAGATTCAATCGTATGTTTATTAGGTGAATTTCAATATAGTAGTATCAGGTAGAATACACATTACAGAGATAACGTGTTCCATAACTACTAGTCAAGTATTACTGTGCGAATTGACAATATTAATTATCATTGATGGGTTTCTTTTAGCTCCAAATATTTAAATTATAGGACACCTATTTAGTGTTTTGGCTATATAAACGTCTCTGTAACTATTACTTGAGAAAATGGACAAAATACTTGTATTATTACTGTGTGCAGATTTTGTTTTAATATTTTCCATCATGAGCTTGTACTTTTGTATTGTAGTTATGAATATGAATATTACGTGCACACTGCTTTGGCTATAATTTAGACAACGTTCTTTGGAGCATTAATTTAAATTGATACCTTCCTAATAAACTGACATAGATGCAGTATTTTTAACTTATTTTACATGTATTTTATGACGGAAAGTTCTTGGACTAAAATAGTCCAGCTCAACATAAGTCGTTTTCAATGAGTGGTAAGATTTGGGGCAGCTTTTACAGCAGTAATCCCTCATAAGCTGCTCAGACCTGGAGCTGTGAAAGCGATATCGACAGGGAGGTATGGAATCATTTCTAACATTCCAAGTAATAATAGAAGTTCTTATGCTAAGCTCAACTATTTTTATACATCAATTCAGTAAACATGGAAACTATTAATATCGTACTTAGTCCTTTTCACACGTTGCATTTATCAAATTAATAATAAATATGAAAATGTAGAAATTATAATAGAATACTTGGGATGGTGTCATATGTGTTTAAACATACTATGTATTACCTCCTCTTCGTCATTGTCCACACTTGCGGATCGATAGTTTCAAATTAACACTAAATATTTAATAAATTTAACTTTTCACGCAGTGGATCCGAGAATCCCTTTGTTCTCAAAGTATAAAAATCGTTTTAATGTGTAGCATGGTTTAGTCTGTATTCTTTGCAACACTTATCTCTTGAACCTTCTCCCGTATAAAGACGTAACACTCTCTGGAAGAGCGTTCTACAGCTTGAAGCCTGGGAAGGGAAGTCACCATGAGTAACTTTCAGCTTGCAACGTTCTTGGTTTCCTCCAATTCCTTAGACTACCACTATGCAACTCTTCAATTGTGTTTTATTCTTTAAGATGAATCTTTATTTATGTGATACAGTGAAATATGTAGTGATTGAACACAGTCAGTATACAAAAACTGAGTAAAGAATGGAAAAAATGTTCTTTATAATAATGCGTAAAGCTTTCTTAATGTTCTTTAAAATAAAACGTTACCCATAGATGGATTTACCATATCTGATATGAATTTAAAGTAAGAAGCGATAGGCTGAACAACAGGACATTTTTCTTTAGCTGACATTCTGAAGACGTTGAGGACTCTACAAAGCCTTGCACAGACCGCTGAGGTGTGAGAAGTTTGACACAGGTGTCCGATGATGGTACAGAATGACTAAGGATCCAAAGAAAACTGTGTTTTAACTTATTTTAGCTAAACTACGCTTTAGCCTCTTGCAGTAAGGTATCACTTCGCCCACAGCTATAGTCGCGGATTACTTTTGCTAATTGTGTTTTGTCATCCAGAAAGAGTAAAGAGTTGACATTTAGGGACTGATCCAAGTCATTTATTACCAGAAGAAAAACAATGGGACCCAAAAATGATCCCTGTGGCACAACATGGTTAATATTTAAGGGAGCAGAGACAGTTACTACTGACAAGCAGAACTTCAATGTTGCTAGAGTAGTTCCTACCAATCCTAGACATTTTAGTTTTTCAACACAAAAAATTACAGAAAAAGTCAATGTCCTTTAAAAAGTCGCGCAATATCAACACTACTTAATCCATACTAATAACAGTAATAATAATAATTACTTTATCGTGTATGAACAATTTTTACATTGCATCTTAATCATCTTAAAGGTATATATACATTTTCATATGTCGTTCACAATTTTAATTTCGTTTGAACCACATTCATAATTTTTAACGTCACTTTTGGAAGTTGCGCTTTATTTTTAATATGTGGGGCATTTAGTCTACCCAGTGACCTCTCATAAATTCGCCAACAGCATAACATTTCTTCACCTTTAAAAATGTTCAAATTTTAGATTTCAGCTCTCATGAGTAAATACATTTTTTACATCTTCATGAGGATAGTTGGTTAACTCATGTGGATTATTTAACGTAATATTATAAAAAGCAGTGTTGCCGCGCGGCAAATCAGTGCAACATGTTGCAAGAAACTTTACGTTATTTTGGTAACAGGGTGAAAACGAACAAAGAATTCATTCGTAACGTTGGTTACACTGTAAACAGTCAACAGCGGCAAACAAGATACTTCAGCTTCTATTTGAGTTGTAGTGTGACCATTTATTTCATTCCTGGAAATCTAGGTACGGCTCGACAACTGCATCTTGATATGTTATGACGAGACCATCTGTATCCGTAATAAAGTAAAATAGAGTACAGTAATCAAAATAATGGTGGGGTTTATTAAAATGTGACCATTGCTTTGTTTATTCTATTACAATCCCTCTGTACAGTAGTTTGCGTTTTTTTTTTCAAGAGAAGTATAATTTTCTCCTATTATTCTCAGCCTTATTAAACTAAACGATTTAATGTTTTTTGTTTCATAATTGTTGACGCATAATTATAGAGTGGTACATTTATGTGAACACACTTTTAATTTTAATTTTTGTTATATTTGTAAATTTAAATTATTGTAATTTTTTATATGAAAATGAGTTTTAGTACAAGAAGTAAAATACCAGTTAAGTGTGGTTATACTACACTTTGGTAGACGTTGAAATGAGATTTATGTAGGAATGAAGTTAGCTATAACTAACCAAAGACAACACACTGTAAAACACCATCCTTAAATTTACAAAATAAAGATAAACCTTCAAGTAACTTGCCAGGCCCTTCGACAGCTTTGATTTCTACTGCAAACTTTATAACAGGCTCTGTTTCAAGCTGAAGAAACTAATAAAGGACTTGAAAGTAATACTGGTCTTGACAGTTCTGAAGTTTTAACCAATTCAAATTCACTAAGTGCCTAATTTCATCTGGATGTCAGGTAGTGCCCAATCCAGTTGGGGATCGTATATACCATTTAATTAAAAATGAACTTTTTATGCTATTTTGACATCAGGTTTTCACACATAGGACAGACCGCAGCCCACTTTGAATAATTAAATCTAAACACGATAAAACTAAACACTTGAGATTAGTGATGTATCTCTCACAAGTAAGTACATGTAGAAAGCGTGCAGTGCTTACTTGTTTCAAATGTTGGGGGAGAAGTGTTAACTGTTCCTCATGTAAAGTGTAAAGGTGTTTTTAGGTTGTAAGATTTATCAAGTTATTTTATAATTTCATGTTATCATTTACTTTACTATATTTTTATGTTATGTTGAATGAAATTAAAGTTTTTTTACCACAACAATCATAATAATATTTAATTTAAACCTGGGAAACTTCATAATCCACACTACTTCAACAGTAAGGATTAGAAAAAAATTAACCTTTGAATTTTGAATTCTTTAAACTGTTATAAGAATTATTTATTGTATGTCATGTTATTTTAATATGTGTTTCTTAAGACTTGTTCTTATTATTTATTTTTTATTAAACTTGAACTGGTACGTACACGTTCTAACAAGTAATAAGAGTAAATCAATTGTGGATTGTTATAGTTCTATAAATAATAGAAGTATATATAAATAATGATAGAAAGATCATAGATTGTCTATGTTTATGTAAAGGCTCGTACCACTAATTTGTTTGGCTTACTGTATATCTGCAGTTAAAAATTGAAAGTGCAAAGTGTATCAATTAATTTATTGGATTACTGGAGTTATATATTAAGGATTCAGTTCTAATCGTAGACTTGAAAAGAAATAGTTATTGTCAATTTCTCAAATTTGCGTAATTAATTAAGGATAGTCGTACATTTAGATGTAATGTTATTTTATATCCGAAATAGGAAACGAATACTAAGGTACTAAGCTTGTATAAAATTATTAGATCGCTTAGTAAAAAATGCATTAGAGCTTTATGTGGATGCTATTAGAAATGTATAAAAAGTTAATTTATATTATATTTTTTCATTAGAGTTTTAACACTAGTATTTTTAACTAAAAACCAAGAAGGCTATTAATAAGTGCACGGTGAATAGGTTGGTAATGGAAAAACTTGTAAAGAATGTGCATCCTTCTGATAGAGAACGTTTAACTTATACAAATCGTAAAATTAAATTTGTTGGTAGAGGCAATGTTAAAATAAAAATGTGTTTTAGTATTTAAAATTTATTTTTTACAGTATAGTAGAGAAAAAATTATTTGGGATAGTGTATTATGGGTATAAGTTAAAAGAGATGTTTGACTATATATATGAGTTAATACCAGTGTAACTGAAACATAGTTCATTTCAATACCTATTTGATTTATTGATGAGTTTTTAATCTCTGGAAGAAAAGGATTGTAGAGATAACTCAGTTTATAATAACTACAAAAATGTAAAAATAACATTAACACTGAAAGCATCGTAACCTAAAGCACAATTTCCATATTTACTTTTGATACCAACATGTGTTTAGTTGTACTGAAGATAACAGTACAAGATATTTTGTTCATTTTACTGAAGTATAATAGAGATAAAAGTATTTTATACAACACTTCGAAGAAAAATACAAAACTTTTCACTCATTTTACCTTTGTCTTGAACGAAAGTTAAAACATAAAAAAAATAATTTTCATGTCTCTATAAAATTTGTACAGTACTATTCTATTTTACGATATACAAGTTAATTCCAGCGCAGAGAAATATTATAAATTATTTAGAAATAATATTAAATTTAATAGTAATAAATAAATGTCACATAAACTTCAACTAGTACAAGATCAATAAATCATGTTTTTCTCAACAATCGTTTTATGTTTAGAGAAAACAATTATGTGTTGTACGATATAGTGAAGCAATAGTATGGATTAGATAGATTCAGAAATAAAATTAGAGAGCTGATAGTAAAGGTGGAAGATATAAGTAGTGCTTACCTCGGTAAATCTAAATGTTTGTATGTACTACAGTAAATTAGGTCAATGTTTATACTGCAGATACCACACTGAAAATAACAGGAAGTTGGGCGCGAGAGATATTTACTGCTATTGTTTCACCGTTATCTCTCTCTCAGTACATTCTCTTCAGACAAAGGATATGATAAAAAACGATTACTGCCGAAATATATTTTTTACCACTTGAGGACATAACACGTTGTACTTACCAGAAATACGTAATAAAAAACAAACATGACATACGTCTTTAGTTCCTTATAAATTCTAAAGATAGGTCAAACATATTGTAAATAGCTTATTTTAGTTTGCATGAAAATAGTTTTACTTTGTAGTTCAAAGTATTTGATTCAGATTTTACCTTATTCAGCTGCAAATCAATGTTAAAACGCCTAATAAGCTCCTACTGTACTCGTTTTACTTCGATTATTTTAAACAGTAAACATCGATTTAAAATGTTGGTTTAGATATTCATTCATGTGATAACAATTATTGACAGCCGATAACCTTCCATCACACGTGAAAAGGATCGGTAAGGTTGCATGTGGGATAACTTTAAAACCCGTAGGATGATTGTCAATGTTGTCATGTCACGTTCTGGCACTAGCTGCCGATAAATCTCGCTTTCTGGCAGACATCTTGCATGTTTATTATTCATAACATCCAAACTATCCACAGGTTTTTTTTCTTTCAAGGTATACAAAAAATAGTTTTCAAATATTTACGGTTTATTATTTTTTTCAAATAGGTTATATTATTGGTGATTAAGTGATTCACATGACAATATTTATAGAACTTCCGTCATAATTATTTATTTATTTATAGAATTTCAACGGTGTCTCAATAACAACAACATGTGAAATATTTTATATCAACATCATGAAAGTAATAAATATCTAATTATATATAACAGTAATACAGTTATAATTTTGTTAGTGTATGTATCTCTTAACAACAAATAAAAAAATGAAAAAACTAATACGCTTTCTCAGTGTGTACTATCAGCAATCATTTATTTAAGTTTAACATATATTGACAGATAGCTTTCAAAGGGGGCCATTTACCCAAAAAATTTAAAAATAATCAATTTTTATTTTTTTGCTTTAATTTGTTGCTTGGTTACCCTAGAATACTGTACAAATCATTTATTTTTTCATAAACACATTAGAAATATAAAATTTTTATTATTTACTTCATTAGGTACAGAGCGTACAAAACGCCAAATTTCCGAGGTTTTGGTTTTCCCATGTTACTTATGTATTATAAACACAGACAAGGCATTTGAGGTGAATTATTGCTTTATATGTGGTAATTTATTTTGTTATTTGTTGGCAGCCCCTGTCAAGAAACAGCAGACTATAATTTTGTTTATGTTTACGTTTGTAAAGCAGAAAAGTATCTAATTTGATATCAACATCTTTAGATCCGTGTTTATATAGTAGCCTACTGTGTTCTATTAGTTATTCTATATTACTTTTAGTGTACTTATATACAAATAAACAGTGTTGTTCAATAAATATGAAGCAGTCGACTAAAAAGCAACATCTTAGAACTAAAGTAAGTAAAAGACTCAAAGCATCTTTGGCAATAAACAAACGGTGGCAAAATGTCAAACTTATTGAGTCTCTGCAGGCTGATTCAAATGATTCTGTATCTAATACTAGTGACAATCCTAACAGTTCTGCTAAAGTACATGTTAGACATGCAATTATGGATCACTTTGAGGTTATGCCTAGTACAAGTACTGCAAATGTAAATGAGCCTAGGCCTCTAAGTGGAAGCAAACGACACTAGGCCTATAGTGTTATCTAGTGAACTAAATATAAATTCAAAATCAGTGTCCCTCTATTGGTTTGAAGCCAATATCACCAAGAATAAGCGATCTTGATCAACGCCTAAATGTGGTGGTTGATAATGAGGAAATTTTTACTGGGTCTGAGTATAAATTAGTCGATATGGTTTGCGTGAAAGAGTTAGTACGAAACCTAGTGTGCCCTATATGTTTGCATCCAAACAGCTTGAGTATTACTGAAACAGAGAACGTAATGGCTTTGCGTGCAAATTGAATGTTGAGTGTGAGAACTGCCCTGATCTAGAAATATTTAGTTACACTTCCAAAAAAATTGATAGTTCGAAGTCATTCGACGTAAACCGCAGGATCGTGAAATCATTCATGACTATTGGTGAAGGTTATGGGTCCTTAGAAAAGTTTAGCTTGGTTATGAACCTAGACAGTTATGAGCAGCAAAACATATTCCATCTCATTCTGCGGAAGTTTCAAAGTCATCTGTATTTATGGGAGGGGATAATCTGAAAAAAGCTAGGCTCGAGTGCGTGAAATCGTATAAGGATATGGATGCCACAATCACGGATGACACAGTTGTTGACATTGGTGTCAGCTTCGACGGTTCATGGCACAAAAGAGGCCACACATCCAACTATGGTGTTGGTGTTGTAATAGAACTTCAAACTGTCTCGTCATCGACTACTGTGTCCTATCGAAGTATTGCCAAGTGTGTGTGAATACAGCCACTGAACTCGGCGCAGAGTCACCTGAATTCGATATTTGGTATGAGGGCCATAAAGAAGATTGTTACAAAAATTACAGTGGCTCTTCCCCTGCGATGGAAACCAAGGCCGCAGAAATATTATGGAAACGATCATTAGACTATAAACTAGAGATATCGCACTATCGTTTCTGATGGGGATGCCGCAGTTTTTTTCCCACCTACAAAATCTGAAAGTGTACGGTGAAGATGTACCCATCGTAAAAGAAGAATGTGTCAACCATATTGCCAAGCGACTTGGGACTGGCTTACGAAATGTTGTAAAAACATGTAAAGCACAAGGTATCACACTAGGTGGAAGGCGGTTCGGTAGCCTAAAAACAATCGACAATAGTAAAGTTGACAAAATATTACCAGAACTCAATTCTTCGGAATCAAGATAGTGTTGAAAACATGAGGCAAGACATATTAGCAACTTTACACCACTGTGTGTCTTCTGACAGTGAAAACAGGCACACTAAATGTCCTCAAAGGTGACCAATAGCTGGTGTTTCTACAATCGTGCTCTCGCAAAAGGCGAAACTCCAGGGCCCCATGCAAGAAATCTGGGTACTGCAATATCACCATTGGTGCTGAAACACATATTTCCTGTATACCAAAGGACTCATATCAAGAGAACTGTTAGAAAGATGCCAGAAGGGACGAACTCAAAATGCGAATGAGAGTCTCCATAGTTGTATTTGGAAAAAGTGTCCTAAGACAAGGAAACGTTTCGAAGCGCGAATCGTGGACTGTGCAGTTGCTGAAGCTGTATCTGAATACAATTATGGAAAACACAATACAAAGTACCTTGATGGGAGCTGCTGGTGTGTCTCCAGGAAGACTTTCAATGAAAATAATAAGGGCAAGAGACAAAAGAAGAGTATTGCAGGCGAAGAAGAGACTGAGTGCAAAGTACATAAAACACCGCCGACAGCTAAAGGTGAGAAAAATTGAAAAATGAAGAAAACCCTAAAGGAAAAAGAAGGTGTAACTTATGGAGCTGGACTGTTTTAGGAGTACAAAGCATCAAAAGGTATAAAATTACCTGTTTCTTGTTATTGTTTACAGTATTTATATGACAAAAAGCTATATACTATGTTTTTGCTGTTTTCCGGATATAATATTTTACCTGTTTTATCAAATAGTTTACAGCATAACTTTTTTATTTTTTAACTTACAGAGTTCAAACTTTGCACAATTGTTCTTAGATACAATATGCACAAAACTGTAGTATGTGAAATAAATTTTGTTAATATATGTGTCATTTATGATATATTTACTTTTTGTTACAGAAAAATAAAATCGAAAAATAAAACTATTTATTTTAAAATATGTTACTATGATTTAATCCTATTACTGATACTACAGTTTATAGGGATCATATTAAGCTTTCATTAAAAAAATAATTTTTAAAATATCTCTACTAGAAGAACAGTTATCCTGCAAACTAAAATTATAGTGTTTTTTATTCCGCAACCCCCCCTTAGGGGTGGGGGGTGGTGTGGGGGGGTTATGTGACTTTTCTTGTATAAATTAGTTATAGACTAACTTTTAAAAGTCCAATCATGTATAAAAAACCAAGTATTAACATATTTTTATTTTTGGGTAAATGGCCCCTTTCAACAGTGGTTCCGAACATTTTCAAGTCACTTTTAAATGTGATGAGAACCGGAAATATGTTAGTTACTTCACTGGTCGCATAAGCTTAATCTTTAGGAATACATAAAAATTAGTAAATTGGCTGTACTTACAATAATAAGATGCGTATTCAACTTAGGGATATAAAGTCTAAAAATAATCTACGCTTATAGGGTAATACAAAATTATTTACATCGATTATGGAAATAAATAAAAATATTTAACAAACACCATTTTGCACAAGCATTTAAAAGCAATAATGGAGCCATTTGCCTCTATTCAAAATGCCAGGTAGAAGGTTGCATTACATTCATTCAAGATTCAGAGATTAAAAATATATCTACATCTACAATACAATAAGGCAATTGGTAACCAGAACTCCTCTGTTATTTTTGAGCCGATTGTAACGATTAATATGTCAAAAAAGGGTCTGTGTCCGTAATTATGCAAAGTGTTTTTTTTTTTTTATTAACAACAATTGCTCATTCAGTTATATACAGGTAATCAATTACAAAATATGTTGTTCTTGAAACATTATGATGTCTTTATCGATTAGACGATTACCTTTCTTTAACGATTGAGAAATAAGGGGTGAAACTTTGTTTTTTAGTTATGTTCTCTATAACTTAAATTTAAAACATAAAAAAGCCTCATAGTTTACGGTTGGATCCAATATTAAAGATTTTGTTGTTTTCCTTAGGTGGTTATAATTGGTTTCGACGGATGATATAAGTTGACATCCACACACTGAAATAAATAGTTAAAACAGAAATTTCGAAAACTGCCCCACCAAATTAAACAAAGTTATTTCCAATTAGGAATAGCACAACATTTTTTGGCTACTTCGAATGCCATTTATAGGCAGCAGGATCATTTGAATAGTAGATACTTGTATTTATCGTATAATCACCATGTTTTATAAGTACCTCAGATTATCATTTACTTATCTTAACTCATTATGCACACTAATAAATTATGCTCGTAAAGTCACCAACCGATATCTTTTGCATTTGTATATAAAATATAACAAAAAGAAAAACAATAGCAGTCCCGGTATTGTTTACAAATACTGAAAATGTATTCAGTAGCAGCTGCTAACAACAAATACTAGGTAAACAAAGAAGTGAAACTATTGTTTTATTTGGCATATTTTTGAAACGGTGCATTGTTTCAGGCTATGGTTACTAACGTAATAATGAAGTGGGAAAACAATGAATGAATTCATTGGATAATTTAGGATATTAAATTTCTCAGAGCTACTTAAAAGTTGTGTTCATACAGTACCCATTGCAGGTTAACTTCCCATAAGTCAAAATTGAAATAATTACGCTTTGATGAAGTCACAGCTCGATGCGAATTGCATCAAATTTAAACACTCTACGGAGTATTGACTAACTGTATGATGCATAAAATTATAGAGTCTGGAGAGCCACAGTACTTGTGTTAGAGGTTTTGATTCCGTATTAGGTCTCCAGTGTAGCACGAGTCATGATAACAGCCTCACTTCCAGGAAGTGAGGCTGGAGGTCCTACCACTTATAATGGCTCCATTAAAGTTTAAGGAATATTTCCACTTTAAAATTTAAGAGCCATATAAAAGCGTTGTCTAGCTGATAAGGATTATATATTTTACTACGTTATAATATTAGTCATAAGTATGATATTTGACATTTAGCTATTCTGTAAACCATAAATATGTTTAAGAAACGCTCGAAATGAAAATCATTTTAAATTTATTATTTATGTAAACAAACTTGTGTAATTTGGTACATCCAAAGACGGAATGAAAGATGCAAACTGAAAGTAAATGTAATTACGTAAATTTCAATTGGAAACCTGACATGATAAGGAAACTGTCACTGTAGGTGATTAAACGTAGTTTTGTAATTTTGCTATCTTGAGAATCAGGATAAAAGATCCATATTGAAAGTGAATGTGATTCATACATTTCGATTTGAAATCTGGCCTGATAAGGAAAGTGAGACTTATTATTTGATTTGGTTGATTCTAGTAAAGCTGTGTTATTTGGTCTACTACTATACTGCTACTACTGCTGCTGATTGACTATAACAATAGAACATATGGTTAAGATTCGTGGTAGAGGGAGATTCGTGTAAAACATCCAAGGATAGCTGATTTCGGCCTCATTTTGGTTTGCACCTTGTGAAGTGACTTCTATCTTAATCGACGTTTCATACTACATTGAATGAGTGAAAGTACATTTTGAATTTTTAACCAAGATCAATAAAAAATGTATAAATAAATTCATGATGATAAATTTTGGTTTCTGCCAAACTTCTGTATAAAACGGCACGATGTGAACATAAGAACAAAAAATACACCACTTACAACGGTCTGTGATCTGAACAATAACAAATATTCCAAATCTAACAATAAATTATGAAATAACATTAAAATAAACTATAAACTAACTAACAATTACAATAAAAATTTGCATGTTTAAGAGGCAAATGGAAATCTCTTAGTCTTAACGGCAACGAGTAATCCATATTCTGAGTAAAAAACATGGACACAGTCAGGCCCTAGATTCTTCTAACCCCCGATGAGATATAGATTGTCAGCACGCCGATCATCATCTTTTACTATATCAGCTGCCTTATTTACGGTTACGTCCTGCAGTAGATTTGCCTGCTAGCGTATTCTTTCTCCATGTTCATCCCAAGAGTAGCTTGGGAAGGAAAGCCTGCCACATTATAGCCGGCTTAACGAGCTAGGACTAGAGTACTTGAAGAGTTCGCCTTGCATCTTCAGTGCTCTGTACAAAATGCAACCATCCCTGCATCAAGGAGTCGCTTGACATGGATTGAAGTTTCGGCACGAGTCAATTACATCCACGGACGGGAGTTGACGATTGATCGTGAATGACTGTAGGTCTGCATTGTTCTGCAAAAACAGGACTATCTATTGTTGGGTATGCGCCTTTATCTCGCTTTGTGGTCTTGCAACAGAAAAGGCCAGGATTTAGCTAAATTAATCCTATATAAGTAGTAATTATATATATATATATATATATATATATATATATATATATATATATATATATATATATATATATATATATTGTGCATAGTCGTACAAAAGCTTACCATCTGTGTCTATTTCTTTTCACACAGGAATACTGATTTTACACTTATATTTATATATATAATATATTACTATCATATATTAACACACACACACACACACACACACACACACACACACACACACACACACACACACACACACACACACACACACACACACACACACACACACACACACACACACACATATATATATATTATAAGTACGATCAACGACTTGTTAATTGTTATAAGCTGTGAAGACTGTTAACAATTTACATTTATGTTACCTTAACAGTTATTAGCGTGAAAATTGTACCCTATATTGTGTTATTTATGTTGGAAATATAAGTGTAAAATCAGTATTCCTGTGTGAAAAGAAATAGACACAGATGGCAAGCTTTTATACGACTATAAAAAAATATTTCAACCTAATAGATCGCGTTTTATTTCAAGCGAAACGCAACATGTGAGTTGTAAAATCCCTAAAAGTAAATATGTTTAAATCGCATGCAACTGTTAAACACATTGAAAGGATACGTTGCGTTTTTGCACATATGTGCTCTTTGCATGGTATCCTAAAGCTAATTTATGTGATCTAAATCCCATCATATTATAAGAATATTTAGGAAATAATTCACGAATTTCGTTTAAACTTCCGTAACTTATTTCATGTAAAAGTTGAAAAAATCTTTTACAGGGAAGTGAAGAGTTTTATTTTACAAAGAACACAAATTCCGCCAATCTAATGATTTTCATTTAAACTGAGACAAAAAATATTTCAAAGATGTACCATTTATATTATTGGGAAATCTCATAAATCAAACGAGTAATAAAATAATTATTTATACTTGTCATCTTACATCACCTTATAACTCTCTATAGTTAAGGAAGGAATTAAATAATATGCATCTTTGAAACCGTAGCATGTCATGATCTTCTGCTGTAATTTTTTAGAATTCCTTCATAGGATATAAGTAATTCTTTGCTTTATTTATACACTCCTCTAAAAAAAAAAAGTTGTATTTACTATTACCTGTACCAACACAAGTTTCATATTTTTTATTACTTTCATGTAGGCAGGGGTCCCTCTTACTGTTTTTACAACCCATGCATAGGAATTTTTTAAAACCAATAATGACGGTTTTTTATTAAGACTAAGTTTGATCAATTCATCGCATAAATCATTTTTCCAACACTAACATATAAAATATTACAATCGTTACTTTTATCATTTAACGGCTTTATAGTATTGAAAAACATTGTTGGGTATATTTTGAAAAATAACACCAGCTATTATCATGAAGTAGAAATCACCACTCGCCTTCGGCCCCAGGCCCCCAAAGTAAGTGCTTAAAAATTCCGGGATAAGAGGGATTTGGTTATTGGTTAAATTCGGACTTGAGGTTTTCAAGTTTCGTCTTCCCTACTGTATCCTTTCTCGTGGGTCGTCTTATTTTGTATTGAAATAACATTTTTATTTTGTGCTAAAATTAAACTGCTGGCTGCAATGTAGCCCAAAATCACAATTTTCACGTAAAACTTAAAAAAGCGACACATTTAAACGCGTTTTCCGGCCAAACCATTGAGTATAGGGCAAAATGTTACTGGACCTTTTTTGTAGATCGCGCTGTTTTCTAAATCAAATTTTTGAAAATTTGTTTTGAGCTGCGACCTACGGTTTGGCCGCTATCGAGCCTGGAAGGTAAATGATTAAGTGAAAATTGCGAAAATTTTACACATAATATTGCGTTTTGCGACCAAACCAATAGAGATAGAGCAAAAATCTACTAGACCTTTTTTGTAGATCACTTCATTCCCGACTAACAATTTCCTCTCAGATCCGAGCTAGCTCTAACGGTTTGCCCGCTATCGGGCTTCAAAGAAAAGCCTGCAAGGGCAAAAAATGGCAACTTCGCGAATTGTTTTGAGGCGTTTAAAAGTTAAAAGATCCGGTTTTCAGACTTTTCCCGGAGGTTTGAAGGTAAAAGCTACGTGCGTGCAAGATTTCTTGTTTCTTGCACTTCCAGAAGTGGGTTAGAATTTCGTATACCATATCAGTGAGTTACAAATGCGGCTGTATATATAAGGGATTTGGTATTATAAAATATGTCTTATATGAGAGCGATGAATATGGTTGTAACCGGCAGTATATGTTTTTAAACATTTCTAGTATTAATTTTGAAGACATTAATTCATAGGAATATTATTATACCTAGATACAGGGTGTCCCATGAAGAAACGGAGAAACTGTCAGGACTTGTTCTTACGGTGAAAATAATGAAAAAGTTCATATACACATAGGTCCAGAAACGCTTTGTTAGCAAGCTATGTAAGAAAAAAAGTGTAACCGATTTTGTCTTTTCTTACACATTTAACAAAGTTAATCTACTTGAAACCTCAATATGAAACTTGTTTTTGGACACCGAATTTTGCGTATTTCTTCAGATATCTTAAAAATTACTGCATTTAGAGGTCTGGTACCAATTTTATTGAATTTTTCAGTTCAATTTGCATAATATACATTAAATTTTACGTCCTGGGTAACGTCCAAAATAATTTAATAGGGCTCCCTTTTAACGGTGGCACTGAAATCTGGGCGAAATCTTTCACCCTGTATAGCTCGCTAACTAAGCGTTTCTGGACCTATGTGTATATGAACTTTTTCATTATTTTCACCGTAAGAACAAGTCCTGACAGTTTCTCCGTTTCTTCATGGGACACTCTGTATAAATTAGAGAAATTTTTAAATTTATGAGTCTGTTTTAAAAGTGGTTTTAAAAGTAGACATATCAGTAAGAATGCAGTTATATCTTAGTTGGTTATATGTTTTTAAGGCTGATATTTTGAAATTAAAGGAAATTAAAAGAATTAACTTAACTATTTACATGTTAAATTTAATGCCAACATCATCCATTTTACTTTTTAAGACGGTAACCATTATTATATTTCAGAAAGTATTAACCACTGTAAGATATCAATTCAAAATTAAAATATTCTTAATTTATATCTTTCAAACAGCCGCATGGAAAAAGCTTAGAGATTTACAGTTTCATCACGTCACACCATATTTATAAATTAACATTCTTTTATTATAGTAACAAAGTTTAAGGTGGATAATTAGAAAGGAGAGTAGAATTTTGGTTATTTTCTTCCTTATATGATACAGAAATAGAACACTGCATAAGATTAAGGATGCATAAAAACTTAAAAGTCTAGTGAACAGATTCCAATATTCAAAACTTAGTGTTATAATTATGTAAAATAGCGATAGTAAATTACCGAGAAAGTATGAATTAACAACATTTTAAAAAGTCTACGTGTATTCTCATATCTTATCATAGTATAAGGCATATTTAAAATCTCGTAGGGGACTCTGTAGTAACCGGGAGCCTTATCGTCCCTCAGCTTACGCAGTACTTTCCTGACTTCAACTATGTCAAGTTCCTTATCTAGGGTTTCATTCATAATTAGAGGCTCTGCGTAGCAGATATAATTTGATAATAAAGGGGGATTTCGCAAGCTCTTAAAATGTGCAACCCACCGGCTCACTGAAATATTTCTCCCCACTCTCCCGATTTGTTTCTTAAAACTATTTGTCGCCTCCCAAAACCCCTTTGAATTCGAAATATTATTAATATTTAAAATAATACTCTCATAATGTTTTGTTTTTTATACTGGCTCAATTGTTTATACCAATTTTCGTTCTCCAATGTAATTTAATCGAACCTGATGCGAATTAGTTTTTCTAAATTTTAATAATAACTTAAAAACCTTCTTTCTAGAACTGTAACACTCGAAGTCATACTACGGCTGTTTGAAAGTTGGCCGCATCTTTCGTGTGTCATCGCGGTGCTTTATATTGTTTATTGAAATCATAATGCAATCAATTATATTATTTACATTTACCTGATTATTGTCGCATATGACTAAATTTAACACAGACTGACCCACTGCGGTACAATAAAGGATTTTAATCCTTTTTTCCCATTTTAATATGGGTAGTAATGGCAACAACTTATTCTTATTATATCTGTTTTCAATGTTTTTCACCTTCTTTCATTTTTAATAAAATTTTAATTGGCAGATGATCCCAACCCGGGTGACAGACAACCTCAAAGTCCCGAATTAAGTGTAAACTTTGGCCCGTCATAAGGGCTAGGTCTATCACAGAACTACCCATTGGTCCTACGAATGTGTAATTACCATTCTTATCACTTTCAGATCTTCCATTAAAAACTATCATACCAAAGTCTCCCATGAACTGTAACAGTTTCTTGCCTTTACTGCTGATTACAGAATATATTGAATCTAAAATCCGATAAATTATGATTTAAAATTTCAATGACACCCTTCGAATGTAAGTTGTTCTTTAGCAATACGCACATTTAAATTGCCTACAAACAATAGGTTCCTTATACTATTTGTTTCCAAAAACTTTCTTAATCTAAGAAATTCCATATCCCACTTATTATAATTTAAATATACAGGTAATATAAATAAATCTATATTTTTTGGATCGACATGTATCAAAGAGAAGTTGTCTAATTGTATCAAATTAAGTACATTGAAATAAGGAGATGCTAAATTAATTAAAGTAATTGATCAACCAAATTGAGCTTGCCTACTAGCAAAATTAAAATGAACTTTGTATTGGGAAAATCTATTTAAAATAAACTGTTGATCATTCTCATCAATAAAGGTTTAAAATAAAAAGGTAACATCAAATTCATAAACAAATTATAGAAATAAAGTATCATTTACCTTATTTTTTAGCCAACAAACATTGTAACTCATAATTCTTAAGTCCCCTGATATAATCGTTTGAGAATATATTGGAGGGTTGGCTTCTGACCATGAGCCACTCCCCGTTACCTGCGTGAAAGTCCGTGTCGACCCAGGCATCCCCGCAGACTCCATGTTAGTAGCAGGTTCTGTTCTGTCCTTGCAGCCTCCAAACTCTTGTCTTGCACTTTCTTCTGTCTATCATCCTCCCTAGCAAGCCTCGAAAGGATATCTGTGAGATCGTGGTGAATTATAACGCTCAGCTGCTCAGCTCCATCTCGACCACCTGCTGCCACCAGCTTACCGCCCTCCCAGGTAAATCGCCATCCTTCTATCATGAGACGGTCGTTCACAAGGGGCATTCGATGTCTACCAGCTACCCTCTCTATCTCACGCCTTACCACCATTAGCTTCCACCTCTTCTCCCGCGTAACTATAGGGTAATCACAATATACTGTGTAACCTGTACCTTTCAGCCTGACTAATCGCGACATTATGTAGTGTATGTCTGTATCTGAGAGGAAATGCGCAATTACCAGTCCATTACTACCTAAGGCATGAGCCCTGTTTACCCATAAAGAGTTGGTTGTACCAAACATTTCACTACAAAAATTCTTGACCAGGAGTCTAAAGTCTGTATTGCCTCTGTTATTCCATTTAAGCCCTTTAAATACTAAGTTATTCCTCCTTCCTCTTGCTTCCATATCCACTAGTTTATTCTGAAATATTTTATTTTCCTCAATTATTTGGCATAACTTTACCTTCATCTCCTTATTTTAACTTTATAGCACAACTAACCTGTTTGTAACTACACCTAAGCCCTCTTCGGTCACAAGATTTGCGAGCTTTTTGTCCAGCATAGCCTCTAAACCACTCATTAGTTGTCCTAAAGACATTTCTCCTATCTTTTCACTGTCCAAGTTGAGGTTATCACTCGCACGTATTGGTGAAGAATTCGACCTTTGACGTTTCTTCTGATTCGACACACGCGAGAAAAATTTATAAATCGTATTTAGTAAATATTCGCATTATTTACAAAAATTTTATAAGAGTAAACCAACCGACTGGAAAGTACGCGTGCCACTAACCGATAACTGTACGTTAGCTCACCGCCACTCACTGCTCACTACAGAACACTCACCGAGCAGGTCGAGTCACATGGCGAGTCAGCTCGAAGTCCAGCTAAGTAATTAACTCCGAGTCTGTGCCCCTTACTTCAAACTTCAATAAAAATATTTATGGTTCTATTTCAATAGGATAAAATATCCAATTGACAGTGTAAATATGCAAAAACTTGTAATTTATGCGCAGCTAAATATCACCACAATCTTATTTCACGGTACCAGTTGTGCCAACCTACACAAATTCTAGACATTGAAATACAATATCAGAAACTTTTCCACGTTAAAATGTTCTTCAATCTTTCAAATTCTAATGCCCAAGAGCAAAGAAGATAACAGTGCCAAATGATACGGTTACAAGGAGATGATTGCTGTCTCTAGTTACACACGGAGAGGTGTGGAGCTCAAATGAGATCTCATTCAGTCGCAGACAGTCGCCAAATTACGCCCACATGTTCAGACACGTACAAAATTACTGCCATCGTTATATGTTACACAATTTATAACACTACATTTCGAGGATTGAAATCTATTCTCTTGGCAGTCCACTGCGGCACGTTGTAGCTTTTCAGTACATCTATACTGATTGTATCTCACCAGACGAATCCTCCAATCGTATTGTTATGCATTTTGTAACATATCAGGATAGCAAATGTCCGAACCAATATTACCCTTTCATAGCTTAATATTTAATAATAATAAATAAATAAACCTTCCATAATAACAAACTTTTAACAGAGAATCAATACCGTATTATAATCTTTACCCAAATAGAATCTCATTCATATCTATATTTATGTATCGCGAACGTTTCTAATAATTTAGTGTCACAAATTTTAAAGATTTATTAAAATATTGTTAGCTCAACATATTATTTTAATTGACTCTCCTAAGGTGGAAGTTGCAAAATTTTAAATTTTCTTCTATTTGTTAATATCCGTCAACAAGAGCTCTAGTAAAGGAGTTTATCACTATTGGTATTTATAATATATTTTGCATTGGTAAGTCATTTAAAATAAAAATAAGTAATCATTACGAAATAGCACTATATATAGATTTAACTTAGTTATAATTATTTATAAAATAATAAAATACACTAATGATAAATACATAGATACAATACATGGAGATTTATATTTGAGTAATTTGTAAAACAAAATGTGTCTTTATTGATGAATATTTTACCTGCCGAAGTTGGGGCTAAGCAATCCTCAATAATACAACGTGAGGATAAAATGCTTAGAAGTGGTTAATAAAGTAAGACTTACATAATAACATTATCTTTCTAGTATTAAACATATTATTTAAGAACAATAAAATATGATTTGTTACATGATTATAAATTTTATTTTGAAAATAAGAACGTTAGCGCTTTTCGGAAATAGGGTAGATTGTTTATTATATATTCGTAAAGATTAAACCTTTCAAGATTTGTTTTTTTAGTGGATTATTTGCCTGCTTTATGTAATAGTAAAACTCGCTCAATCTCATAGTGGTCGTTGCAAAGTCATTTCTCAAAACTTAACTAATTTAATCATCAATACCCATTTATAGTTTATTGCCAAAAATAAGATTCAGTACTGTATTTTATACGGACATCTAGTGATATCCATCTAAGCTATTTTATTATCTCTTTTGACTCACCAGCACGCATGTTGGCTCTCTTGTATTTGTAATCATAATATTTTTTTAACAGTATAATATGCCACAACTAGTTACACGATTAGCATTCGCTAATTATTCAGTATCAAAATTAGTTTTTATATTGTTCTGTGCATAAATTAAATATAACTTCATGATGAACCACTAGATGAATTGAAGGGTGCAGTAAGTAATTTAAAATCCAAAGTCAGGTTTTAGAAGTCAAATTTTGTTTCTAATCATGCTCCTTAACATATTAAACTTCATTGCGGGTTGTTTTTGGTTACGGGCAAAGTATTTGTTATTTTATTCTGAGAAAGTTTTTAAAATATTGCAAGTTAGCTCTCATAATTTCAAACGTTTTTAGGGAGTCAGTGGTAATTAAATTTTGTTTACTACCTGCAAGTTGACATATTATAAAGCAAGACCTACAACTCAAGAATTATACGTTACCCACTGCAGTATGATATACTAAACCAAAGATATATTAATAATCTGGAAAACACATAATAACTACTTAGTTTTTCACATTATTCACTTTAAAATATATGTACTATTTCTTATAAGATCAATATTATATATTTCTACAAGCATAGGTATATAATCCTCAGTACAGTGTAAGTAACGTTTATTGTACTAATACAAGGAGAAGTAGTGGAGGTAGGCGTATTACTTTGATAAATCTGAATTATCAGATACAAAACTTAATTTCAGAGGTTACATTTTATGAGATGATGACAGTTTAGCTAAAGTGAGATACATACAAGGACCAAGATAGAGAAGATTTCTTAACTATCTAGGAAGTATGACATTAGTGTAGCGCGGTTCATTATTGTGTCATCGTCCTTTCATCTTCTTAGTGAGGATGGTATGATCAAGCGAGCTTTTTCATTATCCTACACTTTCCTACTTTTTTATTATTACGGGTAGCTACTCATAAAGCTTTTAAGGTCACGTTCTATGGAATCTCTTCGTCCTTCTAACTTACAAATACAAAATTTGCTCGTTACTACGTTTAACTTAATTGTTACTACTATCATTAAGCTATTGTTTATTTTATAACTAATACACCAGTATAGAGTAATTGCTTTTTTCCCAGATAGGTTCTATATTTTAATACAAATCAATTTATATAAATAGCTACAATATAGTTGAGTTTTTATTTAGTAAAAAATATACAGATTCGCAATTAATTAATTACTCCGATGGTTATATATTACTAATACGACATACTAATTAAAAATGGCCAAAAAAGTTTAATTTATTTGTAACAATGAGCACAATTAAATTATATGTAGTGTACTTCACTTAGTTATTCCATTCTTTGTTTAGAGTTCGTGTTCGATGATGAAAGGATTATGAAGGAAATGGGATTTTCAGGAAATTTTCCATCGCCTACTGATAAAAATATCACTTTTGTGTCGCAGAAGAAATTATTTCGTTGTATCACTAAAAAATGCCAAATTTCTGGAAAATCCTATGCATATCACAATCCTTTCATTGTCAAAAACAAACTTCAATAAAATTAATGGAAGAACCTGAGGAAAAAGAACCCTTGAGATTTTTTTAATTCTTTGAGATATTTGAATGATGACTCCTCAATGACGAGTCGCGTGAGTCTGAAATTGAATGATTTCAAATAAGATTAATTTTTTCAATATATCTGTATGAATTACATAAATTGGTACATATGTCAAATAATGTTTTGTCTTACATAAATAATTTTAATTACCACTTAAAATCAGCAAATAGTTTTTGTTTCTAAATAAATATTAATTATAGCCATATCTGAAGGGTTTCCGACGCACTCTGCAACTGCTCACGCCTAGACGTCCTGGCATTGGTCCTTCTCGACGAAAGTTTTGACCGCGCCTTCGAGGAAGACATGCGAGATTGAGTACTTTTTATGAATTATGTAACATATATCCAGCAATAAAATATGAATTAAACTCCTAATTGATTCAAAACGAGTTGCGGGGGTCTTGGATTGGGAATTAAATAGTTTAGGTTATTATGTAGTTGTAAAATTGTTTGTATTAGCGTTGTGGTTCTTGATTTTTAAGCCCCTTTGTTGGTATCAAGCCCATAAACAGCCTGTGGGCATATGGGACCTGCTTCGGTAGTTCGGAGATCTGCCTTTGAAGACTAATACGTTCTCCTTTAGGTGTATGACATTATCCAATCGTTGACAGATTTTACAGATTTTGGTTTTATAGTTGTATTATTTCTCCTATTTTGCTCTACCAAACTATTTTCATTAACTCAGACCATCGGAATGAAATTATTGGAAATTACTTGAAACTTTGAAGCGAATGGCGGGAAAACCGAGGAGAAACAACGAGAAAAAGGGAATTCTGCCAACAGTGGTGACACTGATTAGTCAGGCGGCAACACGATCTGACTCAAGGTAAGGGTAGGGAAATTCCGACAGTCATGTCGTACACTCTTTGCTGTTGTTTGTACTGGTTCACCGATTCGGACCTCTAGATATTTCTGTATGGAATCCCTATAAAAGGCTCTTCCCCATCGAGGGACTCCTGTTCGTGCCAACAGTCTGAAGCACGGCGCTCCTTTCTCCACATGCCCTCCTGTACTGATGAATTCTTTCCGTACTGCTACATAGAGTACTTTACATTGTAATAATTCGTTGCGCCTCATTTTTTACAGAAAAAGTCTAGTGATAAAAAACAATATTTACCCCAAAATAACGTAAATTAAGAACTTTGTTTAAAATACTCAGCACTTTTTGTGCTCGTCTCGATGGTAAACGTGTTTTATTCATTTACAGACATGGTATGATCCCTACAGTAAGGATGTTCCTAGATCACCTCAAATGCGGACATAGAGCCGTCGAGAAGAAACTACCGATGCCATAGCTGATGATGAGGATACGAGATCTACTAGAGATAAGGCGAATCGTTTTTCCATGTCGATTGTCTGCTAAAATATCTATTCAACGTAAACAGACTCTTTGACGAGAGTCCTAATTTTTACTGTAGTTATGCGAGACGTTGTCAGCAGTCTGCGAAGATTTATTGCTCCTGTGGTCTGACAATACTTAAGTGTAGAGAACAGCCGAAAAAGCTTTATAGAAGCTTTTAGCAGTTAAAAAACGATCAGTTATTTCTACATCCAAGAAGTTATATTTTGGGTTGACAAAATGAACCTTCCCAAAGAACTTAGAAAAACCTAGGCAATTCTTAAAGGTCCCCTGTTGCAAAATACGAAACAACTCTGTACGAGAGGAAGGCATATCTTTTTTCTCCTAAAGGACGACATCAGAACATTTTCAAAAGCTGGCCTCAAATAAAGGCTTGACAACTGACTGTCGGATGATCTCTTGCACTCCCAAAAATTCTTTTCAATAAGAAGAAAATAAGGTTATTTATTTTATATAGCAAATATTATCTTTCTATTTCACGCCATTATTTTCTTAATGGATATTAACATAGGGAAGGTCATTTGATGGTTGGTAATTGTGTACTTTTTTAATTGGTAACTTGCGAACATATTTATTCAATTCAAGCAAAAAGTTTTTCAAGGTGTTCGACGAGGTGTATAGACATGCACTTACCGTTTTCTACTTTATGCCTTATAATATAAAGTAAACGTAAGCCTGCTTATTTATATACATAAAGTAACATTATGTTTTTTTTATTATCCTTTTCTAGCGTGATTACAAGATTTTTATTCTGTTATTTCATGATACAACCCAGATGATACTTTATACAGCAATATAATTCCAAGAGTTATTTTACTTTAAGTAGCAGTAATGATATATAAATGTGAAAACCTGTGTGGTAAACTTTCACAGCACACGTGAGAAGAATCGGTAAGCGTTCATGTATTATGGCCCTGATACCTCTACACCTGTAGGATGGTCAATGTTGTCATGTCACGTTCTGGCACTAGCTGCCAATAAATCTAGCTGGCTGGCAGAGATACATCGTATTTTTGTTATTTATAACATATAGTATCCACGGAACTTTGTTACTCACAATATTGTTTTATTACACTGAATTTTGTTCAGTGTTCAATGTTGGTGAAGGATGATATAAAAGGCGGAGATTATGTTTAATTATTAATGTTTTTTAATGGTGTAGCCTGCTCATAATGATAAAAACAAATATTTTCAATAGTTAAACCATAAAAATATTGGCTAATAATATATAACAGAAACATCATTTGAATTTAGTAAACATTTTAACAGACTAAAACAAAATTCAAAATCTATAAAAACAATAATAAATTAAAGAACGTAATTATCAGTAATAAACGTAACTATTTAATTATACTTAAATATGCACTAATGATAGTTCTTCTTAGAGAACCCGATAATGGTAATAAATTCTCAACAAGATTAGTCTTACTCATCGCCGAGCCAAACACTTCCATCAAGACTCTACTCTGAGGCAAAAGATCCTCTATGTTTTTTATAGAGGAAATCCGTGAAGCAATTAATAATACATTTTATTACTAGTTATGTTCTATAAGTGACAAAGTACTGAAGATAAGTGTAAGATTCGTCAAAAACACGGCTTCAAGATCATTGAAGATAGGTCATTGTTCTCTCCTTGATCTAAATATCTTAATGGCTTCCACGATGAAAGGATGTATACGTTTCTTATGATAGATTTACATGGAGAATTTTGTATGTGTCCAGTTTTGTACCTTCCCAATCTTGAAAAGGAGCCGTTCAAAGTTAAAAAGTTACATTCATATAAAATATTGCAAATTCATAATTGAAACTCTGAACACAACAGGATACATTAGATAAATAAGGAAATCATGACATTGAAAATCTTCAACCTTTAGCTAGATCCTGAATACTGAAATTTATCATAGGAAACACTATAAAGTTCCTTTCAATAATAACATATCGGCTGTTAGGTGATTACTTACGTTTCCTTTGATATAGGAGTGTTTCATCATTTCATAAACTGAGTACCGGAAATAAAAACAAAGTTAAAGTAAATGTTCTACGCACTATTTACGGCCTAACTATTACACTGTATACGGATTTCCGCAGCAACCCATTGTTAGCCATTGCGTGAGCACAGTCCTTTTTGTGAATACATTTTTAGTGTGCTGTATTTTATTCTAATCATAATTCTGATAATTCTAATATTGTAATTAGTTAAGAAAAATAATCGTATGTTTACTGATAAAACCAAGTTTCTTAACTTTGGTTTGTTGCACTAATTAACCTAATTATTGTTCACTCAATAGCTGTGCTTGAAATGTGTTTAAGGAATAAGGTAATAACACAGATTACCGAATAGTCATTTCTACTTGTTACACACTATATCAATGAATGCGCTGTCGAAGATAACTTATAAATTAAAAACCAAACACTCCAATAATAGACTTTTTATTTCTGTGAGGTCTTTCGTGCTCAGAGAACTCATCATCACATTCACGTAACTGAAATTCATATCTGATGACGTATTCCTTGAGCATGAAAGGTGTCACAGAAATAAAAAGTATATTATTAGAGTGTTTTTAAATTGATAAATAATTCCAATAGGAAAAGAGCTTCTAGAATGTAAAAGATAAATTATTATGAAACTAATAGTTATTTTGAAATTGAAGTTTAATATTTCTAGAAAGAAACTAGTTTGCAACAAATAATTTCTTTTAAAACGCTCTTTTGTTGTAAATTAAAAACTTACTTGCGAGTCAGCGATTATTATTAACAGAACTCATTTTTATTTACAACAATAATTCCAATTTAATTGTATCCAAGGTCCACGTCCCAATTGTTATAAAAACTTCGTAATGCAGTGTTTACATTACGGATGTAACTTTCAGCATTATTATTAGCTTTGTAAGCTGATATCCTACGGTGTTCAATAAAATCCTTCTATACAAAGTTAAGTATGCAGTATTATCAGACACAATTATCTAAGGCAGTGAAAAGCTATTGAATACAATATTCTCTAACTTGCTACAGACGTTTGTGTATTTACATTCCCTCAAGGGACTAAACCAAATAAATTTGCTTGCTGAATATGTTACTGCTAGAATATACTACTGAACTTTTTTTCTCGTAGGCCAGTTCAATCTACAGACAAACAGTCTTCCGATGGTATACAGTAGTATTCGATAGTGTGCAGCATTATCCAATTGCACAGGGACTAATTCACCTTTATATTTCCTTTGAACTCTTTTACTTATTTTACAAAATGGCATTATTTTTCTTTTTTTGTATCTGGTCTATAAAAATACTGATTGGCCTTGCCCTGTGTTCTAGTGATACTTAAATGACCTACTATTGTTGAACTGTGAAAACAATCATTCAATAAATCTACAAACTTACTAGGTAAAAATGTTCGAATCGTAGTTTATACATTCTTTTTGTATATAAGTATATCGCGCCTTAAACAATAACATACATTATTTACATTATGTTTTACATATTGTATAATATTTTCAGTTTCCTTGTCCACATTCTAAAATTTGTGGAAATCTTTAAATGCTAGGAGCAAATTGTTGATAAGTTATTACATTACCTTTACTAATATTACTATTGTTACATTGTTGCATTGTTACTCTTTTACTTGCTTCGGTTTGTCCTGCATATTTCTGTTGCTTAATTTTAAGAAATTTGATAGGAATATCAATTATGAATATTATTTAAAGCACTGTTAAAATTGAAAAAGAACCAACATTTATTCTCGCTGTTGTTTGTGTGTTCCATAATAATAACAAATAAAAGTGCGTCAGCAAGCGCGTTATCCTCAGAAATTTTGAATTGTAGGCCTACATAGAAGGGCAATTTCGTAATCCTCTCATATATACTCAAGCATTTTAGATTTAAACTGTTTTCAAAAATCTCCCAGCTTTGAAAATAATTTTCGCATTCAATCGTCGATACAGACTTTTGATACTTTTGATACTCTCTCTCTCGTTCTTTCCGAGAGAGATTCAGGGGCCAAAAATGTCTGCATAGAAACCAGAGATGCAGCAGCAATGTGGCTCTACTTTAATAGCAAGAGTTGAGGTTTTGTAATACATAGTGTATAATATTGAGTCGGCGATACAGCTTGATCTCAATAAAGCATTGACTGTCTAAGCCATGTCATGATCTCATTAAAATTATTTAATCGGGAAATAAAAGACAGCTCTTTTATGGTTTTCTGGCCCAGACAAAAATAGATCGCTGCAATTTCAATATCTAAAGTACTATTAATGAACCGTGGTGTACAAGGTTTTATCTTTAGTCCTTTATTGTTTATTTTATTTACTGGTGGTCTGCCAAATATTTTAAATTCCTACAGCAATTTGATAATGTACTATGATGAATCCATTCCTTTAACTGCCAGTGACTTAGTGGAAAGTCTAGAAATAGTCTGATATATATATATATATATATATATATATATATATATATATATATATATATATATATATATATATGAAACTTGCTATATCTGAAGGAACAATAGGCTGGATTTTATTGAATCTATGGCAATGCAATTCTTTTTAGGATTGTAGGACTGTAGGTCCACGCCTAGTTTGACGAGGGTGGCTGACGTCACTTTTCTGCAGGGTAGGACAGTTAGTCCACGCCAACACCTGTGGACTAACTGTCCTACTTTTCAAAACTGACCTGGCCGTGCATTAGTTTTTCTACCTGCACTTATTCTTTATTCTGGTCAGTGATGCTTCCAATACATTCGCACAGCGTACTGCTGAAGCAGTAAATATTAACAACAGTTTATCCAAGCTATTACAGATGAAGTGGATTACTAATAGGGATTATATCTTAACGAATTCCATATAGCATTATATTACTATCTGATTAATTTGGCATTGTCCTAATGAATCAAACCCTATTAGTTTTATTCCCCTTTAAAGTAAACTGTTAACCGTTAAAAGTTTTAAAATTTGGTGTTTAGTTAATAAAAAAGCCCTAGTTAATATTGCTTTGTTTTCTCGAACAAGGTACTGACATACAAACTTCTGAGAAGCCTACTTCTGTAAAAAGTCAAATAAACTATGCGTTTTATAACTATATAAAAGTTATATAGTACATTCCTTTGATGTCTGCATACAGTACTCATCATGCATACTCAATATTTACTAAAGTGTACAGTTAAAGTAGACTTTTAATAAAACGTTTAGTTTTCTTATCTAAATATTTGTCATACTTGTGCTCAACAGTGGTCGCAAAAAAGTTTGAAATAAGAAGTGTTGTTATTATCAAGCTTACTCTATGCTTTCACGACTAAATGTAAGGTAATTTATGATTGTGCTACTATAAAAAACAATGTTTACACAGAACAATTTATTAAAGTTAACAGGCCCTTATACTATTATATAAATGTCTTGTTCTCTTTACCTGATTTTTCTGTGCATTCTTACGATATTTTAACCGTTGTTCTCCTAGTCGGAGCGAAAACGTATCCAATAAAGCAATAATCGTTACAGCCATTCTTAAGTTAGAAATGGCGTAACTAACCTGACTTTATTTTATATATATATAATTTTGTTTCATTCTTTTTGCAGCTGTCTTATGTAGTGTACTGAAAAACTATTTAGCAGTATAGCAGATATAGAGTTTAGATCTCGAAAAATCCATTCAAGTGCTGCAGTGTGAGTACGACGATCTATTATCAACCTCTCGTCAAAAGAAACCCGTGAGTCGGACAGTGGGTCCCAGGCCGGGACCGTGGACCCACTGTCCACCCCTTAAGAAGTAGGTAAGAAATGCTTCCGGCAGTTTTATGACGTGGACCTACAGTCCGTTTACCTCTTTTTAGAAAGACTAGGAATGAAATTTCAAATCTAATAAATCTCTTGTCTTTTATCTCAACATATTACCTTCTTATTATAACTGATAACAAAATGTCATGGAAAAATTTATCGTTTGCTTATGTCTTAGACTAAACTCTACACCATATGCAATCAAGAAAATGCTATTAGTACCAACAGAGCTACAATAACAGCCTATTTTGCTATATTCAAAAGTGAGATATGAAATTGATGTCAGAGGAGGATCATCAAAAGAAAATCTTCAGTGGGTGCTCGTTTTCAGGAAGAGGTTTATAGCTGGTCAGGGTTATAGGGAGATCTGTAGGGAAGTGTTTACACAGCTGTAAGTATTTACATAATTAAATGCAGCATACTAGCTAAATCTCTCATTCTTCAACAATATAAGATACTCTCGCATTCAACACGTCATTCGCTGGACTTCACTATGTCTATACACAGATCTACTCTCACTGAAACTGTCTACATATGTTGGGTCTAAATTTTTCAATAATCGAAACGAACTGAAGAAAATATAATACAGGAAACTGAATAAAATATATAGTCCTGGTTCGAGGGAAACCCTTTCTACTCAATGCAAAAATTCCTGATTTGGAAAGCTAACTCTCAAGACGTACCAATGTAAATGTATGTATAAACTGCTGGAATACATTATTCATTCATTCATTATTAAATGTTACTTGGCTATAAATTGTGACATTTCTTACACAAGAGATAAGGAGGTTGTTTTAAAATACAAACTATCTCCGCTGAATACTAAACCAATTAATTGTTTATGGCAGTTCAAAATTAGAATATTTTACCAGACGATTAGGTAAGTAACAAATTTGATAAATCCAAAAGGTAAAACAATGACAATCTCACCGACCAGGATCGTCCAATAATTGTGGGATGTATGACCTAGTTACTAATCTTTTTCAAAGTGACTTTAAAAGAATTAAGTATTGTGCACGAGAGTTCTGAATGGATTGCGATCGAAGTAGCCGATAAAATACTTAAGAGGGAAATAGTTGCAGTAGTAAATGACGGCGACCTATCGTGTAATCATGAGTGAGTATTCATGATTGTTACTTTATATGCAGCGGCAGGTGGTATCTGGAGACTTTATAGGGTTTCTAACACTCCTGTCGACAAGCTTGCATTAGTCGCTCATCCATTTCCACTTAAGTGCATTAAATGTATTACTATTGTAGACTAAAGTACGATATTAATTCATTGCCTACTCTTGTCGATTGAAGATACATTCTTCCATGAGCAAATCATATTAAACATTTTACTACAAATCCATATGAAATAATTTTCAGCTCTTGATAGTGCCTATTTGTTTGCATCCATCCTTAAATCTGTGAAAAAATCTTTCAAAAATGTTTTCAGAAACACTGAAGAAAATCATTCTACATAAATAAAAAATAACCTCTTCAAGTTTTTACTTCTGGAATAATTCATAATATGAACTTTTTGAATAATATAATTTTAGTCAACGGCTTCTTACGTTTGGAAAACCTTAAGATTTTAGTTTATGCAAAAAAATAGGCACTGTTAACAAAAGATTTTAACTTTTGTCTGGAAATGTTCAAGATTTAGCAATTTTACTATCACATATATAAACATGCATGTGTAAATGTGTGTATATATTTATTAGTGGGTATTCCTAAAATAACACAGTACTACATGTACACTAGACAACATATTCAGTTTAGTTCAACGATAGTTGAGTGTAAACTTTAACAAAATGCGTTTTCATTCACACAATATTAAGGTTACACTTTCAAAACATTTTGTATCAAATGGTTGGTTTTTGTAAGTCACGGTGTTTTTGGGGGTGGAGGTGTATCTTGATCGAACAATCAATGACTGATATGGCCAAACAATGATTAATCACAGAAAGCCAGAATGGTTCATCCTGCTGCTGCTTCTTTAGACAGAAGAATAATATTCCTGCTCAGAACAAAATGTCAGCATTTTAGGTATGTCAACAATACCTTGGCATGATGTGAGCCAATAAAAAGAACTCCAAAATAACTTAAAAAGTTTTGTTAATATGAGATTGGAAATAAAGGCGAGGACCAAGGTAGAGGACACTGATTTTCATCAACCAACTTACAGGAGATTTCTTAACTATCGAAGAGGGCTGACATTTTCGTCGCGTGGTTCATTGTTTCGCGTCGTCCTTTCATCTTCTTAGTCAAGATGGTATAATCAAGCGAGCTTTTCCATTATCTTACTCTTTCCCACTTTTCAATATTACTTTTAGCTCTACAATAAGCTTTTCATGTCACATTTTATAGAGTTGTCTCTGTATCGTCACCCTTTAAATACAAAATAATCTTATTATCACGTTTACCCTGAATTAAATTACTATCATTGGGTAATCGTTCCGTTATCTATGGCCAATATTCAAGGGTTATACAACCCTTTAAGAATAAGCTATAAAACTAATATTAATGAAACGATGGCAAAACTATGTTTAACGAAATATACGTAATTTGCACTAATAAATAACACAGTATAGTATATGTGGTACTCAAATTATTATTAATTGAAAAATAACTAAAATTAAGTAAATTCCATTGCTTTTTATAGTTCCATTTACTTTCGTGGATCTAAAACTTAAAACGTTTTCCTTGGTAAGTCCAATATGATTCTTATTATGATAGTGGTAAATATCGCCATACCGACCATTTCCATTTTAAAATAATTCCTTCATTAAAACTGTAAAGTTTTACTTCTCAAATAAACTTTTACGTCACCAAAAACCTATAAAACTTCGTATTTTCGATAAATCAGGAACATATTTACAAGCCATATAGGTATACTATCCCGAAGTAATCTGGAACGTAAGAGAAGAGGGGGATCTCTATTGTTTCTTATCTTGCACCTGGTACATCAGTTTTGAATAAACAATACTACGAAAACTGATACTTTCCAATTTAAAGTAATAATACTTCAGAGATGAAAATATGAAAATAATATTGCATATTTAATCTTTCTTAAAATCTAAATTTAGACACCACTGACGGTTTTGTGTTCACAATGTAGAAATTGTATTAATATTTTTCTTTATTTTCAAAGATGTTAATAAGTTATGTAGAGTTACGTACTCAATGTATCTGAAATTGATTCTGTCTTTCATAAAGAAAGTAAGGACAATCCCCTATAGAGATATTTTCTGTTATATAACTTAAAATTCAAAATTAAGCAGGGGTCACGGTTTTGCAACATTTAGCTTTGTTGATCACACTGTAGCCAGTCAGGTCAAAAACTTGATCTTTCTTCCTTCTATTAAACATTAATCTTCCTTCTATGCAGTAATTCAAGAATTTAAAATTATTATTGCTTAAATTTAACTACAGCCAGAGAGGTATGAAAACAGGTTTTTTACCTATACTCTAAGCTAGGAATCTATTTGGCGTTCAACTGTTGTTCTGAGCGTAAATTTCGACTTAAAGATGTGTTTTATATTTTATAAAAATATGATTCCAACATGACAATATTAGTTATAGAAATATTCCACGTACACAGCGAACTGTTAAATATTTGTTCCCACACAAAATATAGTTTACAAACGAATAAATACGAGTAAATACATTTACGGTTTTTATATTTATATAAGATGATTTATATATTATATAAGGTTAATCTTAGAAAATAAGGTTAGTAAAATCTGTACACGCCTAAATTTGAACACTGCTTTATTAATTTATCCTCTTTATTTGTATTTCTTCAACCTACTACTAATTATATAATTTAATCAAATATTTTATATCCAAATTATAAGAAATTAGTTTTGTTTTTGTTCTTTTATATAGAAAGTTTTGAAATAAGTATGTACCGTACCTTTGCCTTTATTTTTAATATAAAAGTACATGGTTATCAACATAGGCCTTGAAAATTTCATATTTTTAACAAATCTAAACATATGTGATAAATTCCTAATTACTCGACCTTTTGCAAGATAGAATAATTTATATTGTTGTTGTGATAATTCAAGGCAATATCCACGAATAATTAAGTTATCATACTTAATGTTGTGTACAAAACTGCGTAATAGTAGATACCACCCGCAATCACCATTAATTTATCACATTAATGTTTTTGAAACAATATTTCATTTCAAAAACTTTCACAATTCAAGAAACAGACGAGAAACACTCTGAAGCAATGCGAATGTTGAATTTAGCTCCATTTCACAATCCTCTTAAGTGCAGCGCCTGAAATTTGTTGCTGTTCCAGACTTGATTCCTGAAATCTGAAGTCATGTTCGTCTGAAGGAATCCAAAAACAGTCGGCGACGAAGAACGAAGAATCTGAAAACGAAACACTCGAATAGCTTCGACCTCAGAGACACCCAGACTACAAAAAATAGTGCAACCCTTTCCCACCATAGCTGCGTTATGACTTTGAAGCAGTCGGAGTAAAAACTTTAAAACCAAAATTCAAAATTAGTTGTCATTGGCATCTACAGATCTCATGGTTTTTTCTACTAGAATCCTTACTAACAGACCTGACGAACTATCAACATGACGTCCTGATGAGCAATTTCAATATAAACGTCTTGGACAATAACCAACAAACTACAAAACGATTAGCTTATTGAGTAATGTCATTTGACCTCGCGTTGCTAGTCAAAATCCCAACAAGAGACAGCAACGACACAATCACCTATTGGCAAAATTATCTCCTACCTTCCTAATATCGCAGTGTCTGTGGTAAATACGGCGATTTCTGGCCTCTATGGCCAAGAGGCCGTAATTAGTGGAACAGAAATCAAACGGGAGATCTAGTTTCCTTTCAAAATTAAAGTGAGACTTTCTAAATTTATCCCAACCAGTAGAGCAACAGTTTGAAACTTTTGATAGTTATTTAAGTTTTCATTTAGATCTATGTTGTCCTAAAATAACTTTCCCAAAAAACGTCAAACAATAAGTGGATCACTAAAAGAATTCTTCTCTCGAGAGAAAAAGCTTTTACTCTGAAATGTATAAACAAACTCAAGACAAAAAATTTAGAACATGATTCCGGAAATATAAAACGACTTATAGAATGTTGATCCAAGCAGCAAAAGCATATGTCCTTAAATCGACAATAGATGCAATTGTGGGTCTTTTCGATATGTTTGTAGAGGAATTGGAAAGTTGAAATCACAATTTAAGTGTGTTTCTCGATTTATCTAAAGCGTTCGATTGTGTTGTCCATATTACACTGCTTGACTGACTGGAATCTCATGGCATTCAAGGCGTGCCTCCCACACGGTTTAGTTCATTTCTAAATCAAATAAATAAAGTTGTTCAAATCCATAATCAATATTTCGTCACTGTAATTCATCGTAAAATCATCACTGCCACTCGGTATGCTGAAGATACGACTCTTTCTTTCAACAAGTCGAAGTCGGTTTTGGAACAAAACGTATTTGTTGGAATTAACAATTGTGTCCAAAAGTTCCACAGCCTCAATCTAAAGACAAAGTTATCTAAATCTAATATTATGAATTTTGCTTTAAAATTAGTATACCGAGAATGATCCATACATACTAGGACACCGTACTAGAAAAAGTCTATTCCTCGAACTTCCTTGGAATTTAGATTGATTGACTTGGCATGTATACATCGATTAAGTTTGCTCAAAATTAGCCTCAGGCATTTATGTTCTGAGGTCTTTGGCTAAATGTGGTCTAAGTAAAATTCTGGTAACGTCGTGTTATAGCTTGATTCATCCCCCACCTCAGTTAAGGATTGATATCGTGGGGTGCCTGTGCAAATAAATAAATTTTTAACAGTGTTAAAATTTCAAGAAGCAAGCGATCCTCACCATAGCAAAATTGAAGTTTAGAGAGTCGTGCAGGCCTACTTCCTAAAGGTTGCAACTCTTAATTCTGCCTAGCCTCTATACTTTGGAGCCTCTGACGTTGTATTGTATGTCTTAATGTGCCTTGACTACGGGCCGAGACATTCATTCGTACGAGACTAGACAACTACTGGGACACACAGGACGGTAGTTTATGAACGCTTGCCTTAACAGGCAGGATCATTTTATTAACATATTGGCTAATGAATTAAGTAACGCCTTTACGTTCATGAATTAAGTTCAAGGCGCTCAAAACACGCATGAAACTCTATTTAGCGTCAAATGCATTTCGTAATGTAAATGAGTTTCTGGCGTATGACTGGGTACCACAAAATAACAATACTTAATCCCGATCGAAATGGGAAGCATTGGGAATGAATGGTCAAATGTATGTCTCAATGAGAGCTCGATGTGGCAAATATGTCCAGATTTTAGCATTTTTTGATGTTTTCCATATAATATTGTCCCCGCAATATATAATTGAATATTGCCAGGCTTTGTTTATTGTGGTGTGAATATGTGGATAGTAGAACAAATTAATAGCAGTATCATGTTAGGCTTGTCGGAGTTGTATTCCTTTAAATCTACAAATTCGTATTTTTGATATATTGTTTAGCATTACGTTTTGTGCATTTTACTAATTGAAGGACTTGTAATAATATTGCATCAGTGGTATATATCCTTGAATACTGTTCCGTAGTATCCCAAACTACATGTAAATACTACGAAAAAAATATAGATTATTATCAACTTGGGTTTAGTCAGTTGAACATATAATTAATTTAAGTGAATTATATGTATTAATGATGACTATTTTATAGAATTTAAGTGTGGTTAGTAAGAAGAAGATAAATCCACTTTTTATTAGAATTTTTATTGCCATGTAAATTTATTCAGAAAAACATGAATTGGAGCAACGAAATAAATCCACCAAAAACAAGCTCAGTAACATGTCATGTGTTTGCCACAGTAGAGAGTTTATATATTTTATAAAATAGTAAAAATGTGTCTGTATTGCACTATTTTTATCGATGTGATTTGATTTTATTGATTTATACATAAGTATCACTATTATTTTGATTGAAAATAATAAATAAAATTTGTTTCCTGTTTGTTTCAAGATACAAATTATTTGTTCCTGAACATAGTCATACATTTATATTTAATGATCCTGTTGATCAATGTTAGTATTATTGACGTGGTTTATAGCAGTTTGGGTAGTTTTTTCAACAAGAAACAGATTGTAATTTTACCTATAATATTCCACCTTGCTTTAGGTAGCAGTCATGTTATAAGAATGTAAAAAATGTGTCTCGTAAACGTTTAGCAGAGAAGAATCGGTAAGCGTGCATGTAGGATTCCCTGGTACACCTAAACCCGTAGGGTGGTCAATGTTGTCATGTCACGTTCTGGCACTAGCTACCGATAAATCTCGCTGTCTGGCAGAGATATCTCTTATTTTTATTATTCATAACATACAGTTTCCTCATACCTTGTTATTCATGACGCTGTGTACTGAATTCTCAGCAGTGTACTGAATGTTGTTCAATGTTCAATATTGGTGATATAAAAGTTAACAGGTCATCTATCATAATCATTTATTCAGTTGTACAACTTCAACGATGTGCTCATTAAAATAAGAATATAATATACAAAATATACGTATATACCAGTAATAATATGATGTAGACAAAAACAGCCAATAGTTAACTAATAAATTATTGCGTAACATTCACAAATAATAATATAATAACAATAAAAATAATGAAATAAATTCCAAAATCAGTGTATAAACTTTTCTATAAATGGAATTAAATAGCAAATAATTAAATCACATAAAGATGCGTAATAAATATAAATAAGCGACCATAACATATGCATTGGGAAGTATTAGCAATAGTACTGTTTTTAATGATCCAACAAGCTACCTGATAATGACAATGCTCTCTTTAGAAAGAAATTGCTTTCAGCCAATTTAATAAACAATATCGAGCTCAAAGGGGTACTCTAGGGTTTAAAATCTACCAATAGCATCTGCAACCGGTCAATCGCCTTTTTCTTGTATTCTGTTAAAGATGCAAAGAGCACTTATATATTCATATTACAAAAGATGAACGTAAACTTCAAGATAGGCGTTACTAGACTTTGAAGATAGGAAACCCCTGGAGCATACAAAAAATTAAACCAAAGACGTGAACTGTTTCTGTGAAAGGTAATGTTTGAAGAGAAACAGAAACGAGAATCTTAAAGATGTAATAGGTATTTTAGACAAATAATATAAATTCACGTGTACTAGTCTAGTTGCAATCAAATTCAATCTGCAAGCGGTCAATCGCCCTTTTCTTGTATTCTGTTAAAGATGCAAAGAGCACTTATATATGCATATTACAAAGGATGAACGTAAACTTCAAGATAGGCGTTACTAGACTTTGAAGATTGGAAACCTCTGGAGCATACAAAAATAAATCAAAGACGTGAAATGTTTCTGTTAAGGTAAGGAACTCAATAAAAATGGCCTCACGGTCTTGAAGGTGGTCAGTCTGTTGTTTTATTCTCGATCCTACGTTTTAAAATTAAACACTTTCTTATTATAACACTAATCAGGTCATAATTCATATCTTCAATGACAAAATGTACTTCATCCATTTTTAAAACATTCAACGCTCAATTTTTTGCTCTTCCTTTTAATAAAGATATGAAAAATTACCATTGACAACACTGCATCACCTTACACAGACCGTGGCTCACGCAACAACATTTTAAACGGGCAGTATTATAAACGTCTGATAAAGAATTTGTGAAATGTATCTTGTGTAAGGTTTGTAAGTTTGGTTTAGTTTAGGGTTGTGAAATATTATGAGCAAGGGTTGCTGTAAGAGGATTTAATAATAGGTTAGATGGGCAGTACAACGCCCTCAAATGAACCAACACATATTTTATTTGTGAAATCTCATTAAATTGATTAAAATTATTTTAATTAACAATTGATAACGTCAACCGACATATTAAGCACAAATTTTAATACCTTAATACTTTGAAGACATGTTTAATATTAAATTATTCATTACAATTTATGTTTAATTTAATTAACTATAACTTTTACTAGTAATTTTGTAGTGTTGCAATAAATATGAGTTCATAGACTAACGTGAGAAACTTTCCTTTAAAATATCTAAACATTTACATAAATTTACATTTTCGAAATTGTGAAAATTTAAATAAAATATAGGAATTAAGAAAATATGAATTTCAATATTAAACTATTCATTCGATTTCTACACATTATAATCTTTGCTTTTCATTATATTAGGTACAGGTACCTTGGAATTGTAAATGATTAATGAACCCTGATATATATATATATATATATATATATATATATATATATATATATATATATATATATATATATATATATTACTAAGTTCCTAAAATTACTTACATTTTATTGCACTTGACACTTATTACGCCTAAAGATATTTTTCCCGCACACGAACACAAGCACTGGCACTCCCGAACGTCGCTTTTCGAATTCCCGTCCTCGACTTC
This sequence comes from Homalodisca vitripennis, assembly GCF_021130785.1. Lineage (NCBI taxonomy): Eukaryota > Metazoa > Arthropoda > Insecta > Hemiptera > Cicadellidae > Homalodisca > Homalodisca vitripennis. The sequence continues at coordinate 96,771,712 of NC_060215.1, forward strand.
CTCCTCTCTTCCTTGTTCTTCAGTTTTGATGTTGTTCTCCCGCCAGCTCTCCATGACCACGCCTATGCCAAATCTCTCCATCGTAATTGGTGAGTACCAATTTTTCATATCAGCATGGCTGTCCCTTACATCGTCGCACGGTTTTTAGAAATAAGCATTTCCGCTGCTTAACAAGCATTTCCTGTTTGTTCATCATCGGTGTCTGGGCGGATGTGCGTATCCACTTACATCCGGAGGATGTTTGTCTCGAATTGTAATACAAGACTTCTTTTCCAGCAACTATCTGTGCATTGATTCTATGAATTTTATTTTACTAATAATTACGTATGTCTTACATTCCCCTGGCTTAATGACGATTCTACCTACGAATCGTACTTACTGTCTAATTAAGGTTATCCATTGGGTGATGTTTCTAATGTGGATGAGGTAGATGGCTATAAAAAGAAGCAGTGTTAATATAGAAGTCCAGGCTAATAAAATGTACAAAATGAGTTCCGTGTTGTTTACTATGTTGTTGTCGTCGTGTTTTAGCTGGAAGTGGTGTTGTCTTTGTAGATTGTGAACGAAGTAGGTGAATGCGCATGTAGCTCGGAGAGTAGGTAGTGTTGTTTTGTTGAAAATGCTGTGTAGACATCTTTCTCGTTGTCTACCAAGTCATGTATTTGGTGTTCTGTCGCAATGTCACAACACCGTTCGAAGAAATCTCCGACGAACGTGAGCGATCTTCTGTTTCTATCAGGTTATTGTCTTTGGATGAATGGGAGGTGTTCTGCTACCATTTGTTGATGTATGAGGGTTTCTAATGTGGAAAGGTTGTTCTGTATCTTGCAATAGGTTTGGGAGTTGTTGAGGTATTTTAGGGTCAGAAATTTAGAGAGGGTTCGTTTTTAGGTAAATTTTGCTGTGTGTTGAAAGGAATTTTGTATATGATAGGGATGGAACTGGTATAAGGTAGTGTCTGATGCATTGGAGTAGAGTACGCTCCTGTGAAGATTTGTACTAGAGGCTTATTGGGTTCTCCATGTTGTGGGTTGATGTGCTGGCAAAGGTGGTCGAAAGAGGCATGGCAAGTACTGTGAGTAGTAGTAGGAAGTGCTGTGAAGACTTCATCTGTCTCGTGGGTGGTCGGGATCGGTTAGAGTGCTGTAGACTGGTGTCTTGTAGATTGGTGTCTTGTAGACTGGTGTCTCAGGTTTTAGTTGGCTTTTTGATGTCGAAATTCTAAAACTTAATATCTACAGGTTACATATACATTTTAGGTTAATATTTTATAATTAATACATATTTATGCCTAAGGTTTTTATTTTACAGAAATCTTTTAATGACCTCTCGATGGTGTGTCGTATTTCCCAAGCTCTATGTAATAATGTTTACTAAGCATCTTAATCTCTAGTGTTCCTCTGTCATGATTAATAATTCTAGGAAATCCAAATGTGCAGAATAGGTTTAATAATTTTTGCGCTACCGTGTTCGCATCTGCATTTCTAAAAGGAGTTTCAAATGCCATTCTAGTGCAGGCATCGGTTGTAACTAGGATATATTTGTAACTATTACTTTGTGTAATATTACCTACAAAGTCTATTGTTAGTCTGTCGAAGGGCTTTATGGAGGGTGCAATAGGTTGTAGTAAGCCGTAATTTTTGTACGTTTTTGGCCTACGTAGTTGACATTCTTCACAAGTTTTTGTATATTGGAGGATATCACTGTATATATTCGGCCAGTGATATCGTAATTTAATTTTTGAAGCTGTTTTGTAATGTGATAAGTGTATACCCATGTAGGGGTTGTCATGGAATATTTTTAATATTTCTTGTGTTTGTTTTTGGGGTATAGCCAATAAGTTTCTAGTTTCTCGACCGTTGAAAGTTTTGAAATATAACCATCCATCTATTTCTTCGTAATGTTTTGAAGCCCGCCTGATTTTTGAAGTGAAAACTTCTTTAGGCGCGTTGAGCGTTTTGGTAGAGGGTAAAATCCTCGGTTCGCGTCACCGACATGCTAATGATACTAACCTGCATGAAAAAGTCAGTCTCGCTGTGTTTTTTTAACCGTAGACTTGGCCGCGGACTACTAACCTGCATGAAAAAGTCAGCCTCGCTGTGTTAAAACTGTCCCGGCGGAGTATGAAAACAGACTGCGAAAATCAGTGACCTTTACGGCTTCCTCTCGCGATTTAAAAGTGAAGCCAATGTCGTACAATTCTGTAAGATGCGTCAAATTAAAGCTCTTAATATTGGCAATCTATTGGTTACATTTTTAAATATTAAAAAAATTACGAAATAATTTTGATTATTGTTTACATTTTACATAGCGTTTACAATGACAAGAAAAAAGTAGTAAGCGAGGATTTTTTTTTTTTTATTTTTTGGTCAGACAAAATTTGTCAGCGAGAAAGTTGTGTGAAAATAGATGAATATTTTTTTTTGTAATTTATCATTTATTTATTGGAAGTCTAGTTTAGACTGTAGTAGCGTATGAAGTGATGAGTGAACGTTTCTGCCGGAACTGTAGTTGGCGCATTGGCTCACTGATACAGTATTAACTCAATAAATTAGTTTATTGTGCAATAAAAATACCTTTACGAAAGAACCAAGTTAATTTAACTAATTTATTAGTTTTAAAAATATTGTGGGTTTAATTGTTATTGCAATTATATACTTTATCCGTAGCAATAACTGTATTATTTACAACGGTGTTCAACTCACTGTTGTTCACTCGGTGTTTACTCACTTATAAATGAATAATGAAAACAACGAATATATTTTTAAACATTTTTAATATTTGTACGAATATTTGTATTTAAAATTTAGCATTATTCATTTTAATTATGTTTTTAATATTTAACCTCTTCATCATGAAATGAGTATTATTACGGTATAAGATTTATCTTATTAGCGTGGTAAAATAGATTTCTAGTTATTTGATAATATTTTTTCGTGGATTTTAAAATTGGAAAATTAAAAACGCGTCACATTTACAATTACAGATGTACTGCTACTATAACGTATTGTTAATTACTCTCAACTTAATAGTTCCGTTTTCACTTCTATCGGCAGTCCCACGACTGCTACGGTTTTTTTATTTACCGCCTTAGGTGAGGTCATCGCAAGGCGTATTTGTTTTAAATAACTGTCTTGAGCTTGTAGAAGGGGTAGATTTGTCAGTATTAAAGTATTGACGGTTAAACACACGTCCGTGAATTCTTCATCCAAAGGTTGTTCTAAAGGATTTCTGCTTAAGGCGTTTGCTAACACGTTTGTAGCGCCACGTTTATGTTTTACTACAATGTCGTAGTCTGTTAATGACAGTGCTAATCTGTTAATCTAGTGGAAGTGTGCTTAAAATTTTTATAAAACTGTAATGCGGCACAGTCCGTAGAAACTGTTGTTTGTCTACCAAGCGTGAATTCTCTGAAGTAGTTAACAGCATAGGTTAGCGCTAGCATTTCACGTTCAGCATTGCTGCAACGCATTTGGGTATTTGAATATCTTTTTGACATGTAATAAATTGGGTAAATTCTATTATTTTCTTCATCTAACTGTACTAACGCTGCTCCGCATCCAATCAAACTGCTATCTACATAAATGTGTGCTTCCCTGCTGTCCTTTCAATGTGATAGTAATGGTGGGTTTGTCAAAATTTGTTTAATTTTTATAAAAGCCTGTTCACATAAGTCCGTCCATTTAAATGCTATTTTTTTATTTGAATCTTTTATTATCTCAGTAAGGGGTTGTGCTATTTTGGCATAATTTTGGATGAATCTGCGGAAGAATCCTGAGCATCCTAAAAATTGTCTCACTTGCCTTACACAAGTTGGTCTTTTAAATTCGGTGATAGCTTCTACTGACTGTTTTTGGGGTAAAATGCCTTCCCTTGATAGGCTACCTCGTGTCCTAAAATGTTTACACTTTTGTAAAGAAATTTACACTTTTTTGTATTTAGTTTCAAATCAGCTTTTTCTAGTTCCTCTAATATAGTTTCTAGATTATGTAAGTCATTTTCAAATGAGTCACCATAACAAATTAGGTCATCCACGCAACAGATGACTTTATTATAAAGGTAACGGTTTAATATAGCATTCGAGGCTTTACTGAATAATGTGGTTGAAGTTGAAAGTCCCATCGGCAGTCGGCAAAACTGTAGAAGCCTATCGGGTGTTTTTATTGCTAGGATATGCCTATCTTCTTTCCTAACCTCCATGGAATAAAATGCATTTTTATGGTCTAATTTTGTAAATGTGTGCGCTTTGTTCAAAGAGCTTAAAACCAGGTTTACTGAAGGAATGGGGTGGGCATCTGTTTTCAACTGTGCATTAACCTTCCTGAGATCCGCTACCATTCTGTCGCTTCCATCTTTATTTTTCACTAAAAATACTGGGCTTGCATAGTCTGTGTAATTCTGACATTCCTATAATATTTTGATTTGTTTAATTTTTCCCTTTCTGTTTTACTCTGTCTATACGGTGGTGAGTTTACAGGTTTCGTATTCGGTTTTAATTCGAGTTTAACAGGAGGCATGTTTGCAGGAGTTAAATCGATTACCTTTGTTGTAAATGTGTCTGTATTTTTGTAAAAACGTCAAGGACTTTTTGTGTTCTTGGAGGTTTAAACGTGGTGAGATATCAAATACTATGCCGTCCTTATCTGTCAATATTGTTTTTCCTGTATCACTTGTAGTGGGATGGTGTTCCAGGGTAGGCTGTGGTTCAAGAGTTGGGTAATGTATATGTCCTATCGTAGTATGTGCGGGTATCCTTTTTGGGAAATTTGGATTATCTATCCCTGTTCTACCTAATTCTACTAGCCCTAATTAACTATTTTCTTATATCAATAGTAACTGCATGGACCGGAAGTTTTCATTTGGTGGGGTAATTTTGAGAAAACAGTGCTAGCTATATAATAACTGTCTGTAAAATTTATAGATTTATTGATTCTTGGTGTTATAATACCCGAGTTAATCTGTGTTCTTGTAACGTATGGGTGGTTGGTTTTTTTGAAAATATTTTCTTGATTTTTAAAAATATATAGGATTATTGTTCTTGCATATAACTGAGTTATATTAAAAACCTTGAACTCATTAAATAATAATTCAGATGAATAACTAGTTGGTTTTTGTAATGCCGCTTTCATAATGGCTTTCTGTGAAGTATGTAATGGTAGAAGAACAGTTTTATATGCTCCGCCCCAAGCAATGATACCAAATTGTAATAATGATTGTACATATGCGTGATAAACTGTTTTCATAAAAGCCGGCGTTAATATTTTATGAAGAACAGAACATATAGAAATAAACTTTCTCAATCTGTTCTTTAACAATTGCACATGAGCTGTCCACTTAAGTCTACTATCAAATATTACACCGAGGTACTTGTAATCTGACACTCTTTCAACAGTTTCGCAGCCACAATCATTCTGGCCTGCACAAATATGGAGTTTCAAAGTAAGGTTCACAGGATCTCCGTCAGCTCTCAGTGATATTGCCATACACATTTGGTTTTATGTAAATTGACTGTGAGCTGATTTTGGTCAAACCATCGCTTGACAGTGCGCAGCCCCCGCTCCGCCGCTCCATATGCTTCCCCCCAGCTGGATCCCTCGAACAACAAGGCTGTGTCATCTGCATATAGAAAGATCTGGCCACCTAAAAGGTTAATTTTACCAATATTGTTTATATAAATTAGAAACAAAAGTGGTCCTAATGTACTACCTTGAATAACACCATATTCAACCTGTTTTGTTAAACTATGATTACCTAAAATTGAGACAACCTGATATCGCTCGCTTGGATAATTTTTAAACCATTCCAAAGTCGTACCTCTAACACCTATACAAACTAGTTTTTTTACTAGTAACTCTCTATAGACTGTGTTAAAAACTTTGGCTAGATCTATGAAAACTATTAGTACTTTCTTATTACGCCCAACTGCATCATGAATTTTTTTTGTATATGAAAATAAGTTATCGTTCAGGTTTTTATCATTCCGAAAGCCAAATTGGTTTCCATACAAAAATCCATGATTAATAACGTAATTTTGAAATTGTTTTCTAACACACTTTTCTAAAATCTTGGCGAGGACACTTGCAAGAGTGATAGGCCTGAAACTAATGCACTGATTTTTTGGACCTCCTTTGTATATAGGGATGACTTTTCCACTTTTAAACGCGACCGGATAAATACCTTGTCTAAAACTATTATTTATTACGTGTGAAAGTGGAAATTTAAGAACTTGGATGTTTTCTTTTATAGACCAAACTGGTAGGTCGTCCAGCCCGGGGGGGACCCACCTCGCATGTCCTGTACTACTTTTACAATATCCTGCTCAGAGACGGGTTCCAGCTGAAATACGGAGTCCACCCTGTGCATGTCGTCGTCCACTACACACTCGGCCACAGGAGGGACAGCGGCGGCCAAATTAGCTCCCACTCCTACATAATACTCATTGAGAGTATTCGCCACATTGATAATGTCTGAGTTCAAAATATTATTCTTGTTCGATGAAAATTGTTCAATCGGAAAATTATCTTTTTTAGTCACAGTGCCTGTAATTTCTCCAATATTTTTCCACAGTAATTTGCTATTGTTTCCCGCTTTACAGATATTCCTCCTGTAGTATTGGCACTTTGCATTTTTAATTGTTTTATTTAAGATATTTCTATAGTTTTTAAAGTTTTTAAGCAGCACTGTATTAAATGGTTCTCTTTTGCAACGTTGACTTAATTTATCTCTAAATATAATCGATTTGATTAAACTATTTGTGATCCAAGGCTTAATTTTTCGTTCCCTAGCCGAACAAAATTGAGACTTTTTTGATTTTTCCATTATGGTCTGAAGTATTTCAACAAGAACATTACAGCTTGAATTTACGTCATCTAAACCCGTTACTAAGTTCCAATTCTGATCAGAAATGCATCTACAGACCAAATCTTTATCAAATTTGTCAATATTGTTCTTATTTATATTATTTACAATAGGTACTTCTGTCCTAAGTTTAGTAACTATAAGATAATGATCTGTCATACTTGATTTTATTAAGCCCGATTCAATGAGATCTGTGTTCTTTATATCAACGAAAATGTGGTCGATGCAGCTAAATGAATTTTCCGTAACTCTAGTTGGAATATTCATACAGCTAACAAAACCGGCGCCGTACAATACATTAAGATAACGTTGTGATAACAAACTTTGATTTTCCTGCAAAATGCAGCAATTGACGTCACCAATTAGCCAATGTATTCGGTCCCTGGGTCTATTGCTGCTATAAAATTCAAGGTCATTAATGAATAAATCGAGATCATTATCTGAGGATGGGCTGCGATACACCGCGAGCAAACTGAGCCGCTCACCGCCAACCGTCATATCTACTCTAATACTTGTGGCCCCATGCATACTTACCTCCTCATACTCTACTCGAAAACATTTATTGACACACACAATTACGCCATCAGTCTGGTTCCTCTTTCGTTTTTTCATAATCACATCATACCCATCCATACAACCAGCCATACTACAACTTTCATCTAACCAGGTTTCTGTTAAAACAATAATATCAAACTTATTACCGAGACTGTTTAAGATACATAAGAGTTCGTCTATGTGTCTGTTATAACTCCTAATATTTGCATGTAAAATTGTTATACCACAGCTGTCTGAACCATCAACGTCTCTCTGGGAAAAAGTAAAATCCCCAATATCCTCATACACTACTGGACTTACTACTCTAAAATCATCAATCGCTTCATTCAAAAAGTCATTCATCCCGCACACTCCTGCTACCGAACCCGCACTACCCGCTCACTATATTTCATAATTATCTTCAACTATTTCTGACTACATTAATAGTCTTAATGATTATACATTTAAGAATTATATGCATACATCCATCCACAACACACCACACCCAGTCTTACATACATACATAACAAGTCCCATCATACAAACTCGCGCGCGCGCGCACACACACACACACACACACACACACACACACACACACACACACACACACACACACACACACACACACACACACACACACACACACACACACACACACACACACACACACACACACACACACACACACGTATTCATTATCATATAGAATCATACACGTACATAACTCCAACATACTTACACTTAGTACGCCCTATTTAATTAGAATCAATTGCGTGAAGTACTTAATTTTAGAGTTACTGTAACATGTTATTTAAGAACAGGACATATTTATTACCAAATCTAGATTATAGGTATGTGTTTAATTATGGTTAATTGTTAATTTTAATTTAGTATTAATTTAAAGTTCAGAGAAGTCTATGATTTACAAGTACTTTTATTACACACTTGTAACCCTCCCAATTACTTACATTGACATACTGTGACTTCTTAACAATGTGCAGATTAATAAGTAAGATTATTGTAGTTAAAATAACTGAGTAAGACCTGTAATACAGAGATAAAGGATACAAATAATATCTTAACAACATGGAAGAAGTTATCAACAAGAAAAAAACAGGCTCGAGACCATAGTGAAAATGAAAATTATACCTGTTAATACATTATGTGTGTATACTCAATCAACTCATGAACGTATTTAACCAATATACAAGTACACACTAATTCATTAAACCATTTATAGTCTCTTGATTCGATTATTACTAACAAATTATTCCAAATGTTCCAAAAGTAAAATAAACTAAATAAAATACTTCTTCTATACTGAAATGACATTTGATACATTGATTTAAATTTTTAAATTACATTAATCCAAACAAAATATAGCTAAACTAAGCTTTTAATTCAAAACTAAAACCATTTACCTACTCAAACCTGGGTAAAATAAAGATGTACTTTTAATGTACTACAATGAAATAAAGTTCAACACTTCAAGAAATTATACCGTACAGACTTGAATATAATGTATATAGAAACTAGTCCTGTATGTCATATACATAATTAAATACTTAACTTAAAACTCCCAAAGAACGATTAAAGATAATTTATAATATAAATCCAATTTATAACCAGTTCTAGGAAAGCAGCGTTAGTTAATTCAAAGTATATGTATTAAATTGATAAATAAAAACTCACTTAAAGTTAAAATGTAGTTGGATTGCTAACATTTTCCCAAAGCTAACACAATTTGGTTTAAATACAGTTTGTGGTGATTACATATTGTTTTAATCCTTCCATTGAATAATTACCAAAGACCATCTAATAAAATATTCACCATATACAGTAGGTGCAATAGAGCCAAAATAGTCAGGTTCAATTTAATTAATTCATTTACATGTAAAAGACCGTAAAGATTCAACTTAAAATGGTTATTTATATTGAAATTTAAGAAATTAAAACGTAAATAGTAATAAATCAAGGGAAGTCTATCAAAGTGATTACAAAGAAACTTTAACAAAAATTTTGTTTATAACAATTGGTAGAACTAACTGATTATTTAATCCCTACATTAAACTCACACAACTCACTCCGGTGAACCACCTGGTGTAGTTTCGCACCTTATCCCTTGTGTTGACCGTGTGTTCTGTGATGGTGATGGTGATGCTGCCGCTCTCTCGATGTCTTCAAACGATGAGACCCTCTGGGCTGGAGAATCAGCCGTCTTCCTCACCATGATCCTTCCCTCTATGGACCAAGCGTAAGCCAGCTTCCCAAATTTAACGAACGCCTTGGCGCGCCCCAGGATGGCCTTGTTGTGTGCGGTCAGATGCTCACTGATGAACACCGGCGCTCGTGGAAGTGAAGGTGCAAAATCTGTAGTCCCAATGCGATTTTTTCTTGCGGCACTCAGCCATTCGCCACGAATAGATCGAGAGATAAACTGGACCACGATGCTGGGGTGAAATCTTCTGTCTCTGGGAGCCGGGAGCCTGTGAGCGATGGAGATTCCTCCCCTGTTGAACACAACTCCGATCGCCTTCGCAATCGACTCGATTACGGCATAAATGTCCTCCCCCTTTGTTACCGGCAATACCCCTAATTTCAATATTGTTCAATATTGATCTCTGTTGCAGTTCGTCGATCTCCGTTTTTAGCTGAGAAACATTCTCAGCCAAGCGTTGGTTTTCTTTTTTCAGCAAACCACAGTCTTCTTTGAGCGTCAAATTATCTTTCTCAACGGTGGAGAGTTTAAGCTTGACTTCCTTTAACGAATCGCGAACAGACATCATAGTCTTTTCCAAAGATGCAAAACTTGCACTGTTGGACTTCCTGGCATCTGACATCTCCTGTTTAATGTTTTTTAACAAGTCCATAATTATAGGATCGTCACTGTTTGTTGAGGAAGCACCGTCAACGTCACACTCGTCACAGCGCCACGTAGTTAGCGCCTTCGCGAACATCTTCGAAAGTTTAGCGACGGTTCGGATCCGGCAACAAGTAGCATGAAACTCCACACTGCATAACGAACACTTGGCTACCTCTTTGGCGTTAGAGGTATTTAACTGACACTCACCACAGACCATGGTTACACACTTGTGATAAATTTCAAAATTAAATATCAATAGCTATAAAGCGTATCCTTATCGCCAGTATTCCGGAGGGTAAATATAAATAAACAAAAATAAATAAAAAACCGAAATTATTTTTAAATCAGCATAGATACGAAAAAACTTAACAATTAAAGCAGGAAACTTGCCGACAGGGCTGAGCGGGCAGGCGCGGGCGGACCGGCAAACTAAGAGAGGCTTATCGGAACGACCTTTCGCATTGGCGGACTGATGTTATGACCGGCAAAGTGATAACGACTGATGATGATGTTACTTGCTGTACTTCTAATTCCTGTGTCTTTTTAAAATTCTTGATATCTAACTGCCACTGTTCATTCATAGGTATTATATGTTCAATCTGATATTTGTTAATTTTTATTGTTTTATTTTTATAGTTTAACTCCACGCAGTTCTGAAATAGGAATATGTTTCCTTCCAATATTGGGCTGTTTAGATCAGGTGTCACATAAAACGTGTCTTCAAGTATTACTTTGCCAATTTTTATGGCGATTTTCGTCGAACCCAAAACTTTTAATGGTATACCGTTAGCCGATATCAACGAGGGTATGTTGTTAGTATTTAATTTTGTCTCACAAACTAGGTCTGCTCTAATAATGTTTATGTTACATCCTGTACCTATAATGCAGGGTACTGGATGTCGAGGGTTTGTGGTCAAGGCTACGTCTATTGTTAGGACAGGTATCTTCTTCGTGGTTTTATTTTCGCAATTAAACATGAGTTCATAAATATCCTCTAATAATATTTTTTTATTTTCCCTCGGTTTGTGTATCCTGTCTTGCGTTATTTCTTGCAAGTTAGTACAATCTATCATATTCTGTTTCTTCTGTTGCTCTATGTGATTCAAAATCTGTATTGTGTCTATCTCAATGGTTTCTTCCAATCCAGTATGTGTGTTTACCTGCCCCATTGTACTACAATCTGGGTCCTGTTTTACGTGCGCTACTCCCTTTAATATGCTAGGTTTTATCTGTCGTGTGAAATTTTCTGAGACTGCACGGTTTCTTGTAAAGATGGGTTTATTTATATTTGTTGTCCCCGTGGGTTTGGTTCGCTTAGGGTTGGGGTTGGATTGAACACAGATTGAAGTTTTATGGTGTGTATAGGCTTTTGCATAATAGCTCGTTCAATTTTTTTTCTTCTTCTTTAAGGGTGGGAATTCTTGATTATAATCTATGGCTTTAAATATCATGGTGAATGGTTTTGGCTTCTCCTATCACTGAAGGTAACGTGTTTAATCATAGGTGGCCTTTGGGTTTGTTTGGGGTAGTTTGGGCTTACCATATATCTATTCTGGTGAGGACTAGGTGTTCTATCATATCTTGGCTTATATTTTGAGTTTTCATAAGGGGATGGAGACCTTTCGTACTTGTGGTTATGATTTGAAATTTGGTTTGTACTTAGGGTAGCTACTAAATTAGTTAGGGTGTTAACTTCTGTTTGTAGTTTATGGATGATGTTTTGTTCATATAAGGGTGTAATATAGGGTCTGTTTGCTGCAACCCTATTGTACATTTCTTTGTTTTTCATTTGTGTTAGAACTAGCTGTTTTGTAATTTTTAAATTAATCTCTAGATCACTTAAGGTGTCGTTTTTCAGGCCTATAACTCGTTCACAGATTTCTAGTTTAGTCCCTGTATGATAAAATGTATAATTTGCTTGTCCTGTATTGTAGGGTCATATCTTCGGCATGTTGTTAATATATCAAAAAACATAGGTTAGTGTTGGCTCGTTCTCTCCCTGTATTTTGTGTTCTAAAATCATTTGTAGACTCTGGGTTTGTGCTAATGGAGTGAAAGCCTCTGTGAAACTTTTAGCAAGTTGATCCCATTGTATGGCTTCCCCTCGTTGTTTTTGCTTGAAGTGTTTGAACCAAGTTAGTGCTGTGCCTGATAAATGCGCTGGGAATAAATTAACTTAAGTGTTATTTGTCCATCTGTTTGAAGTTGCTGCCACTAGGAATTTTTCTAAAAAATCTTGTGGATTTTCACTCTGGAGACCTGTGTAAGTTCCAGCTGATATTAACGGTATGTTTTCCCCATGGTTGCTGTGTTAGTTCTGTCAGGTAGTGTATGTGGCTCGTAATGTTGTGCTAAGGTTGGGGGTGCTTGTGTCTTGATGTCCGCCTCAGGGTTATGTACTGTGTCATATAAATTAGTTTTCTGCGCTAGAAGATCCTCGATTGTAGCTTGATCCTTATAGTTTTCCCTGTCCTCTTCACTGAGGTGAGTCTTTCGTGTAGTTAATTTATTAAAGATGGTTTTTATATTAGGGTGACTTGCGCTTATACGTGTTAAGTTCTGAAGTGCCGCTAGGATAGGTCTGAGGTCCACTACAGTTTCTGTGTCTCTAGATTGTATTCCATTTTTATTTAATATTTTTACTATGTCACTTTTGGAAGTCCTGTATGTGTATAATGGTATTAAATCCTCATGTAGTATGGTTTCCATTTATTTATACATGTCAATTGACGTCCCTAGTTAATTTACTTGCCGTTACTCTAATTACCGGTTTGAGACAAACTTTTTTGAGTTATTTGAAATTTTAATCTGTCTTTTAGGTAAATGAGTGGTTTGTCACTGAAGTAGGCTATTATAGTTAAATACTTTCATATGGATATTATTTAGTTCTAATTTACATCTAGCCTATGAAACTATGTGCTCGCCCATGTGACGAATTTAAATGCCAATCCAGTTTTAGCGCCTCCACCATGTAAGGTTTGTAAGTTTGGTTTAGTTTAGGGTTGTGAAATATTATGAGCAAGGGTTGCTGTAAGAGGATTTAATAATAGGTTAGATTGGCAGTACAACGCCCTCAAATGAACCAACACATATTTTATTTGTGACAACATCTCATTAAATTGATTAAAAATTTTAATTTACAATTGATTGCGTCAACCGACATATTAAGCACAAATTTTAATACCTTAATACTTTGAAGACATGTTTAATATTAAATTATTCATTAAAATTTATGTTTAATTTAATTAACTATAACATTTACTAGTAATTTTGTAGTGTTGCAATAAATATGAGTTCATGGACTAACGTGAGAAACTTTACTTTAAAATATCTAAACATTTACATAAATTTACATTTTCGAAATTGTGAACATTTAAATAAAATATATGAATTAAGAAAATATGAATTTCAATATTAAACTATTCATTCGATTTCTACACATTATAATCTTTGCTTTTCATTATATTAGGTACAGGTACCTTGGAATTGTAAATGATTAATGAACCCTGATATATATATATTATATATGGTATATATATTACTAAGTTCCTAAAATTACTTACATTTTATTGCACTTGACACTTATTACGCCTAAAGATATTTTTCCCTCACACGAACACAAGCACTGGCACTCCCGAACGTCGCTTTTCGAATTCCCGTCCTCGACTTCCTCCTCTCTTCCTTGTTCTTCAGTTTTGATGTTATTCTCCCGCCAGCTCATGACCACGCCTCTGCCAAATCTCTCCATCATAATTGGTGAGTACCAAATTTTTCATATCAGCATGGCTGCCCCTTACATCGTCGCGCGGTTTTTTTATATCAGCATTTCCGCTGCTTAAGCAAGCATTTCGTGTTTGTTCACCATCGGTGTCTGGGCGGATGTGCGTATCCACTTACATCCGGAGGATGTTTGTCTCGAATTGTAATACAAGACTTCCGTTCCAGCAACTATCTGTCCATTGATTCTATGAATTTTATTTTACTAATAATTACGTATGTCTTACACTTGTAAAACCACACTAGTATTGATATAAATGAATTTCTTACGTAAATAGGTAAGTAATAAAAAATTAAAAAATGATTGTATAATCCAATGTTTTATATTCTTTTATAATATTATTTAAATTGTGAAGGAAACAGTATTTTTCCGGAAATTTGCCATCGTTCAGTGGAACAAGAAATCAGTTACACTACGTTTCGAGATCTGAAATCTGATCTCTTCTTCAGGTAAATAACTAACCTAATACATAATTTAATTTGTTATCATTATGGTAGAAGTATATTCATTTGAAATTTAGAGATAAGTACAGAAATAAATGCATGATTGAAGAAGAAAGTTCACAGACATGCTACGATACATTTGTAAATTTGGTTAAATTATATTTTGCCTGAGACATGGATATTGGTTTCCAAATCGTTATATAGCCTTGTGCCAACAAAAGATGAATCTGTTACCAATTTGTAGAATAGCAGATCCGATGTCATATTTGCAAAGAAATATAAGGTGTGATTTGGTGTATGTCAACTTTTGTATATTTAGTTAAAAATGTCAAATCCCGTTTTGATCAAAGGCACCAGCCTTTTCTTCTTTGGGATGACGTCTAAGGGGTTCAGTGGACTAATTTCATAAAAATATAATCAAATTGGTAAATGTAAGTTTGAAGTCAAAGAACTTATATTTTTAAAATAGCAATAATGATAAACTACACTTTAATAATTATTTATATGACTTAACTACCAAATAACGTTAGTCATGTTTTGTTTTAAAACTGTTTTTGATTTGAGTTTTCCACTAATTTTATGGCATCTTGTTTGTTTTTTCCCTATGTTACTTATAGATAGTTAAACTATTTCTTTATTTACTAAAGAGAATTTTTTATTTCCTAATAGGCAATATTATAGTTTTTGGATTCTTCCCTTTATTTTTGTTCCCCCTTATATTAGTTGTTATACCAATTATTGCGTGCACCCCAAATATTCTCTGCATATAACTTACACTAATTGTTAATGTTTAAAATCAGGTAACGAAAATTTAGCTGGACAACATATAATTCCATATAAAAGTATCTTTTTATTAAACACTCTAAAAGAATATACATCCAGTATTACGAATTTTTTAGCATTTGCTTTTGATTACATGGTTTTCTGTTGATCTCAAACACAAGAGTTCTACACATCAAGCAGGAAGTACCCCATAACAAAGAAGTTTAGTTTTTTAGTTTTGTTATTATAGCGTAACGGCATATCTTCTGCATTTATTTTTACGATGATAATACTGATACGTAAGTACATTTAATCGTTATATTGAAGGAAGCTAAAGCATTTTCTCGGAACTACTTAAAAGTTACAGACAGACAGTAGTCACATTAACTTCTCATCAATTTAAATGTTGAAATGCACTCAATTAAAAGAGTTTCGCTTTGAAAAGTTTGTTGAACTTAATTCATTTCGCCTTTTTACAATATAATTACCGTATAAACAAAATAAGGAAATTTTGCATTCCTTTACAAAACACGTTTTATCGTAAGTTATACAAAAAATTACAATTATTTCATATTTTTATATTATCTCAAAAGAGATTCGTTAAAACTGAATATTACTAACTTCTACCAAAATACTTTGTATTTTTCTGTTTAGGTGTATCAAGTTATTCTTATTGTGCCATTAGATTTGAGCTACGACTTATAATTTAGGCAGTACAGCGCTTAGGACAAAAGACTGCACTGGACTGTTTTTTTTTTTTTTTTTTTTCCGGGGGTTTAATTTACTCAGGGGATTTACTGGTTATACCAGGAAATTCCCGGAGGGGGGTTAGTGTTACCGAGAGTCAGGACATCAGGGGTTTTATTTACTCAGGAAATTTACTGGTCTTACCAGAAAATTCCGGGGGGGGGGTGTAATTATACCGGGGGTTAAAGACACACGTAGGCCTCTTTTTGAGGGTGCTGTGTCTGTGAAAGTAATAAAAATTCACTCTGTCCCCTTCTACTATTGACGCTAACGCTCAGCCAATTTCTAATGTGGGTTTGTATTCACTCGTTAACCTAGCAAAGCAAGTGCAATCTGAATCTGGAATGAATTACACAAATATTAATCTCATATAAATTTAAAAACTCCAAAAATTGCCAATTTACGACAAATATTTTGCTATTTATATCGTTTTTCGGGCTTATTAAAAGACATACAACAAAAAGTTACATGACCTATTTTGTAGATCCCATCAATTTTTAGTCACAAGAATTTTTACATTTAAGCTAGAATAAACTGTTTGGCCGCTATCGACTCTAGAATCAAAGTTCTTAAATAAAAATTACGAAATATTTACATTTATTGGCCGAACCAATGGAGATAAAGCAAAAGGTCACTAAACCTTTTTTGTAGATCACGTGATTTCCTAAATCCCGTTGAAAATTTGTTTTGAGCTATGACCATCCGTTTAGCCGCTATCAAGCCCGGAATGTAAATTTTTAGGCGAAAATGTCCAAATATTTTCACTTAATCGCGTTTTGCGGTCAAACTAATGGAAATAGAGTAAGAAGTTACTTAACCTTTTTTGTAGGTCATCTTATTTCCTAAATAAAACATTCGTCTTATTTTGACCTCCGACCAATGGTTTCGCCGCTATCGACCCCAAAACAAAAGTTTCACGTAAAAGCTACAAAAAAATTGCACATAATCACGTTTTTCGGCCAAACCAATGGAAATATGGCAAAAAGTCACTGAACCTTTTCTGTAGATCACGTAATTTGCTAATTTGATGGGTCAATCAGATTTGAGCTACGACCAACGGTTCGGCCGCTATAGGGCTCGAAACATTATTTTTAGCGAAAAAATCTCTGGAATGTCAAATATTAGAGCGTTTTGTCGCTTAACCATGGAAGATAGAGCAAAAAGTCACTTGACCTTTTTTGTAGATCACTTCATTCCTGACTATGAATTTTCCATCACATCCGAGCTAGCTCCAACGGTTCGCCCGCTATCGGGCTTACAAAAAAGGCCTGCAAGGGTCAAAAATGCGCTTTTGCGCTTTTTTTTGCCAACTTTTTTCAGGTGTTTAAAATAAAAAAATCCCGGTTTTCAGAATTTTCCTGTTGGTTATACGGCAAAAGGTACCTGCGTGCAAAATTTCAAGTTTCTAGCACTTCTAGAAGTAGGTTAGAATTTGTACACACACACACACACACACACACACACACACACACACACACACACACACACACACACACACACACACACACACACACACACACACACACACACACACACACACACACACACACACACACACACACACACACACACAAACACACATATATATATATATATATATACATGTACACAAAATTAATTTTGAGTAGGTATATCATTATTTAAACAGGAAACTAATATAGAAATCTCACTCTAACGTACAGATGTAAATTACCAGACGAAAATAATTTAACTATTTCCACAACGTCTTCGACAAAGTTTCTAAATGAAACGGAAAAGGAATTAGAGAGTTATCTTGGTTTAAAAGCTATCTTTGAAACTCGCACACACATTTTATTTTGTATTTAAAAACTCATGTAATTCGGTCGAGATGTTGAAATAAAATACGCACATGTAACTAAAATATTTTTCTCTTTACAAGGACTTTAATGCCCAAGAAGAAAGAAGATAAAAGTGCCAAATAAGACGGTTACAAGTAGATGATAGCTGCCTCTTGTTACACGTGTTGAGGTGTGGAGCGCAATTGATATATTCAGTTGCAGACTGCCGCCAAATTACGCCCACACGTTCAGAAAAGCCGATCTGTTCAGCCACATTACTATTGTTGGCAGATTTAGTTTCACCCAACACGATGTATATCGCAGGTTAAAAATTATGATTCTCACTCACACACACACACACACACACACACACACACACACACACACACACACACACACACACACACACACACACACACACACACACACACACACACACACACACACACACACACACACACACACACACACACACACACACACACACACACACACACACACACACACACACACACGCGCACACACACACACGCACACACACACACACACACACACACACACACACACACACACGCACACGCACACGCACGCACGCACGCACGCACGCACGCATGCAATTTTGCTGAACAGACCGACTCTTCTGAACGTGTGAAAAAATATATATATATATATAAAACTTCCAAATTTCCAAATTTATTATTTCTACAGCTTCTCAAAGTTTTGAAGTGCCACACGGCTTTCACAATTCTTATTAGTTCACAAAAAAGTGTAGAAATACAATGAAGGTTTGGAATGTCAAAAGTTTTAACGAGTTTATGACAGTTCTGCTGACATTATGGAAGTACTACCAATCTTTTAACAACAGCTGAACCCAAGGTTATACATTCAAATTTTTATGTTGTATAGTAATTTACAATAAAAATAAGTATCCCTCCTGAAATATAATAATGAGGTTACATAGTCTTGCTACTATCATGTATCTAAATAAATATTTTATAAATTTTCTGAAAATTATGTTTATGGCATTTCCGTATCTTAAAATAATAATATTGACAACATGATTCATTATTATAATATATTAATTACTCAATATTTTATTAATGCGTTATGTATATGGTATGAATTAGTTAATAATACACTAAAATGACTCCTGAAACAAAAAGTTTTTATAAAAATAAAAAGCGAATGTTGATTTAAGCTCAATTTCCTTACCTCTCAGTGCATCTTCTTATACTTCATATTGTTAAAGACTCGATCCTGAAATCTGAAGTACACACGTGATGTTTCAGCTATTTTTTCACTGATATCAAAATGTTGTTTTCTTTAGTTCAAGATCTATATATCGAAAGAGAAGGTTATTGACACGTACGAGATATTTTCACAGGATAGCCTACCATTAGCATTTGTATACTAATAGTTTGATGGTGATATTAGGTTTCTGACATCTTTTAATTTTTTCATTTATCATTACAGTGCACAAATGAATTTATGCACATAAATAAATGCATTACTTAATATAAGAAACAATATAAAACCTTTAATATAAATTAAGGCCATATAAAGAAGTAGAATTATCATCTAGAAACCGAAATGAGTTGCAAGCTCCGCAGCACCCTAGCACATACCAATGTTTTCCCATTCATGAGAGGATTCCTCCTGTAATCCTCATTATGCATATCTTAAAATAGGCAGAGATTTTATCTTGAGGAAAAATAGTCATAAAATAAACAGTCCAACAAAAATCAACAAAAGTAATTAATTTGAAAGAACGCTTATATAAGCACCAGCCTTTTACGTAAGGAAAGGAAAGTAGTTCTGCAGAAGGAAGCAAGGGAAGCCTTAGTAAGATATTGAGGAGTTAAGTAAGACAATGTTTTGGACAGATTATTTACCGTCCATCCCGTTAATTCTCATGCTACTATCGCATCTCCCATTGTTTAAGGTTGAAGCCATTCTTATCTGGTAGACCAAAACTGTGGCAGGAATTATCCACCCGATATCGCAGGCAGAGTGTAGAGTATTTGGCTGGCTGGAGGACGGTACATTGGAACCGTACCTCCTGGAAGAGAGCTCGATCTCTGATCCTCCTAATAAAACATGTGAGATTATGTTCCATCATGCTGATTTTCTTTCAAGTTTGTTCAAATTTTACTCCGGATTATTTACAACCAATGTTTAATACTCTTAAAGAACATTGCACTTTCTATAACGTGGAAAACGTTCTCATAGTTTTAAATTCCGTCTTCTTCGCGAGATGAATAAGCCACTATTTTCAACCTTATACACTTAAGTCACCTTCTATAAGATACTATTCATTTATTTGAATCCGTCGCTGTTAATGTTCTTAAATCAAACAAAGAACAGAGAAAACATTACAGCGTACTCACTCATGTACATAGCTGACGTGATATCGGGAAGTTGGTCTTTCTTGACGCTCCTGGTGGCGTATTCAAAACTATTATCTTTATTCTGTTATTGTCTACAATTAGAAGCAAAAGGAGCATAGCAATTGCCGTCACGTCATCAGGCATACCAGCTATGGTAATTAAAGGAGAAAAGACGGCTCACTATGCCTTAAAGTTATTTACCTCTCAGTTCGAATTGTTCTGAGACAACAACGTGTAACATTTGAAAGAAGAGTGATATAGTTCAGAAACCAGTGATGTGTTGGATGAATGCATTTAAAACCCATTGTAGCAGAATTGAAAGGCTCAAGCCCAATTATACGACAAGGCAGGATTATGCCGCACCACGCTTTACGTAACAAGCTACACTGAAGTTCAATGAAAAATTTAAAGTATATAATTCATTTTATTATTGAAATTTAGAACGTCAAAATTACTTAATATTTACAAATAAAAGATCAATTGTGTCAGCCTACTGTGTGATACACTTCAAAGACGCGACGCTTAACGAAACACCATGAATGGATTTGCGTCAATAAGTGGTTCATAAGTAGTCTATGTAGAAATTGAGTTTCACGCAAAGTTTCAAGGCTTAAGATATATAGTGTTTATCGATATATCTTGCCACAAGATAGATCGCATTTTTGTTCATTACATTGGGTATAATATCAGTCTATGAATGAAAAAGGTCACCATTAAAATCTCTTTTTAGTGTACTGAGTTTGTTTAAACATTTATTTATTTTTATATTTGTCCGTTTCCATCATGAATACACAAAATAACAAGAAAAAAGTATTCACTAATGCTCAGCGAAATAACATGAAGAGACATCTTCTATAATAGAAATCAGTGTTTGTCATATTTTAATGAAGCTCTATACAAAATTTCAAGTTTATACCTCAGTTCATTATCGAGATATCGGGCGAACATACAGACAGACAGGCAGGGTGGCAGGAATAATTATTTCCAGCTCCTTGAGTTAGTTCCAGCTGTGCTAACAGTCAACCAGTTAATATTAGACAATTACAAACGTTGCTAATCGGTAACATATTAAATTCGATTTACTTTTTGAAATAGGCCATTCCATTATTAAAGTATTAAAAACTAAAGTTTAAATAGCTTAACTTTTTTAAGAAAGTAATACAGTTTTTGAAATAACCTGTGTCAAGAGCCCTTTAAAACGAGGTAGCCCAAGTCCCACAATTGCATTTAAACATTTCTCAAAATATACGCCCCATCCCGCAAAGATACGCCTTACAGATTTTTGGGGGTCAATATAATTTAAGCAAATAGTTTGTACACAAAATGGGAGGGGGGATTATTTAAATGGATTTTCGATATTCACTTGTTATACCGCTACAATCAGTGGCCAAGGTGGTCTGGTTCACCATATATATTTATGGATATGGAATAGCTAATATATATATATATCCTTGTTTTAAATTTTAACTTTATTCTCTGTAGTGACACACGTGTTTCATAAAAGAAACGGATTTTGAAATTTTACTTGTAAACGTAAACAACAGGTAAAAAATTCAAGAAAGTGTAATGTACTTTAAACGTCATCATTATTAAAACATACAAATAGTATTGTGATCTCACATGTGTTCCATAGGCACTCTTACGAATGCGTTTTTGCTTGTTTCATAACAAATCGAGAGAACTCATAAAAACGTGATATCGCTCAC
The DNA here is from genome assembly GCF_021130785.1 of Homalodisca vitripennis. Lineage (NCBI taxonomy): Eukaryota > Metazoa > Arthropoda > Insecta > Hemiptera > Cicadellidae > Homalodisca > Homalodisca vitripennis. The sequence continues at coordinate 96,793,589 of NC_060215.1, forward strand.
GTGAACTCAACACATTTCATAATATTGAATATCGAGGCTTGAAATATGGACAGAAAGTGTTATGTGTTTGTGAACGTAGTGCAGTGGGGAGAGTTAGGGTGAAAGTACTGTGACTTTTTTAATGATTACTTATCACAGGTTATAGCGATTTTTCGGACAGGTCGATACAAACGTTAAGGTTCCTGCCATTCCTATAGTTGGAACCGCACCGGGTGAAGCCGCAACGGGCTTGCTAGTATATACACATATAACAAGCATGTATACTCATAAATAACATTATTTTCAGGTGGCCTTCTTTATTTATTACACATTTTCAAGAGAACATCTCCCAAACACTGAAAGAGGAGCCCTCAAGAAGTAGCCATTTAACCCCTATCTCAAACCTCCCTATGTCGCTTAATGGAATTCAGGCAGCTCATAGCTAAGTTAAATGCCACTATATTTTATGTGTTTTAAAACCCGCTTTTATGAGCTGGAATTTGAATATTATTTCTCCTCGGCAAGCTGTAATTGCTGGACCTGGAGTATGAAATATATAAATGAGGATTTCTTTTGACAAACGAAACACAACTGAGTATATACAGACAAGGAGACATTAAGCTTTTAAAAAACTCTTCTCATAGCTTATTTGAATCTTAACTACACAGTGTGGCTGATAACATTCACTTCTCCATCTTTCAAACAGTATCCGGTAAGTACAGAAAGAATATCATAATAAGCTGCCAGCAGAACCAGTAGAATGAGTAAATGTATACAAGTTCCTTCCAAAATAAATCCTAGAGTTTAAAATTGCAGAAGAATTCAATATATTGGTAAAACTTCAACTTTTTATCTATTAGTAGGTTAAGAACCATTGTCTCAGAAGCACTAAATAAATTCATAACTAATCATCTAGGAATTTTGAAAATCAGTTTTCGAACGGTTTATGCTTAAAATTATTTTATATTTGACATGTAAAACAGTTTAAATTAAACCACTAGATAACTTTGCTTACTCTCAGTGTCTTTACATCAACACCGACAGTATTGTCAGCCTATAGGCAAACGTCAGTTGAGCATCTGATACTTTTGGCAAATCACTTATGAAGATGAGAAAAAAGATCGATTCAGTACAGACCCCTAAGGGAAACTTTTGGACAAGGAAAAATCAACCAAGCGATTACAACCTGAGGGATCGATATAAGATATTTAAATGAGTCACGTTCTTTTACTCAGATGTTATATGATTCATGATAGAAGCAATACCGTAATATCACATGTATATATTTGTTATCGTGAGATACATGATTGGTGGTTTCGAAGATATGTTATAAATATATCCGTAGCCTTATTCCCCTAATCAAGTGCCTGGACTAAATAAGAAATAACATAAAACATTGCGTATACAGATGTCTGACTTCACAACAATCTAAACTGACTAATGAAAAGGACGTCATTTTTAACACAGAATGAAATCAGCATGTCAAGAAATAACCTTTTGAAAATTTGAAAAATCGGTCCTATATTGTCACACTCTATTCTGGTTCCTGTTCTGTGCATAAATAAACATGTCTTCGTATAACGAAACGTTTAGTAAATAAGTTAATGGATAAGTAGTAACATGAAATTTTTAGGGATATTATCGTACTCATGCTTTCACATTATATGTAAAAACATAGTGATATTTAGTTTGTATTGCAGGATTCAGTATTGTTTCTCAATACGCTGACCACGTTACTACGGCCGAAAAAGTATGGTAATCACAAATAATATACTATATATATATATATATATATATATATATAGAAAAGTTACAATGTATTATGCTTGGCATATTTGTGAATCGGTATGTTGTCTGAATTTATTTTGGTGACATTAATAATGGGGGGTAAGTAAATTTATTGCGTGCATTGGAGGAGTTAAGTTAATAAACTTCTCTTATTTATCATTTGTATGTTTAAAAAACCACTTAATTGAGGTGAATTACACTCTAATTACTTTAATTTAGTAACAGGTTTCAGTTAAGGTTTTATGAATTTCTTTTATTCAAAATAAGGTTGAGATAGACTGTAGAATTCAATGCATTTTTTGTTAGTAAACTGATTTATCAGAGTATATGAAGAAAATATCGGGATAGTGCAATATAAAACAACTGCAGCAATAAATTATAAAATAAATGTATTTCCAATTTCCTTTGGAAATGCCATATTGTAGGAATAATCCAGTTATAGGAAACTTTTCAGACTAAAAGTCTAATTTTCAATAGCGTTTATAAACCATGGTTTCTATTTCAAAATTAAGTTTAATTTGTTACTATCGAATTTATATTTATCAGGATATTGGTTATATATATATATATATATATATATATATATATATATATATATATAAGAATTACGGATATTTTAATAATATTATTTGTATTAATTTAAAACCACCACAAATATTTAGATTCAAGAATACTTTATCATTAATAAAGATTTTACAGCTCGTAACAAGCTCCAAATCGTTATTATTCTTGTGACAAGAAAATACCATTTTCACTCACATTTACTTACCTCCTTATGTTTCAATCGGACATAACAAATTTTCAGATCTTTTTTTCATTCCTATTAACCATTTTATTTTTTTCAAAGTGGAGATCTAATTTAAAAGTCTTACAATTTCTACAAAAGCAAGCACTATTGAAGATACTAAGTAAAACCTTTCAGAAATGAGATCCTAACTAGCTAGAGAAAGCACTCATAATTACCTGTCTCCTTTCATAAAATAAAATATAAAGGTAATTAACTTAATTGGTTTTATAAACATCATATTAGATGGTAAGAGAAGGTGTTGTTACTCTTTATAATGGATTTTCTCTCAAGATAGGGTTACTTTTAAAGAAGTCAATGGAAGTAAACGAAGATGTCCAATTTACTTAGGGGATGAATGTTGCAATTTGAAAGCAAGAATTTCAAATTAATAGGCCATGGTAGATGGCCTAATAATTTAAAATAAGACTAAAGATTATACAAATAAAGTTATTTAACAACAGCTGAGATTGTGTAGTTATCCAAGAGTCCCAGGTGCGTATAACATTCTTTCCATTTTTAAACTTAAAAAAAATCCATACATTTTATCAACACTTTTAATAAATGAATAACTATAATAGCCACGAGATATAATTGAAAAACCTTGAAGGTTATTATTGGTATAATTGAATGTATTATTGTAATTCTTTCCAGGATCATCACAGAGACATTCCGGTAAAATACGTCGGTTAAGGATGTTGAGTTTTGAACATGTAATATCAGTAGTTGATTACGGTGCATACAGCTAACAAGCAGTCCAGACCCGTAAATAATAACTAGAACGATTTAAAGCTAAAAGGTTCTGTGTGCCGCAGTTATAGTTAAAAGATACAATTTTTCTTTTTTTACAGTAACCCTGGTTTTGGTATTATTTCATAGCTTAATGTCAGTTTTACTAACCTGGTATACTAATACTCAATCGGAAATCAGCATTATCATCTGTACCATAAATGGTCTTCAGTGATTGTGAGTGTGCTTGCTGCTTCAAGAACTAAGGCTAGAAACAACTGTAATTACCGAGTGCAATAAGTTCTTCCTAACAGACGAACTGTTTATTTGTGGGTAACAGGATGTCATATATTTTCAATCTTTATATGTACATGTTATGGATTAAATACATCATATAATTATAAATTATGAAATAAATTTATTTATGTCAGGGAAATACATACTCCTTCATTAAACATCTAAATGGCTAAATTAAACATCACGTCGTTTAGAGTTTGAACTTGAGGCAGGAATCCTGGAGTAACAACGCAAATGAACCTGGAACTTGGACTTACAAGTCTCCCCCGAAAAAACTTTTCGAGATGAGTGGAAAAATTCGTTTTATTGGCTAAAAAATAAGCGTCAAAGTTTAATGCAAAGTCTCAATATCTTATACTATGTCTATTTATGGCCCAGTACTTCGTCGCACAAAAGAACGCACAGAACGTAAATTTTAAAATCCAGTTGAAGCCTGGCTTGAGCCCAAGTCTCAAATTCAATTTGACTCCCCAGATTCTGCTGCAGTGACATTCTGTAAGGGTTTATTTTTTTATGTTCTTTTAATTATCCTCTATGTAGTCGTCACTGAGTTTATCGATATGCTTCTGATTAAATCTATAGGTTTTTTACGGTTTTTTTTCAACTTGATTTTTACGTGGCTGAGTCTGACCAGTCTCTCTTACACGATTCACAAGTTTTTGAGAGGTTTGATGTTGTCGATCAGGTTATCTCCCTCGATACGATCGCTCAGTTATTTTTCCATTTGCCCAATATTAAAAGCATTCATTAGCATACGGCATTCTGAAGTACAGTCAATATAAATCACATTGAATATTACACTTGCAAATGGTTGGCGTACTTCTCGTCTAACAATAACACAGCGCCTGTATAACTAAAAAACTATACTGCGTAAAATAAACCTGGATCAGAGTAACGTTGAGACTTGGTAGACAATAATATCTAATTATATAAACTGATACTTTGTTTTTTAATTTTTAGTTGTCATTTGATGTGTGCTAAGAATGTAGCAAGGCTGAAGTTATATTTATTAACGTAGTGAATACAATATTTTATATTTATTTAACTCTTAATTTTCTACCTATTTGGAAAAAGACAATGTACATTTCTAGTTTGTATCCATTAATACAGTTTATTCGCCACAGGTTATTTCCCTATTGTGTTTATACATGGTAAAACAAGAAATAAAAAAATATATTTTATATATGTTTATTTAAATAATCTCATCAAATAATTATCTCATGATGACATTTGTTTCTTTTCAATTATACAAATTGTTAAGTACTACAGAAGTAAATTTATTAAGATTGTAGGAAGTCTTGAAATTGGCTTTTACAGCAAAATTGCACTTTACTCTTTTGCCAAAACACAGATAATTCATGCGTTTTGAAAAGTCACAAAACGTTACTACTTCTAAAATGGGTTACTAGTTGTAGATTAAACTAAATGAAAAGATTTTCTTAAACATTATTTTGACAGTTAACATTTATTTGAATGTTTTTAATTAGAAGAGTAATTTAATATTATTTGTAAACTTTTTCTTTTTAATTTTTATTGAATGCATTTATAAGGAGATTTCACTGAGTCTTAATTGTTTTATATCTATTGGTATCTAAAATCTGCTTGTTGAGGTTTTTAATTTTAATAGTTTATAAAAAAATTTACGTTTAATTTTTTTTGCGAAAGCTAAGTATTTAGGATCAATATTTTATTTCCCTGGAGTATTTACATTACATTGTAATATTTTCTAACAGAACAGGGCCACCTGAAAGAGACAGTGTAAGGTCGACAATTCTCAGCTTCCTGAAGGTCTTGATAAACTGTAATACTAAAATTATGACATTTTACTTAAATTTTGAAATTATTGGGCCAGTTCTTTGTTGGAGCCTAAATACCTTTTCTATATCTCATTTAGCACAGCTGCTCCAATGCAGCTTATGCTCATACGCCAAATGAGCATAATATAACCAATGCATCCTGTGAAATATGGAATCAATAAAGGTTTCTGTGCGAAGAAGTATCTACTTGCTATCAAAGAAATAATGAATTTAAAATATTTATAATATTAAGTTTTTTCTAATTAAGCACAGTTTTTACCGATAAAGAAAAATTTCAATTATTTTTATGCGACAAGTTTAATAAAAAAACACAAATGGGAGATATAAAGACTCTGTTATAAAAATTATATTTGTGAGGAAGTGTTGGCAAAACGTGCTTCAAAATAAATCTGTACCATTCAACCATTTATTTAGTACTATAAATAAGAGGAAAATTTACTCACTCTATATAGGTACATGATTAATGTGTAGCCACGTATTGTCCTCTAAACTTAGTTTCAATAGGTTTTTACCGCGGTAAAAACGTAGTAGAGGGACCGACCCAGCTTAACTGTAATCTCTGAGGGCTACAATGATAAACCGCTTTTACGGGATGACAGAGGCTGGGGTGACCAGCTGTATATTGGATACCTAATACGTAGATCTAGTACGTAACTAACATGGATGTTTGCTTTCATTACAAAATATCTGAAGATGTTCCTGTACGCAACTCAATATTTCCAATAAAAGTTTTATTTCAACGTAAACCTTTCTAGACTTATCTTCCCGATAAAACAATGCTTAATGAATACAAGCAAAGTGTATAATTCTTACAATTACAAGAAGTTTATGCACTCAAAACCTGTTAAATTCAACTTTCTCTTTACGGGATTCTAGACTGTATTATAACTAGCTAAGTGGAAAATTATGGATATAAAAAAATCATATTTCTGTGATGATTTGTTCACTGGGAATGGGACTGATTTTTAAATGTAGAAATTTAAAATACAAAACTTTACGACAGCGTTTGGGTTGCGATTTTTCTGATTAGTAGAAACGGAGGTGAAATGATAATGTAATATTAATTTTTCTCTTTATTTCAGATTGTAATAAAAATAATTCTGTTAAATTTTGGTTAGTATCATATTGGTTTCTGAAATAAAAATTATAAACTAACAAACACATACATCCAGAAAAACTGCAAAATAAGCATTTTGTGTTTGTATCGACTTGTAGAACAATCCCCAAAATCTTTCTCGAGAGTTTATAAATAAACTTTATATGAAAATATTGGGGTAGAATTATATATAGTGATTTTTAAAACATTCTATTATGTGTGGTATGTTTGCCGGAAATTAGAATTATGGTAGTTCAATTTTAACTAATTTTGAAAACATTCGCTTGATATTAAAAGCATTCATTAGCACACGGCATTCTAGAGTAGTAGATTCAATGTAAATCACATTGAAGATTACTTTCACAATTGGTTAGCGCTGAAAAAATGCATACTTTTACACAACGGTTTGTTTATTTTGTACCAAGTATTTTTATATTAATTTTGGTTCCCAATAGCATTGATCATGAGGCAGGTTTTTATTGTTAATGAGAGTCGTGCCACAGCATTTATTTTTGATTTACCTTTATCTTAAACCAGAAAATTTGTTGCATGAATTCAATAAGTTTCTTGTAGACATTTATGTCCACTCATTTTGAACGAAAGTATTTTTTAAATACATTGTAATAAATGAGCATAGAGTTCTAATCCTATTACTTTCAAATTAAACACTTTTTGTAAGCAAAATTAATTAAATCATTGTCATTAGAGCACTCAATACATGCAATCAAAAGGCAATGACGTTGTTATTTACTAGCGACAATGTTTACACAGAGATATAACAAGAGTCCCGACGCCTAACCTCCTTGTCAACATTAGTCTCTGGCTTTGTTTTAATGAAAAGCGTATTTAATTAAGTAGTTTATTGGTTACGTTTAAACACATATCACTGTTTTATCTAAAGTAATTAAAGTCTATATAAAATAAATTGTTTCGTCAAATTTTGCACACTACATATAGAGATCAGTATATCAATAGTTCAGTGACTATTTATGAATTCTTGGTATGATAAGAAACATTTACGGTACATTTTATTTTTTTGTCCATTATTACACACTGCATTACACATATTAGCTAAGAATAACAAAAAAATGTTAGTTATATCATTAAGATGAATTTTAAACCATTACCTTGTTAATCTTAGATTTCTGAATAGTATTTAGTATGTATTGTAAACATGCGTAAACCACATATACCTGGTTCATATATAACATTCATTGAACTTGTATTGAAAGTCTACCAAATAATAATAATATAATAATAATTTCTTTATTTCTCTTTCTTTCTTTTACATTTTACATATATATGTATACACAATTCATTCATAATACCAGTCTGTCCTTGATTACAAACTTAAGACTATAGTTTAAAATTAGACAAATAACAAATAAAATAGATACACTATGTACATTAACCAATAGTTTTGTATGAAAGAGAAAGAGAAATCTCCAAGGCTTAGCCTGATTGGAGAATTACACATTCAATTTACATTGTAAAAGCGGTAGCAGAAAGTTATTACAAAATAATCAAAGAAACAAAATTTATTAAATAATCTAAACTCAGATACAGTTGGTACACCACAAGCTTAAAATTACATCTTGTTATAGGCTAAATTGGTTACAGAATTAAAGATCTATTTGTAGAGAATAATAAACAGGAATAGAAAAGGAACAAATGTTTAATTTCGAAAGTAGCAAAATAAAAGCTTTGTGTGAACAAAAATTATAGTTCTTCTACGTAACTTCAATAAGATTTGTTCCCTCCCCATCTTTCCCTGACCATACTGAGAAATCAGCAGCTGATAGATAAGATAATTATTTTGGAACCGTCAACCTCAAACTGTTCACAACCTGTCCTGAGTAGATATAATGCATAATAACCTAAAATTAGGTGATACATTATATGATTATGTGATGTGTTTTGAGTGTTATAGTGTGTTGTGATTAGTTAAAATTTGGATGTGTTTGATAAGTGCAGTGGTTGTGCTGTGAGAATTTAGTCTACGGTAAGACGAAGTTTTCTTATTTCATAGTACATACAATTAGTCAATCAATATACAATACAATATACTTATAAACAATCATGATAGGGCTTTAAATAAAATCTCACATACATCATGACTAAGTGACAATATTGAACAAGAGAGACTCAATACTCTCTATTTCCAAAAACCCAGTTTTTGACTAGTTTATGAAATAAATTCAAACTATTTACTTCTTTAATATTGTTAGGTAACTTATTATAAAACTTTTGGAGCAAGAAAGCAAAATGTTTTAGTGAAAAAGGTCGTTTTCGGCTTCGGAACATAGAGATCATTTGAGCTTCGTAATTTCTGTTTATATACAGCCATTGAATTACAGTTTCGGCTTTTAACAAAAAACAATTTCAATACTTTGAAAACATATAACTGCCTCAAATTGAAAATTCTTTTGATGACAGAATAAAGGAGATGATGGGTGGTCAGGTGGTTTTTTTACATACTATCCTTAAAAACTTTTTTTGCAATACTATCAATGGTTTTAAGTTTGTGACATAAGTCCCACCCCAGCTTATTAATCCATATTGTAGTCTGCTATGCACTAAAGAAAAATACAACATTCTCAAAGTAGCCCCATTGCACAGATTTTTAACAAAATAAAATATTCTCAATATGTTATTTATTTTATTTTTTGAGGGTCATAATGTGGGTTTTTCCAACTGAGATCAGAGTCAAGAATAATTCCAAGATATTATTTTATTGACTGACTTCCACATATTTCTTTACAGTACAATGCACACTCATTAGCCTCAGTTAAGCAATCAGGGCACTTATAAGTAATTCCATTGATAAATTCTTCGTTTCCTCTTAGGCCCAAAGTTGACGTATTTAGTTTTTTTTCAGCACTCAGTATCATATGATTTTCAATGAACCACCATCCAAGACAGTCTAAATCAGATTTAATTTGATACTCTATTATATTAATGTCATTTAGAAATGTAGGTTGGGGCTGTATCATCGGCAAAAGATATAATTTGCCCTTTGAATTTACCATTGCAGAGATCATTTATATATATTAGAAACAATATTGCACCGAGCACACCGAACCCTGAGGAACACCACAATGTATAATTCCAAAACCACTTAGATGGCCATTTACCCTAACACTCTGCCTTCTATTTTTCAGATAGCTTTCAAATAATTTATAGACGATTCCTCCTTTATACCACAATCATGTAACTTTTCATTAAAATATCGTGATTAACTGTATCGAATGCCTTTGCAATATCTAAAAACAACCCTGTAACCTTTTCATTATTATTTATACCATTGTGAAACTTTTTCCATAAAGTCAACGATTGCTACTTCAGTACTGATTCCTTTCCTAAAACCATATTGATTTTTGCTAAAGAACTGGATTAGGTCTAAATAGGTCTAAAATATAGACAACAAGTCGAACTTCCAATCCTGTTTTAGTAATACGGCCGTAAATTAATCTACTCAACTCCTCTTTCAATCCTATGTGGACTAACTTAAAAACATTGCTAGTAACCATAACAAAATAATATAGTATTTATGTATAAAAACCATGTTATGTCTATTTACTGAAAATTAGTCGCTTTCCACATAACCAGGAAACATTATTACGTAGTGGAGTGCTTGGAGCGTTCAAAACGTTAAACCTCGGATTATATGGGCGACATGGGATTTAGTTTTATAAACTATAAATCGCAATATTTACCGAAAAATATTAGGTTATTAAATTTTTTCATTGTTAAAACAAATTAATATAGTTCCTTAAAATAGTAATTTTTATTATTCTTAAAATAGCAGGTAATTGATTCGTTGTTATTGGAATCTACATGTTATTGGAATAATTCTATCCCCAATTTTCAATACCTACGCCATCCTAACCATATCTGGATTTGCAGGTACACTCATTTTAAGTGTTCAAATGCTCCATCACATGTAGGAGGTATTGATGACAAAAGAACTATTTTTGGCAGTTGCGTTTATGAAAGAATTGAACGTGAACGTATTCAAATATTTATTGTTTGTTGAATCTGCTAAAAAAACATAGTACACCCCCTAAAAATATTTTATTGGAGTCTTCATTGGTATTTTTAAATACTTCTGCTGAGTCATGTGAATAATTTCGTTTCTCAAAACTTTTGGCAAACTTTAATGTTTCCATTGTTGAAAAACGCTAAAGTAACATCACAACCCTTGAAAACAAGGAAAAAAAATGTTCTGTACATTTTGCTAGTGATTTTTTTAATCTTTTCGATGAACATATTTTATATTGAACTTTGCCTCGAGATGGTTTTAGAAAATATATTTCATAATCTACATCCACCAATGTCGTTAATATCACCAATACATCGTTGTATCAACAAAGCCATTGCTTTCCGTTAGGCATGTACAAATATAGTTGTTAGCTAATTTATTTCTCGACATTTCTATCAAACGCCTTTATTTTTATTATTTTACAAACATTTCTTTTATGCAATTTTCAAAGGTATATTTCCATCTAATTCAATATATGCAATTTATTTTTTATTGCTAGTCAGTTCTTTTGGCAGATATAATACTGCCTTTTTCATACTAAACAATTACAACATTCTATCATACATACGCATTATACAAGTGACACTATTATAATTATTCTTTAAATATCCTACGTAATATTCAAATATCATTGTAAACGTTTTATTCATTTGCCATGTACAAAGATATAGTAATATCATCGTAAAAAGTAATGTCTTTATATCCAGTAATTCTGGTAGCACTCGACATAATAGCATCTATTCGTATATCAGGGAAAGAGTGGTATTGAATGAAGAAGTTCACTAATATATTTACACCGGTATTATCCCTTTCGATTCTAGCATCTTTCGATTCACAGTTTTGATGACTTTTATTGAAAGATATATAACATAATTTTCTATGGCTTCAATAATATCTGGCTATAAATAACTCTCCTGATCCATTTACTTAATACACTTTCAGTGGCATCGCGTTTACAAGGATCTCCTTCCACACTCCTTTCATCAAAGTTTGCTCAAAAGTCTGATCAGTTGCATACCATAACAAAATTATCCGTAATTTATTTCATTAACCTTTTAAATTCGGTAGGGTACATTTTACACAGTAATTCTTTCACTTGCAAATAAATATGCAATTTAATCCTAAATAATCAGCTTTTTGCCCACAAATGAAACAGTTTTTCCCCAATCAAAGTTAGGTAAATGCATGCTACTTAGGAGCTTTTTGGGGTAAAAATAAATATATTTCCCGTACCTTTCTTATGAATTTCAATGTACGTATTTCTTATTAATACATTTTCCTGACAACTTTTAAGTTTTACAAGTAAGGTATATTTAATTTGTTTGGTAAGCAAATTCAGTGTGTAAGCGAGATATCACTCAATCCCGTCGTTCGCTTTAAGCAGCTTTTAAAGAGGTTACTCCTCTACTATTTTTGTATTATTTAACAAAAGCCCGAATTTGTTTCGCAAGATGAACCAAAGTGTTTACATATAACGCAGCTATGCTCATCTATCATGCTGCTGGTCGTTAGTTTATCCACTGTTCGAAAACTAATATAAAAAATAAATAAAATAAAATTAAATTCATTGTTTTTATTCGTTATCATTATAATTTTTACGTAAATTAGTTTTTAATCATCAAGATATCTATTATTTATCCTATAATGAACTGAATTTTTACCGAATGGACAATACACATGGGGTTGGATACCGCTGAGGTCGTAGTAATGAATACTCGAAATTCTAAGTTTACGTATATGTTTAATATTGGCAAATAAACATAAAAGCACCACTTATAGTTAGTAAAATTAAATAATATACTGTATTCTCACGTTGCTACCAAATAGAGTATGAGTGAACTAAAATACGATACCATGGGATGGGCCTAAATATTCCAATGCTCTATGGATTGTACCTTCGAAATTAATAATTATTAAAACTTTAAAAATAACTTCCCTTCACGATGAACTTGTCTCATAAACGCAAACGTCAGCATTCTTGGCTCGACAGTGCAGCTGTAGTCGGAAAAGGGGAAAATTAATAGACTGGAAGTCTAACACGTGAATTAATTGGGTTTGAACTCAAGAAGTGAGCTCGAAGAGTGAACTGCAACTCGAATAAAACAAAATCGCGACGGCATAAGCCATTTATAGAGATAACTTTAATCACGACAACGTGCTCTCGCCAGAAGGATATCGTCACAAATGTTATCCAAGTTGATCTGGCAAATAAAACATATTTAAGGTAAGTTACTTTACAAGTTATAATTTGACTTAACATTAATTACATTGAAATTAGATGTCTCGCAAGAAAGGGCTAACTTATGATATGAAAATATAAATTCTTACTTACGGACAAGGCGCGCGAGGTTGCTTCGGTAGCGAGGTTCGGCAGCTACGAAGTTCCCGAGAGAAATAATCAATTTTTGTTTGTTTGTTTGAGGGAGAGGCAGGAAAATGCTTTTACGCGCACATGTGGCCAGCCTGTAGTGTGGGACTCCTACTTACGTAGAATACCCACTATAAACCTCCTCTACTCTTAGCATTCTAGCCTGGAAACTGCTTCTTGCTTTAAACTTCGGGCTAGGCCTAATTAAAGGCCCAGAGGGCTCGCACCTATCTAGCCGTTCGTATCTTGGTTTTTTCTCGCATTCCGATCTTTTTCGCGCGGAGTATACACTGTGCAAAGCTGGACCAGCAGCACCAGTAGTCCTCGCCCTCCAACATCCGGTCACAGACCGTGTCCAGCAATATCATACCGAAAGTTTGAGTCACTTCAAGGCGGGGCCTTTCCTACCCACGGTTGCCCTTGTTTGATAAGTCTGGCAGTCCAACGTCCACGGGTGTCTTGTTGCCAGCTGTTTTGCCATTGCTGGTACATACGAGAGCGCTCCTCAGTCCTTGCAGTGTCCTTGCCGATTTCGCCTTCTCGCTGATAAATTGTCTTTCTCTCCCCTGCCAAAAGCTTGACGGGGATGACTCCAGCAATAACCAGGACGGCAGGCTCAGACACTGTATGGTAGGCGGAACACACCCGAAGCGCCGCTTGACGCTGTATCCGGGCGATCCGTATCCGATAAAATTCAATATTTAGTGCGCTGCCCACACCTCAGCCCCGTAAAGGAGCACGGACTGGACTGTAGACATTAACAGTCTTCTCCTGCTGGACATGGAACCGTCGACGTTGGCCATGAGCCAGTTAGGTTATAAATCCACCAAGAATTTAGTTCCAAGAACTTTGGATGTAACTTATACTAACCAGTAACAAGTAACTGGGTTGCGTAAATATGTACTATATGATGTAAAACTAAATAACGGTACACATTTTTCAATGAAACTAAAAAATTCAATACAAAAACGTAGCAATACAAAATGTTTTGTAAAAGTTTAATAGAAAAAAGACGTCTTGAGTACAATTTCTGTGAAAATTTACAACAGTTATTCGTTAAAACGCAGAATGTTCACTGTTATAACAGTATATACTCAACATATACTGATCACATATACCATTTTATAACAAAGCCATCCGAAAAATTACGCTGTACTTTGCACATGTTGCTCCGTTCTCCCCTCCACGTGTTACTTCCTTTTCAATGGCTTTATGATCATATTGATAGGTACTTTTAATATATTGTTTTTATATATCTAATTAGGTGTACATTTCACTTATAGTTAGTAAAAATACAATCTAAAACAAAACTATATGCTAAACAATTATTTGTTTATAGTGATCTGTTTAAACAATGAAAAAACTGAGAGCAACATAATATTTTTTTAAACATTTTAATTTATAGTTTACAAAACAAAACACCACATCGATCATATAAATTAATTCAATGTAATTGCAATCCGAGGTCAAAACTTCCTGGCGCTCATCTAACCATCCCAGTAACATCAGCGGGGCGAGATTTATTCTATAAAACAATACTCAACTTCGTATTTTACCACAATATGGTTTTAATTAAATATATCAAATGAATTCCAATTAAATTCAAACTAAACTTATAACGTTTAATATTGATATTAGAATACCGTGCTCTCAATATATTAATGAATAAAATAAAACTCCGTACACAATCAAATCTGATGAAATATAGAAATAATTATTTAACCCTTTTAGTGCATTTTCCCTTCTAGGGACGATGTATTCTATATGATATAAAATTTCAAATAAATTTGATACTGTATCTTGTGATTTCCATTTTAGTTTGTGGTATTACCTACATATAAAATTGCTTGATAATACAGAATAGTGGCACACTCTGTAGGAGCTATTTCCAACTATTTAGATTTTCATAAGTGTAGACAAACATGGAGCTACTACTAACTGAATGAATGAAAAATAGTACTGAAATTTTCTTTATTATGAGTATTTCTGAAATTTACTTTTACTTCTAGTGCTGGAAGATTCATAATAGTAATCAATTATAAATTTACCTTTTTATACATTTCACTGTTCCTCAATATTGCGAAATTACCACGCATTCCCCGACATCATTATGTATCCACGCCTTAGCGTTTTAGGTTGAAAAAAAAAAGAAATGCTGCTCGAATGGTTTGTGACTGATCAGGCATTAAATAAGGTTCATAAATACTATAAAATTCCAGTTTGATATTTTGTACAGTTATAGTTAGCTTTCAGGCATGTTTTAAAAATCTTCCCTCTGAAGAGACTATTTCACTCCAGGTGCCAGGTATAAGCTGTTCATAAAAAGCCGAAAGTGGACTCTATAAATATTCACATATGATACATTTTTCTATCTAATGCTTGGTTAGAATTTTTATAGGAAGCCTAAAACTTGAAAATTTCAAAAATCACAAAAGCTTGATATGATCACTTCTAATCTGTTTGTGAGAGAGACTCCAGTTGTTCTTATAAATATTACAGAAAGAAACCAAGGACGACTTTCAAATACATCGCTAAAGTATATTCCAAGTATGAGGAAACATATGGTTGAGCCATTGAAAGACATCCAGTTTGATGTGAAAAACATCTCCCAAAGTTCCAAAGACATGAAAACAATTAAAGGTGCAAAGATCCTGGATGCACCAACAAATCCTACATTTATTGCACAAAATTTAAAGTACCACTGCGCATTACAAACTTATATAAGTGGTGAGTTGGAATGCAATCATAAATAATTGTTTACTTTACCTTATGAATAAGCAATTTCTTTATAAGATGTTACAGTTTTATAGTGTATATTAAAAATAAAAAACCAAAATTTGTTAAAATAAACATGAAGTTAAGAACATGTTTACAGTAGTTTTATAACTAATTATAGAAAATATATATTACCATACAGTTAAACATACAATTTTCTATATTTTTATCCCTCAAATCGCTAGAAAATATTGTAAAAATTCAAGCCCCGTATTTTATACATTGGAATAGTCCCTTACAACAACTCAATATATATTAAAGATAGGTAATAAAAGTTGTAAAATTTAATAAAAATTTAAGATATAAATCACAGATTACCAACTTTCATTTAAGAATTTTAGACTAAAAATTTTAAACTGATCTATTCTTATAACTTAACAGAGTTGTACACGTATTGTTATTGGTTTAATTCCATAACAATGGCCCTACCTCCTTTCAGTTACGCTTCCCATGACCCGATCCGATTGGAATTATTTTTAAACAGTTTTTTTTCTTTATTATATTCTATGCTAATTATAATTTTATTCGAATCACTGAGATTTTTAAAAGTCTAGGGTATGTCACAGTTTTAACTGTATAGGAATCATGTCATTTTTTTGTAATTTATAAAAATTGGTATACATTACGGCATGTTTATAGCTGTCATATTATATATATACAAGGATTAACGTGGTAATGGTTTAAATATTTCAGTGTTACTGTACATTATCCTTTTTATATTGTATACTGTAGCAATGTATATTTAATACATACAGTGTAAAATATGCAACATGAAGTATGGTATTTCTATGACCTCTACAATTTTATTTAAAGTATTGTTTTGAAAAAAATCATTTTGAAATACATATAATACTTTTATGTATAACTATTTGTGACTAATAAATCCTTTAGAATGTTTATTTTGTCTGTTTTCAGTTGCTGTGTGTTTTTACATGATTATATAATGAATACATTTGATATTAGCGTGTGAATGTCAATACGACGTGAGTTTGTACGTATCAACTCCACCACGTTTATACTGGACTCAGCATTTCACGAAACGATTCGGTAATGTGACAGATCAATCTAAACTGTTTCTTTTCATATATTCTGTGTAAAGGTATTGCTGAGTCGAACGGAAAATGGAAGCAAGGAAAGGCTTTTCAATCTATTTTTAATACAGTTCAAAAATCTCCTTTGCTGGGTTTCAACGGTGCATTCTCTTACATACCATTATCTACCTATAATTGGTATTACTTATACAATTAATTCGAACGTCTGAAATAATCTTTAATGGCATAAAGGCAGATCATTTTAATAGTTTCAGAAACTAAGCTATCTGAAACTTAAAATAGAAACAGTCTAAATGCATCCTGAGGAAAATGGTCAATGTTCAGAAACAGAGCAGATTACGATTTCCGAAAGTACTTCACGAATAAATGTTTTCCGTTTTAAAAATTTAATGAAACTGCAGGTCCAAAACGAAACGGATGCATTAGTCAAATATTAAAAATCACACATCTGAAATGCTAAACTTTTTCAATTTAAAATGTTTGTTTAGTTACACCCCCATCACTTGGTTTAGGTTGACTTAATGCTTGGATTAAATTAAATCACAATACTAACAGTATATTTTATGAGCACTGCTAGGAATTTATTGAAATCAAGCTGGATTACAGATTTTCTTGATATAGAGACGGGCAAAAAGCTTCATGAAAGATTTAAGTTTGGCAGTTTTATATTTTCTGAAACACCAATAATTTACAGAACAGTGGTTGATAAAATAAGAAAACCTTTATTTGTAATGTTTTACCATCGTTTATTACTTTTCATCTATTATTGTTGACAAACCAGAATCTCAGAATAGATATTACAACCGATATCATTTCGGGTGTCCCAACCAATATTGCTAAATAAATTCAACTGTATTCTTCTGTGATCTTGTTCCAATCAGAAGCCGACAATAAAAGGTATATTATGCATGTATGTGAAATTGCAAGTTTTATTTAGTATTACTGATGCGGTAATAATACACAATGTTGTATTGTAACTTTCTGTAACTGAATAATAACCAACAGTTGCAGAATATATTCACTTTAATACTTGTTCGGCCAAATCAATAAAACTATGTTATTATTTTAGAGTATATTTACTTATTGTTTTCGGAACTATGATCTTTTAATGATTGTAATGCATTAAATATGCGTCAATCATACAAAAGTGTTCAAACATGCTTAAAACCAATGTGTTTCCTCATATTTTACAACAGGCTGTTGCTAGCATTAAAAATTATGAGTATAAATTGGTTTAAAATAAAATAATAAAATAATTACCCACAGCACTTTTTGTTAAAAGAAAGATTTTTACTCTTGCTAATAGGTTATCCTTGAAAGACTAAGTACAATGTCATAGACTTCCCTCTCGTAAAAAGGGAGATAACAGGTCTTCTAATATCATAACTAGATCACTTTAAAAATTCTCATGCCTGATTAACACAGAGGAACTAAGTTATCCGCAGTAATCTCCAGCTGATGAATAGTTAGAATCTTGCTTAAGATGAGAAAACGTGAGTCTGCGATTAACAGTACTTTGTCTTGATAAACCTAAAGCCATCCCAATCCTTCTCCGTTGTTAAAATAAACTTCCATTAAATAACAGCTGTCTTAACTTATTCCTGTTACTTGGGTAAACCAGCACGCAGATTTTGTATTAAGCTTTCAATTTGACTGTCGCAAAACTATAATTAGCTAAAAATGTCAAAACAATAGTTTTAAAGAAAATTTCCTTTAGTATTAAATTACTGAAGAAGGTTTTTTATTATTTTATAATTTTGTTAAAACACGCAACCGCTCGAAGCCCAATAAACAGCAATGAGGTCAAATATGTGACTTATCTCCTGATTTCAGTATTTTAGGTCTTCAGTTAATAAATAAGATGTCAAACCTTAGCTCTTGGCCTTCAATATTGATTTCACTGTAATAGCCGAGGGTTGGTAATTGAATGTTATATCGGAACAATTGTTATATCCTTTGTACTCAATTTCCTTTGAAAAAGAAATGTCAATGGGAATAATTTTGATAGAATAGTTTTTTACGCCGACCCATCAATGTCTCAATGTTTGTTAACTTAATTGAATCAAAATTGTTTTTAAACACTTATTCACAGTCAATTTGAGTATTAACTAAGTAGTCCTGTCCTCAGTCAAATTTCTAAATTATTAGGATGAAGGTTCAATATTTGAACAAACTAGCACAACTGAAAGTGACAATAGTTGAGAAATTGTAATATTGATAGTATTACACTAGTTGATAACGGACAAAATTGAGTTGTATAAGATCAGAATAACTTCTGTATCAGAAATTATAATTTAGTAGAAGAGGGTAGATTTGATTAGTTTTTTTCTATTTTTGACTGGGTGTCAGGACGGACTTGTGATTTTCTCGCAGACTTTCTGGAACCTGTCACTTAAGAAGTCACTCTAACTAAAACCATCCTATCGTGTTTAATATAATGTCTCACTGAAGTGAGATGCTATGTGATATCATAATAGAAAAAAATCCTGCAACTGTAAAAGTAAATTTAATGTTACAATTTCTAGTTATTAATGATTGTAGACTATGACACAAGCCCATGTCTTCAGTGCAACTCATCTATTATTGGGACAGCATAATAATCTCTGCCTCATAACAATAATCAGCTCTCACCAGGTTGCAGAAGTAAAACAAGTACTTGAGTCAAAAGAGGCAGCTAAAATAGTTCAAAATATTAATTATATTCTTCATGTTGCAAAGACAATTTAATTGAAGGATATTTTCAGTTTAGTTTCCCAGCAATGTTTCGTCCACTATGTGGAGGTATTGCAAAATAACATCTACCAGTACGTGTGAACCCCAAGAAGAGTCGGATCTTTTGCAACATATGTCATCAGTCTGTTATGACAGGTTGTATTTGATAGAATAATAAATTAGTTTTGTTTGTTTCCGATGCTTGTAGGTTACATATATGAACTAGTATAATGTACCGCGAGTGTGTGAATTAGAGGGTATATCCAATAATTGTTGGATGTGAATTGTATGTATTTATGACAATTTAGTAGGAACCTTTTGAGGTATTTACAAGTAAAAGTACATGAAAAGAACTGTCCGAGTTGCAATACCGCTTATTCTAATGCAGAGGCTATAACTTATCACAGAGAGAACTCTTATATTTGGAAGAAGAGTAGTTGTGAAAACTTTAAATAAATTTATGTGAATTTAGACATTTTTGTAGGTGATTCTGATAAAAATGGGCATTAATTTTATGATATAAAAGAGATTTTGGAAAGGAATATTTGTTGTCAGTATAATTGTTAATATGTTGAGCAGTGTTGAGAGTAAAGCACTACCCTAGCAAGTGGTTAATTTATTTTTCATTTTTGCATGATATCTTCACGTTTAAACCGTATCTACATCGGCTTCAGCACAATCTACTCTATCCTGTTTAGTATTATTCCCTTGTGTATTGTTTTCGTACACACTAACACGAGTTGTTCTGGTCTGGCACGGCTTTTGGACTGGAGGTGAAAATGAAATCTGTTAATTTGCAGGGATGAGTTGTTCGACCTCATTTTACTAATGGGATAGTCAAAGGATACAAAACTTGAATTTAATGAAACTTATCAAGGCGAGGAGATTAAACAATATTAGTATTTATTGCTCACAGTGGCTATTTTATTAAGGGTAAAAAAAAATTTAGTAAAGTTTACGAAAAATGTAGACTTTTCTTTGCTTAAGAAGATTTACAAAGTATTATGGTTACCTTGTTCTGTTACGATTGATCGCCTTTGATTAAAACTTCTTTTATTCCAAGGGATTCGGATTTTCTTTGTATAGAGTGGTATAGAGATTAAGACGCAATAATTAAAAACGCTACAGCAGCAACCACTAAATTAGCCTCCACTTCCAACACATTACTTCAGACCTATGATGAGATACCATGACGTAAGCACTCCCGCGAGTCACATAGTGAAAGTTAGTTCACAGTGCAGTCTCGGCCAATTTTGACAGTTTGACAAACATTGCCAGTTTAACGTATTTAACTTTCGAAATTACATATCTAGGCATACCATATTATTGTGAAGGTATTAATATGTTTGAAGGTATCTTAAGCTTTGAAATTAATGCTGTTTTTGGAAGCGAGAATTTGCAGTAAATCGCCCTTCTTTCTTCCAACCTTTCTTCTAAACTCACTTCCTACATTTCCATATCTTATGTTTCTCATCAGCCATGTCAGATCATTTAGCTGTATCTCGCTGATTATGTATTATCTAATTATAGCCTGTCTATCTATCCATCTTCATATCTTTCTTAAATATTCTTCCACCTTCTGTATCAGGGTACTATTCCCCATTATATCCATATCCTCCAGTTCTTCTTCCTTATCTTATTTCACTCTTATACCTCAGGTCTTCTTCTTGGTCTTGGCCAGGCTCTGTTGTTTACGCTTCTTCATATTCTACGTCTCTTTTACTGTTGTTTCGTGCATTACTCCACCCGTTTTTTAGCTGATGTTTCATCGATAATCCCCTCAACTCTCATGTATTTCTTTCACATATAGATGAATATCCAGACTGCTCCATAATTCCCCTTTCAAACTCTATTCTCTCAATATTTCTACTTCCTTACTTCTATCTCTCAGCCTCCTTCCTCCTTTTTCCTTTCTCTATATTATTTTTTATAAACTTCATTCACTGTCTATCCTCTCACTTTCGTCTTTCTCAATTCTCATCTTACCCTTCTCCAATGCTGCCTATTTTCCCTTCTCCTCTATTTCCCATCCTTCTGTCCCACACCTTTTTCTCCTTCTCATTTTTCTCTTTCTGCCTCTCCCCTTTCCTCCTCATTAGCAATATCTGCCATCTTTATTGCTTAAATTCTTAAAGTTTTTGAATTATTGATTTCTTCTTCTTATGTCTTGAAGGAGGTACTGTCTTTTTCTTGACGTCTTGGTGTTTCTTGATGGACAATTTTGCTTTAATCCTATTCATGAACGACACATGAGTGGACTCAAGCAGTACAGCCGCAGTACACTCCCTTCGTCTGGGCTGATCTCCTACGAATCACAGTCGCAGTCCAAGCCTAGCTATCCTTATCTACCCGTATTCTAGTCCTACTCCTTCCTATACTTACCATTTATCCTCTCTGACCGTATCCACTACCTAGATCCTCTGTTATTCGTCAAAGTGAATTATTATAGGGGCTAATTCTCCAGACTCATACCACGTCATAATGCCCGCCGTCGACTTCGGGGATTCAGGAAATTCAACATTGAAATCTGTTGTATCACATCAGCTACAACCCAACATCAATTGATTTAAGAGCTGCCTAGGTATGTTTTCTACAGGGAGGAGTTATCCAAAATACTCCAGTGGGCTCCAGGGGCAGATGGTAGAGGCACGGATGATTTAGAATTACCCCCAAAGGACCCACCGCTACCCTTGATAATAAGCTTAATGCCTCCTTAGTCAGTTCCTCGATCTGACAATGTCATATAATCCGTCCCGTAGATGTTAATCTCCTTCCTGTTGCCAGTTTCTGTGGCGTGCCGCTCCACATGTAAATAGAATGGCGTATGGTATAACTTTATCCTGGCCGTGTCTCCCTCCCCATACCACTCTGTACGCTCTGGCTCATTGGGTTGTTTCGCTCCACGACTCCGCTTCAGCAGCTTTCACCTGTAACACTCAGCAACAACGTAACACAAACCATACCAAACCTTAACTAACACTTGCTTAACCCAGCTTTAGCCTTATTTTAACATAGCCATAGATTAACTCTTAAAGTTGATTGATAGTAACACCTATTAACCTCGCTAACCTACTTCCCTACCTAATAGTCCGTCTTACTCTACTTTTCTTATTCCTAAGGTATATGTCAAGTCCAGAGCTAACTCAAAGTGCCTACTAACACACTAACCACTTACTAACAATAACCGTCTTACCATACCACCTTATCTCTAAGGTACATATCGTAACCAAAAGGCTGTCTAGTACCTATTATACCCTACTAATTAATAACCTTACCTGCTTGTACCCACAGCCTACATGCTACGTCCTCCTCCTCCTCGCTAATTACTCACTTCATACCAACCTACTTACAGAAATACACAAAATTAGCACTGCTAATCCTTATATTTCTCTTCATTTCTATCTTGTTTATCTCTATCCTCCTAGGATCTCTAGTACTTCTCTATCATCTTCTAATTTCCTTTACCCTATTCTTCTTACTTTCTTTCAGAAGTTTATGAAGATACCTTCTTCCAGTACAAATCTATGTAGTTCCAAACAAAACCTCTCAAAATTGCCTGGTCTCTAACCTCTGTCCTGTATTCCTCATATTTTTTTTCATTCCAATAGTACATATCCTGAAGTTTCATCTATTCCAAAGTTACGGCAGCCTATTTCACCTCTTAATCCAAAGCTGGAAAGTTTTGCTGCAAAGTGAAATAATGAATATTTATTCCTCAATATCATACATGTATACAAACAAGAGTACAGAGCTTGGAATAAGGCTTGCCACAATTGCCAGTATGTGTGGCTTGGCGTCTAATATACAAACAAAAATAACATATCTGATAAACTTTAATGTGTCTAGTCCGTCTTGATGCTTACAACTAAACAAACAGCTAGCTCACTGCAGCGCGCACAGCTTATCACTGCTGATAACAAACAAAAGAGTACTTCTTATTGTTAGGACTAAATCTATTACATAACTCCTTCTTCCTTCCTCACTTATAGCGTTACTGACATACGATTTCAAAGAAATGGTGAATACAGTCTAGCATTAGTATCGTTTTAAATAAAAACATTATTCATAAAACTCAGATCGCTTTTATTAAATAGCCAAGCTTATAGCTTAGTAAAAAACTCATTTGATTTAGAAATTTCCTTAATATCCATTGGTAATTGATTAAAATATTTTGGCCCTAAATAGAGATACGATTGTCTAAAAATTGATTTGTTTACTTTAGGCGTTTAAAAAAGTCTTTTGTTGATGCTTCTTGTTCCACGAAATATCTGTACTGATCCTCTGTTACCACTTAATATATAAAACAGTTTCAAAGTTTTGAAAACAAATAAATGCTGTATTGGTAAAATATTTTGATTAATATACAATGGGAAGCTGCTTTCCCTGTATCCTTTTTTTGTTAATAATTCTAATAAATTTGTTTTGGATCGTTCTGATGCTATTAATTAAAAAATTAAACGCCCCACCCCAGCAGGTGATACCATACTGAAGACGAGACTGAATCAGACCATAATAAAGCGTACATAGCAACTTTGTACCACAGAAATTTTTTGTAATAATACAACTTCCTAAGGTTAAATTTTAAATTATTATAAATGGTCATTAATTGTTTTTTCCACGACATACGTTCATCTAGAATTACACCTAGATATTTGAATTCCTTAACTTTAATAATTTCTTCACAAGAACAAGTAATTGAATCTTTACATTTTGAAGAGTGGTCTATCGAAAGTAAAATCTACACTGTCAAAATTTATATATTTCGGTTTGTTTACATTAACAACCATTTTGTTAGAATCACACCATTTCCTCAACTGTTTCAGGTCATTACAGATTTCATCGTATATTATATTTTTGTCTTTGTTAGAATAAATGTACCCCAAATCATCGGCAAAAGCATAAATTTCTCCAAAAAATTGAATGTTTAACAAATCGTTTATAAATATCAAAAATAGATTTGCTAATAAAACACACCCCTGAGGAACACCACTTTGTACTACTAAAAAACTGCTATGTTCAGTACCGACTTTTACTTGCTGGATTCTACCTTTTAAAAAGCTGCTAAACCAATTTAACGCTACTCCCCTAATTCCTAAGGATTCCATTTTTAGCAACAACACATCATGATCTACGAGATCAAAGGCTTTCTTGAAATCTATGAAAAGGGCAGACGTTTTACACTTCTTGTTCATGCTTAGATGTATTTTATTTACAAAACCTATCAACGCGTCTTCCGTGGATTTGCCTTTTGTAAACCCAAATCGATTTTGATTTTGAAAATTAAAACTAGCAAGGTAACTTATTAATCTTTTTTTCATGCATTTCTCAAGGATCTTGCAAAATACTGAAACTAAGCTTATAGGACGTATATTATCTATTTTGAACGAATTAGGCTTTTTGAATAATGGAATAACAATACTTCTTTTTAATATTTCCAGGAACACTCCAAGCTCAAAACTTAGATTTATTAATTTACTACTTGGAACAACGACGTTTTCAGCAATTTGTTTAATTACATGCACTGATATGTTATCGAATCTGGTTGATTTCTTATTTTTTAGACCATTAATAATGCTTAGAATCTCGTGTGGATCGGTTTTATCGATGAAGAACGAATCTCTCCGTGTGGAAGTAGGTTTCTATAAACTGATGTCATGTGAAATATCATCATTTTGTGATAACCTAACAAGAAATGAATTTAAACTTTTCTGAAATTAATTTTGGGTCTTCTTCGAGATTTCCATCTTCAAGAATGATTTTGTTTATTCCATTTTTAACTACGTTACCAGTTATACTATTTACTATTTTCCATTGCTGGCTTATGTCTCTGTTACAATTTTGAATTAGATATTCATAATACAAATTTTTGGCTTTGTCAATATCACTTTTTAGTTTATTACTAAACCTGTTAAAATAATCCTTGAAATTTTCATCATAAGGTCTTTTTTCAACATACCATACAGTCTTTTCCTTTTGTTTAAGCTGTTTAAAATGTTACTATTAATCCCAGGGGTGATAAGTTTTGCTTTACTTAACCTACTAACAATCATTATTTCCTCTTTATTACTGTCTAATATACCATTCAAAATATTAAAGAAATTTTCAAAAGATATGTTTACATTTGCTTCGTCAATTATATTATTCCAGTCTGTATATTTTAATTCTTGATTGATCATTTCAAAAATAAAAACAGTTTGTGTAAATGTAGTTTTTGAAACATTAGAGTTGATTGTTAGCTTCATTTTTAGAGCTAAACAACAATGGTCAGCTAACCCAAGATCGAAAATTGCTGTCTCAAACATATTCAAATTCTTAAATTTTAGAAAAATGTTATCGATGCTGGTGGAAGAGGTCTTACATATTCTAGTCGGAGAATTAATTACTGATACTAAAACCATGTTACTTAATAAGCTAGTATATCTTAATGAATCAGGTTATTGTTTTAAAATATCAATATTTCCATCCCCTAAGTAGACAGTATTTAACTTTAAAAGAGATAATTGCGATTCCAGCTCTTCTACAAAAGCATTTACTGTACAGGATTGTAGTCTATAAAAAGCAAAAAATATTACATCGAGATCTGTCGTATTTAAGCTCGAATAAAACACAATCAGCCGTTATCATGTCAATTTCCATCTCTTGAACCGATAGCTCTTCGTCATAATAACATACAACGCCTCCAGATCTGTACTGATTGCATTTGCCAATTACATTATAACCAGGTATTTTGTAAAAACTTAATTCTTCGCTGAGGATCCATACTTCACTTACAATTATTAAACTAATTTTTTGTTATGCATTATTGAGTTCTGCTAGAAAACTATTGAAATTTTGTCTCAAACTTGCGAATATTTAAATGAATTATTGAGATACAGCCATCAGCGTCCGGAGAGGATGGTGAGAAAAATGCATCATTGAGAGAATTTAAATATGATTGTGAATCCAATTGAAATAAAATCAAAGCTACATGGTTGCTCACTGATTACAATTTTAGCGGTATTTTTCCACTTCACCAAGGCTAGTGATTTTGAAGCATTTCTCCCCATCATCCTGAGATAGAACATGCCATCCTTAAACCAGACATACTTGACATTGCACTGCTTGCTTCTTTCCTTGAGTTGAGCCAAGAAGATCTTGTTGTCCGGTGACAGATGTTCATTGATGTACACCCTGGTGTCCAGAAAGGCGTTGTTCACTCTGCGGGCTGATAGGTCCTTGTTCTTGTTGTAGTTGGTGATCCAGACATCTCTCTGCATCTTGGTCTGGAACTGGACGACCATGGGTGGAGCTCGATCTTGCTTGTAGCTGGGAACTCGATGTGCAGCCTATCACCTGGGTGTCATGAAGCTCGACTCCTATGGCAGTGCCGATGTCACGAAGGATCTTCATAGTGTCCTCGTTCCGAGTTACAGGGATAACGCTGATCTCCAGATTGGTTCTTCTAGAGTACTGCTCCAGCTCTCTGACTTTACTTTTGAGCTCATTGACTGTCTCGCCCAACTTCAAGTTTGCTTCAGTTAACTTCTGGTTTTGTTTCGTAATCTCGGCATAATCCAGCTGGACTTTTTTAAGCGTCTGGTTTGCTGTGTCAATATTTGCTGACAGGAACTCAACCGACTTAGTAAGCTCTTGCATCTGGCTTGAATGAGACTTAAACTCTTGAAAAATTTCTCTTTTGAATGCTTCCATGGTAGACACAAGAAACTCCTTTGTAATACATGTTGAACTAGATGACTTACTGCTTACTGCAGATTGTTTTTTAGATTTAACACATTCCTCACATTTCCAATCCTTATGGCCGGTACGAGTTTTGATTTTATCTTTGATACAGTCTATATGAAATACACGTTCACAACCACCAACACACTTCACAGGATTGGAATCCTCTTCAATACAGTTGCCGCACTCGCCACAGTTAGCCATAGTTACCAATAAATAATCAAAGTAGACGAAATATTCAGGCTAATACGCGCACACACGCCACTGTAGACACACGTGTGTAGCTGTGTGACCTTGACTGCGGGGCACACAGAGCAGTGCTTTTATCAGTCCGACTGCCGGACTACGACTCCGGTATATACGTATACACGACTCATATATAGTCATATATGGCTATTCCCATATATAGTCAAAAACTGTGTCAAAAACATAATGTTCCAGCACAAATTTACATCCCAACCTTTCTCTCGCGTCCTTCTAGTAATTAAAAGTCTCCAGTCGTTTATCCAGACTCTCCTCAATCTGTCTGCTTCTTTCCTGTCCACTAAATTTTCCACATCTCTTGTCACCTCCATACGCTCCTGAACCAACAGGTCCCACGGAAGATCTGCTACTACTACTACTCTGATAACCACATGAGATACGCTAGTACACACCATTATCACACTCAAAAGTAAGGTTCTTTGCACCGACACTTCCCGTAATTTAGCCACTCGATCTCCGAGTGCTACAACCCATAACTCACAACCATATCTTAGCATTACTAGTGTCATTACGTAATAAACCGACTTCAGCATGCTACATCCTACTCCGCCATTATCCCCTGCCAATCTACTATATTTCATAATGGTGGTCTTCATCTTTGTTGATAACTCTTCTACATGTTTATTGTAGTTTAATCATCTTCTAATCAATATTCCGAGATACTTCACATGTTCACCACATCTAAGCCTTTCACCTCCTAACCACATCACGGGCATCTCTTACTGTTTAGATTTCATTTCAACAAAATCTATGAGTATTTTGTCTAATCATATTCTATTGTCTTAAGGCACCTTCTCTCCACCTGTCTATATGGCGGAAAATCTTTCCACCACACATCATTGCATTTCCACGTTGCATTCTCCGAGATCTTACATTCCCCGATACCAAGTTCCTCAGCTTATCTTTGGAGAGTATTACTACTTAAAAACTTCGCCACATTCCCGTGCCTTTGGCACTTGTTAAATATGGGAAGAGTTATAAAATTCTTCACCCTACATAATGGCCATCCTACACATACTCTCTCCCTTTTCCTGAGCATATTCAGCACTCTTTCACGAGCTTGTTTCTCCTATTATGTGTTTCTTCCACTGTTATATTCCTCACTTTAAATCCATCTTTCAATTCTTCTTCAGAGATCTCTTCTTTCATGTTCCGTTCATAAATCTCCGGTACTATCTTTTCATCCTTCAGTTCTATTTCTACATCGTAAATCATGATTAAGAGTATTTTCCTGCCGGTTCCTTCTGTTTTATTACGGTCTTTTCCATTTACTCGTTGGCAATAATCTCACTAGCCTCCTCTTTAGAATCTTCAGGCGTCACGATTCCATTCTTCACCTTCGTCATACTTCGGACATTAATTCTCTACTTCCTTGGATCTACCACCACCTTCATTCTTCTCCTCACTCTCTCGCTCTCCTTTCTCTCCTTCCTAGCTATCACCACATTCGATGTCCTTAGAGGATCCCTCTTTGATCCGGTTAACAGTGGAAGTCTCTTTTCTCACTAATTTCACGAAATAATTCTATTCCCTCTTTTCTCTTACACCTACAGGCAATTATCTTTCCTTAATTATCTCCCTAAATACTCCTAAAATCTCTCTTCTTCACTACAATCTTCGTTCTAGGCGCAACTTCTCCAATCCCATTTTCTTATATCTTTCCTTATCGCGCATACCCGATTCGTGACTTAATTAAGCTGTATCTTGTTCTTCGCCAAATTATCTGTCCAGCTTCCCATTTTATTCAACACTTCCTCCACCATTTTTGCTGGAGAACTTTCCTCTACTACTTATACCACTTCTGGCATCTATTCTCCTTCAATTTTGCTGGGTATGAAATTTTGAGCCTTCTTCTTCCTTCACGTTCGATGGACTATCTTCTTTTCAAGCCTTCGTTTTCTTCGCCCTGCAGTGCGTTATTCCTTCCTGCAATGCATTATTTGCCCCTATCATAATATCCTCTTCTATCAGATCCTTCACTGCACTCACCATTTCCGCCTTCACTATATTCCAGGTCCCTTTTTCCCTTCATCCTTCCAACCCATCTTATTTAGTTAATGGAAAACACACTTACGTCTCCACTTTAGGTTTCTAATTCCACCTGCGTTATCACCTCCACCTACCATTCGATATCCCTATCATCTTGGAACAGCACTCTTGAAAATTTCATCAACATTTTCATCATATCATCATCCTTTCTGACCCTTACCCCAACACTTTTCTCTTTCCACCAATCATCCGATAGGCATGGGCTAAGGATCCTCTTCACCCTTATTCAGCACTCTCTCAAAATACTCTCTTTTCGTCTTCATTATTTCAGCTACATATCTTCATTGTATCTACACATACTATATTCTCCTCTCTTCGATTCTTCTCCGTGTCCATGCCTGCAATTTCGTTCTCAATACTGTCTTCGACTCTGAACGTTGATCTGTCTACCATGGGTATATTCTGTATCTCTTATTCACTATTGCAATAGCTTATTCTGCGGCTCTCGAAAGCCCTTCTAAAATCATTCTAAACGTCTCTTCTCCGCCACATTCCCGTTCCATCTCTTCTTGTCTCCACCTTTTCTTCTCTTCGGCATTACACCTCTAAATACTATCCTATTTGCTTTTCATATGTTCCAATTCTTGCTTGCTTCTTCTATATTACGTCTTCTTTCCCATCGAATTTCTGCCATTACCAATCTATGATCGCTCAATAACACTCCTTCTATTCTCCACCTGTCCACAATTTCTATCAGGTCTCAAAACTTTTAAGACTGTCATTCCACTTGTATCTTAGAAAGTGGTCCATTCACTTCTTTCATTTGCGACTTACAATGCTTCCGCCATTAAAAACCCCTATGCTCTTTCCCCTCTCTCATCCATTTACCTGAGTGCAATAAATCTGATTTAGCGTTAAAATATATGCATATAATGACTCTTCTTCTTCGTCTTCTTTTTAATATATTTTCCAACTTTTATAAACTTATCTGTATCTCTTCTGATCCTTTACGGGATCCTTTACGGTAGATTATGACTATATCAGCTTTCTGTCTCCTTTCCCTCTATTGCTATATTATATTCTCTCCCGTTGCGTTCTTAAGCTCAGTTCTTGAAGTCCTCGCTCTTCTTCTTCTTCTTCAAGTCTTTAAGCTTCCTCTTTTTATTGAAGTCCGCGATCTTCTTCTTCATCTTTGGCCTTATCCTACCTTATCCTAATTCCTATTTCAACCTTGGGCGAGCCCAAGCGGTGCACAACCGCTGCACACTCCCTAATCTGAGCTAGGTTCCTGCGATACAATCGCAATCCGCGATCAAGTTCCCTATACCTACTTCCTTATCCTAGGCCTTGTCCTACTTTCCTTTCCGTACCTACCTTTACTCTGTACCTGTTTACCGTTAATCCGCTCTCGGCCGCTCCAAGGATTTATGGCAGGGCTCCCCTGACAGACATTCCGCAGCGTTGGTGAGTAGGCAAAACATATACCTAATCAGTCTGACTCTAAATTTCTTATAGTTTCCTCTATAGTGAACGGGAAATTTCCAAAATCAAGGCCTATTTATGAATTGGAACGCAAACGTCAAATAACTTGTCTGAGTATTTTTTCCAGAGGATGAGTAATCCGAAAACTCATGTGGGCCCACTGGGTCCCAGGCGGAGGCAGTCAATGTGTCGAGCGACGCAAGAGAGTTATTAGAGCCAAACGGTGATGTGCCATGTCTCCTACAGCTGTCGCAGTACATCTTGTCTCTGCCGTGTGGTGAAAATGGTACAGTGACCACCGGAGGTAAGTCACAACCTAATTATTTCTTTTATTTAGATTATGTCCATTTATAAATATATTTATTTGGTTGTTCTAGCTGGTTTGAACTTTTACTAATTTGCAAGATTCACCATGAAGTGTAAATTGGATTGACGAGTTGCTAGAATATTTTTCCACACTTTACATTTACCCTTGAATATTATTAGTTGATGTTACAGCTTGCATGAACCGTTATAAACTTACATGATATTGTATAAAGTTTGTTTTAAGCTTTTTTGGCATTTAGTAGTTTACCACCCTATTATGATTAGGTCCTGGGAAAAGTTTCTGCGGGATTTTAAAGGGTATTTGGCGAAGGTTGGGACATTTCTATAGTTCCGCCGATCAGTTTTAGAGCCGATACTAAAACTCTTAAGAAACAAGTACCTGCAGCTACGATCTTTACAGGTATAAATAATGGAGAGACCTACTTTATACCACGAATTCCTCCGATCTCAAAAGAATTTCACTTACACTTCAAACATCTTCAGTTTTCAATAAAAGTGTTACCCCTTGACTAATACATTACAGAGTCAGGATTTCATGTGACTGAGTGATGATCGGAGGACTTACTGTTTCTCATCTGGTCAGTTTACAGTGCTTGCTCCAGAGTCAATCCACTTAATAGCCTGGTCATACTTTTAGCAGGAGTAAAAACCATGAATATTGTTTACAAGGAGATCCTGAGGACTTGTTAAAAGACAGTAGTCAAAAGTCTACAAATTACATAGAAATATAGATGCCTTTTAAAATATAAAAATGGGGTTTTTAAAACTTACTCGTACGATCTTACTGTACACATTCATTAAAAGACAATGCATTTTTTAACGTCAATATGTTGCGTAATATTAAAACATCAAAATAGCATTAGGATCCTACATTTGTCCCATAGGTACTCCCACGACGGCGTTTTTGCATGCTATAATATGCCCAAGAAATTGTGGAAAGTTGTAAATATTGGATACAGAAGATTAAAATATGGATATATGATTGAAAACATTGCTTACAGTGATGAATGTAATGGTGCTCCATAATATTCATATTTAAACTTACAAGGTTAAGTCGAGCCTCTTGTAGTAGACAGAGTTATAGTGCGAATAATGTGACTTAATCTAAAAAATATTTTAGGAATGTTAAGGAACAAATAGTTTGACAACAACGTAAATTTATTTGGCAATCGTAGAGTTGGAACCGCAACGGGCGAAACGGCAACAAGTTGCTAGTAATGCTATTTGTTTAGATTAAACAGAAGAATTCCTTCCCCTATTTCTCTCTTAGCGTTTTTTCTTCCTTTCCCTACACTCCAATTTAAAAGTTGCCCTCAACACCTTCCTCTTATCCCTAGTTCTCCTTCCTGTCACACCACACAGCAATCAGTTCTACACAAAGGTCAAGAGGGGGCGGTTGTCATTACAGTGAAACAGTTGTTTTCTCTTGTGTGTTCTGTTATAGAGGTAAAATGTACGTATAAATTGTCTCATAAATAGTTATTATATCTTACAGCTAAATCTCTTATAACATTTTAACTACACAGATTGCTTATTTCAAGGATTAAAAAAGCTGTTTGACACTTAACCTTTCTAGAATTTTTATTATATACATTACGTAAATTGAAACAATCCTCTTAACGATTAGGAAGGAATCGAAGGAATTCGAAATAGGGGAAGGAATTCTTCTATTTAATTTATCCTTGGATTGTGTGTCAATGCAAACTTATTCTTAGAGCTAAAGCTTGACATATTTGCGGATTTTCTGTTTCGACTCCGATTCGTCTCTTCAGCTAAGGAGTTCGTGCGTAGAAGCAGCAGATTTTCGCTGTAACACACACACACACACACACACACACACCTTAGGACAGGATGTGGATGGTAAGAAAATACCTTTTACCAATCCTCTTAACTTTTCTTTTAATTACCGTATTCACTACTAAAATTAAATCTTGTACCCTAAGAGTAACTTGCAACTTAATAATGTTTAAACTGGCAACAACCGGCCTTGCATTCTACTTTTGGTTTGCCTACAATCCTGTGCAACTTACAAATTTAAAATTCAAGCAAACTACAGATATTATCTATCTTTGTTATGGATGATTTCTACTTAATAGGTTAAGTAAAATCCTTGCACCAGTTAGTGGATTTTCAAATTGGTGTGACCGAATAATTTATTAATTATTTGAAAGTTTTCTTTTGTGTACTGGACACGGCTTTAAGCCTAAATATCACAATCAAACCACAGATATATTTATGTCGTATGTTCGTATATTCTACTTAGATATACAACGGTTTTTTGGATCTTACAAACTATATATATATATATATATATAGTTTGTAAGATCCAAAAAACAGTTATATATATATATGTATATATATATATATATATATATATATATATATATATATATATATATATATATATATTAGATGGTACCATCTTGTTTCTAATACTAACTTAGCATGGGTTTGTTGCAAGATGGTTCGCCCATTGCTACTTTCTTTTTTAATGCTAATCTAAGATTTTCGAGTCTGGTGTTTTGCGAAACAAATTAGTGTAGTTAAATTTCGTATTCGTTTTCCCATTACTTTTGGTTATTTATATTAATATTTCAAAGTAAGTTTTGCTTTTTCAAGAAAAATGTTCTATATTTTTAAAACTGTTCCCAAAGAAACTAATTAATAGGACTATGATGATTCCAACTATCAACCTAGAGAACAGGTCATGTCTGAGCCATCTGTTTCCAAACTGCACCATCTCAGACAGAAACTTAGATTTACGAGTGGTTCTAAAATACTAACCAACCCCTGGACCGTCCACCTAGACTGAATATTCTTAAAACTACTAAATATTTCTATGCACTTTAAAATTGAAATTTTACATTAAGATTCAAAGTATGCAATCTTAAATAAAGCTTACTTTGGAACCAAAATAACATCGCAATTAAGATCATTGAATTTATTTAAGTTCGTCAAAAAAGACCTTAATTAGTGGACGCCTTAATTATTTACATTACCTAATAAGTTCAAGCATCATTTAAACTATAAATAAGGGTAAACAAGATTAATTTTAATTTTAATAATAACTATAATTTCAAACTAAAACATACGCTCTGAATTAAATATTCAGTTTTGCCGGCTTTTATTTTTAAGTATTATAAAATTATACAAATGTCCTGATATATTCTCTAAAGTACAATTAAAAAGTCAAATTCATCAAATACTATGATGCTTATTTATGAAAACGAAGAGAACGTTTCGAAAACCTTTAAAAGGTTCTCAAGGATAAGCCTGAAAGGTTTTACTTAAAGAGATTCTCTAAAATGTCACAACCCTCCTAACATTAAACACATTTCTGCTAATGAAGTTCATCTTTACCCTTGGTTACTTTACTTTAATTAGACAGTAAATAAAAAGGCTCTTATCTTGACTTAAGCTAATACTACAATAAGAGCGTATTAATTAACGATATCACTGAGATCGGCTTTTATTGACTGAGATTTTTATATGATTTGCAAGGCCTCTTAACATTATCTATTGGTTCATTAGATTGTTAGGAGTAGTTTTGAATGTAGACAAAGATTGCGCGTAGAGGTACGTGTTTATCTAATTTTCAATTGCCTGATTGTAATTGTCTGTAAGGTTTTTATGGGGTAGCCTCCACAATCTAAGTGTTGGTTTATGAACTACAATGTATATACGAGTATATTTGCTTGACTATAGTGTGAGAGCATTTATTAGTAGGTTGGATCGGCAACTCAACACACTCACATGAAGTAACCCATTTTTTATTTAATTTCAAAATCTAATTTCTTTGCAATAGTTTTAACACTATTTAAAAAATCAGAAGTATCTTATTCCACATAACAGTTTATTATTGATCTTGAACAAATTTTTAATAATCGTTTCTAATAACAAGTTAGATTCCAATGATTCTAATGATAAAATTGGTACTTGAATATTACGCTTCAAATCGTTAATCTTCAGCTCAATTCCATGAACATACTAAGCATGCAGAAATATCTCTCTTTTAATATTTCAAACAATTATATTTTAAAAACAACTCAAGGAGAGATTTTCCTATTTAAATATCTAAACGATTACAATGATCAAACTGTACAAGGACAGAATGTTCTCTTTAAACATGTAAACTGTTACATTTTATCTTTACAAAATTAACTCGTATAAATTTCTTGTACCAATTAAGAATAGTTTACATATCTTATATGGCAATTTTAAATATTTCTTTTCTTTAACAAACTATTAATTTGATATATGTAAATAATCTTTAAATTCATCGCTTTTAAATATAAGTACTTTGAAATTTCAAATAAAACATCTTAATATTAATTGATTAAATTCTGATACTACCTAATGTTATTTTCTTGATATTTAGATACAAAATTCTTAACTTAAATAATTATTGGGCACTGATACAAGACACTTTTACGCCTACAGTATTTTTCCCTCACACGAATTACACTCCCGCTCACACATCCGTCTTTTCGTTTACTCCCGCGTCTTCCGCGAAGTATCTAGGACTCTGCTTAACTGCTCCAGGGTTTGTGTTGTCAGCATCACCTTCTGTCCCCTGGACCATGCCTATTCCGAATCTCCGCTGGTGATTGGTGAGTACCAATATTTTGGCATCAGCATGTTTGGTGGAAACTGTTAAAATGATGATCACATCCTTTTTTCTAGCAGCTGCATTGGAGCGGAAGTCGGTATCCTCTCACAGCTCACCGATTGATCACTTCAGTTTTTGTATCAACACATCTGTGAATGGACTTCTCACAAATTCTTTTATAAAACCCATTATAAAGCGAACCTTTTTGATGAATATCTATAATCTATGCCCAAAGTTTGAGCCAATTTGAACTGACTTTGACGGACAAAAATAATTGTTCAAATCTCTCATATACACAATAAAAACAATGAATGGCCAATTAAAAGAAATGTTTTGAGCCTCAATGTTAGCTGTGACGACTTTGATGTACACTAATAATTTTTTATTAGCAAATTACTCTATTTTATCCTGTCTTTAAATGATTGGACTTCCCCTGGATTTGAACTGTTGATCTCTCAGTTAGAGACCCGTGACTATATCCATTAGTCTATGGAGGAAGAGTAGAATATATTTTCCTAACCGTTGCGTTGTAAAGAATATCAATTTTAGTAATTATATGAATGTATTTGTAAGAAAATGTTTGATGGTTTTCATTAGAAACCTATTAAGTTCAGTTATTGTAGAATTTTAAATTCTTGATAGATTGTATACATAACACATTTGTCTTTCAAAAAAACGTGGACTTGGCCTGCCTGCCTCCTAAAATCTTTCAGTTTCCCCCTTGAACAAAACACCCCTGTTGTAATATTTCAAGCCGATAATTAAGTCGCCCTCGCTCACTATGAGTTTCTTTATATCAATTATTAGTCACAAACCTTATATCTTTATATTGCTATTATGTTCTTTCTTTGACCTCTGATAAAAAAGGAAGTATCTTTCCGTTTTGTTACTACTGTAAAAGTCATCAAGTTTCTTCCATTATTATATATAAGAAACATGCTAATCTGCTGAGGAACATTTTTAAATGTATTTAAATAACATAACTAAACTAGAACTATGGTCGAGACAGACATTGGACCCCAGACACGTGTGTGACGTCATGCACTTCTCTGGGGAATTACACGTGTGTCACATTGTGCAATGAGTCTGAAGTTCGATAAAAATGCACACCTCTATAATTGCTAGCACGTGTGTATTATATGGCATACACGTTAAACTTCTATGAACTAGGTGTTTATTATTGAAATTTTTATTTTTAAATATGTTTCAATATGTGACAAAATATATTTAGAGTACTGAGAGCCAGTGAAAATTCTTTAAATAACAGTTTATAATTTAAGTTACTTAAGCGTGTTTAATGATATGAATCCAACATTGCATTGTCTAGCGTTTCCTCCCCTTCTTTACAGAACAATGGTGTTAGTTAAAATGTGCCTTTTAAATTAGGTTATATTTTAAACTTCACTAAATTTATTAATCCTTATTTTAGATCGTCTGTAGTTTAAGATCTTGGAACCTCCAAGGTGTATACAAGCACAATTAAAGTTTCAGCTATGTTTTCTTAGACGCTACCTAAATAATATTCCACGGGTTTAGAAGTACATAATTAATGCATAAATACATAATTTAAAGAATTAGTAAGTAAGGAATTCTTCGGCCGGCGTGTACCTTTTAAGACAAGATGAACGTGGAAAAATGTAACAAACTTCTAGGATATATTCCAGAAACTAGTAAAAGACTTTACTACAACATTTTTCAAAACTGTAATCTTTAAGATCTTGGAACCTCCAAGGTGTATACAAGCACAATTAAAGTTTCAGCTATGTTTTCTTAGACGCTACCTAAATAATATTCCACGGGTTTAGAAGTACATAATTAATGCATATAAATTCATTGTTAGAAAATACAGGAAAATGCTCATGTGAAAAGATAAAAGTACAGATCTTCTAACCGAAAATACAATACAGACTCTAAAAGTAAAGTAAGGATGTCTTATTTTACCACCCGAAGTCAGGGCTAAAAACCCTCTCTCTATAACAGTTAACATGGGGACCATCGGCTTAAAGGTGACTTCAGAACCATCAACAACGGCCGGGCAGGCGGCCTGCTTGCAAGAATAAGACAACACAAGAACAGCCACGCTTGACATTGCTTCGATCCGATTATCTTGCGATGATCGCCATACCCACTACACTGCACCATTGGCTAATTAGTCAGTATTAAATCTTAGAGAGAAAATCTTAGGAGAGGGGGTGTTAAAAGGAAAAATCTCTTATTTTGATTTCAAGTATATTTCCTTGTTTTGTACGGGGTTGAAATAAATGCTCGATTCCTATACAATAAAATACTGCCCATATTATAAGTCTGCTATGGTCTTGAATATGTTGAATCCTAGGCAGAAGATCACTAAGTCTAAACAGTGTTGCTAATTTTTGTAATAAAGGTATTTTTAATATTTTAAAATATCAATAAACAACTTATTTTTTTGTGAAAGGTTCCATAATTAAACTTTTCAAATAGTTTTTATCAAAGTAATTACTGACCAAAGTAAACATTTGTAAGCCTCAGATCCTAGTAGTTTTCGTGACTTTACTGAAGTAGTTTAAAGGGTTTCTATGTATACAATTCAATCCTCAGAATAGTATCAATGAAAGCAGTTACGGGCCTCAGTTTCCAGTCGTTAAGGAAATTTTGTAAGTTACTGGAATGGTACTGAAGGGTTTTTTTATACAACAATAGTTTAATCCTCAAAATACTTTCTATGAAAGCAGTTACGAAACAAGCGTAATCGAATGTAAAGGATTATAAGATATATTATATTATTACATGGTACTCCTTTCATTGTTTTCACACTCTGTAGTACGAATATATATATTTTAATATCTCATTTCCCTATGATATTCTTAAAATATACTTTATATGATATTTCACAACTATTTTAGATTGTTTTACTCTTATATATTTTGGTCATAGCGTAAAAAGTATTTTTAAAATGTTTTTTATTACAAGTAGACTGTGGAGTAAGAAAAATATTTTAATGGCGTTTAAAATTTTTTAAATATTCTAAATATTCAAATATCAGGTGTCGAAAATCTGATAGGTAATATACAGTGAACAGGCGTACAGACAAACAGACTTTTTCACGCGACATTATTTTCAAATACAGTGTACTGTATTTCAAGCTGTTCATGCCCAAACTGCATATAAATACTTTCGCGAAATATTAGCAGATGCTTGAAATATAGCCTGTCCTCCTGTATCATCACGCAACAGACCTTTAAGAACTTCTAAACCAGAGAGGCACAATCTTGAAGCTGAAGAATTAAGAAAACAGTTTATTGAAGCTCAAGAACTGTATGTTTTAAATGGGAATGAGGCTGATCGGCTTGAGATGATACAACGAAAGAAGACCTATGACTTGAAACTTCGCAGCTTAAGAAGGCAAGCTAATGAGTATTTTGTAGCACAATCAACGAACAAAACCAAAGCTATATGGAAAGTTGTGAACAGTGAGAGAGTGTCAAGAAAAGATATTGGTGAAATGAAGTGGAAGATAAATACTGAAGGAGGGACAACTGAAGAGCCTAGAAAAGTGGCTGAGCTCTTTAATGAATATTTTACAAGTATAGCTGAAGAGACTTTAAAAGTGAATTGTCTTCATCAGTCTTCCTCTTATGCTATACATCTAGCTCAACCTGACCACCCTCTTTCAACGTTTCAGCCTACTACTGGGGAAGAAATTCTCAAGATAATCAACTCAATGAAGACCTCATCTGCAGCTGGAATTGATGACATCACTTCACAAATTTTCAAATTCTGTGCTTCTGAATTAACTCTTCCTCTAACAGACGTCTCTATCTCAAGGAATTTTCCCAGACGAGCTCAAAATTTCCAAAACAAATCCACTACACAAACAAGGAAAGAAACACGAAATGAAAAACTTCAGGCCAATTTCCTTATTACCTACAGCCTCAAAAGTTATTGAGAAAGTTGTATTAATACGAATTTTTCATCACCTACAACTGAATAATCTTTTACCTGCTGGACAGCATGGCTTTTTACCAGAAAAATCAACATTGACTTCTCTTACAGAACTTGTAGAAAAAATTATTGACTGCATCGAAGCTGGAAACACAGTTAATACCACATTTTTGGATCTTAGCAAAGCATTTGATTGCCTTGACCACAGTTTAATTAAAAAAAAAAAAACTTGACAGGTTAGGAATCAAAGACACCGCACTTCAAAGGTTTCATAGCTATCTAAGTGAAAGAAGACAAATAGTAGAACTGAAACAGACTATTAATGGAAGAACAGTAAATATAAAATCTGCTTCACGAGAAGTAAAAAGAGGAGTCCCCCAAGGGTCTGTGTTGGGACCAGTCTTGTTCGTTCTGTTCACTTGCGACCTCTCCACGTTCATGGAACCTTACAGTCAGACAATCATGTATGCTGATGACACTGTGCTGCTATCCAACAACAAATCAGCTGAGGCTTTAGAAATAGCCTCATACATATCTGTCAGCATGGCTCATGATTACTGTATAGCAAACGACTTGGTCTTTAACGAAGAGAAGACAACACAGATGATTTTGGGTAAGCACAAGAACAAAGTCTCTGGAACACCCAAGATCGAAACTGTTGAACAAACGAAGCACCTTGGAATGATTCTTGACTACAAACTTTCATGGGACAGCCACATTGATTCTCTTTGCTTAAAACTCAACACCGCTTTGTATGTACTGAGAAGAACCACGGCAGTGAGTACAGAATTGACTACAAAGACAGTCTATCACTCGCTCTTTGAGTCTCATGTTAGATATGGAGTGATTCTATGGGGCAGCTCGTCCTCAAAGAACCTTCAGCGGATCCTACTCATTCAAAAGCGAGCAGTAAGAATCATGGCTTCCCTCCAACATCAAGATAGTTGTAGAGAGGTATTTAAAACACTAAGAATATTGACAGTTGTGGCTATTTATATAATTGAAGTCATTGTACATGCCTCCAAACAAGGACTTACTAGAAATGGTGATCTTCATGGCCTGCAAACAAGACATGCTCAAGACTTCAGCCTGGCAATACACAGGACATCTCTATTTTCCAAAAAACCATCATATGATCTACTGAACTCTATAATCTACTGCCACCTAAGTTGAAAGAAGACAATCCTGAAATTCTAAAACGAAGCCTGAAGACCTGGTTGCTGAGAGAATCAATCTACAACCTGGAAGAATTTGTGACATGCTGTAGAACATCCCAAGGAGAGACATGACCTTATGTATTACTTAGATTTAATTTTTCTATTTGTTTTATCGATTGTCGACCCTTATTCTGTACTTGATGTTCACGAATAAAGCCTACCGATTGATTGATTGATTGACTGATTTAAAGTTAAATGTTTACTCAGATCTCAAATACTAATTTCTGTCCTCATAAAATATTTTATTTTATACCAGATGGGAAATTGTAGATATAAATATTTTATTTAGCAAACTACCTTAGTACAGAGCAGTAAAAATGTATGAAACTAGGTATGGAACACTTCGTTAGACTAAGATACCTAAAGCTCGTAAAGATTTACAGTTGGGTCTATCCTATAATGGGCGGTTTCCAAGACTACATTTGAATAAGATTAGAAAATGTATCCTCATGTCAGCTACTAACATCACGAAAATAATTGGAAAGCACTGTGCTTAACTCTACTTCTTGTAATATAAATTAGCTCACTTAATTTGTTTAATACAAATTAACTGTACTTGTTTTAATCTAAATTGACTCACTTAATTTATTTAATACAAATTAAATATACTCGTTTTAATATAATTTAATGTAGAATTTTCTGCATTATCTGTAAAGCTTGCAATATCTTTTGTAACAGTTTAACATTAGTTCGGCTATTTTATTGAACTTGCACGCTTCTAATTACAAATGACATTATTTACTAGCCTACGTTCATGTTCCATGTAAAACATTGATGGTACAAGAACTCTAATAAACCATCACAAAGGTATGTAGCTGATCTGTAACTAGCTTAACACAATTAGTAGTTCATAAACTAATACAAGAACTGATAAACTTATTCAGCAAACAAAACCTACTTGGTGATAAAAAATAAGCATTTTAGTATCAGAATGCCAGTTCACTATGGACCAAATATTAGTATCTGCGTTGTTATGAACGAGGTACGCCTTATTTTCAACATACAAGGGACCCTTATCATCAACATGTAGCGAAATCTTATCTGTAACATGCAAAGGAAAGTGTTTCGGAATTTTATTTCGATTTATAAATTTTGAGGTGTTAATTCTTAGTTTAGAATAAGAGTGGGCAAAGGTTTGAAACAGTCATAAAATATAATTTATTTAAAACCATACCTTTAAATCTATATTGCTGAAGAATACCGTAAATGAGTGTCTATGTTATTTTGAACAATTGTGAAGGCTCTACATTTTCTAATCAATTTCTTCTGTCGCTGGTTCGGTATTATAATTTTGAGTAAACGGTTTAACATTAAGCATTGTTCTATTATGTTAGTTTAAGTTTATTATATTCTTGTCGCATTAATGTCCTAACCAGTCGTGTCTTTTGATCTAAACAGTTCATTGACAAAGGTCAAATTAAATACCCGAGACGAAGCATTTCAATATGCTCAAAAGAGTTTGCTGTTTCCTTTTATTCTTTACAATTTTAGATAGTCTCTAATTTCAGTAGAATCCTAATTAGCGGCGATATCCAAAGTTTCCATCAATAATATCCTTTGAGAGGATTCAAGGAAACTTTGTTCGGAAGAAGCCATAGATCCTTCCAGATCAACCTATCACATTACTATGACTATATAACCATGTGCCGTCATTGGGCCGAAATCATTTATTTTAGTTACCCAGATTTTTTCAGTTTATTCCAACATACAATTACAGGTGTTACAGTTACATGAAGAAAGAAGCAACAGTGTTTCTCAACTATGATAATATAGGAGTATACGAAACTCACCTGGAATAATAAAAATGGAATGCAGTATTTATGAATTCATTAAATAAATTTAGACTACAAAGCATACATCAATAATAGGAAATTATACTCCATAGTGGTTTATTTATTATAATTCAGTGAAATTCAATTTAGTTGCAAAGAGATCTTAGCAATGAAGGGTAGCGAATGGAGGTTATATTGAAGACAAACTCCAAAGATTTAACTTCTCAGAGATTTATACGTTGACCACATGGATAATACATTTATAAAAGGTCTTGCATGTATATGTAATTAAGTATTAAAAATCTCAATTTAGACACTAGTTTCATGTACTTTTATAAATTTTTTTAGTTTTTTTATAATAACGATGGATAATCATCCATTAGTTGATGAGAGTTTTAAATAAAATTTGTTAATAATTACAGTATAAAAGTAAATTTTATAATAAACGATAAAGTTCATAACGAATTTGGTACATTATTCGATTAAAAAAATATCTCCCATAAAATCATACATAAAATTACAATATTACTAAAACTAAAATTAATATGAAATTAATCTACTGCATTAATTCTACTTGAATTATTTTTAACAGTAATCAGATGTGTAATATGTATTTTTAAATCTCTTCTATTTCCTTACATAGTAGATTATAATATGAGAACGGTGACAAAATCAAATTATGCTAAAAAACAAAAGATACAGAAAAAGGGATAAGAATATCTCTTAAATCCAATTTCAAGTAAGTCTTGGAATTGAGTCTTTGGCGAAGCTGCAGAAAGATCCCCAGGGATCGGCTTCTTGACACAATTCTTATTTGTCTTCTTACAAATGTAGCACGAGCAGTCTGAATATTGAAATACATTTATTGAAATTTATTAATATATTCACAAGAAACACGCATCTCAGTCTTATTCTCTTAGAGTTAGTCAGATACCTTGTTCTAAGATATTAAATGCCTTATGCATTTATAACCAATAATAGTGGTTATTAAAAAGGATTAAATTGAATGTAATATATTTAGACTTTTAAAATAAAAATGCATACAATAACATGCGATCCTTAGAGTTTGTAAATATTATATAATTTGGTTTTTTGGAATTCTTATTTTGTTATTCCTCATGAATTTGATAGGCAGCAATTGATACAAATAATTAC
The DNA here is from genome assembly GCF_021130785.1 of Homalodisca vitripennis. Lineage (NCBI taxonomy): Eukaryota > Metazoa > Arthropoda > Insecta > Hemiptera > Cicadellidae > Homalodisca > Homalodisca vitripennis. The sequence goes on from NC_060215.1 coordinate 96,837,483, forward strand.
CATGCACTATTTAACCACACAATAAATCTTAAAAGAGTGCAAATAAAATTGTTTACCTTTTAAAAAAATGTATTATACTAATTACTAAGAAGCGATAATTTAGAAACTAGACAGTACAATAGTCATTTAATAAATATAATTACATAAACCGGTAAAGCTGACAGAAGTTTGCTTTTCAATATAAAATCTATTTAAATATCTACCCTAGATAACATTAAATAACTAACTATCTGACTCTATTTAAAGAACCACATACACTAGTAATGCATTAGAAAATCATCATATGATAGGTTGTTAAAAACAATAAAGGTTTTTGAGTATAAAATATAATGTGCAATAAAAAATAATTGTAAAACCTACCTCTCAATAAACGTTACCATACATTTTTGTAATAAGGTAAATTTTTTTATAAAATATAATCTGAAAAGATCGACGGATAGAAATATATGTACGTCAACAAAAATATGCTTACGAAGTAACTGTGTTATGCATGTTTACTCATACACAGTTACTTATTATGTCGTGTATTTTTTATTTTCCAGTGCTTATTTATTTATGTAACGGCGATACATCTTTATAAATACATTTTAATAAGGCAGATTACATCAGCAAAAGGATAAATAGAATCCATTACATAGCTAGTTACTAACAATGAAAAACTTCATAATCGCATATAGATTCAATAACTTTTGCCCATAAAAAAAATTCAAAACAACAATTTCAGCCAATAAACTCATGGCATCCGTATTTTGGATCTGTGTATGTATAGTTTTAATTGACAATATACCTCAAGGGGAGACCATAAACTCTGCATGATACTGTAAAACCATAAAAATTTATGGAGGGTGATTCAGAACAAGAGGAGAGAAATGCTGACAAAGGGAGTGTTCTCTGCCTGCTGCACCTCTCCCACACACGCCAACTCGTAGTTTAGACTATATAACAATAAATAATACTATTTCTTACAGTTTAAATACGTACTTTTTAAATCCTTTAAAGAACCGTTTTTATTTGTTTTACCAAACATAAATTAATAACGACCATTCATGCTAATTTGGAGTTTTTCAATTCTTGTAAATGTTTATAATTTTTAAAAAACGATACGTTGAAGGTTATTTCTAAATCGGGAACGTTGTTTATTTTACATTTCCAAGTTCCATATATTCAGTGAAGTTTGAATCATAATTTCAGTGATGTCACTTGAAGTGCTGCCAAGCAAACTCGAGAGCTGTTTGTTGTTGGTCTGCTCAAGTGGTTTCAGCAAACATTTCTCCAGAGCTACAGATTCTTAAGATTCGAGTCAATGTTTCGCCTAACACAAATATTATCTCTTGTTGGTTTTTAGTCCGCCATGTGATAGTTAAGCCAACCATATCTTAGAGTACCTTTCTTAAAATATATTGCATTGCAAAATATCAACTATTACAAAACACAGATCACATTCCTTTAGTTTAATGTTTACTTTCATGATTAATGTTTATAGTTACTTGTTCGAAACATATTTGTCATCGAATATTTGTATTTGTATAATTAATTGTAACTGAAATATTATTATCAAGTAATATTTTAGTACTGATTTGATTTCGTCAGCAAAAATGTATGCATAGCTTTTTGTAGTGGCAAAGAAAATTCAGTTAATCGAAAACCAGTATTATGGTTATTAGAGCCTAATGTATTGTTTGTTTTTGTATCGATTTAGTTTGATTTGATCATCAATACTAAAAACCGAAAACCAGCATTATAGCCACATATTGTAATCGTGTCGATTTCTAAGTATACTGACTCTCCCGTTATCTATGATTAAACCCTCTTGGATTACTAGTTTCTTGGTAATCTATTTTTCAATGTCGGATAGTAACAATACTACATAGGCCATGTACACTAATTATAATACATTATTTATTCGGTACATACCATTCCGGGAGATATTAAGGTAGACATTATTACAATTTAACAGCATACATTCAGTAATCACATTAAATACTAGACAAGGATAAGAACAATATAGTGCTGAAACAGTGATCTAGTTCAACTGCTTATCTGTTATAACGAGAAAACTATTTTCTAACAGTTATTGAGAAAGGTCACCTATTTGGTAATTTTTTATGCCTACGTGCCATGGACTAATTTATATTTTTCTTTAATGTATCACAACAAGCAAGTAATCCAAAAAATAATAAAAACTGATTCACTATTGTAAAATTAAATAAAAAATAAGTACACTTAACAAAGTAATTTATTACTATTTTGAAGCCAATACAAATAACCATGATTATTAAACAGAATACAATTCATTTTTATGGTATAAACATGTTAATTACAATTTTGTTTTATATTTATGAAATAGTACACAGCAGAAAGGAATCACGACAGAACCTGTATTCTCAATAGAATCTTTATTCGAAACTTTAAATTTATGTTTCATTAGAATTTTTAGATTGCGAAAACAATAATATAACATTTATTATTCTAATTATAAATCATAAATTATATTATTTGCACTTTTTGAAGTATACGATTATCATCGTGTGTAAGAAATGAAATACTGTTTTCTCAAAAATATTAATAACACTTATGCAATAAACTTGTGGCAAAATAAAATGGTTGGACAACTAAGTGAAATTAATCATTAACCTCAACGGTTTAACCCATTGCCTGCGGAGACTGTTAGCTTAGTTGACACGATACTAAACTGGTATCTTGTTAGGCTTAGTTGAAACTACCTAATTTCACAGCTTAAACATTTTATAGAATTTACACGGTTTCATAGGTTTCTAATACGATTTAACCGGCTTTCTTCTGTTACGTAAAAGACATGCACGTCAAACATATTTTGTATATCTTAACTAATTACAAATTATAGTAAAAGAATTGACACATATATAAGTCAAAGTAATTATTTTCTTACGTAACATATCATATAAAATATAATCATACACTATAAGTCTGAATATAAAACATTGACTATTTCATAATATTGAACTGTAAAAAAATTAATAAATAGAATCTAATTGAAATAAAATAAAAAAATTAAATTGATAATGATGATTGGTAATACACCCCTTTTTTGAATAACTGATATTTCGTATTGTTCTCTTGTAATGTTCCTTAAAAACTAAATTTATATACCAGAGTTAATTAACTTCACCTACAAACAAGTGACCCCCCCATATGTTTTTGAAGCATTGACAATTCCTACAGTTTAACTAATATATCAGTTTCTTTTATTGTAATCCAATAAGGCCTGATAAAATGGATTTTATCTCACCGGCCGTTTTGCTATCAAATGATAAAGTGTCCCATTTTCCATTCTCCTGAGATCAAATGAATATCACATACAATAATTTTATGTCCTTGAAGTTTTTCACTTAAAGCTACAGTCATGTTGTTCATCACGCTGTACGAAAGTACGAAAAATGAAGCTGTGAGTACTTTTACCAACAACAGTTTTTTGGGAAGTGGAAAAATCTGCATTTTTCAGGAAATGTATTGATATAAAAACTTGATTTCCAATGTCCGTCACCGCATTAGCTCAACTTAAGTACATTTTATTGTCAGTCTAACTTAGTTCTTTACTTTTGTCATAATATATTAGTACAGTTTAATTTACAATAACATTGCGTTTATATGTAAAAGTGATCAACGATTAAGATTGGTAATGAGATATGACAATTGGTTTAGTTTTTTTGTGGATTAGTTTAAGTCCATGTTTACTAGTCCAGTCCAGCACATTTTTAATGCAAGTGTTGATCATGGTAATGCCATCATGGATCAGGAGTGTGTTGACGTGGACATTTAACTGGAGGTCATCAGCAGTCAACTGGGACTTGCAGTGTCCTAAGGAACACTACATTCAACACTCAGCCAATCGGATGTTACGTCATCACCCGTACAAACCAATGATTCAACATGTTTCCAATATTAGTCTCTAGTTTGCACATACTAATATTGTAATCCTTTGAAAAATCAAAGAGTACTATTATTGTGCTAATTTTCTAGTCACATTTTTTGGTGAATGTCAGTAAAGCAGATTCAGTACTATGTCCTCTTCGTAAACCAAATTGTTGAGAACGTTATTGTAAATTAAATAATCTGGTTGCACACAATTATTTTAAGGCATTTTGACAGAGCAGGCAAAATAATAATTGTTCTGAAATCTTAGCAAGGTGTCTTGTTCAAGGGGCGGACAATACAAGATTTCCCAAGAGAAGGGAAAGTACCCTTTCCCAGTTACGTGTTAAAATATAGGTGGTTGTTAGGGGATTTTCAAAAAGAATGTTTTTTAATGATAACATTTTATGGCGTCCCAACTTACGCATTACTGCCAATACGGCGAATGGCATTCAGCACGTTTGATTGTAACGGACGTTTCAAAGTAAATTGGGAATGTCCGTGCTGATTTATAGACATATTTTGAGGTTCGTTAGCATAATCTGTAACTTAGTTTGTATTAACAGTCTGAAAACAAGAATCAAAATAGTCATTCAGATCCCTTAAAGGTAATTGGATCAGAGAATATGCGAGGTCTTTGCAGAAACGAAGTTTCCATTGCGTTATAGAATAAAAGAATATAGATTCAGATTAAAGACTAGTCGTGTGACTGAAATAAACCTCTAAAAATCTTTTACTTCAAAGCAGGAATTGCACGGATGGAAGTTATAGAAGTACCGTAGCTGCAGTAAGATAACTAATTCCTAAACTACTAATTTACTTAAGTTAAAGTCCACTAACTTAAGTTAAATCACTGTTTATGGATAATTCAGTTTGTTTGCATGCCTTACAGCCTGCTCTACCAGTTGCTAAATTCAACTTTGGTTGAAAAAAATATTGCATCGCTGTTAGTTATTACTCCAGTATAAAATACTCATCCAATATTTTATTGCAATACTCCAGTATTAAGTACTGAACTATAATACTTGTTATTACTAACGTACATTAGAGTATAATCTTTCTGAGTTGTACACTATACAGAATAATAGATTGGAAATGATTCTTGGAAAATTAATAATTGTAAAAACAACCGATAGGTTTTCAAAACTCAAAAACATTTTAACTTTTTCTGACCTATTCTCCTCCAGTAATGTTCTTTTCCAGTGTATCAGCCTAATCCACCATTATTCTTCGAACGATATGATTACTGCATATAATTATTAAATTTCGTACTCTAAAGGTTCAGAGATAATTATTTCCGGATATTTATTTCTTTTAATTAACATTAACAATTCATAAAATTGTAAGTTCTTAACTAAAGTGTAACTTTTGCTACTATGTGTTGCTGTGGATGGTTCGCAACTATTAAGAGCTATGGCGACTGTGGAGTCCGTCTTGGTATCCAACGCCTTGATTTTGAGCAACACTTTTGAAATGGGTGGGGAGGTCTTGAGGCTCATTGTTTTTAAATCGTTTTAAGATATATTTGTTTTTGTAGAAGCTGTGCACTGTTAAAGCCTGCCATTAAAAATTACAAGGTCAAAAGTATTCCATAAAAATTCTTACCTATTTCAGGATAGCCACCTCTGTCACCATAACTCCTAAGAGTCTCCTAGTGAGTCTGTCCATATACAGACAACACATACTAGACGCCATTTTGTTCCCTTGCATCGTTCTACTCAAACAAAAATGATTAGTTGATAAAATTTATGGTTAGTCAGTAACCATTTCAACTGCACACACGTTTACTTAATTGGTTTATCAAATATACAGTATTAATGGATACTGCAATGTATGCTATTGTCATTTACTCTTATTGTTTATTGAATGTTTTAAATGGCTCTCTCAAAGGAACGTTCTGTTATTGACTAGTTTTATTATAAAATGAAATGAAAAATGTCTTTATTAGAGGCGAAGTTAGAACTATAAAGTCCTCTCTACCAATTAACCTCGTAAAAATTAAACTAACATATATAACTAAAAATAAATCTATTTATTTACCCTTTTACAAAAAAAACAATCAAATCATTTTATATGTTATCACCAATAAATAAAATATTAAAACGTGATCATTAAAATTTATTTTGCATAATCTTTACTTGAGATAGATGAATGTCTATTAAGATATAACTACTGTAAATTTTTCGGTTTACATTTATTCTAATAATGATTATTTTTTACAATCATACACTCTGATCTAAAGTCCCATAGTATGCATAAAATGTGTTACAGTACTTCTTGTAAATATAATGAACTACCTGACTCGTCAACTAACATGTCTGACAACACCATATTAGATGAGGTCATCTAGCGAGTATCCAGTAGAGGATTTACCCATTTAAAATTTTACTATACCTCACAATTCTCTATGCATTTTATAAGAGTTTCATATTTTTAAATACAGATTTCATCGATTTTCATTGCCTAGTGTCCTATAAAATACTATAGTGAAAGTCAGTGTATAAAGGCGTGACTGAGATACCAACACTGTAAAGTAGGATATACGCGATGGTTGGCACACCAAACAACTTAGCCTTCTGGACGTTTACAAAAGGATTTGGGCGGAAGGTAATCAACTTACCAAGGCCAAACCTTATCTACTGTATCTTTCCAGAAACATAAAGAGGGAGAAAATAACTGTTACACTTTTTCACATTTTCGCTTTAAATACGTTTATTACCGTTTATTTTCTGCTTGAAGCAAAAATAATATTCCTATATTATATACTCGTATCGTCAATATTATTCTTGAAAATTGTATACAACCGTTAATATTGTAGTCCAGATTATCTGTTTAATAATTGTATGCTGACTGTTTTGTTTATTATTCTACTCATATCATCCAGTAAGGTGAAAATTTTAAATCGTGATATTTCCAGAGAGAACTTTTCAAGCTTAACTATTGGAATAAACTTTCAAATTTTTAAAATAGTAATATTTAAGTGATTATAATTTTTGTATTAACCCCTTAACAACTGTATAAATCTTAACACGTACAGTAGTGCCGAGTCATTACAATGGCTGAATGGGTAGGCCCGCGGTACAGCCATCGCGAAAAGTTCAAGGTCAGATTGTAGATGGCGCGCTGTTTAACTACTTATAGTTTGAATAAAAACTGTTTATTTGTTAAAATTTTAATAAACCCTATCTTCCAACAACCAGGCGTTTTCGTCATTTAATTGTAAACTGTATGCTTTAAAAAATTGTCTTAATTCACTTTCGGTATCTCTTTAACAGCAGTAATCACCTCACACTCTAAAATAAACTAATCATAAAAACCGTCACACACACACAGCGCTAATAAATTACGGTTGTACACAAAAACTTTGATGTAAAAATGTACTCTCAAAATAGTACTAAGGCTGAAACGAGGCGGAGACATTTGTGAAGCAACATGACTTTTACTGTAAAGATATATATATATATATATATATATATATATATATATATATATATATACATACAAATTAGCAAAGCGTAACCTATTATGCAGAGTGTCCTATAATAAACGACCTAACTTTACCAAGTATAATTCAGGTGAAAACAAACAAATTGCATAATATAAAATACAGTCCTATATTGATTAATTTTTGGTCTGTCTGGCTGTATGTGTATTTTAGAAAATAATTTGTACCTAAAAATCGTTTAAGATATCAAAATGAAACTTTGCAAGTTTAATTATCTTATGATTTTACGTCTTAGATAAAAATATGAAAATAATATCATTTACAGAAACGTAATGGCAGTAATTTAAAATGTTCAAAGCATAATATCTTTCAGATGAAAAATTTTTTTAAATAATGAGAATTCTAAAACATGAATCTTTTCAATACAAACATTTCGGTACAAAGTTGAATTTTCTACAATAAGTAGTTATGAAATAATTAATATTTTTTTGAATAAAGATTTGGATGTATACTAAATAACTGATGCTTAAAAGTAAAGCATTAAGAATGTATCCTTATTAGATTTAAAAAGCATTGCACAACAGCTAATTTGATTTACCAGCTGATAATAAATTAAGAGATAGCTAATTATTGTGATGATTTGTTTACTAGATACTATCTGGGAAATAATATTGATTCTAATTCCTTAACCTCAACACATTGTGTTTCTATAATATTGGTGTCGCGTTATTAGTTTTGCTGTAATTATTATTTTATGCTGAAGAAGAAACATTATTCAGTACCTGAATACACTGATATTCACTATGTCTATTAATTGGCTGATGGTAATGCAAGTTTAGCGAATAGTCATTAAGCAGACCGTTTCCCTAACAGACACCAACCGGGTCATAAGGTGTTTAATACAGTCCACAATCGTGTATCATAGTATTCAGTTATAGTATTAATGTTATTATTACTAATTTATTTATATGAAATACTCTGTACAACAAGAAACATGTAGTTGTGCCCGGCTCCTCGGTCGGTGAGAGAGGAGGCGAGACAGGGGTATATACTGCGTACATTTGAGACAGGTGGTTAGAAATACTATGTACATCAAGAAGTTTTCATCAGCCTATGGAGAAACAGCAGATCACTATGGAATCGCCTTGTATGTAGTGGAAAAATATCATGCTGATTCTCCATAAATTCAACAGAGGCACTGTGGAAGGTGTAACCAAGTCTTTAGCATCCTTATAAAGCGCATCCTGGGTTTCCTGTTGAAGGTCAATGTGGTTGACCTGGTAAGGCGATCAGATAACTGCCCTCTTTTCCAAAATGGAACGTATGAGTGACTTGTCCAAAGTAGCAAGAGTAAGAGAAGAGCAGAAGATTGTGCATCTGAGTATAAACCCAAACAAGCAAGTTGCTCTCGAAAGGACATGTAAGATATGTTCAAAAGGACTGAGTAAAGAAAATGGATTAGAGATAATTTATTTACTATGAAAGGCTTTCTACTCAGCCTCACATTCATAGCTTCATTTCACCCTCCATTTAAAGCAGTGTCTGAAATCTGGTACAGACTTCGTACAGCCTCCTGGAATCTAGTACTTGTTCATATGAAGAAATACAAAAACATTGTTTACTCAGCATCTATCCAGCGTTATCTAGATAAAGAGGTATTCTCATTTCCATTATTTGCACCTGATAAAAAATGTCAAATCGGTCGTTTTGAATGACGTCGGCAACCTTTTTACGTAATCTCAGATAGAAGTGGACTCTAAATTCCAGCAGTTAAGTCTTTGACATTTAAATGTTTCAGACACTGCACTAAACTGAAAGTGGAATTGACAACAATTTAACGTCCACACTGAATCCCCCTTCCCACCACAGTTGTGTAACGAGTTGAAACTCGGTTGCACTGATTTGATTTTGAGATCGTGTCAAGATCGTGTCAAAAACATGATAGTGCGCTCAATTGTGCACTGTGATCATTGGCTTAGTCCCGAAACGTGTAAGTTAAACATAAAAAAAAATTAAGGGCTGCTTCGTTTTATACAACACTATTTAAAGTGTATGTATGAGTGGGTGTGTGTGTTTTATTAACGTTATACATCTATGCATAATATAACGATGATATTGCATCCTTTCAAAACTATAGACAAACGCATGTATCAATAACAAAACAACACGATCATAGAATGTCACCTAATTTTCATCAACCTCACTGAGGGTCAAGTTATATAGGTTTAAAATGAAAAACAAATCATTTTACACAGTGAATACAGTATCTATTAATGTTCTCAATATACTTACAATATATGGTACATTCATTCTCAATATACTAACAATATATAGTAGATTCATTCTCAATAATGGTACCAATACTTTACAATTATACATAATAATACTGTTTTGTCCGCTAGACAGAAGTTGGAAGATGTAACCGGATCAATATTATTATTGTTTTCCTATGTTCATGTATGATACAGATCTGTATCTGTACCCATTATTGCACCCCCTAAGGAACTACAACCCCCCGATGCCTCTGACGTAATTTTAACGTCACACATGAGCAAGCATAAAGTCAGGCCTGGACATGTCCAAGCAGTGGAACTATCCCCTCCTCCGGGAGGCGGGTAAAGTTCCAGTGTTGTTCATGTGCACTGCCAGATAAACACCCCTCGGGGGCGTAGTTCCAACCCTTGCACATGACCAAACTCTGGCATTACATCTCCCCCGTCCTTACTGGGGATGGGTATTAGAGTAGCCCGTACCAAAATTATAGTCCAATGACACTTGAGGCAGTGTTCCCATATCGTTGCTGGCCACCAGCTGTATCTATTTCTTTGTCCGTGTACTGTCTGATTGATATTGAAATGTTGTCTGCAAAACAGAATTCTAATAACATGATGACAGAAAGGATAACATGATTTCGGACATTTGCCATTGTTATAGGTTATAAGGGTAATAACACTTTATAATAAATAATAAAAAATCCTAATGTGAATTCTGATGTATTTATATTTGTTTACGGTAACAGCTAATCGTGGAACAAATGCTTAGACGGATTATTCTATCAATAATACGGATCAATAATATTCTATACACATATAGTGTAGGGCGCTGGGTTTGCCAGCCACAATCGCACCAAGCTTTGTGCCGGGTGTAATCGTCCACTCCTCGGCCGTGAGTGCGGTCTAGCGTCACACCACTCGAACCTTCGACTCTGGCTGCATATCCGGCGATTTGGTATGGCTATTTTACAGAAAGAAAACGCTAAGACATTTTATTTTACCATATCTGATTTAAATATATTAAACATTGCATTTATTTCCTTATGTTGATACAATACATAATAAGTAACATTTAATTATCCTTCATAATGATAATTCAAATCAGAGTAGACATTTAAAATGGTATCTGATTATAACCCAGGAGAATACATGCAACAGTCCAAAGAGGGTTACCTCTAATCTTACTTCTTGAGTAATAAGATTAGTGTATAAAAATACAAGAGTGGATCTTGACAAGGTTGCTGAAAGCTCTTGTTGTCAGTTGCTTGTTGAATTGCTTTGCTTGCCATTGCGTCAGATCTCTTTTATCAGGAAATCGCATTGGGACTCTTAATGATTAATAATAGTCTAATTTGCTGTCACGCTCTTTATTCTACGTTTCAGAATTTGAAATAGTTACCTACTCTCAACTATTCCTCAAGAAGCGATATTTTTAAAACCGTTATAAATAGTGGGTGGGTCATTATAAAATAACAAATACTATTTTTACAGTATACTTTCGATTTACCATAGTAGCGTAATAGGCTCAAATATATCGTAACAGAAAAATGAGTAGACAGAAAGCAAACATTGATAACTCTTTCACATTAACTAGGGTTCAGTCACTAAGATTAGCCGAAAGTCCAAAGCTTATAACTTAGAAAACTTGGTATTAATTTTATTTATTTATGTTTACTTTAATTCATGTGTTAGCAGTCTTAGTATGCTTAGTAGTATTACAACTGTATCCCTATGTATTTAGATAATAATTTAAAATCAACTTAATATTAGTTTAATGTTGAAAAACTTGATATCATTGTTCTTATATTAACGCAGAACATCTAGCATAAAAACCTTATATTTGAACACATTAAATTCATTAACAAAATATCTGTATAAAACTTGTTGTCTCGGTCAGAATCAGGAAACTATTTTGGCGTCTTTCCAAAAGTATATGTAGCCAAGAATATAAATGTTTTCAGAAAATTATATACAAATTTATAATGCATTCTTTGTATTTTTTGTAAAACTACTTATAAAGCAATCTTCTTATGTTAATGATGGTGGTTTAATGTAGAAAAAACAAAAATAGTATATTAACATATGAGGGATTTAAAAAATAAAACAACATTTTTAATTGGTGGATGGATTAAACTATACCTATTGTATGATGGAATGTAGTAAACTGTTGAAGAGAAAATCAACGGAACGTGGTCCCCTGGGTTTACACACACGCAAACGAAGAGCGCTTTACTATAGCAGTGGTCCACTCTGAGTCCTCAGGGAGTTGATGTTTGTGTTATACGCTCTAGTGGGAAAACATTCTTGCTTATCAGTATTAAACCAATCAAAATGTTTCAGTAAGTTTAGAATGAATCTACATTTCCTCTTCTAATCGAATACCATACTTCTTTATAAAACAATGAAGAACTGTTAATAAATTACTAAACCCAATACATTTTAAACCATATTATTTTATTTATTTAATTTTAAATAAACTTTAACCCTACTGTTGAATGTGGCGAATATTTTATTTTATTTATCATCAATGTTGTAACATAACTGTAACGGAACTTTTTTACAAAATACAGTACCAAAATCTCTGAAATCACATTACACATGAACACATCATGTTCTGTAGTCCAGTTTTTAGAAATAGTTTTTTAACCTTATTGTTTCATATATAAAATTAAAAATTCATTGAATCGTAAATAAAAAACCGGTGTTTCGTAATTTTAGAAGTTTTTATTCACATTGTCCCATTCTTTAACCAGAAAACAAACAACAGATCCACAATTTTTAAAATATGCTTTTCTATGATGGCTTATATTTTCAAAATTAAATTAAATTAAAGTTCAACTTTATGGGCGGTAACTGCTTTTGCAGTTAATATGTATTATGTTACAATTATATATAATCTTGTATATTTCACCGTTTTCAATTATCATGTCCACATTTTTTTAAATATTTGATACAAAACTGTCCACAAAATATTCAAGAATTGTACCGGAACGTGGTTTATTTTAATTTAATCGAACCTATTTCTGGAAGGTCTGTTTTAAACCACTTACGACATACATAATTTAAAGTTTTAAATGTCTGAAACTGCAATTTAAAATGTATTGTACGTATACCCTACAGCCACCTTCTATAAAAGAAAGGTTTTGAGAATTTTGGGTTTAAATTTGACTTTATTTCCGCTTTATTTTTCTTTTTGTCGCTAAGTTTATTACATATAATAACAAGCTGAAAGTATCAGTGCTTAGAAAAGGAATAATACTGCACAAATTACGTGTAGGACTATAGCTTTAGCTGCGTATTTCCGTATTTTCATTGTGAACAGCTGAGAATTAAGATGAAACTGTGTACAAATTTCCATGTAAATCCCTTCTGTAGTTTTAATAATTGAATTGAATTTATAACAGATTTACATGGTTGGACTGCGACGTTTTCAAAACTATTTTGTGGCGAGCACCTCAGAAATTTCAACACGTGTAAGAAAGTTCATGTAAATTTGTTTGTGGTTTATCAGTCATAGGATTCTGTGGATTCAAGTGGTTAGACTTTAAAAGTACCAAATTAAATTTATTGCGAGAACCTGGAAAGTATGACGAACAATGTTTACAATGTGCCATATAAATCTGTTTAGTAGTTTCAGAGATTTCCTGATGATAACAATTTGTATTCGCTGTTTTTATTATTTTTCGTTAATAAACGAGAATTAGTTATTAAAACAACAAATAAATAATTTAGGGTATATGGTGAATATACTTGCAAAACAAAAGGTCATTATAATGTGATCATCAACTTCAATGTGATAAAATTTTATTAAGGGTATCACAGTTTTTCGGGGATGTTCAGGCTCAGTTGTTAGGCTGTAATAATATTTCAGAACTGTTTCTTAACGAGCACGCAAGAAGCAAAACGTACTTGCGTACACAATTGACTTGACTACTGGAATCTGGAGCCATGTTCGTCTGAAGAGATCCAAAAAACATCGACAATGAAGAAGCTCAAAACGAACAATTAAAATCTTTTCGACATCAGAGACACCTAGATTACAAAATATAGTGTAATCTAGGTGAGTTGGCATCTCATTGTCTCATCAGGTGCACAATTGACACCTTGACCAACGGGTGGCGTTTTGCACTCAGAGGAAGTGAACTTTAGATAAAATCAACATTCATATTATCAACACTCATCCAACCATGGTTACGTTTTGTGTTGAAAACTTGCTTGCTCCACCGTGCTTTGGGATCGTGACAGTAACATCGTAGTGCGTATAGTCAAAGGACTCGGTCAACTAAATGATTCATTATTCTTATCAGTCATTACCCATTCCTATCCATCTGTGTGATAATTGTTAAACATGTTTTGTTGTCGGAAGAGGTAGACAAACAATATGTGCAGTTCAAACAAGTATCGAAGAAAGATTAAATTCTGTGTAATATCATTGGGCAACAACCAACCGTTATGTCGTGCACACAAAGATTGCTCGAGGTGAATTGAGAATTTGTATCAATCAGTTGTGTGTCTATTATACTGTTGTAACTGTTGTGATTTTCTAGAAATCGTGTGCATCAAAATGTAGTCATTCTTTATAACTTTTTCTCTCATACTCGAATTGATCATATGCTGGTGAATTGTACGTCTTCAGTGTTAAATGTGATTGAAAGTGTTGAAACTGTGTACGTGGAAATTTGGACTTTCAATTATCCAGGTAAATATTATTATGTAGATAACAACATTACTGCCCATAATAATAATAATAATAATAATAATAATATATATATATATATATATATATATATATATATATATATATATATATATATATATATATTAATTATAATTGTCATCTAAACTATGTTGTTATATTTTAACGCTATAGTCAATAGTTTTAACGCTATGTTTATATTCAGAGCAGTGAGCAAAATATACAAATACAAACAGCACTCAATCTGACAGTTCTTAGCAAATGTTCTATAAACTACAGAATATTAGTCAATGCATAAAAACAAATAATGATCTAAGTAAGTTAAGTATGTGATAACCAAATAAGTACATAAGTTTATTCAAACTCCAACATATAAACACAACCAATTATCTTTTCTTTAATAGACATAGTGTGCCAGAAGCATTATTGTTGGGATTTACTGTTCATGAACTATTTTTTATGTCCACCTTTTTGATAGATTGAACTAAATATAAATTAATCTATATAGTACGAATGAAAAATACTCCAAAGGCCTTTAAATTGTGCATTACTGTTAAATGGGTAAGCATTATTTGATATAGTATATGTATATATATATATATATATATATATATATATATATATATATATATATATATATATATAGTATAGTGATATTGGTAAGTTATAATGTATAGTATTAAGGCAACATTATTAAAAAGATTGCAACCATTGATTTTATGTAAAGTTCAGGTTACCTGACAATAATTTTATTTCTTAATCTGTGAATTGAAGTGTAAACTAAACGAAACTATATTATTTAAGGAATTTTAAACCGAGCAAAATAGCAATTTATCCCTTGGGATAAGAAAAGTCTAGAGAAGGAATGACGTTTAGTTTAATTATTAAATAAATATCGATATCTCAATAAACTATACACATAACAATAAATAAACGACAAATATCTCTTAGAGTTATGTAGATATCTTATGTAATGAGTAAAATAAGACATCAATAATACGTAATAAATAGGACAATAATAATAATGAGCTAAACTATTCAATATAGATCAACATGCAATATAACAACTATAGAAGTAACATCTTTAGTATTCACAGTTCATACGATAGTAAAATATAACAATATTATAGTGAAACAAAAAACAACAAGGTCCGTAAATTATCAGAAAAAGTTTGGAATGTGGTTGGGCAAGTTATTTTATATAGTAGGCACAAGAAATTATATCAATCTCTCCCCAAAATCCTTTATTATGTAAGGAACAACTAGTCTTATGTTTCTTGAAATTTAAGATACAGTATTGAAGTTTTCTAGAATGTACTCGTCATTACCAAAATACCTCACGTATACCATATAAAATTACATATCAAAATCTTGTGGGGTTAGTGTATTCGCCCTTCGTAGGTTGTTGCTATCTGTAGCTGCATCGGGACTGCTTGTAAACATTAACCGTAGACTCCTGGTTTGAAGTTGACATATCTTATTCCAACGGCAATTCTCAGCTGACCCATACGATTGTTCCATACATAATAATTAAGTAAATAATTGATTTATATTTATTAATATTTATTTGATATCTATTGATTCTGCATTAATGGTATTTTTCAATCTAAAAAACGCAGTTGTAAATGGCTACATATTATTTGGAATTTTTACTACGATGTTTCCAGGTAAGCCCACTGTCAATTATTATTTAAGTATTACTATTCAGTCATTATTATTTTATAAGTAACTGCAATGTTCTACCAATTATTATTACTTTACAACCGCATAATTTTACTGTTCCGTTTTTTGTGTTTCTAAAATTAATTAAGACCAGTAAAGTATTACTTGTAATGTTTTATTGGTGGTTTTCTTGCTGAGTTTGTATTTCTGAAATGAATATGCATCATTACCGTCTTCTTCGAGTTCTCGATCAGTTTCATCTCATGAAACCGTTCACAAACCCGGCCAAAGTCGGCCTGTAACATTCTTTGAGCTATTAGCAAGTAATTAGGACTTGCTTGGCTTGGTACTAATAGTGCATTGGCCCATAATTTTACATTTTTTACAGTTTCAAACACTTTATTGTGTTAAATATTCTCATAGAAGCTATATTTCTTATTGTTAAAAGGATCAGTAAATTCTTTATTAGTATGTTTAATTTCCACCACTTCTGTATCAAACTGGTTGACAAATTCATTTGTTATATTTTTAGTGTGATACAGTATGTATTATTTGGCTATCAGAACTATTATCTTTGGATATGCCTATTAGTTTCTTTACCCTATTCCATAGTTTTTTATGATCACTTTTAGTGTTCTGAAAATAATATTTATAGTACTCATTTTTTCGTTTAGTTTAAAAATTGTCACTGTTTTATCTATTTTGAAAGCAAGTATAGTTCTTCCTATAAACTAGATTTGCAGGATTCACCTTTAATTTTTAAAATAGCCTATTCCTTTCGTTTTTCGGATCTTCCAGACCATTGGTAATCCACACTTTACTCTTTCTCACCCGTTCTTTCATTTTGTTGTTTCTGGGTTATATTTTACCCAGTAACATATAAGGTAAATATAACCTTATATTTATCGTATAGTACTTACTAACTGTTAAATATAAATTGAAGGCAATATCTGAGTTTTCTATAGGCATATGTAATGATTCAATATTTTCTAACTATAATTTCGACATAGTTTTATTCATTTATCTGTTTAGGGTACATTTAAACGACAGTTTGTGATAGATTACACAAATATGAGATTTACTCCAATAGGATAATGATCCGAAATTTTAAACAAAGCAAGATGAACGCAACAATTCAGACTAGACATCAAGATTTAACTTTGGTCTTGATTTGTGATTTAAACTTAACTACTTTGTTCAATATGCTGTTTGTATTATGACTCAATTTTGTTTTTGTTAAATATACTTCGTATAAACTGTATTTGTTGCAGAATATTTTAATAGTTTCTGTATTGATGGTTGATTTTTCTGTAAACTTTACACATTAAAGCTGTTTCTTTAGTCTTAATGTATAATTCTTTAGGGGAGTATGCTGTGAGCTGAGACATCCAGCAGCATGAATTATACACTAATTAGACAATATTATTACTGTAAATTCTTCATAGAAAAAAACCTATTTAGTACATTATGAAATTTACAAAATACTAAATTTAGTTACGTAATTTTATATGTAATATAAAAAAGAACAAAAACAATAACCTGATCTCTGCCGTCCTTTTATTAGTTCAAAAGTACTATGAAATAACAATTTTAAGACCTAATATTTCAAAAGTTTAAAATACTTATCAGGGGGTTTCCATACTCCGACTCCACGGTGTTCCGGACATCCCCCAGAGAACATTTCTGGGTGATCCACTGATAGCGGTTGAATAATAAAGCCACAGTATTCATTTACAATAATATTATATACAATAAAACGTATATCCCTCGCTCATCGCTTCGTCATAAGGACGCCTATAAACTCGTATACATTTCCACATCCATTATATGATTGATGTCTGCAATCACTTTTCTAGGCCAATAACAATAGGTGTGGTCCGTCTTTACTGCCGAAAGTAATTAGGATTTACGATTCCCTGACCATTCTCAGGTTTTTATCGAGCATAAATAAGCTGTATTTAAAAATAACAAATATCGTAGAACTTTCTCTACGTAACGGTAGTAATAACTGAGTAGGTTCTTACTAATAATATCCTTAGATACATTTTATTATATCTTAAAAGTTTATGTTTTTGATGAATCTTGAAATTTGTGTTATTTACCACCTGAACAAATTAAATTAGATGAAATTTTAGCAAAAATTAATAAGAACCCTGATATTTTTATATGCTCTTTTATAATTATAACCAAAAAAGAAGTTATTTGGTTATAACAAATAAAAATACGAATTGTTCGTATTTTTATCTCTGCATGAACACATATATTTATTTAAGCTTTAATGATTTCAAACTCTTTTCTTTATCCTATTAATAGTCAGTTTTTTATAAAACTATTGGATAATTCTTGTTTTGCGATATTCCAAGGGTTCACATTCGTGTTATTGATTATTCCTTCATAGTGTTTATTATTAAATTAAACACATTAAAATTAATATATGGCTAATTTATTATTGAAGGAAAGGTACCACTCAGGTAACAAAATCATTTTAATTTAACTTTAACTACTCTTTTTATATTTACAAAAAACTAATTGGAATCTTTTAATTCTCTTTAAAAAATTACCAACAGTGTACTTAGCTATAAGATGGCTTCTCAATTAAAGGAATTCTTTTTTAACATGTTGGTGTTGTTTGTTGTGTTGTTGTTTTTGTTGTTCTGTGTACGTGTATCTTCCAGGATTTTTCCTTTTCCGTCTTGACGTTCAAATCGGCTTTCTGTAAATGATTTAAAATCTAGTAGGAAATGCAAAAACTTGAAATTATTCGTGTACAAATATTTGTCTTTTACAGAGACTGGAACAGTTGACGGCATTTAAAAAACTATTAGCAAGCGGTAGTGTTATTTAGAGGAAGTGATATAGATATATTTATGGTATGAATTCGGATTGTTTAAAGTTTTTATTGGTGGATTATTTAATTGTAGTAGATTATAATATAATTATTATTTAGTTAAAGGTCACGTCGATATATTAAAAAGGACGTTATGTTAAATGAGAAGTGTTGGGATTAGACATTCCAATCAAGATTATTTTTGGATTTATTGAAATTAATGTACAAAAATAAAAATACGTTTAAATTAAAACACAGTTTGTCTAAATTCGTTTAATATATTTACAGAAACAATCGACTCTTATTTACTTGTAATTGAGACTCTCTGCTATGGAATAGAATGAGTTACACTCGCTGTTTGGAGGAACTTCTACTTCTTATACTACTCTTGATGAAGATTCTTTATTCCTTATAATAATTTTATAAATTTTATAAGTTGTTTCACAGCAGAGGAATGGCTAAGAACTCACTGTCGTGTTATCATTAATATGTCTCTCTCTTTTTTTGTTAGAACACAATGTCTAATTATGCTTATTCACATCATAAGCAATCATTAATATCATTATAAATCTGTTCTCCAAAAGTGTTTTTAACTCTTTTAATGCAAATATATATGAATAGATAAAACTTTTGCTGTAGACAATGCGATATTCAATTGTGAACTAGTTTTATGATCATCATGACGTAAACTCACACATAGTTGTAATGAAACTGGTGTTTGTCATCATATGTGTGTTTGCAAAATATCTCTCCCCACCCCTCCATCACATCATAATTTATATAAACAATAGGGGATTTTAACTGTCAATTTTTCATCACTTGTAAAATTAATAAGATACTTTAGTTTTACAACGTCAGTTGGTTAATTCAGTGCCGTTTGCAACAGTGAATATGGTCTAAATAAATCATTTCATGCAAATAAGCAACACCATTTTTGAAATGGCATATCTCAGATATCTCACATTCACCGCATCAGTATCAGTTGTACCATATCTTAAATTTGTTTTCTTTAAATCTGATGCATCATAATTACTTTCATTTATAATATTTAGTGCTATATTATGAAGCGTTCTCGAATATACTCCTTCACCCACGTATCTCTGATGTTGCTTATCCTTAAAGATAAAAATTATCAATTAGGTTTAGCTTGGTCTGGTAAATCTTTCTTCTAGAGATTGGGGAAGTTTTTTTGAATGCTGCCCTGAGCACAAATATGTCGAAGATACTTCATTTAGAAGTAATAGCGGCAGGTCCTCTAGAACTCTCGCAACCAGGTTACCTCTAAGCGTACAATGATTTTTGACCTCCACTTGAAGTGGTGGGCGTTGAAGTCGCCTGCAAGAAGAAATGTTCAGGTAACTGGACGATAAGTTCTTCGAGGTCTTCTCGATATAGAGTAGTGAGATTTGGAGGTAAATACAAATAACATATATTCAGTTTTATAGGAAGTAAAATGAAAACACAGACACATTGTAGACTAGAATTAAGTTGCACTTCGGAGGCATCCTGGGATGCACCCGCGAAATTTACAACGCCACCACAGGTGTTTCCGTCAAGAGAGAAATTCTCTCGAAAGATATCATACCTATGTAAAAAGGTCGGACATCCCGGTCGGAATATTGTCTCCTGGATAAATACTAATTGAGGTTTTTGTGAATGTACGGGATTTTCAAAGCTCTCCAAGTACCCACGGTACAAGTTAATATTCCATTGCAAAATTGTAAATTCGTACATTTATTATTTATTTATAGATATTTTCTGTCTGATCTTTAATTTTACGAGCTTGAATGTCCCTTTTGTTGTTTAGAATTCCGGACGAACCTAAATTCCATCTTCGATTAGGTCTTAATCAACCACAGAAATTTTAGAGGAGCTGGCAGGTGAGACCTTCGATCTCTCTTCAGCTTTATTTCGGATATGTAATAATAAATAATAATAATATAACATTGTATCGCAATCGTAAAAATATGACCAACGTTAGAACCACAGTTAATCCAATACAACCATTTACACACAGTCAGACATACATTTTCTACATTTAAGCAAATACAGCCACACTGACCAGATCCAACAATTTCAGTTATATAATCGTTTTAATTATCCCCGCGACTCATCATGAATTCCTCGACAGAGTAAAACGCCTTTGACACCAATAGGCGTTTTAAAACGAGCTTTGAATTGATTTTGGTTTTTGAAATGTTTATTCCGTCAGGGAGCTTATTGATTAATTTGACACCAACATGAAGTGGGAGGCGTTAAGATAGCGTCAGCCTGTGTTGCTGAGTTCTTAAGTTGTCCCTGCCTCTAGTTTCGTATTGGTGAACGTTTCTACCACGAATCAATTGATATTTTGATACGCAGTACACGACCACCTCATAGATATAAAGGCAAGGCAAAGTCAATAATCCAAGCTCCCCAAAAGATTTCCTACACGACTCTCTGAATTTAAATTTTTGAATGATTCTGACTGCTCTCTTTTGCAGCCTGAAAACACGATCCATTTTGTTTTTGGCACATCCACCCCAAAGTCTCACTCCATACGCAAAATGTGTTTTCAACTTGTCCTTCGCGAATCTCCTTTCTTCGGGTGAAAGGGAAGGTTTTATTTTTACTTTGCCTTTAAAAAGGCGGGCGAGGTCGCTGCAGGTTTTGGTCAAGGGATGTCTCTCGTGGTTATGTGGGGGCTGCCTGGACTCCAGGGGGAAGGAGGTGTTCAGTTGTAGCGGTGCTGGTCAGATACGCCGTCCCGGCACTCAGCTGATGTACCATGACAGCTACCTGTTGGGTCAATTCTCGAACCATGCCTTCTAGAACTAAGCAGGAAGAGCACTACTTTGAATAGACTGGAACGGAAGCGTCCTGCGATTAGGAAAAGTCTTTTCTAATTGTTTGCCCGAGACGTCTCCTATACTCCTTGCGGCATTGCCCAACGACAGTTTTTCGGTGGTCAATATTTTCAAGACTTCCTTTTCCTCTAAATAGACCTAAAAAGGTGCTTACCCTTGCAGTTTACACAATGCTCTTCACTACTAGAGCAATCCTTGTCGTTATGACCACTTTGACCATAACGACTGCAGGTTTCAGGATTAATGCACACCCTACTGGAATTGCCGAATCGTTGGAACTTATAACATCTCTGCAGGTTTCTGAAATAAGGCTTAAACTGTAGAGAGAGAGATAATCGGCTCTAATTGTGTCTGGTGGTTGAGGGAGGGCAAAAGTCACAATATGACCTGGTGTGGGTGTGGAATGGTACACCATTCTCCATCCTCGTAATTTTCAGCACATCAGTCACAAAAGAATCCTGCAGTTCTTCTTTAGTTTATTACGGTACAACAGAAGTTTATTCCTTTGCCAAATTTAAAGTCTCGTGGGGCTGCACAACATTTTCAGTTTGTTCGTACAAGGATTTCATCTTCATGAGTTTTTCAGCTTGCATCGCTTTTTCCGCCTCAACCAGGATGGATCCATCGCGGAGTTTCGTGACCAGCTTAAGCCCTCCCAGCGAGCCATGTACTATAACGGTAAAAAAAGACAAGTCGGAAATGTAAGTGAAATGACTGTAAATTTCGAGTGTCAAAAAAGGAAGAGGGTAGCCAAGGTTGGCGAGCAATAGATAAAAGATTTAATTTGGAAGGAAGTGAAATAAGATTCAGTGGAAGGAGCATGCCACAAGTAAGTGGAAGTAATGGCATACTCAGCTCGGGTACTCTGTGGTCGCCATCCACGTATTCATAAGATTGTTAGCCCCTGGGGGGAGGTGGAATCTGGAGTCATGTTCGTCTGAAGAGATCCAAAGAAAGTCGGCGGCGAAGAAGTTCGAAACGAACCTTCACATCGTTTTGACACCAGAGACACATATAAATAGATGAAGTGGCAGTCTCATTGTCCTACCAGGTGCACAATTGAGTGCAATACGATGTGTCTGACACGATCTCTAAGCACGGTGAAGCAACCTAGTTTTATCCACTTAACGTAGCTACGGTAGGAAGGGTTGATTCAATTTGAATGTTGAGCTTAGCTCCATGTCACCTTCTTTTTATTTAATCCTAAATTAATTTTACCAAAATTCCGATAAAGCTTTTGAGGTTTTCAATGATCGTAGCTATAACCTCAATACTACAAGTGTCCATCCGAAGTTTCTAGCATCGTATACTTCATAAAACAATCATTATTTTTTTATTTTAAACTTTTATACATGATTTAGTGTTAGAGGTTTTTCTGCCAATGGAATGTAGCTGCTTACCTATTCGCCATATCCACATTTCTTCTCTTATCTGATGAAATCAAACTGAACAGAACAATCAGAACCACTGCAATTCAGAATCTTGTATTAAAGCTCTGCTTCGAGCTATGAATCCTCCTTGCAACATTCGTAAATACTGTGACAATAATTAAGTTTAATTAAAAAGCATTGAAACTTTTTACCACTATATCCAATTTCTCTAATGTATATTTTTATCTCTATTAAGAATATCTGTAAGTCTTTTTATTTTATGATAACGAACAATAGAGCCTTTAGTGGCACCTAAAACTTTAACTAAAAATATATGTTCGTATAACTGTCTCCACGGATCAAACCTGACTTGTGAAAAGTGTAGGCCAGTGGACATTTTTAGTTCGAATAAACTACGCTGCTTTAAATATTTGTATACGATATTATTTTTTATTTGTATATGCTTATAAAATATGATACATATTGAAACTAACGTGGTATTGTGCTAATCAGTCACAAGCATGTTAGTAACAGTCATTTTTGGACTGACTTGTCATATAACGTATATGCTTTACTAAACAGCTGATTCCAACACAATGTGCAGTGACATATAACTCAGGTTTACCAACCATACGAATAGTGCAATAAAAACTCCATTAAAAACATACAATAAAAGGGGTTTTATGAATTATTTAATAAAACCCACAAGGAAAGTATAACGTCCATGGTATTTTTGAAACTACAAAAAATCGACTTCTTTTGATTAGGTAAAAAATGGGTCTTTGCCTTAAAAAATTACTCAAACCTTCCACCCAATGCTTGCTACTCTTGAAAAATTGTTATTATTATATTTAAAAACTAAGTAAATGTCTCGTAAAAAACGTTTTATTACAGGTATAAACTCTTTTATACAGCTCTCTAACTGTTACAATTTGACAGTTTTTGACCAAAACTCGTTCTTTGAGTTCAAGCATGTGAACGACACAACCAATAATTAACCTAACAACATTTCTGTATCTCCTTTAGTTTTCAAGATCCCTTCAATGTGTATAAAATTTTGCACATACTTTATACATATAGCCTACACGGAAGTTCGAATATATTAATACACAAATACGGTTACAGCAATGCACATATATACCTGTATACACACACAACACAAATACAAAATCATATTGTTTAGATTATAAAAATACGGTATGGATAGAAACTCGAAACAAAATAAAAAGAAACACCCATGACTATTTCTTTAAATTTTGGAATGCAGTGTGTGTTTCGGATCGTCTATGATCGTATGCAACACATAGATACAATAGGCACAGAGTTATTAAAAGAGTAACAGAGATATCAGTGGAAATATATCTAAAAGTATTGATGGTTGTGGCTGCAAATGTGGACTCACTTTACCAAGTAAATCTGTGGCCACTCTCAAATTACATGACCTATTTTAAATATAAAAAACACATGACTTGAGAATTAAAATGCTCTCTTTAGAAACCTATCGATGTTCCCTTTTATTTGACTGATGAATCTAAAATTTGAAAGAACAAAAGAGTTGTACTTTCCATCTGTTTGGTTCTCGCAGGTACCTTATAAACCAGCGTATCTGATACATGTATGTACAAACTAAGAGCTAATGTACTGAATTTGTAATATGTAATAAATATAAAATATCTACGTTACCTTATGCGGATCTTCACTAACAGAAAGTTTTTGCTGGACTGTTGCCCCATTGACTTAGATATATGGTATTCTATATCAACATCTAATAAATGAGAAAATGGAACCCTCGAAAGAAATGATCAGACCTAGAAATGTGAAGATCAACGTTAATAAGATATGCCGAAAACATTTTTCGAGACGCGGCGTACATCTTAGAAGAAAAAAAGAAATAAATGTTTCAAGCACAATAAAAGGCAGTTTTCTTTAAAAAGTAAATAGACTTCTTTCTTTAGTATAACTACTAAAACTTGAATTTAGGCATAGCACAGATAATGTGGGAAGCGCGGATTCAATATAAATGTTTTCCTTTCATTTGTCACATTCCTTTGATCGATGCATATACGGTGTGATCAACCATTAACAGGAGAACAGGATATTTACGGAATAGAGAGAAGGGGAGGACATAATAAAAGAGGAATCAAATAGAGCAGGAATATTCACTGTCCAGTCTTGTAGTTAGTTCCTAGCCCTCCTGTGGATCAAGTATACGAAAACCTTTTACTTACCTGACCTCTGTCCTCTCTATTTGCGATTTAACTTGTTAACACCCATAAAACTTCAATATTATCATCACCTATTACACACACACACACACACACACACACACACACACACACACACACACACACACACACACACACACACACAACACACACACACACACACACACACACACACACACACACACACACACACACACACACACACACACACACACACACACACACACACACACACACACACACACATATATATATCCGACGATAATGCTGAACCGACAAGGGGTGCTAAATTAGGCAATAACAATATTCACACACTATTAATAAAGTGCAGTGTCCTAAAAAACTACACAAAAAGCTTGGGTCAGTGTTTATCTATGAACTGCAAACTAATAGTTTGTATAAAAACTTGGAGTAAAACTCAAGTTTTGAGTTTAATTTTTTAGGCCAAAATTAAATGGTTTATTTCAATATAGCCTTTTTATTGCTTTCATTGATCTATAAATAGTTCATATTCTGATTATCCTAGTTTCATTAGTTTTACAGTTTATAATAGCTAACTAAACAGTTTGATGGACTCTTGGTCACTTGCAGATAGTTCAGTTGCTTTATGATAAATGTTTATATTTATTGTTAGGGGCAGAGCGTAGTCAGGCTGTCTTGAATTGTGTGTAGTGTGGTTACCATTTAGTAGTGATATAGATAAGAGAGAGTAAAAGTATTTTTAACGTTTTTTCCTTAGTGCAATAATAATTTAATTCAAGTTGCTATTCAGATCAATTAATACCACTGATTTAGAGAATATTTGTACTAATTATTTAGTTGATAAACTACTAATTAATTGTCAATCACCAATAATGCAAGTCTTTTCATTCTTATAGGCTGGTGTTATGACAACGTTAGGTTAACATTCCAGATGTGAAGTGTAGGCGATCCACCACTACATAACTACGGAATTTAATCGGAGAGGATTGATAAAAAAAATATTCCTGGTGGGACAGACAATAGTTGGTGTAAAAAAGTTGATATTTTGCCAAACAAGCCTATGCAAACTTTTCTCGGGTAAGCTTATTAGCAGGATTGTTGGCTTATTCGTTTGTTTGTTCCTCAATGTTCTGGTTTATTTTTTTATCGCCTATACTAAATAATTATATTGTTTATTTGCTGCTCAAAGCAAGGAAGTAGCAGTTTTCTTTTTAACTTTTACTGCATATACAGTAATTTAGTTTAGTGTGCACATGGCTGGTCTAATTAGTAAACTAAGTAAAATAAATTTTGCGAAAACCAGTTAACCTTCCGTCAATTGGTTGCCATGCCGAAGAACGTTTGATTTACAACCAACGTGGAGTAGGACATGTAATCCCAAACATGATCCATGAAAAACAATTATTTATGGGTTGTATAGATATTATGGATAAGCCTGTGTAGCAAATCATCTGCTCATGTGCGATTGCACGTTGTTGGAAAAATAGTTTTCAATTCTCAACAAAGCCCTTTTGACATTTTGTCCTCTAAAACTACATAAAGCTTAAACAGTTCATTAGTAGTACAGTAGTGTAAAATAGGTTATTACTGTACAACTTTATATTATTATTATTATTATTATTATACAGTGTAAGTTAAAAGTATGGATACCCTGTTTAGTGTTTTATAGATAAAGATGGAGGGATGGAATTTGGGATACCTTTCTAGGAAATAGAAGTGAACTTTTTAGTGACTGTTACAACTGTGCCCATTTCCCCAAAATGGAGTTTTAGGGGGCAGTTCGAAGTTTTTAAATGTAAAGACCTATTACGTGAAGACCCATATTTGAAAGCTCTCGATAAAAGAAGAAAAATAGTGGAAACTAGAGCTTTCTATCTCAACCCAGTATGAAATGGCAGCTCATTGAAATTAATTAAGTTAAAAGCATTGATGGATCCAGCTCAACCTTCGTTAGACAAACATAGAATAATGAAACTCAGGACAACCCTCTAGAAAACAAAAGCTAACCATTTCCCCAAAATGGGCTTTTTGGTGGGCAGTTTAAAACTGTTAAATGTAAAGTTACTTAAACAATTTTAAACCATTATAAAAAATTTGATTTTAACACCACTATTATTTTGGAAGCTCCATTTCAATGGCAAAATAAGAATCGCCAAATAAGCAACTAATTCCTTTAGAAAAATCCCATCAAAAAAATTGTATGTATTCATTTAATTAGAGAAAAAGGTAACATTGCTTATGGGAGGGATTTTCTTTATACTTATCTATATTTTCTTGTGGTCGTCGTGACCAAAGTACCAACAAATCTTTATAACAAGTCTTTATAAGTAAATAGAACATTTTGTATATTATTACTATCTCGTTTTATAATTTTTTTATCTGTCATATTTAATAAATTGATTAATATTAGGTTTGAATTTAATTATTAGTTAAGAGTCAATGCAATATGGATACGGTTTGTGTTTTAAACTATAATATGACCATTTATCAGTATATGTTACTTTTATTTTACTATTTAATCCTTCAAATGATGTTTAACATTAGTTAAAACAAGTTGAAATGTAGTAATTAACCGTTTAATTAAATTATATTAAATAATTTTATTTAAAAAAAGTTTGTTAAATCAATAGTTTAAAATAAATTGATCTAATAGATCTATATTGTACGAAGATGGGTTTGTGAATTGGAAATATATCTATTGAACTTATTTCACGAAGGAAAATTTTTGAGATTTTTATGATAAGTGTGGGCAACCAATCAGGTAGTCTATACGAGTGAATCCTTTTATAATTCTCGGAAAGGTTTTTTATTCGTTACAGGGAAACTAACATATAACATAACATAAGGAACAAAACTGACCAGTATCAACTTATCTACAATTACTACAATTTTACAGCAAGATGTTATGCATGCGATATGTGGGGGTGTGCGTATGTGTAACAACTAACAGTAAAATGTGAGTTTTAACAAGCAATACATTAGCTTATACTACAGTATAACAAGCAATACATATATTTAAAGATAACAAGCAATAAATAAATAACAACAACTATATGAAAAATTAGAAAACATGGCAATAATCATAGAAACGATGTGTGTGTGTGTATGTGTGTGTGTGTGTGTGTGTGTGTGTGTGTGTGTGTGTGTGTGTGTGTTGTGTGTGTGTGTGTGTGTGTGTGTGTGTGTGTGTGTGTGTGTGTGTGTGTGTGTGTGTGTGTGTGTGTGTGTGTGTGTGGAGGGGGCATGAGGTGCGTGTGTGTGTGTGCGAATATGTGTATGTATGTATAATTAAAATCTAACTTGCAATAGAATATGAAGTTTCAAAAAGCAATAAAGTATCTTATAATATAGTACAACAAGCAATAAATACATTTATAATATTTAACAAGCAATAAATAATAAGATAAGAAGCAAGTATTCTGATTACAGTACAATCACGATGCCAGAATGTGTAGAGAAGAATTACTCATACACTCAACTTTTGTCATCACACTGACATGTGACCCTCTAAAGGCGTCACCAATCACTCATCACTAACTCCATCATTTGTAGTAGAAGGTGTACGACTTGGCTACGACATCAAGCCACACCAGGAGAGAAAAAGTCCACAGATCCACCTATCTCATTGCCGAGTTGCAAAAGGCGTGGAAGCGTACTGCGTTGCTGGTATAACGTAGAGTACTGAAGCCTCTCAAACAAATCCTGGGATCTTGTATGACCAGAAATGTGAAAAGGAAGCTCCAGTAACAGCTCAGGGCAGCCCACAACACCATTCATCAACTCGATGAGGAAAACTGAGTCTTGAATCCTTCTGCGACTGCCTACGTGATGAAGACGGAAGTGAGACTTCAGTAGTGGTACAGGGACTTCAAGGTAGTTGTATCCCATTCGGCAGCCAACAACTCTAATGAAACGGACCACATTGTCCGTTGTTGTTACATTGTTAATTATAATGTAGGGTTAGTCTATAAAATAAAAACACAGTATTCTTCATCTTATATTTAGGGTTTCCAGTCGTCTAGTGTAATAAAGGTCTGCCTTTTTCTCGTCCGTATCTGCCTTGATTTTGAGTTGCAAGTGAATATAGTAACAAATAAAAATATTGCAATATTTAGTAATGATATTGTAATATTTTGTACCGATTAGGGTTTGTAATGTTTTATTTTTTTATCTCTTTCGAATATATTTTAATTGTACGTTTCAGGCAAACCTCATAATAAAACAAAGTTAAGTAGTATGATTAGAAGCCACATCATTCGGTATTTTATTGTATTTGAATTTAAAAAAACCTGTTGCTTTGTTTTATTTGCTTTAAGTGTACTTTAGAAGTTTAATGCGAATCTGGGGACAAATAAATAGCTTATAATATTTAGAAAAAGGATTGCACGGTTCATTCATTATTATAATTATTGAAACACACTTTTCATTGATTGAAGTAAAATGTCTATGTTAGTGGCGAATTGAGTTTTGTAATATAAAGGGTTATCGATATCAATATTCAACACGGGAATCCTACGGTCAGTTATTAATGAGAGAACCTGTACAAGGAAGGGCATTGAATAATCATAGGTTGTAACTGTGCGAACCTTGAACAGAATGCACCGCGTCCCGCCACAACATAACTGGGACAGTAGAACTCCATATGCGGTGCAACACAAAAGCGAGAATGCGACGCGACGCTGCTAAATTTCGGTGTCCAGATAACCGCAAATATTTATGGTAAGTATGTCGAGCAGTATACGGGTATTTGTTTAAATACTTTATACTTTTGTATTGTTTAAAGTACCATAGTAACAAGTAATTACATTAGCAACAGAATGGTATTGTTTGATCCTCCTGCCTGGCATTATGCAAGCAATTTAAACATGGAATAATAATTTGGGGGTTAATTGCACCGGCCACCAAATACAAAGCAGTTCCACACATGTTCGTCTGCTATATGCTGTCAAAGATATGTATACTATATAGATACATAAAGATATATACATATAAAGATCAGAACTTATCTCGAGCCCTTTTCTTATAACAGAATAATGATATTTTTTCTGCAGTGGAAACTTCTTATGGGGATCACTTATTTGTTCGAAACATCTATAATATCATCTTCAGCATTTTTCGTCTACAGCACACTTTCCATATCTTTCGTATTTTTATTGAAGAGTGCCCATTTTGCACGGTCTACTTTGTTCCTTGCTATAACAACATTTATAAACAAAGGAAATTTACCTGTAAATTTTTATCCTATTTAGGAGCAAGACGGTGATCTGACACAATCCAGGTCTAGCCAAACAATAATATACAATTTGCTCTTGTTAAAAAATGTGGTTTTCATTTTCGGTAAATATGCAATAATTTATTAAGGGTTATAAAAGTCATATAAATCTATGAACCCTCGATTTCAGAGAAGCCGATATAGGTTATACGTTCGGTAATCAATCGATAAGTTTGAAAAAGACGTATTTGTAATGTTGATAGCAGGTTACCTACGAAGGATGTTTTATTAATTTGTACTAGGCTGCAGTTTTATAAATTGGAATGGTTCAAAAAGGTATTATTCATAAGAATTGTAATCTTAACTAATCTAATGTAATCTTACAAGGGGAAAATTTGGGTTTACATAAAATATATAGAATAATATTGGTTGTTTTTCAGTCTAAGTTTTATTAACTTCGCTAATTTTAACGTTCAATACGGTGTTATAGCTCAATAAGAACTAGTTATTTTTCATATTTATAATATTAGTTTGTTAATAAAAGGATTTTAATCATGAAATAGTGTCAAACATTCATATTTAGATTTTAAATTATTATTAAATGTTATTGAGGTAATAAACCTGTCAAAAATAGCGTCATTAATCAAGTAATATTATACATAATTATTTATTTAAAACAATTATTTGACACTAAGTATGCGTTTCTGTGAATTTGTGCTTTCAATAAGGTAACTCATCGATAAATTAGACATTAAAACCGTTAATTAAAGCAGCCTTAATTATCCGTTAAAACTATAAGCAATTAATTATGATTGTAGGAATTAATATTTAAATCACACATGCAGAGATAATAATTTTACGGATTAAAACATTGAATTTATTCACTTACGGGGAGAAGTGTTGTATTAAATGTCCTAATTTTCTCAATAACTATTTACGTAAACTACTTTTCTACATTACTACACTAAAATAAAGTCTTATGTCTTACTGTATATACATATATATATATATATATATAATATTATATAATATAATATATAATATAATATAATATATATTATATATATATATATATATATATATATATATATATATATATATATATATACATATCAACATAATATCGATTTTTAAATATAATTTGGATTATATTAAATATTTCATATTTTCCGAATAGTTAAAAATTTATATTTAGATTTTAATATGGTATTAAATAATATTATGTTTGTACAAGTTAGCTGGAAAGCATCCAGAATTCATGCTAAAAGTTTTTAGTAGGTTTCATAGAAACTTACACTTCGGGGATAGCATAATATGTGGAATAAAAACTTAGCAACATTAACCAAATCTAAAATTAATAATTAGAATATTTGCAGCATAATTCAGGTGCATAATTATATTTACCATTACTCCACCTTGCGTCACCCAGGATAGACACTTAAGATATAGTGCTAGTGTTACGGTAACTGCAGTATTCGGACAGTTTCCTCAAGACATAAATGCCTGAGGATAACTTTGAACAAATATAGTCTACATAACAATCCCAAGTCAAACCTCGATCTAGGTGTATTCCAAGGAATTTCATTGAGTAGACTTCAGTCTACTTTCAGTTTCGTCTAACATGGCCGTAGGACTACAATCTGAATCTGTTTGTCGCAAAATAATTTGAATGAATTTCGATTTCAAAGGATTTGTTTTGAGATTGAGCTCATTGAAATGTTGAACTTCACTGTTGAGCTCAATAAAGGTATTTTTTCAAGTTCTTCTTGTGATTTTGAATTGAGACAGAGAGTCGTGTTGTCTGCGTACTGGACGAGTCGCCCTTGTTGTACCGATGAACCAACATCATTTACGTAGATCAAGAAGAGTAAAGGGCTAAGTATGGAGCCCTGAGGAACACCATAGCTCAGACTCTCCTCTACCGATTTGACGCCTGAAATGCCTACAAATTGTGTTCGACCACTGAGATACGATTTGAGCCACTTGAGTGACACTCCTCGCATCCCGTAATACTCCAGTTTGCGAATGAGGATTTGATGGTCGACACAGTCAAACGCTTTTGATAAGTCAAGGAAAATACTCAAAGTATCTCCTCAACCTTCAATTCCCTCTACTATCGCATCGACTAGACGCTCGACTGCGTCTACCGTCGATCTAACACTTCGGAATCCGAACTGGTTTACAGACAGCAGATGGTGTTTGTCCAGAAAATTCACACAACGGGAAAGAAAGAGCTTCTCAAATATTTTGCTGAAGACCGGCAATATCGATGTTGGGCGGTAATTTTGAGTTGAAAGAGGGTCGCCCTTCTTAAACATTGGAGTGACTTTAGCGATTTTGAGAGAGGAAGGAAACGCTTCCGAGTGAAAAAAGCGGTTGATAAGGCGTTCGAGCGGCCCCAATAAATGCTTAGAGCATTGCTTTAGGAGCCACGTTGACACAAAATTTCAGTCATTAGACCGTTTTGATGGGAAGCCTCGTATCACTCTAGCAATTTCTTCCTCTGATACCGGGACAAGAGTCAATGAAGCTATTGGACTCGACACTGATATGTGAACAGAACTACGAGTATATGGAGGACGATGTCCTAGTTCAGCTCCAACCGAGGAAAAGAATTTATAGCACTCCTCAGCTACCCTTAAAGGATCATTGATGAGTTTATCTTTGATTTGTAGTTCAATCGGTTTTGTCAGTTAAATGTGTTTCTTTAAATTGGAATTTTTCATTTTATTTTTGTCAGTCAAATTGTTATGGGAATTAGAGGGGGAGCATCTGCTAAAAAAGACTGAGCGCTGGTTGTTTGAGCAATTGAATTGGGCTTAAGTGTTCCAGTGACAACTTCAGCAAAGATGTTATGCAGCAGAGTGAGAGGAGCGGACGTTGATGGAGACGACGGTGAAGACGCTGGCCCCAAAAGTGTCAGAGAAGGCGTTGAAGAAGAGGGTAATGGAGGGGACGTCGGTACCGGTGGTGGCGCTACCGGAGGAACCGCTCTGCCGGCGCACGGTTGAGGCGTAGGAGCGATAGCTGATATAAAGAATCATATAAAGAAGCACAATACAATTAACGTTATTAGAAGTGTAAGGATATTTTTGCTCTTCTGCTTGAACATATAATAAATTGTAGTTTCCATACAGGGGTGTTTCCAAATTGTCTGAAAAAAAGTTATCGTAGTTCCGATTCCTAAAAAATCTAACGCAATTAAACTGGATAATCTTAGACCAATAAGTTTGCTTTCTGTGTTTTCTAAAATATTTGAGAAGGCAATGAAGTCAAGGTTATTAAACTTTTTCAGCAGTTTTAATTTTTTCAGTAAAAAATCAATATGGATTTTTGGAAGGTAAAAGTACGGAGCATGCGTTGTCCGCGTTTTTGGAGATTGTTTTATACAAAAATAAACGAGAAAAACAAATGTACAGCTGTTTTTGTAGACTTTCGTAAGGCCTTCGATTGGTTGATCATGCATGTTTACTGGCTAAAATGGAAAATATAGGAATTAGAGGAAATGGTTTGAACTGGTTTAGGCAATTTTTGACCGAACGCGAACAAATTGTCAAGTGTAGGGGGATGCTTAAGTAAACCGGGAATTATAAAAAAAGGTGTACCGCAAGGATCCGTTTTATCAGCTACTTTGTTTTTAATTTTTATTAATGATCTTTTAGAAGTCCAATTCGAAGGAAGGGTAACCGCGTTCGCTGATGATGTTGCTTTTTTGTTTTGGAATATAGATAGCCAGAGATTATGTAACAGTGTAAACGAAACACTCTCCTTCTTGAATAGTTGGTGTTTAGAAAATAAAATGTGTGTCAATGTTTCAAAAACAAAAGTTTTAAATTTTTAAAATGAATAGGCCCTTATTTGAAGAGATCCAATTTAAGTACCATTCATTAAATTGTCAAAGTGAGCCAAATTGTAATTGTCTAGCCATAGAAAATGTGGGATCCTTCAAATATTTGGGGGTTATAATAGACAGGGAATTATCTTGGAAGGATCACATTGAGGAGCTAACAAGAGGATTAAAAGGGAGCATTCGAAAATTTTATTTTTTGAGGAATATATGTGACCAAAGGCTTTTAAAGATACTCTATTTCGCTCTCATAAACTCTAAATTACAATATGGCATTCATTGTTGGGGAGGAACTTTCAAGAATTTAATAACAAAAGTAAGAACAGTGCAGAATCATTATATTAGGATTATATTACATAAAAATAAAAGAGAATCATCTTTTAATCTATTTAATCAACTAAATATATTACCTTTACAACATTTATATATCTTCAAGGATCTTCAAATTTTTCTTTATTCGTAAGTTGGCAATAATGAAACCGAGTTTATAATGCATAATCATAACACACGTAGTAAATCAGCCAATTTATTAAGAAAAACCAAAAGTTTCAAAATCCTTAATGACAAGATCTATTATTTTTTTAGGTGCAAAACTATTTAATGAAATACCAGCAGGACATTAAATTGTGTAGATCAAAAATTAGGTTTAAAAATAAATTAAAGCAATGGCTTTTTAACTTTGAGGACACGTCAATACTGATACATATTCTGAGATAGTCTGATTTGGTATATTTTGCTGAATGTGAATAAGTTTGAAATAATATTTTGAGTAAGATTATGCTATTTTTGTTATTTTTGTTTCTTTTACAGATACTTAGTACAATATTACAGTTCAATCATTATTGTTATTAGTATTTTCTTTTGTGGAACTTTGTTAATTTCAATTTGATTATATCTTAGCTACGACATTTTGTTATGTTACTTATGATGTCACATATTTTTTTATTAGAAGTGAAGCTTTGCTTTTGTCTAATTATGTTCTGACTATTGTTTTTTGTATGTTGTTTTATTGAATTAGGTAGTGTACATACTGTGTTGGTTAAGATGTTGCACGAGCTCGTCGCACTATTTATTTTGTAAAGGTAGACTCTAAGTTATGTTTTTTTATGTATTGCTAAACCATCGCAAACTGGTTAAAGATGGTTTAGTATTTTCAAATGAGTAATTTATGATTAAATTGTAAATATTTATCGAAAATAAATCATTATCTCATTATCTCATTATCTCATACCCCCAAAAATATTATCTCTAAAATATTAAAATTTAATAACAACGTTCCTTGAATAATTTAAAGTTTACTGAATATATTGAGTTTATTTAATTGCATTTTGTATTGCTATCATTAGTATAATATTTTCTGCTACTATACAAGGTAAGAGACATAAAATATTTTGCCTTCTTCTGAATAGGCATATGATTTGTCTCCTGTTAAGGAAAGGTTTAAATTTATGAATTCAAATTCCCTCCAGGAGATTTTAAAGCGGCTTAAAATTACACTACATGTAAAGGTTAATTAATGTTCTACTATTAAACATACATTGCAATATGTAATTTATGTTTATAAGTATAGTAGGTTTTCATTAATCATTGAATAATTCTAAATACCTTAAAATTGTTAGTGACGTTTAATAGGTTCGCTATGGATGAAAAGGCATGATGTGTGCTAGACAGTCTGCTATTGGAACTACTCTGCAGGAATCCGGGATACTCCAGAGCATAACCAGACGTACGGGCAGAGTCTGCAGAAGGAAAATTCCACAGAACAATGGTAACCGATGGTAACGACAACGTTTCTTTGGTTTTTATATCTCAAACTGTGTCCGCACGGTTCGTGACGGGTGATTTCAATGTTTACTTACACAGCTCACGTAGGATGAGCCAAACACCCCTCCATCTGCTGAGCGTGATTTTTGTATGTTAATGGATTCTTTTTAAGTTTCTTATTTCTAAGGCCGTATAAAAAAATAAAGAACAAATTTCTTTCTCCTGCCCGTGCTTTGGCGCATGACCATTTTCTTTCAAACACGGTAACGGACGCTTCCACTAGACATAAATGGCGAATCACACTGCTTCCTGTTTTCGGTTCAAGAGATGTTATCGCCTTATGTTATTTCCGAAAAATTTTAAAGTTAATAGTTTGGTGCCTAATCCTAACTTAAATGCAAAATACCTTGATAGGCAGTCTTAACTGTAAAGTTCTAATGAAGTTTGTGTGTGGAAACTTCGAATAAACTCTTAATGGACTTTAAATTTAAACTACACTGTTTCGGGTGTAATAATAACGCTAATAGCGAAAGAAACTAAAATAATTTACAATTACAAACAAACAAACTAATGGGAACGCGTCCACAAGACATGACATCGTGAGTCACACTGTATTTTCAATACGGAACTTGGCCGTAGTTTCAACCAGAGACACAAATAACATTCACAACCAGCACGTTTACCTATGTAGGGTCAAAGATTCAAATCAAATCAAATCAAAAACATCCTTTATTCCATATAACATATTACAATGCATTGGTTTGCGTCAACTTAGTACAATCATGTGTATAGAACAATTTACATAGGAACAAAATACATAGGAAGGACTAAATAAATTACGTATTGCTATTAATGTAGCCCATCTACAGAATAGAAACAGTGTTCAATAAGATAAGCTTTAAGCATTCTTTTAAACAAAAATAAATCCTTTTCAGCTCTAAGAGCATCAGGAAGAGCGTTAAAAAGGGACGTGGCATTGTAAAAGGTGTGATGTTTAAAAAAGTAAGTGGAATGGTAAGGAATATTCAGTTTATGTTTTTGTCGAAGACTGTATCCCGACTGAGGAACAAGGGACCGGAAAACACCATGGTTCTGCTGTAAGAAAATCAAGGTGTGAAAAAACATAAATGCTTGGGAAGGTAAGTAATTTAAGTTCCTTAAAAACAGGCTTGCAAGTCTCCATTCGACGGATGCCCAGCTACTATTCTCACTGCCTTCTTCTGCAAGACAAAAAGCCGTTTTGTGCGACAACTTTCCGATCCCCAGATTGTCACCGCATAGGAAAGATAAGGAAAATTAGAGCGTAGTAGGTTGTTAAGAGGATCGCAGCGTTTGTAAAAGGTGCCAGTCTGCGAAGCACAAAGATTCCAGAACAAAGCTTACGTGCTACATAATCGATGTGGGATGAAAAATTCAGGTTTCTGTCTATAGACAATCCCAAAAACCTCCTCACATGCTGTTCAGAAAGGATTTCCATATCATCGACCCAAACGCTGAGATTATTAATGCTATTAGATGAGATTGCGAATTCAACAATTGCGGTTTTAGCAGCATTTACCACTAGACCGTTTTCCCTAAACCATTGAACAATCTTATTAGACTCCACAAAAGTGCTAACCTCCATGGCCTCACGAGATTGGTTTTTCCATTACGATGGACGTGTCGTCTGCAAACAAACACAATTGGGCCTCCGCAATACAAACTCCTGAGGTCGTTTACATATATAATAAACAGAAGAGGGCCGAGTATGGAGCCCTGTGGCACCCCCGCCTTAACGCTCAGCACATCCGTAGTAGCATCGCCTCACAGTGCCTGCAGCATCGATGAAGGACACTTCTACGGCCTGTCGACGATTCCTCAAATAAGATGAAAGCCATTTGTTCGCCACTCTTCGAACTCCAATGCCTTCGAGCTTTTCCAACATGATGTCATGGGAAACCATATCGAAAGCCTTCCGAAGATCGAAAAAGACACCGGAAGCAGACCCACCTCTATCCAAGGGCATTTACTATTTTGTTGATGAGCGTAAACATTGCATTGACAGTTGACCGTCCGTTAACAAACCCAAACTGATTTTCAAACAAAATACTGTTGTGATTAATAAAAGACCATAATCTATTTAAGAATGCCCTTTCAAATATCTTTGAAAACGTTGATGTGATAGATATTGGTCTAAAATTATCGAGTTCATCCCTCTCTTCCTTTTTTAAGCAAGGGCTTCACAACAGAAAGCTTCAACCAAATCTGGGAAAACTCCACCTTCGAATGAACAGTTAGTTAATAAGGTGAACGAGTGGGTCAACAAAACATTCACTACATGACATAAAGCAATTTAGATGATATCCTGTCGCAGCCAGAAGACGTCTTTGGCTTCAAAGACCTGATGATATCTGTTATCTCTCTCCTAGTAACTGGTGATAAGAAAAATGAAGATGTACACAATCCAGGCTGCACATAAAGAATGAGGAATACTGGATGAGGTTGATGCACTATTAGACACATCAATAAAGAATTTGTTAAACATGTTTTGAGACCAGTTTTGGATCACTGATATCAACTCCCTTGTCATCTTTGAACGGTGCGGGGGGGACATTACATGAGACAGATTCTTCCCTCTACTTTCATTAACGATCTCCCACATAGTTTTGACTTTATTAGAAGATTTTTGTATAACATCAAGCACCTTAGATGACTTAGCAAGCCTAACACAAGACCTGTATTCTCTCTTCAATGATAAATAATGCTTTCTCTTCAGATCAGAAGAATCCAAATCTTTAGTGAAGCAATACCACTGGAGAACCAT
Organism: Homalodisca vitripennis; assembly: GCF_021130785.1. Classification (NCBI taxonomy): domain Eukaryota; kingdom Metazoa; phylum Arthropoda; class Insecta; order Hemiptera; family Cicadellidae; genus Homalodisca; species Homalodisca vitripennis. The sequence goes on from NC_060215.1 coordinate 96,876,326, forward strand.
ATCTCTAAGTTTCAATTGGTGATCACTCAATGACACTTTGCTGCGTGAGGCACCTTTGCAAAACTCTTCTTTTCTTTTCAGGAAAAGCCTGTTCAAAATAAAAGGAGATTGAAGATTGGAATAGACGCATTTTATCATTTATAGTTCCAGCCCTCGTAAACATTAGACCACGTTTCTTTGCCAATTAGATATTTGAAAAATACGGATATTATCATCAGAAAACGATCGCTTGAGATAAATACTTAGGATTACTTGAGTCATTTGAAGTGGTAGTTTGACACTGATCACCAGTGCATGGTGATCGGACAATGCAGTAATTAAAACGGAACAACTACAAACGTCATCAGGAGATCGGTGTAAACATGGTCAATCAGGGACTTGGAGTTTTTTAAATTCCCTGGTATACAGATTGTTACCTTATTTTCAAGGTCATGAGAAGCCATGGTGTAAATCAAGTCATCAACTTTACCATCAGACACAGACAAGTCGACATTGAAGTCGCCCACAACAATGGTTCTGATATCTGGACTTATAATTTTTTCCAGACATTCTGATAAACACCTGTAAAAATGTCTCGTGCTCCTGTATTGAGGAGGAAAAAGGCTGTGGCTTATAAGCAGTGATTATCAAAAATGAGGTGTTACTAAGGTGAAACCTGGCAGCAGCAAGCTCGCACCTGCCTTCCAGACAAAAACGTGAGACATCTATTACCTCAGATTTGATTGAAGACTTACCATAAATACATACACCTCCCTTATGAAGAGTTTTTCGACAGTAGGCTGTGATGCCATTATATACGTAGAAAGATGCAACTTCAAATTCAAAGTCTCTTAAATGGTGTGTTCCGAAAGGCAAATTATGTCCTGGATCTTCAGATTCAATGAACATTTGAAAATGGTCAAACTTACTTGAAAGACCCTGAACATTTATGGTGAACTATCTTTAGTTTGCAAGGTGAACTGTGCTCAGCTACAGTGGTAGGGTCATTTGAGACAGATCCTCTAAAAAATTTTCTCCTTGGGTGATATCAGATGGACTGCAAGGAACCTCCTCGGGCAGAATTGGCTCTTTTGAGGCATTTTCCTCCAAGCCAGGAATTACACTAACAGTGTCATATCCCTTTTTAAGACCGAAGGCAAACAGAAAACACTTCTGAAAACAGAGTTCCTAGCTGATGGCTACCTTTTCTATTCAGATGCCTACCATCTCTGGCAAGATGTTGCTTCTTCACCCAACAATTTGCCTCAACACAAACATTACACCACAAAATTGTTGCACATGACATCCAGCTGATCATTAAAATCAAACAAAGCTCTATATGTTTATATCAGACCTTACTAATATGCTATTAACAAAAACCATAGTATTAGGAAAATGGGTTTTGGTGGTGAACAAAAGGTCGGCCATGTCATGGAGGGCCTCACGCTTTCCATGGCCAACCGTTATAGCCAGCCCCTCCATTATACCATCTTTTAAGATTGTTTTTTGTTCCCACATGAAAATATATGACAGAAATCTTTTCACCAGTGTACTTTAACAATTTCTCTTTTATATCCCTAATTTTGCCACCCGGACAAAGTTCCACTAATTGCTCCCCTTCTTAAAGCTTATTTCACTTGCATATCGAATAATTGAGTCACCTATTAATAACACATTTTCATTAAATCTAGAGTTGTTACTTCCGTTACTCTCCATCTTCGACCAACAACTCACTTTGAAGAGTATAGACTGATTTTTAGTCATTGTAATAGGAAGTCATTACCTGTTCTTTTTCTCAGTCACAGACTGAGTTTTAGTGTGGCGCAATTAATTTAACATGGTCTTTTCTTGAAATGTTTTTATGCTTTGACATTGAAACTTTGAGATTTTTGTTTCCATGTTCCAGATACATTTCTTATGTAAGACACTTGTACATCAAGTGGTTTCTTGTGAAACTAAACTACTAAACTTATTACTACATTCAAAGCGAGCTGACTGCTTTGCAACCGGCATGAGTTTTATTTCGTTCCCTTTAGTTTTAGTTTTTTTTTGTTTTAACTAACTTCCAGCAATTGTCTGCTGATTTCTTGAGTATTACAGGACTTACAATTTGTTCGGCATTGTCACTAAAGCTATCAGCTCTTTGACAGATCGATTTCCCTATTTACAGGAAGATCAACTACATCAGTTTTATTTACAGAGTCATCAAGCAAACTCGACCCATCATGGAACCATTCGAGAAATGGTTTTTTTGTACATGAGAACAACAAAAATAGTTGAAAATGAAACTTTGCATTTAGGATTACATTTATCCCACATTCATAACTATTGTTTTGCTGAGTGCAACTAACAGAAAATCAAATTTTCAGGTGGGATTTTCAAGTTGGTAACAGTTGTAAGAGCAGGAAGGTCATTAAATGTTACTAGAGAATCTAGATGATAAGCCTGGTGTCTAGATTTGACAATAAAAACAAGAGACCAGTGAGAACCATTCCCCCCGTTAGCCTCACCCAGGATATCACTGACAGCAACAAACACATAATTGCATGCCTGATAAGATGGAGATTTTAAAAGATCCAAAAGCAGTGTTACTGTCTTTTTTAATCAGATGTGACACGGAGGGACTGACAAATAAGCACTGACCCATATCACCTACACTACTTTTGCATAGATGAGAAATAATCATGGATGATATTATCATCTAACCATTTATCAGTTGTCATTTGTTTAAGATTAGAAATTTCTTTCTTTGCTAAATCAAACTTTAGGTTCAGATTCTCTATACATTTATTTTATATTTTCATTTTCAAACTTAAGAGTCTTAATACTATTAGACGTGTCATCTAACTGAAGCTTGTAAGAGTCTTTTTCGGCAGTGATGGATGAGATGTGCAGATCCCGCTGTCTCAGAGAAGCCTGCAGTGTCTCAATGCGCTGGCTCAGTGAACGCATTTTCTGACGCTGCTTGGTCCTGGATTCTGAAAGACGTATCCTTTTCCTCCTGTCTTACGTCCTTCTCTAAATTGAGTTTTGACTCTAGCACTTTCACTTCCGCACTTAGAGCCTGGAGATCGTCCTGTTTATTTTTACACTCCACATTTAAAAGGTCCAACAAACGAAGCAAACTGGTAATATCTACAAATAATGCTTCAAAATCAACGTCAGGATTGTTGGCAGCAAGAATATTCAATTCTCCCGACAGAGAAAGTAGAATTTCTTCCTGGTTATCATCGTGCAATGGAGTTTCATAAATAATTTCCTCCATCATATATATAATAAAAATGGTAATAATTAATGAAAATTTTAAGTTCAAGAAATTGAGTTTGGCCACTTGAGCGTATGTCCGTATAGCTACTGTATTTCACTGATTCCAGAACCCCAGGGCTATACTCATACGAAACAAAGGCATTGAACAAGCCAACGTTCAGGACAGGTTAAAAATAATTAAGACTGATTAAAAAAAAAAGTAATTAAGACTCTTATAAATAGTTATTATAACAATAAAAAGTAAATTGTGAATAAATTATAACAAATAAATTACAAAATATTAAAATACAGAAGTTGTAAGCCAGATAAGTTATAAGCATAAAAGGTGACAATAAAAATTACAACAATAATAATTACAATGCATACATACAAAACATTTAACATTAAAATAATAAATAAATACACAAATATAACAATTAGTTAAATAAGTCAAATAGCAGTCAGATAAAAGATTAAAATAAAATTAAAATTTTAAAAACTTTAAAAACCTTTATAAAATTTTTTATTACGTTCAGACAAGATTAATAATAAATTTAAGAATTGAGGTTGCAAAAAGTATATGCCACCAGTGGGATTTGAACCCGGATCTGTCACATTAGGAGTCAGTCACCTTATCAAATGAGCTATTTGATATTGATAATCAGTTATCAGAACTAAACACTGATAGTTCAGTTTATCCAACTGGCAAAGAAAAAGAGTTTTCTTGTCTTAAACAGTCACTGGGCTTTCCAAAATGTTATTGTTAGTTTAATATCTGTCAAACTTCAAATGCCACTGTTAATCTTTCCAACTATTGAGATTATGTGATTAAGTCAATACAATTAAGTTTTTTAATAATAAGAGTGAGGTTATGTTATGAGAAGATTATACAATTTTAAAACTTCAATTAAAAATAGTCTTACAGTCCAAATCCATGTCTTCAAGGATGTCACTATAGTGAAATATTCACAAAAACACAGAATTATAGACCAATGGAAAACTAAAATTTTATATAATTACTTATATTAAGACACCACATTATAGAGCTTGTCAGTTCAAAACCTGTTCCTTCAATCCCTGATTGCTGTGGCCTTGTGTATTCTCCGATGTATTTGAAATTTTGTATGACAGACCCCAACCCAAATACTTGCAAATTATAATAGGCGGTTTTAACATTTAAGTTTTTTCCAAATTTATATAGAAAACAAGAATAATTTTTTTAATGAGTAATATACTACAGAAGGAATTGCATACCTGAAAAAGTTTAGGATTACTGGTCACTGAGAGCTATTAATTGTGATTTTGATAAGGCCTTGAAGAACGTATCGTTATCTTATATTTATTTTACCGTTTGTAAGATAAGAATTGGCTTTAATGATGGCCATCTTTATTTTAGTCCAGTAAAAATAATGGAAAACTTCAACCACATTGACACTATTGTATTTGGCCATAAAAAGTGGTAGTAGTTTCATTCTAAAGTTACAAGACATTGATTTAGTTATTATTTAATCTAATTATTAACACGCATCCAAAAGTTTCAAACTATTTTTATTCGCTTGTTTGAGTACCAGACTAGACTAGATTTTGCAAGTTAAAAAGAATTTAGGTGGATATTGATTAATTATACTCTTAAAATAAGATATCAATCATGGTTTCACCCGAGAAAAACCTCAAGGTCGTTTCACTACAGCCGGCTCTTAATGTTTTATTGATAATTTATTAATGGTTCTAAAATGTACAGCTATTCACGCCGACTGTGTCTACTCCAAGTCTGTGGTTGTTAATTAGCATAAAGAGTTATCGTCAGTGGCGGTAAATGCACGGAAAAGATTTGTATGTGAGATATAATAAAAAATAGATGATCAAACTACTGAATTAAGAGTGCATTTTAAGGTATTTTGGTATAATCCGGAGGCTACTAGCTCTACCAGCTCCTTGTTATAATGATGTGTAAGTATATACGTACTATAAATAGAAAAAGTTAAAGTTTATGAGTACCGTCGTAAATAGAGCTGGAATTTGGGTTATATCTTGAGGGATGTTTTTTAAAGAAAATCTCAAGAAACAATGACATCGGTATGATGGGGCCAGAACGCTTTCAGTCTATACTGGCCCACGTACTTATTATCCGACAAGAATATAAATATATTTACCAAAAGTTTAAAATAAGAGAACAACGCTGTTGGTGAGTTTTAAAAATTTGAACTAGACAACTTCCACAGCGGTGTGTACATCATACTGTAGGAGGCGACGATCAAGATGACGATAAGGGCTTTGGATCAGATGGTGCTGGTAATCATCAGACGTCCAAGCTCCAGAAGTCGTTAGCCGTGGCTATTACTGTGCAGCCACATCACTCTTGGCCGTGTTCGTGATGGAGCTGCGTCAGCACGTGGGCGATGTGATGAGTATTCCGTTCCATGGAAATGTCATACGGGGTGAACACACATAATTAGAATAAATCCATTCGTGTATGTAATTTACATCCATTTCTGCCTACAAGTAATTTAAATAGCCATCTGAAATGATTTGTCATACCTTTATTATAAGGTCAAATTTTAAAATTAAGGTACACACCGCGCTCTGAAGGTTTCTACTCGTCTTTGCCCTAGTAACCAAATGAAAATATCGAATCTCCAATGAGCCAATACAAAAGGTGAGCCCTCTGGAGGTGCTTTCTGGTATAAATCTATGCTCTACACTCAAATTGTGGTAAGAAAAACTCCTAAATTCTGAAACTTCGCATATCTATTTTCCTGTTTACGCTAGTGCTAGTAAAAGTATATCGTTTTAATACTTCATTATTATTTGGCATTAAAGATAAGTTAAAATTAACCGTACCAAAATCGTAAAACGGTAAAATCTATCTGTGAGGGACAATTTTTCACTTGGTTAGGAAACTTTCATCAGCGAGAAAGTTTTCCAAAATAAACGGAAATTAATTTTGCATTAAAATATTTTCTATACATAGTTTAGTTTATTAAGTCAGCTATAACAGACCGAAATGGAATGTGTACTAAACCACCAACACCGCAACCCTATAATTTATCGTCCGTTCGCGTAAACGTACCACATTACTTTAAACTGTTAGAAGTCAATCAACTTGTATTGCAATAACTTTGGTGAAGTTAATTCCTTAACTTCACCAAATTCAGTTTAGGTCAGTGTAATAATCTGTGATATGCTGAAAAAGTGTAGAAAACTTGAATGAAAGTAAGTTGTATTACATTGTAATGTTCAACTAAATATCGCAATTTAATTTTTTTTGGTTCCTATACGAACTGATTTTATGAAATATTAATATAAAAAAGATCTTAAAAGAATATAGTTTATGGGAAAATCATAAAAATATTAAAATTCCGGCATGATAATAATGAATCTGTTTTAGCCTTTTGTAAAAAAGCTACATAAATAAAATCGATAAACGCATACACAGGCTCAGTTTTTTTAGTTATTTAGAAATAGTGTAGTAAACAATATTTTTGTACTTCGTATATACGTTTAAAAGGTTGCTATAATGGAGTGATCAAAGGCGACTGACTTCTACTTTTATGGTCCATTTCCGACCTTCGCCGATGTCCCGTTCAGAGTCATTGGTGCTGCCGAAATATGAGTTATACAGTGTAATACTAGATCTCTCTGTTGAGTTCATCAATTAAATGTTCCTGTCCATAATATTTAACATTGTCTTAGAATTTAACATCTCTCTTACAAACTTATAACCACTATTATTTGCCATTGAGCCAACATTCTCTTTTCACAGCACTACGGTGTTTTAAACATTGTATTTAAAATATATTTTAAATTTAGAATGTGTGATTTATTTTGATATTCGACAAATATTGTCTATTGGGTTTGTTTTCGTATTTGTATACAATTATAATATTTTAAATAAATGCTTATGTTGTTTAAAGCAGTACATTTTAGTTATTTAAGGTCACTTTATTAAAGGCTTTTTAAAAATTTGAGATGGATCCTTTATTGACTTGCACATTAAGATAGCTGACATTATCAATAACTATCCTAGAATTGACAGCTGAATTTGGAATGAGATAAACTTGTTATGTAGCAATTTAAAAGCTATCATGTAACTAACTGTCACATTTACAAAATTCATGGACAGAATTTGACATATTATGACATCCGGCCCTTTTACTGACATATTTATCTAGTTGTATAGTATTATTTTTATAATTTACATTTTATGGATGCTGAAAGAACAGTTAAGTTGTCTGCAGCTTTCATTTCACAACGAATTTACAAAATAGGTTTCTTGGAAATACCATACTTTATAAAGACATTTACTGTGATTTCGATGATCATGAATTAATTTCGTCTCATCAGCCATGAACTAACTTACCCGCCATGTATTTTGTCGAGCCTAGCTTCTAGTAGGTTTCTCTCGGGATAATTCAGGTAATATATCCGTCCATTATATTGAGTGAAAAAAGAATAATTAAAAACATACCTTAGAAAACTGTTATTAACTTAACCTTAACAGCAAGATAAATATGTAGCATCTGATAGTTTTGTGGACTATAATTACTTAATATTACTAAAAACAAATGACATATATGTGAGACAGTGAAATCACTACAAACATAAAAAGGGAGTGTATGTGAGGGAGGACAGAGACACATATGCAGATTGCAACGGGCCAAACGCTCTGGCGAATGTTTACAGAACGGTCCTTACTTTAGACGATCCACCCGTCCACCCATAAACCCGGTCGGTTGACTCAGACCGAACCTTCAGCGTGTGGTCTGTACCAGAAAATAACTAATGTGCTTAATGGATCGTGTGTTTTTGCAGCAATATCTGATATGATGCCGACAGAGGAGTCCGCAGTAGCAGTCACTGTAGTGATTTCAGTGAAATTACTGGCTGGAGTTGAGTATCATTTCAGTTTTATTAACGTAATCTCCTCATCCCATCCAAAAATCCAGTTTTCACGCTACATACGGCAGCGGCAGATAGATTATCTTCTACCTGAGCGTTCAACTACTATCTCAAGTAGTACTGTGTGAGTGCGAGTACGTATGGTCTGCATAAATTAACCGTAATAAAACTCCGCAAACCAAAACGAATTGTCTTTCTAGGGCATAAATGGAATCTGATTTTTCAATTCAAAATGTTGTGTTAAACTGTGTGTGTGTGTGTGTTTACCGTGTGGTCGTAAGTTATTTTAGTTGGATGATTTGAATTCGTGTAATAAAACGTTTAAACATAGTCTAAAAAGCTTCAACTCTTTTTTTATGGTCACGGCTTGATATAAAAATGATGGCGGACTTCTCACCATGTTGTCAAAGGTAAATTTCTTTGGGGTTTAGGAGTATCGGCTCATTCATTGGTGGACTGGAAGATATTCGTTTTGCTTTTTTAAATTAAAAGAAAAAATTGTGGTTCTCTTAGTTTTGGTAGGAATTGAAGAGCCAAAACTTGGCAGAGGAAAGTACAATCGCGGAAGACGATTTTAGAGACAGGGGTGTTTTAGGAAAATGTTTCGTAGTACAGGTGCAACAACAAAATAGCACTGCCAACCGCTATCCCACTTCACGATTTCTGCTTGAATTAAGGAATAATGAATTCTAGCAGGTACTGCCATAATCAGCGACTACTGAGAGCCTAGGCGACGGAGATTCCTTTGTCTGTTAACCAACTCCATCATATTGTAGATTCAGCGGCGCGCATGTGACCATCACGTATTTACGCAAAGTGAGATAGAATATTCTGTGCTACGGGGTTTGAGGAAAATCATTTCGTTGGGTACCTGGCAAACAACAAACAGAAAACATATTTGTTTGATCTATTTTGAGTTTGTCAAAATGAATTTTTGAATATGTTGGAAGTGTTTGTAAGTCAAATTGTTATAAACATAGATAGCATTATTTGTAAAGTATTTGTAATACTGGGGTCCTCCTTGTCGGCTTTAGACATTGGATAGCACAGGAAACTGAGGCTGTTCAACGAGAATTCATACAAAATGCAGTACCCAGATTTTATAACCGGATAGCGAATCCAAACGGCCAGAGGGGAACACTTTAAAATTAGTTCACTCAAATAAGTATTCCCACACACTGTTAACTTGTAACAGATACAGTATTAGTTATTTCTTATGTACACTTTATTAAACACAAAAAAATTTAAACAGCGATTCCTTCCGATGGATCAATCTTTTGAAGTCCGGTTCGCATCATCGTTTTTCGTTCAACTAGACCTTTAAAATGATGAATAACTTAACATAGGCTGTCATTATAGGTTTTATTCTTACCCCGCAAATCAGAAAACTGACATCCGATCACTCCGTACTCAGAAAAATAGCTTACTATTACCAGTAGCGGTATGCCAAATTGGATTAAGACATCTGTTGTCGTTTAAAAACTAGAAAGTCATCCTATGACTTAATTGTAGCCCTATATACATATCGTTGGGTTTATGTAAAGGGACTCATGTTAAGCACAGATACAAGTCAACTCGTCCTCTTTACAACCTAAAGTTCATACGTACATGTTATATATGGAAAAATTGAAAAGGTATCGTTGACAAGATTCCTAGCCGTGTTCGATGGCCGTATAAAATGGAAAGACCATGTCTTGTATTTAGCTGGCAAATTAAATCCTGCATCCTTTGCTCATTAATCAATAAGCAAAAAACCATTTTTAACATCAGCTGCGTTTAGAAATAAGATAAATATATTCTAAACCATAGCAATACATTTCTGTGATATTAAGTTTCATTAGTTTAGCTTTTATTTTTAGACGTAATGTTACAGTTATTTTTAATTTTATTTTTATCAGTTTTAATTATTTATTTACGATAAATTGAGGTTCATTGTTATTTTTGTGTATGTAAGACACAAGTAGTTATGAAAAATGTTGTACTGAAAAACGTTAGAAATAAATAGGCATTTTTATTGTATTATTAATTATAATTTTGGTTCCTCCTTGCAATCACAAGGGTTTCATTAAGCAGATGATTGGACTTCAGTGGGTGGATTAGATAAACACTCGTACTATAAGGGCTGTACATAGTCAGGTAATCGTTTGTTAACGTCTAAATATTTTACTTATGAGAGTCGGTTGCATTAAGCAAATGCCACTTTTTCACACTACATCATCCGGTACGCTGCGCATCGATTCCTTTCTTATTTTTATCGTTACTTTATTTCGTCGTTTACGCAGCTGGAAACTTTAAAAACGAGGTCTGAACCACTTAGGTAATGGTGCTTTGGTACACCATTGATGTTAGCTATGATCGTTTTGATGCTCCCTAATCAACCTGAATATTGCAGGCGTCTATAGTAGTAACTATGTAGACTGAGATTGGTACGAGGTCGTAGAGATAACGTAAGTATGTCGTAATCTGGTCTCATCTCCTTAAATGTTCCATAACATATCTGGCCTCCAAGTAACTAGATTACACAACGACCCACGAGAAATAAACAGCCAACTAAATATTTATCTTACAACATATTCAGCAGATCTCCTCATATCCACTATTAATATTTAATTCAACCCTGTAAACGTACTAATTACTTTATTTTGTTTAAGTTAACAATAAATTTGAAACAAAATATGACTGCTAATGAAATATCTATGATTTGTACCCTTATAATAGCTTATAATGTAAAATTAAAGCGCAAAAGATAGGAAATACATTTACTCCAAAGCCGGGGGAAATTAATCTTCTAATTATAACTTTTGATTTTTTAAATTCAATATAATAAATTGAAGAGGAAAATACTAAACATTACATGGTACGTATTTTTTCAGATAATGCATTCCATTTGGAGATATATGGAAGGGCCACAAGTGGTTTGATTAAGTTAATAATAATAATACATTGAATATTGTTGGTCAAATAAGTTTAGGAATTCCGAAAAGAATTAATTAATTAGTTACTATTGATCAAATTCATAATTAATTAGCTTACACAAACACAAAGCTTAATTTTGTAGCTAATTTCTTGAAAAAAAAGTATTTTCCAAAAAAAAGATAACCATTTAATTTTAGAAGTATATCTATGATACTTGTAAAGCATATTTGGATTTCATTGCTAATATTTAAATCATACCCGTGAGCAATAATACTAGTAATCGTTTGAATGATACTAATAACGTGATGATAATGTATATGTCTATTCGTACTTTACTAGTTTTTGTGTGTGTGCAGATAAAGCCAATTTCTTATGCAGTATGCCAAGTCATTTCCTATGAATGATTAAATAAATCTGGTATCTTATAAAAATATTCAGTTGAATCAACAAAGACCTGATCGATGCAATAACTGAAGTAGAATAATAAACCAGAAATAATTTATTTAGATGAGTTTCAAAAACCAAAGAATGAAATTTCGTTAAATCTCTAAGTATTACTGTAGATATATCCTCCCATTTATTCTCTTTTTGTAGAACGTCGGGTCGCATCTGATTCGCGTTTAATCCATTAAACCCCATTTAGATCTCGATGTGTTGCTCATGGTCTATTATGGTTGTATTTTCTTCGTCACGACTTATGGAATTGAAGTTTGGAGTGGTTCTCCACAGGTTTCCAAGGTTTTCTTGGTCAATAAAGAGGCGTACACGTGATTAATGGCCTACTCACATTACAATCATGCGTGTCTTCTGAACACTAATTCTTCTGACCTTGCATTAAATATTTATTTATAAATCAATATTGTTGAGAATGAGCTGACCTTGAAGTACCCCATCTGTGGAGAAGGTCACAGATATCTGACTAGGCACGGAAGTGACCCCTACGCACTCCTAGTCATCGCCTTACTCTTCGATGAATAGACCCTGATTTCACTGGTACTTTTTTCTTATATAAACTTCCATATGGCACAGAAAATATATGTGTGTGAGTGTGTATTTTTCAGTAAGCCATCCACTGTTTTCTCTTTGTTCAAAAAGGAAATACTCGCAGGGAAAATCTTGTAATTATTGGTAGGTCAATTAAAAGGGCTATAGCAGATACTGATACTTTATTGCAATACCAATGGGCTACGTTATTGAACCAATAACGACACACACAAGGGGCGCGCGCGCGCACACACACACACACACACACACACACACACACACACACACACACACACACACACAAACATACACACACATACACACACATACAAACACAGAGGAGATTGTAAGAATGTAAAACATCTTATAAAAACTTAAACTTTGGATTAAAATTAACCACGCCAGTTTACAGAATTTTTAATAACTTAATATTCACTTTTAATATCCCTATCCCCGCCATGTAAACTTATGTATCCATCACTAAACAATTATAAAAGATACAGGATTGAAGCTTTGCATGTATTGAAATTGACCCTTTATACATCTTTCCACCAGAGGAATTTGTCAAGTATACTTTAGTTTTGTGTTTATTAAGTATTTAGAAAGATAAAAACCCTAGAAAATAACATTACATGTTTTTTGTAAGTGATACTTTTACAAACACTCTGGTATAAAGTTGTGGTATGATAGCCTAAATATGTGTAAACGGTTTAATTTCTGTATTAATAACGGTTACTGAGATAAAGGTACATATATAATAAAAATTACAGTTGCGAAAACAAAGATAATGTGGGAAAATTAACAATGTACAAGTATGTAGACGATACTGCTAAAGTTTCTCTATTGCATATTTATTCATCATTCTTATCTGTTATTGATATTTTTAATTGTTTGCTGATACACCTCTTGTAAAGCTCCTCTAAAGCTTTTCCCTTCTTCGTATTCTACGAGATTAAAACCAAGTAAAATACACAGAAAATGCTACTAGACTTATGATTTTTAAATACCTCTGATCTATGAATATATTTAAATGATCTGAAATGTGGGCTATTTTAATTTTTAATGTGTATTATGGTTGCTAAAATATAGCTTAAGCTATGTAAATAAAAAAGGAAGGTATCCGAAAGCAAATACAAACACTTACTGGTTAGTAGTGCCAGGAAGGTAGGCTGAGTTGTCAGGATCTTCCTCAGCTTGAATCTTCCAACTGTCTTCTTTTTAGGTGACCTTCTGCCTAAACTTCTTCAAAACTTCTTCCAGTGCGTTGTCCGCTCTAGTCACTCTGCGGTTATCCAACATTCTCCTTGCCGATGCACAGTTTTTGCCGGCAAGCAGATCCATAAGTTTGAATGTCACACACTTTGTCACATTGGCTTTGTTATATGCTGCAATAGCATCATTCACATCTAACTTAAAAAAATTACAGTTAGATGCGTATGATGCTATTGCAGCATATAACAAAGCCAATGTGACAAAGTGCCTGAAATGTTGAAAGTCAGACAAATACTTCTTTGGGCATAGGCTACATATTAAATTGTTCAGAGACTTCGCCGTGTTATGAGTTCCACCATGGGCACACTGTGGGAAATGGATAGGATTGGTGAGGTCCCTAAAAAAATCGGTTTTATTAATTCTTCCAGAACAGTTGATGGTGTGTGCTCTGCATGTCCGTATTCAACCTTTTCAAGAATTTATGTTACTCACACCATGTGTTAGAATCGTTTGGCCACACTGCATTCTGAGGGTTATCATCAGTTGATGCAAGATGCAAATACTCAGACCATATTGCAGTCTTCATAGTTTGCATGCCTTTTTCTGAATCCCTCCTGATTGTCAGGCCATAATAAATTTGTGTAGGGTCAATAGCATGCCCAGTCAATCTTCCTAAAGTGCATAGCTCCAGCTAACTGCAATGTCCCCAACAGAGAGATTCCCAAATCCCAAATTAATTAATGTTATTGGAATAACGACTGTGATTGATGAAAACAAACTAAATATTATAAAACCTTAACTTGTAGAACAACAACGATAAATAAATAAACAAACTCAAAATTCTTCATGTAATATAAAAATGTTGGGGCAAAAATTTAGCCCATACATCTTTGACCATAATTATTATATTAAATTTTTCATTCAAGTTTGTTTATCAAAGTAAAAGTAAATTACTCAATAAACTAAAGTTAAAAGCATTTGGTTTTCTAAAACTTTTTTACTTTACACGTTAAAATTGAAAATTCTAATTTGCCCGTCAAACCATTAAATTCGTACAAAAATAAAAGAAATAATTTATAAAACACTTTAAAAAGAATTGCTCTTAACATCTTCTAATAAAAATAAAAAGGTTGTGCACACTTCCACTTGCATTAACACTAAAAACCTTATTATTCTATGTTCTTAACCTATATATTTAATTTGCCCCGATTTCATCAGGGCATACTGTAATGGATTTAAAAAACATGTCTATTTATGACATAGACAACAGTTTTGAGCTGAATTAGTGCTATTAGCACAAGGTGGGATCACAAAAAGCCCTTCCTTCGCTTCTACTCCTATAGATTAAGGAAGTGCGAGCTGATTGACCAGCAACGAAACTGTTGAGACTTGACTTACTCGACGAAAACTCGCAAAAAGACAGTAGCACAATATATATTCAATTGATTTAAAGATATCAGGTGTCTCATTTATTAAAGTACGATTTATTGATAAAATAATTTTAGTATTATTTTTTTTAATTTAATTTAACTGCTTGAGTGGTATAAGTAAGAGTACGGTATAAACTATTTTTAAAACTCCTTGTTACTTATTTTTTTAATTTTGGTAGCGAAAGGGGCGTAACCACAACAGAAGGATGACTTAGTGGCAGGTCTGGTAATTTTATGTATCAAACCTCAATAAGTTTTCGTGTAAAAAGTTATCCTTTAGGTGTATTATGTTTGGCTTCTTTCTATTTCATGAGATAATTTTCAGACAAGCAGTATCCGGTAATTTTACACTTTTCTACTTAGCCTTATTTCGTATTTTCTTCATGTTATAATATTTAGTGGTCTTTCTGCCTCGCTTATTTATTCCTTATTAAATTAACATATTACACTGTAAATACACTTTTTTGAGTCGTGTGCAACATTTTTAGATTGGTCTTTACGAGTCTTTACCAAAGAATAAAACAATATTTTAAAAAAATCCATGTACTTGTGTAAAATTTCTTAAGTTGCTTTAAACTGTAATTAACAGCCATGTTGATCACAAAATAAGATATATCGGCCTCTAAAACGTAATATCTAACATAATAAAGTACATGTAACCTCTGACAAAACGGCCCAGTTAGTTTTTGCCAAGTTAGTGATTCTAGACATTATTCTGAACCTACCGTTTATAAAAGCAGTCGAGAGATTATTACGTACAAATAGTTCAGTGGATTTATCCTTATTTGAACTTAATAACCTGTACAAACATCATCTCGTATAAGTCTTAACAGCCTCAACTATCTAAAACCTTTCTATTCAATTTTATAATATAATGACAATCCACGAATATTAAAATTCATTCATATTTTATAAATTGTAGAATAGTATGTTTAATTGCAAAGGAAATGGAAGGTATACCATCTTTTGTCATTAAGGATTTGAGAAAGAAGCTAAGTGGATGTTCCATTCTAAACTATAAAACAGGAATATTATGAGAAGTTTTTTGCCAGGAGTGAGACGATATGGCAACAGCGATGACACACGTTATCACTATTCACTGGACCTTAACCGTCTTTATTGTAGCTCCCGGGTGTAGTAGCTGAATGGTGATACGGTAATGCCTTTGGATATCAACGATAGCAAAGAACGAGAAACATCCCTTGAGATGGTAACTATCAGTAATATATTTAATTTCAGAAGTCTTAATATCCAAAACTGGCCACACACTTCTAGTTGAACTTACAAGAAAAACATATCATTAAATTATAAGATTAATTGTAAAACAATCAATAAGGAAGTTTCAGGTTTTCGTTATTTTGTAATGGGAGGAAGAGGTAAAGCCCCATAAATGTTTAAAATCAATATTGTATAATCAACAATACACAAAAATAACTGAAACGATTTTAGTTTATTAGTAGTAGTTTAAGTGTTTATTATAGTCCGCGTTATCGAAAGAACATAATGGAGGTCTTTACGGAACTGAACTTTTTCCAAAACTAGTGAAATATAAAGATAGATACTCCAAATGTTACTTTTTCCATGCTTATTATACGTGGAAAGTTTCTATGCTTGGGAGGATCACAACAGGCTATGAGGTTTATTGACAGTGGTGGTTG
Source organism: Homalodisca vitripennis (assembly GCF_021130785.1). Taxonomy (NCBI): domain Eukaryota; kingdom Metazoa; phylum Arthropoda; class Insecta; order Hemiptera; family Cicadellidae; genus Homalodisca; species Homalodisca vitripennis. Next base: position 96,892,650 of record NC_060215.1, read on the forward strand.
AAAATATCATGGCTAATCTAATTTTTCACAAAGGGAATAAATACTTTTTGCCCTTTCACTTAAAAAACAGTATTTTTCCTTGCACTAAAAGGAATCTATGTACTCAATTTCAAGTCTGAATAAACTTTCTAATAGTTATCCTTCAGACGACGGACGAACAATGACACGATTTTAAGAATTTAAATTTTAAGAATTTATCATTAATATAAAAGACCTAAGAATATTTATAAATCATTTACTGAAATAAGAAATCAAAGCAATTTAAAGGACTTACTACGGATGTTCAAATGTGACACCTGTTCACTCGAATATATGAACTTTAGCAACTAAACTAATCTTGACAAGACATCATTAAGGTGAGATGTATGAAGAAGGAGGGAGGTGGGCAGGACACAGCTAGTAGACAAAATAAAGGTACAAGTGACAATAGTATTTCAATAATGTGCAGACATCCGAATCAACTATTTTCTTCCTATCTGCCAGTCCCTAATTCACGACCCGTTTATCCGTCTGCTTGAACTAAGATTCACGAAATCTGTTCAATTACTTCTAAAGAAATCTTTTTTCATTTTTTTCAGTACAAGGAATAATAATGCCCTATTATTGTGCTTACCTATTATAAGACTGGTATATTTTAACAATAAAATAAGCCTCAACCAATAAAATTGTAACTCATATCTTCAAAATTTCAATGTCAAGGCCCAATATATAAGGCCGGAGACGGCTGCCCTATACCGCTTTCCTCGACCATCCACATCTAGATCTCTTTGTTTTAGATGACGTGCCGCGATACCACAAGAAATGCCAACATAAATTTCCTCTTCAGTTTTCCACCTCAGGATGTAACGAATTGTTTCTGCCCTTAGCTTCCAAGGAGTGGCATCGCCTGAGTCCATTCTCTTTAGACTGGACTCCAGGCCGTTTTAGTATTAGTGAGGCATTACTTAATTATATCTTTGAGTGACATTCCTTCCTTTGCAGCAATTTTTAATTTTACAATTATTTTGATTTTTTAAGCATTTTAGAACTGAAGAAGAGGGTAGATTCCGATCCTAGATACGTAGTGTTATACATTTTTTGTAACATATTACGAAGGAAACTATTCGAAATCCTGAATAGGATATTTATAAATTAATTACAAAAGAATTATTAATAGATGGTATTAATATTGTCAGCGATTGCTACTCTACAGCTGATGCGTCTGCTAAAAATGTATAAAAACTGCATCACTCCGCAAAAAAGTTCCGCAAGAAAGATGTGCTTGGATAAGTGAGTTAAACAATACATAATTGTATAATAGAAAAAAGTATTAAAAAAAGTCCCTTGTATCAGCCGGGTTCATAAATTTCATTAGATAGTATGCGCTTTGAACCTCAGAATTTATTTAGTATCAAACGTCTTGAGTTTGTAAGTTCTTTATCTTATTTTTCTTTCGAATGTTAGTATGAGCCCAGATTTCAGAATTAAAAAGACATAAAAATCATGCATAATTAGAGTACATCATCAAACCTTGACCTGTACATAGATATATGTAACCGGCTACCTCCTCTGGTTTTTTAAGCCTAAGCACTCTTGGAGGAGGTCTAAGCCTGCTTCAAAACCGAGTAATATGCTTTACAATAAGTCAACAAAGTCTGTAGAAAATATTTCGATCGAAATAGACACATTTCAGATGAGGCGTTGTCTGTGGCCACAGTGATAAGTTCAAAGTTGTTATACATCATCTCCAGATGATTACAACTATGAATATAAATAAAGACGTAAAATTATTATACTTAGAAAAATATAGCCATAGAATAAGTTGATTAGGTGAGTTTGAAAAGTCCTTACACCATGCATTTATGAACTAAATTTAAGTAATTTTAAAACTATAAACACGCGCGCGCGCACAATTACACACACGCAAAAAAACACACACAATATATTCCTTGAAGTACCATTTTTTCTTAATGAAATAAATACCAATTTTGTTATCAACCACCTAAAATATTTAATATACTAGTACAATATCATGGAAATATAATAACTTTTAAATAACAAAACCTAATGTAAATCTCAAATTACCTTCTTTTATAGGAAACCAAAATGTGTACTATAATGTCATAAGTGTTATTTTTTGCTCTTCCCTTTTTTATGAATAGGTAAATTAATTATATTATTGTTGCAAAGGCTGTGTATTATATCGTCATAATTATTTATATATTTATGTAATGATTGTTAATTTTGGGTAGTATGATATTGTTATTATTTGTTATTTTGTTATATGTTGATGGTAATACTTTTGTTGAACCATATCTATTGTCTAGTCATATTAACTTCTATTTATGAAAACATGTGTTTTAAAGGTTGTATTTTCTTAATTTGCTTAGTTATTATTTAACAAAATTAGAACTTTTTCCTTGTTGAACTTTAAAAGTACAATATTCAAGGGCGATAAGTATCAACTACCTGCAACTGATTGCCAGAATAATCTAAATGATTATTACTTGCTGTGCTACTAGTCCCACGCGCATCCTGTTCTACTATCCCCAAACCTTTTACCGAAGGTAATTATTTTATTATGAAGAAGGTGTACCATTATGTTTAGAAAAGTTAAATTACTATAAAGGGTAATCCAACCCTTAAGAAATATTATAAGACAGTAAATAAAACACATGATTTAACAAACGTTTTTGCCATAAATTAATTTGTCAACCGTACTTTAAATAAAAGGAATGTAAAAGGAAGATTTTTGTAGGATTTTACAACATTTACGAGTAAATATTGCTGCGTTATTCATACTCTCCATATGTTTTGTTTAATGAAACATTTGATTATATAGAAGATTTTAATTAGGCAAAACCACAAAATATGGACAAGAGGATGGGATTATTTTTTACCCACTATAATTTGAAAATTATCACCATCCCATTCATGTAATTCTACTTAGCTTTGTAACAGTATGTTGTTGTTTCTAGACGTTAGCAGCATATATCGTATGTCGCGCGTTATAATGGAAAGCTTATGGCGCTGGTATGCAAATGTGTTTGTAACACAGGCTGTATATCGTAAGTACAAAGGCAGGGTGTGGGTCGGATGGTTAGTGCCCTAAGCCGACCTTCTGTGATTTCACCCCTAATATCTTTTGAGGTTATTATACTATGGTTATAACACGCTAAATTTCTATTAATTAAAAACTCATTAATTTACCGTCAAACTAAATTCTAATGAGGGCCAAAAGCTGATAGAATATATAATTTTTTGCAAAGCTATTGTTACACTTGAATAAAAAGATAAAGTGTATTTAAAATATTATGTAATTCGCATAAGAGTGAGACACAATATTTGACATTCGAATGAGGTTTACATAAAAGATACTTTTTAAGTGGTAACGAATCAGTCCTAGAAATAACTCAGTGTTTAACATTATAACTACGTTTAATGTGATTCAAGTAGTGTGGTAGGTGGGTCGCAGGATGCTGTTGTAATCTAACAGTTTTTTTTGAGTCCATATATTTAGAATTGTTGGAAATTTTTTTATTATATTTAAGAGGTGACATTAAATCAAAATGCGTAATACAAAGATATACATTTATGTATCAATAACAATTAATTGTTTTTCTAGTTTCAAATATATTTCTAAAATTAAATTAAAAGGTAATTTCTAAAACATCCAGCAAGCTTTTTGAATAAAAATCATTGTCATAACTATCACTGAACACAGTTTAACAATGGTCGTACCACTGGCTTTGATAACGATTTTACGACTAAATCCTCGATCACAATGATTTATTCAACCGATATGCAAACTGTAATAGACTGAAATTGTAATATTTTGAAGCCTTTGTAGCTACTCTCAATGTAACAGTGTTGGTGTTGCATGTCGGGGGGGGGGGGGGGGGTGTGAGCGTGATGACACTATGATGTGACCTTGAAAGTTCAAATTGCCGCGTCGCTTTTACAACCTCATTACTACTACTTGTCTAAACCTTTACTCAAGTCAGTGGATCACTCACTCATCAGACTAGTTTCCAGGGTTTTTATCGACACTGTGTAGTTTTGATTACCGGTATCTAATGTAGCTTCATTATGCGAGCATCCCGTACGCAAGATGGCACGCTAGTAAGCTGCCGCCCATTCAATTGAAGCTCCGTTTTAACATGGAGCTAAAATTGAAAGGGGAATAGGCACTTTTCTTAAATCAATAAATTGTTCATTCCAAAAATAGACTTTAGTGTTTCAATGATAATGAATTGTCAAAATTACAACGATCAATTAACACTAATGTTTATAACTTATATTCAGTATAGATTTGCAGTATGAAACTCTATTTTAAATACAAATTAAAACATTCAAAATTTATGGATATGACTTTATATTTATAACGAAACTTTAAACTTTATCTCCTTGTTAAAAGGTAAGGCTCAGACGCCCGGTCGGTAGGTAACTTGCGTGTCCTCTTAAAACTTGGCATTATAAAAAAATAAGTCACCAAATTTAAGTTAACTCATGTCATCTTTCACGACAGTAAAATTGCGATAAATGAAGAAATGCAAAAAGAGGTACGACTTATTTTACTGAATTTCAAAAGAGTAGTATTTTGTTTTATTTATTAAATGTATATTTGGGATAAAACACACTAGCATGAAATATCCAAAATTATGAGTAATTAAAGCTTTGTTATACTTTGGAAAACCTTATTTTTTGTTTAAGTGTGTCTGCATGGAGGAAAGGGAGGGCCATCAATTTGGTGGTAGGTTGTGTGAAAGGGTATTTGCCCTGGGTGACAGAAAAAGTTGTGCCGGCCATGGGGGGAAATCTAATGACGCACCCTTTGGTGAAATGAAGTTGTTTACTATACATGTTGTTACTTTTACTACACTGTTTTAATAAACCAATAATTTTAGAATACAGAATATTTTTTTGTATGTGTCACAATTAATTTACAACCTAAAGAGTACGGCATTATTCAATGTTAAGCAACGATTTTTGCTGTAAGGGGGGATTAAGTGGAGATCGAATTATAAATATAGAAATAATTTCTAATTTTTATATAATAATATTCAAGTTGCAGTAATTTCACATAGTTCGTTACTTAGCAACGAGAACTGTTATTATCAAGACAGTTTTGTTTGTCTAATTTGTAATATTTTAAAAAGTCTATCAATTATACTTAATAAAGACACATATCGTTAATCTGTATACAACGTTTTTATTATTTAACAGGAATTAACCCAACCTTTTCATATATTGGTTACCTCAATGTGGTCTGAACACGCAACCTACTGGAAAAGGTTAGGTTGATACCACCTACACTGTTTGAAAACATCACATTTCAACGATACATTTTCAATCATATAACAGTCCCGAACAATTATTGATGTCAGTGATTACTGTTGAGAAATATTATCATCAAAAAATTCCGTTCGTCAGACCAGAAAACCCTTAGTTTCTAACGAAATTCAAAACAAAATAGAAACCTATATTCAAACGGTAAGATGCACTGTGGTAAGATTTTAAACCTGAGCCTGTTGGTCTTGTACTGTACCGACTCTTCCCCTTATAACTTTTGTTAACATCCTTGCAAAGGTTAATGGCCTATGAGGACGAGTAGAATAAGGCTTAAAAAGAGACCAGCCTCTCAAAAAAATGAACATCTAACATTTCATTCCTGAGAATAATATTACAGTTTCAGTATGCATTGCAATATTTTATTTTGATGCCAGTGTATGTATTAACGCTTTGAAATAAACTACATAATACAATTTTTTTCACATAAAAACAAAATCAGCAATATTCGATTAATATAGATTGATTCAAAATAATGGTCGGACTTAACAAATAAAAACTGTATTACCTAATGTTTTGTATGCATGAAAGAAAAACACATAGTATGAGTTAAATGTTTGGTGGTGCGAATAAAATAAAGTAATTGCTTCTACTTGGGAATTGCGATGTAATTGTTTAATTTTAATTTTATAAAACAGAAGCAATCTGTTTCCTGAGCAATCCCCTTACTTTTTATGATATTTCTTTATCCATACAGCAATGTAGTTAAGAGTCAATAAAATGAAGATACATAATTTAACTGAAATATAACCCAATAAAATATATATTGGATATATAAAAATATTGCAATAAAAATATATATATATATATATATATATTTAATAGCAAAGAAAGTGTGTTCAGGAATGAATAGTCAATTATGGAATGATCAAAGTAAGAGATAAGTTATGTACTAATAGAATTTTTGGTCAGCAACATAGGTAAACGGCAGAATATGTAATACAAAGTGAAGGTTTACAAAGAGGTTTTTTGGAATACAAATATTAAATCAAATCAGTATATAAATCCTCCCTCCAGAGGGGGAGTAAATCCCGCCCTCTCAAACAGTTTACTTTTAATAAAATGACTAAAATGCATAAGATATTGCGTTTCGGTCTTTCATTAGTAAAATTATGCTAGACTCTGTAATAATAAATTAAAAATTCATAATTGAAAATCAAATTCAATGCAATGCCTGCATGTTTTTTATTAGAATGCTGAATTTTGTATATCACATTTATCAAATTAAGGTAAGCAAACACTGCCGTATTATGAGAGAAATATTTTTGTATGTAAACTGGTAAATATAAACGGCACCAATGCTTGATAGTTAAAAGATATTGTTGTTTAAAGTATTTCTCATATATTTCCAGTAACAAATGATTGTAGTCAAACAATAACACATCGTAAAATAGTGTAGATTTATTTTACAATTCTTTTCGATATCATAGAATAAGTGTTTGTAATAAAGAGTCCTGATATAGCCTAGTTTATAAATATTATATATTTTAGGTTATTAAAAAAAATATTCATCTTTATGAAATTATTGAAATTAAATTTTGTTAAATAATGTAACGCCATAATATCCTACTCGAAACGTTAGTCAACCTTAATAAATTATGTGATGTCACTAATAGTAATTTTGATTGCTATCAAAATTACTATCTGTACTTATTTATGTATAAGAATTGTGTTATTATTTTCCAATGTGTGTCTAGTAGTGCTATTTGTTTATTGTAATGGTTTGATTCCAAAATATACTAAAAATTATCTATAACTTGATTTTCCAACATTATAAACTAAAACATATTTATCCACGTACTTAATACTTAAATATCCATGTTATTTTCAAAGACAAAATACAAATCATTATAATATATCTTTTTGTAAAAGTGGTTCGTCCATCGAACTACGCATAACCGTCGCTAAAAATTGCATTCTTTTGTAATAATATGTTAATAACTTCTGTCTAATGCCAGAAACTATGAAATATTTAAATGACACTTCTAACTGTAGTTGTAACTGTATATTTTGTAACAATTATTAATGTTCACAATATGGATCCTGAGGAATCTTACAATAAAATGTTTGTAACATAAAAAACAGTTCTCGATCTATTATCAAAAATAATCGGGTTTAATTAGCTTTAAGATGTAATATACGTTAGTAGATATGAATATGCCGATTCTAGACCACTTTTGGGACAGACAGAAAATCAAGGGAAAATACTGTTTAAAGGACAATAAACGAATCTGTAAAATCAAACAGTATGGCGGTTCTGGCTCACTTTTGGGACAGACAGAAAATCAAGGGAAAATACTGTTTAAAGGACAATAAACGAATCTGTAAAATCAAACAGTATGGCGGTTCTGGCTCACTTTTGGGACATACAGAAAATCAAGGGAAAATACTGTTTAAAGGACAATAAACGAATCTGTAAAATCAAACAGTATGGCGGTTCTGGACCACTTTTGGGACAGCCCAAAAATCAATACAAATACTGTTCAATACACCATAAATATGTAAAAACAATTCACAATACAATTTACTTAAATAAACTATGGTAAACTGTATTCAAGCAATTTTTCATGACAGTATGACAACATAAATTGTGGAATTTATAATACTCGAATGTTGAATTTAGAATATGTTGGCATTACCGTTGAGCGAGAAATGTTGGTAGCACTGCGCGGCACACAGGAGAACTTAGTTAAAAGATTTTTCTATAATAAATAGAACAATCTGAAAACATTTGACCAGAAATTGTGCCGATTTGTGTCAAGTTGTCACAAAAATCACCACTTCTCAAAATTTTAGTTTACAAATTTTTGCTCTTTAAATATGGAGCGGAAAAAGATAGAGTGCCCATACTGCAAAAAAGACATTTTTGAACATCACTATACTCGTCATTACAATTCGAAAAATCATTTGAAGAACAAAGAAATTTATAATAAAGAACTAAATTATTTGAGGACTTGGGCTAAAGAGAATCAAATCGATGGTCACGAAAAGATGTACAATATAGAAAAATTGCGTGAATTAAAGAAAAGCTTTAAGGAAGATAAAAAAGATCTCAATCTATTTAATGATGAAAAAATTCAATCAATCGCTGAAAAATTGTCCTTAGAAACAAACGATAAAACTAAGTCTGAAATGATCGAAGAAATTGACAAAACTCTTAACGAAAAACCTAAAAATATCATTGATGTAGAAGTTTTATCCTCAATACACGGTCTTTTCAAGCAATACATTTTAACGAATTTAAACGATAAGTTCATGTCAATTTACAAATATCTATCAATTATGAGGCCAGAGATTAAAAGTTTAATCGAAAAATTTCAAGAAACCGTTAAAAATATGAAGGGCTATCTCTCTTTAGAATGCGAATACGAACGAACTTTAGTGAACGGTGAAACACAAACTTGTCCAATGTACTTTACTATAAAAGCAGACGAAATCTTCGACGTAAACGACTTTATTACTAAGCAATTTAATAAATTAACACATCGAGAACAGACAAATCATCCAAATAAGGGCTCTGGTTGGACATTAAAACGTTGTAAACAACTGATTTTGAGCCTTAATAAACATGAATTTATGAACGCAGGATCATATATCGATTTACCAAAGGAAATCAAAGATAAAAAAGCTTGTGTAAATATCAAAAATAAAAATGATTATTGCTTTATTTACTCTATCCGATGCGCTATTGAAAAACCCGAGACTCATGTTGACAGAGCAAAACAATACGAAAAATTCGTGAACGATGAGATATTTTCTGGATTCGACTATCCTATGTCTTTAAAAGATATACAATTATTTGAAAAACGAAGCAGCAAAGCAAAGTACAAGTATCCGAAAATGTCTGTAAATGTCTATACTTTTGATGAAAAACTACACATAGTACCGTTGCAAATTTCAGAAGTTTATGACGCCAAGTTAGAAGTTGATTTATTGTATGTTAAACAAGATGATAAATCCCATTATGTTTTGATAACAGATTTAAGTAGATTAGCGAGTTCACAGATATCAAAAAATGCTCACAAGACGTTCTTGTGTCGAAGATGTTTAAGCCATTTCTACAAATATAGTGCTTTATCAGATCATTTAGAAATTTGTAAGCAACATGAAGTTTGCAAGCCAATTATGCCGTTTCCGGGTCAAACAACTAAATTTACCAATTACCAAAAGAAATTTAGCCATCCGTACGTTATTTATATGGATTTTGAAAGCATATTAGAGAAGATTCCCACATGCAAAAACAATCCGCAAAAATCGACTACAACCAAGATTCAGAAGCATATTCCTTATGGTTTTACTCTATATTTAGTGTCTAATGTGACCAATCGTATGTACAAGCCGATATGTTATCGAGCAAAAAATGAAGAAGAGTTGCCGAACGTTCCTACAAAAATTGTTTGAAGAGCTCAATAAATTATCGAAGTACATAGCTAAAAAATATAATTCAAAGAACATGAAGCCCATGAAATTGACTGACGAAGAAGAAATTTCGTATCAAAATTCAAATCTTTGCCACATTTGTGAAGAAATATCGTATCAAGACACTGAAAAAACCTTTAGGGTTTTTACCAGATAATTGGAGTTCTGCTTATGATGCATTAAAAAAAATGCAGAGATCACTGTCATTTGACTGGAAAATTTCGAGGTGCAGCTCATAGAATTTGTAATCTGAATTTGAAATTTCCTCAGAATATTCCCGTTTTCTGTCACAATATGTCTAATTACGATACGCATTTGTACATAAAAGAATTGGCAAAACAATACGGTAATGTTGATTTGATTGCAAACACCGATGAACGATATATAAATTACTCTGTAAATTCTGGATACGGGTATGAGTTTGATGGTGACAAACCTAGAAAGTTCATAAAATTCTCTTTCGTAGACACGTTTAGATTCATGGCGTCATCTATCGAAAAATTAGCGAAAAATTTAAAGAAAGAAGACTTCAAACATACAAATCATTTTATACAGGATGGAAGAATATTGAATGAAATTATAGAAAGACAGCCAAATGACGAAGAAGAGATTTTAAAAATATTGTCAGGAAAAGGAATATTTCCCTATGAATTTATCGATAGTATTGAAAAACTTGATTACAGAGAAGAGCTGAAAATTCAAGATTTCTATTCACTCTTGACAGATGAGAGCATATCTGAGAAAGATTATCAACACTAACTTAAATGTTTGGAACAAATTAAAAGAGAAAAATCTGGGAAATTATTCTGATTTGTACAACATTCAAGATGTTTTATTGCTCGCTGATATCTTTGAAAATTTTAGGAATATTTGTTTGAATTGCTATAAGCTTGATCCAGCACACTATCTGACTGCTCCTAGTCTTGCTTGGGATGCTATGTTAAAATTAACGAAAATTGAGCTTCAGCTAATTAACGATTATAACATGTATTTAATGATTGAAAAAGGTATTCGCGGAGGCATTTCTCAATGTATTAAACGATATGTTAAAGCAAATAACAAATATTTGAAAGATTTCGATAAGACAAAACCAGAAAGCTATCTGTTGTACGTCGATGCAAACAACCTTTATGGGTATGGGCTTATGCAAAATTTACCATATAACGATATCAAGTGGATGGATCCTAAAACGTATACAACAGCAGAATGGCAAGAAACAATTTTGGAACTCACTGGCGACGAAGATTATGGCTATATTCTTGAAGTCGATCTAGAATATCCAACAAATTTACACGAACATCACAAGGATTTACCTCTTGCTCCAGAACATTTTAAAAACAAACTTTGCACAACTCTACTGGATAAAACTGAATACGTTGTTCATTCGAGAAAATTTGAAGTTCTATTTGGAACAAGGTATGATTTTGAAACATGTGAATAGAGTTATTGCATTCGATCAGAAGCCTTTTATGAAAGAGTACATTGATTTTAACACAAACATGAGAACCAAAGCTACAAGCGACTTTGAAAAGGACTTTTATAAGCTGATGAACAACTCAGTTTTTGGAAAATCTATGGAAAATGTGAGAAACAGATGTGATATTAAGCTTGGAAATGAAGAATTTTCAATGAAACAAGCTAAGAAAACAAATTTCAAATGCTTTAACATCTTTGACGACAACTGTATAGCGAGTCACATGTACAAACAAAAGGTTAAATTTAACAAACCGATTTACATAGGATTTTCAGTTCTCGACCTCTCAAAATTGCTAATGTACGAGTTTTATTACAACAAATTAAAGAAGTTTGATCCAGATTTGAATCTGTGTTACATGGATACAGACAGTTATTTCCTAGAATTGAAACGAGATCCTTTTAAAATTATTAAAGAAAATATAGAGGACTTTGATACGAGCGATTATCCAAAAGATCATGAATGTTTCACTACTAAAAATAAGAAAGTCATAGGAAAATTCAAAGACGAACTAAATAGCGAAGTTTTAGAAGAATTCTGTGGTTTAAGATCAAAGATGTACTCGTACAAATATCTAGACAAAAATCCAGTTAGGTGTAAAGGAATTAAGAGAAGCGTTGTAAATAAAACAATAAATATCGAAAACTTGAAGAAATGTTTGTTCGAAGATAAAGAAGAATTTAGGGAGATGACTGTAATAAAAAGCTATAAACATGAATTGTATACCATCACCATAAACAAGCTGGCACTGAACGCTAAAGATGATAAGAGAATTGTCCTAGAAAATAAGATCGATACAGTACCGTATGGATATAAAGGCGAAGCAAAATCTGATATATTAGACGAATTAAATAAACTTGGAAACTTTGAAAATTGAGAAATAACCGGAAGTTTTTTACGAATATGAATTGAAAAAGTCAAAGCTGTAATTTTTTCTATATAAATGGAGGCCCAAAAGAAATGTATAAAGTGTCAAGAATTTAAAGATTTGTCGAAGTTTTTTCAAGATAAGACTAGAAAAGATGGATTATGCTATTATTGTAAGGATTGTAATAAGAAATATAGAAAAGAATTATATGATAAAATGGAAAAATTAACTTTAGAAGAGAAAGAGTGCACACGTGTAAAAAGGTTAAGAATATTTCAGAATTTTATAATCTCCATTATAGTAAAGACAACAAACAAGCATATTGTAAAGATTGTGCTAAACAAATCTTTGCTAGACCAGTTCTTTGCGTATGCGGAAGAGAAATTCAACATTTCTATAGTCTTAAAAGACATTTACAAACAAACTATCATAATTCGAATGTTTAACATTTTCATCGTGTAATTTAGATATTCTATAAATCAGTCGAGATTCTGCCATATTTGTAGTAAAATGATTTCCGTTGTATAAAATATTCAAAGATTCTTTCATTTGGTTGTAGAGATTTATACTATTTGGATCTCCATGTCTTAATAAAATTTCCATTTCTGGGTAATCAATTTCAAGTTCTTTCAATCTTTTCGGTATTTCTCTCTTTTGAGCTCTGATAACGTAATAAGGATATTCCCACATGTGATTCTTCTTAATTAACACAAAAACATGGTGTTTTTTCTTATCAAAATCTTTACATACCATATCTCTCTTCATTAATTCCATTCACAATTCTTGATTCTCTATTTTCAATGATTTCATTTCATCTTTAATTTGTAACTGTTTTATTTCATCTTTTAACTGCTTATTTTCGTTTTTGAGTTTGTACTCACCATATTTTCTAATGGAAGGTAATACTTCTTTCGTAACCCAATTTTTAAACAATTTCGCTTCTGGTTTATGCGATCTCAAAATTAAAGAATAAAGTCCAGATTCATTAACGAAAACAGTGTTATTTTGGAAGTTTGAAGGTAAGCTATTTATAGCCCCCCTTATATTTAGATTAAAATAGAAGTTTTTATCATCTTCGTCAACGTTTATTCTGATCGTTTGCATAGTATTTTCATATTCTAGAATTTTTGCTACGTCTTTAGCCTTAAACCAGATCACATTGTTTTCGTCAACAATCGTAAAGATATGTTTGTTATTGAATTTTAGTTGATTATTGAGTAGGTCTACAACTGACTCCATTTAGATAGAAATAAAATTTAACTAGTAATTTTTATTTCAGTATAAAGTCCAGATTCATTGATAAAAACAGGGTCAGGATGAAGATTGTTAAGGGGTCTATGGGATAGACTCCTGTAATTTATACATTCAAAAGTTGTTTTCTTGAAAATTTGAAGGTAAGAACGATTCGTTCCCCCCTTGATTCATCATTCTTTCGACAATCTTAAATATATTGTTGTTTTACTCTCATTATTTAATAAATTTCCCTCAGAGTCTTGTATAGTTAGAACGATTTTTTGAATTCTTTTAATATTTTGTCTAATTGGAATATAATCGATTTCATTCGGTTTTTCACTGATTTTTGATCCATAAGCAACATTTGGGAAAAATGTGTACAAAATTTCAGATTCTTTGTGTAAATGTTCGGTATGATTTTCAAAACTAGGTTCAACGAGATTACAATGTACTTCAATTACATCGAACGGTCTAAATTTTGGCGTTTTATTTCCTAAATATACCTGATTTGGCTCAATAGTTTCTTGAACAAACCCTAACAAATCTACAATAATTGCTGAAAACATTATTCTTACTGGTGATTTTATTTGAATTTTATTAGAGAGATAATTTTTTTGCATTTCAAACTTGTTTTCGTCAAAGTTTAAAGATTTATCTGATTGTTTGAATGTTTTCAGATAATTTTTAAGGGAATTTTTAATTTGATCGAAAGTATAATATCCTTTGTTTAAACCATAATATTTTGTTATGTTCTTCTCACTAAATCCTATACAATAAGGAGAACTTTCACTAATATTTATTACAAAATTGTCAGAATAAAAACCGCTTAAACCGATAAAATAATTTGATTCTTCCTCTAAGTGTATAGGATGTTCCAAGTTTAAAACTAATTTAGAGCTTTCTGAAGTCAACTTGAACAGCTTCATTTTCGCAAGCGTTGCTTCAAGATGAAAATCTTCTATTTAAATGGAGAAATTTTTAAAGCAAAAAGATCAGATAAAACTTCAAACGTTTGAAGAAAATAAGAAAGATCAACCAATCAGATTGTTAATTGTTGGTTCAAGTGGATGTGGAAAAACAACTTTACTATTGAATTTTATCTACAATAGGTTGATTCCTTATTCCAATTTGTATGTTTTTAGTAAATCTTTAGAACAAGACGCCTATAAAAAATTACAAGAAAGATTTGAAAATATTGAGAAGAACTTAAGTAAGAAAATATCATATTTTTATAATGCTTCTGAGGACATAGTTCCGTTAAGCGAATGTAAACCCAATTCGTTAATCGTTTTTGATGATTGTATTTTGGAAAATCAGGACGTTATTAAGGAATATTTCGTAATGTCTCGTCACAAAAACATATCTTGTATCTATCTTTCTCAATGCTTTTCAAAGGTTGATAAACAAGTTATTAGAAATAATTTGAATATGTTGTGTGTTTTTAAGCAAGACGATCACTATTCGAGAAAGATTTACAACAATTATGTGGGATCTGATATGAGTTTTAACCACTTTAATGAATTGTGTGATAAAATTTGGAAAGAAGACTATGGATTTTTAACTATTAATCTAACTTTGAAGCCTAAAAATGGTAAATATTTGAATAAATTTTCCAATATAAACGTGTGATAATCTAGTTGTTTTCATGATTTTACGTTCACGTTTACGTTTCGTGTTCTCGTTTTTACGTTCCACGTTCACGTTCCACGTTCACGTTCATGTTTCACGTTCGTGTTTACGTTTCACGTTCATGTTTCACGTTCGTGTTTACGTTTCACGTTCATGTTTTACGTTCGTGTTTACGTTTCACGTTCGTGTTTCACGTTCCACGTTTCGTGTTCTCGTTTCGTGTTCACGTTTCCACGTTCCACGTTTACGTTTCAAAATTTTCCTAAATAAATGGCGAACGTAACTTCAGAAGAAGCAAAAAAACTTGATCAAATAGAAAAGAAATTAATCAAAGAATTTAAAGAACAGATTCGAATTGATGAAAAAGAACAAGAATTTATTCAAAAAATTAATCAACCTGTAACATCTGCAATAAAAAATGTTGAGGGCAAAATTGAAAATGTTTTAAGCGATAATCAAAATTTGATGAATTTGGTTCCAGTTGTACGACAATTTGCTGATATTTCGATACCAGAATCTGAGTTTGAATTGCCAAAATTACCATCTTCAACACCATTTAGACCTCGAATCATTGAAGACTCTACCATAGTTGAACCAATAAGTCCTGGAACAACGGATATAATAATTGGTGAAATTGGTAAAAAATTTCTTCCTAGAGCAAAGGATGATAAATTTGGTTTGTATTGGGACAGAAAAAAGAAAAGTTTTATGATTGGAAATTTGCCCGTGAATTTTGAGCATAATGATATCATTATTAATGAAAAAACATATGAAGGAACTCAAGGTTTATGGAGATTATTAACAGGCACTGATGTTCCAAAAGACGGTTTATATTCTGAAGAAGACTTGAAAAAGTATACTGAAATTTTATGGAAATCTGATTCAATTTACAAAAATAATGATCCATCAACTAAGAAACCAAAGTCAAGTAAAGGTAAAAAATATCTCAATTTGATTAAACCAATTTGGGAAAAAAGAATCGAAGGATCAGGTGTGAGAAAATACAGTGATAATAAGATTGAATACAGATATATCGACGATTTGACAAAACTCGATGGAATTATTAATTATATTTATGCTCAAGAAAAGGCTGGAAACAACAATTTTTTGAACGAAAAGAAAGCGATTAAAGATTTTATTTCGAACAAACTTGATGAAATGATTGAAAAACCTGATGGAATTAAATATTTAAAACGAGTTTTGCCGGCAATAAGTTCATCTATGATTGAGGGTAGTGGACTTTTGAATGATTTTATCAACAATTTACCTTTTGAATTACACGTACCAACTTATCAGTATCTGGGGCCTGGCACAAAACTCGAAAAAAGACTAAAAAGAGGAGATCCTGGTATAAATAAATTAGATCAAGCTGCTATGGAACACGATATTTTTTATGCAAAACATAGAGACACAAATTCCAGACATATCGCAGATAAAGTTTTGCAAGATAAGGCAATGGATAGATTTTTATCAAAAGATGCTAGTTTAGGTGAAAGATTTGTTGCGCTTCCAACAGCTGGAGCAATGTTTTTGAAGAGAAAACTAGGAATGTGAATCGAAGAGAACTTGAAATTTTAACTATATAAATGGAGGTGAACGTAAACTTCAGCAAAAATCAGAAAGAAAAAATAAAATCCGCTTTTAAGAAGAAAATACCCGTTAGTATTCAATTTAAAATAGATCAACTAAAAAATGGCGAAGATAAGATATTTTTAACAAATAGACAATACAATAAACTCGAAAAACATAAGAAAAACAATAAAGGAACCAGAATAGAATTTTCTTATAATCAGTTGAAAGAACTTAAAAATGGTGGACTTTTGAAAGATTTATTAGATTTTGGAGAAAATATTCCAGTTGTTAAAAATGTTGTTCCTTATGTTCGTAAAGCTGCTCCAATCGTTAAAAAGGATGTGATTCCTATTGTTCGAAACATTTTAAATTGGTTAGATAAAGAGTTGGAAGATGTTTACAGGATCTGGATTAGATGAAAAAAACTTTGAATTACGTGAAATCAAACATTGAAAAAAAAATTTAAACCTTTAACATTTGGGGAATTGGAAGAAATTTGCAAAAATATTAAACATTTTAGAGGAATCTTCATGAGAGATACATTACCTGAAAAAGTTAAGAAATTTGAATGTGGAATTGTGAATTTAGACTCGATTATGGGAAGTGGAACGCATTGGATTTGTTATTATAAAAATGATAAGAATGCATATTATTTTGATTCGTATGGAAGAATTGAGGACAAACCACCTATAGAATTGATTAAATATTTGAAAAAATCAAGCGTCTACTACAATGATTCTCAGATTCAAGACTATAAAGATCCCCCAATTTGTGGTCATTTATGTGTTTTTGTTTTGAATGAACTGAGTAATGGTAAAGATTTTAAAGAAGTTGTTAACAAATTATTGCTTAATAAATATGGATTCACAAAATATTTTTGACGTATTTGGAACACAAATTATTCAAAATGTAGATAATAGTTTGAATTTTGATAGTTTGAGAAATGAGTTTGATAACAAGTTAGAAAATGTATTACAAAACCTTCCAGATTCAGATATGTTTGCTGTCGAGATTGAAGATTTTAAAGCAGAATATGATAACAAACTTGCAAATTTCATGAGTTCAAATGAAGTTGCTGATAAAATAAAAACATTGGAAAAAGAAGTTGATGATGGTGTAAAAAAAATTATTTACCAATTTAATGTCTCACATCGAAAAAGCTGATGAAATTACTGAAGCAATCAAAGTTGAAAAGAATTATGTTAGTTTAGCTAATAAGAAAAGAATTGTCGGTGTTCGACCTGGTATTGACAAACATGATGTTGTTGTTAAAGAACAAATTTTTGAAACCTCTAAAATTATCAGAAAACATCGATATTGTTGATTTACATGATCCGAATGTTAAAAATGCCTTAGATTTTAAAGGAAAAAGAATTAGCGGTGTTAGTAAAGGAATTAATCCATTTGATGTGGTTGTAATGATTCAATTAGAAGATCCTATTAAAATGTTTAATGAACTAAAACAAAATTATGAGAATCATAAACAGCATGTTAAAGATTTTACAACAGAAGTCTATGACAAGTTAGAAGCCAGAAATAGAAGATCAGTAGACGATGTTGGTGAATTACTTGATAAAGTAAATAAACTAGAAGAAAACTTTAATACATATAAAAATAGTGTTAATGTATTAGTTGGTGAAGTAATTAAAAAAATTCTGGAAGATTTTGATACACATTTCAATGAGAAAATAAACTTTTTTGAAGATTTTGGTACACGTTTAAATGAGCAAATAACACATAATAATGAATTACTTAAAAGTATAGATGATCGATACTCTTTATATCTCGATAAAGTAAATAAACTAGAAGAAAACTTTAATAAATTTAAAGAAGATGTTAATAAAACTTTTGAAAATATTGATAACAGATTTAATGGATTAGGTGGTTACGATGACTAATTTTCCTTATATAAATGGCGCTCATATATTGTGTGAGATGTAAAGAAAAAACTGCAACAAACGATATAAAATACTATGCAAACATTAACGGAGTTAAAAGAATTTCGGGAAAATGTGCTGAATGTAACTCAAAAAAGAGTCAATTTATAAAAACTTGATTTTGAAATTTTTTCTTAATAAATAGAGATGGCGGGACATTACAGTGCTTTCGATCTTTTTATCATGCAACACGAAAGAGATTTGAAAAAAGAACATTGGGATGATATTTCTCAAAAATATGAATTATCCGAAGATATGATGAGATTATACGTAAACAAATTGAATTGGTATAAGATTGCTAAATATCAAACTTTATCATCAGAGTTCATTCAAGAAAATATACATTATCAATTAAAAGATCATATGTCTGTTCTTTGTCTCTATCAACACTTGAGTATAAAGTTTTTGGATGAAAATAAAGATACAGTTGATTGGAACAATATTATAGATAGCGGTTACTATCCTGTGCAAATTTTATTGAAATATGTGACCGAGATCGCAAAATTTAAGGAAGAGAATCCTGAATATGACGAAGTAGATCATTAAAAAATGACTCTAATCTTTTTAATTATTTTACTAAAATTTATATCTTTTCTTATAAAAACGTACATTAGATCGATGAAAAAATGATACATGATGTTTAAAATTTCTAAATTTTCTCTTATTAAATGGCGGACTACAGAAAATATGCTAGTGATATTGAAAGGGCGGAGTTTAAAAATTTCTATCCAATTAGTAAACAACATTTGAATGAACCGAATAAAAGAACTGAGTTTAATATTGATTTTGGAGATAACTTTTGCTCGTCTAACTTCCAGTTTTATATTTCTGGAACTTTAACAAAACAAGATGGTCATATCTTGGAACTGATAATGTTAGATTAATCGATAATTTTATACCGTTTTTATTTTCTAAGATTGAAGTAAGAAAACACAATAAATTGATAGAAGAAGTCGAAAACTGTGGTCAATTAAGCACAATTAAAGGAACTATTTCGTATTCAAAAAGTGATGTTATTTCTCAAACTTCTAATGGCTTTGAATCAGATTTTAAATTTGGTGTTTTTGAAGCAGCTGGAAATTTATCTCATTTTGGATTAGGATTTTTTGAAAATGTTACTATTCCGATCTATAAAGGAGGATTTTATCTAAGTTTTATAAGAGCAGAAGACAATGATGTGATTCTGAAGACTGCAACTGGAAATGTTATGCCTGTTGATGGAAAAATAACAATTACAGATTTTTTTATTAGAGTTCCAATGATTGATTATAAAACCACGAGTAAAATTAGGTTGATTGATGAAATTACAAAAAGTCAAAACATTATGTTTAATTTTCTAGATTGGCAATGTATTGAACAAAAAGGTATTTCCGGAACAACTTATTCGTTCGATATCACAAATATTTATAGAAATATCTTCAATCCCAAGTTCGTTATCATAGGTTTTCAAACAGATAGACAGAATAATCAAGAAAAAAATCCTTCAAAGTTTGATAGTTTGGATGTAAAAAATATCAGAGTAAAATTGAACGGTTCTTATTATCCAGATGAATTACAAAATTTAAACATTTCCGGAGGTCTTTTCAGAATCATGTATCAGATGTATCAAGATTTTAAGAAAGTTTACTGTAATAATAAGGAAATGTATTACAATCCTAAAGAATTTTTAGCGAATAGACCTATTTATGTCATTGATACAACAAAGAGTTTGACAAATATTTCTGGTTCAAAGAACGATATAATTATCAATATGGATTTTCAAAAAGCTGTTACAAACGCGATTTGTTATGTTGTTGTTGTCTCTGAGAAATTTTTAGCCTATGATGTGATTAAGAACGATATTAGAGAAATTCAGTAGTTAATGATGTTCATATTATTCTCTTTCATTCCTTCTAATATTTCAAAAATATACTCTTTCGCCACTGAAAAATCCCGATTTCTCCCGTAATAATCTTTATAATCGTACACATAATATCCTAAATAGTTGTACAATAGAATGAAATTATTTCTATTTATCTCTGTTGTAGAAATGTAAACACAAACATTTGCGTTGAAAAATTTATATCTCGGCAGACTTAGTTCCATAATCTCCATTTAAACAAAAAATCTTTCTGTTTAAATGGAAGAGTATAATGCCAACTGTTACAAGTGTTCTAATAGAGGAGAAATTATCGATAAAAGATATTTAGTTTGTAGAGGTTGTAATTTAATTTTGTACGAAAGACCTAAACCTAAGAAATTTCGAAATAAACTAACACATTTGAATAATCTGCTTATGAAATTACAATACGGAGACAAGAAGCAAACAAAATTTGTTACAGAATTTAGAAAACAGAATAAAAATTTTTACTTATCTCTTGGAACCGTTGACAAAATTATTTTCCTTTTCAAAGAATACATTAGGTTTGTAGGTATCGATACACACGTTTATTATGAAAAGATTTTACCTATAATCTTTCACTATTTGGATATTGAATTTGATTACGATTTTAAGCCTGAAATCTTTGATGATTTTATAGTACATTTGGAGAAATTAAACGAAGAACCTCGTGAAAAGAATGCGGTTTTACTCACATTCTCCCCGACTTCTCGAGTGATTGTTAGCAAATTTCATTTTTTCCGTCTTTAAATTTTTTCTATTTAAATGGAGTTCTTGAAGGAGTTAAATGATATTGGAGAATGTAAGTTTAAAGAGTATAAGAAGTTAAATGAATTGGAAGAAAGGAAGAAACATAGAATCTTGAATTTGGAGAAAATGAAAGATAAATTCGGGTTTACAATAATTGCCGAGTTGGAAGATTGTAAAGTACACTTGCCGAACAGATTTTTGACTGTTTTGGATGAAAAAAAGATTAAAGAATTAAATAAAAATGAAAAATTACACTTGGTTGTTACTGGAAAGAAGACTATTAAAGATAAAGAAATTATAACAATTAACTTTGTAGAATAAAGTCTTAACTCTAAAACTTGCAGTCCCTCCCCACGTCATAGTACTGTTTTGATAACCATAGTTGGTGTCTTTCTTCATAGGAATCACATGGAATATTATCTACAGTAATACCTTTTGTTTCACACAAAATGTGGCTATATTCTATAAGAAAAATTCTATAATGCTCTTTAATGAATTGTGTTGATAAATCTTGATACTCACAAAAATTCCTAAGAAATTCATCAATTAAGTCTTGATTATCTTGAAAGAACGTATAATATGGGAAAAATTTCATAAAAAAACGATGAAAACTCTCTGTTTGTTTATTTTTTACTTTCTTTTCAATATCTTTCGTAATTATATTAAATATATAATCCCTTATTTTTTTCGTTTTTTGTGTGTACACGTGTGCAGTTTTCGTTCTTTCTGCAAAAGACTCTACAAGTTCTTTTAATTCTGTTTCATTTAAGGAAAGTATCGAAGACGGTATCAACTGTTGTTGAAAATAAACCGGCAATTCACTGAATTCATCTTTGTTGCACTGTTTTAATGCTAGAAATTGTAGAGACTTTGGTGAGTTCATGTTGTTTGGTGACTATTTAGTAGAAAAGTTTTTTATTTAAGAAATATCTGTTCATTAAAATTTGTAGAATATAAAGCACTGAACTTGTCACTACGGATTAATTTCACTAAGTCTTGTTCCAAATAGAGCTGAAGATGAAGAGAATGCGATATTAAACCAGTAAACAGTGAACTTTTAACATTCCTGGATCAAAAGTATAGAGTAAAATTTAAATATGACTGACTAGTGTGAGGTCTGGACGGGAAAGGCTGTTCTCCTGTGTGCCGCGCAGTGCTACCAACATTTCTCGCTCAACGGTAATGCCAACATATTCTAAATTCAACATTCGAGTATTATAAATTCCACAATTTATGTTGTCATACTGTCATGAAAAATTGCTTGAATACAGTTTACCATAGTTTATTTAAGTAAATTGTATTGTGAATTGTTTTTACATATTTATGGTGTATTGAACAGTATTTGTATTGATTTACCGTCTGTCCCAAAAGTGAGCTAGAACCGCCTTACTGTTTGATTTTACAGATTCGTTTATTGTCCTTTAAACAGTATTTTCCCTTGATTTTCTGTCTGTCCCAAAAGTGAGCTAGAACCGCCTTACTGTTTGATTTTACAGATTCGTTTATTGTCCTTTAAACAGTATTTTCCCTTGATTTTCTGTCTGTCCCAAAAGTGCGCCAGAACCGCCATACTGTTTGATTTTACAGATTCGTTTATTGTCCTTTAAACAGTATTTTCCCTTGATTTTCTGTCTGTCCCAAAAGTGGTCTAGAATCGGCATATTCATATCTACTTACGTTGCTAACGTTTTTCGTGCTATTTAAACTACTATACAAATTATATATACATATTATTACTAATATTATATTTATTCCTAATCTTTTAAAACACAAAAGTCTAACCATTAACCAGGGAAATCACTATCAACGACATGCAATTATTTTATCTTTGGATATATAAGAGGTATATTAAACCTCTTATAATTTCTATCATCCATGTTATACAAAACTAATGGTATAAAATAAATAAAAAAGTAATGATAAAAATAAAAAGTCATCCTAAGATTGCATTTTCCGACTAATACTTATATTATAGTACATACCGTTACTAATATGTTTGTCTTTAAGTTTTAATATTTAATATTTATTGGGTTACTTTATGAGTTATTAAATATTTTCCACATAAATTAGTATCTAGAGAAAAAAATAATATAAAGAATTAACTGGAATGTTAAACAAGTAAAAGACTGTCTTGCAAGAGTGCTTAGAAGGAGAAGGGGACGGAAGTAATGGATTAATCAACCCCCTGCCCGCTTAAATGAGCTAATGCAGTGGCGTAGGTTGTGGGGCCAACGCCTGGCGATGTAATCGGCCCTCTTTTGAACATTGCAGATGTTTTTTCATTTAGATTAGTTTGCCCAACGACCCACTTCAATTATTATTGCTTAATATTAATGTATGGTTTAATTACACCACTGATCGTTTGATCGTTGGCTCAACGATCCTATACCTGTAAGTAAAAACTATAAGATTCGTTTTCCAACGACCCTATTTGTAAAATTTACAACAATACAAATATGTTCGCTAGGTCAACGTACCAGTGGAGTAACTGAACCTCTATATTTTTATAAAGTGGGCCGTTGGGCCAACGATGCTCTTTAAAAATTGCGTGTCTTCTAGGAGGGTCGTGGGCCAACTATGAGTAGAGTAATCGAACCGTTCACCGAAGGATTATTGTTACGTTTACAATTTCTTCAATGCAACATTGTTATCTGCATATCTTTCGATCTTGAGGTTACTCATCTGTAGGCAATAGGTTATGTTTGTTGTTATCGCGGGAGGTGAAATGAACTGCTGTCCCCGTTGTAATACATTTGTTGAAAACTATAGTAAAAGTTTGTTATGTGAGTCTTGTTGTCATACCTGGTATCAAATTAAGTGTGTGTATGTCTCTGATGAAGATTTTGAGCTTATGGAAAAATTAGGTTTGAAGTCCAGGATTACTTATGAAAATTAGGATACTTATGCTAAAAAAGTCCTGAGAGATATAGATCCTGAATGTGACGGCTGGAACCGTGTCGGGAAAAAAGGGAAGCCAATTAAGAATAGCCTAACTAATAAATAAGAATTATTATTATTATATTATTAAATAAGAATAAGCCTAACTTCAACCCAAAATCAATAGTGATTGGTTCCAATGTTGAAAAGAGTGGGATGCGAAGTCACGTCTTTTTATTTAAATGTTACTTCCAATGAAGTAGAAGCCTATATGAGGCAGAACAGTGTAAGGTATTATTAGATGTCTGATAGTGCCTTAAGAAATTTGAAACTAGGTGTATTCGGTATTCTCAATTTTGAGAATAAGTGTTGCTGACAATCACGTTGATACTGTTCTAAGCCGATTTATGGTCGAAGAGTATATACATCCATGTAAGGCAAAGGTTGAGTCAGGTACTGATGGTGTCTCAAACTCTCAGGTACTGATCAGGTTTGTAATGTCTCAAACCTTTTTAGGGACATGCCAAATTGGTCAAAGTCGCCCGAAAGAAACCCCCACACTAGCATGGAACTGTTAGGTTATGTACAGTTAATGTGAAAAGTTTTAGGAGTAAGACAAATGAGTTTTAAGTGCTTTGTGATATAAATGAAATTGATATCCTTGTGTAGTGGAACATTGGTTGATCCGGGATGAACTGGTATATTATTCCAGTCTTTCTGATCTAAACCAGTCTGCCTACTTCTGGCGCCAAACCCATAGGGGTGGTGCGACAGTATACGTTAGAAAATCTCTTAAGTGTACACCATTACACCTTGATTATTACAGTGAAATACAGTAAGCCGAATTTGTAGTTACTATTGTAGATGTAGTCTTGCTCGTATTATTAGCCCCTTGGGCAGGTTGCATGATTCATTTACTTGCTTGAGATGTGTCTTGACTTTCTGGGTGCGCCTGAATTAGCACCCCCTGGACATAGCACCCCCTCGCTACTGACGTCATTTTGACGTCACGAAAGGGGGTGCTAAATCAGCACAGTGGCCGTGTCCAGGCCCTGAATAAACACCCCCTTGGAATACGGGGGTCCTAATTCAGCGCCTCGACCGTGTTCATGTGCTGATTTAGCACCCCCTTCGAATAGGGGGGTCCTAATTCAGCGCCTTGACCGTGCTCATGTGCTGATTTAGCACCCCCTTGAATCTGGGGGCTGCTAAATCAGCGTATTGATGAGATGAATAATTACTCCAACGGAATATAGTAATAAACATTTAACCATATTGCGATTTATTTTTCAATAAAATAAAATAATATATATATATATATATATATATATATATATATATATATATATATATTGTAATGAGTATATTTACTGCATTGCTGTGGTTTACTTAAAATTTCAAAAACAAACAGTTCATTACCAATTATAAAAATACTATGCATCAAATATACTTAAGTAAAAAACTAGGTTCTAGGCATTCAAATACAGGTTTATTTTAAAGTAAAATTAATTTGAAATCGTGATACGAACAACGCAGAGGAACTGATATTGCGTAAATCCGGCATGTGTAATAAATATACATGGTCAGAGATTATATCAACCTATTAACCACTTTAAAAACAATTATTTATTTATTTTAATTTTTCGACGGCTAAGAGCCAATTATTTTTAAGGACGCATCATAAACTGAATTATACTATTTAAACTGAATAGTATAATTCAAACACACTTGACAAACAATTTAAATATTATTTTATATCTATAAGAATAAATATCATTCAGTTATATCCATATCAGTTAGTTCAACTATAATTAATAAAAAAAGTTGAAAACAATGTTAAAACACGTAGCAATAAATATACTACCGTATTTTCAAAAGCGTTATAGCTGTCAAAACATACATTTATATACTGAGTATTATGGATATACATTGTTTAATTTCCCCTCTGTCGGTTAGTGTGCGTTTTTTTCTTGTTAAAAATGGAATATCTTGGAAAATCTCAACGAGTAGGTCACAATACAAAAATCGAGTAAACGGCAGCTCCAGAATATCTTATGCCAATCGTGCTCACATCTTAGTCCCTTCATTTAAAGTACAGGAAATACATTAATATCTGTTGCCAAGCAACTTTTTTTCTAATAAATTAAAAACTACTAGAGATATTGCAAATGTATCAACAATGTACGCCTTTATGAACAATGAAGGACAAAAACAAATGTCTTAATTAACAATAATAAACTGTTGTATTTATCATAAAGCTTCAATTTATTCACAATATATGTGAAAAAACTAAATAAAGTGACTAGGTTATCTGTTATATATTAAGAATAATAAAGAACAAGAAAATTCGTACAGTAATATTCAGACAATAATGCTTTTATAGATGACAAAATCAAAGATAAGCGGTTTTATTGGAAATACATCTGATTGTCGCTTGACTAAATTTTCGTAAATAAATATGTCCTAAAACAACAGATATTAAAATAAATTCATGAAACATGAAATATATGATTGTATTCTATCCTTAGATAGGCCTGAAACATGTATTTCAAATGTTTTGCATAATATATCACAAAAATAAAAGAAATAGGGATAAGATACTCTAAAGTTGATATTAATTTATTTTCACGAACCATGTTTTTTTACAGTAAAGATGCTCTTAATGAGTTATTTATTATTAGTTTGAAATATTATTTGAGTAATTAGATTTGTGATACAATCCACGATCAGATTTATTCTTGTATACCTGCTGGATTTTAAGACATTCAAAGTTAATCAGATTTAATGGCCGCCATTTCGAAAGTATTAATGAATATTGTTTATAACTGGCCTTATTACCACAAATATTTGATCCAAATTAGGTAGGATTTGTTTATTCGTTTTAAGATATTAAAGCGAATTTGTATATAAAAAACACGTACAGACTAACGGATAGGAAACTAAGCACCAAAGATCTATTTCCATATTCTGAAATGCGTTTGCCATGACCTGAGCAGTTGCGGTATATAGACTTGTCCTAAGAATTACAGGACACTCTGTACATAAAATTATTATAGAGAGTGTTCCACAATCTCTACCAATATTTTCAGACATTATTCATGGACCAAATGCAAAAACAATCATATTCACCTTTCTAAAACTCAATAATTACTCTAATAGCCACAATTTTGTTTTGTTTTTGTCTTTTTTACTTTACTATTTATATTTGATGGATTGTTTAGGTTAAAATTTTGTATATACCTTAAGGAAAATCAAAAATTTAAATTTCTTACAAGCTTTATTTTCAAAATAGTGATTTCTAAAAGATGTTTAAGCGTAAATATCTTAAAAGCGATATATGGTAAAAAAAATATCTAAATTATTACACAATTTAATAAAAAATCTAACGATACCAAGTTTTAAAAATTGGTTGTGAAATAAGGGAGATAGTTTGTTTTTTAAAACCAATTACTGTTTTTTAAAACCAATTACCAAACAATATCCGCCTTTATTATATGACTGAATGTGGGCTGCAACAATCAGCTGTTTTGATTTTAGCTGCTCTAATCAAGTGATTTTAACATTACATTGCTGAACTGTGGTCATAATATTCTTAATTATTTCTAAACAAAGTTTCTTTTGATTGAGACGTCAGAAAAAACACTCTAATACATGTTGATTACCTAGACCAAAAATTAAAAATGTCTTTGTAGTTATTATATGTCTATTTAATATTTTGTTTTTAAATGGAAGACCTCAGACCTACTTTTGGCTTGTAAATTTATACGGAGTTTGTAGATATGCTATTGATTACGGTGTTAAACGTAGATGCTTAAATGTACCAGTAAAGATTGCTATTTGTTGCAGTTGTTACGTTTGTTCTAACCGAGGTTTGAAGATTTTGTTCTACCCGGAAAATAAAACATTAAAAAAATATAAAAGTTTACTGTATACAAAATGAAATATTATGTATATTTTTGTAGTATTTTTTTATTATTAATGAAGTAATATTTATGCTTCTATACATCTGTTTACTACCTAGTTTACAAATCAGTTATAAAAATTACAACGAATTGAAAATTAGAGTGTAACAAAATTCTCTACACTTTCCGATATAAATAGCCTTAAAATAAAAGTACAGCTAAGCTGAAGTGTAATTTTTAAATTTTACCTTTTTATAGACGCTTTATTAAAGACTTCACTGAGATTTCACTCTTCTTTTTACAATATTGTAAGAATGTTCATTCTTAAGTTTGACACTTCCAGATACATGGGGTTAGAAGTGCACGTCTGACTAATGTAACACACAATAGTTAAATATTCTTTAACTGCATACAAAAGGGCGATGATTTTCAGTTTTTGTCCATACATCATTACCGTGTTCTAGTTTATCTTTTCTCTTTACTCGTGTAAAAGTATCCGTTACCTAGAGAGTATAATATGCTACACCTTGGGCCTGTACACTCAAACATTGTTTGATTTCTTCTTATATTTTTTAGGAAATTTCATCAAACAAATTCACTATACATAATAAGTTATGTATTAATATAGGAATAACAACTGAGAATAACATCGATATTATTACTCAACCACTCGATACGGCCACATCAGTTTGAAAAGTAGGGTCGGTAGTGCACGCACGGGTTTCGTCAGCTTCGTCAAAATTATGTGTGGACCTACAGTCCTACAATCGATATTTGCAGGTTGATTTCACTCTGTATATTTCATATTTGGTAGACGGCCAATATATAACGAGCAACGATGTTAAGGCAAAAATAACGAGTTTCAGGTTTTTAAATCTTTACTAGCTGATACCCGCCCCTTCGTACGGAATTTTTCTAGAATAACTGGTACGTCATAGACATCTCCTTCATGTCTTTAAAAAAATGGCATACTACTGATGAAATAAATTATGGTCATTGGAAAATATTCCAATTTTAATGTCAATGCGACATTCCATGATTTTTTGAACTGATGTTCTAAAGTAATTAAAAATCACGATCCCTCCTTTCCTAAAGTACTGTAGGTAATAAAAGATTTATGATCCACATTTGAAAATAGGGTTACTCATAAAAGGAGCAACAAAACATATATGTGGGAATACTTTACATGTAATAGTTGATATCACTTAATATGAAAGTCCCAATATGAATTCTATTATTCATTCTCGTAATATTACACTAATTATCATCGATACCGTTAGAAAAAGTAATATAATCGAGGGTATAATCCTTTACCAGAGGGATATATCTGCTAGAAGTAAGATGAACAGAAGTCGACCAAACATTTTTTTTACATTAACTAGTTAGGAAGAAACCTTTGCGGATTAATATACTTCATCCTTAGCTACCAATGCCTCATCCATAAGTTTTTTTATCACAGTGTTAAGTTCATAAACTAATAATGTATCTTCCAGTTGTAGCCTCATGTGAAATGTATTTGATGTTTCTATAATATATTCCTTTAATCATGAAAAATAGTTAGGCATGATTCTATAGAGGATATTTTACACGTAAGCAATAGTAATACTTATGGGCGTAACCTTGAGATATTTTTGTGAGTACCATTGTACGGATTTTTGTGTAGTGTTAAGTCTATGTAGCTGTTCCATTGTGCAGATGATTCACTATACGCCTAATAGTGCATAAGATAAAAAATTATAATCTAGTTTCTTACTGCAGATGGTTACGAGTAATTATTTAAGGGCAGGTACTGAAGAATTATTTCTGTAATAAATAACAAGTCAAAAACTGTAATTTTCATACTTCATCTGTTTCATTCTATAAACCTAATTTTGAAATTTAATTAAAATTAAATATGAAACAAAAATGCCGCAGAGAAAAATTCTATACTGTGTGACAGTGAACTATTTTGCCTAAAATACGAGCCTAAATTGTTTACAAAATTATTTGTTGTAATTGTTTTTTACATTTGAGTTAATTAAACTAAAAACAGAAGATTCCATTTCCGTGAAGCTATTAAATGAAATAAATACTTTAATTATGGATTCATATACAAATAACATAGTTTTAATTATATGTAGAAACATGTTTCATTGAGTTTTCACGATTGGGTTAAGTTTGAACTGTTAATGCTCAGTGAATACCCTTAACTAGACTATGAGTAGACTAGATCTTTCATTGGTATGGACGCCCAGTACTCAATACCTGTACAATAAAAATGACACAGCAAAGATACTAGACTAATTGTGTATAAAAACCATAATTACATTTTACCTTCCGTAATATTCCAAAAATCGACTCAGAATCGTCGAGAATTTTATGTTTTTTTAAATATATATTTAGCAGTGCGTTAATTAAATTTACAAACATATTAACTGAAAGAATAAACTGAAATAGAATAAATGAAGGATATGATTTAATTTATTATTTTAATAGGTGATATATAGAACAAATTAAGAAAGCAAAGTCATGAGTGAAAATTATTACATAAATATGACAATGCGTATGAGAGGGAGGAGTTCTAAGGTCTATTAGCCTTGTTAGTCGGAGCATTATTATGTAATATTAAGTCTATGGTAATTTTTAAGAGAAAGTAGCCATATTTGATTATTATATTATTTAATCGTTCATCGGAAATTGCAAAAAAATCGTAGATAGTAGCTCATAAGAGGCAGCGTCACAAAAATCCAGATAACAACTATTATATTTATGATTGAATTGAATATGTAAAAGATAAATACCCTTTTTGCTGGTTGAATGCTAGGGGGTGCTAATTCAGTGACTGAGCCATGTCCATGCGCTGAATAAGCACCCCCTTGGAACAGGGGGGTGTTAATTCAGGGCCTCGACCATGTTCATGTGCTGATTTAGCACCCCCTTGTAGCCGGGGGGTGCTAATTCCGTGCCTGGTCCGTGTCCGTGCGCTGAATTAGCACCCCCCTGCCGTGACGTCAGAGCCCGAGGGGGTGCTTATTCCAGGGGGTGCTAAAGCAGCGTCCCCGACTTTCTGGTCATGCTGGACATTTCAGTATTGGGTGTGACCACAACAGTTGTAGTTTTATATATATATATATATATATATATATATATAAAACAGCGACAAAATGGAATAACAAGCAGAAATGCAAAAGTGGAAGATATAATTTTGAGTAACGAAACAGACTAGAAACTATAAAAATAAATAACAAGCAACAAATTTGTAACAGTGAAGATACAAATAACATTATAATGACGGAATAAAAAAATACAACTCATAATACAATGATACAAGACACGACAGTGCAGAAAAAATAAAAAATTTAAGAGGTCAACATTCGGAAATTTTACTTTAATACAAAGAGCGATAACAACTAGGTATATGACAAGGAAAAAAGAGTAAATACATAATTTGACGAGCAAACAAAACTGTGAAGGGGCTACAAAGAAAGATGAGCAACAAACAAAGGTTTATAATAATTATTTGAAATATTCTAAGAGCTCAAGAGGACGCTTTTTTGAAGGAGAACATAACTTCTAGCAATATAAAACAGCTAGTTGTACGGCACACCAATTTCTCATCTGGAGCTAATGTAAGAAGGGTTGCAAAAAGTCAACTGAGTTAGAAACATCATTTCCCAGTCGTTGAACCCGTCAAGCGTTGAGTTAATCTTATAGTTGAAGTGTCGTCTCTAGAAGAGGTCCCTAGACCGCGTTCCCCGTGGTACATCGGAGACTGACCACAGCGAGAAGCTCTGGGGAGTCGATCAGGTTTCGTCACGAGTTTGTATAGAAACAGGACGTCCTTGAACCTTCCTTTCTGGTTGATAGTGGTTGGAGGCCTAGTTTTGACAGGAAATTCCTCGATTAGGACTTTCTTGAATGCAAATCCAAGTGTTTCTCCGACACATACCTAGGAATCTTGTTTGGACACTCTGTAGCTCATGTTGCAAGGTGATGTGATATGGGGATCATACAACAGTACGATAGTCCAGGGTTGGTTGCACAAGTGTAAGTGTAGTTTGAGGACCTCAGGGTTCTTCATTCCAACTGTGATGCGGCGAATTAAGCCGAAGTTTTTTGTAAGCTTTTGAACAAACATAACGAATGTGTTCATCTGAGTTCAGAGTATGTGAAAGCATTACACCTAGGACTCGCGCTGACTTACAAAAAACCAAAGGAACACCTTCAAATGATACTGGAAAGCCACAGGGCTTTTGATGCAGTAAGAGGACATGCAAAAACATTTCTTAACGTTTTCTAACTTCAATACAGTTCTTCTCACACTACACTCCTATCTCATTCAGATTCCTTTGTAGCACTAGACAGTCGTCTTTCCGTGATAATAGTTTAATGTCCTCTGCGAAGAGAAGGCAATTGCTCTCATCTGCAGCATGAAACAATATCATTAATGAAAATGTTAAGGCCCTAGTGGGAACCCTGCGGAACGCCGGAGGTAGCTACATTATTAGAGGAGAGCATACCAGAGAAATTCACTCTCAATCGACGTCCTCCTAGGTAACTCTTGAGCTATCTTTTCATAGACTGTCCTGAACTCCTGTCTTCTCTAGAGTTTTCGCGTACTCCTCTTCACTTGTTCTAAAAGTTTTTCTCCTGCAGGCGGGCTTTGCCCAAAAAAGCGCAATCCTAGCTTAATGAGGGATAGAAATGAGGTTTCTGGAAATATAGATGTGTTTGGGTGTTCAAAATATCAGTTCCAAAAGTTATCCAGTACCTCAACATGTTATTATAGTTAGTTTATTTCGTTTGCTTTGTTGTGTGTAAGTGTGGATAAGTGTTTTGGTGTGTGAGTTTTAATTTATATATTTTCATTTATTCACTCATATGTTACGTGTTTTTTTTATCATTGTATAGTTAATTTATGTTATATATTTGTATATTAGTTATATTGTATTATATATATATATATATATATATATATATATATATATATATATATAATATATTGAGTATTTAATCTAGGATTTTCTTTCTTTCTTTTATTCTAATTAATTATTCAATAGCCTATAGGATATATTTTTTTTCATTTTGTGGGCAACTATGGTTAAATCAAACTATCATTAAATTTGTTTTTTTTCCTGACCACCCACCGAATTTATATTTATAATTATTCTTATTGTTTGCCATCCATATCCTGTCCTAAGGTGTGCGTGTTGCAGAAAACATTTGCTGCTTCTAGGCACCAACTCCTTAGCTGAACGGACGGATCGAAGCCTTTGGAGTCAAGGTAAAATAATTAGGTAAATATGATTTATCTAGTTTTAGTTTATATTAATTAATTGCCATTCGTTTTTGGATGACTATAGTTGTTCTGAAAAATAGCTTGTACAGAGAAACGACCCATTAAATAAAGGCTTTTTTGATTTTATTTGAAGTCGAAACAGAAAATCCGTTAAAATTTAGCTTAACCAAAAGGGTCTTGAACATGGGGAAGTAGGGGAGGGGGGGTCATTAATTAATTCCCCGTTTTGGAAAACACTTACTTCAAGCGAAAAGGCTTTGTCACAGAGAGATCGATTACCCTTTTTGGATCCGAAAACTCGTAGATCCCGGTCACCCGGCGAGGGAGAGAGAGAGGGGGGGGGAGAGAGAGAGAGAGAGAGAGAGAGAGTGAGGGGGGTGGAACTTTACTCTTATTGCGAAAATATTAAGGAATATATACTCCGTATTGTAGGAATCTTTTAACATTGTACAAGTATTTGTACTACCCGTAAGGATATATTAACTCATTTCGAAACTATTAAAATTGTTTGCTAAATCTTAAAGCTTTCCTTGATTAAGCTTATACATTACAAACAACAGTTGAAATATTATTTTTTTACGTAAAACGTTTTGTGGGACTATAACATGACTCAAACTCTTTTAAATACCTTTAGTCAGTTAAGTTAAAAGGCTTGCTATTCATGCGGGTTCATAAGTAGCCTTAAGGCTTAAATTAATTTAAGACATTTGTCAGAGTTCATAATATAACGGTTATTAAAACTTAATAAATTATGCTCTTATTTTGTCTGAACTATACTTAAAAAAGTTGTATTGAACAGTTGTATTCAAAATTTGCGTAGTTGTATTGCTAATATTCGATTTTGTGTGTTTATGGGCAAGTTGAGATGTGTATTGTAATTGCTCTATCCTCCCTCCCATGTACCCTTTCACATTTAGTAACTCAAATGAACCAAATGGGCAGACCCTAATTAGGAAACAAAGGTCCGTGTTTTGGGAGCAGGTAATAATAATAAAATAAATAGGCTATTCATTCCACTGTCGTTAATAACAAAACAACTCCCTATTTATATTTAAGAAAATATTCCTTTTACTTCCTTCTGTTTTATTTTACATCCCCACTATTTACAAAATTGTGTCTTATAAATATGTTATATTTCGTTTAACAAAGGGTTTATACACATTAACTTCCAACTCGTTCCACAAATAAAAAAGGGGTGTTATTAAAATAAAGTCCTAATATTGAACATTAACTAGTAATAATACAACACAACCTATTTACAAGAATGTTTTTTAAGTAATTTAAAACTTTTATCAATTAATTAAATAGTGTTCAATTATCAGAAAGGCTCTTTCTGACATACAGGGTGGGCTATTTTTACCCAACATGTTAATGCATTTACCTTCCTAACTGCTCATATCCCCACCAACAAATACAAGTTTACGGTAAATGCCGATTCAATTAGATTGTTCCAATATTCCTAAGATATATTAGATCTAAATATAAATGCAATATTTTAGTGAAATATAATGTAAAACGGCCTACAAAATCACATTGCATTAAATATACTATAAGTATTGTAATTTTGTTTAGTTTTTATCAGATGTTTATCCAAACGAATGATATTAAACCGGGCTTAGTGCAGTTTATTTCTGTTAGATCTTCATGCTTAGAAAGAATTATTGTTTGATCCCAGTTTAAAAGCCCTTTGGAAACTTAAAAAAAAGTTTGTCTCTTTCCACTAGAAGTGGTTAAACGAGATCATGTCCCTTAACGTCCACACCAGAAAACGTATCCTAGAAATTGTCTTATATAGATTGTCATGAATTTCTGACCAGATAAACTTAAAATCAATCCATATTTTCAAAAATCTTTATTGAATGCACACCATTCATGGACAACAGGATGCTGTGGGATTTACCTGAATTACAGTGTAGGTTGTTAACAGTAAACCAATTCATTGCTTCCAGTTGTGCAGATTTAATTGCTGCTTGTAGAGCTAATGTATTCCTCTCATTAACAAAAATCTGAGTATAATCTACATAAATGATTGAATTTATGGTAGAGATTTATTATTACAGAAAAGAAATATGGACAGAGAGCAGGCTCTTGTGAGATACCAAATGTAAAAACGTTTCACAGATGAACTGGAGCCTTTAATATAAACGTGTTGTAGGCTATTTTCCAGATAAAACATAACTGTACTATAAGCATATTCAGAGATACATACGAGTATAACCAAAGTTTCTCTATGCTGTAAGTGTAAGGCACTTTATTAAAAGTTTCGTCAGATCTATATGCTATAAAGAAACTGATTCTCTACTGTCAAAAGCTTTAATAATATGATCATCAATTTACATGAGTCAGCTGTGAATCTTGCAACTCAGAATCAAATTTTGAATCTAACATGAGATTTAAACTGACAAGAATTAAAATGAAAGATCACTGTTTATGTATTATGTCTTCAAACATCTTTCACAAAATCCGGACTATAGAAACCGGTCGGTAGTTCTGTGGAAACTGTCAGTTGTTCTAAATACCTGCTTAAAATGAACACTGGAGTCACTGTTATATAGTACAGGGTGTCCAAAAAGTCCCGGGTCAGTTAAATATTTTTAAAAATATTTAAAATAGAGCTACAAAACCTTACACAAAGTTACTGGACATAAAAATCTATTTTATCACATATTTAGTGATCCACTACTTCCTCAGGGGGGGGGCGGCCCGCTAGGAGTCAGAAGAAAATCTTGAATGTAAGCATAGGTTAATAAGAATATCAAATAAAAGGTCTTTATTAGTAGAGTACAGAGCCGCAAACCCGACCTCAAACGGACAACCGAGTCAAAAATGACAGCCGTTCATAGATGGCTTGAGTTTGCAACTTAGGTTAATGTAAAAAATAAACTGATGAGCTTTTTGGTTTTAACTTTACTAACCCAAAACTGTTTACAATTAATTGTTGTTGTAGAATAATAAGTTTCGTTATTTCTGAGAGGGATCGGAGTTTTAGGTATCGGAGTTTCAATATATCACATTTAAATAGTAAATTCATAAATTGTAGTAAAATAGTCAGGCAAGCTAGCAGGTTAATTAAACTCCTAGTTAGCTTGCATTCCACGTGACCCTAGAAGCAAGAGAGACATTTTCTCTTCAATACTACTACATTAATTTTTTTCACTTATGAATATCGTCTTACATTTTTCACTGTAAAATTCAATATGAATATAAAAAAGTTGCTATTTATAGTTCATCTCAGTGATAAAATTTTTTTATTTAAAAATAAAAGTTCCATTACAGTTCTGAGCTATGTTTCTTACTAAAACAGTAATTATATAGTTTTAAAATTTTAAATAATATTTACTTAATAATAAATAATTTCCTTCAGTAACAAACAATATAATGTATCACTAACTAAAGCTAAACTCTTATACATCTTGTATAGATTCACAATATTTCATGTTCAGCAGTTTTATTTGGGATTTGATACGAAATTGCCTAAACTTCTTAATGCAAATACCTTTAATTCCTCGGAGAGTGACATAAAAATATTATTCTATAGTTGGTCTGTCGTTGAGAAAGACATCTTGCATGGCTATGGCTTTAAAATTACAAACAGTTATAAGCGAATATCCAATGCACTATCTTAAAATGCATATCCATCTTCGCCACCAGAACGAGATACTCAGCCCGTCATACTAGTGGATGATGTGGGGTTACAACAAACAGACTTTATTAATGATTAGCAAGTTTTAATTCGAAAGATAAACAATCAAATTTCATTAGAAATTAAGTTTGAAGAACGTTTCAGACTTCCATGTTTTGTTTGTTACTCGGGAATAATTGATTGATTTTAGACTGGATGTTAAGTGATAAGGCTCAATTACTTTGTTGTAAGTGTACATTGTCTAGCTGCAGTGGCGGACAGGAAAGGACTAAACTGAGAGATGTGGTGCACCGAGAGGAGAGCTCTGTTAGTACTTACATCCCTAATGTAGGTGGAACAAGAATTTATCACCCCCATTACAGGGGAATCCACATCATTAACCTCGGAACATAACAGATAAAATATAGTTACATCAAAGACAAATGTGTTATTTGTATTCAAGCAAATCTATCTTTGTTATAAGATACACAGTTAAGTTATTTGATAATTTAGTTTATTTGCACTAGGTACAATAAAAAAAGAAACTTCTTTGAATAATATACTCTAACTTAACAATATTTTATGAAAATATAAATCTGTGCAAATGTTATTACGATGGTGACATTTTATTATATTTAATTCATATTGATGACATTTTATTAAATTTTAAATATATATGCTTTAGCAGATTTCTTCTTAAATTTTAAACCACTTTTTAATTTAGTAGTAGGAACAATTTCATGATTATACAAGGAGAATAAAAAGTATGGATACCCAATATTACCTTTTTAACGACTTCACCTAGAAACGCCAAACTCAGTACATGTAGGTACAAATCTGCACCTTTATTTGGATATCACAAAATTGCCCATGCCTCCAAAGTATAAAATTTTGGACTTAACTTAAAATTTTAAATCTCCTCACAGGCTGTATTATATTTTTATATATATTTTTTGTATATGTATAAATCTTGATTTTGGATGAAGACAAAGTTAAATATTAAACTAATTTAATCTTGTATGTTTATTAGTAATGGATTAGAAAATGTCACGATTTAACAATATGTTTAATATATTTCAAATATTTTTAGTTTTCTTGATTTATTAGTAGTGTTTCGGAAAAAAATGTCTTACATTTTTTAATGCTCGATTTTTAAAATACTATGCACACTAAATGGAATTCCCATCCCGTACCTAGATGTACATGGTATGTACTGTCAAATAAATTATTTCACAAAACAGAGTAAATAATGGAGTTGAATAGTTTTAACTTAATTATTATCTTATGGACCAGTATTCAACGTGGATTTGGCGTGTTTTATGTTCTATTGAATTGTTATGGATTTGGCTCAGTGGTTACCACGTATGAATAATTGTTGTATGAATTGAAGTTGTGCTATTGCCAGTATGGTAACGGCCGTACAGATAGATCCGTAAAGATGTTCTTAAGATTTTTATACTTAAGAAATGTGAAAATAGTTGCGATACATACAATACACATTTACAATATATAAAACTAAAGCAATAATAGTTGTTACTATTTCTGAAAATTTTACAAGCAAATTGTTGTGATAGTTCAAATAATTTAATATTTGTTTTAGTGTTAATTTTGGGACCACTCCAAAATACGCAAAATATATAAAAGGTAATAGTTTTTAATATAATACAAATGATTTTACTCGTAACGAAATGTTGCATTCGGATAGAGTTGATTGATGAAAATAAAGGATATAAATATTTATAGGAGAATAGATGTATACAAAAAATATGAAAATAATACAATATTATGCATTTATAAAACTCTCTTGAAAGCTTCATTTCTAATTTAAATTTAATTATTGATGGCATAACCTTGATATCTTTCTGTATAATAAGTGAAAAGAAAATTGTTTTACACAATTTTTTTTATTATAAAGAAAGTTTTATTCAGTAGGGACATAATAAAACAAGGACAACAAGAAACTGAGTTCAAATTTAATTCAAGCGGATTTAATTGAATTCATTAATGGATTTCAATAGGAAAGATTGGCTATTGGATCTCCAATTAACTGATATTCGGGGACCAGACTTGTACAAGCTTACTGAGGTTTTTCGGATACTGTATCCCTGTTTACTTAAGTATTTAGTTGAATCTGTAAGTAAATGTAATTCTGTTAGTTATTTATTGTACAATGTGTAATACACATTTGACAAAAAATACAAACAAACAAGTACATAAAAAACATTTAGATACATTTTCAACCATGCATCCTGCTAAAGTGTATACTGCAAGTACATAAAGAATATGCTACTTATGTGGCACATATTAAAAAAAAAAAACATTTTAGAATACTTTAAATCTGTTAGCAATGAGCATTATATAAATAATTATTACCTTAATAATTTGATAAAACACTGTGGACACGTTGTTAAGTTATACTGCCATAAAGTTTGGTTAGATATGTTTTAGATGCTTTAGAGAATGCCTAAAGTTATGTTAACCCGTGTTGGTGAGGTAGAGTTTCCAGGACACCAGAGAAATTTTGAATTTGTGTGTTTTTTTAAACCTATTTGTTTCTTTGTCGATAAACCTACACCTAAGTTCAGGTTGATTTCTCCTGGACGGGGCCACGTGTTGTTTGTATGTTTTTCTAAAACTATTTTTTACTGATATGTATTGTATACTTGGGAAACCATTTATGTCAAATAAACATTAAAAAATATTAATTGTTGCTTTATTGTTTATAGTATGACAGTGACGAAGAGAAAGCAACGTATTAATTAATTTTAATGATATATTTGCTATTTTGTCATACATCAAAAGTGAATTTTCGCCATATGTGTCTAATGCAAAGAGCAAGAAAGGTTATGATCTTTTTGTATCCTTGGGAGAAGAAACGGAATATAAAAAAGAGTATGGGGAATTCGTTTTGTATACAATGGCTAACTCAGTTTTCAAATCCAAAAAGTCAAGTCTTAACAGCAACAGGAGCAGGAAACAAGAAAATTGTATGGTATTCCACATTGTAAAGTCAAGCGTCACAACGTAAAAGTTGTCATACAAATTTATCGTCTGAATACAACCATAAAAAGAGATTGAATACTAAACTCATACATACATGCTATATTACAACATAAGGCGAACGTGTAGAACACGAACAGGTGTACAAAACGATAAGGAGCCAAAGCAACAGCAATATACTCCAAGGGAAAACGACGCGCGGCTCGGCGACAGCAACAAAGATAAAAGCTAAGACGATTCCCTGCGATGGAGAAAGGCGGAAGTTGTCAGCCTATTTTTCTTTTTATCGAAAGTGTCGCATTCTGTCTTTTGAAAGTATACCGTAGAAGATTTGATTGTTTACGTGTTAAGATTATTATTTAGAAATGTATTGAAGCACGGTTAATAGTCTTTCTAAGAACTATTAATTTTGTTAGACAAATATAAACATTTTAATATAAACCAAGTTGTATTTCTAAAAATAGTATTTAAGCAAATTAAAGCCTAAAAGAAGGACAATTGTAGCGATTAGGTTAAATAAATAGATAAAGGTGTAACTGTATTCTGTTGGTATTAGTTAATTGTGATTATTAATACAATGACCTTAGACTAGGGATGGTAAAAACCTGATAGACCCGCGGTGGGGATTGAGGAAATATGCAGAAACCAAAATGAACATTGCGTATAGTACAATTTTAACCAAACTTAATTTCATTATCTGAAAAGTATATATACCCTATAACCAAATTATATGAAACACACGATTATTGTACACAAGTACCAATTTAAAAGTTCCAATTATAGAAATGTCAAAATTATGAAATACCAAATCTAACTCATTAGTACATGCCAAAACTACTAATTTCCAAAATGATGAAGTACCGGATCGTAAACATTTTACCCTAGAAACCTCAAATAAATATTTGTTATATGAAAATTTAGATCTGGTTTAACATAAAATTGTTTGTATTCTGGCGCAATTTATAACTAAAGGAACAACTTCATATTTGTATATGAAGGGTATATTGAAATCAAAACATGCAACATCGGCAGCCAGCAAATACTGGAGATGTAAATTCCATAGACAATGCTTGAGGAATCATTGTTTTGAAAAAAGGCGGTGATTTGGAATCCCAAAATCACGCTCCAAATCCAGAGGAAGTTTAAGCTCTTCTATTACTAACGAGCATAAAGAGGCACACGTCCGAACACCCGGAAGAGCCTCCCAACAGAATTATGAGACGTTTCCAAGATGCTCTAAAAGCAGTTATAGCTCAACTTCCCGAAAAATAAAACATTCAGAAGCAAATTCAGCTTGAGCTCTTAAAAGATTTACTTTCAAATCCAAACTCAATCGAAGACTTAGAAAAAATTCCAGATAGGTATCGAATAACTAAAAATGGAGAAAACATTTTGCTGTATGATTCGTACGAAGATGATAATTATACTCTTGATGGTCGGATTATAATTTTTTCATCAACTCAAAATTTAAGACAACTTTTCAGATCAGAGACATGATATATCGACGGCACATTCAGTGTAGTGCCAACTCTTTTTTCCAACTCGTTGCCTGTACAAGGTGAAACTGCCATTGCGTTACCCTGGCATATGGGTTAATGCAAAATAAAAATCACTGGTCACACTTACAGTCGAACGACGCCAGGTAGATTGACGTAATAATAATACTAATAATTTAATTATAAGTGTAATCAATCGTACGATTCTTGTTTGACAAGTATAAACTATACGGGGATAAAATAATGTAGAAGTAATAAAAAGGGATTCAATTTTATTCCATTTCACATCTATAATTCGAGATGAATGTTACTGACAATGTTGCAATTTAGGTGAGTTGATGAAAGCCAACAAAAGCGCTGTAAAGACCAGAAAATCGAGAAGGTAAATAGAGGTAGCGTCTATCTTGTCGAGCGCAGTATTACAGTCAGCTCTTTCCAAGGTGCTATTCATCAATTGGATTGCGATCTTTCCGGTTTACATTTAAAACTCAGTCTTCTCTGGAATTCGACAAACAACAGTGCTACAAAGATAGGTTCTCTGTTGTAGACAAACAATGTGCATCTTTCTTACTTTCTATTCGCGTTATTATTATCAAACTAACATTATATAGTTATAAGTTATTATTGTGTGTTTAATACATACCTTTACAGTATGTAATAAATTACCACAGTAAATGGTTAGGATAAAACAGTCATAATGATTATATCCTATATTATTTTATGAAGTGGCTGAGCAAATCAATCAAAGTGAAGTTAGTCCGGATAACATCAAGTTGTTTTGCTTCAGGTACGAGCAAAATCCTGCTAGCTGTGCCCAAAAGTATTTATTAATCATCCTATGATATAATAGCTAAGTTGTATAATAGCGTTGTAAAATAGTAATTTAATGTTTTAAGTAATCAATCTTAAAGTAACCTAGTTCTTACCTTTTCTTCGATTTATGATGCAAAGAAGTATTTCTATCCGTGCTTAAACTTACGTTAAACAGGTAACGTATTTTTCGTCTATGCAATATTGGTAATTATATCGGTTTAAAACCGATTAATTTGGGATTAGTGTAGCATCACCTTTCGTGTTCTTATATGTAATGGAATCACCATTTAGTGACTGTTTCCTTTTTTCTATATTATTTGCTGCTGAGTCACTGTGGTCGAACCTTGAGTTATACTATGATATACTACCGTTATGTAAATTCAGAAAAGGGATGGAAAGATTTATGAAAAGGCAATTTATTTTATTTCATCGCTAAAGGATATTTTAATTTTTAAATTGGTGCGGAACTTTGTGTGAGTTTTGGAGAAATTTTTAAGTTACCTTAAAGTTGAACTTAGTGTCATTTAATGTATAATCAGGGGAAAAATTAATTTTGACT
Source organism: Homalodisca vitripennis (assembly GCF_021130785.1). Lineage (NCBI taxonomy): Eukaryota > Metazoa > Arthropoda > Insecta > Hemiptera > Cicadellidae > Homalodisca > Homalodisca vitripennis. The sequence goes on from NC_060215.1 coordinate 96,935,286, forward strand.
GTAATATTGAATGACCTACTGTTCACTAATGTACAACTATCTATATTTTTATAATTACTTTAATAAAAATTTCAGTTACTAAGTTAAATATTATTTTCGAAATAATCTTTATAAAAACATTACTATATGCTTATCTTGGTGTTTGCATACGCTTGTGTTTGTTATAAGTGTAAATAATCTAATTAACCTGGCTCCTAAAATTCAGACTATGTTGTTTATTTATTGTTTATTCAGACAGAAATTATGTTATCTATCAGTTACTCTAATATTCAATGTTAATTCAAATACTGTTATTGTCTACAAACGTTGTAAGTAAAGGAAAGTAAAGTTTACTTTACTTTGCTTTAATCAATCTGCTGAGTAAGACCCAATCATTCGCTTTCCTACAAGATTACAGTCAAATCAGCATTCCGCCTGATCTCTCTTAGAATATTAAACGAATATTGTAAATTTATCGGTTTCTACAGTCGCAAGAAACGTACAACATTCGTTTAACTGAATTTAACATTATTCAAGTACTATAATTGCCTTACTGCTAATAACAGATGGCATTCACTTTACCATGGATCGGCGAAAATGGACTGTTTCAATTTTTATAGTTTTTAAGTGTTTTTTCTGTGATTCTCTCGTGGATGCGTTCATGGTTGAGTGTGTGGGAGACAGAAATGTGAAGTGTGGCTGGTGGAAGAAATTTTACTTGGTTACAATATTCTAGGTTCTTGCGTTTCGCACTAATAAAGAAAAGCCACTTTCTAACACAAAAACAGCCTTTCTGTTTCATTGTTTAAGATGACAGGGGCGATGCCGAAGAAAGGTTTTCTTGTTAGTATCCCACTTTCGCCTGTGCTAGTGTAACGGATGATCGTGGTCTTGACTTCTGCTCGTGAATTGCATCCTGGACTGGTCTCCAAGCGGCTTTCGGGTATGTTTGTAACGGGTAACTCTTTTATTTCCTTCCATTTTCGATATATTAGTACCTCCACCAAACCGACGTAAAGGATGGATATCAACGCTCAAAACATTGTGTTATACATTTTGTATAACTTTGGCAAATCCTGGCAAAAGCCTTTCAAAATTTCCATCGTCAATGAAAAACTTTCATCAAAGTAAGACAAAATATCACACTATTGCAGAAAACTTGCAGATATGCGCTCAATATACGTCAGCGACAGTGATAATAGGCCTACTAATGAAAACGTTACCGTATATGAATTATGTACATAAAGCTGTTGCACGCAACAGACTGCCAAAACACTACTTTACAGAAATGGATGATAAAGTACGTCTGCTGGTTTGACTAAGATTTCAAATGTTAATATACAGAAAAAAGCTTTTCTCGTGAAATAAATTTGAACTTAAGTAACATACGTATCAAAAAGAACAAAAATAAAATAAATCATCTTTTGAATTAAAAATAAGATTATTTTACTTGTAAGGATACGAAAGAAACTAGACTAACATCAATATATCGCACTTACCACAATATACATTCTTGAAAAATGTTTTGATTCTTCCCATTTTGCGATAAAATGAAAAACCGTCTTTATAAAAATTGCATATAGAGCAAATAATATTAATATCTCCCATCAATGGATCGAAATGTAAATATCATTTCAACTCTCGCTTTGGTTGCCCAAGTAACACATGCCAAAGACGGCGGGTATAGTAGCCGTTAAGTGTTTCATCAATTTTTCCTTAAGATAGTCCCTATACCGACAAAGTCTTTCTTTTTAAAACTGTTCATGGCCTGCCAACACTTTATTGTGTCCGCTACTTGACTAAAATATGTTAATAATATTGCAATAATGCAATTATTATTTTCCTTACAACCACCTTTAAAATTCAGATTGTATTCTCCATATCTAGTTTTGTAAATGTTACAATTAGTTATCTAAACACAATAAGTAGACGAAAAACACGTTTTCTATTTGATAAACACTCATAGTCGAACCAAAGTTGTTTTCTTGTTGGTCCTGGCGCACCACCCATAATGCGATCACCGCAAGCTGAGCGAGTAATACTAGTAATAATATTGTTTATAGTTTCTTGATTATTAATGCCATTATCACACAATAACACAATACATATCCTATTTTACTTTAGCACAATAATCCAAAAAATATGAGTCTACCAAATTAAAATTCGGATTTAAGGTGCCAACAGTGACCTCAATAGGAAAATGACCATAACCGACGTTATTACTTTAAAATATAACTAAATGTAAAAAATGTATTGTTAGGGCTGAAAATGTCTATCACTGATTCATAGGCCATGAAAACGTGTAATTTCCTAATAAATCACCCTCTGACCTCCCATTCCAAATAACCAATCCTTTTTTTACAATAATCCCAAAACGATTACCCACTAGAGTTTATATGTTTATCCTTAAAAAATCTCCTACACCGAAATTTATCATTTTCTTAATTTACATTCCCGTCGTATAACTTTGATCTTCCCCAACTCTCCCATCAGTCTTCAACAGTATGTTTTCCACAAAATTAAATTTAGAAACTTTCAAAATCTTTATTCCAGCTACTCAAGTATCAGTATATGGGAATTGCAAAAATATATTAATTGCTTGCCCTTAAATTATTATAAACATAAATTTATCCATCGCGACTAACATTTAATTTTATTAGGTTTTCGATATAAAATATTTCCCCTTATATACTTTATAAAAATTAAAGTACTACCTCTAGTAGCAAAGTTAAAATTTAATTTATAATTTAGATAGTGATTCTCAAAAAATTCTCTTATTACAACAGTTTAAAGTAAATTATTATATCATACTTATTTATGAAATTAAACATTAACATGATTAACATTACTCATATGACCACACACATTGTATATAACTTAATTTTCACTATAGTATTTAACGTTTCCACGTTTTCCATGTTGTTGAAGGATTGGCTTTCTTACATCTCGTTACTAGGTATTGGCGTGCCTGGTACTGTCGTTAACGAATACTTAAACATACGAAACAGATTGGAATACTACTAATAAATATTTTATAAGAGCTAAAAAAAACGTTCCTAAGGTATAGACAGGGAAGAGAATGGACTAAAAAATACAGACTACGAGACTAAGACTCGAGACCAAAAATTCCATAGTATTTGGGCATTCTAGAATTTTAAACTGTTGGCCAAAAGAATGTAAATAATCCTCAGCAAACAAGGGCTGTTTCATGTACCCTTAGTGCGAGAAACTTGGGGATTGATAATTAATAGCACTATAGACTGACTAAAGTCACTTTTATTTCATTTCCTCTACTGCTATAATGGGGTTAAAAGTTTCACTTCGTGCCCATACTGAGAAATCGTAGTGAGACATTACAGCACAGGAACGCATGATGTCTGCATCACTCAACTTGTTATTGAGCAGAAGCGTATACAACTATTTATTTTAACTATTTACGTTATTGTGTCATTTAAGGTGAAATGAAAATTTTTATGTTTGGATGACATGGGATAGGGGTTTAACTTTAACTTTACTTTTTCTGTTTACAAACTTGATTTTCAAAATGTTTAGGACAGTTTAGGATGTATTGTTGTTCTAGAATGGTAAGGAACACCCGCATTGGTTTGCCTACTATATAAAAAATACAATCCACAAGTATTTTTATGACCTAAATGGTGTATATGGCATTCATTTCCAACGACCTTGCAATAAATGGAGAGCCGGGAAAGGTATGTATTTCAGATGGGTCAGTAGGTATAGACCTACTTCTTTACGAAGGGTCTTGAATAGTGAAGAGCCTTTTTATTTGTTTACGTTATTTACTTTTGATGAGTATTATAAGTAGTAACTGCTATTCTAAACATGTCTAGTAATCTTCTCTTTTTTATATTTATGAAGATAGTGTTTAAAAAAAATAATAATCATATATAAATGATTCATACCAATTCTTGTATGAGATATTTAAGTATGTAAAAATCTTGTTAATAAGCCGTTATGAATGAAACAAATCTAATGGCGTGATAACAAAACTTAAGACTCCTTTAGAACTGCTATATATTATGTTATTTCAAATTTACTTGAAATAAGCGAAAGTAATATAAAGAGAACGCAGTAGCAAATTTATGAATAATATTTAACTCACTTTTCAGTGTTCCCTTCGAAAATATATATGCGTAGGGTGTAACAACTAAAAATATCTTCAACTAGTAATCAGCGCGGTAACAGAAGAAACTACACGCCTTCTTTGCGTATAGTTATCGTTCTGATATAAAATTTGTAGGTTGAAGTCAATGATATTTGACGATTACATTGTTTAATACCATTTTATAAACAATATGATATAGATAAAATACATTATTTATTTGTTGTAAGAGTAAAGTTCAATTGAGTACAGGTTCCAGATTGTAAGGATATATGCATTGTTTATTAATGTAAGGTATTTTTATTAAAGTTTTAATATAAATTAAAATTTGTATAGGTTTTACCATTTGATTCGCAAGGAAATTCAGTTTAAAAATTCTTAAATATTCCAAACAATTAAATTGTAAATAAATAAATAAGATACGCTAACATATGGAACTATCACATGGATAGCCCACAAAATATCAAAGTGTGATAAGGAGGAAATTTTTAATTTGCAGTAAATGGGATGGCTTTAAGTTCCAGTATTTTTAATGTGTTATAGGGTCAATGACTTCAAGCTCGCAATAAAGGGAGGCTCAGTTGAAGTGCTGATTGAAATAAATACAAACCTCGAGATGTACGTCACTCGGATAGTCCAAGTGGAGGGGGGGGTGGACACTGTCATCGTTGCCAAAACTTAGATGAACGGTTAACTACACTGTTATTACGGGCGTAGGTTTCACCGAACGGTGGTTAGCATCCAAGTGTTTGAGCATAGCGATGTAAATACAGGGAAATGTCTAGCTATACTTGAGCATGCTGACTGAAAATTGTATTTGAAAAATATGAAACAGTCAAAATATCATTTGGTTGATTTTGAATGTATAAGGTTAAACCAGCGATTACTTAGGATGCGTGTTGTGACCGTCTGCGTCGAGGTTGATTCATATTAGGATATGTTTGAGTATGGCATCATACTCCATATGAGTACTGGAGTATAATTTCCTAAACGTTTAAAGTGTCTAAGATGCAACTACTAACCTAACCATTATGGTCAGGTCTAGAAAACTACATTGAAATAGGCTTCATGAGTTCCTAAAATAAAGAATGATTCTACGTTTTTGTAAGGTGGGATGACGCCTAGTAATAACTAAAGGAACTCTTAACGTTAACAGTGTACTGCGTATCTCCATGTAACCGATCTGCGTATATATTATATCTATGTAAGCTCGTATTACATACCTAATAAATTAAACTTGGTTTTATTAAAGATTACGCTGATCTATAGGCGATAAACAATGCACAAACATTAAACTGGCAGGGAAAGTTAAAATCTTTCATAGATCTCTATATCATGTACGGCGTATTATTCTATGAGTCAAAAAAGCCTAGATTATCATCATCTCCACCTATACTGCCCTTCCTATTTTTATCAAGACATATCTTTGTCATTAGTATATCATGGAATTCATTCAGCTGATGTAAAACCATATTTTACCGTGTTGTTTTAATGTGTTATCTATATCTTATGAGAAATTAGAATCAAAATCATATAATAGTGTATTGTGTGTACTTAATGGTTTTTTATGTTTGCACAATGTTGTGATAGACATAATTTATATATCCCATTTATATCGCGAATACGTTCTATTACAGCCAATTAATTATGAGCAGGAAGTAACTGAAAAGCCCTCTTCTGTCACACTTCCTCTTTCGACTTCGACTTTAGAGACAACCATTTAATGAAAGTTAACGGAATAAAATAAATTACTGTCTTCCTTGAATGATGATATTTAACCTTTTGAAATTGCCGTGGAAAGCTCAAACTTAATTGAAAGATAGAGTAGGAGAATGCAACTTAAGAAACAAGTGACTAAATGAAATTAACCATAGCGATATACAGCTACAGGATGTACTCGTACATAAAGAACATTTTGTTTGAAATGTAGATTAAAGGATTTTAATATTAGTTCATCTAGTAGAAAGTTTTAGTAAGTTTGTGTTAGAATGTATAACAACAAGACTAACTACTGGGTGGAGATGACTATAGATCACGAAGTAAGTATTGGAGGCCGATTTGGGTTGCCTGAGTTATTGGCCTCAGTACCTTCTCAGTGTAGACTTTGATTGAGAGACGCCTTGACTGCTCAGATGAGAGCCCGTTACGTTTACATAAATTATAAAACGCGGTAGTTTAAACAAATGACAAAATCGAACCTTCAGTGTTCAGTAATTATAACTGATCAATAGTAATGTACGTACTATTGAATACTCAAATATTTGGCTGGTTAAGGTTAAACTTAGTTGTTTCACAGCTGTCTTAACGTTTATGTTTACGTTTGCTGAGGTTGTGTCATTGTTAGGCCATAAATATTTAAGTGAGCAGATACCCCTGTAACATTTTGTTTATTTAAAATTCTTCTTGAATGATAGCACAGTGTTATAGGGAAACCAAAATACTGGTATTACATACTCAAAAACTAATTCATTATAATCATAATTCCAGATTTTAAGAAGTGTGATAGTTTTGTGTGGAATATCATACATAAAACCACATAAAAACGTATTGGATGTAGTAGAAAATATTATATTACTTCAATCGCCTAAATAAATATCTAAATTCAGTTGTCTTCTTCGTATGTTAGAAGTTTTTCATTATATATGAAGAATTTAACTGGTCACTTCTTCACAAACAATGTATTTTTTATATAACATTGGCGGTGTTTAACTAAATAATGTTGCTCGTGCCTTTTAAATTTAATGGCCAATCAATATCACAACAATAAATATGACCAATAAAACTTTAAACACTTAGCATAGGAATATACTGTAAGCCAGTGCAATATTGAATTAGCAGGGAAGTACCTCAATAAGTGTGGTGTTTCCGACGGTTGTAATCTTCCAGAAATTAATTAATTCTGAACTACCCTATCACAAGACAAGAGCACACTTGTTGAGATATGTGTGCTGACAAGTACACAATTGCTGATTGTTAGTTCATTCACCAACAGTGTTTTGTTTTGTGACATTATTCGTTTTTCATTCCTTCAAAAATCAAATATTAGTCCTGCTTCTAAGGTTGCTTTTATTACAACTCTTACTTTTGTTCAGTGTGATGATTAAATACTGTAGAATGATATTGTTTGATACTTTGAGCCAAAATCAGAATACAATTTTGTTCTCCTTATATTTACATTTTGTAGGCTACTTGAACACTTTCGTTTGCGTAAATCAACCAATAAACACATTGAACTACTTAAATTTTTGCTATTTAACATTACAGCATAGATAGTCTCATCAGGAAAAATGTTGAGATGTCCCATTACTTTAAAGCTCATGAGCATTTCTTAAGGTTGAAGGAAGGTATTCAACAGTAAACCCACATCATAAGACTTAAGTCTCTCCTATTAAAACAAAACTGCCTATGTGTTCAGAGACGATAAACTAAGAATCTGTGAGACTACCTAGTTCTTGTTTGCGATGCTTTTCCCAAACCTAGTATCCTTGATTTCATAACAAGAATAAATAATTTTTTTATGAGAAAAGTTTCACGACTCTAATCTTGCTAAGGTTCATGTGGTGGATTTCAGACCACTATAGAGCAGAGTATATGGCTGATTGAAATACTAATTGTTCGGTCACTCACAAGATTTATAGAGCAAAGAAGGTGGGCCAGACTAAGCTGAGAGCTGGCGGTGACGTCACACTAGACCAGGCTGCTCGCGCGCCGCACCGTGCCTATCTCTGGTCGGAATTGCCCAATTGAACAGTAAGAGACAGAAAACATTGCCATCCTCAATGATTTACTTTCAAAAGAAAAGTGGGACTCTGATTGACTCCATCTGTGGAGCCGCAGTTCAAAATTCTCGACGATGGTCTGAATTTCCAAACAAATCTCTGCTGCCCTACAAAAACGATAAAAGTTGGTTAGATTAAAATTATAAAAAAAATAATGGATCATCAAAGGAATCCTGATTTCTAGAGAAAAAATCTAAATTTTCTCCTAAATTAACTTCTAAATTAAAAACAAAATTATGGGTTTATATTAACTGTAATAATGAATAGAAGTTCTAGAAAAAAATTGCTAAATATCTTTTTAATACAGCATCTAATGTTATTCCATATCTAGTTGTACTTATGTATTCATCATTTGACATTGTTAAATTTAATTTATCTTTTAAAAAGTCAAATAATGGTTTTCACGTTTCTTCAGCAATATTTGTACTAAAATCGGTTTTTTCGAAATTAATTTTTAAGTGAATGCTAGACAAGGTCCAATGTAATTGATTAAAGGCTATAATTAGAATCAACAGAGAGATTAATTTTTTCAGGATTAAATTACAGTACGGCTTTGTTAGCTAGAAAAGATCTAATGAATAAATTATTGTTCCTTTTAAATCTCATCAGGAGGAAACGAGTAGTGAACTGGAATAGGAATTAATATTAACCGTGCTGAAATTCAATTTAGAATAAGCTTTAAATGCTGCTATTAAATTATTCAGTAGTTAACCAGTTTTACGTTTAATTCAATAATAAACAAATTAGTAGTTCGTAGGTTTATTCAAACCAGTATTTTACCATATATTTAAGTCTTTTTGCAACGATTGTTTGTCGTTGACAGTTTTATAGTGTATTACAGTCAACATAGCTACTAATAGCAGAGAATGAATTTATACAGATTTTAAATAGAAGCTTATATAACCTAACCTGAAAAAACCATAGCCAAGGGAAGTCTACAAAAGTTTGGATGGATCCAGACGATGCGATATTGCGAACAACATTTATATCACAACTGATGAGACAATGAGACTGCCACTTCACATATTTATATCACAACTGATGAGACAATGAGACTGCCACTTCACATATTTATAGGTATATCTGATGTTAAAACGATGTAAAAGTTTGTTTTGGACTTGTCTCACCGATTTTTCTTTGATCTCTTCAGTCGAACATTACTCCAGATTACATGAGTCAAGTCTTAGACAGCGTAAGATACCAGACATGCATTGAAAAGGAAGGTGAACTGGAGCTAAAATCAACATTTCGGTTTGTTTAAGTTTCGGTAAATCTGTTATTCTACTTTGAAAGCATGGGCAAAACACACACCTATAGCCCACCAAAGAAGTAGTCACTTCAACACGGAGGGACTGTAACATCTCATAGCACGCCTGGATAACCACTGAACTAAACGAAGGACCTAGAAGGTCGAAATCACACATTAAGTGTATTTCTTTCTTAATATTAACCATTAATTGTGTTTAAAATCTCATACTACTTGAAAAATTAAGGTCGCTTAGCATCCAAGGCGTCCCTACCTTGTTGCTTAGTTTATTTTTAAGTCGCAGATCTTAACTTGTCCAAATTTCAAACCATGTTTTTAATAAAATTAAAACTATTTATCTGGTCCCCCAAGGATCCATTCTCAGTCATATACACTTCCTGCTCTATATCAATGACACAGAACCATCACTACCACACTAAGAATCGTGCAGTATGCTGATGATGTAACTCTTTGTTTAAATTAAACTACAAAATCAGTTTTAGAACAAAAAGGCTTTGTAGCAGTAAACAGTTGTGTCCAGCATTTTATAGCCTTAATCTAAAAACAAAGTCTTCAAAATTCCATGTTTTATATTTTATTTGCCCTAGAAAGACGTTTTACAATTTAAGAACATAATCTTTGTACGACTGCACCACTGACCATAGCAAGTGCTACAGCTATTCCTGATGGTAGTTTCGATATGCACGTGATATGGTAACATGACTCTAATTCATAGTAATCATTGAAGCAGGAAAACATTACAGAATATCGTGAACTTGTCAGTTGTCCCAGTACATTAAAACTAATGTGAGATACAGATTGACACTATAAGAGTCTCAACGGAGTATCACTGCAACACATAATCTACAGTTGAAAATAGTGAAATACTATACATATACATTTACATTTAATTGTCTTCGTTTTGTTTAATTAATTCTGTTAAAATATCACAGAACTAAAAGTTCGTTGAGGTAATAAGATGTCGAGGAGAATATTGTGATATTACTCATATGCATAGCAACATTTCACTCTGAGTATACCCACTATGTGTCAAGAAGTTTTGATGAAATGTCAGTTTCCCTAGGGAGATACACAGCTTCTGGCGACATCACCCTTAATTCAGGTTCCACCATACTTGCATAAACTTCAAAGAAGGCTGCCACTCATACTAAAATCAGCATTAGCCATTTGTAATATAAAATGAAAATAAATAAGATATACAGGTACAGCACCACTATCAAGTCTTGCTTTAAAACAATCCTACATTTTTCAGCCATACTGAATTGTTTATATCAACTGTAACCAGTGATCCACGTGTTACATTTGCAGCAACGAAATTTGAGTCAACTGTCACAGAGTACTCGATTGAAAATTTTAGTTGGTTTATTTATTTTGAAATATTAATTCAGAATATTGTAAATGGTACATATAAAACATATTGAGTAATCTTTTGTTTAGTTTAAACATTGATAATAGGGTTCAAAAAATGAGAATATTTTGAGATTTTTGCAGACATTTATAATTGTTAATTGTATAAAATAACAATGAGATTTTCAATATAAGTAGGTCTAACTACTTTATTTTTTCAAATAGCACTAACTAAAATTTAAAAATGTTAGAAAATCAAGAGGTGTGGCATGGTTAAGCAACAAAATTAGTAAAGTATAAATCAAATTCATCGCCTGGCAAAATACGATACAAAAGTTGTCTACATATGGTGACATGTCTGAACCCACCGTGAATTGAGGAAATGAGTACGTCAGCTTTAATAGCTGAAACTATAATTCTATTGATTTGTATTTGGTGCTTTAAAGAAAAGCTGAGCTTTGATATTTCATTATCATTTTCTTAATCCATGAACTCATGATCCACCCATTGGTATGATCACACTACAAGCTTTGGGTTAAAAGTTTGAACGATTTCGGGTACAAGGTACAGATAAAACTTACTTGTGAGTTTACCTTCATAATTGTTGTGGTTTTGATAACAAATACAAAACAGGAAATTCTTATTGTATTGATTTTATAACCGACTAACCAGTCAGTTATTTTTCTCGTTATTCGGTTATTTTAGTCGAATGAATAACTGATTACCTTTTTAATTCAATCCACATTTTAGTACATAATTTCAGAGTTTATTTACAGATAACAATTACACCTAAACAATTAACCTAATGCTCTGCTTAACTTACTCTCAATATAACGCATTTCATTTTTGTATTTAAACAAAAACACTATTATTCACGAAACACCTTAATCATAACACCTACACAATTATTTTATTTATGTCTTATAAAAAAGTCATACATTTGATGTTTGATAAAAGAAGATATTCTATTGGAGATAAGTAGGTAATGTTTGCAATATAGCATAAATAAATAAAAATTAAAACTTGTCTTCAATTATTGTTTTTGAGATTTATTTCATGACATTTTAACTTTTTCAAATCAATTTACAGCTGAGTACATTACAAGAAAACTAAATTGGTAAGTTATAAAGAAATTCTTAATATAATATACAAGTTAATGTAATAAAAAAGTTATTATATAATATAAATAGAATAAGTAAGTTATGAGTTTCATTATTTATGTTAAAACATATAAAAGAGATTAATGTATCATTATTGAAATAAAAATTACTTAGGACCAAGATGAAACAATAGTTGGATTAGAAAATAAATTTTGTTTATTCATAAATTTAAGTTGAGATTTTTTTCGGTGATATTTAAAGTTAAACCGCTAATAACTAATGTTATACCATACATGAAATATAATACTGTTAAAAAGTATTGTTAAACAATTATTATCAATCCTCCGACTTTTTTTTAAACGAAATAAAACTGGTTTGTTCACTTTTGTTAGTTACGTTATTCGAGGACCCATTGAAGAATACATAGAATTTTACACACTTTTTGAACAATGACATTGTACGCTGCGTGGGGACTGATGCTGCACAATTGAATGCATGTATCACCTTAGCTCAGACAGCCTGTTTATACTCTCATAAACCCTGCTTCTGAATACTGCACCAACATTGGAGATCGCACTTCAGGCACGTAGCATCAGCCACCACACGTGTTCTTACACATCGTGGTTGATTTCAGTTCCAGTAATAAGCACAGTATTCTAAGTTCGCATTCAAACAATTGAAATTTTAAATCGTTGGATGCATATGGAATAAATTAGAGTTAAATGTGACAAATAAAAATGGTAGAAGATTATCAAATACAACCAAAACGAATAATCCTTATTGGATAACTATACCATATCGATAAATCCATTATGAGTATAAGTATACGCCTATTTTTGGTATACATTAAATTTGTGTTGCTGTGCTGTCAGGTAGCTTAATGCCACAATATAAAAATCACAATTTATCATTAAGAAGATTATCCTTATTTAACGAAGTAATATATTTTAAGTTAGTTACTCTGAATCACGAAAGATTAATTATTATAATTTGATATGCAAAAGATGCTATTATATTTATTAAATCAGTTATATGGATTAACAAATGATAACCATTATGAGAATGGCTTTGCAACATTTCAGGAATGGTTCAAAAGTGATTCATTAAAAAACGTTTTATGATATATTTTAGTTACTAGCCATGTAACTCATTTAAGGTTTTCAGACCACTATACGCGTACGATTTGTTTTTGAGCAGATAATTCTGCTTTGCTTCGACTGCCTAAGGTCAGTGACCATAATTGTTAGGAATATGTGTTGTGGATAACGTTAGGGTTATGCTACTAGATTGTAATATGTGGGCGGACGAAGTAACCAAAGAGCCTTCTGACTTTGTTTTTATTGTAGCTTTTTATAAGTAATAACAATTTCAAGAACTGTTTAAATCATATTAAAGTCCTTTTATACCGGGTGTCCGAAAAGTCCCACCCCTCCTTCTAACTTTTGAACGGAATTAAACAAACCAATATCCTTTGGGGGGTACTTATATAATGACAAATGATGATTTTTGAGCTACATGAGAACTTTGCCCCTTAACCCAAAATGGGGGGTTGGGGGTCAAAAATTTTAAATGCATACCCACATCAAATGACATTTCATTTTAAAGGTTTTTATAAAAGAAGAACAATACCCCAGACTAAAGGTCTGTATCTCAATACAGTACGAAACAACGGCTTGTCAAAATTTTATTGAAAAGTTACGATAAAAAACACTATTTTTCTTAACTCATTTGTTCAGACTTATTCTTAATACTAAGTAGTGCCAAATTAAACAACTAATTAAACTTACCGTTGAAATCTTACCTCAACCTTTTTTAAGCTCAAAGTAAATGCTCAAAATGACCCCCATTTACTTCTTGGCAAAAATAAAGTCTTGATTGAAATACAAACCAACTTGATAAACACCATTAAAAAAATTTAAATAGTATTTGAGAGTAATTTAAACACAGATTACTTTGTGATTCTATATGCATGGTTATTTCATATAAGATATTTTTAAAAGAGTTTTTAGCCTTGGGCAATAAGAAATAATTAGTATTCAGAGGAACGCTGCAATTACAAAAGGTAGCTACGTTCATCTAGACCGTTCTAGACTGGAAACAATAAGAACCTCCTTGTGAACCCGACTGATCATTCATAAAGATAGCACCTTCTTTATCCAGAAGCGTAAGGAAGTTACCGTGGATATTGCAGAAGTTTTTACCTGATAAAATCAAATATTTTTCAAACGCTTTGACAATTTTACATTAGCAAATTTAATATTATCAATTTCAATGTTACTGGTCTCGAATAACAGACGGCACAGCGGAAAACAACTTTTAGATACTTAAAAAACCTTTATTCCCACATCCTGTATTTTCTTAACCTTAAATAAGCAGAAATACTTGATAAATTTCATATTATTTGAAAAATGTATATAGGTTACTGTTTTTATCTACAACGTAGTCTTGGAGAATAAATAGTTATTTTTAAGCAACAAAATTTAAGAAAAAGTATGATTTCCCATACTAATGTGTTAGGATATTAGGAAATTAGAACCAGTTTCTTAGATGACATAGTCTTCTTGCAATGGTTCAAGCTGCTGTTTAAAATTGACGTACGTAGTGGAAGTTATTAATTTTTATAGTAAAAGTAAGCAATTAATCTGTAATTTAGATGTACATTGTAAATTCAGTTAACTTAATATACTCGTACTAATAAGGCCATTGCGACTTTGGTACCTGCGGTTCTAACTTGGCAGAAACCTTTATGTTGGTGTCTAGCTGTTTAAAAACATTGTTAAAATCTGTGATAGTCATTAGAATAAGTAACAATTTTTTCACCTTAACTATTCCCACTACATCAGGCCCATAATCTCATGAGTTTAAACACACACACACACACACACACACACACACACACACACACACACACACACACACACACACACACACACACACACACACACACACACACCACACACACACACACACACACACACACACACACACACACACACACGTTTGAACTCAGTTTATCATGTTGATTTCACATGTGAGTTTTAGTTTTTTGTATTTGATATTTTTCGTTTATTTTCATATAGTAAATGGTTTAAATATCTTTCATAACAAAGGACATAATAAAATAATACAGGACAACAATATAACCTCTCAACCTAAAAAAGGAAAAAACAAGTATTTCTGTAGTGCAAGCCAATTACAACGGTTGGTGTACTAAGTGTGGACAGACTCATAATATAACAGCCTTAGTATAAACTTATATCAACCAACACTGTACATAATTTTTTAATTGATTTTTATTTCATTTTTATTTATACATAATTTTGATAAGTTTACTTGAAGATTGATTCTAATGAAATGCAGTGCACAATTAGTAGAATCATGAAACTTTTGACGCGCTAAATTTCCTTATGAGCTTCCTCTGATATAGAGAGTGGTGATATCGGCATACTAGACGAGTTCTCCGTGTGATATTGACGAATCAACGTCGTTAACAATGATCCGGAAATTAATTAGACTGAATATTGAGCTCTGAGGGACTCTGTACCTCAGTTTAGTAGGTTTAAAAAGCTGATTTCAAATTTGGATGACTTGATTTCTATAGCTTAACAATTAAATCAGAATCACACATGTAAGTGTGTTACTTGACAGTTTTGAGCGTTCTTGTGTAAGCGGTCGACTGTGTTGACTACAAAATCTTGTGTGACAAATTGGGATCATATGGCATCCAAGACGTGCCACTTCTATGCCTCATAATTTTAAAGCTATAGAACTCAAGCCATGGCCACTGTTTTCAATTTTAAAATCTTCTCATGCTATGAAACTAGAATTGGATGGAAAAATCAGGATCAAACCTTTATTTTTAAGTGATTTATCTAGACCAACTGAGAGTAACTCTAACATTGAAATTAACTTTAATAATGTGTGTTTATTGAAAATGATGAATAAGAGTTCCGAAGTTATTATTTGTTAGTACGAATCTAATATGCTCAACAGGATAGGGCTACTATCGGGAAACCGGAATGAAACAATGTATCAAAATAATAAACTAGATTGAAGACCACAAGAATACAAACAATAAGATAGAAAAAGAAAATCATATATGCATCTTTCATTAATGTTTATTGCATAAAATTGGGTTTCCAAACATAAATATAACGCAGATTAGCTCCAATATTACATAAACTCCTCTTTTGGTATTTACGACTGATGGTTACCTTATACATAACGTGTGTATTCTGGTTGTAAGATGAGCGAAATTCTTAATGAGGTTTATGGAAATATTAGCCCTAAGCTCTTTAAAGGAGAATGTCAAATTAGTTTATTTTAAAGTTCGCCTGGTGCTTTGTAAGTAGCTTCGTGAACGTTTAAAACACTTTAAAAATATATCTCAGGACTAGAGACATTATATTAACAAATTAGGAAAATACAAAAGGTTAAATCATGCTCAGTTATTTCTCGGCTTAGTAATTTAAATGAAAGAATCTTAATTCTAATATCGTTAAGTAAATGAAGTGACGGGTTAGAGGACGTAGTGTCTGGTGATCAGGAGAGTAACGGGACGTAATGCGATTAGTGACGGCTGGAGTCAGCTGATTGTACGGCCGTGTTGACAGCTACACAGCACGCTGTTGATTTACCAGTAAATGCAATGCAGCGACAACGTTGTTGATCGCTGAGTACATGAAATAGTAAACAATTGTATTCAAATACAGAGGTATATAAATTTGTTGTGTTGAAACTAGTATATTTATCGTATAATGAATCACAAAAATAGAAATGTTTACATGTATTATAACATTTTAGTTCTTTACACCAGACCTGATCATCTATTCATAGAAATATCAAATTGTGTACATTGAAATCATATTACGCTTTTAAAATTTTTTAAAATTTGCAGTTTATTACAATAATAGAACTATAACTAATTAGAAACTGTTTAAAATACATTGACTTACAAAATAATATTTTAAAAGAATTTAAAAGTAAGGATTACTGTAAAGGCTGGAGTCCATTACAGGTTACCGAACATAGGTTTATAAGTAATATAATATTTTAGTTGTGTGCACCATATATAATCATCTATTCATAGAAATATCAAATTATGCAGATTTCAGTGACATCAGGCTTTGAAAACTTATGCCAGACGAGAGTCACTGCCCTAAAGTAACTGTAATAGCCGAAGTAGCTATCTCATCTCATTTCAAAGTTTATCTCATCTGTTTAAACCTCGGGCGTGAACAATTCAGTGCGTTTTGATACTTTCAAGCATATTCTTCAGTGCCTGGATTAGTGTTATTAAAATCTCTGACATTGTGAAAATAGTAACTTGCGTAGTATCCGAGGGTAGGAATTCTTAATAGTTTATTTTTGAGTCGTTTCAATTTTATTATTAATAATTTTACTCTTCCTTGACTGTAAAGTATTTATTTCAATTAGTGCATGACATTTATTAAGTTCATGTTTATAATTAGTATAACAAGATTTGACACACATCATGGCTTTTGTGGTTCCTGATTTATGCGTATCATAATGCTCTAGTATGATTCATTTATTCGAAACGTAATGTTACTGATTTTGTATCACTAAACGATGACAAATATCATAAAAAATCACACACTCAAAAACACAGTATCCTTAGTCTAAAACAAACTACGCACTAAGAACTGACTCGTTTGACACGAAATGAATTATTTAATGGTTACGGATGTTACGAAGCACTCACTATATATTTATTTGTGAAAATGATAAATACATATATTATTCAGTTAATGAGAGAATATTTAAGAGCCAATGACACAGAGCGCAGGGGTAGCTAGATAGATTTTAGGGTTTAGGAAGAGTTGGTAATACCGGAAGGAAGACAAAGTGTTACATAGAAAGAAGTAATAAATTTCCAACTTGTGTCGGGTGTGGATTGTGAGAATAGGATTTCGTAGTAAAATATATCTTTCTATATGTATAAAATTTGTTATGTATACAAAGTAAACATTAAATTATTATTATTCCTAGTTGGCCTTGACAGCAATATTTAATGAAATAGATGAATATGTATATAAGTTATATTTAAAAGACATAGTGACCGATAACATTCGTCTTAAAACATACTGAGGGTGATCTTTTGAGTGTT
Organism: Homalodisca vitripennis; assembly: GCF_021130785.1. NCBI lineage: Eukaryota > Metazoa > Arthropoda > Insecta > Hemiptera > Cicadellidae > Homalodisca > Homalodisca vitripennis. The sequence continues at coordinate 96,953,008 of NC_060215.1, forward strand.
TTGAGCATTAGTTCTCCTCTTAACTTCTCCTCTAAGCTTTTCGAGAGGGTTTGTGTGTATTTTATATTTATTTTGTTGTCATAATCTTGTCTAAAATAATTTGTTCTAGTAACTAAAACAGATTCATACATGAGATTGATGATCATTGATAAATAAGTTTAAAACTAATTATAGGTTTAAAGTCAACTAATTGGTTATAAAAGAACATGGTTACATTTTAAAACTTTCACTCCTATTTATTTTCATGATCCTACTCATTCATGAATCTTACCAATAACTCTTTATCAATCGAAACCCAACCTATAGAATTCATGTAGAGCTCACAAAATGTATCTATAACACCCCTGGTGCTTAAGATTGCAGCACAGAAACCTAGGGCTTTATCCGTAATTAGTATCATTCCATAGCTCAATTACCGTTTTAGTTTAAATTTTAAAAAAGTGTTCGTTTACTAGATGTTTGCTTGAAATAAGCTGATGAATTTATATATTTAATATTATATTTAATTATATTTAAATTGGACAGCTCTTGTACTTTTACTGACGATACGATATTTGTATTCTATTTATTAGACAGGTTATTTTCATATAACTGTGTACTTATAAATGTAATAAAACTCAATTAAAATATGAAGTTCTCTAATAATACCACTGCAAAAGAGTAAATAATAGAAAAAAGTAACCTGAAATGTTATATACACACCACAAAATTTTGTGGTAACTATGTAATAACTATAGGTTTCGAATTTATGAATATTATTATTTTAGTGATGTTTATCCAGAAAATATAAGTTTTTCATGTACTCCTTTTTTGAATATTCAACATTAATTTTAGTTTTCCTACGAATTTGCTGTTTTTATTACGAATTTTTTAGAATTTATTTTATAACAAGAAAAAAGTATACAACATTTTTGTCTCTAACCATTAAATAAAACTATGTATGGTTTCTTTTAATAATGCAGGGCCATAAACCCACTAATGCGTTAGTGGTGGGGAAGTAGTTAACATGGATTGAATTATGAGACTGTTTTAGTAGAGGAGCCAGGTGGGTTAATGCTTTGGAGACAAGGTCATTATATTACATGTGAGATGGATGATACAGGGATATACAGTGGCAATCACACCAGAAAGAGAATCATACTGGAGAGGACTGCTTTACCCAACGAGGAAGTTTATTGCTTTTAATTTCCGAAGAGAAATAGTAAATATTTTACAACCAAGGGAACGTTTATCATGGGACTTCTATTAATATTTTATAATCCTCGCCCAAAACTATAGTCATCCTTAATATAGGATTTCGCAACACATAACCTCTGTGACCCGACAGGAAAACAGGATTGATGCAGAGAAACGCGTATAAGTAAAGTAGAACAACAACGAGACTTATACAGCAAGCACCGGAATATACAGGATTGGATTGTTGAAAACTTCACAATAAATTACCATATATTCCCTCTTTTCTACCTTAATTGCGAAACACCATCGAGCACTTCGTACCGTGCAGCTGGGGTAGACAAATGTTGGATGCAAGTTAACAGTGTATTGAAGTTAGAGTTAAAGTAAATTTATTATCAGCAGAGTTTTTACAGACATAATGGCGAGAAACACGCAAAGGCCATTACGGCTTTCAGCAGCTTCCATTCGGTCATTAACTGCAGCTTGGTCATTACGTCTCCAGTTTTGGCTGGTTGATTATTTCGTGGTTTAGCAGTGAAAACCGCTAATAAATTATTTTTGAAGTACAGATAAGTTGGAAGTACTTTATGCAACGTATAATATATGTGTCTGTGTAAACATTTGTTAACTCTACTATTTTCTCTAGTGCCACAAATGAGAAATAAAAATATATTTAGCTATATAAATGTTACTTAACTGACATTTCGATATAACAAGGTAATTAGCCTTCGTAGTCAAGTAATATTCACACTATAAAATTTGTTTCTATTAATAGGTAATTGAAATACTACTTACATCCACATAATACTCAGTATATGACATATCTGTTCATATAATACAATTTATAAAAAATACGCTTTTTTGCTAAAAAATGTTGTATGTCATGATAAATTTAATTAAAATATCTTTATTTTGTAATTTTTACAAATATAACTCAACTAGTAGATTTAATTGATATTTAGTGTTGTTGAAGGGAAGAGTGGAATGTTTGGATTGGTTTTTTATTATATATATATTGTTTAATAATACACGCACATTGATTTATAAGTATATATTATTTTATATTTGATTCTGTCACAGATGTATTGTCTGGGACTGTATGGACATATTCAGGATTCCCGAACATCAAATTGTTCTCGAATTTTATGACGACTAAGCCCAATCTTGTAAATATTTCCATAGTGCATGATTCAGTTACGTTTTTTGTCGGTACTTTCTACTGAAAATTTATCAAACATTCATACATATATTTTCATGAATACAATTATTCTGAAATTGGTCATGCATTCGTTGGACGGAAACTACAAGCTCTTATTAACCGACGACGATGGCTCCGTTGCAGCACACACATAGGCCAGTTTCAACCAATAAAACGAACGAACAATAAACGACGTTTGCAAAGCTCCTTTGCTATTCCCAGTTATTAAATTGAAGACTAATAATGATTAATTCAGTTTCGTTTTCCCAAATGGTGTTATGGGAGCCTACACGGTTGTAGTTATTTTTTATTGTCTTGTATATATTTTATCCTCAATTGCTATTGTGCTATTCCCAGTTATTAAATTGAAGACTAATAATGATTAATTAAGTTTCGTTCTCTCAAATGGTGTTAAGGGAGCCTACACAATTGCAGTATTTTTTATTGTCTTGTATATATTTAATCCTCAATTGATATTGAAATCGTTGAGGTTGAGTTGTAGAAAGGACTTGACAGCCCAACACCGCCTGTTTAATAGAGGCATTTTTTTGTATTTTCCGTAGCCTTTTGGTAGACCATATACATTCATTCAACGGAAAGTTTATTTTTTTAAGTTTAATAAAGGATAATTGATTCGGGGACTAAGGTTATAATTTGAACGGTGGCTTAAGTTGATTGCGGGAAGAAAGGTAACCAGTTCGATAGCTATATTTGTACTCGTATTAATAATTTTATAATTTAAGTATTGCAACTACCTTCAATATTACATTTTATGAACATGACACACGTTATATAAGTATCTCTTATTATACAGTAGTTTTAACACAAGTTAGCTGCAACTGTTATATCTTCTGCACAATTACAATTTGTGGTCAACATTGATCGCTCAGGACTAATCAAGTCTCCAGAGGCTTTGATTGGAACCACTAAGTCTTCATTACACCACCACTTAATGAATTGTTACGTCTGAAACGCGATGACTACTCGTAATTGATTACTTACTAGTTAAAGGTTACGTTTTGTAATGAACTTTAAAGCTTCTATTAAATGCAATTTTATTGATTAGGGAGACCATCTGGTATTTTCCACTTAAACAAACCTCCTTCAACTTCAATGGTGTCACATATCCTCTGTAAATTTAAAAATTTATAGACGTAATTTTCTTGACGCGCGAATAAAATGATAACCTTTACTTGTGGATATAAAAATAATCACATTGACCAGGCGTCTGAATTATCTAGAGCAGAGTAACTGGGATTAAGATTTCCGGATGTCCTAGATTAACGAAAGTGTTTAATTTATAATGTGATTTGATTTTGTAAGAAGTTCAAAATTACTTCAACTAAACTTCTCGTCATTTACGTTGCTGTGGAGTGAATTATACTAAGCAGAAGGATATGTTAAAAAGTTGAATAATTTTATAATAGGTTCAAATGGCCAGTTTTGTAGATTGCCATGTGTTTATGTTAAACAAATAAAAAGTGTATCTAAAATAAATATAATATTTATTATTAATTTATATAATTGATTCTTCTACCGATGAGACGTATATATAGATAATGCGTCCATAAAGTATGCAATATATAAAGATTCTCCAGGATGATCCACAATTAGTTATTACCAAATTCACCGATACAAAATTTTAATCAAATATATCTTCCTTACACAAAATTCCCTCCTGTGATATATTTAAATTACCATTAAATATTTGGAATAATATAATACAAGGATATTAAATATATAGCTAATGAAAATGTAGCATGTAAAAAGACCGACGTAGTAGGAAATAAACATAATGTTAACGTAGTTATTATATTTTGTTTAAATTTTTTGAATGAACAATTAACCTTGATAGCCTGATTCCTCGGTAATTGGATAAAGTTCCCGAATGAGTTTTTGTATAGCCCTTTTTCAGCATTGTTATAGGTTTTGTGGCTTCCGTGTCCACCTTTTGACTCTATAAATGTTTATGAGACTCACGTGGCAGTTTCCATTCCCATAGTTCGGTGTGCGATCCAGTTAGACTAAACATACCCATCGGCACCTCCTACTCTGTCGTGACTATGATATCTGTTGAACCTCTTAGTAAAGATATTAAGATTGAATATCAAACCCATCGTATGGCGATGCAGATGTTTTTCCAGCAAAAAATATTTTATTAGAGTGTTCCGCTCACATTATCAACAAGAAATGATTATTTAACGGTGCTCTCTAAGTGAATTTGGATTCCTCCACCTTTTGTATCCGTCTCTAATTCACCGTTTTGTGGTTTAGAATGTGGGCACCCACTTTTTCAGTAGTATAGAGCTTTACCTACTATGGTCAGCTTAGGTGTAAAGAAATATGTGATTAGACCTATGTAGAGAACAGTATTTTGGATGGTCTTTACCACGATTGAATTCTGGAATTTTTAATGATTATTAATGCTCCTTATAAAGATTTGTAAAACCTTAATCATCTTATAGAGTATTCCAAGCGTACACTGAAATTGACGAAGACTGTCCAGCGTAGTGTTCCCTATGGGGGACTTGTTAGAGGCAGCAGTCCAAGATCTAGCTGTGGTGGTTGGATAATTTCCGTCAGTCATCATAATGGAGTGCCATGTATTAAGATCATTGACCAGTTACAAGCTGTCTGATACCAAATTTAGGTAATGTATATGCTAAAAATAATTGGACATTGTAAGTCCATTTGCGTTTTAATATTTTTCTCCTCTTTTTCAATGTTAAAGTAAGGTACAGCTAAAAATGTGGGACCGCTTAGCGAGTGCGTGAGTGTTTCTGTGCGTTCCTGCTATCCACATCTTACCACACTATCCTCGCGTCTTCCCTCCTTACTCTGGCCTTTACTATATAGTATTGGATAAAAAGGGTGAAATATTTTTATACACATGTTAAAACTGTTGTACATTTAACAGTTTTAAAATGTAATGCTTTGATTTGTTAACTGAGAATCCTGTACACGTTTTTATCCTCGTTTTTTTGTACATGTGTTTGACATAAAATGTATAAAAAAAGAATACGAGATATATGTTCATACATTTATTAGACGAAACTGTAAACATATATGGTAATTTAAAGTAAAAAAGGAAACGTAATCTTTACCTTATTCTTATTTAGTTTTTGAGCTTTTATGGATATTTTATGGATTAAATTGCTGAATTATTTAAATAAAATTAATAAATAGTGAATACACGATAAATTACACCGCTAATAATTAGTATATAAAGTGCAATTTTTACTGCCAAGTTTCACGTCTAGCAACAAGAGAAACGACCTTTTACAGACCTCCACCCTTAATGAAAAGTAAACTGTATTACCCACATATACCAATCATAGATCAACGTTTGTGTTTATATGAACGTAAGAAGTGATCAATCAAAGGGATGGAACATCACCAAACTACTATATCATCTTCAGCTCTATCTAATTAACTCTGCCATCGAGTCCATTAACTGATGAATAGAAGTAATAACCATTAAGGACAGTTACATCCCATTCTGAGGTTTAAACTCTATAATGGATTGTCATATTGAAGCACCGTTTATGTATTTGAGTACTTCTTGTTATATTTAAGCTAAGTGTGGCTAGAGTTAGTTCTGTTGTTGCATTATTTAAGACGACGGATAAAATTCTATAATACCATCATATTGTATTAAAACATTTTGATGGCATATTGACTACTTTAGTTTCTTTTATAACAATTCAAAGCCAGAAACGTAAAACAATAAATTCTAAGACTAATGAGGGTTAGCTTTGCACTGTTTGGAACACAGCCGTGAAACCTCATCAGTATGTACATGCACAATTAATCAAAAGACACTAAATTCTCTTCGACAGAGATTTACATTTGATGAATAGTCAGTTGCTTGCATGAGATTGAGAGTGTACGATTGTGACTAAGCTTGGTTTCTAGGGATAACTGTAAGCCATTGCAATTCCCCTTACGTATTGTTCTGAGTTTTCAACAATTATGTCTACGTATTGGGCGGGACACAGTTGATAAGAAAACTGTTAAATACTTCAGTTAGTGCATTATACTTTAGTTGTGAGGATAACGGTAGTTTATGAATCTTTATCGTTATTCAATATATAAAGTTTGCTATGTAATGTTTTTTGTAAATAGTAAATAAGTATGCTTATTCATAATTTGAGCTAATAGTAATTTAGATTACTTAAGGTTTTGTTTATAAACTCCGTTTGCTACAGAAATTTGACTAGCCATATTAATGGGTGTTAAAACCCAATCAGAAACTTATTTTTAATCACACTATCTCATTAGTGTAAAATGTTGTCCATCTGATTAAGATCGTTTGTTAATTTTCATATCATATTAGATTTAATTGTAGCATAATTTTAAGGGTTATTAATTTAACTCCCAGTTTTATTCAGAACACTGTTCCAAGACACTTCCAACTGTTACAGAATTCTCACATATTTGAGTGTTAAGTAACTAGGTATTATTAAATAATATATACATATTATTGCTTTATGCCAAACGTTTTTTGTGTCGAAATTTTCTCGGCCCAATTGTTTATTTAATCAACTTAGTTAATATTCAGGGATAATTTAAGAGCTAATGGGTTTTATATTTTCTTTTACAAATCTGTCTTAAATAGGGATATAAAAATACTACAATACGAAGAGGAGCAGGCTGAGAGCTTTGTTCGTTCATCCACATGTTATTTATACATGTAACGTTGTGGTGGAGAGGGCCGAATCCCATGTTATATAAAGGTAATAATTCATATTATAACAATAACTTTTTCGTTTACAAATTTACATAATTATTAGATTTCTTAAAAAAAAGTACAATCAGAAAAATGTGATCTTTCAACTTTTTAAACAGAACAAGAGTCTAAAACATATACTTCAATTGCGCGTTGAAACAAGGAAACGTTATTACTTTAAACTATACTATGAAATTGCCAGTTAACAAACTAAACTAAAAGTTTGTCTTTTCCAACTATAGAAGATGTTCGTGTATTGTTATTGGTTTTTAGTTACACAACATTGGCTGACAGTTGTCAGCTTGATTTCCCCTCCAACAACAATTGTTCTCTAAAATTTATGAGCGTGTAGATTTTATTGTCATGTTGATTAATTTTGTGGTTTATTAACAATCAAAGTTGGTGTTCTTGCCTACTTACTTTGTTTGTGATTTTACCATTAAGATTACATTTTACTTCAAAACATTGTCCTATATGAATGATTTAACGAACTGATACCTAGCTACGCAAATTAATGAATGTTGTTAAATATATATGTATATGTATATTCTTTTCCAAGTAGATCAAATTTATTAATAAAAATACTCAGAAAACCCGTGTTTACGTTTTACTTTTCGGGTTCCCACAACCCTTCGTGAGAAACACACTGGTTAGTAAAACAAAAAAACATAATTCAAACCAATAATTATTTATATTAACAAAAGAGAATTATTTTATTAACAAATAAATATCTGAAAACACCTGCCTACAATCAACTGTTTGTTGAATATTAATGTAAATCCTTTTAGGTTGAAGCAATTTTCTAATTTATTGTGATTGTGTTGTATCGCATGTACAATGGTTTCTCATAAAATATGTAATGAAAAACATCAAACCGATGGTTGGTCATTTTAACTCTTAATGAAGTAATGGTTTTCTCAATATAATCTTTAAGACATATTTACAGTTCGGGTAATAAATTATGTTTTTTGTGGTGCAACCAATGCTGCCTTTAATAGGATACTCTTTTACAGTTGCACTACTTTTAAAAGATATGGTATTTATTAAAATATTATAAATGCCGCATCTTGGCTTGTTATAAGTAAACGTAACATTTTATACCATTACTTTTTTAATTCATAGTTTAATATCGATCTAAAGAGCAAGTTTTGTAAATTTTGATGATTTTGAAAAATGACTTTACGGGACTTAGAAAATAAATTTCTTGTTTGAGGGGAGGATAAAACAAAATAAAAAAATACACCTTCTGAATTTATTTTTATTTTTTAAGGCCAAGAGAATATATATATATATATATATATATATATATATATATATATATATATATTATATATGTGTGTGTGTGTGTGTGTGTGTGTGTGTGTGTGTGTGTGTGTGTGTGTGTGTGTGTGTGTGTGTGTGTGTGTGTGTGTGTGTGTGTGTGTGTGTGTGTGTGTGTGTGTGTGTGTGTGTGTGTGTGTGTGTGTGTGTGTATGACTTGTATATTTTGTCAGCATAAAGCTAGAATGTTTTTATTTCATTGCTACACAAAAAAAAGAAAAGTTTAACGAATTTTAGATTGTTGCAAGCGAACAATTAGTCATGAAACAATAGTGATGAGAAATGATAATATACTAAATCTTGATGTTATAGAAAAGCAGTAAACCCGTTTCATATACCTTATATCAGTCACTTAAAGCAGTAATGTGTCTAAGATTTAGAAAGAAGAAAAAGATTGGTTACCCTTTTTTAACTTAACGTGACTACAGCAGTATTGTAGATAAAGGGACAGTAACATCCGTATATTTCACCTAAGCAACGAAACAAGAACATGAGTTATGATATTGGGCTCACTTTTAATCATAAAAAAATACTGTTTAGAAATCTAATCCGGTCAAACTTTATATGAACCGGCGAGATGCTCACAATCAATTTTATATTACTTAATAATAGTTAGTTGTAGAACCCATTAATACAAATATACTGGTATATGAGCTATTAAAGGGCCGAGAGAAATATTAATCCATTCTAATTACACATTAAATTATTTTCACTATTTTGTGTGAAGCGTTATTTTTTTAACGGAATAAACTATTTTATTTTTTGTGTGCTTATACACAAACGATTAAATTGTTATATATTGAATATTTGTAAGCATGTGAGTTGTTAAACTGACTAAAATATGCATAAATAATTATACAGGTACAGTTATATAAGTATAAGTGTCGCCTCTGGAACTCTCTTCCTGATGATATACGTATTATAGAGGGCCGAGCTCGTTTTGGGGCAAAGGTCAAGGACTTGTTGCTGGCCGGTCTGTGGGGGTGACGGGTGGCGGTGCTCGTGGCGTGCTTGTGGTCAGGCTGTGTGTTTGAGAGAATGAATGTAGTAATAACGAGAAATTCTTTAAAAAGTAATCTGTTAATTTAAGTTTTAATTTAACTTTGTTTGAATTTTTCTACATATTAAGCTGATAAATTTTATTTTTAATTATTAAATAGTATGTATATATTTTGGTTAATTTTTAAGCATTTATTTTAATTTAAAATTTGTTATTAGTTAAGATCATTCACTGTACATATATCTGTATATTATGTGAGGTTGAGTGGTAGAGAGGGCTAAATAGCCCTAACTCCGCCTCTTAAATAAAGGCATATTTTCATTTCATTTCATTTCATTTCATTTATTCTAAGTTGCAAATAATAACATATAATTATTTGAAATAGGCTATTATAATACAAGTTTCGAAATATCTAAAGTGATCTTGAACGGAATAATATACCCAGTTCACAAAGCGGCGATTAGGAAACTTTCAAAACGTTTTTACCTCTTTAAGACTGGTATGTAACAAGTTTGCTGCTTAATACTGACCGTGTTCATAAATGTAACTTTTTTATTATGGATTGGATACTGTAAACACTTCTGACTGGTGCAATACGGATGGAGGTCCATATGTATCTAAAACAAACAAGACGTTATTTTATGTTGAAAAGCTTCTTCTGTAGAATAAAAAAATGTCATGCAAAACGTATAATCATCATATGCATTTTTTGGCGTAGTTAATTTTCTACTTATGAGTAAAAAGGGAATGTAATAAAGGAAAACAGAATTAGGTATATAAAAAATAAATGTTTATTTACAAAGCAGTTTCAAATAAGTTATTTCGCTAAAATTTAAATTTGGTTTAACCTTTTACATACATTGACAACAACAGGAATCGATAAAGATTCTTTTACGCGCAGTATCGAATAACAGAATAACTATGAATTAAGTGCTAATTGTGATGCTAACGTAATCATTCATCATGGGTCATAATGCAAATGAAATTAGAAAGAGGTTTAATTAATTTATTACAAGCTTTATTAGTAAGAGGCAAGCAATTAATTATCTAAGGTCATTTGGAGAGCTGTAAGCTTGCCAAACTAACATTTCACTAAACTACAGCCTGCCCTCGCAACTTTGCAACTGTTGGGTAAACAGGCCGTCACGCTGTGATTTACAGGACCTGTTTCTTGTTTCGTGATTCTGTTAATAGCAACGTAACTATTACAGGTCATCACGCACTCGTTTCTTCAAAAGCTACGTTACGTTTATGGAATATTTGACAATTATTTTAGACATCCTTAAGCGATACTAATATTTACAATAATAATAATATTTTTAAGACATAAATTGTACAAGTAATTTTGGAAGTTTTTCTAATTATAATTTTATCAAGATATCTCAGTAAATATTGGGCACTGGCACTTTGAAACAGAAACACATACTCTTGAGGTAAATATTTATGTCAAGAAGCAATTTATAATGTAATGCATTCCAATTTCTGACTGACGTAGAAATCAGGAATCGTTTTTTTTCGTATATTGTCATACAGGGTATTGTCATGTACCGGTCTGTCCGTTGTTCCTGTCCTCTTGAATGTTGTTTTATACACCTGAAGCCATTTATACCTGGATATAGTCAGACCATTGTAGGCCAAGCCGTCTGCAAAAATTGAACTAATACTACGAATCAAATCTTCACCGAGACAAATGCTTTTATTAAGAATCGACATGGAAAAGTGCTTTAAAAGAACGTGTTAAAGATTCTTTTGAGTTTAACATTCAGAGAGAATGGGGACAATCCTGGTGTACTACACAAATAAGCTACAAACAAATAAGGGATGAAAATGTTCTGATTGTTTCTGTTATTATTTTGTTATATACAAAAAAACTGGCTTCAAATCTGTTGACAGGCTTTTCAAAGTGAGACTGAACTGTTACAAGACTGACTTGAATGTGTTAACATAGTTTTGACACTGTGTAAACTGGAACGCTTCGGTGATTGTAAGGTTACTCTGTAACAAAATAATTACACTTATCATAATCCTAATAATATTCGCAAGGGCCCAAACACATTTAAAAATGAACTTCAGTAGCAAATGTTGTTATATGAAATGAACATAGTAGTCTTAATACTGTGAAACTGCAACGCCATTGTTTCAAGTGTTACAACTTAACTATCGTTAGTTTTATGTCAATCTAACTTCTTCTACTTCTTAAGAGATACATCAAAATTATATTTTTAATATACTATTGTAAAGCATCATAAAATCAGCTGATGTTAAGTTGGTTAGGGAATAATAACTGCTTAAGCAACACGTGTGTTTTTAGTAATCTAAGGTTTAAAACTCAACAAAATACTCCCACAAGATTAAGATTCAAAGTTGGGAAGCCCATAGGGCAGAGCACAATAAGCAGTACAGTAATGAAGATATGATTTTAATAGTATAGTTAACGTTATTTATATCGATAATTATTTTGAAAGTTTCATTTATCCGAAACATCTTAAGTAAAATAGTGAAGTATACTTAGCATTGAATAATTTTAAATATTATTAATAATTTTTATTAATAACTTGGTAACAGTGATATTATTCAAACAATATTTATAATATTAAAATAAATTTTCCACTGGAAATTTCGGTAAGCACACAGTCAAAAGCGTCTGAATTATCGGTTAAGACCCCCTCCCCATACGCTGTGCGTATTGGTTTGACGTTACATTTACTTTGTTGGATAGCGTATAGAATTGGGCAGGGGTGTGATACTCTGTGACACACACACACACACACACACACACACACACACACACACACACACACACACACACACACACACACACACAAACACACACTCACTAACTCAACGTTAAAGTGGCGAATCGAATCTGCACTCCAACATCTTTGGAAAGATGGTCCTTAAAAGAGCCATTTGGCACACGACCGTTATTGCTCATTTCCCCCACTTGAGTGGTAGTTCTGGTGCCAATCGCTTTTTCCTCATTTAGCACAGCCATGACACGTGTAACGTGGAGAGTAATGCCGACACGAGCAACTTTGTCACCCTCAGTTGTATGCATTAGCTAAGTATGTACCTTTTTAACTTTTTGTAGACTGGTGTATTTCCAATTAAATATTTATACTGTTTTAAAATAAACTTTTATTTGTCAGACTAAATGAATGAAGTGTGTGGTGACGGACAAACCGCATCGAGATGGCCAAATTTCTGATTTGCCATCTCGACTGTAAAAACACGCAGACCACATACGTAAAATACTGCAGCCTTGTAACGTTGACAGGTTCGACAGTGCAGGAAGAATCTCTGACGGAACATGTTAGTGTACCAAATTCAAGCAAACCTGGTACGGTCTGGTTCAGACCTAGTTCAATAATAAATGGGGAGCTTTAAAAATATCGTGGGTTCAAACCCTTCCTGAGCCGGAATATTTTTATCAGTGCAGTATATCGCAAAGTGTACCAACAGCTTATTTGGGACTTTGGGTCTTTAACTATATATGCATCTGGTTCCGTGGTTATAGTTTTCATTCAACTCCATCAGAACAGAATACTGTAAATTACAGCCATGTCAAAATATTATTCTGCTTACATCACTGGTTTCTTTCGCTCTGACACAAAATAGTATATTATCCTTATTTATGACTGTCTCAAATGAGTAATATTTGTTAATAGTAAAATAAATACACATATCTGATTTATCACTATATCTGACTGTCTGGATAAATTACGAATAAAAACATAGAGACAAACAAGTTGATTCAGATATCAAAGCTTCATACATTTGCTTCAGATATTCCAATAATATTTAAATCTATCATAATCACGTAATTATTTATTGCTTAAAAGGTTGATATGTTGATAAAAATGCTTATTTTAAAATATCAACCTACGGTTTCCGGGAGATCTAAATATATTTATACGCCTTTGTATTATGTATCTCAAGATATGGGGCCTTATGATAAATGTTTTGAAAGCCTAGGAGGAGATCTACACTACCATTAAGAAATAAATCGAGTTATTTTTGAATCTACGAGTTAAAGATGTAGTAAACGTCGGTACTCAAATTAAGCGGTTGGTACTTTCATTAAGAGGAAATGTACACTTAAAGAAAACTACAACTTTTTATTATATTTTATAGTTTAGGTCTTCGTTCAATATAGTTCAATACTTCAATATAAGGTAAAAATAACAATTTTTATTTTAGTTTTTAATAATTTTTTGTCTTTGATATTAAAACGGCACTCAGTGACTAATCATTGTGTATTTAAAATATGCTCCTGTTATTATAAACTCATTGTAGATTTTATTATGCTCTGTTGGGTGCGCGGTTTATGGTTTGTTTTCCCCTCATTTAATCTGTACATTGTCTATATGTTGCTTCTGCTTGTGTTATTGTTTACTTATGCAATTACAAATGTTATATTTTGTAAGTGAACAGTGAGCAGTTTTTTACATGGTAGGATAACAAAATATAACAAGTTGTAGAAGACAAGAACTTTTTGAGGAAAGAAACATGATAACATTCTGTGAAGAACAAAGGAAGGAAATAGGCATATACTTATAAATGATGACAGTAAAAGCTTTGACTCTTCTACAAACCAAAGATTGTGCAAAGCAATTTGACCGAGACCGGATTATAATATCATATATAGCGTGTATAGAGTAGACAAAGCTTGCAAGAAAAGAACTATGCTCAGGAACATGCTTTAGGATACTGAGAAAGAAAAGGAGCAATACTGTGAAGATGGAATGTTTTAAAACATAAGGAATATTAAATTCCCTGCGTGTTTACCGATTTGCCGAAAATCTAACAAAATCTTTCCTTAACACAAATGCTTTTAAAAATAACTAGGAAGTAGTTACACACACACACACAAACACACACACACACACACACACACACACACACACACAACACACAAGTAAAACCCTACTAATGCATTAGTTAAACACAATTATTAGTGTGTCTTTAGTGTATAGTATAGATTTTTGTGCAAAAAATCAGTTTTTGTATGTTTTACACTTTCTGAGATAACGAGTCATTTGCTACTATAACTTAAACATTACGTACATATCCCATAAATCAAAAGTTAATTTTTTTTCTGCTATGACAGGTAATGGCCACTACTATTAGGTTCGCCTATAAGTTTGGAGGTATACTTTTTGTTACAAAGTAAGCAAGATATGTTTAAAATGTGTAATTATGGTTATTATGCATCTGGAGTTTTATATATGGAGTACTAGAAGGAATTTGTACTATTATTTGTTAATTCTAAATACTATTCTTAGATACCTAGGTTTAATTGTACAAAGAGAGAGCTCAGTAGTAATTCATATTACTAGTCGCGTATTTCGATTTTTACTTAGAATTCCAGGTAAAACGATTATCAATAGAATTTGTATTAGTTCTGTTGGCGTAATAATCATTATTCACTATATTAATTTGAAAGTTAAAACTTATTTTAATTATTATTTATACATTAAATTATTAAAATTTTTGATTGCATGATAATTTTACTAACCGTTAACAACCAATTATTCCTATACAAATAGCAATAAGTATGTTTGTAGGGATGTAGAAACTAAAACTCTATAATGTGGAATATTTTGTGAGCTTCTCTAAGACGTTGTACACAGTATGTACTAAGATAGTTTGCCACGCAGTCAAAGTCAAGTGGTGTTCGTGGTCTGCCGCTTAAATGGCTCTCTTCTGAACACATCAACATAGATTAGTAGGCGTCCCAACGCGTTGTGCATATTCAGTAGCGGGCAATAACCGAAGGGAACGCCAGCATAATTGTGTATTACAGAACCTGCTTCGTTGAAAAAGAGAAACGAGGGGTTACTTTATACAAGATATTCAATATGCCAATATATAAAGTATGAAATCTATATAGCAAAAGCCTTGAAAATTATCAGTGACATAAATTTAAAATAAGTCATTAAAAACACATGAATATTAAAACACTAATTGTACAGCAAATACGTAAAATTACGAGACAGTTTAAATTATAAATATATTTTTATGAAAGGCGAGTTATATTATTAAATAATGATCTGTTACAGCTAAATGTTTTTGAATTTCGGAGCAACACATTTTCTGAAGCTTGCCACTTTTTGTACTGTCAAAGCTTGGTGTGTTGGAGAGTAAAGTGAAAGGTGAGGGTTTCATTTACTTTGTGTTTCCAAAGCGATAAAGTGTTTTTGTTTATTTTAGCAGTATTACAAGCAGTGCTGGGAACAACCGAATACACTAGCTGGAATATTGGGTATGTGCTAGAATTACATCTAACGACGCAACGTTAACTTGTGTTAATCATCATAAATGTTTGATTGAAATGGATTGGATTCGTTTCCCACCTGTTCCCATTTGCTCCATTCATTATTCTTCCTTCAACGAAACTCACAAGTAAAAATAATATTTCAATAATTTACGATATCCTCCTGTACTTTTTACATTGTGGAGAACCCTCAATGCAATATTTTATGGTAACAGCAATGAAGTTATTATCCATATAAAGAGCCTCAGAGAATAATGAATGAAGTTCTAGGAAGGTAGCGCTCCCACTGCTCTAATAACACGATAGTGATCACTCTAATGAATGATAAAGTACAACAATCTATTTTGGGTTTGAAAAATATTTTAATGGTAAAGTCATTGGTCTTTCAGATAAGTATCCTTAATACAAAAAACGTTGACTCCATGTGAAGTTACAGGCATTTAATGTTGGAATATTAGGCATTTGGTAATGAGGCTTAAATAAAACATTTGAAGGGAAATATGTGAGATTTGTACAGTATGCACATGGATTATAGCTTGAGGGAGTAAAATGTTTTTATTTATGGACAGATTTAATTTCTGTAAGAGAATTTGGTTTTTTACTATATTTAATTTTTTTTAACCCTTATTCATGACTGAATAACAATATGTTAATTGCGCTACCTTAAACTTCCATAACCCATTTTTTCGGACTATAGTAGGTCATTCTGCCTAGTACAGATTGTAATATTTACTTTAGCCTGACTTGATATAATAAGATAAACTTCCCCCATTTAAATTATGATTCTTGAAAATGTCTTGCTGTTTTGTGCTTCATACCCGCGAATACCTATGTTGTGGGCTTGTATTTCAGGTTTTAATCCAATCCATTAAAATATTACAGGAATGAAGAGAAATGATTTTAACTCTATCTGACACCATAAAATACAAAACATTAAAAACATGAATCAGCAATTTAAATCGATTTAAATAAATTATGTTTGACTGTACTTAAAAATAATAAATTTTTTTTATTTAGTAACGAAAGACTTTTTACTGTTCCGTCACAATTTGAATGACGAGAAATATATTTATGGATAGACCAACCACTGCAAAACCGCTGAGTCAGTATCTTTTATCTGTTGTGAAGTGGCTCAGAGTGTCCCTAGTGGCGATATAAAACTGGTTAACTACTATACTTTTGAATTGGGTTGGGTAACTTTGTAATGGAGCCATTCTTAACAAAGTTTACATAGAAACATATATTGTGAGGTTTAGATAGCTTTGCAATCTATTGAACACTTTTTTCTAAACTGTTTAATTTAATGCTATTAAAATAAATAAAGTATTTAAATTTTAGAAACAAAAACTAACTTGTGGCTTCAAATTTACGGATTAGGTAACGTTGGTACATAAATTTCGGATAGCTACCTATAGGATGCTTCCTATATTATTGAATTATTTGTAGGAATATTTTTATTTTTAATTAAGAGAATTGTAAACTTATATAATAGTTGAATTGTAAGATTGTGAGCCTTCCAGCAGTGCTGAATTTCTTGTCAATTCGGGTTCAAGGAATGCTAGAAGCTTCCTTTTGTATGTAGGTATTGAGCACAGGTTACATGTCTGGGTTGGATAGGTACCATTCAACACAGACATTGTGTTGCTCAATTTTGATTGGCCAATGTTAGCTTGATTAGATGGTGGGAGGGACTTCTAGATCCTTCCGGTGGCTTCAACCACGTTTTCAGGGGATTCTTTGCTGTGTGCTCAGAGAGTGTAGACGTATTAAGGTTTAGCCTACTCTTGCCGTTTTGATTTTTCGGGAAGAAGGTTGAGTTTGTTGAGTTGTAAGATTTAAATTTCTTTTCAAAATTTAAAGTACTGTTTCAATTAAGTAATATATAATAGCCATTTCGGTTACTTGGTGAAGTCTTCTGGAGAAGTGCGAGGTACTGTGAAATTTAGGATTTAATATTGAAATAGAAAATTTACTTGATGATATTTTCCTGTTCAATTTGGTTTAATCAGGAATAATCTAATGAAAAAGAAAGTTTATTTAATCTTCTGAGATTCTATATATATTTAACTAGTTGCTAAATTAAACATTCAAAGCCAAGCGAACAATTCTGGATAATTCAATGATTTGTAAATTGGAAACTTACAGAAAATAAGTAGTTTGAAATTGATAAATTTTTGACTTTAACTGGTTGGACATTGTCTTGGTTCATATATTATATTTTAATATTACCTTAATTTGTTTAATTTTTATTTTGAGAAGAAGTATTGTTTTATTATTTATATCATTTTATATTTGAAGAAGATTATTTTATTTTGAAGTTTAATGAAGATTTTAATTTTGAGTTTCTGTGGAAAACATTAGCACTGAGAACTAGAAGGATACAATTGTTGAATGACTGACTGATTGTTAATTTTAAGACTGGACTTGTAAAGTTTTGATGAGTTATAAATAAGATTTAATTGAGAATAAATTAAAAGTAAAGAAAGATAGCTTGGCGTTGCTGTATTATTGATTTCAAATTTTAATTAAAAAATCACTGTTAATTTATACTGAGGTTAATTATTGAATTCCATTGATCTCTCTTATACTAAAACAAAAATAGTTGTAATTAGTTTATAGTAGATAAGCTTACTATAGACACGTTACACTACCGTAGTAGCTTTTAATATAACACATTCCATAATTGCAGGACACTACTTAATTATGCATTTTTGTAGAGTTTTACTCAATCAGAAAAATATGTAAAACTACAATTATATATTCAGGGTGTACATAAAGTCCTGCACAGGTACAATATTTTCTGAACGATAACAGATAAATCAATACGATTTGGTACATCAACACTACACCTAAAAATCTACTTTTTGAAGGAACTATCAGTTTTCTGTAACATCCCGGACGTCCCGCAAGGAGTCAGAAGGAAATCTTAAATAGGAGCATAGGTTAATATGCACATGATTTTAAAGGGCTTATCTAGCAGAGTTTAATGCCGTAAACCGCACTACAAAATGGCGACTGTTCAAAGGTTTTATTTAAAAAAGATGTTTACTTACCAAATGTTTTCAGAATAAATGTTCTAATTGTCCACCTCCGGTTATTTGACAGTTGGAAAGACGCACATAAAAACTATTAACAGAATTTTGCAGGGCAACTTGAGGAATCGTCTGACATTCTTGTAGTATTCTTTGTCTCAGTTCATTTAAATTTTGAGGCTTTGTTTTGTAGGCGTTGTCCTTAAGGTAACCCCAAACAAAATAGTCTAATGGAGACATATCTGGTGAACGCGCTAGCCATTCTACAGTCCCCCGCCTTCCGATCCACCGTTGCCAAAAAAACAGTGTTTAAATAGGCTCTTACATCAATGTCGTAGTGTGGGGGTGCTCAGTCCTGTTGAAACCAGATATTCTGGAAATGTTCTCCAAACATGTTTCGAAGTGCTGGTGTAATTTCATTTTCCAGCAAACGTTGGTATGATATTGCATTTTAATTTCCTTCAATAAAGAAAGGACCTACCAACTGGGTACCTATCACACGAAGCCAGACATTCACCTTTAGTGGATACTGCGTATGTGCCTCCCGTATCCAGTGAGGATTTTCGCTACTCCAGTAATGGCAATTGTGCCTGTTTACGCTTCCATTCAGCATAAATGAACACTCGTCTGAAAACACAATATTGTATACATCAATTTCGTTGCGATCTATTTTGGCCATCATAGTTTCACAAAATTCTATACGTCGATCGAAATTATCTTCGTTGAGTTCGTGCACCAAATGAACTTTATATGGCTTAAAATTAGACCCTTTCAGAATTTTTTTAACAGACGTAACAGAGATGTCATAAGTTTGTGCTGCTGAGCGTAGGGACTCTTGCAGGTTCTCAATAAATGACTGCAATACATCTAAAGAGTTGTCTTCGGTTGTCGCAATAGCGGGCCTTCCTGACCTTTGACGATCGGAAACACTTCCTGTTTCCATAAAGCGTTGAACAGTTCTCCCCACAGTTGGTCTAGAAATTGGCTGCCTCTCGTGAAAGTAGTCATTAAATAAATGGCATGCTTCCTCGTGTGATCGTCTGTTGTTTCCCCAACTAACCATCATAAGAAGTGTTATACGTTCACGTTCGTCAAGCGACATAGTGTAGTTGAAGAACTACAAGCAATACGACAAACTCTTTTGTACTAAAGCGCACTGATAGAAAGGTTGGACA
The DNA here is from genome assembly GCF_021130785.1 of Homalodisca vitripennis. NCBI lineage: Eukaryota > Metazoa > Arthropoda > Insecta > Hemiptera > Cicadellidae > Homalodisca > Homalodisca vitripennis. The sequence continues at coordinate 96,972,915 of NC_060215.1, forward strand.
GCACTACTAAAACAAAAAAAAACTAGAATAGCCTACTATGAATAGACTGGCTAATAGGAAAGTCCAAACTGCGACCCAAAGATAAGAGCTTTCTAATTGTTACTTTTATCAGGTTTTTCTCATTATCAATATATTAGGACCAAATTTGTAACCCTTGAGGATAAATAACGTCATAATTCACTTCTGTACAACTGACAAGCATAATGTAGTATTTAGCTGCAGTATTCGTTTGGTTGCAGTTTTGCTTTACTGGGGTTATTGCTACTAATAAAATTTAACCAAGTAAAACTTTTCAACAGCCGCCATTTTGTACTGGATCAATCTTTTTGAGTGCGGTTTACGGCATTAAACTCTGCTAGATAAGCCCTTTAAAATCATGTGCATATTAACCTATGCTCCTATTTAAGATTTCCTTCTGACTCCTTGCGGGACGTCCGGGATGTTACAGAAAACTGATAGTTCCTTCAAAAAGTAGATTTTTAGGTGTAGTGTTGATGTACCAAATCGTATTGATTTATCTGTTTATCGTTCAGAAAATATTATACCTGTGCAGGACTTTATGTACACTCTGTATATATATTATATCTATATACAATTTTACATTTAAATATTTCTTACCCTTCATCGCTGTTTAAACAACTACAAACTAAATAAAATTCCTCGTAAAATGTAGTTTCTCACGAGGCATCATGTCATATCGAGGCCTTGTCGGAGTGCAACATGACTGAAAATATCTCATAAAATCTAATAGGAAGTGGTAAGTTTTAGTTAATAAGTTAACTAGAGCAAAAGTTAAAAGGAAGATAAATACAAAATTATGTATTATGATATCATCCTATGGAAACTGAAACTTATTAGCTTGATCTAATTGTAACAACTTTCGGAAAATTCTACTACGAGAGTTTGGTAATTGTAATTCTGCAGTGATGAAATTTTTCTTTTTAAACACTTTAAACATTTAGTCATAATTTTCATCTCTGTGGTAAGCAAAGACTTGACCATAAGTTGCAATTTTCTCTGGACATCCATTTTATCCGTTTACAATCTGCAAAAACTCAAAATTATTAGAAAAGGAATGCACAATAAAAAATCAAACTAGTATGTCTCTTCATGGCACCTTTTACACAGTTGATGGTCTTCCCTGTACGAAGAAATTAACAACAGAGCTTTTTCTTCAAGAGAATCTTTGTGAAAAATAATTCCGCTGTATTTCATTGTATACTAGTAAATTAGAGATCACTATATTTTATTCTTTAAATCTAGGGTTGTTCAATATGTCACAAATATGACTGTTATAAGTAATGTTAACAACGCCTTTAATGCAAGGTTTTCATGCTAAGTTATATACAGCCTGTTTTTAATAAATGACGTGTTTAATTATTTCAACAGCGTAACTGAATAAATTAAGTACCTTGGAATGATGAAGGTGGACATGCAACTATAATTAATTCATGGATAGTGTATCTAACTTCAAATTAGTTTTAACAGTACTCTACTTGCCACAAGAAACAATGTATAAGTGTGAACTATGCGGAGCCAATATTTAATTAATATAGAATACCACTAAACATACGGCTTCGTCATCTCTGATAAGCGCCACCACTTTCAACCGTGTATTTATTATGTAGCTAAATATGAATTATATAAATTAAAATATTTTCGAGCAGTAATTTCAATTATGAAGATTTATATATGTCTTATTATTATTGAGTGAGGTATGATCTTACACTTATTAAGGTTTACGTAGTTTTATTTAATACGTTATTTTCCACCTGAGGAAGAAATCATATAGCAGGCCTCGAATCGTAGTGTTTGTATACGTATTGACGAATATAGTTTGTGTTACATTTCAGTAATAAATAATTTATATTTAACTTGATAATATTATGTTATTAGTCGAAGCTACATTTGTAATTCCTAACAAAGAATGAATTATATTTAATGAACCTTGTATTTATTACGTTATTAGCCAATTTGGCAAACAAATAAAAGATAAATATTCCTATAAAACAGCACATTGCTGGTGAATACCACAAGCAATCAGCAATTGTGTACTTGTCTCCGGTCTAGAGATAGGGCGGCTCGGAATTAATTAAGTTCTGGAAGACTACAACCGTCAGAAACAAGACACTTGTGAAGATACTCTCCTGCCATTGAGACACTCCAGTGGTTTCGAAACATTGCTGTTCTATATTCTTTTCACCGCAATATAACAAGACTGTTTAAAGTCTTTAGAAAATATCTAAGCTTTAATCACAACTGCATTAATTTTAAGAAAGGCCTCTTTAATTTATTTAGATTTTGCAAGAATAGCGAGAATAGCAGTATAATACATATAATGATTTGATGTTACTAATTTAGTGCCATGTATACTGAGAAATGTTTTCATTAGGAAATACTTAATAATACCATACTGATACCATTAAATGTAGGGCTAAACATGTGATTTCCATACCTTCTATTAGTTACTAGGCTCCGCTGAGGTTGAATGCGAGATTTTAAGTCTATACTTCGGTTTCAAGATGACCGGTGGATAATCGTACGAAAAAGAAATATTTATATCTCGTTGGTAGACAAAAGACAAATTTGTCAGCCAACTACTGGGGTTTTAAAGACGCTCAAATGTTCCATAGTTGGACATGCACCATCATAAAACTCATTCTTTTGTAAGTAAAAATGAAAAATTATTCAATATTTAAATTCTACAGAATAATTCTTCCCTAAGATATCTTAAAAACTTGTTTCTTAACTTGAGTATCGAATCAGTGTTTGAATAATAAAAGGACAAAAAGAAATTCACCAAAAGATGATAATATGATTGTTTTAATTTAGTTTACACATTTATTTATCATGCTCTATTCTCTTTCCCATAATTGTTACTTTTAGTACCAATTTAAAAGTATTCGCAAAGCTTAGTCAGATTACATGGAAAGATAAGCACCGTTATGGAACTCAGAGTTGCTTGCTATAAAAATAAACCTTTATGGAGAATCTCTAGTTTATATGTTATTTTTTGAGGCATCCTTCGAACAGTCTCAAAATTAAATACAGGCAGACAGAAAATTAAATTTCAGCCCCTCAAGTTCTTCGCTGATGCTCAGCCAATTATTTTTAAAGATATTGCTAGTTCAACTCAGCAAATAGATGTGGCAGATCAACGTACAAAATTAAATGCAAAACCAAGATGTAGAGATAAGTAATAAAAAAGTAAGAGATAAATAAGACTTTGAAAGTTAAGGACATAAAATACTCAAAGTTGCTTGGTTTAATCATTCAATCAGTATTGTCATCAATGTCCACTGCTACATCAACAATAATTTCATAATGACATCGAAGTTGAGGTTGACTTTATTAAGTATGTGGGAACATTGCCACTATCGATTTTCATTGTCAATTACAACATCATATGCATATTATGTTCAAATATTCAATTCATAATATCGTAAAATACATATGTACTCGTTTGAATTTAAATATTATTATTTTTATATAATAACAAGGCAGTGTAAACATCAGTTATAAATTTAGGTTTAGTTCAATTTGCATTTTAATAAGCACTAACCAACACTACTCTCGTGTTTAGAATCTCCCATTCCATCGCAATGCCACGGAGGTGTAGTGGGAATGGGTAGGATTAATGTGTACTGTATACACGACGTGCAGGGGGTGAAAGTTGGGTGGGTGGAAGGGGTCCCAGCGGCGCGGCGACGCGCCTGACTCCACGCCACTCAGTGTGTCAGTGTCGCTGCTCCGCTGCGGTTCTCCGGGGAATCTCTCAGGTAAGTCCGGTGAACGTATATACAGCCCTTTCAATGTCTTTGAAATTTATTTTACATCAAAATAACCGAACCAACATAAAACGAAAAATACATACCAATACAGCTTATAATTATACTTGTGCAGTTAGTTCTAAAATAACTACAAAGTGCACAAGTTATTTACATCCCTTCACTGAATTTCTCAATAAAAATTTTTGAATGTTACGTAACTCTGTAGCCTAACTTTATTTATTTAATGTACGTTAAATAAATAAAAACGACTATTTTATACCATAATACATTTAAAAGACATGCAATTAATATTATAAAGCTATGGTTATATAATGTTATAAATAATACAACTGTTATCATTGAGTTTAAAATAGTTCAACTTGTAAAAATTATTGTATTTATTTTAAAAATATCAATAAATACATACAATTGAAAAGAATGAGTTCGGTTAAATTTTAAAAAGATAGTCGCTTCTAAAACTTTAGTGCTTTTTGCTATCATATAATTCATATCATTAAATATATTTCTCTGAGAAAAACAGCCTTGAAAAAATACTTCTCTAATGCTTCTCTTACTTAAACTTCATTCTAAGCTTTCAATGATGTTAGCATAGAAAGTGGTAACATCTTTTACCAATGCCCTACAAATTTAAGATGTAATTTTCCGTCTATACGAATAGAGAAATACTTAGGCAGTACAAATCAGATTGTTCTGTGTGAATTTAACATAAGAATATCCCAATTTTTAGTTATATTCAGAAAGTCATATTTTGTATGGACTCTGTTTTTTTAATATTACTTCTATAATTTGGCTAATAATATGATGTTTGAGTGCGTTGATGTAAAACGATTAGTTAGTAAAATTAAAGAAGATTCAAGTTTAAGGAGATGTGATAGAAAATGATAAGAGGACTTTGGCCATTTGCCATCGTTATATGTAACGCAAATAGAATATTATTTTGAGAACTGGAATCTGTCGTCTTCTTTATGTGTAAAAACACTTAAGACTAAGCTCAAGCTTGCACAAAAAGGATACAACGTTGTGCGTTGAGCATGCTTAACTTCATATCTTAAGCTTGTGTAACAACTGAACAAAAAATAACAAATTCTAAAATTGTATGCTGCTAAAGGTTTATAAAAAAATATCTATGGCTCCTTAATGTTTACAACGTATAATTAAATGGTTTCCTTGTATTTTTTGTATAACAGAAAACACACGTAACCCATTATACGGATATTATCAATCAATAAAGTATATTTATATTCGTATAATGTGAACGTGTATATTTCATTGGGATGTGTAACTGGTAAATGTGCAATATGTAGATAGAACTAGATTTATACAGACTGATGAACAACAACACTTGCTGAATCAGTGTTCAATAACGGATGTATCATTTTATAGCAACATTCCGAACATAGTTCTTTTGTTCATTACTCCAAATTAAAATTAAATTGGCTGTTGCTGTTTACACACAACATACCTACACATGTATTCTCTGTGTAATGTATCATACAAAATTTCAACCTGTTTCAAGTGTGTTTCACGTGATTTTTCATTTAACGTTTGGTTATTGCCACTTGTGTTAAAAATACTTTAATACGCATTAATATTTTGTTAATGTTAATGTACAGATTAGTGATTGAAAAAAATAATAGGATGATGTATTAAACATCGCACATTCTACCATTAGTTTTGGGCTAACGTTTCCAGGAATTTTGGAATTCTCATAATTACGTACTGTAAAAAAATTGTGGGAATAATGATTAAAATATTTAAGAAAAATTAAATTACACACAGTTTATGCTTGGTTTTATGTTACTTTACGAATGATCAAATTGGGAATTAACATATGATTTAATGCTATTCATTGATCTTAGGAAACCCAATATATTCGAATGCTGAACTGCGGCATATATCTCGTTATACATCAGTGACAGTTGATACTTATAGTAAGTTATCATGCGTGATCCAATGATCATTACACATTTATGCATTTTACATGCTTTATAAATTATAAACTGTTTTTTCCGCTTCTCTAATCTAAGCTTACTTAGGGAGAAAAAACGGGATTATGTACTTACATTCAAGTGCATTTATTTATTTAGCACACATTTCACGGATACGTAAATTTTTACCGAGGTATATTCAAAAGCAACCTGCTTTGTAAAAGATAGAACTTTGAACTTTATCGATGATGTGTCTAATTTTCCTATTCACAATTCACTAAAATGTTTCTACTGGGAGAAGAATGGCCATTTAACATTTTGTTATTCACCTTGAAATATCAGAAAAGTAAATTTTAATTAAAATACTTTAATTAATTATCTAGTGCTCAATATCTTAGACAACCCCTTGGCGAGTATGAGAGGATGGTGTACCACTAGTGCTGTGTCCTATGTGGTGTGGTTACTATCAAAGGCCAACTAATAATCAAAAAGGGTCTCTAATCAATAGCCCAGAGTACAAGGAAATTAAGGGACCCACAGTTTAACTCGGGCGTCCAACCACTTAGGTATTAGCTGATTGTATGGGCTTATTTACAAAGCCGGCTCTCAATGCTCATGTTGACTGAGACCCGATTGACTCATCGTAGATATAACAGATATACCTGAGTGCTCTATTAGTACCTAAGAACTCGAGGTGCGTCATAAGAATAAACAGTGAAAATATTGTATTTAAATATCATAAAACTAAGGCTTCCAAGAATTTTGTTTTCATGAAGCTGCTTTACGTAAAGAAATGTTGAATTGGTTACGGTCTTCGAATGATATAGCTTAATAATAAGGTATTGTGCAAATGAATCTACAATAAATATATTATTGTAGACTATATACAATATAATATATTTCATATATGATATATTCTAAGTAGTATGGCGAATGTTTACTTGTATATCATGGGAGTGGAAGGTAACAAACCTGAAATCCCTATTACCTTATACATTTAAATCCCTTTGAACAATAACATGCTACAAGTTATAATGCTAATTCATAGATATTATGAGAGTCAGTTCTCACACACGTATCCTATGTTTCACGCAGTGAGCCTGTCATAGAGCAATATTGTGGCATTACATTTCTGCCAAAGGAGAATAGTTGAAGGATGTATCATTATTCTACTAACTATCAGACGGAGGCGTTCTGAATATTAGCTAAATAAGGAATGCTGAACGTGTATGATATAAAGTTTGAGATCTCAGTAAAAAATGTGCCTTCCTCTTTGCTATCTAAGTATGGTGTCCTTGGTGCTACTGGTTTTATGACTTTTGCAGCTAGCTCCCGCCAACTTATTTATGGTATAGTCAGGCCTTTTACAGTAATTTTAGTATTTTATCCCTTCTTGCTCTTCTGTTTTCCCGGCAATGGCTCTATAAAGGCGTATTATTTATATTGAATTTTACATCCTCTTATCCCTCTTAAAACAACAGATTCATAAAACTGAACAATGGGATGATGCAAAAAGAAAAGTAATACTATTGAAGAATTTCATGCTTCAAACATTAGTACCATCTGCTATATTTACGAAAAATACATTTGCATAATTAAACAGCTGATATTTTCTTTATGTTAAGATGCAAATAGTTATAGAAATATATTATTTATTCATTGAGACATTCATCTCGTTTCGATATACAAACTCAGTGAATAAATAAATAAATAAGAAATCTATGTGTGAAATTGAAATGTCAGTGTATATCAATATGCCTGAAAACTTTGAACTTTCCGTTATTTTAGGACAAATAAGCGTTACGAAAAATTATAAAACATGTAATTTAATAAATAAAATATAATTTCCTGTTACAATATCCCAAAGTTCATTAGATATAAGAAAATGAATGAATAACATGAATTATTAGTTACTTTTGGACGAATCTTAAAAATTTACGACGGTGGTCTTTGTAAGATCTTTAATTAAATTACTGTACAGATTTGTTACATGAACTGTAGAAGAATTTACCGTGAAACTAATGAGTTGTAATATATTAGTTATGACATATTTACATGTAGGATGACCCAAATTATAAATTTAATTTTGCTTGTAGTTTGGGAAAACAAGTCCCAAGGAATGAGCATTGTTTCTTGCGCTTTTCTTGGATTTCGTACTGACTTCATTCATTCAAGCAGTCTAAAAGTGTTATATGCTAACGGTCATCAGGCGATTTTTAATATACTCATATCATTTTCTACTGGTAATATACATATTAATTACGTGACGATTGGTTTTAGGAGTGTCAATGTAAAAGGGTGTACAAAAATATAACCAAATATATTTTTACCACTTATGACATCTGCCGAAAAAATGTTAACTATCTTATGTACAATTAAAATCTTATCATTGTATGTATAATTGAAACTGTCATTCACTTCTCTGCCTATTAAAAGCATATAAAACATTAGTTCCTGTTATAGATGAAATTTCCAGTTCTTTGAATCCATGGTTATAGGTGTACAGATAATCATGTTTAACACTTAAAAGAATATTATTCAGAAATTGTAGTTAATAACTTGCTCACAATATCATATTCTTGGCATAAAATACACGTATAAATCGTTCTGTATCCCACTATATTTTTTGAGTTTTATTTAAAGTTATGATATAGATTTTTAAGTCCTTAATGTGACAGAGAGATTCGACTGTAACGCATAACAGGGCATGTATAAATAATGTTACAAGCACATGTTCCTGTTTTGTAAGTAACTCATGTTTCTAAGTTTTCTTACATAATTTCGGTCACATCCAAATAAAATCAAATTATAAAAAAAGTAATGAAATCAAGTGTGAATAATCAAAAACATTGTAGTAGTAATGCTACTAACATCAGTGAGACAGAAACATGATGCGGATAGAATATAGAAGTTAGAATATGGTGAACTTAACAATTATTGTACAAGTTAAAGATTTTAAATAAAACAGCAACAGTTACTTTTCAAATATTAGATCTTTAAAGAAACAAGATTCACCTTAATGGAACTTTAAAGCTGCTCCAGAATAACAGTCTGGAATATGATGGATGTAGAAATACAATTAGTACAACTAAAAAATCTAATGTATTATGTCAAATGTACAATCTTCGATCTGGGTTTCCTAAAACAAAGATCTCAGACTATTTATACCATCAAATGCTTTTAGATAATATTGAGTTTATTGTGATTTTCACTAAGCAGTGTTATAAAACAGATAAACATTTCTTACGCTACACCCAACCACAGGGTACAAATAAAGGTAATAACTCTGTAGGACATTTTATTGAATTTTATTTATCATTGTGAACCGTTATAATATCACACAAATAAAATAAAGCTGTATGCAAATTAGACTTTCAGACCTATTCTGTATTACGTATTATGTCAAATTTGCAATTATGATAGTTTTAGGATAATAAAGAAAATGTATCCTCTAGTTAATTTAAAGATACAATAAATTTAGTCTTTTGTTTAGATATAAAGCTAGAAACATCTTTAAAGAATTCAGAGAAGTAGTTGTACGTTTTGGCACTGAAATTGGAGACGCTACTCCAGCTCACTTCCTTCGTCACTTTGCGAAATTGAAGCTGTTTACATGGCGTCTGATAGGCTAGGACACTTCATGACAAAACAGCAATCTGTCGCTACCGAATTTCTCAGAATAAAATCTTATGTATCATATTAATGCCCCACATGTGTCTACTTATGGTAATGCAATAGGTTTTCGGTTTAATTGCTATAATTTTAAGGAATCTGTTGATCAAAACTGAAGACAGAAAATATGGGATGAAATTATTAAGTATTCTATGAGGAATGGTATCAATTTGAAGCGGAATTTTTGGAAATCTTATAATCAGGCTCAAAGTAAAACTATTCAATATATGAATATTTTACAGGAGCGTGTGTACATAAAAGTTAACTGAAGAGAATGGTTTTATGTATAATTATATGAGTTTCATAAAAGATACGTTTTTTCATGAAAGTGAGTTTCATAAAAGTGTGTTGTTTTTTCCTTTACATTTAATTAAAAAGTACTATTTCCTGAAGACATAAATTAATTAAAAATTGTAACTCAGTGAAGCTATAACTCATGTTCACAATGTACAAACTTAACGTTTTGGTCTTTACCCATATTCTGAATGTTGTCTAACCTTTTCTGCCTCCACGAAATATATCTTAAGATCTATGAATTTGAAATAAAAAATATACCCGTACTTATATGTATTTTGGTATGGCGAAACGTCTTCAAACGTGCCAAATTGATCACATATTTTATTGATGATTAAATTATTTAATTTTCTTAGTATCCATAATCGAAATAACACTGTCGTTAAGTATTATTAATAAAGAAAATAGAATAGCCAAGGACTTCTAAAAGCTTGACGACTGTTTAAGAGTTGGGTTTTTTTACATGGTAAAAAACCAAAAGTTGTTGCCTGGCACAGAGCGTTTGTCACAAATCCTGTGGTTCTATATGAAGCGTTGGCTGGATCAGTAGACTCTTTGGAAGTTCGGGATGGGAGAATAAATAAAGCTGGACATCTCCTGCATATTGATGAACTATGCAGTCTTATAAAACTGGTGAGGTCAGAGATGTGCGTATAGAATAAAATAAGCTTTATACTAGACAGTATACTTCGGAAACTATGATGTTTTGTAAGCGTAGCAATGTTTCACCACCCAGCCTTGCAGACTATACTATCATACAACTATCATACTGAAGTACTGTAAAAAAACATGAAAATTAATTTTAGCCGTTAGTAACAACATTAGTGTTGGTCATAAAATTAGGGATATTCACCTTTGCAATTGTTTGAACTATGTTAGATTAGCATATTTTGGGAAATGTATATTTACTAAATATTCTTGATTAGTTGAGTAATAACTGTAAGAGCGTATTGACTAAAAAACTTCTGTAATATGTATAGACGTGTTGTGACTGTAAAATTATCTACTTTAAACTTTATTTATTACTCCCTTAAATTTATTATGCATAGGTATAATTAATGAGTTGCCTTCGTAGCTTGTTTTATATGTAATACTATGTATCGTATGATTATGAAATTCACACTCCCATCCTCCATTCCTAAAAAGTAGTATTTTTCAATATTCTAGTTTAAATCATAAAGGATATTTATTAGTTTTTTTGTTATTGAGAACATGTCAATGTCTTATGAAACCTCATTCATTCCTTCAATGCCTGAAGTTTACTCTCTGAGGGCACTATGTTATAATTAAAATGTAATACTGTGGTGAAACAGACTTTTCTAGTGAAATTGCAGTGAGTTTTTAAATTTGTGTCTACGTATGCAAAATAAAACACAACGTAAACCGATTTAGATATTAATTTATTTTGTAAAATAATTAATCATCCAGTAATGTTCATTATCTAATATTTTTAACTAAACTTATTAAAAAAATGCAAATTAATCGTTCCACCACTACAACAGATCCCAATGCACAATACATATATGATAGAACAGCACTAATATCACAGTATCGCCAATTATAAACATTGAGTGAGTGAGATCGTCGAAGGGGGAATCATACGCCTCCAACAGTTTCCCGTAATGGCCCCACTAGCCGACTCTACGCGATGTGTGGGAACAAAGAATTCGAGCATAACCGTATTACCTTCCCTGCACGCAAAGCTTAGAGCTAAAGAATGCGTTATTTTTGTCAGCAGGCCGTATATTGGACGTGTGGGGTATCCCAGTGCTGGATATGACAGGTTTTACTGATTTCACTTTTACTGTTCCTAGTGTTCCGATAGTCCTACAGTTGATTCGTGTGCCTTCTGTTAATAACGTCACGTAACGTTTTAAAGTAAAAAATCTTTGAAAATTAATATTGTGCATGTGAAATGCTACTTTTTATACGTAGCCCCTCACCTAGGGACTATATATAGTTAAACCATAAGGTTAACTCTGCTTACTCTGCGCGCCGGTTATTTTTTATTTGCAAAGAAGTGAGGTCTTTTAAACTGTAAAAATATTGAAGTAAAATTCACTCTCAAGATAAACCATTTAATTGATGCGTTTCTTAATGTTGATGCTTTTATATGTAAGATATCCTTCCTCGTAAGTTTCTGAGCGTTTCAAGATGGTTGTTAATAATTGTAAACAAAAAGAGCACTAGAAAGGCCATTGGAAATAGGAATATTTGTCATAATTTAAAGCAAAGGTTTTAAAATAGGAATAGAGAAATTGCGAATAGGCCAAATGGGAAATATCTCCCCTTTCAGTATGGTACTGCTATGTTATGTGTATGTCTGTTATGATCTTTTATTCAATGTTTTCTTACATATGTAAGATACATAGTTTGCCACATGGAAGAACAGCATTTTACACAACACGATAGATTTGTAACTTTTACAGGGCAACTATTACTAACAGTGTAAACATGGGCTATAAATGAATAATATATATTTGTTCTGCCAATTACTAACTTATATATGGAAATCCAAATTACGAGAATGCACCTTTACCCACTAGCCTATTCTGAGTGATCGCGACTAGTAGTAATAATGTATGACGCATTAATGCAACTGCCAGAGTCAATGTGTTAACTAAAATTGTATGTCTTAATTTACGAAAGCAAAATTATATATATATATATATATATATATATATATATATATAATAAATTAGTATTTAAACAGTTACAGTACAATTTTCAGTAATACATGAGGAAATAGGTTTTTTTTACTTAACCTACTCACGCAGATATGCTCTAACGTGTCCGTGATTCTACTCTCAATTAACGAGACGTAATTGTAATTATGTAATTAGAGTTATATCGCTATTATGAAATAACAATATCCTATTCAGATGGTTAATGTGTCCTTTAATTTTTTACTTACATTTTCCATTTTATTTCTAGGCCAAATATGAACACTAAATATTTAATATGATTTGCTTTACCTACTTCTTTACAAGTTGCCTTACATGAAGACTCGCTATATAACCATTCAACACGTTACTACATATAGGTTCGTTAGAAGATACTTCCTTTTTCAAACTAAAAAGGTACATTGAAAACCTTTGAAACTCACTGAAAACTACTACGGTTTTACTCCCTTATGAAAGTAATACTACCTCCATTAATCTGAAGTAATACTATCAGCAAGTTTCCTTTTAAAGTTAGTATTAAAAAATTAGTTTTAGAAATTTACAAATAAATAAACATTCATCCACAACAGAACAATAGAGAATGGCTTGATGTCCAAATCACTTAAAAATAATACGCTTTAACAAACTAATTTCTAGTTATATTAATAGTTACAACCCAGACCTCCAATTTCCAAACATATTCAATTAGGTATGACGTACCTGACGTTATTAACATTGTTTAGTGACAAGTAATAAAACAGTGGCATATGTTCCATTATTCACACACAACATTTTGCATAGAAAACAGGACTTATCTTATCCCTGTGTCCAACTTGGTCTTGTTCAAAATAGTTATATTGTGGTAAAAACTACAAAATATTTGCATTATTTTAAAAACATCATTGAGAGTGAAGAAATCTGATACTCGAATTCAACTTGATGCATTATTATTTATGTATTGGGAACCTTTAATACTATTAGTTTCTTCAAACTTTCCAGGAAAGTCACCAGACTGCAAACAAATTATTAATGTGTAATGAAACGTCTATTATTTATGATTAAACTAATTTAAGATGTATTGAGTATTTAAGACTGTATTGCGGCAATTATATCTTCACATTTTAGAGGCTCAAAAACATTAGTATTAGTTGATGATCATAATAAAAACTTTTAAATATTTAAATAATTAGTTTTTTCTTAAAAGTAGGTTGTCAACAATTCCTGTATAAAGCCCCTAGACATATTAGCAGCAAGTTCTGAATAAATCACAATACTCCCTTTAGATTTTAGTAAGTTGCAATGTTACCTGACATGGCACATCATAATTATATAACACTACAAGTTTGTTATATTATAATTACAATAAATAAACTTGAAATAAACTCGTTTTTTTTAGAATTCATAAGTTTTAAAAATTCATTCTTCAGTCTATTTCCTTATCGTATAAAATACTTTATTTTACACATACTTATATATGTTTTAATATTATATTTATGGTGCACATATAATATAGTTGATGCCATATTTTAAGTATTTTAAGTACTATTGATAGGCACATTTTTCTTTTATTTGTATACACAGGAAATAAATATAGTACTAACAAAACAATATTTGTTGCAGAGATACTTTTCTTTCTTTAAAGTCTGTTTTTGACTGTTGAAAGATTGTGAAGAAAACATGAGTTCCGGATATTTGCTATCTTTCAGTAATACAAAAATCAGTAACACTACGTTTTAAAATCTGTAATCTGACCTCTTCCTCAGATCTCTGATCTTAACCTAACAATACAATCTATGTTAAAATAAACAAATCATAATAGAGCGTTGTGACGTGCATAAGTCAGGAATCACAAACACTACGTTGTGTGTCAAATCCACTAACTTTAAAACAAGCACATAATAACAACAAAACACAATAGTAATTATTAAAATTGAACTACAGAATACAGGACACAACAAGTCGGCACTCTGTGGACCTTGAACCAGTAAAGAAATCAGAGATCTTGAGAGTTTGTATCTTGAGTTGCCTAACATAATATTCATTTAAAGTTTTTGCAAAAATTTAAGGTTAAAAACTTATGCCTGTAGAATTCACTCTAAAAACTCCTTTTCGTAGGTGGGAACCCAGTAAAATTTTGCCTTCTGCATCTAAATCTTTGCTTAAGGAAAGAATTACATATCCTCATCGTAAAAGAATCCTCTTCCAAAATTGCATTGAATGTATAAAAACTAAATTAAAACCTCTGATCGGTAAAATTCAACAAAATTCTTGGAAGCATCCAAAATAGATACAAAGGTGCCTGAACTACATATTAAAGATATATCTTAAAACTGGAAAATAGTAGGCCTAGACTAAGATAAGTAAGACTATTTATGTAAGTTGTTTTATCAAGCCTCTTGTATTTTCATAATACCTATATCAAATGTGAAATGGTGTATACCGTATGTAAATAAATAAATAAATAAGATAGCATATTTTTCAGATAAATTAAGATTAACTCCTTACCATTCCAAAACCCTCATATGTATAACTTATCCAAAGTTTACATACATAGCATCCCTCTCCAGCCTATCATTAGTTCATGTTATTGCAGATAACTATTTAAAGTTCTTTTGACATTTTAACACCATTGGTAAGAAAAACTGACTATGCTATAAAAAGTCCAGGGATTTGGTACCCTCAATAAATATTAAACAAGTGAAAACGAACCAGAATAACCATTCTTGAGTCAGTAAATCAGATTAATTTGGGTTATTTTTATGCTCAAGTCTTATAAAACATAACCAAAAAATGGGAAACAGAAACAGGACTCTACAAACTGTTTTTACAGTATAAAATGTAGTTGCAACAGGGAATACATAGGCGAGTCAAAAATATCATTAAAACATAAGGCTAAGAGAACCCAAAGATAAGGGTTAACAAAAAATATAATATTGCATATCATTGTTAGCATACCTTATTTCTTTAAAAGGAAATTAATCGAGACTTCGTAGATTAAATTTGCATACCAACCCTCAGTCAAAGTTAGGCCGCTTTGGTTTCCATTTATGAAAAATTAACTAAAAGGTATCAAACACAACAGAGATTTTTAATAAACCAATGCGGAGTTACAGTATTGTTTTAATAAGTTCATCTAGAATTAACCAATGATAAAAGAGGCCAAATCCCATTCCCTCTTTTGCCGCCATCTTATTCATTTACATATACGATACAATGCCAATGTTACAAATAAGATGGCAAAAACTCAATATTACCAAGCATGAAAAATCACTTATCGTGCAAATTAAAAGTTAATATAATAATTAATAATAACTATATATATATATAGGCTATAGCATCGTAATCTTGTTTCTTCCGTATCGTTTGCTATTCACAACAGTTTTCTGGTCAGTCTTAGGTTGTTGTTTGTCAAGTGCAGACTTTTTTATCTGTATTTTGTACTTCATTTTAACAATCAGTGTTATATTTTTATTTTATTTGGTTAATGTTTTTAAAGTTAGTGGAGTTGGCAAACAACGTGGTGGTTGTGATTCCTGACTTATGCTTGTGGCAATGCTCTAATATGATTTTTTTTATTTTAACCTAGATTGTAGTTATGTGTTTAGTGAGTTATTCATCTGAGGAAGTTATCAGGTTGCAGACTTTATAACATACTCTTAATGAATTTGTATCACTGAACGTTGGCGAATGTCCGTATAATAGAGGTATATGACAAAAAAACTAACAAGGCTAATAATATCTGTTAATTCTAATCTAAACGTAATTTGTTAAAGTCTATCACTGCGAACTAATCTAAAACACATAATTCATTTAACGTTTAATACTGTCTAATCATCATTTAAAGGGCAATTAAGAGCTAAGTTATGAAAGTGAAAACCAGTGGCAGACCAGAGAGCTGGGCAGGCCCCTCCGTATACACCAGCAAGGTCGCTTTTATCAAGCAGTTATCAGTTTACATTGATATCCAATACTTCACTTTTCAATTCAGGCGTGTCGTATACAGTATTTATATTTTTACAAACACGTGATTAATATATGCTTGAGACTTTTCTGTTAATCCCGTTTTTTGTCTATAAAGCTACTTAAAATGCTTAATGGCAATTATAATTAAAATTAATAGTTATAATATATAATTATGTACGGATTTTAAATCTTAAAGCAATTATTATCGAAATCTTGTAATATCTAAATATCTGTGTAGCCTCCTTAATTATTATAAAGACTAAAACTATTATTCTCTTCACCTATAAACATTTCTATATTTTACCAGATTGCCTATATTCTTCTTATGTTAGTGTGAGGATTTTTTATGGTCTAAATGATTACAAATAGTTTGAGAATTTGCAAACCTTGGCATACCCGATGTTGTAAAAATGTGGAGAAATATTTTGGTATATGGTTCATAGGTGGAAATAAATAAAAGATTTCTCACCTATTCTCTTCGTGTAGCCTGTGTATTTGTATATTTAAAAATACATTCATAAGGACACGTTTATATGACATACTATAGGGTTAATTTCTGCAAATGAAAAAATTACCGTTAAGAGTTTCAAATTGACGGCCTTTTAAAATGCATAAAGGTCAATTGTTTGATAACCAACGAGAAAAGAAAAAAATGCCATGACATGCAAAAAAAAACATGAAAACTAGCTTGTAAAAGTACAACACTTTTTACACCATATTTCTTATGTCCACCTGATAAAATACGGAATAAATACGTGTTTACTACCCTCGTGCACTCTGGATCTGCATACTTAGTGACTGAATTGGATTGCACAAGAGTAGTAAACACGCATTTATTGCGTTATTTGTCGTCCTTACATAACAAATACGTATCTAAATTGCTCTCTTTATACAAGCTCCCTTTCATGTGTCTTGGCAATATTCTTTCGCCTCGTTTTCATAAAATGTTGTGAAATGCCGCGCTTTAGAAACAAATAATTATATGCATGTATATACTGTATATATATATATATATATATATATATATATATATATATATATATATAATATATATATATATTATATATATATATATATATATATATATATATATATATATATAGTTTTAAATGAAAACTAAAACTTACTGAGCCATAAAATAGCATCGATTTAAAAAAATACAAACATAGATAGACAGAAGCGAAATAGACCTCAGTGTAAAATTTTCAGTGTATTTTCAGTTATTGAATCATATCCCTAAATATTTACTCACATTTATAAATTTTTATACATTTATAGTTTTATGTAGATTATAATGAAATATTGAAAAAGTGAAATATCCAATATTTTCATAACTTTTAGGTAAAGGCATACCTATATTCGTCACACCACATAAATGTAAACTTTTAAAGACTATGTAGTGTTTATGGAAAATTGTAGTTGCAATATATTTTATTGTTTTTAATGTTATAAATTCTTTAAGAACCATGTTTTAGATTTCAATTGTTGTGAAATCCACATATATGTAGTATTTTTTAGTGTATTAGAGCCAGAATTGTCTTTTTGATTAGATAAAAACCTATGAATTTTGTTTAAAGTAAAGATTTTGTGATGCTATCTATAATGATTATTGGTAAAATCACATATTATAATAACGTTCGATTTTAATTACGTTGTATACACCTATTAACTGTTGCGCCTTTAAAAATAAAACTTAATATCTTAGAAATACCTTACTACTCCAAAACTCGAAAGTTCAGTGTTACAAAAACTGGTATCAGGTTTAACAATAGTATTATGGTTGAGAAAATATGCTGTAATATTCAAATTCAAAAGAACGTATTATTGGTAGGAAGCATATATTGTCAGTGTCCATATCACCATCGGATCAGATAAGTCGGATCCTTTTCTCACCTTGCCCCTCCATCACAGTTCTAACCATTGTAATGTATTCAGCTCATTTGATTATAGTAATAAAGAGATAACCTGGTTCTTCTCGATACGTCTTGGTAGTATTATATAATTTAAAAAAGAAAGAACAGACCTGGAGTTGTCGTCTCTACCGATAGTCCAGAAACACCTGAAAAAATCTAAGAGAGAAATGAACGCTGGGCATATTTGGTAATATACATGACGGTATCTATTGTGAGTTTATAAATGTGAGTAAATATTTAGGGATATGATTCAATAACTGAAAATACACTGAAAATTTTACACTGAGGTCTATTTCGCTTCTGTCTATCTATGTTTGTATTTTTTTAAATCGACGCTATTTTATGGCTCAGTAAGTTTTAGTTTTCGTTTAAAACTATATATATATATATATATATATATATATATATATATATATATATATATATAATTGTTAAACCTGATTCCAGTTTTTGTAACACTGAACTTTCGAGTTTTGGAGTAGTAAGGTATTTCTAAGATATTAAGTTTTATTTTTAAAGGCGCAACAGTTAATAGGTGTATACAACGTAATTAAAATCGAACGTTATTATAATATGTGATTTTACCAATAATCATTATAGATAGCATCACAAAATCTTTACTTTAAACAAAATTCATAGGTTTTTATCTAATCAAAAAGACAATTCTGGTTTGGTGAAACCATAAGAATACAATAAAATAAATCAACTGATTGAAGCAGCATCGACGTTATGTAACTACCATTTTATTATCCTCCACTTTACTCGGAAACTAGCCGCTTCTTGTTCATATTTTCAACATCTGTGTAGGTCTAATTTAGATTGGAATGAATGTTTAAAACTAAACTTTTAATCATTTTATATAAAATGTTGCACATGTTGGTAATTGCACAGGTCAGGTCATACCTTGTACAAGTAACTGCACTCGCAAATACACATTTCATATAAATATGACCATATTAATATGATTGTTTTAAAATTAATTAATACAAAGTGACATTTGCTACATTCAAAAAATATTGGTTAGTTATAATTCTTAATTCAGGTTTGCTTATATCTTTAATCACTTGTGAGCTCTGATAAAATAATTGGTAGAGATACGATCAGCCGAAATCTCAATATATCTTAAGTTAAGTTTAGTTAAGTTTTATTTGCCTATAAACTGATTCCCGTAGTTAGCCGCCCTTATGGCTAACCCGTGGAAAGCGGATACATCGTAATATATAGTTATATTCAACACATACTTATACTTAAACTCTTGCTAAATTGAAAATAAGTTTTATGTGGATTGTCTCTCTAATACACTAAACAATACTACATATATGTGGATTTCACAACAATTGAAATCTAAAACATGGTTCTTAAAGAATTTATAACATTAAAAACAATAAAATATATTGCAACTACAATTTTCCATAAACACTACGTAGTCTTTAAAAGTTTACATTTATGTGGTGTGACGAATATAGGTATGCCTTTACCTACAAAGTTATGAAAATATTGGATATTTCACTTTTTCAATATTTCATTATAATCAACATAAAACTTTCATGACATAACCAATGACATATAAATTCAATATCGCATGACTACTAATGCTTATATTAGCATGGTGTAATTTAATTAAGAAAATATTGTTTTGGAATTGCACCACATTTCGATAAAAAGTCGTGCTTGATTTTTTATAAATAATAACTAGTTTTTTGGTGCTCATAATTGGATAATTATTTGTATTAAAGCAACTAATAGTATTAATTTTGCAGGATTAGACACTACAAAAAAGTTGGAATCGTAAATGAAAGTTAAAACCAGGTTAATAGGAGTGAATCGGAATTGTTATACATCAGATGTGTTAAAGTATAACATTATAATTTCCATTTTATTGTACTTGGACACTATGATAGACCTCTGATATATACATATATCATGTTTACGTTTCGTTCAACAATTACATGGATGATCTGTATTTTAAAGTCCCTTATTAAAAACTTTTACCTAATAATATTGCAGAATAATACATTATATTCATCTAAAATCACATAATCAATATATACATCAGTTACCTACTTTTATCATTTAGAATACCAATGATATGAATTATTCGTTTTAAAAGCAACAAGTGGAGTACTAAAGTGGGTAGTACTTCACTGTTAATTTATACGATAGAATCTCATCATCATATAACACTAAAAGTAATGTTTATTATGATCATGTACTCGGTGTACCACTCCAACAAAAAAGGTTGTATTTATTTGTAAGGCACATGAGATAAAACGCTTTCCCACTAAGCCTTATTCGAAACATATTTTAAAATATTTTAATCCACGTCTACTCATTATTCAATAGTTATTTTAAGTATTATG
Organism: Homalodisca vitripennis; assembly: GCF_021130785.1. Classification (NCBI taxonomy): domain Eukaryota; kingdom Metazoa; phylum Arthropoda; class Insecta; order Hemiptera; family Cicadellidae; genus Homalodisca; species Homalodisca vitripennis. The sequence continues at coordinate 96,993,499 of NC_060215.1, forward strand.
GTTTTATTTGAATTAATTATATATATATATATATATATATATATATATATCGAAAAAGTGAAGTGTACTTGCGTAAAGAGCTATGTATCCGGCACAATTCAATAAGGAAACATTATATCTCTTGTCTTTACAGCGGAAAAAGTGAGTGTATTTATATAAAAGTAATAAATTAATCTATGCAAACGTATCATACTCGGTATGATAAAAATCACGTTTCCTACGAAGTGTATTAAACTAAAAAAAGGTTAAGATTATATGCGTTAAACGTAACAAGATTAGGAAAAATCGGAGCACATTTCAACGGAAAAGCGATTTGCAACTTTTCATATGTTTCAAACTATATCAAGTTTATTGCAATAGTTTATTTGCCTTTCACATTTCTATGGATTTAAATTTACAAACAAATAAACCCAATACCCCTCGTACGAAATTTGACGTGCAGGTGGGCCAAGTTGACTGTAAGATGACTGTAAGCTGCAACGTTCATCACTAGATTTAACATACATACGCACACACACACACACACACACACACTCTCTCTCTCTCTCTCTCTCTCACACACACACACACACACACACACACACACACACACACACACACACACAAACTCCTCGAAAATTCCCGGAGTGGTTTAATAATTTTTAAATATTTATTGTAAAGAAATGAGGCAGTATATAAATATTACCATTAAAAAAAAATCTTTTATTCGATTGTCAGGTTTTGATCTCATCAGGGGGGCGGCCCGAAAAGGAAAATCTTAAATTATAGCATAGTTTGACATTTATATTACCGCAACAAAATTCCGCAAACTTCCTAGACCTCAAAAGGCCTAACCTATCCAAATTGGCGGCGTTTTAAATTCTCTTAACATACCCGAAGGTACTTGTCGAGTTTCTTCATTTATGCAATTAGTTAATTGTTGTGTGTTGGCAACAATGATCACAACAATGGGATTTCCGAGATAGTGTGTTATTGTTTGAAAAGTCATTAATTGGCCTTTACATTCTTGTTAATAAGTGAATTTGTTAATTACACCCATACTGCCATTACAGCATTAAAGAGATTCATTGTTTATCTCATCTAATTTTGTTGTAGAATACGTTTAGACAGGACATTTTATTTTTCTTTACATGTACTGTACTTTGATTTGTACAGTGTAAATCGGTGAAGGAAACAAGATTTTTCCGGAAATTTGGCATCGTTCAGTGAAACAATAAATCAGTAACACTACGTTTCGAGATCTGCAATCTGATCTCTTCTTCAGGTCAATGAGATTCTAAAATCCTGTTTACTTCACACAATTCTTCCATCGTAAAAATAAACTTCAAACAAAGAATGTAAATTGGTATTTAACACATGTTTTACCAACACTGACTAGTTGTGTATTTTGTTATTGTGCTGTCTTTTACTAAAACTGAAAGAACAATCTTGCTTATAATTAGGGGATATGGTGACCGTTTACAAACATTTAATCGAGTTTTGAAGGTATTTAATGTTAGTTACCCTGACAGAAGATCTATATCGAAGTTTACAATATGTAGAACAGTCCAATGTTTCGAAAAAACTGGCATTGTAAAAGACCGTGAAAGAAGTGGTAGATCTAAATATGTTACAAACTAATATAAATTCATAGACGTGTTACAAAGTTCTCGTCGAAGAGCCCCACACATCAACAAGAACTGCAGCAAATTTTCACGGCTTAAGTCAATTTTCAGTGTTAAAATTGTTTTAACAAAACCGTTATCATCCTTATAATTTGAAATTGCTTCAGGAGCTTTCAGAAAACGATTTAGGTAGAAAATTCGAATTATGTGGAACAATAATGGGTAGGTGTGGAAAGGAACTAAATTTCTTCCCTAAGGTTGCATTTTCAGACGAATCTAAATTTACACTTCACGGAGATGTTAGTAGGCATAAATGCCGATAACATTCCTCACTGGATCAGAAATATCCGTACACAGACAAAAATGGAACATGTGGGCTGGGATAGTTGGAAATCGCACTGTAGGTCCCTTTTTAATCAATGACAAATTGAATGGGGTTTAATATGAATTCATGTTGAGAGAACAATTATACCGGCTTTATGTACTGTGATGGATCAAAGTTATAATATGGTATCAACAGGGTGGGACAACACATCATTATGCACTGCAAGTACGTGAGCTGCAGGACTGAGAGTACCCAAACGTTAAATAGGACGTAGGGGAACAATAGAATGGCCACGTAGATCACCAGATTTAAACCCTTTAATTTTTTTATAGGATTATTTAAAACGAAGGGTTTACATTCCTAAGTCTACCAACACGCAAGAAATTCAACGCACCAATCATGAAAATCAGTAAATATTTCCGAATATGTTACAAAATGTCCTTACTGATTTCTTCCACATATTGGGATGTTGTTAACAGAGTTTTGGAGAGTATTTTGAACACTTACTGTAAGTACTCGATTTTAATTTTCACTACAGCAAATTTATTTTATCTTTAAGAAATTGAATAGTATGTGTCATACTAATTTGCATAATTTAAGATACATTTTTAAATACTACCATTATAGACAGGATAAACTTTTTGAGGTCTAGTTTGCGGCATTGTGGTACACTATAAAATACGTTTAGTTTGATATGCGTCTCGACCTATGGTATAATTTAAGATATCTTTCTGACTCCTTCGGGCCGTACCACTAATGAGATAAGAAATCATACTATTGAACAAGACAAATTTTATTTAATGAGTAATTTGATGTACCAAGTCTCATTTATTTACAAGAAATGGTTACAAAGCGATTAAACCATTCCTAGAATATTCAAGCACACTGTATACATATATATATATATATATATATATATAGATATATACATATCGAAAACACTGATGAATGTTGCAGTTTACAGTTACGGAAAATAAGCCCAAACCAAACTTGTTACATTTGTGGTTTTCCTTACAAGATACATACTGAGAAATATTTGAACTGTACAAACAAAACATTTATAGTTCAGTAGTGCGCTTCAAATTTACCAATATGGTATGGGGAACGCAGGTTTTTGAGTAATATATGATGTTATATACATTTCATGTGCTGCATAATGGTTTTAAACTTCAGACAAAGAATTAATGATTTCGTAAGAAAGCAGGCAACACGATATGAAGGGTGCTAACGTTCTGCAAATGTTACAGAGAGGCCACAGAATTGTAATCGTGTAACGATTTGGTGCGCTGGAGAGGCATAATGGGTCGATATTATTGAAGACTATAATGGAAATCCTCTTATTGTAAATCAGAATTGATATAGGTTCATTCTTGACAGTGTTATAAGAGGCCTCAGGAGATTTAGTCGTCCCCGAATCCGACATTTTCCTTCACAATGGATTCAGCATGATGGATTCCTCACTTCCTTAGACAACATTCCTATAGTTCAAGAAACTTTTGGCAACCAATTCATCTTTCTTAGAAGAAACTTTCCTTGTCCAGTCCACAAAATAATCAAAATACAAACAAGACTTCTGCAATAAAAAAATAAACCACCGATTTTAACTTTAATATTTTGAATTTATATATAATATATATTCAAATATATATATATATATATATATATATATTTATATATATATATATATATATATATATATATATATATTTATATTTCTTGAATACTTTAAATTATAGAAAAAACGCAAGTCCATGAATTTCTAACGTATAATTTAATAACTAACTGTTGCTGAATCCAATAGGAATAAACTAGTTGAACCACGCACATTAAGTTCTTATTTTCAACATGGAAATTGTAAAATTGAACACAGTATTATACAGCAAGTGAGCTGTTGACCATATCATATTATAATAATGCTAGTGAGTTATTTTCATATATTATTTTCACTAGTGTCTTGAACTAGAATTTAAATATTTGTTAAATATTCCAGGCAATTACAATTTATTTGGACCTCTTTCTGCATGATTGGGTTTCTTTGTGCTGAATATTCAGTTATTGAATGTTCTGAGTTGTACCGTTTGACGATAACACATGAGGGTAGTGACTTCTGAGGTCGTAGTAATAAATACTAGAAATGCAAAGTTTACTTATAAGTTCAGTTTAATGACGAAAACTTATAAGCACCACTTTTAGATGGTAAAGGAAAAGTATGTAATGCCACGTTGCTGCCAATTAGAACACAAGAACTAAAAACGAATATCTTCCAAGTGAGCCTAAAATATCCAATGTTCTCTGGAATTATGCCTTCGATGTTTTACTTTATAAGACATTAAGATTTTACTTCCCTTCGCAATGTGTAGACTCACAACCCGGGTGTCGGCGTCTTGGCACGAGACAATGGCGCTGTAGTCTAAGAACGGTTATTTCTAGTCGGTGGTTACTAGAAGATGAGTAGAAGTAATGAAACTGGTAGCCATCTACTCAAATAATATGTGCCCTGTGAGCCGAGAGACACGTCTGACACGTAAACTCGCGGACAAAGCGCGCGAGGTCTGATCGGTCACGTAGTTGGGCTGCTACTAAGGGTTAGAAGAAAATATTCATACGCGTGCCAATTAGGTAGTTACTCCGCCCAATAATTTAGTTCCGGAACATTGGATAAAAATAATATTAAATTATACTGGCTGACTAGGTTGCGAAATTTACATTATATGAAAGTTTAATTAACTAATTAACGGTACAGAGTAATTACTTTTTGTTCAACTATAACATAAACCAATTTAAATTGAATTTTATAATTAATTTATAATTTAGAATAGTATTTAAAATTGCAGTAAAAGAGCTCTTTTTAACGGTATTTGATCTTGAAACGTTTTGTGCACTTTTCTAATGCGCAAAATAATTTATCGAAAGCCGAAAGACATATACTTATTATCTTACCTACCTTCAATTTCCGATGATTATATCTTAAGAAAAGATATTGAACTTAAAATGGTTCTGAATAGTACAAAACAGTAGTGTTATAGTTATACTCGTATTTCCATTATTGTGCATAAAAGCTTAAATATATTTAGATGTTGGCACCTAACGACCTTGGAAGAAGATCATAATGCTTTCAAGTAAGTACTCTATATGTTATTCCGAGTACCTTTAACCAAATATAAACATATAATATATATTAATATACATTAAACACATACATATATTATACTAAAAGTAACTAAAATTCTTTTGAACACTTAAAAAATTAACGTACAGCGTGTTAGGGATTATTGGTGAGTTTTGTTTTAATAAATAATGTTTAAATATTGTATGACTTATTATTATATTAAAATATTTATAGTACGAACAAATATTGAAGACTGCATTAGTAGATACTTTATTACTTAAGGTTTAGTATGTTTGGTCGTATAATACCTATAGTACTCCGATTTTACCCCCGTAATTCCGTTTATATGAGTCGGTTATTATTATTAGATATTATTTATTGTGTACTCGTATCTCCCACTGGGTGTTAGCTTGATCGCGTTCTGCAATCAAATAAGCGGTGATAATTATTACAATGGTCAATAATTTTATGGTTTTCAATTATTCTCCATAACACTTAAACCTGTAGAGTCTGAACTTATCTAAGTATTATTTTGTATACTAAAATTGAAATTTTGGAAGTAAAAAATTTAATTATATAATCCTTTGAATTTGATGTATGTGTTTTTTTAATTTTGAAAAATGTCAATCGAATGTACAGGGTGTACATAAAGTCCTGCACTGGTATAATATTTTTCTAAACGATAAACAGATAAACGAACAAAGATTTGGTACATCAATACTACACCTAAAAATCTACTTTTTGAAGGAACTATAAGTTTTTCTGTAATATCATGGGGACGTCCCGCAAGGAGTCAGAAGGAAATCTTAAATAGGAGCATAGGTCAATATGCACATCATTTTAAAGGGCTTATCTAGCAGAGTTTAATGCCGCAAACCGCACTCAAAAAGATTGATCCAGTACAAAATGGCGACTGTTCAAAGTTTTTACTTGGTTACATTTCATTAGTAGCCATAACCCCGGTAAAGCAAAACTGCAACCAAACGAATACTGCAGATAAATACTACATTGTGATTGTCAGTTGTACAGAAAGTGAATTATGACGTAGGTTATCCTCAAGGGTTACAAATTTGGTCCTAATATATTGGTAACGGTGTTTTAAATAGGCTCTTACGTCAATGCCGTAGTGTGGGGGTGCTTCCGTCCTGTTGAAACCAGATATTCTGGTAATGTTCTCCAAACATGTTTCGAAGTGCTGGTGTAATTTCATTTTCTAGCAAAACGTTGGTATAATATTGCACTTAAAATTTCCTTCAATAAAGAAAGGACCTACCAACTGGGTAGGGTACCTATCACACCAAGCCAGACATTCACCTTTAGTGGATACTGCGTATGTGCCTCCCGCATCCAGTGAGGATTTTCGCTACTCCCAGTAACGGCAATTGTGCCTGTTTACGCTTCCATTCAGCATAAATGAACACTCGTCTGAAAACACAATATTGTTTGCATCAATTTCGTTGCAATCTATTTTGGCCATCATAGTTTCACAAAATTCTATACGTCGATCAAAATCATCTTCGTTGAGTTCGTGCACCAAATCAACTTTATAAGGCTTAAAATTAGACCCTTTCAGAATCTTTTTAACAGACGTAACAGAGATGTCATGAGTTTTGTGTTGCTGAGCGTAGGGACTCTTGCGGATTCTCAATAAATGACTGCAATACATCTAAAGAGTTGCCTTCAGTTGTCGTAGTAGCGGGCCTTCCTGTCCTATGACGATCGGAAACACTTCTTGTTTCCATAAAGCGTTGAACAGTTCTCCCTACAGTTTTTCTAGAAATTGGCTGCCTCTCGTGAAAGTAGTCATGAAATAAATGGCATGCTTCCCTCGTGTGATCGTCTGTTGTTTCCCCCAACCAACCATCATAAGAAGTGTTATACGTTCACGTTTCGTCAAGCGACATAGTGTAGTTGAAGAACTACAAGCAATACGACAAACTCTTTTGTACTAAAGTGCACTGATAGAAAGGTTGGACAGCACTACTAAAACAAGAAAACTAGAATAGCCTACTATGAATAGACTGGCTAATTGGAAAGTCCAAACTGTGACCCATAGATAAGAGCTTTCTAATTGTTACTGTTATCAGGTTTTCCCCGTTATCAATATATTAGGACCAAATTTTGTACCCCTTGAGGATAACCTACGTCGTAATTTCACTTCTGTACAACTGACAATCAAATTGTAGTATTTATCTGCAGTATTCGTTTGGTTGCAGTTTTGCTTTACCGGGGTTATGGCTACTAATGAAATGTAACCAAGTAAAAAACTTTGAACAGGCCGCCATTTTGTACTGGATCAATCTTTTTGAGTGCGGTTTGCGGCATTAAACTCTGCTAGATAAGCCCTTTAAAATGATGTGCATATTGACCTATGCTCCTATTTAAGATTTCCTTCTGACTCCTTGCGGGACGTCCCCATGATATTACAGAAAACTTATAGTTCCTTCAAAAAGTAGATTTTTAGGGTGTAGTATTGATGTACCAAATCTTGTTCATTTATCTGTTTATCGTTTAGAAAATATTATACCAGTGCAGGACTTTATGTACACCCTGTATATTAAATCAACAGATAAGATCTCAATATCTAATTAAATCTGAATTACTGTTTTATTTAATACAGCAATTGCTATTTTAATATACTTCACACTCCAGTTTCCCAACCAAAAGAAAATATATAAATTTAGTCCTGTCCATTGAACGCAAATATTGGGGGAAAATATTTGCTATTCCCTCTTAATTGTAAGGAAAATGAGCACCATGAATTATGTACAAGAATTCAAGAGCAGGAAAGCCCCAAGTGCCTTGGGTTTTCATCCGAAAACCAACACTTTAAGACTAATAACTATTCATTGAATATTTACATTATCGGCAGGTATTATGTTCTAATGCGATAAAAGCGTTAGCTAGGATAATAATCTAAGAAGTTTTTTTTATTTTGTTTTTTAGTATTATAAGCTTCTAATAACTGTTTTTCTTCTGAGTAAATTTCTTGATATAAGGATCTATATAGATTCATATAATTCACGGCTTTAGAAAAACAAATTAGTTTACATACACTTATACCAAAATTTTACAAAATAGAATAATATTACAATAAAACTATAAGTATAAGTATGATGTACTTTGAAGAATATTTAATCTGTTAGTATAGAAAAATGATTAGGTAGACGTATTTTATGGAAATAAAAGGATACTAGTAGTGAAATTTACACGTTTTTCAATTAAAAATAATACTCTACCCATATTCGTTTTAGGAAAGAATTAATTTAATATTTGAAAATTTCCGGAATTGTTTCATTGCATAGATTCTATTGCTTATGAATCAAAGTTGACAGTAAATTTATCATTTTATAATTAAACTAATTTAGATTCTGATTACAGAATGAGACAATGGTGGGAAGTATAAAATTTTCCATTAAAAGTTTATTTGTTTTAATGTAGTTACATTTTTAAGTGTTCACTAATTCTTTGGTGGGATTCTAGGGAATATATAATAATAGTGTTAAGTCTTATTAGTGTCAAAGATTTCTTATAATTTAGCTTAGAGTATTATTGAATTAAAAAAGTCCTGTTATACAGTGTCGGATTGAGATGGTGTCAAAAAGTATAACAATTTGAATTTTCACTTCGGAGTATTATCGAAAAGTACAGTCCGCACAGACAACAACAGAGTGATTAAGATTAATGATTTTTTTTACATTGGTCATAGGTACCCTGAGTGGGGAAAAATTTAAGAATAAATGAATTTGAAAACAAACTCAATCCACTCATTTGGCATTTTATTTTGAGGCATATTAAAACATGTAGACCAAGTTTTACCAAAAAATATCGAGAAAAATTTCATTTGAATCTTTAATTTTGCATGAACATCATTTCTTCATATATAAACATCCTATGATTATACATGTTCTTCTTTGGAATTTGCCTTTAAATCAGTATTTAGTAGGCTACCACAATTCCTCTTTTGTCTGCCATTGATTTAAAAATATGTTTTAGTATGATTGTCTGTGTGTCTATCTACGAGACATATCAATAGTTTAACGATTAATAAACTTAAAATTATACTTGCAATCAGAGTCAAGTTTGACGCAACATGTGGCATGATGAACAATATATACAAATATGAGATAGTTAATGTGTGTGATAATACAATTTGGTTTATTTTAATGAAATTAAGAGTAGAAAGGGATGGTTATAACCGTTTAGAACCGAATAGAAATATTCATTCCTACCTTGAATAAATATTTTTGGATTTCATTGCCAATAATAATATATAAAAACGTGTAGAAATGTGTAAGCATGACTTTTATTTTAAATCCGAAAATATTACAGCAACGTAAGGCCAGTTATAAATGGGTGAAATGGTTTCATCGAAGACTCAACGTGGTTGTTCATTGGAATATTCAGTCAATCAATTCAACATATAGTCAAATTATAAAATCTACATCAAAAGTTTACAGATTATTATTGATTTAGAATTTTCTTTTATTACACGCATTATGCAATTGCGAGTAATGAGCAGTCATAAACAGTGGTGTCAACCAGTCATGTAAAAATATACCTTGCAATAACCATTACCAACTCTGCCAATGAAAACCCAACCATTAACTTTTATTTCTGAACAGTATTTTATTGGGGATATCTATTCACTGGTGCTGCCCTCTAACTACATTGATTGTTAATTGTTTTGTAATAAATCAGTCTTTGAAATTAATCTATACGCATATCTTAATGGCCTGTACAAATGTGGTAATAACATAACCACTGAGTAGAATAAATTGATGTTTTAAATTACCTGTAACACATATATGAAATAATAAACCTTGATTTACATGGATTTGAAACTAGATATAACGAAAATGATCAAAATGAACTAATTTAACCCTTTTTTTAGCTTAACAGGCATTTGAAAATAATGTTAGGTTTAACGAATTTCATACACTTGTATTGGCAGAAAAAAATTTCCCATAAATTGGTGTAATGTATGAGTACAAAAATTGTACGTTTGAAAGTTTTAATAACGTGATAAGAGCACGAGATAATAAGCATAATATTAGTCTTTAGGTATTCAATGTTGTTGAAGGTAATAAAAAGATGAGTTCGGAAGCACTAATTTCTCTTAAGGAATTTTTGTAACACATTTTTTCTGATATAATACTGTATTGATCTTCTATTGCACACTAAATTTGGAATATTTAATCTCGTTCTATTCAAACAAACATAATGAAAATTAAAAATATCTCAATCAACCTTAATTTCAGTGAGTGCCATTACCGCCTTTGAAATGCTCAATACCCTGATGCTATTGGCTAGACAGAATATGAATTCAATTAATCCTGTTTCAACAACCCAAATTTACAGTGAGTATATTAATAACTGTCATTGGCACACGAGTCTGGATTGTACAAGCTACAATGCTGTAATTCCCACGCACAATTCATTTCGTTATGATTAGATCTCATCAGATAAATGCAAGTGAAGGCTTGATAATTTTGCAAAATGACAATTCTTCATACACAACCAAAATGGAAGGAGAATTGTGATTGGTTATTTTTAGGTGCATTATAGCAACATTTTCCAATGAAAGTCGTAATAATCATGTAGGAGTGGGCAAAATGTAATTGATTTAATGACAACACTCAATAATAACAAGCTATATCTCCACCATAAACAAAAGAAATACAGCATTTACATGCGGGAGCAATACCCATCGCTTGGAGTAATACATTTGGTTAAACATCCATCGTTGACTTTTTAATTATTTTTTATTCACTGATGAGTCACAGTTCACTCGTAATAGTATCAACAATTTACGAAACCAACATTAATGGGAAGAGGTAAAGCCGCATGCAACAATTCAATGCAACTATAAACAGTGCATTAGCATTAACGTAAGGTGTGGTATTATTCTTGATCAGCTGATCGGACCGTTATTTTTCAAGACCGCTTAACAGGTCAGACATTGTTACAGGTTCATCAAGGTTTACCAGCATAGCTTGAAGATGTTTCTCTTGCATCGCAACTCCAGCTGTACTTACAACAAGATGGCGCATCGCCACATTTTTCAAACATTGTTTCCACGCACTTGAATCAACAGTTTCTAAATAAATAGATCGGTCGTGGAAGTCCTACAACTGGCCATCCAGGTTCCCAGATTATACACCGCTGGATTTTTTTATATGGGCTTGGATGAAGGAAAGTTTACGAGGTAATACTTAGATGTATTAATAATGTTTTTATGCTGTTAAAGGAAAGCTCTGTTGAATTACGGAAAGCAAAAAGAGCCATCCTTAAACGAGAAGAAAAATGCATTGAAGTCGGCATAGTCACTTATGAAAATTTACGGTAATTGGATGTATAGGAAATGTATAGTATATTTAGATGGTTTCCTGTTAATTGTACTTTGTATTGTTAGAAATTTAAATTAATTTAATAAAAAATCATTTAAACCGACATGTTTCGCTAGCTTTAACTCGATAACGAAGCATTTCCGGACACATCTTTATATGAAAATTTTTATTATTTTTACATGTAGCATTCTATGAATGAGCTCCGACAGTTCCTTGTATATCTACATGAATCACTTTATAATGAGGCAAGCTAACTCATGTCAAGTTTGTCTACGTACGGGACTCTTGAAAGTTTGCTTCTAATAACTGTTATAAATCGTCATATCTAATATTGAAACATCATGAAATGGATCTAAGTAATATTTTATTTTGCAAGACAAGTGCCAAAAATTTAAATCATATATGGACACAAGCATAACATGTTATAACTGGGTTTCATTATTTTGGTTCCAACTTTTAGCTATGGAAAATTTTAACCTGAAATATAGTATTATCCAGATAAATGCAAACTCCTACATACTAATGTTTGTTATGTGTTTGTTCGGGTTTTTGTAATATAATGTTTTTATGATACACATATTAAATCTAATATCTCAATACTAATACGGAGTTTAGATTCATTTCATCGCTAGTATAGAGTCTAAAATCTGACACGGGTTCAGTCAGACTCATGAAATCTGGAATCCTCGTCTGTCTGAAAATATGCATAAAAAAATCGGCGACGAAGACATTAAAAACAAACTCTTTACATCATTTCGACATCAGGGATACAAATAAGCTCTGGCTGGTGTGTCGAACATCTTTATCGCCGACTTTTTATGGATCTCTTCTGTAGACGGGGACTCCAGATTTCAGGAGTTTGTCTGAACCAGTGTGATATATTAGACGGTGCACTAAGAAGAAGTGAAATTAGGCTAAACACAATATTCGCATTGAATCAACTCTTCCCACCATACTTATGTTGTATTTGACCTCAATATGTTTGGATGAATGAGAAAAAATTATGACCTTCTTAACTTACTCCTGAAAGTTTCAAATAATAAACTGTATTTGTATTTAAAAAAAGTTTTAATGAATCTGCATCTGTCACTCATTCATAACGTTAGATTTACACGAGTTTAAATAGTCATTCGCTGATAATTGTTATCAACAAGCAAATTAAAATAGTGTTTTAGTTTATTTTAAGTGTAGTATAGAACGATTGTTACGTAGGATTGAATTATTGATAATTGTGGCCTTCGACCATAAAATTAAAAAATGATCATGTAGAATTAATTAGTGTAACTTACAATTAATTTATTGTTAATAGTTGTGTGATTACAGTTTATTTGGGTAATGCACTGTACTGTACTCGATCAGTAATGATTAATGATCATTTTATAATAATTTGAATTACCGTATTTGGAGTGATTATCTCAAATTAAATATTTGCTGTATTCTTTCATGTATATAATATTTTATATTATTTGATATATCATCTGTAATATTTTTACTCAATATTGCAATATGAATACTGAAATATAATAAATTGTTAGTTTGTTGTAGGAATTTAATTAAAATAGTATCATGTTTATTACAAATTTTTAAACTTAAAGACAAACTTTAAATATTTAAGTAAATATTAAAAAATATTTTAAAGCATTAACGTAATTATATTTTTTTAAATATTTATTTTAGACTACTCGTTTGTCAAATACTAATTTAGTAATATAATGCCAAGCTTCCAAAATACGTAAATTTAAAATTTTATCGATTTTCTCCAATCATTGGTAATGAAAAATTTATTAAATAAATAATTCATCAATCGTTATTAATAGGTTTTCACAGGTAAGTACGAGTATACTGTCTTTGATAGTCTTAACACGTGTAGCACCTGAGGCTGCATGGGCTCAATAAATTAGTTTCCATACAATAGTCTATGAGAATGAATTGATTTAAAAGGTATTTAAAAATTGTGAATTGAAATTGTTCTATCCCAAATTTACAATTAAGAAATTAAGAAATTTGTATGGTTAACTTCAGTTTTACCACAATTACTAAGAATTATTTAGTTATTTTGAAACTGAAAGTAGACTAAAACTCTGAATTAAAACATATACATGTCAGTGAATAGATTGGTGCGTTTTACATTTTTAACAAAATGAGGCCAGAGAATTTTCAACAACCGACCGCCTTTCTTTTGTAATGTCTATAGGATAGGTCGATCTTGGAGAGCTCTCCTGAACAATAGTTCTAGTTCTCTAGACATTTGCTGTACCCTATTCACTGTCTCTCATACTACAGGTTCTGCTCTAATTAAATTTTACTGCTTTTAACTGGAAACTAAGAGCATGTAATAGCAGGGTAAAAATAAGTTTAAATAGATTCCCTATTTCTAAAATGAATACAAAACTATTAATCTTTAGACTCAAATTCCTCATTTAGAATAAAACCTTTATTAAAATACCTTTACAAATAGTATATAAATATTGCAATATATATTCATTCCGAATTTTAACACTGACCTTTCACTCTATTATTATTTTGATTTTTACTGTATGAATAGCACACACACACACACACACACACACACACACACACACACACACACACACACACACACACACACACACACACACACCACACACACACACACACACACACACACACACACATTGGCAACTGAAACAATAAAATTGATTCACCAAAATGCCCAAATTGCAACCAACAAGGTTGAAGAGCTAGAGATCATGTGTGAAGAGCTTAAACCTGATGTGTTTATAGTCTCAGAACACGGTTTCAAATCCGATTCAATACATCTTTTTAAGATTCAAAATTTTGAATTGGCTAAATATTTTTGTCGAACCAGCTGTAAAGGGGGCGGTGTGGCGATTTTTATGAAAAATTCCTCTAAATTTGAAGATTTCAGAATTAAAAACAGTTCGGACATGAATTTTGAAGCTGAAGGCATCACAATCTTGTCCAACTCTTCCACAAGAATAACTATCATTGGGCTTTATAGATCCCCCAATGGCTCTAGAGATTCTTTTTTCGAAAGCTTGGAACACCTTCTGAGTGGTCTCTCCTTTAAATCAACAAGGTTTGTAATAATTGGCGATTTTAACATTAATGTTTTGGATCACACCGACCCCCTTACCCAGCGGCTTCGCGATCTTCTAAATTCTTTCAATCTAAATTGGTCCGTGAATTTGCCAACACGAGTGACAGCCACGACGTGTACTGCCATCGACAATGTTATCACCAATATTCCTAACACAACAGTCTCTGTATTAAGTTCTGCGATCTCTGATCACTTTGCGCAGGAAGTCGTGATTCATGGATGCAAACTGGAAAATCAAAATCCAAAATCTAAAATTACTAGGGCAATTACTTCCCAAAACATTTGCCACCTGAATAGATGTTTAAAAACCGAGTCTTGGGAGTCTTTAAGTAGGTGTGGAAATGTCGATGACATGTATCAGTCATTTAGTGACACCTTCAGTCACTATCTGGATGTTGCATGCCCGTTCAGGAAAACAAAAAACAGTAAAAAGCTGCAAAATTCATGGATAACTAAAGGAATTCTTATATCTCGAGAAAGGCTCCAATTCTTCTATAAAATCTTCACCAATACTCAAAATTATGATTTCAAAATGTTTTTAGAAGGTATCGGAGAATCTATAAGAAGGTCATAAGAGCTGCAAAAGCCTATGACATCAATAGAGCCTTGGGTAACTGTGAAAATTTTTCCATAACGGCTTGGAAAATAATTAATAACTTTTCTCGAGATGGAGGTTCCAAGAAGTGTTCCAAATCTATTGCAATCCAAATTAATAATGAAATTGTTGAAGATAAATTAAAAGTGGCAAACGAGTTCAAAAAATACTTTTCAACCGTTGCTTTTACGAATTCGTCATTTAAGAATCCTCAGTCTCACGGAGAAGAGACTGGGGGACCAGTTGCGTCCATGGCTTTGGCTCCTGTGTGTGAAGAGGAGGTAGCACGTGTCATACAGAGACTGAAATCAAAAAAGACCGGTGACGCCAACGGGATGTCAGTATGGCTACTCAAACGATGCTTCAAGCATATTTTGAGTCCTCTAACAAAATTGATCAATTTTTCATGGGAGACTGGAAGTTTTCCATCTCTTTTAAAGACGGCCAAGATCACCCCAATTTTCAAAAAGGACGATCCTTGTCTTACAAGCAATTATCGTCCAATATCAATTCTTCCAGTTTTCAGTAAAGTTTTTGAAAAACTTTTCTACGAAAGGCTTGAAAGCTTTCTGGAAGAATTCGAAATTCTGAATCCAGAACAATTTGGATTTAGAAAAAACAAATCCACAATTGACGCTGTGAACAACCTTTTGGACAATGTTGTCGATGATTTGGATAGACGAGAGCATGTGCTTAGTATATTTCTCGATTTGTCCAAAGCCTTTGACTGCGTGCACCGCGAGACACTGTTGCACCAGTTGGAGAAATGTGGCATTCGGGGTGTCCCCCACTTATGGATCGGTTTCTTACCTTAAGGATCGACATCAGTGCGTGGAGATTTCGAGCGTCATTTCAAACAAAATTAAAATAGCCCACGGTGTTCCTCAGGGTTCTATCCTTGGGCCTCTCCTGTTTTTAATTTATGTCGGCGGATTGAATTCAGTTATCCAGCATGGAAAACTGGTTCAATATGCCGATGACACGACTCTTTGTTTTAAAAGTAAATCAATAGAAGAACTATAAATCACCTCATTCATGGAACTGAACACTTGCATTCAGTATTTCACTGAAATGAATCTGAAAACAAATCAGTCAAAAACAATCGTAGTAAATTTCGGCCTTCGTCAGCATGATCGAGTGGTGCGTCCGGCCGTATTTATAGATGACGACCTTCTCGAAGAAAATAACTCCACAAACTTTTTGGGAATGATTCTAGACAAAGGACTGACCTGGAGCGATCATGTTGACAGGGTCTGTGCTAGAGCTACCTCAGGTATATATGCTCTGCGCAATCTAGTAAAATTTTGTTCCCCAGAAGTTTTAAAAATGGCCTACTATGGCCTAATCCATGCTCATTTTGCGTATGGGATAAGACTTTGGGGAAGTTGTGCAAAAAACAAAATGGAGCGCGTCTTTAGACTCCAGAAAAAAGCTGTCAGAATCATTAAAAATTTAAATTATAGAGAGTCGTGTAGGGAATCTTTCGGGGAGTTGAGATTGCTAACTTTGCCTTGCCTCTATATTTTTGAGGTGATCGTGTACTGCAGATCAAGGTGCACTTTGATTCGTGGCGGGGACGTTCATCAATATGAAACTAGAGGCAGGGACAACTTTCGCACGCATCAACACAGATTGACATTAGCGCAAAATCTACCGCAAGAAGTTGGTGTCAGATTAATCAATAGGCTCCCTGAAGAAATCAAAATTTCCAATAATCAAAATCAATTTAAAACGCGTATCAAGCTCCTTTTGGAGTCCAAGGCTTTCTACTCTGTTGATGAATTCCTGTCACGCTGGGATATTTGAGATTGCTGGATCTGAGGTCAATGCGATTATGACCTGAATGATTGCAAGAATTGTGAGTGTGAGGTTGTGTGAATGTGTGGATGATCTCGTGTAAAAGGACTTATAAAAACTGTTGACGATTGCGATACGATGTAAAAATTGTTAAAAGAATGCAATAAAGAGATTATTATTATTATTACACACACACACACACACACACACACACACACACACACACACACACACACACACACACACACACACACACACACACACACACACACACACACACACACACACACACACACACACACACACACACACACACACACACATATATATATATATATATCGAAATTCTCTTTGCAAAATCAAGATCTTGCTCTGTCTAGGCAGATACTGAAAGAGGAAATATTGTATCAATACCTACCGCATTAACCCTGCATAATTAATGTTACGTACCTCCATAATCGTAGTTATGCTAATTAACATCCGGTGAAGCACTATATATCCTTTTATAATTACATATTTTTAAATATTACGTTCTGTTACATTCATATATCAGAATTATAACATTTCTAATCAGTTTAGTTGGACGCCGTAAACCCAAAAAAATGTATTTCAAGGTTTAGAAAGGACGCTTCGTTGATTATGGGAACATACGCACTGGCTGTACAGAGTAACCATTTAGAAATAATTTATTACGGTTTTTTACTGTCACCTAAGAAAGTTTTAATATTTCACTTTCCATTGATCACAATTCAATTGCAAGGTAGGAGTATACCACACCTCCAGTAACGATCAGCCAGTTTGGATGTATATTATAATACATCACATTCTTGTCTATATACAAATGAAGTTACGTACAGAATTTAAAGTATACAGATAAAAACTTTGCGAGATATTTTGCTATTTGATACGATCACATTCCGGGTTCTTTGGGTCAGGTTCAATAGGAGGTTTTCAATAATTTGCGGTGAGTTAGGGAGGATAATAAATCCGCTGGAATACAATTATGTTGCCTAATTTGAAAATCGACCCTCCTCTTTTGTATTACTTTTAATTTCTTCGAATAAGCTAATGCAAAATGTAATACCGCACATTTTAGAATCTCAAGTGACATATCTCAGCTTGTTTTCAGAATGATTTATTCTGCTACATTGCCATCACAGATAACCATAACACCAATGTAAAAATATTTTTTACCCCTCAGCCAACTCCCATAGAGTGACATGCTCCATACAGATCAGGTGGATTTTTAAATATTGTGCAGACAGACAAATATATAAACAGAGAGACCTAAACAATTTTTCAGCCCCTCGAGTGGTTTAGTTAACGCTCAACCAAAATTGGTTTAAATGTGTCACATCTCTTGCTATACAGTAATATAAATGATCTTTACATAACAAGAAATCAAAATAATAAGTTATTATTTTTTTACTTGCAAAAATATGTATTTCATAGAAGTACAAATTTGGTTGTTATTATTGAAATCTTATACAATCAATTAGTGTTTTAATATAAAAAATTACTTACTTATTCGATTCAATTATACGATATATTTCATATCGGAAATTGAGAAGAACCTTTCTTGTTTGTTATATGTAAATAACTATCATGAGGAAAACGTCAATTAACTGAAATGACGACATTACTGTGTTTTGAATAATCGCTTATTTTATCCCTTGTTTTGTAAAAAAGTGGCAGAATGCTTTATGATTGCTGTTCCACTGCCCATGCATCAAAATAAAGTAGAAGCATAAGACTTCAATCAATAAAGAGTCTCAATATGATGTTAAGTACATAACGTCTTATAATTAGCAGGTAAGGTAACTTAAAGGAAGCAAAGACATTTTCAAAATGTTCTATTAAGCCTCACGTACTTACCCTCCAGGTGATGAAATGTTGTGTAGTAACGGAATACATATGAGAGATACTAATCTCAGTTAGTAGTGGTACCGAAGGAGATGTAAAAGAAATAAGCAATTAGCAAATGGTATTATTAATATTTTTAAAATCTTCTTTGTAGGGGTTTTAAATAGTATGTTAAATAAATTGACTCCCCTTCAATACATAAAAAACTTGTATTCTTGTAGCACCACTGTTTTTGATGGAGTTAATGGTATTTTGCATGAAGAAGTCACCTTTAATTCTTTTGTTTTACACTTTAGCAAATTTATAATGAAATATTTAGTTTAATTTCTTTCTTTATTTCTTTCGAGTAAAATAATGTACAAACAGGCATTTACCAATTTGAATGCAAGCATTAATTTCAATAATAAGTATAATTTATGAATACACTGTCAAACTGTATTCATAAATATATATATATATATATATATATATATATATATATATATATATATGTGTGTGTGTGTGTGTGTGTGTGTGTGTGTGTGTGTGTGTGTGTGTGTGTGTGTGTGTGTGTGTGTGTGTGTGTGTGTGTGTGTGTGTGTGTGTGTGTTCATAATGAAATAAAATAGTTATTATGGTTATTTAATGAATATATTTAAGGTTGATATTAGCTTAGTGTATGTGTCATTACAATAATGAACAAATTTCTTATTAATTCGAAATTTAAAAACCTTCTGAACCTTATAGTTTCTGTACGTTCTACAGTATATTGTGTCAAAAACTTGCGTGATGTTGATTCCAAAGTGTTAACCCACACTTAAATCTAGAGTAACGGTAAGTTAGATTATTTTCGGAAGTATTTTTTTAGAAAATGAGTTGATCCGGGAATAGAACAAATTATTGAAAAGTCTGTTTTTACATATTGAGACAACATGATCAACAAAGGTTAGCCTCTCATCAAAGATAATACCCAGATCATTAGTAACATGGTTGAAACCAGATTTGTATTACCCTTTTTACAAATAAACTTATTGTATATTTATTTTTTTATTCTATACTTTCTACAGCATAAATGTATAATAAAGCACTTATTTACATGGAAATAGTAGTTATTATGATGAAATAATAAAGGACACCGTAATAATAATGTATATATTGTTTCTTATTCTTCGTTTAAAGTCTGTTCCTAATATGAATGATTTGAATGATAACAGCATTTGTACATTTTTCATCATTAAAAAGTTAAAAAAAATGGAATACTATGTTTCAAGGATTGTAATATATACTGCTCATAGGGTGTAAATCCTAAAGGCATGAAAACCTAACATAGATGTATCAGAAAAAAACTAAAATTTAAAACATATTTTGTCAAAAACCAAAGAGTGTTATCTAGCGCGCCTATTCAATCTACTGGCATACTTGGTGCTTGCTCTATTCACCTTGGAGGCTCAGATGTATCCTTGAGCATTGTGACAGACAAGGTTTTCAAATATCAACCTACGCCTTTGACCAGTTCATCGCCACAAATTTACAAAATTTTAATTTTTGTGTGTGCTTAACCTTATACTGTTTTGTTAAAACCTGATGATGAAAATAGATTCCAAGCCTCAATGCGTAGAAAATCTTATAATGAAGGGAAATATGTGGAATCCTATAATTCTTGGTTTCATATGTTTGTCTGTTTTAAGACTTATTTTCACTCGATATAAGGAACGTAATACCCCCTTTAATCACCTTTAATTTCTTTTACGTGTCGATATTAACAATCTAGCCTGTTGCATTTAGTATTAGAACATGAAGAAAAATTTGAACGTTAATTAATTTTAACATCTTACATCTAACGCTACTTTTAGCGTCATAAATTTGAATATGAACTACTGGTTTGATCTAATTTACATTATATATGTTTTATAATAATATGTAAAATGGTTGTATATATCTAGTAAGCTGCGCTTCTTCAATATTGTAGGTTACATTAATGTACTCAGAGAATTTAATGTGATGAGATATATCAGGTTGTATTTTTAAAGCCAATGAACAAAATAAAAGTAAATATTTTTTGAAATGTACGCAATTAATTGGTTTTAGATATAAATTATGTTCAAAATGTAACAGTGAAAAAAGTTCTATTTAAACTTGGATGCAATGACAATCATTTATTTTACACTGGAGTACGCGAGTAAATTTTTATTCGTTATTGAAAATTAAATTAGAAAATATGCCATGAAAAGATGTTAAGCTTAACCGATTGTATAAATGTAGAGGACATGTGTTACATAGTAACTTAGACACTGATTGGAATTGCTGAATGGAACAATGTTTGCTGTTAGTCACCGAGCAATACATTGGTGATTAATCAGTTGAAGCAATGTTCAATAGTCTCTGATTGGAGTTATCAGCCGTAATTACCTCCACCCCTCCGGCACATTTGTTTTGTGTTATCGATCTAAAAATGTGGCTGGTCTTTTGTTATCCTAAAGTAACCCTGGCAAGCCATAAATTAATTTAATTAATCTCTCTTGTTCAGGAAATGTGTATTTATACCAAAATTTGTGATTGACATAACTGATTGTATGATGCTAGAGAACACGTGTTCCATGGTAACTTAGAGATTGATTGAAATTGTTCAATGGAACAATGTTTGCTGTTAGTCACCGAGCAATACATTGGTGATTAATCAGTTGAAGCAATGTTCAATAGTCTCTGATTGGAGTTATCAGCCGTAATTACCTCCACCCCTCCGGCACATTTGTTTTGTGTTATCGATCTAAACATGTGGCTGGTCTTTTGTTATCCTAAAATAACCCTGGCCAGCCATCAATTAGTTTTATTAAATCTTTTTTGTACAGGAAATGTTTATATCGAAACTTATCTACCAAGCAATATATTCTAAAATAAAAAAATATTGTTTAAGGGTCATTTTAAAATTGTATTTTTAAGTAGTAAATTTATTTTTACTAAATTTTGATTTGATTATTCAGTCAAATGATTTCATTATTAGTAACGATTCTTGAGTATTATTGGTTACTTATCAGTGTCAGCGTTATCATATTACAAGGCAGTCTACACACAATAATACATCTTAAAGTCAGGGATTATAAATAACATTATAAAATTTAAATGTATTGATGAGAACAGCCATGTGTACCCATGACGAACACGATAATACCAACGTTAGCCCTCGAAGTAAAGCCTTAGTAGAGAGAAGGACTCTCACTCACGACACCCAGGTTTGCTATAAGGTCGCTATCTACGAAGAGGTGTGGGTGACTCGTACTACGATTTGTTCCATCTGGTTGGCCCACACCAATGCAGTCTTGAACGAATCGGATATTACTACAGCACCGCTCACTCTCTTTCACAGAGTTTCTGTCAGTCTGGTTGTCCAGAGACCTGTGCAGTCTTCTCACGTATCTTCTTCCCCATTCTCTACAATTCATACTCTTTGTAACCCAAGTTCTTCCACGTTCTCTACAATTCATACTCTTTGTAACCCAAGTTCTTCCTCATTGTGTACAATTCATACTCTTTGTAGCGCTATCTTAAATATGTATGTTGGCTGTTTAAAAATGACATACATTGCATCCATCCAAGAACGATTGCTTAAAGTTGGATAATAAATTCCATTAAAAGGCAAACACAATTAAACTGTGATAAAGTCAATACGGTATGTTATATTTCAGATTAGTTTATAACTATGTCTTGTGAATTCAACAAGCTTCTATTATATTTATTACAGTTCTACTATTAACCATATAGTGGTTAACAGTTTGTTAAAAAATCTACATGTGCTTGATCACGGGTAAAAAATATTTCATGTTACTTCGTAAACTAAATTCAAACTAAGGAACCATGGAGAAATCAAGAAAGTTTGTCTAGAAATAATTCCTAATCTCAAAACGGCCAGATAGATTGTCAGTGTGATGATGAAAGTCTATGATACAATTGATATAGCATAACGCATTGTAAGTGTGATATTTTATATATATATATATATATATCATGGCTTAGATTTTTTTAGTATTGTCGTTAAAAAACAAGGAAGCAAGGAAATTACATCTACTTTAGTATAAAAAACTTCAAAAGATATTGGTGCCTTTAACCACCTTATGATCAAGTTATTCAATTAATTTACTCACTTGCTTAAAACGTAACACAAGAGCCATTATGTTACTGAAAACAAAATACCATAATAATGTGATATTTTCTTAACTGAAAAATTACAACTATACAATTTGTAAATAAAACAGATGAAAAAAGAAAATCGTTATAAAGAAGAAAATAAAGGAATGAAAATATTTGTCTACGTTAAAATAATTTATACCAAGACATCAAAACAGTATGTTATAGTCTATTAATTTTGGTGAATACAGCAAACTATCGAATATAATAAGTGTGTTATTCGATCTTGTTATTTCAGAGAGTAATGGATACAAAAATGTAGGACCTTCGTATTGGATTGATTGTTGAAAAAGTGATTTGTTCACTTTTGGAGTGCGAAAAAATATTGTTCTGAGTATTTCTCGTGTAGTAAAAAATGTTTCTGTGCATTTATTACCACTTTAACGATATAATAATTGTAGAACTTTATATATATGTTACACTCAAACACCGAATTCGGACAAATGTCCGAAATTTTTACTCACTCCGCGATGTGGACAACGTGAATTACCCACGTCGCGGATTGAGCATTTTTTTCGGACATTGGCCGAAGCGAAATACCCAGAACGCGTTGTGGGTAAGCGAAAGTACTCAAGAGACGAAATAAACACGTTCATCGGAGATTGAGCAAAACCATAATACCCATAACCCGACGTGGGTAATCTAATTTGCCCACGTCGGGTTGTGGGTATTTGTAATTTGCGCAAACGCCGAAATCCGTTTCCCACAGTCCAGACGTGCAGGTCGAGACATGCGCCCCCCCCCCCCACTATCGTCACTGATTAGCAACAAATAGGCCTACTGTCTATTTTCATTGACATTAGTGCACTGTCGTTATACACAAAGCAGTTTTTCTTTGTTTCTGTGCGTAAGTGGCGTGTGTTGACTTATTTTAAAGTGCTGTTGTGTTTTGTGATTTTGTTTGAAATGAAAGGAATCATTTCACAGTAAATTGGAAGATCTGATGTCCAAGAAGAATGGGTCTCACAAGTCGAAATTTTATTATCGAGGAGCCACGCTATGAAGAAATTATCAGCGAAGTAAAGGAGGCAAAACAGAAGAGGAAAAATGGTCATGTCCTTGATGTCTAAAGATTATCGCCGAATCAATCGGTTTGATGTCATAAACATTGGCGATAAAGAAATGTTGATTGAAAAAACAACTGAAGAAATGACAGATATAAAATATTTCTGTCGCATTGATCAAAATGTTTATGACAAAATTCATTCAGCTCACTTACGAGTTGGTCATAAAAAAAGAAAAAGCTATGGAAGCCGAGCTAAGAAAGAAATTTGTAACATTACCAGGGAGGTAATTAAAATATATTTTGGATCTTTGCGAACCTTGCGCACTTAAGAAAAAGTCAAAAAGTAAAGGGCTGGTTGTTAAACCCATCATTATGGACAGCATTAAATTCACGCTGCCAGGTAAGATATCATAGCATTTCTCTAAATAAGACAGTTTTCTCCTTTGCTGACAAATACCTAAGCGTATTACGCACTGGCAGTTGTTATAATGAGGTATATGGTATAGTTGACATAACATTTTATGTTGAGTCGATTTATGTATTTTTATTGTATTTTAGGTGGATCTTAATTGATATGCAATCAGAGCCTGACGGCGAATACAAGTTTATCCTTAATTATCAAGATCATCTCACCAAGTTTTGTTGTTCTACGTCCCTTGAAAACTAAAACTGCTGATGAAGTATCCGACATCCTTTTGGATATATTTTGCTTATTTGGGGCTCCATACATACTTCACAGTGATAATGGACGGGAATTTTGTAACCGGGTAAGTGGTAAAAACAAATTACTGTAGTGAAAAGATTCCACCCTAGAATTTAGTATTTTTGTAATGGTAATGGTACGGTTTTTCAGGTTATCGAGAACCTAGCCAGTAAATGGAGTGCCATAAAACTAGTACATGGAAAACCAAGGACACTCGCAGAGTCAAGGGTCTGTCGAACGGGCCAATCAAGACGTTCGAGATAGTCTTGTGGCTTGGATGACTGATAACAACACCTCAGGATGGGCAAATGGTCTCAGGATTCATTCAGAATACTAAGAACAACAGTTACCACAGTGGGATCAAGAGAACCCCTTATGAGGCAATGTTTGGTTCACCACAGAATAAAATGGATTATTAGATTCCCCTTTGACAGCCGACGTCGTAAAAAAAATAACTACTGACTGGAAGAACTAGAAGGAGAGTTCTCTAAGCTTGAAAAAAGTTTTTAATGAAGAAGACAACGAAGAAATAAATGCTGTGGATGAAGATGCTTCGGAGATTTTGACAAGGACTGTAGAAAACAATGAACACGTAGAAAAAGAAACTATGTCCAGCGATAACTTAACACTCTGTAATATAGATTGTGACAAAGCAATAGATTGTGACAAAACAATAGATTGTGACAAAGCAAACAGCTGTTTTTTGAATGTGGTCAGCACATACATTATGAAGTTTTAAATAACGAAGACCTAGGCTTACCTTTGTGCACTCTTTGCTCAAGAAAATCTGCCATAGACACAATACGAGAAAAACTGTGTAACTGCATTGAAAAGTCAGGCAGCCAAAATGTTAAAGCGTACTGAAAGAAAATTAACTCCAGTCTCAGTCGGCGATAAACGTTTTGGTAAACATTTCCTGATGTCGACCGGGGCCGACTAGCTCCAGAAATGTAATGGCTGTTGTAATAAATAAGAACGATGATTCCTATACCCTTGGTACAAAGCATGGAGTTCTTGACAAACAGTTTTCCAGAAACCAGTTCCAGGTAGCTCCTAATAAATTTATTAATAACATCGATGTACCTGATGAACAGCTCAATGTCCGTAAAGAAGCAATGAAGTCATCCGGGTCCAAACAAGGTTTCATCAGATGTGGATGCAAGAAGAAGTGTTCGGGCAGATCTTGCAAATGTGTAAAATCAATTTAAAATGCAATTCTAAATGTCACGGTAGCACTTCTTGTGCTAACAAGTAAAGTGAATACTTTCTGAAAAGAACTTTAATAAACATTGAAAGTGGTACATGTGTGAAAAATAACTTTTTTTTCTATTTTCAATAATAAGATACTTGTATTTTACTGTTTAGTTTTTGTTTTGATTGAAATAAATGGAATTTCAAGGAAAATTTGATTTTATTTTACTTGTTATAATGGAATTAGTGTTAGGGTATGGTATGGTTGTGTTTGGAGGCTTTTCGGCGTTTGCGCAAATTACAAATACCCACAACCCGACGTGGGCAAATTAGATTACCCACGTCGGGTTATGGGTATTATGGTTTTGCTCAATCTCCGATGAACGTGTTTATTTCGTCTCTTGAGTACTTTCGCTTACCCACAAACGCGTTCTGGGTATTTCGCTTCGGCCAATGTCCGAAAAAATGCTCAATACGCGACCGTGGGTAATTCACGTTGTCCACATCGCGGAGTGAGTAAAAATTTCGGACATTGTCGAATTCGGTGTTTGAGTGTAACATATATATAAAGATGCTGTAATGGTAGAAGCTTCAGGTGTATGAAGAGTGAGAATGAGCTAGCCTGTTGTACTCTGCCAGTAAGAAAACTTCTAAACCAGGAGAGCGTCACATCCCTTAAACCCGCGGTTTCCAGTTTCATCAATATATACGAGATCAAAAGCCTTTCTAAAGTCAATACACAGACATAGATTTGTTGTAGATTTTTTCAATTATGTGTATCAACGCATCCTCGGTCGACTTCCCTTCTATAAACCCAAATTGTTTTCCATCAAGGAACTTCATTCTTCCAAGAAAATTTAACAATTTGATCTTCAAAACTCGTTTTATTATGTTTGAGAATATATATAAAAGGCTGATTAATCATAGGTTGTTCAAGTCTAGGTTATTCCCTTTTTATACAGATAAGAACTATTATACTATACTTAAGTTTATCAGGAAAAAAGCCGGTAGTAATACTTGATTGATTAAATGAGTTAGAATGGGTGCAACCTTAATTATTATATTATATATAAATATTCTTAATTAGAAATGTTGAAAAGTTGTCAAAGCCAAATTATTTTTTAACTGGTTAATTATAGCTTCATCCTTAGCAACAGGGAGTATAAGGAAGGAGTGCAGGCAATGATGAGCCGGCAGCGGGTCTATGTTGGTGAGCGAAGGGTCAGCCGCAGGTGTTTGACAGTTGATAAGATAATTGTTGATATGGTCTGCAACTGACCTCGCCTCATTCACCATCTCCCTGCCCTCCAGCATTATCCCGCCTACATCCTGACTCTTCTTCTTCCCGGTCATCTGGATAACTACACTCCATTGCTGTGCTGTCATTATTACAGATTCTCAAATTATTACACAGATAGTTATTTTTTAAGTTGTTACGGTATCTGAGATAGTAATTTCTAAAAGCAGCATTATAAGGCCGTATTCTGTAGGTTTTGTATAGGTGTTTTCTATTGTTTATTTAATTTAATAAGTTTATTGCAATCCAAGGGCTAATCTCTTTCGCTTTGCAACATTTTTTGTGTGCAAAATTAAATTTAGTGCTACAATGAACTATATCAGTAAACATTTTATGAACAATTATTAAAATACTTATATACATCGTTTATTAAAAGAAGTATTTTACCAATCATTTGTTAATATATTTTCTAACAGAGCTAAAATTTTAGCTGTTGTGACACTTTTTGTACTGTTTACAACTCAATGTTTTTAAATATTCCCAGACCTAACAAACAGTGATTTGTTAGAACAATGTCAAATCATCTTTAAATCTAATAAAAATGTGATCTATCCATGTTTACGGTATCGAGCGCTTATGATATTTCCAGTCGGCAAGTTAACAAAAGATAAAAATTCACTATTAACCATTAGATTGAAGTAGCTTTACATTTACATTGCTGGTATTGCTTAGTAAGTTTATATTTATATCCACTATAAATACCACATATCCATTGATATTATCTAATAAAATTACTTAACGCATCGATAAAAACACTCTCAACAAACTTTAACAATCTCTAAATGCAAAACCACTTAAAAATAAACTACTCAAAATTAATAAGTATTACAATAATGTTAGCTGTTACTAAATTTGAATATTCAAGATTTGTTGGGAAACAAATTATTTATCGTTGCAGTAAGCGTACGATTTGTAATCTGAAATGTTATAAAGATTTATTTCAGTAGAATCTATCCATATTTCGCTCAATACAATAATTTAAGGTTTGTATTTGATTTTACTAAATTCTAATGCAAAATTATCATAGATAGATCTTAAACTTCTAACATTGCAATACAAAAAAATCTTAATATTCGGTGTCCGTACGTTAAACAAATGTGTATCTAGAGTTCCGAAGAGATAAATATTATATGTTATAAGTATTATAAATGTTATATGCAGACATTTAACGACATTATTTATACATTAACCAATTATTAATATTTGCATAGATATTTATATTTAAAATGTATACAAAATGTACAACTATGTTTACTTGAATTACGTTTACAAACTCTTGGTTAAAATTAAGGTGTTCAATGTCCTCGTTGGTGTTCACTCTAAAACATTTTTTCCGTCCGATTTCCGTAAAAATATATACCATCTCGACACCAAGCGTAAGTGTAACAAACGGGTTTGCATTTGATATAAAATTTTGACAAAGACACCTTATTCTCAGGAGACAGATGATCATTGCGATACCCTTTGTCGTTAGGATATTCTAGGTTTTACTTCATTCGCAGTGAAGCTCCATTTTTCTTTGTACTACCTGACCAAGGTTTCCTTCAGCAGCTTGGTCTGGAACTGTACAATGAGGGATGGGTCACGTTCCTTCTTGAAGGACGGGATGCGATGCGCTGCGGTGACCTGGCCGGCAGTCAGCTCCATGCCCAGTGCCTTCCCTACGTCCTTCAGGATCTCTTACACGTTTTCTCTTGGGGTCTTGGGAATCCCGCTGATCTCTAAGTTGGTGCAGCGTGTGTACAAATCTAGGGTCTTCACTCTTTCCTTCATGTCTCGTAGCTCCTACTTCATTTCCATATTTTCAATTCTCCGCTAGTCATTTTCCTTCTTAATCTAACCAATTCGGCCTTCAGGTCACTCATCAAAGTGTTAGATGAGTCCGATAAAACTGAACGGATAATGAAAGTTCATTCCTATCTTTTTTAGTTACCTACACGTTTTACATTTTACATTTTAAAGCTTTCCACAACATTCTTAAGAAATTCTGTAGTTGTAGTGATCTGTATTAAGGCTTCTCGGGTCTTTTTCGTTTAAGGGCCAGCACCTTACAAACATACTATACCTGACTGACGGTGCATTTAATCGTTTTTTTTTGTGTTATTAGTTCGTAGGGCAGTAGTCCAGGTACTACTTCTAGTATAAACTCGTCTTATCTTATCAGTGGTAAACGCGCGCCGCTTATCTTTTGCCTGTAATGAATCCTGCGTTAGTTCTGTCTGAGTTTTGTGTGTGTCAATAAAGCGTGGTGAGTTGATCTGGGCTTGGACTTTGCAAGCTCGAGTTAATTTTTTTCTAAAAGAGCAAGCAGCGCAACGCGCTGCGCACCGTACAAGCATCGCGTGATATGAGTTTTGAATAGGCAAGCTAGGGTCTTTTGTGCTGGCCCTTAAACGAAAAAGACCCGGCTTCTCTTTAATGAAGTCGTTTTTCTACCATCGTAACTTCCAGGAGCCAGAGCTGGTTTAAATTCTTTCGTTGCCAACTTTAGCATACGCGATATGAAAGTACTGATCAAAGCTACCACTGCACTTTATTTCAGATCCATTGTTCACACATTCATGTTTGCTTATAGATGCCACATATGTACGACATTGTTATTATAATTTAACGACTTTAAAACTAACAGGACGCACGTAAGTTCGTACGTACGTGGGCAAGTTGCTACAAGTTGAGCTTGAGGGGAGCGGAGCGATACGGCACACGACCTTATCAGCTCGATTGCCACAACTGGACTGTACTATTGCAGCATTGGACATGTATTGTAGCAGTATAGAGAGATAAAAGGATGGTAGGAGTAAGTGAGACCTTTATTTGCTTAAGAAAATTTAAATTATTAATTAATTATGACGAATATATAATTAAGTAAATTATTAATTATTATACGATATATAATTATAAAGTATAATAATAAATTTATTATATCCAGATATTGTCCAATAGCAAATATATGATACAATAACTATATATTACTGTATATTAATTAAAAAAAAAAAAATTATTACCTTATTTAATGCCATTAAACAAAAACAAGATCAATGAATTATGTTTATTAAAGGAAAATAATCGTTTTAAGTAGGTACTTTAATTACAGTGAAATTTGGAGCTCATATTTAATAATTTCATATTATTTTCTCAAATTAAACTAGATGCCTTATTTAGGTATTTATGTAAATTACTAATCATCAGTTTAAACACGTACAAAATTAACAATAAATTTAATACTATGCGAAACTAGATTGAAATATAGTTTTCAGAAATTAAATAGAGAATAAAGTTGGTATATTCATATAAACATGTAAAAGTGTTCTGTTCGGGTCTTAAGGCTTCTTAAACATGTGCAAGATATAGTTAAATAATTGAGTTGGGACTCATCTCCGATGGCATGTCTGTATGTAAGAGGCTGATAAAGGCTTATCGAGGTAATACACATTTAATGAAAACCGTTATCGACCCTCACACAGTGTACATCCACAACTCCCAAAAAGTGTAATAATTTTCTTTTCTTCTACCTCAGAGCAAAAAAATTAATAACCTTATTAAACTCCATATATGGTACTGATTCATTTAGCTAATGGTTTATTCCGGCCACTGTTTGAATACTTATTGCCAAAGAAAACAATGATAATTTCACAAAAGTGGAAAGAATGGCTTTTTTAAAGGATTATTAATGTCAAGAATGTGAATTATGAGCAGTAGAATGAATAGAAACTATAATATTATTAGCGATAAGATACACCCCACAAAACAATTCTCCAACACAGTGACCTACTACTCAGCCACGACAAATTCTGAAAGTAAACACATTACAGTACTTAGTATAAACGGAAGAACTCGCAAATTTTTCGCCTCATTTCAGTAACCGAAATGCAAACTTTTTTGACTCAATATTGATGCTTTACTCACTGGGCTTGGAAACATTAAAACGTAATTAAACTGATACAAAACTCAGTCTTTTATCTTTGGCAAAGTTTGTTCGTAAAAGTTTCATTACTACCGTTCAAAATTAAAATCGAGTCACCAGGCTGAGATAATGAAAAATTATGGACTCTTTATTGAAAAACACGAGATTGACAGTGCAGAGTGAGTTGGCGTGTCACAGGGTCTTTCCTGTGTTTACAGTCCCAAGCGGATGACTTCATATGTGATTTAGGATTTAAAATATTGCTGAAATAAACTTTTGTATCACCTCAAAGTATTATGATGTAGTCAATTAATTTTATGACTTTGGAGTTTTCCAATAAAGCCCAATAAGGTTTTGGTTAGAACTTTGGTTAGACACGTAGTGTCTTCTTTTTCAAAATGATCTATTTTAGAATGAAAATATATTTATTACCACCAGTATACACGAAGTAGCTCGGGTATACAACTAAATGTACATCTCTGGGTAGCTCTTCACCTGTGTACACTGCAGCAATGTCACTTCCACATGCAGGCCAATTCTACCGCCTCAGACCGTTGACAATGCGTTTCTTGAAGAGAACGTGGACATCATGAACTCTGACCTCCTTGACTTTAAACAAATATTATACCAGTTACTTGAGAAAAATATTACATGATTTATGTTCGAAATAAGAGAATGAAGTACGAGGAGAAGTATGTATTCATCACATATTTCGAATTATCGAAAAACTACATTCATTAAATTGTTGATTGTGCATTGCCCTGTAAGCTAACATTAGAGCCGTCGATAAGCTCGATTGCTTTAGTGTGGAGCTTAGGGCCTTGATACTGTGGGCTCTGGGATGTAGCAATTACAGTAGATTGGATTTTGTTCAGTTTTACCTGAATTTTTTTTATTTTATTTATTTATATAAATGTGAATTATTTAATAGAAATATTATAGAATGCAAATATCATACTACATTTATAACGTCTAATGGTATAGATGACGTAATGGGCCAATCTCTTAAAACAATTTTTTTACATTTTTTTGTATTAATAACTGTGTTGTTAAAGGTTATTTGGTAGAGTACTTACTATAATCTCTAATATTAAGAAGAATTAACTTTGAACAAGCTACACGATATGAATATTCCCAAAGTCCCCTCAAAGAAATGGGTGTTTCGCCTATTAATTAGGTACATTCGTTGCTCATTTAGAACCAATTTATGTGGGTTTCCTTGCATTCATTGCAATACTCAAAGGTTGAATACTTAATGAGGGTTTTTTCATCCTTTTGAGTGCAACAAACCGTACTTGCTTCTCCCGACCAGTGTCAGTTGTATTCTCTACTCTTTCTAGTTTCACTGCACTGGTTGTGTATAGCATAGCAACATACGTATTAATGCTAGGGGGCCGTCTTTGTGTGATTATTCTTCCTCTATGAAATTTTAAAATGCAGCTTTATGAATAAATAGAAGTCTCAATATTCTTCAATTATGAAATTTCAGAAAATATAGCTAACTAAATAAGCTTTGTTGGAACTATAAACGTTATCATTACAATAGAACTTTAATTACGAATTATTTGATTGATAGAACCATGATTGTTATGAACGTAAGCTCCTTTAGTGATGGAATAATGTTGAATGTGCACCATGCCCTCCATTATAATATATGCATGTTCGATATCCGTAAACAACACTTTATGCATAATCGTAAAATAAACCGATTGTCGAAGAATCCAACAAAAGAAATAGCGCAGAGGTCAAGAGACATGTGTCTTTGGATCACGAGGAATATATGTACCAAGTTTCAAGCCCCTACAATCTTCATATAAAAAATTATAGCACACATGTACGGACGGCAAAATTCACGATTTTTAAAGAAAGCCATGTCGGGTACTTAATAATGATTGTTTGTATAACCAAAAAGTGGTTAGACAACATTTTACATGACTGTATTTATGGACCTGATGAGAGAATGCGAAAACAGGATTTTTCCGGACATTTGCCATCGTTCAGTGAAACAAGAAAACAGTAACACTACGTTTCGAGATCTGCAATCTGATCTCTTCTTCAGGTAAAGAACTAACCTAATACATAATTACAAACTAAGTTAAAATAAACAAATCTTACTAAAGCGTTGTGGCACGCCTAAGTCAGGAATCACAACCTACATGTTGTTGTCAACTTCACTAACACTAAAGACATGCACTTAATACAAAACTGTACAAAACACTAATCATTAAAACTAAACTACGGAATACAGGTCACAATGCGTCTTCACTCGTCTACTGACCACCTACGACTGACCAGAGGGACTAGCCAATGGCAATCGTGACGGCTGGCTGAAACAAGATGGCGGAAATAGAAGGGAAGGGGAACAGGAATGGGCCCTTTCGTTATTATTGGTTCATGCGAGATGAACTTCTTAAAACCATATTGTGACTCCGCATTGGTTTATTACAAATATCCGATCCGTTTGATACTTTTGGTTTTCTCTTTAGTTCATTTTTTAGAATTGGCAACCAAAGCGGCCTAATCTCGACTGATGGTTGACTGATTGGTTGGTCTGCCAATTTAATGTATGTTGCCTCAATTAATTTCCTTTTGAAGAAATGTGGTTCCCGATGTATTATGTGGGCTTCATCCCAATTCATATGATGGTCTTCGGACCAACAATGGTGTGCAATTTTTGACTTTTCTGTGAAACCCTTTCTCGTGTTTTCTTTGTGTTCTTTTATCCTTACGTTTAGTGGTCTTTTTGTCTCGCCTATGCATTCCCTATTGCAGCTACATTTTATACTGTAAACACAGTTTTTGGAATCCTGTGTGCCATTTTTTGGTTTTGTTTTTACGAGACTTTGTCTAAGAGTGTTGTGTGTTTTAAACGCGGTTCTAATGTTGTACTTTCTACCTACTCTTCTAATTTTCTCCGATAATCCCGGCACATAAGGGATTGACATAAACGCAAATTTATCACAATTCTGTTTTTCTGACTCAGGAATGATTCTTCTGGTTCGTTTGCACTTATTAATTACTAATTGAGGGTATCCATTGCTTCTGAGATCCGATTCAATTTTCTTAAATTCTTCTTTTAGTCCATCTTTATCTGAGCACAAGCTCTTTGCTCTATCAAACAACGAGTAGGCTACTCCTTCTTTGACAGATTTTTGATGGTTGGATTGATAATTTAAATATTTTCCTGTGTGTGTTATCTTTCGAAAAACAGTTGTCTTAAGGACATCCCTATCTCTTAATACACACACATCCAAAAAGGGAAGCTTGTTTTGGACTTCCACTTCCATTGTGAGGCGGATGGAAGGAGAAATACTATTAATGTGATTCAAAAAATTATTTAATTCAATGTCTCCATGAGAAAAAATAACAAAGGTATCATCCACATACCTCCACCAAATCTTCGGTTTGAACTGAGCTGAAGCCAAAGCTTTTCGCTCGAATTCCTCCATAAAGATATTGGCGAAAATAGGAGACAGTGGAGAACCCATTGCCATCCCCTCATCTTGACGGTAAATTTTACCCTCTAACTCAAAATAATTGCATTGAGTGCATAGTTCTAACAGTTCCATAATTACTGGCACGGGAAGTTTAGTTCTATCCTTTAATGTTTGGTCTTCTTTGAGACGTGATTTAATAATTCCGAGAGTTTCTGGAACTGGTACATTTGTAAATAGACTTTCGACATCAAAACTTACCAGTTTGTCAGTTTCAGTCAACTTTAGGGATTTTGACTTCTCTACGAAATCCCTGGAATTTTTGATGAAAGAGTCAGTTTTTCCTACCAATGGCGTTAAGATGTCCAAGAGGACTTTAGACAATTCCCTGCAAGGTGAATCACGAGAACTAATGATGGGCCGAAGAGGGATGGTAGGTTTGTGGATTTTGGGAAGGCCATACATATGGGGGATTTTTGAGTGGTGAGGAGTTAATTTAGATCTAAATTTATCTGAAAAAAATTCTTTATGTTTTCTTAAGGTGTTTGCTACTTTGCGTTCAAATGAATCAGTCGGGTCTTTATTTAAAACTGCATATTTGCCAGTATTTAAAGTTTCCGCAATCTTTTCTTTATACGCTACTGAGTCAAGTACCACAGTACTTTTAATGATTAGTGTTTTGTACAGTTTTGTATTAAGTGCATGTCTTTAGTGTTAGTGAAGTTGACAACAACATGTAGGTTGTGATTCCTGACTTAGGCGTGCCACAACGCTTTAGTAAGATTTGTTTATTTTAACTTAGTTTGTAATTATGTATTAGGTTAGTTCTTTACCTGAAGAAGAGATCAGATTGCAGATCTCGAAACGTAGTGTTACTGTTTTCTTGTTTCACTGAACGATGGCAAATGTCCGGAAAAATCCTGTTTCCTTCACAATCCTTCCATCGTCAAAAATAACCTTTAAACAAAGAAATGCGAAAACCTCTTAACCTATATTACACTATAATCTTGTGGTCCAGGTGTCTGTGGTGTCCAAACGAGTAATGAGTTCGTTTGGAACTTCGTTGCCAACTTAGATACATATATCAACTTTTTTTTATCTCTTCATATGAACATCTTCTGTAAAGTAATTTTAAATAGTGAAATAAATTCACTTGTATTAGATTACATTACTTGTCCATATTTCAGGAGTCAATTCTGTAACAGCGTTAAATCTCAGACACTGCACTAAGAGGAAGGTTAATTGGAACTTAACTCAACATTCACATAGCTACAGTAGTTAAACAAATTCAAACGTTTTTTCTAATTATTTTTTTATTTTCGACAACAGTGACAGTTAGTTTTAATTATATTCAAATCTACATAAAAACTATAAATTTGCTTAGTAAAATTTAAAATTTTTCACTGATAGAGTTTTTTATAGCATTAGAGAACCCATGGAAATCAACCACAGGGTGTATTACAGGCCTTATCATTTACTATAAATTCCAGTAGATTGCTTTTTTTAATGTAATCTAATACAAGTGAATTTATTTTACTGTTTAAAACTACTTTACAGAAGATGTATATAAATATTTAATTGGAGCAATGTATATATCTGGAATATATTTATTTTATTTTAGTACTAATGTTTTAATATTGTTGCTATTTCCATTATTATTATTATTATTACCATATGTTTGCTATTATGACTGTGAAATAGTGCTTTATGGCCAATAAATCTGTTATGTTATATATAACAGCTAAATAATATACTCGTAAACGTAATAATAGCATGTAGTAATATGTGCACTCTTTCCACTAAAACGTACGAAGCAATCATGGTTGTCACCAAATTCTTAATACTATGATTTTCTGTAATGTATACAGTTCATGGTGTTACGAAAAAGTGTTAAGTTTATATTATAGTATAACTATTACACATGCAAATAGACTAATACAGAATGGCAAACCAGATTTAGAGAACCAAATGTAGTACACAATCCATTTTTACGAATAGAATATACTCGTATTTAAATAGCATACACTATTATCGTTTTAAGTTATAGACCGCATACATATGAATATCAAGTATAGCAAACGTTATTCTGCTGACTGTATTGACCGCCTTGGTTCTATCTAATACGATGCTAATCCATAGAGAGGTGGAGCTAATGTTAATGTGCAGCGTGTCAGCAGGCATGATGCGCCGGTCTGCTCTAAATAGAGACTGTGTTAGTAAACATTTGACTTAGAGCGATATTTCAGGGAAGCTGTGAAACTCCGACGCTCGCTTGTAGCTGGGTCGTCGCCAAAACATTTCGCTGTTAGTTCAGCCCATCAACAAAATATTTAACTCAAGTTACGAATACAGAATAAGTTAAGAGCTGTCTCAGCCGCGTTCAGGGTCCGTAGTGCTATAATTATAAACAATGGTAATTAACACAATACATTTGTATTACAAGTAACGTTCTTTATACTCGTATTCAATGTCAGTTGCAACAGAAGCAGAATGTGTCTATTACGACAGACAATCATTGTGATGTATTAATCCTGCATGTTTGGATATTTGTATGTCTTGGTTATGAAATACCTGTAAAATTGTGTATTTACTTTTCATATTACATGTGGTTTGACGTACAAAGCCAAAGTTTTACTACTGTTGTAAATTATATAAATCATTTTATATTTAGAGAAAGTATTTTTTATAGTTTCTGCTATATTTAAATATTAATTTTTATATTAATAAATGAATCAATATGTTGAGATTATTTGGTTGTAATTATTTTCATTCACGTCTAATTAAATAGCGCTCCTTTTCATCTAATTAAAACAGTTACTCACTAAAATACTATTTCATTTTTAATCCCTTGGATGAATATTCATATATGTATTTATGGGAGAAGAATCTTTTTCAACTCGTGTATTCAAAGTGTGCTTCATTTTGGATGATCATTGAAATCGTTGGATTTAAAACAGAACAATCTATGACATTTTTACAAATAAGATTGTATGGTCACCTGTGTTTTTGAAATACTGAAGACAACATTTAAAGTAACACAAAGAACAAAATTAAAGTTCCTATTTAAAAGTCCGTAAAGGGTGAATTATTGGTTTAAATATTCAGCGCCATAAACGTGCTCTATAGACCAAAACAAAGGACAAACGTTCTTCAACAATTTACAACCCCCGACAGAGACATCAAAACTTTTTTGCAATTTCTCTGTTGGGGGGTTACAAATTCTTGACAAAAGTGTGACTTGTTTTATATCTCGTGAGTATTTGCCGGAATGAGAATTTGTACTTACAGTTTATCTTTAAATACAATTTTAATCAATTGTATTATTATTGTACACTGAATAAGTTTCCTGTTAAGAGTATAGCTTACCCGTAATTTTACTGCGTAATTGATTGCCCACATAAATTTTCATTTATAGTTAGTTATATTAATGTGAATGTCTTGAAATAAGGAATTTAACATGTCTATTATTTTTTACCGGCAGTTTGTATTTTTTTTATATTACATTGTATTTTTCTTTAAAATTGTAATAGCAATTTAAAAATGTTTAATTCTGATTTTCTCTTTGGGCCGTCCATTTGACATTTCAATAGGCTATAAAAATAGATTAATGGAATAAGAATTAACCTAGATTTATTTTTTATGATCTCTCCAATAACTAGTACGAGAGAAAGCTTTTACAGAACATTACAACATTTAATAATTATTTTAGAATCTCCCGAATCAAAACTTAGTTACCGTATTGGGAACTATTTTTTCCACCCGTACTTATATAATTTAGAGGTGTCAACTGTAATGACTGATCAAACTGTCACATCTTAACTACATTCATATTAGCACAACTAGTAATGTGTTAATGAACTTATACTAGTTTAGTACATTTACATTCATTAGGATTAATTATTTAAAAGTCTATTGTCATTACTTACAGAATATAAACACACTTAAGCACTATAATAAATAAAAACAGTTTTATTTGATTAGTTAAAATACGTATGCAAAATATTCATTAAATGATACACTTATTTATTTCAGGGCATTTATTTGAATTAGGCGTTTCACGTTTTCATCTGAATTTTATCTTTTTGCCACTACAATGTGATGCTTTCAAGAGAAATTTTAAGAAACCATGAAATTAAATAAGATGTAGGTAGAAGGAAATAAACATAACTAATACTTTTTATTATAAACGTGACTGATTTGATTAACTCAACCTTTTCCTCTAAAGCAATGAATTTTAGGATTGTACTAATTGTTTGGTAAACTATTAACCGTTAACTGGCGGGTTAACTTGGATCTAGTAATTTTTTTTTTGAAATGTAAGAGTATTATCATGTGAAACATCTGAGATATTAGGCAAGATTCATCTGACTTTCGCTCTTTTCAGAAAAACTTCCGAATCATTTCCTGTAGGAAACCTAGATAAAAATTACTAACTTTATTTACATTAGAAAAATGTCATATAATATAATTTACAATGTGAATAACCATACATTTAGTTTACGGTATATACTGGGCAATTTTAAAAACCGTATGCGTATTTCCTAATATCTACATTCTTCTAATTTATATCAACACAATACAGTGTTCGTAAATAGTTTCTTCATTCTTAATTTCTTCTTAGTTCTTAACGTTTCTTCATACAGGCATCTTACTGAAACCTTGCGTTTTTGTCAACCAGCCAACGTGTCAGTAATATTTTTCACTTTTTAACATATGAGTCGATTGTGACAGAAATCATAGAAGGTATTTGTTTCAAATAACGGACTTATTTTAGATGTTTACTGAATGTCCGTAAACTACTTAATTAAACTTCACCATTTCATTTTTAATGTCTGAATAAGTAAGAAATGTAAAAGAAAGTATATAGTCCCATATTTTTACAGTTCGTCTATCTGTTTGGTTTTAGAAAAAAGTATCTTTGAATTGAATCAAGGTATAACATTTGAACTTTGAACAATATTTAGTCTAATGAAGACCTTAAAACGTGTTGATGAAAATACCATCTACGGTTCAAAAATAGTTATTATACAATATTTTATTTCTGTAACAACAACAAAAATAGTCGTGTTTTAAAAACTTCAACAATAGGTTAAAATGGGTTAACTTCCAGATGAACATAACACTATAAGATAAATTTCACTACAGCAAACAATAAAAGAGTTTTAAATGTTTTACTGAGTGCCACCCCCCCCCCCCCCACATAAAATACACTAATCGATTTTATAATGTTATCTATATTCTGATTAATAATCAGCTGATTTTCGCATTTATCAGCTTAAACTAATTGCTCATTGTGAAGGAAACAAGAGTTTCCGGACAATTCCTTCACAATCATTCCACCGTCAAAAACAAACTTCAAACAAAGACCAATTCATTTGTACTGTTTTGAACACATGAAATGAGGTTTACACAATCGGATGATTACTATTTTCCCCACTTTAAATAATATTATGTAAAAAATAAAACAGTAAAGTTAAATTAATCTTTGATGACTTGAAATTTCAAGTCATCAAAAAATGTATAGGCCTAACATTAAAAACTGAAATCCTTACTTCTTTTTTGTTGAAAGGATATGAATAAATGTTGTGCAACTTTAAAACCTGAATACAGTAATACAAACTAAAACAGGACATCAAGTAGTCATAAGCGCTACATCCAGG
The DNA here is from genome assembly GCF_021130785.1 of Homalodisca vitripennis. Lineage (NCBI taxonomy): Eukaryota > Metazoa > Arthropoda > Insecta > Hemiptera > Cicadellidae > Homalodisca > Homalodisca vitripennis. Next base: position 97,033,598 of record NC_060215.1, read on the forward strand.
CTTTCAAACAACAAATTTCTATATATTCCCCGATTTGAGTAATTCCTAAAAACATATTAAACATGTTACTAACGACTTTTGATGGTTTTGAAATATGAATGGATGTAATCATATTTTCAAAATGGTTTGAGTTTTGATAAAATGTTCTATCTATGAACTATAAAAATAAAACATACATTTTGTATTGGTCATGTTTTAAACCAAAGGGTATCTACATGCGTTACCAGTTGAATCGAACAACCATAGTGAATAATGTTATTCAGGAGGACATTATTAACGCTACACATTTCTCACTGGAGTATACTTGTTTAGGTAGCTAAACAGTAACAGTACAGAGTAAACTTGGTAGACAAAGTGTTGGAAACAGTCGGAAGCAGAAGATAATTCACGCTCAGGAGTTTCAAGAAATGCTTTCAAACGAAACATTCTTGGGATATGAGTATCAGAGATAACACATCACTGGCTTTGCATATAAGGACCACTTAAATGCATATAAACTGTAAATCTGTAATAAATCGGTCCAAAAATAACTGCTTTCGAATGTATTTGAGTGTAGTGAAATTGTTGTAAAGACCACTTCACAATGGAGTACTTCATTTGTAGTAAATTTATTTTCGTATTCTATGTATAGATTTATATTATTAGGTATAAAAGGGGTAATCTGAATTTATACATGTTTACATGTTTTAGGATTTACACCTAACGAAGAAAAGTATATACAGTTTTTTGAAACGCCTGTGTTAGTTTCTATTTTTTTACTTAAAGACGACTAATTACTTTCTTTTTTTGGACGTTGTTATTGAAGATGGAAGGTTTCAAAGCATAAATAAAGAACAGAAAGAAGAAAAGAAGGGAAATGCATAAATCACAAGTACGAGAATCACAGTCACACAACACATACAGGGATACTAACAAGAATGTCAATGTCGGCCTTTCATCAGCAACGCGGACCAATTACTGTATCCATTTCATCCTTACAAAGGAAAAAAAATATTTAAATTATATTAAACAAAACAGACTATTCATAGTCATGTATTGACCGTAGATTAGAGATAGATTGTTGCTGCATACGCTTTTGTCAATTTAGTGTTGATTTTTTGTATTATACCATATGGTGCAGGTTTGTAACATTAAAATACTCGTTACAGTAAACTTGTTTAACTTGGACAATAAACTCTTATGTGCTTTAAAATTTTATTTACAGTGTACACTCAAGCATTAATTCTTTAATATTTTGAAAAATCTTAAAAATCTATTAAATGGCAAAGCATTATGTTTACGTAAGTACAATATTTGAGAAATGTTGAACTTGTCAGTAAGAAACGAATGAAATGTGGGGAAGGCCGGATTCTAAGTATAGCTATCAGGACAATTCTCCTAGTATTCTCCGCTAGCTGTGTTCAAACAAAATTAAACAGACCATTCTATCCCTTTTTGGTAACATTTAATGTACTAATAAACAGTGATAGTTTTATTGAGTGCACCATCTAATAACTAAGCTTTCAAAAAATGAGGAATTCACAGTTTTATCAAAATTATAAGTGAATTTATAGAAATTTTATCACTTCTACTAAAACTTATGATGTCACCAAAATACTACTAACGTCAAAAAAGTCCCAAAAACTGCTTGGAACATTATAAAAAAAATTAATAAGTGATACACTTATTGAGCTAATCATAGTGAACAAATCAGAGATACCACCTAATGTTACTCATGTGTTCAACACGTGTTTTTCCCGGGTTGGCACTAACCAAGGGCTTAGTCCTATTATCAGCGTTAGCAACTCCTTTCACAATATGGAGCCCAGCTGCCTCCATGGTTCTGGCTCCAGTCACAGGGGAGGAAATTTCCAAAGTGATAAATTATTTTTCAAGAGATCAAATGACTTGAATGTGTCACCATGGCATCTGTGTTATAAACATTTGTTGGGCCACTTGCTAAACGTCTCTTTCGGTCCGTAAAATGTATCTCCTTTATCAAAATGACCATAGTTACCCCAATTTTTAAGAAGAGCAATCCCAAATCCATTAAAAAGTCACTAATTTTCAGAAACGTTTTTGAAAAAGTTCTTCTTATTCGGTTTGTAATTTAAAAAAAAAAAAAACAACCTAATAATCACCAAGCCAATTCAAGTTTCGAAATACAAATTCAACAATTGATGGAGTCGTGAGTCTAGTTGACATGATAGTGGAAGGAGTTGAAAGACAATACGCCTAGATTTTTTTATTGACTTATCAAAAGCATTCAATGGTGTTGATCATAGCACCTTACTTACCTCACATAGTGAATATCACGGGATACGAGGAGTGCCACTTGAATGGTTCATATCCTAGTAACAGAAAACAAGATTTCCAAATTACATACGTGCAGTCAAGAGGAAAGGGGGTTGGGACTAGGAGTTTTTCGGGGGTCCATCCTAAGGCCACTACTCTTTTTATTATACTCTAGCGTACGTCAACAAAGCTGGCTCATCGTTGGTTCACAATCAAACCGTCCAGTATGCATATGACACAACTCTCTATTTCTATGCAAAATGAAGCACAGAAATTGAGATGGTGTCATTTATGGAGATCAAGAATACAATCCAACACTTAAATCAGCTTAATCTTCAAAAGAGCTTCAAAGAAATTTAACAAAATCAACTTGTATTAAATTCAGTTCAGCGACAGAGAGATTCATTTTATTCAACAGTAACGTTGGAAGAAAACGATATTGAAGAACACTAAAGAAATTCTTTAAAATACACCTTGATCGAGTGTTGATATGGCATTATTACGTAGACAGCGTTTGTGCAAAATTGTGATCAGGTATTTATGTACTGAACAGGTAACTTAGGAGCTGATGATAGCGTATTATGGACTAAGCTACTCACATCTCTCCTATGGTGTAGCTTTGTGTTTAGATAGTAAAAACATATATTTTTATATAATGCTTGTTCATAAAAAAGCCATCAGAGTAATTGCAAATGTGGAACTTAGAGAGTCGTACAGACCAGCATTCAGGAGTCTGAAACTGTTATCATTACAATGCCTCTAAGTTACAATGCCTGAAATTCTATAAGAGGGAACGACATACACTCTTATGAAACTTGTAAAACAGGGAGACACAGAAAGTTAGCTTATAAATGTTTGACTTCTCAGGGAGGAGTTCAATTTGTCACCCAACTGCCCAATTCAATTAAAATTGCTGCGATGCCCAAGGATTTAAAACTCTTCTAAAACAGCGTTGATTCCAAAAGTATTCTACGGTACAGAAGGATTTATTACTCACTTTTATGGTTCCATATAGTTGGCAGACTCACATTGCGGCAAGAGTAGGGAAAAACTCGGAATGAACGAGCATTGAGGTGAATGTAAAAATTGTATGTATAATTAAAATTCAAATGTAGTGACTGGATGCTAAATTTTAGTACGTAATTTACTTTGACTTTAATCGGTTGTGATATAGTTCACTGTGTTTATTCACAATAATGTACATTATTATTATTAACTTTGTATGTATAATTAAAATTCAAATGTAGTGACTGAATGCTAAATTTTAGTACGTAATTTACATTGACTTTAATCGGTTGTGATATAGTTCACTGTGTTTATTCACAATAATGTACATTATTATTATTAACTTTGTATGTATAATTAAAATTCAAATGTAGTGACTGAATGCTAAATTTTAGTACGTAATTTACTTTGACTTTAATCGGTTGTGATATAGTTCACTGTGTTTATTCACAATAATGTACATTATTATTATTAACTTTGTATGTATAATTAAAATTCAAATGTAGTGACTGAATGCTAAATTTTAGTACGTAATTTACTTTGACTTTAATCGGTTGTGATATAGTTCACTGTGTTTATTCACAATAATGTACATTATTATTATTAACTTTGTATGTATAATTAAAATTCAAATGTAGTGACTGAATGCTAAATTTTAGTACGTAATTTACTTTGACTTTAATCGGTTGTGATATAGTTCACTGTGTTTTATTCACAATAATGTACATTATTATTATTAACTTTGTATGTATAATTAAAATTCAAATGTAGTGACTGAATGCTAAATTTTAGTACGTAATTTACTTTGACTTTAATCGGTTGTGATATAGTTCACTGTGTTTATTCACAATAATGTACATTATTATTATTAACTTTGTATGTATAATTAAAATTCAAATGTAGTGACTGAATGCTAAATTTTAGTACGTAATTTACATTGACTTTAATCGGTTGTGATATAGTTCACTGTGTTTATTCACAATAATGTACATTATTATTATTAACTTTGTATGTATAATTAAAATTCAAATGTAGTGACTGAATGCTAAATTTTAGTACGTAATTTACATTGACTTTAATCGGTTGTGATATAGTTCACTGTGTTTATTCACAATAATGTACATTATTATTATTAACTTTGTATGTATAATTAAAATTCAAATGTAGTGACTGAATGCTAAATTTTAGTACGTAATTTACATTGACTTTAATCGGTTGTGATATAGTTCACTGTGTTTATTCACAATAATGTACATTATTATTATTAACTTTGTATGTATAATTAAAATTCAAATGTAGTGACTGAATGCTAAATTTTAGTACGTAATTTACTTTGACTTTAATTGGTTGTGATATAGTTCACTGTGTTTATTCACAATAATGTACATTATTATTATTAACTTTGTATGTATAATTAAAATTCAAATGTAGTGACTGAATGCTAAATTTTAGTACGTAATTTACTTTGACTTTAATCGGTTGTGATATAGTTCACTGTGTTTATTCACAATAATGTACATTATTATTATTAACTTTGTATGTATAATTAAAATTCAAATGTAGTGACTGAATGCTAAATTTTAGTACGTAATTTACTTTGACTTTAATCGGTTGTGATATAGTTCACTGTGTTTATTCACAATAATGTACATTATTATTATTAACTTTGTATGTATAATTAAAATTCAAATGTAGTGACTGAATGCTAAATTTTAGTACGTAATTTACATTGACTTTAATCGGTTGTGATATAGTTCACTGTGTTTATTCACAATAATGTACATTATTATTATTAACTTTGTATGTATAATTAAAATTCAAATGTAGTGACTGAATGCTAAATTTTAGTACGTAATTTACTTTGACTTTAATCGGTTGTGATATAGTTCACTGTGTTTATTCACAATAATGTACATTATTATTATTAACTTTGTATGTATAATTAAAATTCAAATGTAGTGACTGAATGCTAAATTTTAGTACGTAATTTACATTGACTTTAATCGGTTGTGATATAGTTCACTGTGTTTATTCACAATAATGTACATTATTATTATTAACTTTGTATGTATAATTAAAATTCAAATGTAGTGACTGAATGCTAAATTTTAGTACGTAATTTACTTTGACTTTAATCGGTTGTGATATAGTTCACTGTGTTTATTCACAATAATGTACATTATTATTATTAACTTTGTATGTATAATTAAAATTCAAATGTAGTGACTGAATGCTAAATTTTAGTACGTAATTTACATTGACTTTAATCGGTTGTGATATAGTTCACTGTGTTTATTCACAATAATGTACATTATTATTATTAACTTTGTATGTATAATTAAAATTCAAATGTAGTGACTGAATGCTAAATTTTAGTACGTAATTTACATTGACTTTAATCGGTTGTGATATAGTTCACTGTGTTTATTCACAATAATGTACATTATTATTATTAACTTTGTATGTATAATTAAAATTCAAATGTAGTGACTGAATGCTAAATTTTAGTACGTAATTTACATTGACTTTAATCGGTTGTGATATAGTTCACTGTGTTTATTCACAATAATGTACATTATTATTATTAACTTTGTATGTATAATTAAAATTCAAATGTAGTGACTGAATGCTAAATTTTAGTACGTAATTTACTTTGACTTTAATCGGTTGTGATATAGTTCACTGTGTTTATTCACAATAATGTACATTATTATTATTAACTTTTAGAAATAGTTATCATTGTGTTTACACACAACATAATTCTCATTATACCTGACGTACACTTGTCATAATGCTTCAGTATAATTTGTTTATTTAAAAATTGATTCTAATTATGTGTTAAGTTAATGCAATTAACAAATATGTATTATTTGACGAACAAATGCCATTTAAGATCTGAAAATGTAAAGTTACTGATTTCTCGTATCACTGAACGATGTCAATTGTTCGAAAAATTCATTTTTCCTTGAAATTTCTACGTTTATCGTACAAAAAACAGAAGAGAGTACTAAAGTCAGCAGGCTATCTTGGAACGTCAGAGTAGATTGATTCTTTTGTATCACTAAAGGATGGAAAATATCCAAAAATATTTTGTCACAATGGTCCGAAAAACAGTGGCTGTATTTTCTTTAATATTTTAAATTCTAGATAGGTTCATGTGGTATAAGATAGCACAGATCATTCTTCATCTTAATAATGCAATGTTTAGCCTAATGTGCTAGTTTGAAAACTGAAATAAGATAATATATTTAATTTTGCTATTCACATGTACAAAATACATACAAGTAAGGACAGTGTTGCTGTGCTAAGTAACTTGATAGGGTTCATATAAAAGCATTACTTTCCATGTCATTCCTAACATTTTTTATACGATAATAAAGACAGTTGAAGAATAGTTTGTAGTTTGAAGTGCCGCTTTCTAGATGTTTTAAAACATTGTCGGAATTACTGGACCCTTCGCGGCAATTTGATCGTTGCAAGAAATGTCTAACGTTGCAACCGATTCTGGACAGGCTGGGGACTGGTATTTAATAGTTGAGATCACTATGACACTAAACGTTGCAACGCATCCTAAGAATAAAAATTGGTATTTTTGCCATCCCCAAATTCTGTTCATACTGGAAATGTTATTAATATAAGGCATTTTTATGAATTGGTGCATTAATTTGATTTTTTATCCCTAACTTTAATCTACAGTGTAAAACAATATTTAATTTTTATCTTGTTTTGTGGCATTATCAAACATAGTTTAACTTTAAATTAACATTCACATTAACATTTTATGTAAACCTAATTTTTATGTACTTTGTAATACTGAAATAAAACTAAACTAAATAAAAGTTTGGAATAAATTTATTTTAATTTTTATTATTTAAAAAATTGGTGTGATCTTTAACTCGGATTATTAATTGGTATTTTTCAAATTAGCCATGCTGCAATTAAACAACTCCGATACACCCGACGTGATGCAACGAGGCTTAACGATATGAGTATGGCGTTTAGATGCAAAGGCATTCTACGGCGTTCTACTGCATTCCTATTGAACCTAACTTAATGCATCTAAGTGCATATTATTGAAAATCTCATGTTTCTAAAATTGACTGATGGACAGCGTAAACAATGTTACCGGTCTGCCCTCCCTGGACAAGGTGAGGCTGTCACATAATTACATAAGAAACATTACTGCAGTTAAATAAAATATCATTAAATTTAATAAATATTTAATTAGTAACTTTCTAGGGAATGAAGTGTGCATGGTACGTACGCTGAAGTTAGTATAATTCTTTTGTACAAAAAGTAAAATTAATTGTGGTTTGAATATTAAACGATAAATGCGATTGATAATAAAGAACAATACAAAAGTTGTTTCAATCTCCTTACCTACTAGTGAACTATTCATGATTATTTAAAAAATAGTATATCATTATGGAATAATGATATTAAGAACTGTTTTGACTATTGTAAGTTAACAAAAGTTCGTGAGAAATTGACATCCGTGGATAACCTTTATGTTAATGGTATCTGAATGTAACCAGTATTGAGTGTTTTATAGCTTGTTAAAAAGCTATACATAGTCTTTGTGGTAGGATATGAACAATACGTGTCATAAAACAACTAATGAGGTATAAATGGGTTTTATCACATTAATTAGATGTAGTTCAGTGTGAAGTAACAACAAGAGTCTTTCCATAAGTCAGATTGTGTGGTTTTAGTTAGTAGCACTCCAATGGAGAACAAGTCTGTAGATGAATGGGTGGTCTAGTTGGTCAAGTGTCTATTGTCCAGTCATCGGTAACTATTCCACCGTGTATCTCTTGGTTCTGTAATGTTTCTCGTGTTGTTTGTATTTTTGTGTTTTCTACCCATCACATTTGTTAAATAATAGTCATTCATAATAATTTGACTAAGCTTTACTTTATTATTAGTATTGGTTTATAAGTGTATATTCGTTATTAATGAGTGATGTCAGGTATCATGATAATGTGTTGAAAGATATGCAGCAATATTTTTTATACCCGAAATCAGGTCTTTCCTCAGATGGATAACTAATATAAGATATAAATATATTATAATTTTAAATGTTTAAAATCATACCAACGCGTTGTGACACACATTAGTCAGGAATCATAATGAACATGTTTTGTATCAATACCATGAACACTCTACTTATGATTATATCTACTTTATAATTTAAACAATAATAGTTATCAACTAACAAAAGCGTAAATGTTACAAGTCTGCTAGCAATAACCAACCACTGACAACTGACCAGTCAGTTGTCCCAGGAATTTCGGGAAATTAATTCTTGATTTCTCGATAGAACTAATATGGTGTTAAATCAGCGACCAGGGTGGGACAATTTATTGGTTAGTTATAAATTAATTAAATTCTGATAGCTATAGATTTCCACATTAAATTGTTAGTCTCCATTCTGTTTGATTTTACATATCCCGTTTTAGTTAATGTTTCAGTATTGACAACCATAGCAGCCTAATTTCAACTGAAGGTTAACTGAGCGGTTGATTCACAATTTATTTGTGTCAAAGTTATGAACCCTAGATTAATGTCTTTATAAAGAAATAAGGTTATCAATTTGTAATGTTTTTATCTTACTTCTTATTCCTTATAACAACGACTTTTTATGTTGAAAATTCATTTTTGGGGTTTTTTAAAATCTGTCGAAGAATGTGGTGTTTTAAATGTAAATGGTGGTTTTAATGTTGTAATTGTTACGTACTTCTTACATTTTTTAAATGAATCCAACTGCAGTAAATTCATAAACGCATGATGATCTATTATAAATAAACAAAAAATAATTTCTGGTTTGTTTGAATTTTTTATAGCTGTCTGATTATATTCATGCTGTCTAGTACAATATCCGTATTGTATCTTAATTCCTTCAATATCCCATCTTTGTGTAAGTATAAATTCTTTGATTTACCAAATAATGAGTATTATGTATATATTATACACACACCTCCTTTAACTGGTTTTGATGGTTAAATCGACATTTTATATTATATACCTTCCTCTTAGCTTTTGTCAAACGATTTCTGCCAAAATTATTCTATAAAGATATTGAAAACATGGATAAAACTGTAGATATAACTACCTTTCCATAATTTTAATAGGAAATCTTACCTCCTAGTTCAAAAATAATTACATTGAGGCCATTGTTATACCGGTTCCATAATTTATAGTTCGTGAAGTGGTTATTTCATTTTGATCTCTTTTAAAACTTGATTCAATTAGGCTTATAGTGTCTGAAAAAACTGAAAAGTTTGTGACCAGAGTTTTTTTATGCCTAGTAACCATTAAATTTTATTTAATTTTTCTACAAAGGATATAAATTGTTTCATACAGAAGAGCTGTATTAAAATAAGTAATGTTAAAATGCTCAACGATATTAAGTATTTCTTTATTTAGCTTATACTGGAATACAATATTTTACAAATAGAATAAATTGATGAATGGTTATATTAAACGAGTAATAATACTGATATAGTATTACAATATTGAATTAGTGCTAACAATATCACATACATTTTTTACACAGTGAATAAATAATTTAAATAATAAGATCAACCAAGAATAAATAACCGTAGCGTATTACTACATTTAAATAACTAGCTACTTTATACATATATACATAATAACTGTTGAGAAACTGCAGTACACTAAAAATAAGGAAATAGAAGTAGACAACAATGACATGCACTAAAGCAGACTGAACACAGTCATTGTACATGCGACAATAACAAACTCCAAACTTTAACAGGAAACAAAGTGCATGGTGAAGACATCAAGATACGACGATGATAATAATAACAGTAATCTAAATTGTTACAAGGTATTGGCTAAGAAAGCAACAAACAATAATAACCCATAACTACATCAGACAGCAACACGTAAGAACAATACAAGAGAACTACAGCAGCTTCACTGGGGGAACAAGTCCAATTAAACCGACAAAAGACAAGTGCAGCAGCTCTACATTGGAAAGTCATACTGATTATGAGTCACACTGTAAAGCGGGTAGTTTGTGAAATATTGATGCCTGATGAACAGCTGGGGTTATCGAGCTAGGCAAGGCATATGTAAGTCAATTATTCTCTTTACGTCAGGACACTCTATTAAACTATGAATTATTTTGTAGAAGAGCAGGAGATTGGATAGGTTTGTCTTAGCTAAAAGGGGGGGAGAGATGAAAATACTGTTCAGTCGCGTGACAATTTACCTTCCGGTATCCGTAACCCACTCTCTTGCCTACAATCCTGAGAAGTCACTCCTGAACAACACCAAGTGCTGAAAAGTGTCCAACATTGGTAAGGAGACCAGAAGACCACAGAAAATTCAAGAATGGGTCACACTAGGTCCAGTATAGGGTCGATGCTCTCAGCGAAGAAGACAAGGTGACAGGAACGCCCAATGAGTCTTTACAGCCTTGGAGTAAATATCATAGATCTGCCGAACCTAGTCCAGACTACATGTAAAGGGGATTGCATGGTCCGGTTCTTAAAGTGAAGCGTTTCACGGACACCTACCTAAATATCTAAATCCTTCGAGGTCCCCCATTCTACATAGAACCCCATTATGCTCGTTATTATTAGTTTTTTCCCATAAAACTGTACATAAATATATAGTTTAATTTTTAATTTGAATAATAACCAGGTATTTGGGAAAATAGACGACATATACTTCTCATGAAAATACATCTAAGTAGATCATTTATCAATTACAGATTAGCATACCCTTATATTTATTAAAATTAGTCCTAAATAAAGTTCAAAAATGTTTATTAACACAATGGTTGAGAAATTCTTTTAACTCGATTTGCTCATAGCGTCTGTTTTTCACCCATTTCTTCAATTTGGTCTTCTATTACCAATATGTTAATGTCAGGTCCTTGCAGATTCAAGTTTAAGACATTCAAATGTGTAAATAAAACTGCCAAGTACTCAATTTCGCAGAGTCATTAACTTTTTCTCTTAAAATGAACGTTTAGTGTTTTTAATCAAAAATAAATATTTTTACTTCATCACCTAGTTCGAAAAAATGCATTAGACGTTTCAACCAAAAAACCAAGAAATCATGTACGTGTAAAAACAATTGCACTATACTATCGTTTGGTTTTATTGCCACTTGCACAAGATTGAGAACAAGACGGTTTATCGAGTTTAGGTGGGGCAGGGACCTGTCTGCCGTCTCCATTAATGTCAATCGTCACTTATCTACTACGTACAGTACCCATTTCAATTTTCTATTATAAATGTAATAATTATTACATAATATAAGAGGAAAACAGAGACACTGCACTGAAATCTCTTTGCGTGGTGTTAACGCCAACTAGTCATTAGTGAGTGAGTGAAGTGGATGTTTTGTTTTTGTCACATCCCGCGTGACTCATTCCTTCCAATCCCTCTCGATTCGTTTCCGTAGACGCGCTTACAGTGTAACCAGCAGCCTACTCCAGACAACCTGCTTGAGTTAAATTGTAATTGACCAACACAATTATAGGTTTTTAGCGTTTAGTGTAGTTATCTATTTTCAAGTCGTATTTTAGTAGGTGAAATTTTATTTTTCAGAGGACAAAGTGCTTTTAATTCAAAACATAAAATAACGTTTATTAACAGCAGCCTATATATTTTTCCACATTTCGTAGGCTAGTCCTGAGGACCCTCTAGTTTGGGCTCTGAGGACTATCGGGAGTCTGTGGACCACACTTTGAGGAAATTACCACGTCGTCTTTTTAAGGAATATATTCAGGACTTCATAATTTTGTTATTGATACTTGCACTTTTGAACTAGTATTATAGATAATGAAACACTTTTAAGTGTTTAATTCCATTCTGATCAGTTCACAACCATTCTTCAATAATTCTTAGATTGGACTGTAACTTTAGCTGATACTGCACACAATGCACGTCTGAAAATGTTTACATCATCGGCAAACAGGAACAAACAACGTCCCAAATTTGCGCCAACATCATGAATAGAAACGTTAAATAATAAGGACTCAATATAGGATACCTGGGGAAGAAACGAGGATAAGTCTTCAGAGGGATTGTCCATACTTCATTTGTGGAGTTCTGCCCGATAGAAAGCTACCAATGCAGGTAAAAAACACGCCAAGCCCCTCCAGATTCCTTAAACGATGAGTGTGATGAGTTTGAATATTCCGTAAGAACCCTTCATACAGTTTACTTGGGATCCTTTTGAAAAATCAGTAAGGATCTTAGTTAGGAAGACTACTAGGTTCGTTTTTTAATCTCGAATGCTGGAAATCCATTATGTTATGGTATAAATCAAACTATGCTCTTTAAAACGAAAGTTAATTGATACAAGACAAAGCTTACAAGACCTTTGGTTAGATCAGATTGTAATACAATGGGTCTATAGTTACGAACACTATTCTGATCAGGACTGGCACCCTCAGTAACATCAAGTGTTCTAAATCTCAATATCCGATACACTGATAGACGACAATGATGTATTTATTCTGTAGTAGTAGTCAGGAGCAGCAGAAGAAGTTCGGTTGTTGCCTGAGGTTTCTTATAAACTCGGTTGAGGCGTTTAGGTAATGAAGGAACCGTGTTGAGGTTGCGAAATTAATGGTTCCGGAAGGACTTGGGGTTAATGGTAAAATATACCCCATTGTTTACAAGAAAATTGCATTGGCACTCTATAGATAGATTCTGCCATTCTCGTCGGATTTTCCACATTATATTAGGATCAGATAAATTCCGGGTTATTTATAATTTCTGTGAAGCTTTTTCTTCAAAATAATCTAACGTTGAACTCCTCAGTCAACGAGGTAGGAATAGGATCCCGCTCTAATCTATCTACTGGGTAGTCAGTAATGATTTTGTTTTGGAGATTCATACTGTTTGTCATGAAGGAACACTCAATATCCACAATAGCATATAAGTCTGGGTATTTTCACACCAAATTACCAGTTGTAGACGCTTAACAGATTACATTTGGGAAATTCGGTACGTAGTTTGGGGGCCTCCTAAAGTCAGACAAATTCTTCACTTCAAATACCAGTGCCGCGTGCACCTTCGGGCCGTTTCAAAGACAGCACAGGGCAACACCGAGAGAGCATGATCAGAATATAATATCAAGTCCAAAGAACTCCACTTTTATCCATAATCCAGAACACCTGATCCGACTGCAAAAGGGAGCCATATTTATCAAGAATGGTGCACCAAGCATATTATTATCACCACAAACATTTTTCTACTCTACTTAGACAATTCCCTAGAAGTTGAATCACTAGCGCTAATCTTAAGGCGAATAGGGGTTGTGTGGTTTTTTTTTTTTTTTTTTTTTTTTTTTTGCATTTGGTATGGCCATACAACTTAGGACTTTTGGAGTCATAGAGTTTAAACTAATCATAAGATATTATCTAAAGATCTTTGGATCAAATTTTTTGAAAATGTTCATTATGTTTCCTCTACTGAATCTTTTGTCTAAAAGACTTTATAATATAATAGAATATTAAGGGGAAATTGTCGGTGTGATTTCTTTAATATTTTGACATAGTTTCTTTACGTTATAGGTCAGTATTTATAACTTACTTGCTATCTGCTTATTGCAAAGATGGCCCAATTAGCCTAAATAGTTCAAACGTTATTAACATAAAATATTAAGGTCTAATATATTTAGCTGAAGCTTAAAATTTAAACTAAATTGAGCAACAATATCTACGGAAGTTACTCGATTCTGACCGATTAAAAATACAATAATTCTTAAAATAGCATGTATTACTTACTCTATAACATTTATACAGTACTATGAACATAAGTTCAAGCGTATTGCTCATTTAAAACATAACAACAACCATAAAAAGAAATTTAAACTTGATATCAATGTCGTGTTATAAACGCAAATCGGTCATTGAGTAGTATTTGGATTATAAGTGTACTGTATTCGTAACATCAGTAATTGATCGGATGTAAGCCATACATTGTTTAAGCAATGTTTGTATTTATGTACAGCTGTAATAGCAAATACTGATCTTCCTTAAATTATTGAATACAATGGTAGACAGAAACGGTATGTTTACGATTCAAAGGATAATTCTCAACAAATTGTTAATTGCAATCTACATTTTTACTAGTGAAATTTTTTTAACTTTTTTCCATCAATCTGATAATCTGATAACAATGAATACATTAAGCAAAACAATGGTAGACTTTTGGGGACTGCAATTGTTATAAAAAAGTTTATTATACTAAAAAATTTATTACGTCTTAAAGGATTAAAAAATAAATTACAAATGTATTTAATAGTTTAGAATAATCATATATACTTCATACTACAATAAAAATCAGAATAGTTTGGTTGGTCAAACAGAAATGTGATATTTTTGTTAAGAAATATTTCTATAACTTTGTTTGGAGTATTAATCAAAAGCGGATACAGGTGAAACCCAATGGAGTAGATTGTAAATGAGTCGTTTGAACTCTGTGATCAGGATCGTCAAAGTTGTCTGATCTGTGATTGCTAATCGCTCTTATTCTACTTTGAATGTCTGATTACCTTGTAATCACTAGCAATAATCGGATTTTACCCTATTAGAACTTTTATAAAGACGTGTGCTCTAATTTCAATGCTTTTAAACGTAAAAATGTAAGCTAACCAAAATGAAAAATAATTGAGGAAAAGATTTTAAAAGAGTTTATATCTAAGAGCGGTGTGAAATCAAGGCTCCTTGAGAAGACGTCATTAGTAGTGCCTAGAATATTTCAACATCCACTTGTCAGGATCTGTTCTTCCTTTGCTTGTAGAAAGATATCCTTCATTATCAAACAGTCTGTGAGTTCATTTAGAATACCACCAAGACTCACAGTCAGTCAGTTTACCTTTGACAACAAAAATTATTTAATTAAATTTTTAAATTTAACCAATATATTTAAAAAATCTACAGATGACATAGTGATATAGATTCATACTGTTGGTGTTGCTGCAAAAGATAACAAAATACCATTAGGCTCAGTATTGTATTTTTCATACCTTAATAAGCATTCGACTTAGTATTGTATTTTTTATACTTCAATAAGTCAATCATTACTTAACCATCAGTTATGTTGCTATACGTTTGAATTAAGTGTTGGATAATGTTATACAAAATATGTATAACAAAATATCAAATCAAAGTATTTGTTAAGTTTGTGTATTTTGTCTATTAAAAACTATTACTGCATTGCATGTATTGTAGTGTTTTATACAGTTCATTTGATGAGCGTTAGCGAAGTCCGAGATTCTAAAATAATATAATTTTGTAATATTTAATCTGTTTTAGCACACAGTATATCGAAACCCTTGGAAATTTTGACTAGGAAATTTGCATTATTATACGAGTTTCATTTTTTTACAGCAAACACTGAGTTCGATGATGGTGAATTTCATTTTATTGGACTTTCCTGATCGTTAGTAATCATTAAAAAAATATTTTTAAAAATAAGTAAAATAATATGAGATTTAGCATTTCATAATTGAAACACCAATTATGTAATTAACTTACAACGTACAAAAATATCTCATTGTGATTTTATGGGTAGGCGTTTATTATTTAAACGCAGCTATAAAACCAAACTTAATGAATAAACATATGAAATCTGTCTTTAGGCAATATATCTCGAATGAGATGTCACCTGTAGAGTTTATAGTTTGCATGAATCGTTTACTTCTACATAGACAAGTATATATTCTAATGTTGTGTATGTTCATGGTCTACTTACTACCTTTGAGCTGACACATATTCTTTTTCCTGCTGTAGGAATGTACACATTTTTCTGAAAGGCTGTGTTTGTCTATCCTCAGAAAATCTCCAGCATGAAATGACTTATAGACCACGTAGTTTCCTGTGTAACTTTGGCGAAGCCTGGTTGTCTGCACGGTATTTAGTAATACAAATCTTACATGACTACGTACTAGAAAACCGCTAACCTAATTTAAAAAGTCATTTATACTATTTATTTTCGCTAATATATATATAATATATATTTTTTTGAAACCCTCATATGTTACGTTTGGCGAAATACTAAGTAAAGTTATTATAATGCTTGACTCTGATTCACAGGTTAAAACTATATTCTTTATTTTTACAAACTGGCCACACTAATGGTTAAAGTGGCCAGTATATTTCTCGCCTTTTTCATTCATGTATTTATGTAATTATTTATGGGAAATAAAATTCATTTATTCATTTAATACTTTTAAATTATGTTTAACGTAATTTATTTTTAATTAGTTTAGGCTATACCAAGTTGCCTTGTTTTAGAGACGGATGCGTGAAATTATCTTACTGTAAATAATTTAAAATATTGTGCGCGTTTTATCTTAGACTTTTAAGCACATTAGAATAAACATTAAGAGCGTACATATTATACAGGAAAAAAATCTCAAACTTCTAGACCAAAGATATCTACATAATTATACAAATTTTTGTACTCAGGAAAAAATATATACTAGCAGTTTAATACTATCAATATAATATGTGTCCTTACCCAATAGAAAAGTATTTATAATAACATCAATATGACAAGTATTGTGCTTTGTTTAAACAGTGTTGTAAAAGACTTAGCGTTTTCAATATTATTATATTAATAGTATTTGTCTTTGCCTAATAATACACTGTTTAAAATAAAAACAGTACAACACAAGTTCGGCTGTGTTAAATAGTATTGATAAAACTGTACGTTTTGGGTACATACTAAATACATATTACAGTACATATTAAATAACAATAAAAAAAAACTCCTGCAAATCATTTGATACCAGGTAAGAAGTTCAACCGGAAGGAGACGTAGTACAATATTATCCCACATATAAACTGCCTATATAAGACACCCGACACACATAAAGTACAGACCCACACATTATCTCTTTCCAATAACGCAATAGTGATGGAGGCATTATGGAACCTAAAGATATATGTGTTTAACAACAACTGTTTTTCTCACATATTTACTTCTGTTGAAAGCTAGCACTTAAATTAAGTACCAACGGTAAGTAATACAAAACAAAAATGGCTTAAATAATTTTTACAGAGCACACTCTTCATATGTAAACCTGCTTTTTGTTTATGTAACACAATAAAATGCTATCTATTGAAAGCTTTCCATTATATAAGTCCCGATATCGCAATTAAGTCACATTAAAGAAGGGCCACCGGTACATTTTAAATGCATTAGTCTTTTTCATAAATTACGACGTTCCAGAAAGTAAGTTGGTAACAAGTTGAATACCCTAAGCTTCTAACCGCTTACGTTTACTTCTAAATGTGTATTAACGCTTTGAAGTATTTTTAGTTCAATTTAGGATTAAATCTGATTTATTAATATTATAAGAGCATACAGTTTGGTAATTATTTAACACATTTTTTAATAGGCTAAATCTCTTAAAATTGAAATAATACAGCTCAAGAAGCGACGCCATGTGGCATGGTGGCTGAGGCAGCCTAACCTCGACCGGAAACTGAACATTCCAAATATTAGAGAGAAGAGTAAATACCTCTCCGAGATAACAAAAACCCCAAGCCTCATAGTCCGCACCCTGTCGATATCTGCATTCCAACAGCTGACCTGGTGCATAATACAGCATTTCTATTGTGTAAAATTTGTTACAAGATGATAGTTACTGATTTTAATTTGGAATAAAAAATTAAACTAAATATAAAAAAAATTTTAACTACTTTGAGCACCCAAATATAATAAATAAACAATTCACTCAATTATATAATTAATGAGCATGTATTGTTGATTATTGTCTGCTTTTAGTTGTATAAATGGTTACGGAAAAAAGGTTTTTAGTTGAAAAACTGTAAGAAATAATTTTTAAAATACCGCGTAAAAAGTCATATAGAAATGGAAGTTTTCAGCCCGTCGGGTGATAGGCTTCACTTACGCTTAGCCTTTAACGATAAACCAACAATACTGCAAAGACATAATACAATATTCAATAACAATCATACCGCTTTTCTGAATTAAGAATACAGTTAGCCCTCTTAAGTGTACATGAGTATGATTCAGTCAAATCAGATTATACAAAAGCAGAAACTCAACTTGACAAAGCAATAATTCAGCATTACATGAATATTAGCGAGATGAAAACCACAAAGTGGCGGCTTAAGTTGGGCATAAGTCCACTCATTCATGGACGAAACTTTCACCTCTACAGGTCTGTAAATGATTGGGGGGGATTGTGTATGTTACAAACACAACTCTCCTCCATGTCTACGAAGAGACAGCTGACCCACAAACTTGTCATAACTCAGATGTGTTGAGGACTGCACTGAAATTCCTCACGGATAGAAAAGTGTCTGCCTTATTTGGTGTTTTGTATGCATCCCACATGAAACTGTTTTCAAGCATATTTTGATTGGAATTAGGTATGTTTGATACAAACTACATGCTTTATAATTCTATGTTTAAAGATGATTCTTCCCTCAAGATAAATATATCAGCTTACCCCACACTCTGCAGCTAGTATGTAATAACTATTAATCAGGAGATAATAGCTAGTCAGATTCCACAGAGAGACTTGCTTGTAGCTCATTATATATCCGAGATATTGCGCAGACAGAAATATAGAAGAGGCATTTGTCCCTCCCTAAAAGATGATATTCTATTTATATAAATTTTTACTTTAGTTTTGATACGAGTAGTCTATCGTACACAGTACTATATGGCTAGTTTAGTTATCATAACTAATGAATGTAATTTAATTTATTAGTTTATTTACATTGATTAAAGTAATGAGATCTTATACTTCAAATCCTACATTGTACTTGTTTTCTTGGAACCAGTAGTGTTTTCTATTAAAATATGGGCTGTGAAGGAACGTCACGTAGATTCTTTTAAAGTATTTTCAATACAAAATTAAAGGATATTGTGACGTATGAGAGATGGAGAGACGTTGAATCCGTCCTGAGAGCCAAAATGTTAAGCGTGAGAGATAGCAATAAAATAATAATTAAAAAATTAAATCCGGAGATGTATAATAGAAGGACAGGTGAAACAGGATATAGAAAGTGTGCACTTAATGAGGGTGGATAACAGCTCACTAGTGTTTATACAAGGTGAGTCAGAAATATGGTAAAATATTTTAAGACGTAATTTTAGAGCTAAAAATTAAAAAAATGTTATATAAAAGGTACGTCCAGAAAATGCTCCATTAGTGAGTAATTGGCTGGCGAAAGATTTTGCTTTGTTTCAGTTCACCTGGTGAAATTAAGTGATTCTGAAATGTTTAGTTCTTACTTTTTAACTCAAATAAGGTGGATTTATTAGGAAAATCACCTGAAAAATCAAATAAAACCACTCTAGAGGTTGTAGTGTGAACGATTTTTGAGAAAAAAAGTATGAAATTGGCCAAAAATCTAATAACAAAAATACCGTCTTAAATGTTTGATGTCCAATAACATTGTTAAATTACCAATAAACAAATTGTTTTTCCTAATACAGATTGTAGAAAATTTAATTCTGAAAACAACTATAATAAGCAAATTTAACTAAATGTGTAACAAAGTTATGAAATTGACTCCTGACGTATTAGACTACACAGCAAACTTGTGCAGTTTTATAATAAGGGAATGAGTATCTGATTGGTAACAGATGGTGAAAAACAAACATATTTTTTGGTTAAATATTTTATTTTTAAATACATAAGCATATCTTCACAGTTCAATGTCAGCCAATCTAGTATTCAGAGAATACTAAACGAGTACCAGTTACACCCATACCACTTCTAGCATGTCCAAATTCTTTTGCCACAAGACTACGCTCTCCGTGTTGCTTTTTGTCCATGGCTTCTGGGAAAATGTGCTGATCCAAACTTTTTAAATACAGTTTTGTTTACCGATGAGGCTCACTTTACAAAAAAACAGCTATCATTAACTTTTCATAACAACCACACTCGGGCAGACACAGAAATCCTCATGCTATCAATCCTAATTGCCCACAACATCAGTTTTCAGTAAATGTTTGGGCTGGAATCTTAGCAGATCATTTAGTCGTATTCGAGCTTCCTCCCAGGCTTAATAGTTGTGGTGTACTTGAACATTTTAAGAGACGAGCTACTAACATGCTTGATGATGTATCTCTGTATTTGCACCAAAACATGTGGTTTATGCTTGACGGGGGCACCTGCGCACTACTCTCTGGCTGTTTGTGGATGCCCTAAATGAGAGTTTCACAAATCAATGGATAGGCCGAGATGGACCAGTTTCATAGCCAGAAAGATCACCAGACTTAAATCCTTTGGAATTTTACCTTTGGGGACATTTAAAATCATTAGTTTACTCTTCCCCAATACATACCATTGAAGGACTCCGATTAACATTTCTAATGGAATAGAAACCATTAAGCAGACACCTGGAGTTTTTGAACGGAGGTCCGAAAACATCCATCTTTAATCTTCCGGTGAGACTTAAAGTGATTGTAGATATGTTTATTGTATTTGAAAATATGTTTGTTTTTCACCAGCTGTTACCAATCAGATACTCATTCCTGATTATAAAACAGCAAAAGTTTGCTGTGTAGTGTAATACGTGAGGAGTCAATTTCATAAAATTTTTACACATTTAGTTAACTTTGCTTATTATGGTTGTTTTCAGAATTAAATTCTCTACAATCTGTATTAGAAAAAAACAATTTGTTTATTCGTCATTTAACAATGTTATTGGGCATCAAACATTTAAGACGGTATTTTAGTTATTAGCATTTTGGCCAATTTCATACTTTTTCTCAAAAAACTGTTCACACTACAATCTCTAGAGTGGTTTTATTTGATTTTGCAGGTGATTTTACTTATAAATCCACCTTATTTGAGTTAAAAAGTAAGAAAACTAAGCATTTCAGAATCACTTAATTTCACCAGGTGAACTGAAAATAAAAGCAGAATCTTTTCACCAGCCATTACTCACTAATGGAGCGTTTCCGGACCAACCTTTATTATAACATTTTTTTCTTATTTTTAGCTCTACAGTCACGTCTTAAAATATTTTACCATATTTTCTGACTCACCCTGTATATGTTCTTGCTCGCTTCATACTAAGGGGATTACTTCCAGCTCGTCCAGGGTTTCCAGAGCTGCAGTGGAATCCATGGAAGAACGAGTCACTTTCTGCTGTCACTAAGAACAGTCACTGGCATCGGGGTAAATAACAGGTTTAGAGAGGAACTATCTTTATCGCAACCAAGAGAGGGTTTCAGTTTGGTACTACTTCGTCAACCACGTTCACAAAGTGAATCGGTACCTGGGGCGTCACTTCTACTACGAGCCTTTAGGACCTTCTTCTTCTTCTTCTTTGCCCTTTTGTAAGCGACCGAGACCGGAGCATGTGATATTCAGAGTGACTCATACGGAGCGACTCCTAACGAGTAAGAGAAGAGGGCCATCGAGATCCAAAAACTCTGCTAAAGAGAGAACAAATCACGAGACTTTGTGGATGACCAAGGACCAGTCCATATCTCCCGAACAGCTCCAACGGTACGAGTGACTGCTTGGGAGTCTAAGGATGTTCATTGACAATGGACAGACAGACAGACGGGAACCCCGCGATGTATCCACCAATAAGTTAGACTGTTAGATCGGACGATAAGTCCAATGGTCACTGGATAAGCTCACCAGTTTATTTATTTCAAATAGGAATGCACTGTCTGAAACTATGCTATCCAAGAGTATTCTAAATAATAAACCAAAGCCTAATGTAACTGTACATTTGAAATAATATATAAATATTATTGTTATTAATGTAATATTAAGTAAGATACATTAATAACAAAAATATTTGTATACTATTTCTTGTGCGGCTTTTTATACTGTGCACACAACACTATCTAGTAGTTAGTGAATTGTTTCAAAGAGCAAACTAGCCAAAATGGAAGGGAATGTAATTGCTGGAGAGTAATGCAGCAATTTATATTACCCTCGTGTTTCAGCGTTCTGGCTAGACTGTAGAAGGGATTTATCAGTCGTTATTGCATCTCAGATAAAGTATAGATCATTCCGATCTCATATAGTAATAGCTTACCATTACTTTAACTACGATATACTTTTCTTCTAATACTCAGCTCAATATATATGACATATAGCTATATTGGTGCCTATTAGAATAGACTACCGTGATTTAGATTAGGAACGTGGCCGGATTATCCTAAAAAGAGAAAAAATGTCCTTGTTCAATAAACAGCTAATAAATATTTTTTTTTCTTATTGCATTAAAAAAGATACTTAGTTTTGAACAAAAGTAGGATTTAAAGTATAAGGAATTATTCTTTAGAAATAAGACTACATAGCTAACGTTTAGGAAAATTGTTCACTTAATTCTAATTTTTATCTTCTTGCACAAAAAAGAATGGAAGAATATTGAGGTTAAGTCATAAAGGTTTTGATAACAATAAAAGAGGAAAAAAAAACGCAATAAATAGTATTAAATCACTACTAACGCATTGTACAAATAATTTTAGAAAATTAAATAAAAACGATTGTGAAATTAATACATACAAATATTTGTAACACTTGCTATAATAATCTTACTACCCAACACAATTTACACTAAGTGAGTAAACGTTTTATCATCAAAACTCTTAAAATATGTCATTTGAATAAAAAGGTTTTATTACATAATAAAAATAGATAAAGTATACGAGACATATCATTACATACCTGGGCGTTTGGCTTTATTACTTATTAAACAATAAGAGATTTCAATAAATAACTGTAATATTAGTGCAAGAAACTAAACCTCTATATTCATGCGAAGCTTAAACATTATACCTCAGGCCTGAATGCAATACAATAGTTTTCTACCACAGTTAAGGCTTGTAATGATAGGTTCCATATTATATGTAATTCTTATATTAAATTTGATGGAACCGGTAAACGAATGTCAAGATGAAAAATAATGACGTCACCAAGTATGTTGTGTTAACAGCGTCAAAAGCAAAAAGTATAGATTCCTCTATTCTTTTGCAGGGATTCTTTCAATCACGGTGGTGCAGAAATCATTATTTTCATCACTTTTCACTTCAGTCAACTTTTTCAATGCCTTAGAAACGTCAACCGTTTTTGTTCAATGAGAGAGTCTCTTTCTTTGTGCCATTTCCGTCGTTCGAACTTCAAAAATTTTGTTTTCCATATTTACCATGCTACCACATAAATTACATACTTTTAATTTACGTTTACAGCTAAATAATTTACAGCATTAGAACGTGTTATATTTAAATTTACGTATATTTTAGTGTTTTTGTATTATATATTTAATAGCCTTATGTTTCAAGTGTAAGTACCAGATGCATATACATTTTCAATCACAAATGAAAACTGTTTACAGAGCTTGAGACAGGAGTAAAATATACTACATGTAATGTGTAAAAGACTTCGTTACAACTTCGTTTCAAATTCATAGGTCTTTTCAGTCTAAAGAGCTTGTAGACGTCCTTTAGAATAGGCTTCAGTGACGCTTATATATGAGACCAGTGCAATAATGTTTATTGAAGCTCAACCATATCCATAATGTGACACATACTATAATCAAACTGCATCATGTCTATATAGAAATTTAATTTTATTAAAATGTTCAATTCTACTGGCGAGTTTATTTCTTGAAATATTTTTTTAACTAAGTATAGACAGAAAATTTAATTTTTGTAGACCCTTGAGTAATACGCTAAATTAACGCCCAGTATATGAAATATAAGTTAGTAAAAAATACCAGTTCGTAAGTGATTTTTTCATAATTGAGAGCGGTTTACGCTTTAGGATCACATGCAATATTGATCTAACAAGCCTCGGTGGAACAGGTTACTCTATATACCTCACTACATACAGTTGTGAAACCATTCTTCTGTATTTTTCACGTTGTCCTCAGCTGGCATTTTTCTTATATACATCTGGTGTAGAGGGACTATTATATATCAGCTGGGTTATGTTATTAAGGGGAAAAATTGACAAAAGAAGACAACACCGACAAAAATAAGGCAGCACCGTCGCTACTCAATATTAATGCATTAAATATTCGTTTATAATATTTAAAGAGTTTGTATGAAGTATTTATGTGAAAATTGTTTCCAAACATTTAACTCAGGTCGTGCAAATAAGTTTAAAACCGTGTTGTAAATAAGTTTGTACAAGAAAAACATACATATGCATCTTATATTCTGTACAGAGATAAAAATGTTAAAGCAGATTACTCTACGTCAGCAAAATCTTTTATCATCTACTTACCAGTTTTCATTCTTGTTTATATGATTGTCAGTCTTATGAATATAGTTATTTAAAAAAGTATAAAACAATTGTATGAAACTCAAAACCGTAAACTATCTCTCTCACGAGAAAAAATCCCAAAAACTGCAGAGTAAGAAATGTTAGTAGTCAGGACACTTACGTAGTTTGTGACGACATTTGTTCCCATACGTGTCAACCCATTACCGTTACTGTCTCTGTCCCAATACGTTCTGACTGTATCTCTTTGTAACGCGGTTTCATTTCGATTAGCAACAATACTATATGTAATGCCATTTATTTTTCAATTTAAATATGTAATTTTTCAACATAATTTAATCAAACTAAATTTTAAAAACAAACATTTTGGAAAACGCTAATTGAATATGAAAGTATAATAAAAGTCAGTCAGTATTCCTCCTAAAAGGAACTAGAAGATTTGAAATAAATTATCAAGCTGCAACTTAAGTAAGGTACTAATGTAAAGTACGATAATAAAGTATAAAATAAATTAATCCGGTTTATTTAGTTCCTGTAGTTGTATTTCTTAAAGGAAGTGAATGCACATTCAGCAATACAGAGCATCAGCTAGACCAAAGTAAGAAAATAAAGAAAACCACATACAATATTGCATGCAACTCTTGAATTTGTTATTTTTAAATCATTGCCCATACATCCTTGTTGGTTGGTATTGGATAAATTGTTTTAGTGTGTAAAATTATCAACTAGCCACTTATTCATGAATTTACATTCTTTGTAAAATATTAGGAGCTTATTATTACCATAGCCTTTTCCTATATTGAATAAGTGAATATTTTCGTTCAAAAATATGTGTTGTTGAAGTATTTTAATCCGATGGTTGAAATATATTCTGATGACTCCAATTATTTCTTAAAAGTTTGTTACTGACGATAGAAGGTTTGCAAGGACAAGAGGACATTTGCTATTCTTATATGTTACACGTTAAAACGTATAACACGACGTTTCGAGGATTAGAATCCATCCTCTTCGTCAGGTGGGGACAGGATATGCATACATTCAAAATTAAAGAACATGTTGCCTAGTGAAAACGCCTCAACTGGGCTCCAAGCATCTCTTAGGTACGGTTGAACCATTGTATTTCCCTTCATTTCTTATTTCTGGTCTTTATTTTTGTATAAAACCCTCCCCAAAAAGGACAAAGAGGATGGATTCCAATCCTTGAGACGTCGTGTAAACTTTTGTAACATACAACGATGGAACATTTCCGAAATCCTGATATCCTTTCACCTCCTATTAGGTGTCTCAAGTTTGTATTACACATGTAACGCTACATTGTTTCGGTTAGTAATTTAAATGTAGGGGATCGAGTCTATAGTCGAAAGTACAACACGATTTGCGTCAGCAGTTGTATTCTAAATGCATTTTTTTTTAAGTTTAAACAAACTGCACTCAAAACAGCGAATTAAAATATTTTTAAGGCCCGAAAAGACTAATAAGTGCCACTGGATTCTTTTTGGCTGAATATGAAATACTGGTATCGTAGTAATTAATTGTATATTAATACATATCGTTCCTAGATTAATCCAAATACCAAGAATTTGTAGCAAGCGGTAATTGAAAAGTAAGACATACGTCGTATTAGGTATAAACATATACATAATTCGAGGAAAATAATAATCAAATAGAATATTAGTGTTATTATTGTTGTGTATACTCAACACACAAACTTTAAGCAAATATCCATGGAATCTAAAAAAAGTGAAGAAGAAATGCAAATAAATAAATAGTAATTCTAATTCACCATGTTCCTGTTCAATATTAAAAAACCAAAGTATTGATATAATTTAATTTAGTGAAATGATATGTAACGAAAAGTATATCACTCTACAAGTAAAGGGAGGACAGGCCGTGGACGTTGAAATATTATAGGCACAATTAATGACGTCTTCCCAAGGAGCCTTGAGTTCCTACTGTTCCTAGATATTAGCATTTTAGAGATTCAGGTCAATTATTTTAATTTGGTTAGTGTTACGGTTTTGCATTGAAAAAAATTGAAATTAAAGCACAGGTTTTTATAAAAGTTCTAGTAAGGTACAATCCAATCATTGCTTGTGTTTTCAAGGTAATCAGACATTCAAAGTAGAATGAGAGCGATTAGCAATCACAGATCAGACAGCTTTGACGATCCTGATCCTTCATCACTGAGTTCAAACGACTCGATTACAATCAACTCCAGTGGAGTTCTACCCGTATCTGCTATTGATTAATACTCCAAACAATGTTATAGGAATATTTCTTAACAAAATGATCATATTTATGTATATTACCAACCAATTTTTGTTTTAATTTTATTGTCGGTTTAACCATCTATGATTAATTTAAACTATTTAAACATATTTGAAGTTCTTTAAGACGCAATAAGTTCGTAATAGAATAATACAGTTTTATAAATATTGTCGTCTGTACGAATATACAATTATTTTGGGTTAATTTTTACACTATATGTGTTATCAGATAGATAGAAACCTCTTAAGTTTCACTCTTAAAAATGTAAATTGTAGTTTTAACACTATGCTGAGAAAATATTTGAATCATAAACGTACATAATATGTATATACATGTATGGTTCTACTGTTTCTGTCATATTCAATAATCTAAATGAAGTGTATAGTTCCTCAAATTACAGTCACTGTATCTTAAAAAAAGCTGTAAAAGTAAAGCAATGTCAAAAAAACTCTGTTAAATTGAGATTATACTCAATATTACAGTAGAGGGCTTGAGGCAATTCAATCTGCTTATAATGTAATTGTGAGCGGCATTCTGTCTCTGACTTATATATTACTCTGGAGAAATCCTACATACAAGCTTTTGGATGGTTGCTGAAAAAACATTTCCAGGAAGTCATGAAACTTTAATAATTTATTTGATGTATTATTTAACTTTAAAACTTTATATAAATGTACAGTTATATTTTATGTTTCAATATCTCAAAAAGCCCGAGTACGCGACGTAGAATTGTTTTACATTACTCCAGTGATTTATATAAATTGCATATTTCTTTTTATCATAAGAAAATAATTCTAGAAATTCAAAATCGCTTGTTACGTTGTTGCAAAATCATTATAATTGTTTTATTTAATAAAAATATTAATCTTCTTTAATAACGTTTATTATCTGGTTTTTTATTAAATAATAATTCTGTTTGAT
This sequence comes from Homalodisca vitripennis, assembly GCF_021130785.1. Lineage (NCBI taxonomy): Eukaryota > Metazoa > Arthropoda > Insecta > Hemiptera > Cicadellidae > Homalodisca > Homalodisca vitripennis. The sequence goes on from NC_060215.1 coordinate 97,061,300, forward strand.
CTATGTCATAATTAATATTACGAAAAGGGTAAAACTTATCGTACAGACTTTCTGTTTAAATAATCTTATGCTATGGAGAGAAAAGTTGTAAATAGTTTATACGATCTAAACCTATTTAAGCGCACTAAATAACTATTACAAAATAATGTTTACTTTTGGCAATATTATACGAAATTTGATACTCATTTTACTTGTGTAATCATATAATGATATTTAAAAGAGTTATTAATTGACACACTGTGTATAATATGTAATCCATAACTCCTTCACACCCTAAAAAATTAAGAACATGATTGAGGTTAAAGACAAAGGAATGAAATGGCTTTAAAAGACTATTCTGTTTTTAGCTGTGAATTTAAGTTTAGTTTCAATTCACCTTCATCTTAGAGCAGCGTCTAGAATCGGACATTGTCAGAGACTTGGTTTCTGGAATCTTGAGCCATGTTCGTCTGAAAGATAAAAAATGTCATTGGCTCGTGAGGATAATACCTTTCCACAATTTATTTTACAGCCAAGGTGGCTCTGTATATAGTCCTTCTTCATCACAGAATTTTTTGAAACTCTTGTTATGAACATGAATCTACATTCCAGGACCAAATTCTGTAACAGAATCAGATTTTTGACTCGGAATAAAGAGTGAGGTGAACTTAAGCTAAACTAAATATTCGTATTGAATCAACCTTATACAAACAATAATTTTTCAATGATGGTCATGTCAATCTATGGCATTTGGTTGAGCAACAGAGAAAATTGTATCACTAGTTTTATAGATAACAATGATAGTAGCTAGACAATCAAAGAGTTATTTTTAATCAAACTGAGTTCAGTCACACAAAATATTAGCTTGTGACTTAGTAAACCATGTAACTAATTTATCAAAATTAAATTAGCAATTGTAAACTTAAAATTTTACAAGCACGTTACAATCAGAAAAGCCTGTTACTCAGCTCGTTGGGCATCGTACTAAGAGTTACCTTTTACAAGAAATTATATAATATACTATTCACTATTTCCTGTTCAAAGACAGACCTCCTTTGACAAACACAAACTTTAGCTATATTCTTTTACATTACAATCTTAAATAGGTTTAAGTTCAACCTTCATTAAGGAACAGGACTATATATTTAAAATTAAAAGATTCAATTTTATGGATAGTAAATACTTTCTTTCGTTTATAAATATAAGTTATTTCTATAATAGAGCATCAAGCTAAACATCAATGATTCAGTAATAACTAACTCTTCTTTTCAAATGGGAATTCTTCTTTACGTTATCATTTTACACTACAAGTTATTTATCTTTGAGTTATTGTGATTAACGTAATCCTTTCGCAATTATATCGTCTACCAAGCGGGATTCAGTATTTTCATGTGTGTATCAATTGCCAAATTTAAATTTATACTAGAACGTTAAATAGCCTTGTCTTGTAGCTGAGTTAAAAATGAAGATTTTACAGGTATGGAGGTATTTGATGAAACCTGTTGTTTTTCCTCAAAGAAATATTACTGATCAGAATGAGAGATTATTTAAGCTATTCAATGATCATGAATTTATTTAAGTTCCCAACGGGTATAACCTAGATTAATGATGCACCGAGAGTGTCAAAATACTCTGCTAGATTGTTTGGGTACAGTCTAGGACAGTGGCCTAAAGCAGGGGTGGGACTATCGTGTAAAACGTTACAATAGCTTGGTATAGATTGGTTTATTTTCTTGGTGTTGCATACGTAATTTAACTCGGTATATGTATACCTAGAAAAGAAAATGTTATAATAGAATTGTTAATTCTAAAAGTTCCACTAACCACTGAAAATATTTAGTCTAATTGCCTGAGCAATTAACAGAACTTCTCCCGACATTTAATGACGAAAGCAGATTTATTGTTCCGTGTTTCTATCTGCATACTGAATAATATTTTATTGATTTATACACAATTCCCGAAAAACTAAAGGCTAATCTTTATATATATATATATATATATATATATATATATATATATATATATATATATATATATATATATATATATATATATATCAATATGTATTCTCTTCATGTAGAAATAAAAAACCAAATATTGGTAAACTCTGATTATGAATTTTCGTATGTCAGCATACTTCTTCAGATAACAAATGTGTATAAATATTTACCAAATTAAATAATGAAACTAACTAAATACAAACAAGAAAATGAACTGAAATAGAATAATAAACAGGGGAAAAATAGAATTATATATATATATAATAAATAAATAATATATATATATATATATATTTCTTGTTTGCGTGTGTATGGGGCTGAACTCCTCCTAAACGGGTGGACCGATTTTAATGAAACTTTTTGTATGTCTTCAGGTGGATCCGAGAATGGTTTAGATTCACAATTCGGTCCAATTTAAATAGTTTATATAATTAGTTTTTTAATAATAAATTGTTGATGTTGGAGTGTTTTACATTGGATCCGCCAGACTGCGCTACGACACGTAATACAAAGTGAACTCTTTCAGCTGAAGTTCATCAAAGAGGCAGAAACATTAATTGTTTACATTTAAAATTTAGAAAAATGTTATTGTAAAGTGCTTGAACAGTAGTGTAATGCAAATTGCAAAGATGAAGTTTCACTAATTGTTCTATGTAAATATTATAATATTACAACACAGCCACAATGTTTTTCTATTTTAATTCCAGGTTGTCCCGACAGTTTGTGCTGCTATCAAATTTGTGTGTCGTTTTGTATCATCGTGTAATTATTCTGCTAAGTGCTAATTGTAATAATATATTAATAGAGATTGAAGATGTTTGAAGTGCATAAAAAACTATAGTTATTTATTGAAGTTATTGAACTAATTTTGAAAATTTATTGAACGAAGTGAGTATATTGGTCGCATAACCTAAGTAGCATACAAATCAAAAGGTTGTGTTTCTATGTGTGAATAACTATTGTTAACAGTTTGGTCACATAAGTTCAAATTAAGCTGCATACAAATCACATGTGTGAATAACTATTGTTAATAGTGTAGGAATTGGTTTTAAATTAAATTATATTGGCCAGTTACGATACTAGGCTATACTGTAATTTTAAATAACTAATTTTATAACGTATATTTTTTTCAATTTACAACTTAATTTATCATAGGCCTAATGCCATTGAATGTACAATATTTTTTGTTAATCCTTCAGGAGTATACACAAACAAATTAGATGGTTTTAGGGCTGAAGTATAACAAGGGGCCTCCATCACAATCGAATTATTGATATTTCTGATTAGCCTATCTAGACTACCGATTTTCACTATAGTTATTTAAAATTACAGTATAGTATCGGAACTGGATCCGAATTAGATTATAGTTATTTAAAGGCTGAAGTATAATAAGCGGCCACCATTACAATTGAATTATTGATATTTCTGATTAGTCTATCTAAACTACCGAATTACACCATACTTATTTAAAATTACAGTATAGTTTCGGAACTGGCTAACAGAATTTCATTTATCTAAAATACTTAATAAGTATTCCCTGTAGGGCTGAAGTATAATAAGTGGCCACCATCACAATCGAATTATAGATATTTCTGAATAGCTTATCTAAACTACTAAAATGACAATCCGAATTAGATTATAGTTATTTAAAGGCTAAAGTATAATAAGCGGTCACCATCACAATTAAATTATTGATATTTCTTCTGATTAGCCAACAGAATTTAATTTAAAACCAATTCCTACACTATCAACAATAGTTATTCAATCATGTGATTTATGTGCTACTTAATTTGAACTTATGTGACCAAACTGTTAACAATAGTTATTCACACATAGAAACACAACCTTTTGATTTGTATGCTACTTAGGTTATGCGACCAATATACTCACTTCGTTCAATAAATTTTCAAAATTTGTTCAATAACTTAAATAAATAACTATAGTTTTTTATGTACTTCAAACATCTTCAATCTCTATTAATGTAATGTTACAATTAGCACTCACACAATAATTACACGATGTTAAAAAACAACACACATATTTGATAGCAGCACAAATTGTTAGTAAAACCTGGAATTAAAATAGAAAACATTTGAAACTGTGATCGTAGCGCATTCTGCTGGACCCAATGTAAAACATTCCAAGATGGTTTACCCGTTTAGGAGGAGTTCAGCTCCATACACACGCACACAAGAAATATAAATATAAAGATAATGAAATTCGGTAGTTTAGATAGGCTAATTAGAAATATCGATAATTTGATTGCGATGTTGGCCGCTTATTATACTTCAGCATTTACATAACTATAATCTAATTCGGATAGTAGTTATATAGGCTGTTCAGAAATGTCAATAATTCGATTGTGATGGAGGCCACTTATTATACTTCAGACCTATCCGAAAATCATCTAATTTGTTTGTGAATACTCCTGAAGGATTAACAAAACTATTGTACATTCAATGGCATTACGATAAATTAAGTTGTAAATTGAAAAAATATACCTGTTATAAAATAGTTTGTTTCAACTTTTTACCTTTAGATTAAGTAAGTTTTCATTTAAAACATCTATTACATTTCACATCACTCATGTTATACTCACACACTATCTGTTGGTCGAAGTGTGTTTAAATGTACATGTAAAGAAGTTAGATATTGTAATAACTTTTTGATAGACATTTTTATAAAAACAGCCCAGATTGTTACAGATTAATCAAAGTTTAAAATTTTCGAATTAAAGACGTGTGTACAGTACAACGTCTGTCGTTTCTGCTAGTATAATATAATATAAATACAGTTCAAAATAAAAACTAAGTTCATCAATTACTCCTATTACTGGTAACGCGTATCAGGGGTTGCTGCTTTATATCGGTTGTAGCGGCGCGGGGTTTGTCCATGGAAAATCGATCAGAAACACGCAAATAAAATGTTTGTGATATTTTACTATTATCTTAAAACAAGTTAGTCTGCTTAAATCTTGAATAGACAATGCATTTTGGAATGTACGTCACTGAAATACGTTGGATCGAGAGGACACAGATGTGATGATTGACAATCAGTTGCAGCAGGAATCATTACCTTCCTTTTTATTTTCACACTTTCATTTGTCCATAATGACTTGTTACAATTACTGTGGTTGATCAATAATACTAATAAGAATAAAAATATACAATAGGTAATTTTATAAGGTTTCACATGTACATAGTTAAAATAAATGAAAATAATTTCATTTTTATCAACCATCAGAAAAAGTAAATCTGGACACGGTTATATAAATGGAATGGATCAATATTAATAACCTACAGTAAATATTAAATTAATAGAATTAAAACTTCATAATAAAATGACTGGCCTGGGTATAAAGACCAAATGTCAGTGTCCGTTTAAAGGTAACTATGAGTTCGTCTCCCCTATTTCCGCTGTCGGCCTATTGAACGTAACCCAGCATACAATGGACTTCTCTCAAAGGTTGATGTTCGGTGTATAGGAAAACAGCATGGATCCCTTTTAAATAATAAAGCCGTGAAATCACCAGATCTTTCAATATTAAAGTATTTTTGAATGTCAATATTACAGTGTTTTGAGTATAAAGCTAAATACGGTGAGAATATTATTTTGCTGAAAGATGATCTTGCAAAAATGTCGAGGACTTAATACAAAAGTTACTTGCAGTTTCCGTTTCTGACACTTGAGTAATTTTTCCAGTAGATTGAAGGACCTCCATATTACGATTTCATATCGAAGTAGGCTCTCCCAGTAGCCTCGATATAAAACAAGAATAACCTCTCTGCCACAGGTTGGTTTTAAAATTTTCATAGCAAAAATAGCTGAAATGGTGTAATGCAAGAGATTCATTACATGTAGTCAGTCTCCAAGTAAGGGATCGTTCAAGCCAAACACCCAAGAACGTTATGAAAGGAGAAAACTGTAAGTTAAAAATATTTTTGTCAAATGAATTGTCTTTGTTTAGTGTAAAATGCTCATGCCAAACAGATTACTGGTAAACGTTAGGCTTAACATGTCATTACTACAAATCAAGCAACATCAATCATCCCCGCCTAGATTTACTCTCACGTCAGAAGCTTAACTTTGCGCATGTTCTAATTACCTCATATGCATTCAGTATTAACTCACTAATACGGTCGGTTAGCCAAAGCTTTTTCCATAGCAACACAATGTAAGGTTCAATGTATGAAATTGCGTGATGGGTTATTTTGGGAGAAAATTTCGGAACTTGCCATATTAAGAAACATTTCGGAAATATTAACTCGAGGATATAGTTTCCCATTATGTATGTCCTAATTATTTTAAATTCTATCACTGCGATAAATATTAATCTCTATAGCCTATCACCTGTAGTATTGTGATAAAAGTTAAAAATATTACAAAAGACAAAACCAAAATGTTTTACATAGTAATTTTGCGGTTTCAACTTTTGTTTACGTGAACTTAATTGTAAACTTCTAAACAATTGTATGAACCCCTGTAATAAAACAATATATCTCATAACAAAATACTCTGAAAACTGTAAAGTAAGTAGTTTCAGTAGTCAGGCCACGTACCATAGTTTGTGATGACATTTGTCCACATACGTGTCGACCCATTACCGTTACTGTCTCTGTCCCAATAAGTTTTATCTTTATCTCTTTGTAACGCGTTTAATTTCGATTGATAACAATACTCTAAGTACAGATATTTCTATATAACTTAATTTATAAAATACTTTTCCTTAAACGCAACACTACACAGTTTAAAACACATTATCAAGTTTAAACCTAATAAAGAAATTATAATGTCATTTTAAAGTACCTATATCATAAAATAATCTGGTATATTAAACTTAATAATCTTGTATATTAAACTTTATGCAAGGAAATGAATAATCATTTATCAGTACATAATATCCATTTGAGTAAAGTAGGGAAAGATAATGAGTGACGAGGCATACATTGAATATAATTCTATACAATAAAATTCCATATTTATATCCAAGGGGGATTAGAGAAACTAATGAAATGCTCAAGAAAGAAGGTAGAGTGCAATTTTTGAAACCTGGTAACCAAAAATTAGTAGTGCCGAAGCCATACGGACCGGTCTTTGTCACGTTTGATATTTATAATTAATTCCTTAGCTAATCAAGGAAAAGCCCCGCCCACAAACTTTCAACTGTCCTGTACAAACGAAAATTCGATTGAACATTTTTACTGGAGATTTTGAAGCTCTTCAAACCGAAGGCTGTAGCTATCTATTTGTATATGTGTTATAACATATATTTTATCATTTAAATGTGTTTAACTGATCAAAATTGAAATGTTATTGGTTTTACGACACTTTTGATACAGTATATGAGAAATTATGTAATTATGTAATGTAATAATCTGTTAATCCTCGAAGTGACAAAGTTTGCCTTTAAATAATTAACGACTAGCGTCGTTTGGTTCATAACGTCAATTAATAATCAATGCAAATTTTATAAGCTTAGAAAAGTTTAATAAGCTAACATAAAGTAACAAAAAAGGAAGTTTATAGTAGCTGTAAGCAAATTCATTAACCCATTCTACCATAATTTGTCCATTTCTCTTAGGATGCTTCATAAACTATTGAAATTTGTTGATTGATTATACATATATCCTACATTTTACTAAAAAAACATTACTTTTAAATTAATATTTCTCGTTGTTTATGATTAAATGATTATTATATAATATTCACATACTCGAGTTTCAGTAAAAAAGAGTTTTAAAAAGAAAGTAACTGTTGTATAGACAATTGATGAAATATAAAGTTTCAGTTTATAGTTATGAAATTTCAAGAAAGCTTTCATTATTGACGTTAAATTGTGCATCAAACCTCATTATATATAAAAAATGAATGATTATATGATCCATCAATAGAATTTGGCCGAGCATCATTTTAATGTATTACTAAGTAGGGTGGGATAAATCTTTGGTCTGTCTTGGGATGTAAACATTTCTCCGTTGTATGATTGTGTCCACCTGATATTCCGTAAATGCAAAGAGTGTTATAGGATTGATATTATTCATTAATTCTCAGTGAAGTCTGCTATGCAAAATGTCTGCATTAAATTAACATAGATTTAATATAAGTAGATGTTCGAATAATTAGTGGTCATTTATAATAACTTACTGCTGAAATTAATTTAGTCGTTAAATAATAACTTAAAAATTAGAAGAATAACTAAATACATGCCGAAACACTAGTTAGACTGTAAAAGTTAATAATGTCATAAAATTTTTCACAGTAAAATTCGAGAAAGAGAAATGTTATTGTATTATAATTTACCATAAAAACTTAAATATTTGTAAAAATTACATTTTTTTAAATTTGTTTATTTGCTTTTGCAATCTTTTTTGACAAAAAGATGTCTGCAAATACATTTACGTTCTTCTTGTATAAAGATAAACATTATAACAAAATAAAATTTGTCTAGTTTATTTCTATCCTGAAGGTTTAGTAATTTAGCTTGCATACAAACGCATACATATAAAACTGCAACCCACACGTGCAGAATAAAAGGTTTCCGCCCACCATTGTAAAGGCTTCTATTAGACTTAGCTAAAACAACTAATAAGCACAAAACAACTACAACTTACAACAAAAAAAACACATAAGAACATTAAAAAAATTTGGATAGAGTAGTATTAAGGGTGTTAAGCGTATTATGTTCATAGGAGACTAGTATTTATAGAAACAACACTTACAGTATTATTTTAATTTGGACGATTCCTTTTGAACCCAAAATGTCTTAATGACGTCGACTGATAATGGAACCTATGAATTCGAAAGGCCTCGGCAAAAACAAATTATGAATTAAAAGAGATACTTTACTAACTTTTAGTTTTAAAATTTCCCAATTGCTCCGATACTCTTCAAATGCTTATGCTAGGTAGACGTTAAAATATCTAAAGTTATAAGTGTAATAAAACACCCCTTCCTACGTAAAATTGTTTATATAGCTAATGATGTGTATGTTTTTAAGTACCCTTTCTTGAATATATATTAGTGTTTAATTACTTACCCGTCATATGTATTACAATAAAGGTGGCATATAGGTTTGCTTTACACACAAAAACGAACCTGTATATTTTTGAATCAACGGTATAACATGTCTAAGTTACTCTATGTGTACTATGATTTGCTTATAAAAACCAAATAATTGTTTAAAGCTGAGCGATATAGACGCTGAGCAGTAAAATATTTGCATTGTATAACACACAAGAGGATTGTCTTCACGTTTCTAACACTTTACATTGCCAAGTATTCTGGTGTAGGAGAGCCGCTTGGAGTGTGAGAGTATCTCTGTCTCATCAATAATGGATTTACTTTGTATAACACACAAGAGGATTGTCTTCACGTTTCTAACACTTTAAATTGCCAAGTATTCTGGTGTAGGAGAGCCGCTTGGAGTGTGAGAGTATCTCTGTCTCATCAATAATGGATTTACTTTGTATAACACACAAGAGGATTGGCTTCACGTTTCTAACACTTTACATTGCCAAGTATTCTGGTGTAGGAGAGCCGCTTGGAGTGTGAGAGTATCTCTGTCTCAACAATAATGGATTTACTTTGTATAACACACAAGAGGATTGGCTTCACATTTCTAACACTTTACATTGCCAAGTATTCTGGTGTAGGAGAGCCGCTTGGAGTGTGAGAGTATCTCTGTCTCATCAATAATGGATGTACTTTGTATAACACACAAGAGGATTGGCTTCACGTTTCTAACACTTTACATTGCCAAGTATTCTGGTGTAGGAGAGCCGCTTGGAGTGTGAGTAGTATCTCTGTCTCATCAATAATGGATCCTAAGACGAGACAAGATTATGAAAGACATTAACATAACGTGAAAGGCTGCAAAGTTCAATCGTCGGTTAACATTAAGGAAATCGTATTATTTGTTTATATGTTTCTAAATCTGACCAAGAAATTCATCGTATAACTCGTTAAGGAGATTCGGCACAAACAATTTTAAACTGATATTGTTAGTTATTTAATTCTGGTCAAAACACAACTCTTTAGTGTATAGGGAAGTGTTTGGGCCAATGCAGTTACACAAAGCCCTGCAAACTTGCGCTACGCAATTTGCAAAGTGCTGTTGCTTCAGACTTTACAATAAGTAAATTAGCTTATGTATATCATTTTATATAGTATGGTATCCATTTCTTAGTTTTTGTAAGTGGTCTGCTTTTATTCCATACGTCTATGAATACGCCTACTTTCACATCTGCGTTTTGTGATATATTGGTATTATCCGAATTCCACCATTTTTGCAAAAGTGTTTCTTACCGGAGTACTAGAACACTATATTATTAAAAAGAAGAGGCTTACTTTGAAAAATTAGATTTCATTATGACTATCAGTTTTGTTTTACACCTCCTAGAAGAAAACGGTGTTGGTCACTCTGTTGCTATCTACTATCTGTTACGTCCAAACCGTAAGGGGAGGCCTATACTGCTACTGGTACAAAAAAATACAAAAATAAGAAGACGCAGAAACTTTTATCTTCAAATTATAATAAAAACTTCAAAACTAATTCCTTTACTGCATCCTAATATTCATCTCATGAAACAATACGCTGAATCTGTTAATAATCTCCAGTCGCGATTATCCTCAAATTAATTTTTTCTATATTTTCAAACACAAAACTGTATATTCCAATAGAACCATAAGAGCGACAGTGATGAACATTTTTGTGAATTGTGAACATAGGGATATGTAGATAATCTTGTATTTTTAAATTATTTGGTTCGTGAGATTTTTTTATATAAACATTACGTAAATAGAAATTGAGGATTTCTAAAATTTTAACGCACAAATTTTTGTCATACATCTGATAAAGCTATGTATATAAAAATACATGAGTTCATTAAATTTCTGGATTCAGTATCATTCGTTTTAAACATAGGCAAAAGAATTGGCCTAGTAGTGTTTTCAGAATAACAATTAAAAACATGCTTTATTAATACATAAACACGTTTTATGCATACAAAAAATATAGGACATTTTAAATCGTGTGTTTTGTTTAGTTGAGTATCCAGAGTCAATAAAAAAAATATTAAAACAAATTTTCAAGTTATAAACACAAATTTTTCTTCTTTCACCGTCGAATACTCATAAATATTGGAGTCCTTGGATAAGAACCAGATTCGTAAAATACGAGTACTTTCCTAGCAGTCCTAACATTGAAGGAAAGTTCCCATGTTAGTTCATGACTCTCCATGAGGTTTTATGAGTTTTCTCGTGGGACAAACACTTGGGGCACGACTTGAATAAAATATGACAGGATTGAGCGTAGTCCTAGGATTCAATTACTGAATCAATAGGCTTGTGAGGGCTTATTGTTATTTGAATTTAGCTTAAAATTAACATGGTTATTCCAAACTATAAGTCTTATTGCAGATTTATTGCATGTAACCATAGGGAAAGATTTAATACTGAATAGTATAGTGCAAAAAATGCACTTCTGAATACCTTATTATAAAAATCCCTGAAAACCTTATACAGAGATTTTATCACAACACAGATATGTTAATGTTTTGGTGAACGTGCTGACTTGGCAACCTTATTATTTCTTTGTTAACAAACTTACGCGATATAAATGGCTTAGTGTTAGTTTACAATGGGTACAAATAACAGATTGCTAATAGCAAAATATGTTTAATGTCTTTCATTTAGATTTCTAAGGATGTTAGGCAAACACACAACCTGCTACTTACTCGTGTGCAAGGGAATTAGAAAATTATTTTCAAGACTCATAATTGTATAATTTCTAGAGTAATAAATTAATAATTTTAACAATAATATACTTTATTATAATAATGGATATATATGTTGTATCACGATCGTGCTAGATGTGACCTAGTGTTGTAGTCTAAAATAACACACTCAGACATACATAGCTCCATTTACAAAATTTTACTACAATTACGGGTACAATGCAATACTCTGTCGCTGTAGTTACATGGTTTTTATTTTTTTAATCAATAAATCAATACAGAAAAAAGACCAATTTGAAATAGTTATTTCTCTCGCATTCTTAAATTAATATCGGAGTAATATTATATTATCTTCTCACGTTTCAAGAAGGCGGGCACTTGAATATGTTGAAGTTTAATAGTGTTAAACATAATAGCACTGTGCAAATTTTAATAAATAAAAAAAGCTGATAAATCTAAGTTAAAACACACTTTTACACGTAAACACATTGATCAATAAATGAAATTTACAATGATAATATTACATGCCATCATTATCGGCTAAAGCTTCATTGTTTAGATGTTTAAGGCGTGCATTACAACCGTTAAAAGCTTACATATACATTATTTACAGATCTAAATTTGTGATTTACATGTTAAAATGTTATTAATTATATTTAGCAAATGTATAATTCATTACACATGATTACATTATTATCATTTTTACTGTACAACGCTATAACAAAATCAGGTGTTTACCATATAGAAATTTTATATTATAACACAGTATTAATTTCCGACTGCAAGAAAAGTAGCTAAATTGAATTTGAGTTTTATAACTTTACAAAATAAGACATACATAAAAAACACAGGTTAAGTTTAGCTTTTAGATCATCTTGGTCTACATAGGAGTGTCCAACTGTATACTTTTATGTTTAACATATTAAACTGTTACGAGTACTTAGTATTCAATAATAGAAATTGCCTTCTTTGTAAGTAAAAACTGATTTTTCATTAAAACTCGTAACTTTAAGAATAGCTGTTGAAAAATTTCATCACTATATACAAATTAAATTTGGAATGCAATTCTTACTGCACAATTTATTACACTTATACTGAAATGAAACAGTTCCTATAAGTAGTTAAACAACAAGATGAAATTATCTCGCTATACAGTTATTTCTGATTCCGTAATTCCCATGCAAAATGAACTCTGTTATCCCAGATTTCTTTATCAGTTGCTATAAATGGCTGCTATTCTGACGTGGAAGGTAGTGATTACATTTTATGATTTCGATCTCTATCTCTAGTCTGTGAATATTACGTTTAAATTTCGCAAGGAAATTAATTTAAAATGCATGTAAGTGAAATCATAAAAAATAATATCTAAAGTCACACAAGTATTTAGGGTATACTTATTATAACCGTTAAGACGTTAGCAAAATATGCCAAATCTGATCAGGATGTTGGGAAAAATTACAGGCCCACAGTTAATGAATCTTAAAAAATATTATTAAAACTATATATGTATAAGAATAGTAATATATGGAAATAATGTAGAGTTGTTCAAAATACATAATAAATAAACTATGCGTTATATTTCACAAAATCAAATAAAACATTTTAAGTAAATGCAGGAAAACAATGCGGAAAACGTCCCATAGCCAGTACTATAATTATTATTCTAGTTTATCAGGTAGCATTTATCAGATGTATTAACGTTACTTTTTGTGTGTGTAATAAAACTCATCACCATGAATAATAATGCTCACAAAAACATTGCCACTTCCACTAGTTTCCAGTTCAGATGTATAGTAATACCTGTATATATCAAGTAATATTAATAACATACGGTCGAAGTAAAATTTGTATTCTTATATATTTTTAGCCGGACATTACATTACAGTTATTTCAGTATTAAAACACAATATGCGGTAATTATGAAAACTGTATAGCTGGTTTGGTAGAACTTCAATTCACAGAATTAATTTAAAATGCTATACAGGGAATATGGGCCGAGAACAATAGGAAGAATTCGACTAAAAAAACTAATTTTGTTTCACATTTCCACTATGATAGAAGGAGGGCGTCTATGACCTCTTTATGACTTAATATATTACAAGTTAGTCCTCGACCCGCTAACAGGATATAAGTGATTTGTACTCGCTATAATTCTCATGTAGTCCAACATGAGTAACAACACTAATTAATTATTCTTTAAGTGTATTTAAATGGTACCTGTATTAATTAAGATAACACTAATAATATTTTTACAATATACTTAGTTTATTATGTTCCTTACATTTGTATAGTTCCATTTTAAGAGCAAGATAAATAGAAAAGTATAGTTCGAGTGCTAACTAAATGTAACCAGTTATTCATTACATTCTTTAGTGAAGCTGACGATGGATAAAACTCGTTTTAGAAAGATGAAAAAGGATAGTATGTAAAGTACGGTAATTTTCTGTTTAACACATGGCAGATTATTGTAAATCCAAGAATACCTAATGAGACGTATTGAATAGTAATTTTTATGTAAATAATGCTAATTGCGTACATATTAGTAATGTATAGCTGAATGAATGGTTTTAATCAAGATGAAAGGAAAACTATTTCCGGCCATAAGAATATAGTATGCTTTCCTACAATGTGATGTGGTTTTAATGAAAATAGTTTATATTTCAAATTTCTGTCCACGTTTGTGGGAAGGGTTGAAAAGGCCGACTGGTTCAATTGGCCTCCATGTGGGAGCGTAATGTTCGTATAAAAATGTTTTAGTACGTAAAATGACAGTAAAAATGCATTAAACTACGAATCCTACCGTGCTACTATTAGTATTTTCTGTAGAAATTCTTTCTAGAAAAGGCCTATCTACTTTTAAGACATATTCTGGCCATCCTAATGGGTCGCTGGCATTTTTTAAACTGCAGTGAAAACATACGAGAAATTAAACCGTATTGAACAGTTTAAACTTACAATATAGTTTAAAGTAACGTTGGTGTTAGAAGTCATATCGAACAAAATTTAAAGAAGTGAGTAAACATTCGCAATGTATTTTCGGTTTGATTACGAACTTATTTAAACATTTGATTGAGTTTACAAAGGGCTGAAGTTTAAAGGGTATTTTGTTTGAATGCATTACACGTTACTTTTAGCTTTTTGAAATATTTGAATGAGAATTTATTCCAATCACAGCATGTGGAACTGTATGTATAATGCACTCCAGAAAACTAAAATTCATAAACACTTTTCTTTTTCGACAAGTTTTGCTTAATGATATGTTTAGGTTTTTGTGCATTAAATCGATTTTCTTGTTTAAATAATACACTAATACGGAAAAATTTAGTATGAAATGGTTTTAAATGTTTGAAAAATTATGTTGTATTGAATTTGTTTAGGAAGTAATTTACTGTGCTATTTTTTGTTCCCACCATGGTTACCCATTAGACCTACGCTACAATATTCGCTAACGCTCAGCCAAAGCCTACAGAGTGACATGCACTATCACAAAATTCATTGTTCCTGTATCAATCAAGAATCATCCAAAATGTAAAGTGTATAGGCTATTTGGTTTTCGAGGTATCGTGTTGACAGACAGAAACGAAGTTACGCCTACCTCACAAGTAATAACATTCAATAAAGCTCGGAAATCAAATTATTTAACAACTAATTATTGATTATTGATTAAAGAAAATATTAAACATTTTAATGGATAAATTTATGTAACAACCCTAAATTACTTTCTCCTAGTTCGGAAGAGGTAGATAAGATATAGGAAAAAAAACTGCTAAAGGCTGTACTGTAAAGTCTAATTATCGAAAATCACAGTCGCGCTGAAAATGCCACAGTTCAAATAAATAATAAATTACACTGGGCTTATATTTATGTGGTTTGACAAGGGTGTTGAAGCTATAAAAACTTGTCGCTAATGCAACCTGAATCCGAGATACAAAAGCCAGGTGTAAAAAACTATTATAATACGACATAACACATATTCATACACTGTGTCGTATTCATTAAAAGTAACTGTGAGACAACTTTGCCTAAGTACATGCAATTCGAACAAGCCAAACGAGATTTGCAAATCTTTAAAAACAATAAGTTATTTGGAAATTATTATTTAAAATGCATTAATACTGTACGTTTACCTGGTGTTTGGCCTTGTTTTGTTAATTTCAAAAAAGTACTCTAGAGATATTAGGTCTCTCCTAATTTGGAGAATTGAAGATTATTATATTTAACTACGCTTGCAAAGCCTTTAAACATATTATGTGTTTTAAAGATTTAGCGAATCATTTTAGTCGAATAAATATGATGTCATTAATATGAATATTTTTCTGCAAACTGAAGTCGAATAAGAAAGCGCCAGACATATTCTAGGGTAAAATGAGGGAATAATTTGCACACAATATGCGAGGCGAGATTGATGAAGTCTGACATAACCTACCCTACATTTTACAGACAAATGAGGGCTTCCTCTCCACAAAATGTGTGATGAGAGATTGTAGAAGTTTGATACAACCTATACCACATTGTACAGATATATGATGGCTTCCTCTCCACAAAATGTACAATGAGAGATTGCGGAGGTATGACTCAACCTACACCACATTGTACAGATATATGAGGGCTTCCTCTCCACAAAATGTGTAATGAGAGACTGCGGAAGTTTGACACAACCTATACCACATTGTACAGATATATGAGGGCTTCCTCTCCACAAAATGTGTGTTGAGAGACTGCGGAAGTTTGACACAACCTATACCACATTGTACAGATATATGAGGGCTGTCTCTCCACACAATGTGCAATGAGAGACTGGGGAAGTCTGATATGACCTACCCCACATTGTACAGATATATGAGGGCTTCCTCTCCACAAAATGTTTGTTGAGAGACTGCGGAAGTTTGACACAACCTATACCACATTGTACAGATATATGATGGCTTCCTCTCCACAAAATGTACGATGAGAGATTGCGGAAGTTTGACACAACCTATACCACATTGTACAGATATATGATGGCTTCCTCTCCACAAAATGTACAATGAAAGATTGCGGAGGTATGACTCAACCTACACCACATTGTACAGATATATGAGGGCTTCCTCTCCACAAAATGTGTAATGAGAGACTGCGGAAGTTTGACACAACCTATACCACATTGTACAGATATATGAGGGCTTCCTCTCCACAAAATGTGTAATGAGAGACTGCGGAAGTTTGACACAACCTATACCACATTGTACAGATATATGATGGCTTCCTCTCCACAAAATGTACAATGAAAGATTGCGGAGGTATGACTCAACCTACCCCACATTGTACAGATATATGAGGGCTTCCTCTCCGAACAATGTGTGGTAAAATATTGGGGAAGTCAGACAAAACCTACCCTAAATGGACAATATTGTGAGTGCTTCCTTTCCTCACAATGTTTAGTGGGAGATTGTGGAAGTCAGACAAAATATGCACAGTATTGTGAGAGCTTCCTCTATACACAATGTGCGATAGGAGATTGTGGAAGTCAGACACGACAAACCAACACTGTACAGTAATGTGAGTGCTTCCTCTCCACACAATTTACGATGGGAGATTGTGGAAGTTAGTCACGACAAACCTACACTGTACAGTAATGTGAGTAATTCCTCTCCACACAATTTACGATGGGAGATTGGGGGAGTCAGACACGATCTACCCTATAATCTCTATTAATACGAGTGCTCCACAGAATTTGCTAAGTGAGATTGTGGTAGTGTGGCATGACCCGTACATTAAGGTGGGTGCGATGTGAGATAGAACCAGCCAGACACGACCTACATCACGTTGTAAAGAAATGTGAATGAATACACTCCATGCAATGTGCGATGCGAGATTGTGGAAGTACGATGCGACCTACCCTACATTATAATGTAATGTAAGTACTTCCTCTCCACACAATTTTCAGTGTGATATTGTGGAAGTACGATGCGACCTACCCTACATTATAATGTAATGTGAGTGCTTCCTCTCCACACAATGTTCAGTGTGATATTGTGGAAGTACTATGCGACCTACCCTACATTATAAGGTAATGTGAGTGCTTCCTCTCCACACAATGTTCAGTGTGATATTGTGGAAGTACGATGCGACCTACCCTACATTATAATGTAATGTGAGTGCTTCCTCTCCACACAATGTTCAGTGTGATATTGTGGAAGTACGATGCGACGTACCCTACATTATAAGGTAATGTGAGTGCTTCCTCTCCACACAATGTTCAGTGTGATATTGTGGAAGTACGATGCGACCTACCCTACATTATAATGTAATGTGAGTGCTTCCTCTCCACACAATGTTCAGTGTGATATTGTGGAAGTACGATGCGACCTACCCTACATTATAATGTAATGTGAGTGCTTCCTCTCTACACAATGTTCAGTGTGATATTGTGGAAGTACGATGCGACCTACCCTACATTATAAGGTAATGTGAGTGCTTCCTCTCCACACAATGTTCAGTGTGATATTGTGGAAGTACGATGCGACCTACCCTACATTATAATGTAATGTGAGTGCTTCCTCTCCACACAATGTTCAGTGTGATATTGTGGAAGTCTGACGCTACTTACAAGTCGTGTTTTACAATATAGCAGTGTAACATACCCGCATTGTATATCTACTGTAGATCATTTGATGTGTTGTACTTGTGTAACTTATTGTGTATTGTGTGAAGGTTTTCTGTGGGTCGGTATTCAATTTCATACTAAAAGAATTTCTGTGCAGATTTTAGATACAAATGCAAGTACATATTAAAAACGTCTTGCTAATTGAGTGTTATAGATCGAAGTTGATGTCTATATAATTTTTTTTAACAAATAATTTTAAATAATATCTAATAGTTAATTGATAATATTAGTAAACGGAGTTTATAATAAATAAACTAATAAAACAAATAAAAAATCAATTGTTCAAAACAAAATGTACTGCAAACAAACAAAATTCGTAACGAGTGTATAAAATAAAATCAGAAAGTGGGTGATATCAAATGTTAAATAAAAAAATCTGGTGATTAATAGTGAAAACGGCATTAGTGTATTCGAAGTGAAGTATAAGCCTCAGTAAAATATTTTCTACTCAGTTATCATTTTTAATGGCGAAACAATCATGGTTTAAATGTTCATCTAAATGAACTATATATGTTACTCTTCTGATATACATTTTTTTAAACATGATTTGAAAAGTTTTCATTGTATAAATTAACTCATTGGAAGGTTATAATGTTTTCTTTTCAAACACAAACAGACAGATAGATGTAAACTAGGCAGTATAGCGTTCAAATATAGTATTTTGACCTCAAAAGTTAGTTAAGGAATTTGATAGAATATTCCATTAAACTCTGTAAAATAAATACCAGTAGAATCAGTCCTAAGTACAGATTAATGACGAGTCACTTAAATCTGGGTAACTCAAAGAATATCCAAGACCGGCAAATCACTAACCGCAAGTGTCGAGGTAATGGGATTGAAAGGACTAGGTTACTTCGGAGGATGACTATTAGAATAGTGGGGCTCCCTTAATTTTAAAAGTTTATTAATGCTGAAATATGAGGAATTGTGGCTTTTACTGCACATTTTGACCGGAAGAGACTGGAAGTTACCTTTTCTTCGGTGCCCAAAAGAGGTATCCTACCCTCCTTCTAAATTGAGATAGCACCTGTTATACCTCCCTTAAGGATCTCGAACCGAGGAGGCTCCAAGGGAGCTATCTTTCCCTTCTTCCAAGTTATATCTCCCCATGTAAGTAAATAACAATTTAAGTAATAAAGTACATACATAAATAAGATAAAACCGAGCCTAAGTTTGTTATATACTGAAAACATAAACTATGAAGCAAGAAACAAATAACAAATTCATGGAATTTATAGGCCATTTAGTTTCCATTTGTAATAAAACAAACCTTCCATGAAATAGTTTAAACAATCTTTACAAACTAGGCATCCTTGGAAGGAAACAAATGTAAAACCTTTTTATGTGTTATATCATTTTGTCAAACACAGTATTTTATGTAATGTTTCGTAAAAAATTCAATAAAACAAGTATTAATTAAAAATATTTTTTTCTCCTAGAATAATTTCTGAAATCGACCCGTTTAACGAGTTTAGTAACAATCGTAAAGATAGTAACAAAGATAAAATTGTTATAATAAAAAAATGAAATGGGTTAATGTTACTAAACGAAGTGGAATTTGAGATAAAGTCTGATGTTTTCACCTTTAGCTTAGAATCAGACAGAGAATTTGAAAATGTAAAGACAACCCAACCTTCTTGTTACACCCTGTACAAGTTCAGTAATTGTGTAAAATTTAATGCGAAGTCTTCTGTTCAATATTTAGAAGGTTAAGATATTTATTCACTATGTTTTAGTAAAGTCTATCAATCGAGGGGCTGCCTATATGAAATTATGTTTGTCTGTTCGCACAATTTATTGAAACCGAACTAAAATTAAGATTTGAAATTTTACTTTTATTCCTTGCGGACATAGAGACAGACGGACGATTATGTAAAACTTAAAAATCATAAGTTTTATCTACTTTCCCACGCAGCCCGCTCAGTGATAGACTTAAATGACGGTCAAACAAATTACATAGATGGGCTTGGATCATAAAACACATTCTTGACCATGTAGAACAGGAAGTTCAAATATAATGTATAAATAAGAGATAAAACCTTACGGCTAATGTGATTCCATCTATTACTATGTCACATGTTACAATATCATAAGATTGTAATAAAACCACGAGTAGTTTGTACTGTTATTTGTCCTGTGAGTTTTTCATAGTCTTCACGGTTATTCATAAGACCAATTTTAAAATATTCGTTAACACTAATAATGATCGCATAGAGCGATACCTTACTTCAGTTAAATCTTTATCAATTAATGGAAAACGTTTATATTTCATACAAAAAATTTAATGCAAAATAAGTACACTCAATACAGTATTTTTAATATGTACAACTTTGAGAGTATTATTCACATATTTACAATAACATCTCCTTTTATATGTTATACTTAATTCAATAAAACTTGTTTTGTATTTTACAAAAAATTTATTATCCTGAAACGTTTTCCTTTTCTACTCAGTGGTTGAAAATATAAATAGTATTATGGGTATTCATAAAAGAATTGAAACACATAACCTCTGACGATTAACTAGAATACATTGGGTTGCATGCACCGCCATCTTGTTCGATGGTGACTATATAAAAGTAAAGCCTAAGGATAAATTACATTTGTACATTCCTATTCGCTCTCGAGATATTGTGTACACATACAGATGTAGGGTACATTAGTTATTTGTGTTTCTATTTTTAAATGTGAAATTATTATACACAATTTAACAATTTAAAAGGGGTCGTCAAAATTACAAGTAAGTTTGCTTACGAAGTAAAACTCTGTATTCCTTCGTCACTGGTTTATTAATTGTAATATCTCTGAGGATATAACTCTGTACCAGCCTGTCCCAAGTTGTGAACACGTAGCGAACAGCAGACTCAGCACAGTTCAGCACGAGGTGACGCCACACACAACTTACTACAGTGCCTTGTAACTTTGTTACTACAGTGGTCTCTTGTGACGCGTTTGTGCTAACTTGTAATATCTCTGAGGATATAACTCTGTACCAGCCAGTCCCAAGTTGTGAACACGTAGCGAGCAGCAGACTCAGCATAGTTCAGCACGAGCTGACGCCACACACAACTTACTACAGTGCCTTGTAACTTTGTTACTACAGTGGTCTCTTGTGACGCGTTTGTGCTAACTTGTAATATCTCTGAGGATATAACTCTGTACCAGCCAGTCCCAAGTTGTGAACACGTAGCGAGCAGCAGACTCAGCACAGTTCAGCACGAGCTGACGTCACGCACAACTTACCACAGTGCCTTGTAACTTTGTTACTACAGTGGTCTCTTGTGACGCGTTTGTGCTAACTTGTAATATCTCTGAGGATATAACTCTGTACCAGCCAGTCCCAAGTTGTGAACACGTAGCGAGCAGCAGACTCAGCATAGTTCAGCACGAGCTGACGTCACGCACAACTTACTACAGTGCCTTGTAAATTTGTTATTACAGTGGTCCCTTGTGACTCGTTGGTGCTAACTTGGCGGTACAGTCTTACACTGAAACATCCTTTCTAGGTTACTATGTGATATTTTTTCTTGATATAAATGAAAATTTAATGAAATATCATTTATTTCCAGATATAATAACTTAAAAAATTGAAATTTTTCAAAGTAGGAAAAATACATGTAGAATAAATTAGCCCTTTATATGTCTTGCACATTATTTTAAAAATTATATTGAAAATACCCGTAAAATAAGTTTCAAAAATAACCAACTGTATAAATTTAGTAGGAGATAATCAGTGCTAGTACAAATGATTAGTATGCTTATTACCGGTTGTAATGACCATAGATAGACCAGAAACCGATATTAATGAATTTAATAGATCAAATGCGTCCCTAGCTCGGATTTTTACGCTTTTTAATCTCGAATATAAGTGGTTGAAGTGCCAACTTACACCAAATTTCAAACTTCCAGGTTACTCATTCGAAAGGTATCGTTTTGGCATACATTTGGTGTGACTAAACATTCAGTTAATAAAATGCATGGTGGTTAGTTGTAAATATATGTTTTAAGCATAGTTTTAAAGCCACAAACCTATATTTACGATTATTAAATTCGTCAGAACATTTACTTGTATATATTATATAACTATTATATAATTTGATAAATTGAATAGTTCTACTCTGTTATCCAAATATGAGCAATCTGTATAATATGGGTAGTTGCTGAATTAGGTAAAATCACTGAAATATTCTGCTTAACCTAATGATAAAATTTACGCTTTTAACCACCCAGTTTATTTTGTCGTGTTTGAACCTGCTAAAGTAGTTACCATTAAGACTAATAGAATTTATGACTTCCAATAAACAAAAGCTTACGATTTTATCAGCGATGTATAGGTAGTACGGTTAAAGTGCCACACTAAATTCCATACCAAATTGGCCAGTGGCGCAGTGTAGTGGGCACAACGGTTATCGCAAGATAACCAAATCAAGAAATTTCGAGCGCGACTGTTGCTTCGATGGGTGAATGCTGAGGATTCTGTTCTTACAAGCAGCCCGCCTGCCCAGGCGATGGTGATGGTTTGGAAGTCACTTTTGGTCCCGTTGGTCCCCAGGTTAAGTTTGAGAGGGCTTGTTAGCCCTTACCTCGCCTGGTAAAATAAGACATCTTTAATTTACTTTACTATACATTCCAACCCGCCAGACTAACATATTCGACACTTATAGTGCGAATAGTTAGACACATATGTGATATCATTCATAACCAACGAACATGAGAGACTTCGTGAATCTCAGTCAACACATTGGCTTAGTGTTATTGTTATTTCTCAACAGTTACCTAATATATTATTCAAGACATCAAAAACTTTTACTTTAGATGTTTATCATATTGTTTGAAAGTGATACACTCAGATATAAAAAGTTTGGGAAGGAATTATGTATTTTTACTTTAATTAATTTATTGCTAATTTATGTATTTTTTATTCGGAAAAAATCTGCAATATTTCTAATAATTCAAAATTCTTTAGCGCAATAAAAGGAAACTTTGTAGTGATGTTTATTTTATTATAACCATTTATTATAACATTGTAGTGTATTCCACTTTTTTAACACTATAAATAGAATAACGAATTTTAAATCTTTTGGTGAACAGCATACAGGTATAACAGTGATATGCCGAATTCGAAAAAAATAGTTAGACAAGACCTACACTCACTTAAAGATTTTAATTGATTATGATATGCTGATTAGTCATGTGTTATGAAAAAATAGAATAAACAGTATAATGAATTTTCTCTTTTGGAATAACTGCGAGTTGTATTAATAAACTGCAGCACTGGGTTCCGTAACAAATGATCCGTAACAAATGATGTTCAATTAGCCTTTATGCTATGTTATAACGTTTTTAATTATTTTATATCTCACAAACTATATATGATCATATATGTTTAAACAGTAAGGGTTATTACTTTGAAAGACCCTTCTACTCTTAACAAACTTAACAAAGCATTTAACCAATGGTAAAGGCAGAAGCGGGTGTGGTACCTCTTAAGCAGCTTAGAGGCTACGAGAGCGGTTGTCGTGTCGAGTGACCACAGACCGTATACAGAGAGTTGCACATTCAATTGTTCGTGATACTGCAAATATAAGAAAACTCTAATGTACCTTTGTATAGATAATTATTTTAGAGTTTTTGATTATGTAAAACATGTAAAGTGATGAGTCCTTTATTAAGTTACCCACAGGAATATATTTTAATTTTTGAAAACTATTAAATTAACTGTATTATCATGTATGATTCTTTTACATGTTTCCAAATTGATAGTGTCAATTTGAAAAATTGAAATATTTTTAAATTTAAATAATAATTACTGAAATTATTATTTCAAATTAATTATTATGAACCAAAAAGGGATTATTGGTAATAAAAAAAAATAAATATTCTTGCTCACAATTGGATATTTTAATAAAGGAACTTTGGTCAATTTAAAATGATTTTATGGACTATGAAAATAATTGGAAGTACTTGTTTTCCAAATTGTAGTATATTTCAACCTCTGCCGTGAAGAGCTTTACAGGTGGCATGGACTTAAAAAATCTAACTGAATAATTGAGAACATTTTGCTAACAGTGTAGTTTTAATTTAAAATCAGACACCTTGAACCTTTAGAATTTTACACTATACTAATCTCCTTAAAACAATGTGTAGTATTACTTATAAGGGTGGCGTCAGTTTATAAGTTACAAAGTATTCGCTGAAAAATAAGCAAACGGTAACGAAACATACATGACACTATCTAATAATCTAAATCTGTATTCATAACCCAGCTATAATATCTATAACTAGTCTGTGATGTAGTATATGCATTGTAATGTTAATATTTCACAATGCATTAGTTACAAAACTAAACTGTTACTGCTTTTGATTGTACGTTCATCGAACGAAAATAATGAAAGGGTTACAGACATGGCACATTAAGTTTCTGTCTGCTTCATATACAGAAGTGTAGTTACATTTAGAGATGTTCAGCCAGAACGAGACGTTTAAACATTTAACATTTCTTTGTGTATTAGTCATAAATAATGCATCACATGTAACTTTATGATAATTGACAAAAAAACTGTACCTTGAATTTCTGCAGTATTTGTGTAACGTTGTTAACATTAGTTCACAACTTCATTTATCTCATAGTTTAATAACTTAAAAATTCAGCCCTTTACGCAGTACCCACATTGGAAGGAATAAAGGTTCATCAATTTAAAATACTTACATTTGTGTTCATAGATCGGCAAATATAAAAAAGTTTAACACGGCGTGTGGCCAATAAATTTTTGTTTAACTAAAAGTAATCTAAGTGGATGAGGAATAAGTTTATAAAATATATTGTTAGAAATAATATATTTATATTTGCCGACGGGTTTGAAGGTTTTTTTTAAAAATTCTGTATAATAATGTCCTTGACATTTTAATACCTTGGCGTCAAACATACTTTAAAAATGAAAAAAAAAAATAGTAAATTACAGAAAATTATAGAGATGGGAAAATACAAGTTCAAAAGGAATAAAGTGAAGAATTGCGTGTTAATCAAGTGGTATCTTTTTTCTAAAAATGATTTTGGGGCATTAGTCTTATTGATGTCTAGATAGAACTGGAGATAATGACGCTTTTTATTGACAGAGATAAAGAAAGCAACACGAACCAGATCTTAAGTATTTTTTTATATTAATCAGTGTTTACGCCTCGTTTTTCCACTAAATAATAGACCGCTTACTAAACTACTGGTTGGTTAAAAACAATTTATTTTATTTGTAGTGTAACTTTTGAGGACCTTAGTTCGCTTCCCAAACTTAGTGTTTAACCATGGATACAAGAGGCAATTAATATTGAGCAGCTAATACTTTATTTTGTAGTATATATATATATATATATATATACAACAATTCCGAAGGTATATATACCTTCTATAGTTAAATTTACTTGCAATCAATTTTTTTTCTTAAATATTAATTTTTCTATGTCCGTAATGTTTGAATTTTACGTCACAATTACTCTGTTACTGGAACAGACTGCAACCTTTAATACTGTATCTGCACCAAAGTGCCTGAGACTAGTCAAGCAGACAACCAGTGACTGATACATCACAGGTAATTTGTCACTGGAATAGACTACAGCTTTTATTACCATAACCACACCAAAGTACCTGAGACAAGTCAAAGCAGACAACCAGTGACTGATACATCACAGGTAATTTGTCACTGGAATAGACTACAGCTTTTATTACCATAACCACACCAAAGTACCTGAGACAAGTCAAAGCAGACAACCAGTGACTGATACATCACAGGTAATTTGTCACTGGAATAGACTACAGCTTTTATTACCATAACCACACCAAAGTACCTGAGACAAGTCAAAGCAGACAACCAGTGACTGATACATCACAGTTACTTTGTCACTGGAATAGACTATAGCCATTAATACCATAACCACACCAAAGTGCTTCTTGCAGTAAATTTCACCAGTTTTTCTTTAAAGGAACTTTCACCACATCAGTGTACATATGGTAGTGTATTATCTTCACATATATTGTGTTTAGAATTATCTTAGCAATTTCTTAGAGGTTTAAAACCAATTTATACTTTTTCAAAAAACAATCACTCACATGTTCGTAAGAAGGCAGCTAACTATATAACTTCTGAAGAGTGTACACAGCTTTTCCAGGGGTAAATGGGTATGCATAGTTCCACCATTAACCCTTTTTGCTATGTTATACCTTTATTATATGCCTCCATATGAGTACGATGAGTATTTGTGCTCGATTTGAACTTTTAATTTTTTAAAAAAAGATTCAATCTCCATAATGATTATATATTCATGTATTCTACTATCCAAGGAACACGTAATTATTATTAACAAACATCCATAACACTAAAGAATAGATCGTCGTGGAAAAGAAAGTCCGTATTATAAATCGGAATAAGCATTCTCAGGATGCAAGTGGATACCTACGTTCGCTCAGACACCGCTGCTAAACAACAAATTAGACTTGTTTAATATTAGAATTTGGCTTACATATAGTTCTCTGTTATTTTTTTTTGTGTGAATTACTAACCTTTATTAATTGTTGATTATCAGACCTTGGTGACTGTTGATTATTCATAATTATATTTCATAACATATTTTAAGCATGGATCACCAAAAACAATTAATTATACACTTAACACTTACATGAGCCAGGAGTTTACCTTAATGAACAAACACATCGATCTGATAACGAATAAATAAAGGTTAAAAACCATCATATTCCAGTAATAAAAGATATAAAAGAGCGGAAATTGGAAAATTATATGTAATTAACTTTACTAATATATTAATATTCTGTTATAGAGGTTCACCGCAAATTAAAATATATTTAAACATTTGAATTATGCTCCTGTTGTTATACTAAACATTATTAAATTTTGTTGTTTATTTTCGAAACCAACGAGCATGTTTTAAATTGTTCTGAAAAGCAATGTGCAAATATTAAGTGGTGAAGAATTTAAACTCGATTCTCCTCTCAAACTCAAAAATTTAACTGATGAAAAGAATTGTTACTTGTAATACACTAATAAAGTTATAACACAAAAAAAGTTATTTTATAATGTTTAAGATGTTTCATTGCCTTTTAGACAGTGACAGTTTTGGCTCGAGTCCATCATATAGCATCTTGAAACTAGTCAACGATTTAAGTTTGCTATAGACTAATAACAATCGTGCATGTCATTGATAAACGTGCCAACTTTCACTAGATACCAGAAAACCAGGTATTTTAATATGACGACGCAATCTGCCCTTGTAACTCATAAAATGCCATGTATTTTTTAATTAATAATAGTAAAAGAATCAAGTGTTTTGTTTTAAATTCCAGGAGAATGTAGAGAAAATAGCCTATTCTAATCACAGGTCTTTCACTAAACTTTTTAAAAATATTAATTTATTTAGGGAGTTACAGAGGTAGTAGATCTTAACTGTAAAAATATGAGGTTTTGTCTTAGGTCGAGTGTATAACTGAGTAAAAAAAGTAACATAAAATATAGTAAAATTAGTGTTAGTTATGTCGATTATAGTGATATATCTCCTTAACTGTAGAATAGAATTGTTGTACCAATATTTAAACTCTGATCGGTAGCAAATAGTATTTTATGTAGGTCTCATCATTATTTGTATTTAAATAAATATATGAAGTTCAAATGTATCTAAAATAGTACGAATATGTATGTTTGTTTGTAAATTTATTGTAACTGTATCCTAATGTTTAAATTTTAGTATAAGTATATTCATTTATGTAAGTTTGTTTTTAATCGTATATTTGATAAACATGGTTGGCACTTTAATAAAGATGAATTAGTAATAGTATAAATAATTAAACTCTTGATATTATTTAGACAAGTATATTAGTTATTGAATTAATATGAATTACTAAAACAATATGGCATACTCATATAACACTTGTGAAGTTCTCGTAGGATATATTATTATTTACCTAGAAAACAAATAATACTGTAATGAATGAAAAAAATTATATATAACCTTTATACTAGTTAACAGGTTAACATATAAATTGCATAGTTATAAGGTGAAATTTTAGATGGCTAAACAGCATCAACTCTATAGATATAACTGAGATAAATATCGTGTCTCTATTTTAAAAGATTAAGACGGTGGAGGTACGCACAAAGTGTGGTCCTATAAAAGTTGGCTAATGGACCGTCGAGACTCGGAAATGAATGTGCAGCTATCTAGGAACAGCGCGGAGAGTTGCTACAAGAGGTTAGATGTTTATAGCAGCATGAAAATACCCGCAGACTACTCTTAGTAAACAGATGTAAAATGATTACTAGACTGGATAAAATGAGCTGTATCCGGTTCATTTAACTCCAAATATATTTGGTGTTAATTAACTATCCAAAATCATCTTCTCTTAGACCACACTTTACTACTAAAAAACAAAAATAATTACTCAAGGAGTAATAATATTGGTGTGAGTTGAAAGGGTTTCAATAAAATTTATTAGACACCATTGTTAGTAGTGAACTCATGTATATTATAGCATCTTGTGGATTGAAGTTCAAATTCTTCATCACGGTTATTTACAATAAGTGGTTACTTAAAAAACTACAATCCTGGTATCCCTGTTTTCGAAACTTGAAAGTAAATCACACCCAAAATTTGGTTTTGTAAATCACACCCCTCAATGAAATCCTTTTATACTCCGAGAATTCTAATTCTAAAGGTATTTTAATAAGTATGGTGAAGACTTTACATCTACATCTCAATTGGCTAGGAATATATCCAGGCGTATCATAACTTAATTTATGTAATGTATATTTATGTATACGTGTGTGTGTTTGTGTGTGTGGGCGCGCATGTTATATTATATTGAAAATCATACACTTTTAAATTAGATTGGCTTTACTAGTGGGATAGTCATTAAATTTCACTAAAAAGATATTGCGACAAAACGTAATACATCAATTACATTTGAGGATACCAGTGTACTGACTGAGCTACCACATGTGACTATTAATGAAATCAGACAAGCGAGCTATTCCTTCAGAGAACTGTAGAGTGTAGAGATGTAATTAGTTCGCAGATCCGTAATGCTAGTTCATTATGTTAACAAACAATAATATTAGAGTGGTTTTAGTTTGTACCAAACGTAATCACACTAATTTATCATACCTATTTTTCTGTTCTGATTTAGTTCAAAAACAGTGCTCGTAAATGGTAAGGAGATTCTATCGAAAATCCCTGCCAGAAGACTATGCAGGACTTTTTGCATACAGCTGATAAGTAAAAATGCTTAAAATAGTTTTAACGTAGAGCACTTTTACCTTTTGGTATTTATTTTAATCTTCACAGTCATGGTTTATAAAAACAGAGCACAGAAACGGGTTAAATTGTATAGGGACAATTCCACACAATTATATGCAAAATAATGCAAGTAGGTGTTTAATATTTAAAAAAGTAATTAACTGATTTCAAAAACAAATCATTTCGAAACTGTTATGCCAAATTTTAACACCAGTCTTAAAACCATAATTGTTATAAGCTAAAAAATTAAAAGAAACAAAAAGTGTATATCTTACTTCCGAAGATCTGATAGCCTAATAAATAACGAATGAGGCATTTACTTCTCTGATCCAAACGTATATTAGAGGTTACTTTTTTGTACTTACATATAGTGTCATGTCCAATTCTGAATAAGGAAATGAATAGGATGGATAGATTTTTTTCCTCCCCGTCCGCTCATAGCTATCGTATATGTTAACACTTTCGAAGAAAAACCAAATATAAAGATACAAAAATCACGGAATACATAATGCCTCAGCACGTAGATTTTTATATAAGCATATTATACATATTGTTCTCATCATCTACCTTTTATAATGCATCAATTAAGTTTTTCTAATAATTTATGGTTTATAGAACAAAAATTCATATGTTCATTGTTTTTGAGTGAAAAGTTAGCTTAAATAATTACACATATTTAAATAGAGGCTTTTTTTATTTTAATTACTAGAATTAAAAGAGTTTGATTTTTTAAATACGTGTTTGTACTTAAAGCTATTCATTGTAAAAATAAGCCACAGTACATGTAACCGGTTCTACTAAGGTTGTCTGCAAATTTAAAAAAATCCATTCATCCAGATATGAGACGCGTTACTTTATCGCGTGTAAAGTGTAATACAATTGTACTAAGTTTGTTTAAGAATTATAGTTTGTTTATTTGTTTTATAACTTTCCCTTTATCATTATGGTTGAATGAGAACAATTAATTATGTTTTCCAGCGCCTAGTCTAATCCCAATAAACCACATTCAATCTCAAAGCTTCATTCAGTTTTTAAAAGTCTATGGGTCACTTAGTTATATTGTGCGAACAGACATACACAAATTACTTTTGTTACCCCATAGAATGCCAGGATTTGCTTACAGTCAGCCAATAACACATCTACCTAACAACTATTGTACGTAATACAGTAAACTTTTTACTTCCTAAAGTTTTTGTTCATGTTTTCATACTTTTTTTTTTGAAATAATAGTTTAATTTGGATATATACTTTTAACTTGAAACAATATTAAAATATGATACAACTTAAAATAATATTTTAATAGCAAGAATTTTTACTAAATAAAATATTGGTGGAGTTAAAAGCACTTTAAGAACATAAAAACAGTACCGGAAGGAAAGCCATTTGGAAAATCGGTTACCCCTGGTTGGATTCACTTGGTATTTTTGTAGAAAATTGTGTTGCTCTTTACGGTAGTTACTGATTATTATAACTCGCGTAAGTCATTATAGTTTTGTTCTTCTTCACGTGCATTATTAATCCTCTATTCTTCTTGATAAACGTATACTAAATTAGTAAATGTATCATTATTTATTGCTTATAGTATAATATCAAAATGTCCTCCTGTTACAAAACCCAGTGTGGATGTCAGTACCCAGGTAAGTAAGTGGGTACAATGTACCCAGGCAAGTAGATGTTATTATTATAACATCTACTTACATTGTATAACAAGTTTTAACGGAGTAGCCAGCGCAAAAAATCTACTGTGCATAAAAACATTATATAATTTTAAAAGTTTTAGGGTGTTGCTATACACTTACATACACAATTTTATTTTATAAACATTACATATTGTTGTAAAAATGATTAATTTTATTACATAGCAAATTATCTATTTATAAAAAATCTCATATTATTAACACGTTAATATGTATTTTATCAGCATTTTACAAAAGTAACAGTTTATTTCAGGAGTAAAAAGATAAATTAAAAGGAAACTATTTACATAAAATATTTATAATAATAATAGTATTCAATAATATTCTGTTTAGAATAGTGAACTTTAAGACGTCATAAAGACCAATTTCATCTTTCATGCAGAGGGAATCTTTAATAAATTTATGTTTTGAACACTTAATATTGTCCTGAATATGTTTTATATATCGATATCTATATCTATATCTGAATATTTTATATTCATTTATAAAGTCTTTTTCTAAATTACAAATCAAATTCAGTTTTCAACTTAATCTTTATGTTATAATTGTTATATTCATTGATTAAAATTTTAATATTATTAAATGTCAAGATGGTGATAATCTGTAATAATTGAAGGGATAAATATAGGCCAATAAGATTCATAATAATAAATACTTTTTTATTGACTTTTGTTTTTGACAGTGGAAGGAAAGGGATTTCCTGACATTTACCAATACAAAGTAATCAGTACCACTGCTTTTACTCTTGAAGAAGAGAATCCACCTGAAGACGAGATCAGATTGCAGGTCTCAAAAGGTAGTAGTTTCACTAATTGTTTGTATCATTTTTCAATGGCAAACGTCCGGAAAATCCTGTTTCTTTCAGTTGATAGTCTGTTCTCAGTTAGAGTTGGGACGTGGACACTTGACACCCTAGGGTCAAGAAAGTTAAGGAACAAGAAACTTGAAACAATCCCTGAGGGTCTTTGACTGCCTTAATTTTCTTGTCTTTGTTAATAACATATGTATTTTACGCCACTTAATGGTCAGAAGACAATGCAATCCTTCTTACTGATCCATTATATCCATAATTTATAATTTTTTTAGCTATTAAAAATGTATGTAACTCTAAAATAATGGAGAAGTAATAATTACATTAACCCTTAAGGAGTAATGACGTTCAGGAACGTCACTACATCATTTGTTCATAGGAGTAAGGATGTGAAACATAACACACTCCCAAAATAGTAAGAAAAATTTTGTTTTATTTTTTAATGAAAATCAGATATTATTACCATAAAAAGCGAACATGTACTTTTGTTGAGAAAACACAAAGGCTAACATTTGTTTTTTTTGTGAAAGTGCTCGAAACATGGATGTATACACAGTGGAACACCACACTCTTTACATTAAAACGTCGTATCCTTCCTCTTCTTTTCTCTGCTTGAGGAATGAGAACAGACGTTGCATCTGTTTTGTGTCTTCCGTGTCTGACCTTCTGGCGTCGGCACTGGGCGGGGGAAGTGTCTGCCGGTCAGGCGGAGCGGATGTTGGTCTCTGGTAGCGGCTGGCGGCTGCACGACTCTCGGCGCCGCGGCTACCAGCCATCCTTTTCTTGGAGTGTGATGTGTTTCTAATATTTGTCGGGTGAGGTTTAGTCTAAAGTCACAAAACCCACTTTTCTTGTTTTATTTGATTACTAACATGATGTATGTATTCAAAACAACAATATCAATCAAGTGGAAAAATAATTTACGGTACCACTTCTTTGATTTCCTAGCACTGTCATTGAAAGATATTATCATGTCAGAGCGTTCGACTGCTCCCATATCGTTATTATATTCTATGACAGAGCTTGGTTTGTTTACAGTCTTTCCAAGCTTAGTCACAGGAATCATTTCATGCTTGTGGATTGTTGTTAGCATTGTTACATTACGGCGGTCACACCATTTTACACAAAGCATGTGTTTTTGGCTCCTAATTTTACAATATCCCTTATTAATTTTTTTGGTAAGCAAGGGAGACCTTTCCGGTTTTGTTTTACAGTTCCACAAGCTGCTGTTTCATTTTCTATAAGCCAGTTGAACAGGCCGGGACTGCTGTACCAGTTATCAACGTGCAACACATGGTTACGTCCTAAGTAAGGTTACATTAGTGTTCTGATAACCTTTGCTGACACTCCGACGTCTTCGTTTTCATTAAAAAAGTCAGTGGTCTTGCCAATATAAACAATAAAGTCAAGGACGATGCCTGAACTGCTGTCACACAATACATAAAGTTTTATTCAGAACCGCTTGCGTTTAGACGGAATGTACTGTTTTGAAACTCAGACGACCCTTCCATAGCATGAGGCTCTCATCGATGACCAGGTCCTTATTAGGAGAATAGGCTACAACAAATTTTCTCCGTAGGGTTTCGATAACCGTTCAGATTTTGTATAATTCATCTCCCCCCGCCTCTAGTGAATTGTCGTCAAGATGTAATACTCGAAGCAACAATAGGAATCTATCCTGAGGGAATATGGGAGTGTTGAGGAGTGGATCTGTACTCCAGTAGAGTTTTAGTGAATTTTTCTTGCAATGGGGCATTAGAAGCAAAATCGCATAAAAACAATACATCTCATCAGGGTTTGTTTCTGTCCAGCGCCTGAGTTTGGAGAATTTTTTATTTCTGCCTCATTTTTTCATTTGCTGCTGGGCATACTTATTAGTCTCAGAAGCAATGTGCGAAACTAAATCGTAATCAAAAAGTTTATGAAAGAAATCTATTTCCTTTTCAATATTATCCTCAAAGTCAACTTGTAGGCCAGAATTAGAATCATCAAATATAAAGTCTTTTGGTTCGAAACAGTCAACATGTTTCCATTTGCAAATTGGACAAATATCAGAATTACTTACTGGTAATGCAGGTTCTTAAATCTCCACGTCAAGTTCATTGTCGAAGTAAGCAGCGAGGATATCTTCTGCGGTTTCATCTTGTTCATCCCTACTATCACCAAACACATTCTCATCGTCGGAGCCTAAAACGTCATTGTTATTGTCTGAGATTTGATCTCCTACACTCCACTCGTCCAGCCCCCTTCTTATGTCGTCACTACGTAAGTTACGTTCTGGATCCATTTCACAACACAAAATGAAACTGACTTGAGAACAATAAACTACACTATTTCATCAATGTAGAAGAAACTGCACAAAGTGAATGTTTAAAGTGTAGCAACAGAATGAAACTGTAGAAGCTGTTAGCGCCAATTGCTGTTGACAGTAGAAATCGCGGGAATCCGTGTGCGGAAAAAGACCTTTACAGCCGCTCTATAGTTGAAAGCAGTTGACAGTATTTACGCGGGAAACTGCGCTCAGCTATTTAAGGTTAGGGACAGTGGGTGGGTTGCTTCCTTAGAGGAAAAACATAAGCGTTAGTACTTGTAATATAAGTCATAATTCATTGACGTTCTAGAACGTCCTTACTATTTTCACATGATTTTTAAGATGACGTTCTAGAACGTCAATACTATTTTGTAACCAACACCTATACTCGTTAAAGGGTTAAAATTACTTAAAAATTGAATTTAGATGACCCGCACTTTTAGTAGAATTATCAATGATTTTTTTTAAATTTTAAACATCCTCTGGTAGAGTACTTGAGCACACCTGCGTCACGAAAAAAATGTAATCTCCTTGAAGCTGAGAAGAATATGATCGGTGGATAACAAATATGTTTGGAGGTAGCTACGTAAGGTATGAAGTTTACAAATTTCTGTAACGCTTTGTAAAGTTCATGCACGTCTGAGTAGTTTACGTGTAAATATATAGTCTGTACACTACATAGTTCAGGATTTTTTAGTGATAAGATATTTAGTGATTGAGGAAAGATCATAATCAGAAGATTACGTTGAACTTGAGAGTTCTGGGAAGGAAATATGATATTGTGTGTTTTGACTGGAGTGGACAAGAACTGAAATTCTGCTTCGGAAAAAAATAGTATATGAATTGATATAATGCCTTACAAGCTGCTCTGCCCTTGCTTCGATTACGCAACAGCAGCAGATCTGCAAAATGTAGTTAATGAGTCTTTCTGTGACGTGGACCCGTCCACTCTAGAAGTCTCACATTCAGATTGCCTAACAGTTTTATAATATAATAGAAGTATAAGTAAAGAGTTTAAAGGGGAATAAATAACAATTACAAAGAGGGATATGGTTAAAAATATATACCTGTTTCATGTATATTTTGTTTCTTCGTCTTCAAAGTACCGAATCTTTGTTAATGATAAAGGATTAACTCTTCGCAATCCCACTTTTATTTTTTTTATAAAATTATACAAAAAATCTCACATATAAAACATTATTGAAATGTTTAAGGCTGACGACTTCAGTTTTGTCAACTCAATGCATATATTGTGATGATTGGTGTTGTCATTTTGACTGCATTAAACAACAATTAAAGTGACAAATTGACGTCAATAGTCAGACAAGTCAATATAGAACGACACTCAGGTACAACTAACGTAGCCCATGTCACACAACTGTTGGCCGAGATGCTCACTCAGCCATGGACTGTTTATGGCGTCTGCATCACTAGTAACTGTGTGATTAAACAATGCATTGATGTTGTGACGTTTCCTGTATGTCACACAACTGTTGGCCGAGATGATCACTCAGCCATGGACTGTTTATGGCGTCTGCATCACTCGTAACTGTGTGTATAAACAATGCATTGATGTTGTAACGTTTCCTGTATGTCACACCACTGTTGGCCGAGATGCTCACTCAACCATGGTCTGTTTATGGCATCTCCATCACTCGTAACTGTGTGTTTAAACAATGCATTGATGTTGTGACGTTTCCTGTATGTCACACAAGTGTTGGCCGAGATTATCACTCAGCCATGGACTGTTTATGGCGTCTTCATCACTCGTAACTATTAGTTTAAACAATGCATTGTTGTTGTGACGTTTCCTGTATGTCACACAACTGTTGGCGAGATGATCACTCAGCCATGGATTGTTTATGACATCTTCATCGCTCGTAAATTTTAGTTTAAACAATGCATTGTTGTTGTGACGTTTCCTGTATGTCACACAACTGTTGGCCGAGATGATCACTCAGCCATGGATTGTTTATGGCGTTTTCATCACTCGTAACTGTTTGTTTAAACAATGCGTTGTTGTGACGTTTCCTGTATGTCAGTATCTGTTTGTTAGTGTGGAACTCAAATTGTTTCTCTCAGTCTAGTAGTTATTTATAGAAGGTTTTTGAATCATGGACACGTAATATTAGCAACTCCATGTTTTATTGACCTAAAAACGTAAAGTGTATTTAAAATATTAACATATTATGACATATTCACTGAAAGTGCATGAGTACAGGCAACACAGATATATATATATATATATATATATATATATATATATATATATATATATATATATTGTTATTTATAAGAATAATTGTTGTAACTAGACACACTGGAGCAATAAATACAAGTATTATTAATATTTATTTATAGTACTTAACCGTAATTTACATACAGTGTAACAAAAAAGTATTTTCTACGACATTATCCCCACATCAGCCTGTGAGTAAGGAAACGAGTCCATCAGATATTCACTAAACTGATTACACCCAAAAGTCTAAATATAAAATAAGGGAATAAATTAACGTAGGTAACAAAATTTGTATTAACAATTAAATAAAAAATTTCACCTCTAAACCAAAAGTTACAAGACCAGAGCATGGACTAACAAAATACACCTAGGTAATATAAAAATAAACATCTGAAACTATAAAGTATTCTAATTAGAAATTGGAGTGTAGCGTATAGTTTTATAGTTAGTGTAATGAATAACGTTTTTGGAGTGCTAAATAGTTTTAGGAGTGGATGGGGAAACATGAAAGTTATAAATTTTCAGTACAAGAGAAGAGTGAATATTTACCGATCGAATGATGTGTCTTATAACACATACATCGTTTTAACCTTTTTCCACGAACTGTTTGCAATATTCCCGATTTTAATTAGTTTTATAATAATGATGTGGTAACATTTATTAGATATTCAGCTGTTTTAAATGGTTAGCACTACATTCAAAATAAAGGTTTTGTTATAACTACAAGTGAGAGATCCGGGTTCGACTCCCGGCGGAGGAAGTACTTTTTGTGATTCAATGTTTATATATATATATATGACTAATTAAACTGTCCTCTCGTTTAGATACCTTCATAAATAGGTATGTAGTTTTAAACGACGATTTTTTATGTTCACATAAATTTAATTGGAGACCTTAATACAAGTTGATAAAAACATTAATTTTAAGAACTCTTATAATAAAATAATCTTTAAAATACAAGAGTACAGTCACATTTCCCGTGTAAGTAAACTTTGCAGGATAGACCTTAATTTCAAACGCTAAGGAAATCCTGGTGGTGACCTTTATTTACTTTGTTCTTTTAAATTTATATTCTATAAGAATTTGTTCTATGTTGTTTATATTCCTTGCAAATAGAATAACAAAATTAATTAATTTTTTTATGTAGTTCATGAGAAATTCCCTGAAAAAACGAAATTGCAGGACGTATACATTTAGAATATTTACTTAGGAGTAAAACTCGAATCAGTATAATTCCCTTTTATAATGTCTTACTAATTTGAATCCCAACCTGGATAAAGATACTGTAACTCCTTGTCCCAAGTTGTGAACACGTGCGGAACCAGCAAACTCAGCAAAGTGCAGTACAAGCCGACGTCACGCACATGTTACTACAGAGTCTTTAATTTAGTTACTATAGCGGTCTCCTGTGGCGGGTTTGGGCTAACTTTGCGGCATAGATCTTTCTCTGGCATCTCCTACCTATAGAATATTGCAAGCCGGTAACTAAATCTAAAACGATAACTAGTCTAATTATATATCATTTTATTGGATAAGCGTTGGTAAAGCTTATCACTTAAGAGGCTGGAAATATTTTAATCCTCCACGTCAGCTATCTTCCGTCCGCACAATATCACGAAAACAAACTGACCTATTTATAGACATTACATGTTTAATTTATATATAGACAACACCAGATTGTATTAATGTCTGACACGTTATGGAATTTTGAGTAATAGTGAACACTTTGGCCATTGGTATTATAGGTAGCCAGGATGTGCATTGGAAAACCATGTAAAAACGAAATTGTGACAAACTGAGTACAATTATATGACTGTTTTCACGTGATAATAACACGTGTTATCTAACTATCCTTAACATATAAATAATATCTTTCGAGAAATATTTAATCAATAGAATAAAACTTTTCTGATATTATATTTTTCAAAATTGTTAACGTGAAAATATGACTGGATTTTTACCTCGTCTATACACAGTTATAAACAGTAATTATAACTCGGGACTCTCCCAAACTCATAGAGTTTTCACCGTTACTATTGCGCAATAAATACCAGCATTACTGTGTACAGTTTGAGTTATGTGAATAGTTTTAAGAGTTTTCAACAAAGTAACGGATAGATTATGAGGAAAAGTCCAAAGTAGCGGTAAAATTAAAGGTTTTCTACTCATCGACAGACTACCCGCATATTGTGGGGTGGGGGTATGTGGTGCGTCTGGCTCTGATTCTCAGGGCTTGACTGAAGCAATTTTTGCAGTACATTACTAACAGGGTACAAAGGGGTAATCGAGACAACCCCCGCACTGTGTTTACGATTGACCTCTTCCGGACTAGATCATATCGAGAAGAGCTCCCACGGTACACTGTTGGAGTCCACGTCCAGCAATCCTGCTATTAATAGATACCGTCTACCTTACTATAATAAGCTGAGAAATCATAGCTTGACTGTAAACTTGACTTTACCTTTGACTGACGCAGTTTGGGATATCTTTCGCATCTATACATTTACTGGAACGACTTCAAATATTTTTACCTGAACGCATTAAATGCCACCTATCTACATCGCGTGTTCTTATGCAATTCAATTTATTTAACTCAGGGATAAATGTTATGGCAGTAATGAGTAAAGGGTCTGAAAAAAAAAACACTTTTAATCTCTTAAGGCTTTACAGAATAAAATTATATAGGTACTCCTTTGTTGCAGTGTTTAATATTAGTGAATTAATTAGTGTATTATTGACTTTTAAATCAGCTCCGGAAGATCGAAAAACTTAATCTGTTTTTCTCTGTATCGCAACATTCCCCTGCATTATATCACGAAATGTTTAAATATATAAAACAATTCTACCCATTTAAAAGTCTGAACACATTTAGCTGTGTGGCAATTTTATATCTAATAAAATTGTGTTTTTTGAAATGACGGTTTTTGCAGTGAAATACTGAAAAGATCTTCTAATAGTTCTAGGAATAGCTATTTATATTCCATAAGTCCACTTGTTTAGTAAAAGAACAGCAACCTTGTTAGGTAACGAAGTCATCCATGGGCAATCAATCCGTCGTTTTACAGTCTCCGAGCTCGTTATGATGTAGTTTAAGCTTATGTCCATCCAGTACGGGGTGTTCGAAGATTGCTTTTACAAACAGTACTTATCAAATTGAACCATTATTAATGTCAGATTCTTATTCTCTAACTTAAAACATGATGACCTTTTATTATATGACTTTCTAAATTTGATGGAGTATTGTTACTTTTGTGTAACTTTTAAATTAAAAAATATACACATTATTATTTTTTATACGTACACAATTTATAATACAAATTTTGATTTTTGTACCTTAAAAATGGTTTAAATAATTTAACAATCCTTTCAGACGAATATGATTTTAGATTTCAGGAGTCAAGTCTGTGACAACATTAGATTTCACATGCTGCACGTAAGAGAAAGGGGAACTGCAGATAAATTCAGCATTTGCATTAAATCAACCCTTCCCACCGCTGCAGCGTGAAATAAAAGTTTATAGATTTTTTTGAATATGTTAAATCAAAACAGTTTTTAACATTTACTATAGCTTTATTGGCAATCATAAAATAAAAGCATAACCTGAGCCACATCATTTATCTGACCAAGATACATTTTGCATTAATTAATGGCTAGTAAATTTAAAACAAATTTGTGTAATAAATTACGAAATCAATTTTAGCGCAGATTTTTTAGGATCAACAATGAAAAAGAAACTTGGTAAAATATTAAAAATTTAAAACAAGTTTTAGATCATATAGTTAATAGTAAATTTCAATATATTTTATCTTCCCAAAAATGTTTCATGATATTTTTTAGCTTTTTAGTAGTCCAAACTAGAGTTTGCTCATTAAAATTTCTAAGTGTTTAAAAATAAATCTGTATGGTATTAAATATTAAAAATTATTTTTAAACTTTTAACCATAGGCTTAATAATTTTTACAACTTTATTGTATCAATACGTATTGACAACTCTTATAGTATATTTTTCTGGTAGATTTATTAAATTGGGAAATATTATTACTTAAGTAGGCCGGACTTTTAGTACCATTTAATTTGTGAGAATATTTTTTTACACCACCAGGATCCTAGTAAATGAATTATAATAGGATTTAAATCAAACATGATTACTTAGATAGAATGTTTCCAAACAACCTTAGTGGCCATTTTAGAACATCGCAAATAAAGCAATTTCCAGTTCATGTTAACACTTGAAAAGAGTTTAAATTTCCAAAAAAGAGGTTCATATTTACCAATTAATTTTCTGACTATAATTCAAATATCCGCTAAAACAGGAAAGAACACAAACATTTTAAGCTCCCAACTCTATTATTAATATTGCCTCTGGAGTATAAATAAGAATTGCCGATGCCTTAGAGATGTGAGCAAGTATGAGTTTGCAACCGTGGAAAAGGTGTGTAAATCTTTACCAATTTTGTATTGTTACAAAAGTTTAAGTAAGTGTCTTACAATGCAACCGTAGGTCTTATGAGTTTATATCTTATTGATATATTCGTGACTAACAATTTCTTTTTAATAGCAATGGGTTCTAAATTCTAAGATTTGTAATATATGTTTTCTAACGAACAGCAGGTAACATAAATGTACGTCTTGTACGTATCCTATCAGAATAGCTTAGTTGTGATTGAGTACTAGTCACTGTACAATTAATCTAAGTTTTACCTTTTACTATGTTCTTTCGCGTTTAAACTTATAACGTACGATGAATTCATTTAGGATTATATCAAATAGTTTACAAATAAAATAAAGATAATGATAATTATTGAATGTTTCATTTATAAGTGTTGAAATGTGTAAACTGTTTAGCATGCTTCTTTTCATAATCATATTTTAATTATAAACATTTTATCTAAGTTAAAAACCCATTCTTGACGTGAAGGAAGTCGTCAAGGAATGACGGTATGTTATTCACAAGTTAATTAGAAAAATAATATAAAAATATGTATCTTAAAAATATACGTTTCAAACTTAAACAATCGTAATAAAAGAAGATATGGTGAAATATCGACACAAGCAGCGGTAAAATATTTACCAACGCGTGAGGACAAATGTGAAATGTGAAAGTAATAAATGAAAGCCACGGCCATCCATAGTCTCTCGCGTTTAGTGGATTGCGTATTATTGTGTTCTACGTCCGATAACATATAATTGTGCTACAGTAAAATTGGAATAGAAGTCAAACTGTTGTTTCTTTATTTGAAAAATATAACCAACACCATATAGTGCACTGTCATTTTAAAATTTTGTTTGGAGAATGTAATTCATTTTAGAATATAATACAGTGCAATGCAGAGGTGTTCAAAGGGAATACGCAATACAGGAATATTGCTGTGTGTAATCTGTTCATGCATATTAATTAGTTAATTAAGCATTGGTGTATCAAGATAATGATCAATGTAGTAATTATAGTACAACTTTGACCATTAGTAGGAAGTGCAAAACCGGAACTATCTGACATTTGACTTTCATAGTAAAAAAGTAAGGCTCCTATCGTACCATCTATTATTTTTAAACTGCATTAATTATTTTACAAGTGGTCCTTTAAGAATACTGAAAATAACACACACACACACATATATATATATATATATATATATATATATATATATATATATATATATATATATAAATAATTTTGTCTTCAGCACATACTCAAATTCCGAATTATATATTTTTTTAAATTTGGTATTGTATTATAAAAGTAATTCTTACCAAGAATAAGGTACTAATGATAACGATCTCTACCTTTAACAGATAACACAGACGATACTTATTATACTCTAGGGATTTTTCAGGATGAGTTTCCAAAGGACTGTCTATGGTAGCTGCTTAGCCTTTTTGGGTCTTCGTCTGCAAAGAGAAAAGTATGTCTGTTATTAGAATGTTCTTTGAGCAAGGACATACGTGGTAAATGTATGAACTGGAATATTAGTACCTCATTAATATTGGAGAGTACCTCATGGAGGTAACTGATCTGCTTGCAGATGGTCCATGTCTTTTTTATAATTATTTTTTTCATTTTCTGTACTATACATTTGTTGTTGTCTTACTACTACATACAGTTAACCACAACTTTCTGTGTGTTTTTTGGCTTAGTACAAGAAAGGCCTTTATAGTAGTGGTCAAAACTGTCTGAGAAATGAAGCACTCATTTATTCTTTTTGAGTTTCTAAAATTATATCATCTCTTTTATTTTATTGCAACTAGGTTGTAAATCTTTTATAGCATATAAGGCTGTGTGATAATACTGGGATATAGCAATGCTATCTTTCCTAAGTTCATCCACGGCCTTATTTGCAATTAAACCTCTAGAAAATAGCGTATATCTTAATCCTAGTTTTACCTTCTCATTTACTTAGAGTTTCACAAATCTCACTTTCAAGAACTACCACATGCATTATTCTGCAAATCACGTTTTGCTTCATTTCAACCGAACATGTACTTTGATAAAATTATGTGGCACATGTTTATTAAAAACATATCCGTCATAGTTTACACTGCTCCTCAAAACTGTTCTATATACTTAGTAGTGATTCACAACACGGACTAATTTAAAAAAAATTGAATTCGTAAATTAACATACATAATTCTATTTATATATATATATATATATATATATATATATATATATATATATTATATTTATGTTTTATTTATGCTAAAAATCTCTATGAGTATGTAACATCTCATCCGATGTATGGCAGTCAAATTGGGTCGGCTTTAAAACTACTTAAAAGAAAATCCAAAATCCATAACTACAAAAAGCAAAACATTCTTTTTACCCCAGCATATCATTTTCATCACTCACCTCAAAAGGCTAATGAATGACAGCTTATTGATAATTATACGCAATTTTAAGACAAGTTGAAAGCTGATACTATCAAATCATTTATATGATTATCTATATTTGCGCATATAAGTGGTAAGGCATTGTTACTAGTATACAATTCGTCACTTTGCCGCTGGGGTTTATAAATTACTTTTCACATTAAACAATACACAAACACTCAATGGTACTAGAAAACAATATTGAAATGAAATGAAATATGCCTTTATATAAGAAGCGGAGTTAGGGTTATTTAGCCCCATCTACCACTCAACCTCAATTTGCCGAAGGGAGCAATATTATACAATGCAGACAGTACATACACAGGGCACGGTGACCACGCAAACAGGCTGGTGATTGTATTGTCCCGAGAACAATTTTCCACTTGCCGCAAATGCAAACACTTATTTTCTGGAATATGT
This sequence comes from Homalodisca vitripennis, assembly GCF_021130785.1. Classification (NCBI taxonomy): domain Eukaryota; kingdom Metazoa; phylum Arthropoda; class Insecta; order Hemiptera; family Cicadellidae; genus Homalodisca; species Homalodisca vitripennis. Next base: position 97,105,299 of record NC_060215.1, read on the forward strand.
GTTATAACCGATATTTTACAACAGTTTCAACTACCGCAATTTTTAAGATATGTAAACGTGGTTAGGTTCATAAAATTCATAAATTATTATGATCTTTAACCCTTATATTCTAAATCTATTTTGAGTAGTAGTTAATTAAAGAGTAACAAGTTCACTTTACTTTATCCCCCCAATATACTTAAGATATGTATCTCTCTACGGATTGTAGTCTTATCGATAGTAATTTTTAGTTTTACTTCAGAATTTTACTGTGCTTCATAATTTGTCCAAGCACTCATTCCACATGTAAGACGACCTCAGAAGACGGTTGATTTATATTCGACAAGTGCCTGGACTTATTGCCATTCCAGAGAGGCTTTGAAGTGTTTTTCGTGATTTAAAGTGTTTAGAGAAATAAAATGGGAGGTAAGTTTTTAAATAAGTAGAAATAATTTTGAATTAAAGCCTCTATCAAAATATTTCTTAAAATAATGTTAACATTGTATATAACTATACTGTTTAAAATATCTATATATAACATACAAACATGTATTCTCAAAAAAGAAAAAAGTTTATTTCATTTATTTATCTTATATTTTTAACATTAAAAGTATTAATCACAGCATATAACCATACAAAAATGATGAACTAAACACAGCGGATTAAAAATTAAGAATTAGAAGTGGCTGAATGTGGAATAATAATATGATTTATCTTGTGCAAGCTGTCTTAATAAGTTTGGATCAGATTAGATGGATTGAAATATATTCTTTCTATTTAAAAAATAGTTTTTGAATATCATAACGTGTGCAGACAAAATACCTTTCACAATTTATACGGTACATGTAAAAAAAATGTGGTATGCCCCCCAACTCCATTGACACTATTAGATCACATTATTGCTTAGTTCAAGACAAAGACATTTCAACAACAAACACAAACATTAAACTGAGCATAGTTGTCCGGAGATCAGTTTTCCATTTCTTTTTATAAAAGATTAAATGCTATCAAATTTAGGTGAAATGTTTATGGTACCCAGACCCGTTAATTAAAAAACATATACGATAGTATTTTTAATATTTTAAAATAGGTGGCTATTAAAATCAAATTGTAACATAAAAATTATTTAAATCAATTAATAAATAACTGATTTGGAATATATTTACTGTGACAAGCCATTACCCACATTGACGCTCTCAAAAAAACAGCCAAAAGTATGAAACTCGAATAAACGGCAGGGCCAAATTTGAGTTCTTTGATTTAAAGTGATGAAGACCATGCTCTGTAAGTAAGTAGCTTTTTATTTATTTAAATAAATAAAAATCCACAAAATAATTTGATCCAAAACAACGAAGAAACGCTTTTATGAATAATAGAAAACCAAAATAAAATTCCTCATAATAATATAAGTGATTTATTTATATTAAGGTTTTATTGTTAAAACTTCTGTTCTTAAAATATTTATACATTAACCCTTCCCGCGCTACGGCAATTTGGGACGCACCATACCCAAACGCTACATATACCTCAAAATTTTTTTTTCCATAAAGTCAACGCTAATGTTGTATTTGAGTTTGTTACCATATAAAAAGACTTTTGGGAACGAAAAAAGTATAATTTTTTTAATACGTTTATTTAAATTATAAAACAATATAAATACACCAAATTTAACGAAATGTTGAACGAAATTTAACTATCGTGTATAATATTATATTATAGTATATTATATGTATAGTATGTATATGATACAATTAAAATAAAACATTAATGGGTATAAAAAGATCTAAAATTAGCCATCACGGTGTTCAAGATAACGTCAACGTGTGGTACGTCTTGAAGCACGTATCCGGGTGCATGTCTCGCACACGTAAATGGTCTCCTTGCGTAAAACCGATGCGTGTACACACAACACATCTTCCCAATTTGTCAAAAACCAATTTGACAACGTAAACACAACAGTTCCACTCGCAGTCCGCGAACGAACTAAACCGGCGAGTTAGTTCGTCAGTAGCGCTTGTGTCTGGCAAAAACAGGCAGTAGCATGGGTAGTGCGCTGCCATTTTGCAGCTTGGAGAAAAACCGGGAGGCGGGGACAACTATTACTGTGCTTTTCTATTGAGGGATAAATACTCCAGCAGTTGCTGCACTCCACCGGCAAAACTGGGAACTACTTACTCCCAATAATAACCTCAATGTTTAAAAGCGAATATATTTGTCAACAGCGTTTTGAGCAAAGTAAATATTGGCGGTTATATTTGTCAACAGTGCGCGAAGGGTTAACTTTTCAGTTTGAGTATTCAAAACACATAATATTACTTTCGAACAATGTATTATAATGAATGTTAATGTAAATTATGTTTCTGTTATAACACGTCCTGTTCCCTTCTCAGCCCATGCACATTGACCACTGTCTTCTGCAAGAAACTTAGCATATATTATAAGAAGAAGAACTGGTATATTGAAAAGTACAAGTGTTGATAAAAAGGGCAAAGGTGATATACTGGATTTAAGTCCGAGCTTTTAGAACTCAAATTTACAATCCGACGCAATAGAAAGAACCGCCGTTTAACTAAACGCTTAAAATACGTCCTTAAATTTTTAAATTTTATATTTAATAATTTTTATTGGCCAATATTTTGGTTTGGCCGGCTCAAAAAACATTTGAGAAAAATACTGTATCACACCCTTAAAATTTCTATATATATATATATATATATATATATATATATATATATATGAATCGATTTGACGATCAATAACATTATCGATAATGGCCGACTATACTTATTCATTAAATCGAACGTTCATTGATCTAACTGACTGACCCTGTAAATAAAACTTGAGAGACACAATCCAATTATAAGTCATCCCTCTATTAAATTATAAGTACTGTAATTTCACCTAAAATACAATGTACTTCATCTGTATTACCTCGTACACAGTGAAATAAAACATTTCAAATATTACTGTTTCATCTTCAAACATTATGAAGTAAAATACATCTCTTTAGACTTTATATTCCAATTACTAGAATCTAGATCAGGAGATTGTGATATCTTTCAAAGGTCATAAATTATCAAAAAATAATTTGCTGTGTTTAAAATCCATATGACTATAATATTCCAGTTGTTCTACAGGAAACTAAGTGTGAAGTGAATAGGTATCAGGTATATTTCTATTTTGAAGCGTGCAAATCATAAATGCTGTGATTTTACAGTTAACTTGATCAAACTCCAATTAATATAATGTAATTTTGATATCGTACGCATGTCTGAACTAAAAGTTTTTACATAAGTGATTGTTCGTTGATCATTATTTATTATTATGGTACTAGTTTATAAAAGACATTGATGGAACGTGCCCCCAGGGGGCCAATAAATAAAAAAAAACAGATGGGTAGTTTTGCCAGATATACAATGTTATCCTTCATGGTTTTATATGCACAGAGTCACAGTTATACGAGGGTTAATCAGCAGAGCATGTTCAGTTAGTTTACAGTCTCAGCATTGGTGTAACCTAAATTTGCTGAAGGATCTGCACGAAGAAGTCGGATGTTTTTAGTCTTCTCTTAATCTCGTAGAAGTTTAAGACTAAGTTGATGTATTCCACTATTTAAATTGAAGTGTCTTACAAGAAATCGTAATCATTCTAAGTAGTAAAATTCTCGTCCTCCAAAAACCCAGTTACTCACGTATTAGCGTTTTGATAAATCAAAGTTTTAAGAGTAATAATTTAAATTATTTTTATTTTGCTAAATATATACACCCTGAAGGTGTAATTGGTTGTAATAATGTTTTGAGATTTAGCCTAAGCGGTTTTACGTTCATGAAAAAAGTGCAGATTACAAACATACGAGTATAATGAATACATCTTGTGCTTGATGAAAACTTATGTTTAAATCGCTTACATTTAATATATATAAGACGCAATATTACTCACATTTACCACAGTGAGATGATTTGTGACAGGAAGGATGTGACAATACAAGCAAGGGGAGGACTGCCCTGGTGCTGGGGACATTGAAATATTGTACGGCTAATTAATGACGTCTTTCCAGAAAGGCTAGAATTGGTACTGTTTCTAGAGTCTTGGCAATGTAAAATCTGTTTTTTATCTGTTATATCTGGGTAATGTTTGGTTTAATATACATTTAATAATGTCCGCCTTATTTATGGTTATAAGTTTTTAATTTCTGTGAAACGCGTTGATTGTTATAAAACTAAGGTTTTTGCTTAGATGAAATATAATTACCCTAAAAAATGTAACGCTTATTTTATTTAATGGGTACAGAGAACCTAAAATAATGAAATGAAAATATGAATATTAGACCCATTAAACGACTTAAAGTTTATACGAATCTCATCGGTTGCAACAAATGATTTTCCAAGGTAAAATGTATACTCAACTTGATTATACGAGGGTTAATTAGTGGAGCATGTTCAGTTAGTTTACAGTCTCAGCAATGCTATGTAATTCACTTACGAATAATAAAATTTGTTCTGATAAAAACATTATTTTATAGCATTATTTTAAAACCAAAATGTATCTGTTTTGAACTCATTAACTACTTTGAAAACTCCAGTAAATATTTATAAGAAATTAAAATAGGTTTTTAGGACGTTTCGATTAGAAACGCAGTTCATGTTCTTCATAACAATTGGTTGTAAAAATATTAATTATGTTCTTTGTAAACAGAAGGTTATAATAAATTTAACTTTATTGTTTTTTGAGACTGAAAGATAAATGTAATGACATTGGTATTTTATAACCAGTAAGAAAAATATGAAGATTACACAGTATTGATAAGCGAGTCTGTCAAGGTAATGTTAGTGTCTACCGAACCAGTTGTTGATTAGATCCTTCAGAGAAAGAATCGTTCAAGGCAATAATAGCCAGTTGGTCTGTCAGATGAGTCAAACAAATAATGTATAGGTTACATAATTGTATCAACATTGTAAGACAATGAACAATCGGAAAGGTTCTTCAAGTGAGTGGTAGAATCAGTGAAACAAACTAATGGTCCGATAAATCTATGGATGATCTTTCAAGGCAATAAAACCATATTATAGGCGAGTATTCAGGTGCGCCAAAAAATTATTGGTCAATTAGATCAATAAACGAATCGTTGAAGACTGTGAAAGGATATTACGCAAAGTGGTTGAACGGTGATTCGAACTTTTCGTCGGACATGGGATCTGACTTTGTGATAGCCAAGGTTCAAATATTGTTTATGACTTTTAACATTTTATAAAACACTGCCAACCTTATATATACCGTTGTTACTCTATGTTAATTTCCTCGCACAGGCAAGTAATCCATGAGCATGGTATGCATACGGTTTAAAATTGGCCTTTTTCTTAAAATAATTTATCCGCAAGATGGTAATATGAATGATTTTTATTTGAGGTTTAATAACGAGATATCTTAGATTTTTCTCTGTAATTTTTACTAATATAAAATAAAATTTAAATGCCTTTATTTTAATTACAAAATGTGTTGTATTTGTAAATTTTTGTACCCTTTATTCTCATATAATGATAATTAATGTATACCAAACTAATATGAATATGCAGACTATGCTAAAAACTCTGTTTGGAATATCATTTGTTTGCAATAAAATATTATCTACAGACATGCAAGATCTTTCATAGTTTTAATAAATATAAACTTATACATTACGTTCACATAGATGAATTAAGTATCCTTTTCAGCTTACCAGATTACGAAATTTAAATTATTTGTGGTGTTCGTTTTAACCATGTCTCAATTAATATCTTAAAAACTACTAATTTAAATAAAATTTTACTAAAGACTCAACCTACCTTTTTAATAGATAAATATTAAATTAAATAATAGGTTCTTGTAGTTTTTAACATAAATAATTGTTTAACGTTTTTATTCTTGGCAGTTTTGTTTAACTTACTAGTACAGGAGATACAGTTTACTAAAGTTTAAAAAAGTTATTCGTTTTGGCGCGTTAAAAAAATAATTAATAATTAATTTCAAACCTAATAAAAAGTTAATAATGTTATCGTGAAGTGTTATCGTATTATTATTACTGTGCCCACGTACAATAATAAAACTTCGTGCGTAAAATAAATCGCCAAGTCTGGTCCAATGGGGCAGCTTCATGCGTTTTAACCATTGCAGATACAGCATGAGAGATTACACTTCAATTATATAGATGAACACATACGTATTGATGGAATTATCTAAATCTTCATTATATCACGTGATGACCTTCGCGGAGTGAGAGATTTAAGAGATTTAAAGAACCCTTTAATTGAGAGATTCAAAATAAATAGTTCCATTAAGAGAGCACAAAAGCATAAATTCAATCTTTTCTGAATTAAGACATATTGTTCATTGCATCCAATGTCGACCGTCAAATTTGTACTATTCTGAGTAAATACAAGGAAGAGTCGATTTGCAACAAGATCCTGTGTGTACCTTTAAATCTCTGCTTTATTGTACTCATGTTTATTCACTTGTCGCAAACTTTAAAACTACACTGAAGATATATTTTTGAACTGGGATATAATAATAAATTTCCACTTAACAATAAAACGATATTTGATTTTTAATTCCGTTTTAAATTATTCAATGAAGGTTAATAAACATGACAAAACTTGTTACTTTACAAAACTTTAACTAATACACCACATAAGAAAACTATTAATGAACTAGTAATTTTTACAAAGTTTCGTAAATAGTTTAAAAGTTTCATCTACTGATGTCTGAAGTTTTAATTAGTTATATTACCTCTAGAAGATATTTTAATTATAAGTTTGTGATTAAAATGCATAAAATATTCAACGATACATTAAATTATTCTCTTATTTTCCTTCTACTATATATGATTTTACATCAGTAAGAATCGCATTAAACCTATCAGCATAGCCATTTATAGTTAAATATATTCATTTTGTTACTGGAAAGCTGAAAATCAACTATTTAAAGTTTCGAGCAATAGTGTAGAAGTTACATAAGAACTTTAGCATTAAAAAAACTTAGTTCGTACTGAATGCAAACAACATGAAATTTAAACGATTAATAACTTGATTCACGGCAAATTCACCTTTAGGATTATCATGGAAATACATTAGTAGAATTTTGGACTTGTTGCTAATTTACAACCACCATTAACCTGAAATTAGAAAGAAGGAAAACAAGAAAGGTAAACGTATTATAAAGTCAACAACCAGCTGCACCAATTCAACAAGTTGTAATTGATAAAGTCGTAAACTAAGCTGTTAACTCTGACTTCTGCTGAAGTTGAATTCAATTTAATTCTGCATGCAAGTCGTCTTTTACCTCATGTCGTGATAATATAATTAGGATTCTTCACCTACTTGTATATAATAATTTCCCATCACAGGCTACATAAACCGAAGTACAACAACAAAGTTTCCGTGGACCAACCACTCTAGAGCGGGCCAAGTCATGGTTGTGGTTACATTGATGTTCGCCGACCAATATATGTGAAACTGTTGTAATCCCTATTACCATTCTTAATTAGACTAAAATACTTAGCCAGCTTTACAAGTTGGCGGAAATGTCAAACAGCCACAGTATTATGATGTTGAATGGTTTGTTTGTGTGAAAATACGAGAATGATTTAATTTAAACATTTATATTATTACTAGTTTTATTGGTCTCTAAGATTATTTTGCTCAATTGAAGATATATTAAATATGAGGAACTTTTCGCCATCAACCATAATTGTTAAATTCGATACTTTATGTTCACTGCATAAAACGGGTTGACAGATTCTATATTTCAAGTTTAATGCATAGGGCTGGTAGAAAGAATCGACATTTCAATTTCACTGCATAGAACGGCTTTAAAAATTCGATATTTCACTGTATTGAACGATATGAAAGATTGGACATTTCAGGTCAGCTGCGTAGAAAGTTTAAACTGATTCGATATTTCATTTTTACTGCATATAACAGGTTGGAGCATTCGATATTTTAAGTCCACTGCATAGAACGGGTTGACACATTTGATGTTTGAAGTTCAGTAAATAACCGAGTCGGCAAACTCTATATTTAACGTTCAATGGATAGAACGACTTAAGAGATACGATATTTCAATTTCACTGCAGAGAACGATAAAGATGACTTCTGAAGGTATAATTCACTATATTGCCACTTTAAATGCAGCCACTACAATCCCGGTAGATTATCCCCTCTGCAAGATGGTACTTGTTAAATGTATTTCTCCAAATTATTTCCGAAAATTTCTGTGGCATAGGATTTTGTTAAAGACTGCCAATTCTTCTAGCCTACAATTAATCATGTATGGTTGTTGTGGTACTGTCACCTTTGATCCATCTCCCACCCTGACACACCACTCCCGGACACCCGCGCGAAACCTCATTCAGTTGTATTTATATGCGGTACACATTGACTGAGATATCGCTTAAATTGCTAAATTTTTATTTAGGCTAGATTTAAATCTATAATACATTCATTACAATAACCATAACTCTAGTAGTTATTTAATTCCAATTTTATATTTTACCCATACATTTATGTAAATTGAAATTTACACTTTCTTTTATTGAATTTTGATGTTTCTCAAAAGAATTACATACAAAAATAACTGTCAATATTATGTTATTGGAGAAAGGTTTTTGCGATTTCAATGGCTGGTATGTTTTTATAGTTACAACTAAGATGTATGCTTTTAAAGTTGTCATCCACATTTAAAGAGTGAGCCTAAATGTAATTTTTTACAAACTGTCAACAGTTACGGGCAGAGGCTTTACTGAAAGTAGCCCTTTAAATTTGGTTGATATTCCTGAGAATCTTTTGAACCAACTCAACAATTCACATTTTATTCTACTCTGATAAAAATATTTAATTTTTGTTTATTTATTTTTTAATTTTATTTGTATTTTTGTTTAGTATTAACGTATTATATGCATATATAGGTCTATATATATATATATACAAATTTGGAAGTAAATTTTATTATTTTAGTTTACTCAATAAATATTTATAATTTTATTTAAATATAACGCATATAAAACAAACGAGAATGTACGGTACAGCCAGTAAGGCTAAGAGAACAGGGTGGAAAGCCGCGCTTTAAAAGCTTAGTCACGACAACTAGGTGTTGTCACTGTTCCCCCGCACAGTCTACAGGAGGGCGTATTAGTATTAATGTTGCAAAACATGATTATATTTTGATACCTGTTACCATAACAGACGATTACATTCCTGGAGCATTGTTATTACTCGGTTACTATCGTTTGTCTGTACTATATGGGTAAGAAATATGAAATAATCTTCACAAAACCATGTTCGATGTAAAACATCTACTACCAGCCCTTGTAATCTACTTCCAGATTAACAGGATATTTTTCCTGAGAAAGAGGTTAATCATTAACCATGCTACTTTTGGTTGAGGTCTAAATGCTAGGATATCAAAATTCTTTATTATATAATTAGTTTTATAGTTCAGCACCTTCAAAACCAACCGTTAGATACGTAAATAAATATTAAAATCAAAGTTAGCTAACCGTATACAAAGACGTAAATTGTCACCTTTATGCCTTTTTATGTAGTTACCCGACGGTGTTATAAATACAATAATGTGTGTGGCGGTTTTTTAAGTGTATCTTGGTAAAAACTTTTATATGAGAAAAAATTGTTTTCTGACCATTTGATACCCTGATATTTAAACCTCCACTTAAACTAGCGTCATTGAAAAGAGATTTATTAAAGAAACAAAATTCCTTTGACGAATTCGAGAAAACCTAGTTTATGTGCTCATTCAGTGCAAATTGGTTCTTGACCCCTAGGCTATTTTTTCTTTATGAATACTGATTTTAAAGACTCTAAACTTTGATCTGCTTAATTACTTAATAATACACTTTTTTTCTTTAAAATTTATTTATAGATCCACTTTTACAAGAATAATCCACTATAGTCCTTTGAATTGAGAAATATTTGTGTAAGAATGCCAGGCTATTTATGGTTTCTTTGAAGATTACCGCATGAGCACAATAACAAATAGGAAAACACTAACAGTCCTGTCTTCCTTACCTTACTCCAGGAGCTTTGCAATGTTGAAATGTATTGTTTTTGTATTTGCACTGCAACGCTGGCCACCCTTTGAAACTAAACCATCTTTATAAATATAAGAAACAGTAGGTATAAAGTTACATTTTAGGAAATACTAAATTTATATTGTGATGTAACATACAACAATACCTATTTGAAGTATAAAGGACTTTTTAAGTATAACAAGTCCAAACTATATGTCTACTATTAAATAGTAACTTAATACTGAAACAGTTCTTTTACTAAATTATTTTCCACTAAAACAGCCACAATGAATTTTATTTCCTATTATTTCAATATTAGAATTTAAAACGAATAGTAAATTAGATTATTAAATTTATAAACCCTTATAAACGCGATGGAAGCAGTATGTAATTAAAATATGTAACTAACAGCGTTGTCAATGGAAGAAACTAGTTAAAATTTGATAACTAGAGATAGTTCTGAGAGGTTGATAGATGATATATTAAAGGTATAAATACACGCAAGCATTGAAAATCGCATTGTACCTTGGTTGGTCCACCATATGCAACGTAATTTTAAGAATCTATTTGAATATATAATGTTAGGAAATAAATTGTCTCCTGCATATCTTTTTGTAAGCTGACGCGATCATGGTTCGACGTCGAAACCTGTATCGGGCATAAAAGCGAAAATAACAAGAACAGGGATCGTTAGGTAACTTTTTTTATCATATTATCACTTATTGAATAGAGACCAATTAAAATAAACTACCGGTATGTGTATAATCAAATAGGTATATTTAATTTATTATTAAGTTTAAACTGCTACAACAATAGGAGAAAAATATGTAGCATTGTATTAGTGACCATCGGCTAAAATGCATAGATTTATAATATAAAAATTTTCTATATCACAGTGTGGTTCATTATAAAGATTATTCATCTATACTACATCCACGTTTTATTTTTTACTTTTTGAAAAATATTATGAAAGATATAAATTATGATTAAGTTTGAACATTTTCAATGTGATTAAATTGTTCACTTTTACACATAAATGCAACAAGTTATATAAGTTGCACAATATAGTAATAGTGCTAATAAAACTAAATTAAACGTAGTTCTCTAAAGTTAATTTTTTATCGTAAAAGTATTGAAAACTAAAATTTTCCGATCAAATTGCATATAAATATCTTATAAGTAATGCTGCGTTTTCTTTATATGTTTATAAAAGGTAATTATGTTATTCTAACCCTATTGGTAAGATTGTGTGTTTAGAGTTCAATAAAACACCAGTAATATGTAACAATAAATTGTATTGAGTAAGTGTTTTTGTAACTAATTGTCTATAAGAAAAGTTGTTGAAAAAAAGTCGGCAACTGTAGTATGTCACCGTTATTTTGTTACTGGAGCAGATTGCCACCGTTAAGCAGCTTACCACAACAAAGTACCACAACAATAATACTCGCATCTTTCCCTTGATTATACTTCTCAGTTCCTGGACACAGCGGTTATGTGTCTGAACCACGTTTTGCATATTTTATACATTGTAGTGGATCAACTAGTAACCAACTTCATTTAGGGCTTTTTGTAAGTATCCTTCACTGATAATACATTTTGGGCAACATATATATCTAAGATATGTTTAACTGGTCATTTTAATATTGCTAGGTACTGGTTTTACCTACATATGATGTAAGAGACAGAGCCTCTCAGACTCTTTCTTTTTAGGGCTATGATCACCTAGAGACCAATTTTCCAAGGAACTAGGAACTCTCAGGTTTTAGGAGCTCGTAGGGTGACATCTGGTAGAGACCTTGTGCCTTAAATAGCCACGACATCTCAAACTCAGAAGCTCGGAGAAAGTAGCCTTTAGTATGCTTCCTTGAAAATAGAGGCATTCCTACGGAGCTCTAAGTTCCTAAAACCAGAATACTTTTAGAAGCATGAAGCTTCCATATATTCGTTTATTAGGATTTTCTAGGTACTTGGAACATATAGAAATTGAGTAATCTAGGATTCAACAAACATTTACAGACCAGGTCATTCCAAAGGCCATGACCTTACAGAGGAAAGAGCCTGTAGAGACCAGATGGTTTCACGGATACAGAATGCCTATGATTTGAAGCGTTCCTTTACCCTCCTAAATCATGTTTTCAAAGCCCAATAGCTCAAATATATCATACTGTTCGACGTTTTAATATGGTAGGGAACACACATAGTTGACGAAATCTCGCAGAAACCAGGACCTTCCAGAAGCCATGACCTTTCAATGAGCACGTACCTTTTAGAGACTGGAGTTTTTCATAAACCGGTATTTCCAGAATCTGGCATCCCTCAAAGTGAGAAATAAATTCTGATCAAAGTATCTGTTTCATTTCGCTTCATGATTAAAAAATACGTTTCTAGAAAAATTATTCAAGGAAGTAGAAAATTACGTATACAAACCTTTTTTATCTACGAAAGATCATAAGATTTATTAAAATTTATTACATTAAACTTGTGATTACGTATTTTGACGTATTGGTAATAGATTTAAAAATAGTATTTTTAGCTATGGTAAAATACGTAGAAAAGTGTAACGTAATACAACAAGGACGGTTTCCAGGTGTAAAAGACATTGACATATGACAGAGAAAATTAATGTGTTATCAATACAAGACAGGGTGTTGCTGTCAGTAGAGCCGTGTCAAGTCAAAGGCATGCGTCAAACACAATGCAATTGTAATAATAAAATAAAAACACTTAATTTTGAGTTATTAATTTATTATGTTTCATTTTAGAAGGAATGACACTCTTCTGGAACTTTAATTTTAAAAACCAATAAGGTCATATCAGTTTTAAATAACGACCGTTAACGAAGCCTATCACTTCCACGCCTTAAAAAATTTCATTTCCGTCCGTCTGCCTGTCTGTCAACACAATATCACAACAACTATTACAAATATAGGCGTGATATCTTATAAAAAAACTTAATTTCCATACAGGCAACTCTGAGTTCGATGATGGTGCATATTACTCTTTGGGATATGTCTGAGTTTTAGCAAATATATTAACTGGGTCTTAGACGTAACCATGATAACAGCGGTAAATAGCAGTATAAATCTATTATAAGCAGCTTGAGTACACTATATGAGATTTTAACATGTGGCGCTTTATCATATATAGCTTATTCATTCAGTAGAAGAAAAATATATAGACTAATTCTACGCAATCCTGCTTGGTACTGTCCTCGCTAGCTTACCTGAACTTTTATTATTTAGAGACTGCTCGCAAAAGTAATTTAGTGGTCAAATATGTGAGTGTATAATTCAAACGAATGATTATTTTAATTGACACTCCACTCTACAGAGACTAGATTGAGTAAATGTTTATGCATGTTCAACCATGAAATCTGGCTGAGCCTCATTGAAGCCTGTCATTCAGTAGGCTTACAAAATTCTCACTTTGTGAGGCGTACTCTTAGTTTATATATATATATTTTTTTTAGCAATAATATCTTCGATTTTTCACCTACGAAGTATTCGAATCCACTCGTTTGAACCCTACCGGAGAAAATGTTTTTGGTAAACAACAATGAAACCTATTTATGCGGCAATATAAGATCTATGAAATAGATAAATTTAGATTTACCGTAATATTTTACTTTTCGTATAACTAATTTCCTATATATGTTAAGCAATTTAAAGCAAAATAATAAATACACGTATTAGTAAAAATTTTAAACCGTATCCAAGTAGTAGTGATAAAGACTTTCTGTACTTGAAAAACCTTTATTCTTTCAAAGAGTATAGATAAGATATCCTACAATACATGAGGCTATAATATATTACCTTGGCAAAAATTGGATATACAATATAATTCTGTTAAATAAATTTTATATATATATATATATATATATATACACACACAAACACGTATGTATGTGTGTTTATATGTATTTCCACCTGACGTCAAACGCTGTATACAGTGTTGATGAGTTTCTGGCATTCAACTGGGAGACCACGCGATGAGGAAACTCCAGCGCTAGAAGTTGACGTAATTGGCACGAATCGAATGAGGTTTGAATTATGTAAGTTTGCAAGTGGCCTTGATGTGTGATGAGTAAAAAATGTAGATATGAAAACTGAGGTTTGCTATGCAATGTATACTGTTAACTGTGTGTGGGTTTGCGTGAATTTGTTTGTATAACATGAACATTATGCTTAGCCATGCATTATTTCACCTTTTTATCATTATAATAAAATTGTTTCTTTTTATTTGGGGTGGACTTAGTCGTGAATTTTAAAACAATGACTTACGACGTGTATAGAAAAAACTGTTTTTATGTCTAATTGTTAGTTATTGCTAATTGTTTTAGTAATGAAAGCTATAACTAAAGAATGGGATTTGTCTGCACTATTTATATTTATTAATGTTTTTTTAATGGGAAAAGTTTTTTTAATCCTGTATCAAATTGAAAATTACAAATTTCATTACATTTTCCAACCTAGATGTTTTTAATTGACAGTTTAATGGTCTCTTACAGCAGTTATTACCAAGTAGTCAAGATCTATATAGCATAGTCGTAGATTACAAGTATAGCGTGTGAAAATTACATAAAAATATTAACATACAATAATAAAACATTTCATTCACACATTTTCCCACCTACAGCGCCGCAATAATATCCCGATTAGCTGGTTTCCCAATTTTAAGCCAAAAGCTAGTTTACATTATGAAATGCCTTGGGCGTTGGGACATTTTTTATGCAGTGTGGCAGCTTTTTGACGAAATGAACACAGCCTGTAACGGCAGACATTCATAAATCACTATATTGTGTTGGCCGGTTCGTTAGTTTTCACTGCCGCTGGTCACAAATATATGCCGTAGCCACTTGTCTTGACACTTTTAGCGTACAAAACAGAGGTGTTTCAAAAATTTAGACACTAGGTAGGGTCAACGCTGAAAATGTTTCAAGGACTCTCCGCACGACTCTCGGGAATTCCTTTTTATTTTATTCGCTACCATTCCGTAGATAAGTGTTAAGGTGTATATACATCAATCCATAAGTGTTAAGGTGTATATACATCAATCCATAATACCCCAGCAGCAGTACATAAGTAGGGAAATATTAGGCTACATCCCCCAAAACATAAATGGTTAAGTATTTTAACAAAACATTTTTCAAAGTACTGTTTTTAAACTTAGTTCTCATATATATTGAATAAACCTTATTAGAATGATCTGCACATTATATAGTGTGAACTTAATCGCCGCAGACACGTTAAAGTGAGAATGAGAGGAATAACATCTAAAGAAGGAAAGTGTATTTCCTATATCCTTGTAGAAATGATCTTTCCATTGAAATCAGGTTGAATGCCGCAATGTGCCGTTGAATTGATACATGGAGCAGATGTCACACAGGATGTACTGGAGGGCGACAGTAGATTGTAAAGTGGCAGACGACATGTGGTGGCGATCTGAGCGCTACTGCTCTGACTGCAAACATTCGTCACACTACAATAGTCCTCGTATATATAATTTTCAAGACAAATGATTTACTGAATTTATTATTGCTTGGATTAAGGGGGAGCACTTCGTAAAAAATCTCAAAAATTACAAATTTTTTTTTTTTTTTTTTATTAAAGTTTGGAATTTCCCGATAACAATGGTGGTATTAAATTTTTTTTATGATGACTAGAAGTGTCCGAAATATTTTTTTTTAAATAGGCCTGCAGGCAGTTTCGGGCCTGTAGCAGTCACACTTTGAATGGTGCTGTTATAGTACTACTTCGTTGCAGTCATGTTCATGATTTGGTTGGCAGTGACAGTTTGTTATGTCAACAACTTACACTAACCAACAAAAACATCTGTTTTATAACCATTGCTTATAACCTAGGTAGCATACATGTTTTGGTTACTGACATTTCTGTTTTAGAGAGTGAAAATTACGTAAATGATTATGGTTTTTTTGTGAGTTTAGTGGAGAGTTCTGAGTATTTTTTTGTTATAAGTGTAGTGAATTTTATAATGCCACGTTCAAAGCCTGCTTTCAAGAAACGCGTTTTCAAAGGAAATCAACATAACCCTCCAACTAGTCCTAGGCCTAGTTTCTCAGGATGTAGGTGTAAGTACCGCAAAGCCGTAAAATCCAATGAAAACTATGATCATGGCAGCCATTTTCACTTGCCTGAAAACCTAATGACATTTATTAAACCTATTTTTCAAGATCTAGCCAATCCAACTCTACTGGGCAAATGTACTAAGGGAAAAACTCAAAATCCCAATGAGTCCCTCAACAATGTCATTTGGACCTACATACCTAAAAAGAAACATTTGTGGAGATTAAAACTTTGAAATTTGGCATATATGAAGCTGTTACAGCTTTTAATGATGGCTACATTGGCAAATGCAAAGTATTTCAAGAAATAGGAGTGTCACCAGGGCAGCATTTTATTACAGCAATGAAAAAGCTTGACCGGCGGCGAATTTGGAAGGCAGAGAAAGCTCAAGAAGAATATAGAGAAAAAAATTAGACAGAAGAAAAACTTACTAAAAAGAAGTCTGGAGGATGAATATGAGGAGCAGGAAGGAGATCAGCCAGCCTATGCACCTGGAATGTACTGAAAAAGGTAATAAAGCAGTATTTTTTCCGTTTTTTGTGTTTTTCCGAAAGTTGCGGTTTTCAATACAAAAGTACATTTTTCTCAAAAACTACAAATGGTAGGAATATGAAAATTTTTTTTGTATGTTTTGTAGCACTGTTTTACATATGTGGAACCACTAAAAAACATCACATTTCACTGAGTTCAATATTTATATACATACATATACACATATTTATATAGGTTTTTGACAAGCGTTAAAACAAAAATATATAACTTTTTAGGGGTATATGCCAAAAAAAATTTTTTTTGGTTCCACGTGTTCCCCTAGAAGCCCTCTTTAAAATGAAAAAAAGAATTATGAAGATACCTCAAGTAGTTCTTGAGATAAGTGTACCTATGTTAACATTACGAAGATAGGGCGAAGTGCTCCCCTTAAAACTAGATAGCTAGATTTTGAACAGCCTTAAATATTGCGTTGGTGCATTGAAATTTAAAGTAACACATCCAATTAATTATGTGAAACTTTAGGTTTTTTTTGCAAATACAAATTTAATACTAGTTTGTTCATAACAAATAGCTTCTACATTTTAAATTTGAAATGTATAAGCTATAATATAAGTGTATTCTCAAACGATCGATATTAATGGAGGTAAATAATTTTATAGATATAATATATAAAGGTATCGGAAGAAACTGATACTCTATCGTGATATTAACATTGCTACTAACACTCATCAAAAATTAAAACAAACTTTAACACCTATAATTTATGTATAAATTATCTGAATATACTTTTATATGGGAATGCACGTTATGACCTTGAGTTTTAAAATCACATCCTATTGTGCAGGGGAAAAAAGACAATTTCGTCACGTGACATTTAGTGTTCAAACCAATGCCACCGCATGTAATAATATTTTTTAAACACATTTAACCGATAAAAGAGCTGCCTAACAAACGTGTGAGATTCATTAACTGCAGATATTATAATATTAAACCCATTTAAAAACAGTTATTATGTTTATTCGAACGAAAACCATATCCTGCGTAAAGTGGACTTCCTGAATTGCCTTAGATTATATTAAACCCATATACGTAATGAATATATTAATAGAAAGTCTAAAGTTAGATCTATAGATAAATCTTTTTTCGAGCTATCTTTGTGACAGTTAGGGTTTTGCTAATGATGTATGAAATGCCATGGACGGAAACGTACAATAATCTGTATCGAAGTTGCCTAAGTAGATTATGAAGTTCTAACGTTTTAACTGTACTGTATTACTCTTGTTTTTTTTGTAGATATCCTGTGAACAAACAGAAGAGTTTAACGACGTTCGATTTCAGAGAGTCCATAAAGGTATTTGAAAATACTTATTTTAATATTAGTATTATGTAACCCAATTCTATAAAATGACATTAAAATAGGTATTTAGGGTGCTTCACTGTAATAAAATATTTTCTGAAAATTAGACATTTTTCAATTTGAAATTATGTCCAATATACTGATATTTTTTACATAAACAAACAGTCTACTAGAAACTAAAATTGTTAAATGATTGCCATAACAATTGAACATGTCGTTTAACAATTTAATATTAATCAACGACAACTTCAAATGATACTTGACACCATTTAATCTTGAATTTAACGTATTTTGATTTCAAGTTAATTTTGAGCATTTACATTTTTTCCCAAATTAAATAACTGGTAAAAACGTAAAGCATCTTAACAGCGGTACTGAAACTATATCCAGCGCTTTTACCATGAAAAACTTCAAAAATTCAGAGATAAGTAAAAAATAATTTATTTTCATTACCTGAAAAGGAATGAGATGTTGATAGTAACCCGACACCAACAGAAATCCCAGCGGTCGTTTACTTCACAAACAGGACGCGTAATTGAATTGTGGCTTACACTGAACCGGAAGAGAAATTGACTGTTTGGGATCCCAGAGTTATATTATGCGTACCTACACTGTGTATTGCAGTAAGATACTTATTATAATAGTATAATATATTTTTTTAAATAAAATAATAAAAATGAGTATAGTAAAACGTTGTAATTTTGTAAATCTTTTCATCGTGTGGTACAAGATGAGTACAAATATATGATACAGTTAATCAATTAAATTTACTCATTTATGTGAAAATAAGGAATAAAGGGTTATTTTGGTCAATTTTGGGGACTAAAATAATCAAGATATGACCTATGTTCCATAAAATAACTCAAATATTACATCTTGTGATAATATAGTATTCTCTATAATGAGGTAGGGAAATCTCTACCGCAATTAATTCTTAAAGGTCAGAAACACGGCTTCAAGTGTGGTAGAATATTCAGGAATGGATAGGGCTTAGGACGTCACCCTAACAACATTCCTTGATACAAGCTCTACAAGGGTGATATCAGCCCTTTATCTTAGCCATGCTTCCTGTATTCTAGCCTCTATCAGTAACATCAGATGTTCTCTAAAATGTTGGTCCCAACCCACTCCACAGTGGGATTTCGTCATTTGAAGTAAATTATATTCCTCGAACATGTTATCATTTACAACACCCTACGGCGGTTTGTTATCAACATCTCCTACGGAGATGTAACTACTTCTATCCTTTTTACTGAACCCAAAGTAGGAAGAACTGACAGTGTTGAGGTGAATTGCCCTTGGAATTATGTTTTTAGTTGGCCTAATTTTCATGAATTCAAGTTCTCAGCTACGCGGGCACATGCACAAGTTTTATACTTTTATAACAATATAGGTGTTATATTTAACCTTTTTTTAAATGCCAACCAAAGTATATACTAACATCTAACCATATATTAGTTTACAAGTGGCAACATAATTGTTGCTCTTTCTAAGAAATATATTTTTTTTTAAATTGTTATTAAATATTTCCTGGAAGAGGTGACGCTTGTAAAAACAACTATAAACAACAAATTGTATAAACACGATAAAGGTTTGATCCTGTCAGCGTAGAGCTCGGTCTCACCACAGCTCATACTGAATAGAGTTATTTACATGTAAATGTGACCGTAAACAGTTTACGTTTACCAGGTCCTGGCTCCCGGGTAGAGGAGTAATTTGTAAGCGAGTTGTAGCTTAACTCTTGAGATTACTTCAGTATAAACATAAGTAAATAGATATGAAAACTTAGTTTGATATATGAAATAAAATATTATCTTGTATCATAGAGTAGTATATTTTAGTAAATGATATCAAATAGTTGAAAGTAAAAGTTATATAAATTATAAGAGTTTTGAAGTACAAAAAATTGACCAAGTGATATACTTTCCTGCTCACTAGAATGTTTTAGAGATTTTTCGAGTCCTAAAGCTCGGAATATACTACAAAAAATGCCAACACAAATTGTCCTGAAAAAACATGTGATAACTTAAAACATATGCAATTTAGTTTTCGATAATAAACACTCTTGTCTGATATTGTATATCACTTGTTCGTTATAATTATTTTCATTTATGAGACTAACATAGTTACTAAAACTATGAATATCAATAAGACCAAACACTAAAAATAGGCTAATAGTTCTTTATATTTTATTGAAACATATTAACACTTTCAGTGAATATTGTGCTAGATACTTCATCATGATACAGATGTACTCTACTAAAAACACCTCATACGTATCTTTCACACAAACATGTGGATGGCTCAGCTGCATACTGAATCACAAATACAAGGTTTTAATCACATACCTGGGATTCAAATGCAATGTGCCATTAAATCCACATCACATTGACACACGCCAGGCCGCACCAGACACTCCAGTAATAGCTTGCACGTCACTGTTGCTGTGTTGTATCAATGCATGCATCATTACACCTCTGGTTCTCACATTTAATCACCTGTCAGTACCATATGACTACCCTCTCACTGACTGGATTGTAGTTCAGTTAGAGGTTTAGTCATATACACTTGTAGCCTTTTGTTAAACTACAATTAACTCTGAAATAAAATCTTTAGAGGTAAAGAGGTAAAGATTTCTACTATGTTCTTCATTTTTAACTGTAATAGTTAATAAAAGGATATATAATGGATAGTAACTTAAAGACTTGTAAAGACTGGAGTATTATAGAGGTCAGAATTATAAACCTGTTAATGTATTGATGTGTTAGCTAGATTCCAATGACAAGATTATCTCACATTCCACTAAACGTAAGTTTCCATAGTGTGTCCTGAACCACGAAGGTCTAAAATCATTAAAAAAAGTGGGAGTATCCTCGACCCAGAATAATCCAGGTATTAAACAGCTACAGAAGCATGGAGCTCTGATATATAACAAGCTGAGATCGCGTTTCCTCTTACACGTTTTAGGCAAAGAAGCAATCATTGCTACGAAGATGTCCTTGAAATAGACCTTCAATAGACAGATTCTTTACTCTTCAAACTTTTAGTTGAAGAAGGAACACAGTTCGAGTAATAAATAACCCTTAACAAACGTAAACATGACTGCCAAGGGTTGAGCTATGGAGAGGCTTCAAGTCTCTAAAATAGTGAAACTTAGTTATAGGGACTTACATTCTGCCCTTAGGAAGCCTTTGGCATAACGTATCTCTCAGTATCTGAGTATATGAAGTAACTTTCTTTTATTAGACTTTTATGTAAAAACCTAATATAAATAAATAAACTAAAAAGGTCTTTATTTTTGAGCAATAATAGGGATAGTACTCGAGCATAGAACACTACAAACGTAGCATGGTTGAGTAGCTCTTCAATGTATGTATATGTGACATGTATCGCCCATTTGACATTTGGAGGACTCTCCAGCTTCATTTGGCAGAGCTCTGTCCTTTCAGCTTTATCATTCATCACTCCTGGCCGTTGAGACCGAGAGAAAAGCGGGGTAATCTACAGCAGTCGAGTATACTGTACACAGGTTTTTCAATTTTTCACTTCATCTCACTTTATTGATCTCTTTGTTACTGAGATGAGCTAATACTAAGTGCTAGTGTTACAAATAGGGAAACTCGCGTGAACACAAGTTTTTAATATTACTTATGTATAAATTATATCCGTGAAAATATTATTAAAAAATCAATAATAATAGTTACTGCGGCCTTTTGATTAAGTGGACTCACCCATAATTTCGTAATATGAATTATTTAAAACTTTTTAATATTGCAGTATCGTAAGAACTCAACTTACTTGCCACACTATGTGTAAAAACACACTATAAAATTCATATATTCGTGTTAATTATACGATATATGCAGGTTCTGATATAAATTTTAACTCAAATTCTGGACTTTGATACATCGGATTATCGTAGTTGGAATGCATACCGTACTTGAGTTTAACATAGAGTTCTGTAGTAGTACTTTGAAAACAAATAACATAAACCTGGTACTTTTATAACTTTTCGGATACACTCCCTTACATAAAGTAATGAAATGTGTTTTGGAAAATGTACACGATATTATAGCTGGAGGAAGTTATTATTAATAATGAGAAGGAAATTACACACAACTCGGAGTCCTCTGACTTTATACATCTTTTTACAAGTAAAGTTTGGCCAAATAATACTGCCTTAGTCTACAGATTTTTTTTAACCACAATATAAAGGTCACGTAATTTGTGGGGCAACTGAAAAGTTAGTAAAAGAACGCTTGGTTTAAGCTCACAATTGATTTTACCTAGTCAGTATTAGAAGTTAGAAAATAATACATAGAAACCAGAAATAAAAGTTTCGGATTACTTAAACTAAGTTAATATGTATGGTTGTGTACTGCCAGACTGCAATATTGATGACAACTCCAGAGTACAATGAGAGGATCAACTGACCAATATCATCAGTCACGGTTCAGAGATTAGTCTCTATTTCAAATATTGATGCTCAGTACCATGTCGAGTCTCCATAACTCTGTATACTCAATATGTATGTGTGTAGAGCCAGACTGCAATATTGATGACAACTCCAGAGTACAGTGAGAGGATCAACTGACCAATATCAACAGTCACGGTTCAGAGATTAGTCTCTATTTCAAATATTGATGCTCAGTACCATGTCGAGTCTCCATAACTCTGTATACTCAATATGTATGTGTGTAGAGCCAGACTGCAATATTGATGACAACTCCAGAGTACAGTGAGAGGATCAACTGACCAATATCAACAGTCACGGTTCAGAGATTAGTCTCTATTTCAAATATTGATGCTCAGTACCATGTCGAGTCTCCATAACTCTGTATACTCAATATGTATGTGTGTAGAGCCAGACTGCAATATTGATGACAACTCCAGAGTACAGTGAGAGGATCAACTGACCAATATCAACAGTCACGGTTCAGAGATTAGTCTCTATTTCAAATATTGATGCTCAGTACCATGTCGAGTCTCCATAACTCTGTATACTCAATATGTATGTGTGTAGAGCCAGACTGCAATATTAATGACAACTCCAGAGTACAGTGAGAGGATCAACTGACCAATATCAAGAGTCAAGGTTCAGAGATTAGTCTCTATTTCAAATATTGATGCTCAGTACCATGTCGAGTCTTCATAACTCTGTATACTCAATATGTATGTGTGTAGAGCCAGACTGCAATATTGATGAAAACTCCAGAGTACAATGAGGAGGATCAACTGACCAATATCAAGAGTCAAGGTTCAGAGATTAGTCTCTATTTCAAATATTGATGCTCAGTACC
The DNA here is from genome assembly GCF_021130785.1 of Homalodisca vitripennis. NCBI lineage: Eukaryota > Metazoa > Arthropoda > Insecta > Hemiptera > Cicadellidae > Homalodisca > Homalodisca vitripennis. The sequence goes on from NC_060215.1 coordinate 97,128,567, forward strand.
ATGTCGAGTATCCATGACTCAGTATCCTCAATATGTATATGTGACAAAAATATCTACATTATTATAAAATTGGCTGGTCTCAGGAAGTCATACATTTGCAGTTGAATACTCTCAGTATAGTATTTGTCTGTATGTGATAAAACACTATTTAAAATAAAAACGACGTGACACCTGTTGGACTTTGTTGGATATTATTTTTTAAAACGTTTGTTTTGGGTACATATTAAATAACGACTAAACAAAACTCCTGCAAATCAGTCGAAAATGTCTTGCCAGACAAGAGGTTTAAACGGAAAGAAACGCAGTATAATATTATCCTACATATAAACCGCCTATATAAGACACCCGCCACACATAAAGTACAGACACACACTTTATCTCTTTCCAACAACGCAGTAGTGATGAAGGCATAATGGTACTTGGAGATATATGTGTATATTAACAATTGTATTCCTAACATATTGACGTTTTGAGTTAAGTTCTATAGTAATACAGAGAGAAATGAATTCAATAGTTTCACTATATTAGAAACTAGTATATATTTGTCCCATTTAATCACAGATTACAACATAAGGGACAGACTGATATATTTTCTGGGTAGACTTTATAATTTGGAACACTTCCTTGCTTTTAGATTCTTTTATAAATACGTATAATAATGTCTTATAAACTGTAGACATTTACCAATATAGTATTTAATGTTATTTTTTCTTCTAGAGCATTCTGTATTTGTTATTATTCCTAATAGGAGAAGTAGTTTGTATCTTTTTATTCCTGAATTGTTTTTATTGCCCTTAATAACTGAGATAGAATACCTGAGATAGTTGGCATGGCATGTTCATTCTTTTTCTTATAACCCTTCATACAACCAAAAGCAGTCACTAATCAACAGTACAGTTTTATGAATTTTATGAATATTTGAATTATTTATTACAGTTGAGTGCTCCAAGCAGTTTGCACCCAGTACGATACGTTATTTAACTGGGCATTAAAGAGTTATGTTCTTTGATAAGAGCAAATTCCGTCGACTATGTAACAATATAAATCACATCTGTAGAAAGTTACAATCATTCGTAGTAGAAGAGTTGATTTAAGAGGCCCAAAGAAAAACTTTGAGTGTCATAAAAGTAAAAGAACAATAGTACTTTAATATTTCAGCTATTTAATTGTGTTATTTGTTGCATTTTACATTATTTTAGTAGCCGTATTATCTCTTTCAAATCTAACGAGTATATCACTAACCAATTACATTTGAACCTAAGAATTCTCAAAGTGGGCCCCTATATGGTTCTCAGGTCCAAAGCTGTAAATGAGGGTTTCAAACCTTATCCAATAAACCTACCATACTAATATAAAACAGATAAACCTACTATATCAAAACTAGGTTTATATAAAACATAATATATTACAATACTAACCATGCTTATGTCGAATTTGGAGAAAGATCAATTTTCTATAGCTATATGTAAAATTTACAAAATCTGAAATAAATTCGTTAAGTGACATATGAAGTTATTAATTTTAACCTACGGACTCGACCAACAGTGACTGTATAAAAATGAAACTTGACTTTCCCTGACCAAATCTAACATGGCTGAAGTAAATCGAAACAGAACGGTTGATTGAACAGCTGACACGTGCTGCCAACCTTCCCACATATTACTCTAGAACACAAATACACTCTTGCTAACTTCATCGCAACCCAGTTTAGTAGCATGTCATTTTAGCTATATTTTAATTAGTTCCTAATTATTTGCATTACTTAGATTTTTTTCTGTTTTAGGTTTTTTGTTTTATTGAATACGTGTATCTCTGTATCGGTGTTATACATTGTTCATTAGATTTTTTCGGTTTAAAAGTATTCTTCAATTAAATATGTCATAAAGTTTCAATAAAAATTCTGAAAAGGAGGATTTAAAGATCAAATATTTTGGCAATGAATGTATACGGAAATATAAAGTCCAATAAAATTTATTGTCCTGCCGCCAACTGTCCATTGAACCAGATTTTGGTTGATAATAGAAAATAAAAAAAATTGCATGATAAGTAGGCGATAGATTAAATTGTAAAAGTTGGATTAGCAGCAAATTGACACCATAAAAAAGAAAATAAATCTGTATTAAGTGATAAACTGAGGAAGGAAAGGGATATACTGTGTATGAATAGGCACAATTCCGATCTATATTGTGCACTACAAAGTAAATCAAGTAGGGAACCGCACATTATAACAAAGCCTTAGACATAGCTAATATTTAATTTATATTCCCTATAGTAGGCAATATGGGTTATATAATTTAAAGAAAAATTAAGTTTTATGTATATATATATATTTTTTTTTCTTTTTATAAAAAGGAGAGGCCGATCCCCTTTTATGTCTGCCCTCATGGGCCACTGGCCTGTGCGAGGATCTTATCAAACAGATTGAGGTGGAGAGTCGATACAGTACAAGGTCAATGGTACTGACAAAAAGTGAAAAGGCCACAGACAGGATTTGAACCTGCGTTAATACTGGGATAGAGGGGTGCTATCTTTCCTAAGTTCACCAACCCTTATTTGCAATTAAACCTCTAGAAAATAGCGTATATCTGAATCATAGTTTTACCTCCCCATTTACTTACAGTATCGCAATTTTCACTTTCAGAAACTAAGACTTGCATTATTCTGCAAAGGAAGTTTTGTAGTATTTCAACCGAAAATGCACTTTGATAAAATTATGTAGCATATGTTTATTATAAAACATATCAGGCATATTTTCTATTATTTTACAAAATAAAAACTCACAATTATCCAATAATTGGATAATTGTGAGTTTTCCTTTTGTAAAATAATAGAACATTTATATTCAAATAAGAAGAGCTCCACCTCCTTCATTGCAGTATCAGGCATAGTTTACACTGCTCCTCAAAACTGTTCTATTTATTAGAACACGGACTAATTTCAAAGATAGGAAAGTCGTAACTAAACATACATAATTCTATGTATGTGAGCTAAAAATCTCTATGAGTATGTAACAACTCAGCCAATGTATGGCAGTCACATTGGGTCGGTTTTTAAAACTACTTAAAATAAAATCCGTAACTACAAAAAGCAAAACATTCTTTTTACCCCAGCATATAATTTTCAACAATCACCACAAAAGGCTAATGAATGACAGCTTTTTGGTAAACGTACACAATTGTAAGACAAGTTAAAAGCTCCTACTATCAAATGATTTATATGATGGATTTATATTTGAGCTTATAATTGGCAAAGCATTGTTAATAGTATACAATTCTTCACTTTGCAGCAGGGATTATTAATTACTTTTCACATTAGACAGTACACAAACAGTCAATGGTACTCCAGAACAATATTGAAAGGAAATGAAATATGCCTTTAAATAAGAGGCGGAGTTAGGGTTATTTAGCCCTATCTACCACTCAACCTCAACTTGCCGAAGGGAGCAATATTATACAATGCAGACATTACGTACACTGGGACGGTGACCACGCAAACAAGCTGATGATTGCATTGTCCCGAGAACAATTTTCCACTTGCCGCAAATGCAAACACTTATTTTCTCGAATACGCGTTATAACCGATATTTTATAACACTTTGAACTACCGCAATTTTTAAGATATATAAACGAGGTTAGGTTCAGAAAATTCATAAATTATTATCATCTTTAAATCCTACATTCTAAATCTATTTCGAGTACCAGTAGTAGTTAATTAAAGAGTAACAAGTTCACTTTCCTTTATCCTCCCAATATACTTAAGATATGTATCTCTTTACCGATTGTAGTCTTATCTATAGTAATTTTTATTTTTACTTCAGAATTTTACTGTGCCTCATAATTTGTCCAAGCAACTCATTCCATATGTAAGACGACGGCAGAAGACGGTTGATTTATATTCGACAAGTGCCTGGACTTATTGCCATTCCAGAGAGGCTTTTCAGGGTTTTCGTGATTTAAAGTGTTTGCAGAAATAAAATGTGAGGTAAGTTTGTAAATAAGTAGAAATAATTTTGAACTTTAATAGAATTCAAAAGCCTCTATCAAAAATTACTTACAATAACGTTAACATTGTATATAAGTATATTATAAATATATATATATATATATATATATATATATATATATATATAGGCTATATATATATAATATTCAAATATATATTCCCAAAAAATAAAACAGTTATTAAATTTATTTAACTTATATTTTCATCATCAAAAATATAAATCATAGCATATAACAACACAAAAATGTTTACGTAAACACAACTGATTACAAATAAACAATTATAAGTGTCTGAATGTGTAATAATAATATGATTTATCTTGTGCAAGCTATCCTAATACCTTTGGATCCCGATTAGATGGATTACAATACATTCTTAATATTCAAAAAATGTGTTATATATCATAACGTTTACAGACAAAATGCCTTTAACAAATTTATACGGGATTATGTAAAAGAAAAATGTGGTACCTCCATTGACACTATTAGATTACATTGTTGCTTAGGTCAAGACAAACACATTTGCACAACAAGCACAAACATATGAGCATAGGTGTTCAGCTTCCCACATCTTTTTATAAAAGATTAAATGCTACAAATTTTAGGTGAAATATTAATGGTACCCAGGCCCGCTAATTAAAAATATATACGATAGGATTTTTAATATTTTCAAAAAGTTACTATTAAATATTTTAACCACAATAAACGTTTTTATAAATAATAACAAACCACAAAAAACTTCCTAATAGTAATAAGGAGGTGACTTATATACGTTATTTGGTTTGGCCGGCTCAAATTCTTGAGAATCATACTGTATCACACCCTTAAAATTCTATGTATGAATCGATTTGACGATCAATAGCGTTATCGATACTAGCCGACTATACTGTACTCATTCATTAATTCTAATGATCCATTCATCGATCTAATTGACTGAACCTCTAAATAACTTTAAATCCAATTATAAAACTCCCTGTATTAAATTATTAGTACTGTACTTTCACCTGAAAGACAAAGAACTTCATCTGTATTACCTCGTACACAGTGAAATAAAACATTTAAAATATTACTGTTTCATCTACAAGCATTATGAAGTCAAATACATATCTTTAGACGTCTAATCTTTATTCGCAACTAGATCAGAAGATTGGGATATTATCAGCGGCCACCAATTATAAAAAAAATTGTATATCAATTCAAACCCAAATGACTATAATATCCTAGTAGTTCAGCAAGAAACTCTATCCGAAGTGATGGGTAACTGCTTGTAAATACCAACCATATCCAATCTTTGCAGCGTGAAAAACATAAAGGCTGTGATATTCCAGTTAACATGAGAAAACTTATTATTATTTTATTTATTATTTTTTATTTATTTAAAATGTTATTTTGTTATCGTATGCACATCTAAGCTATACAGTTTTACATAAGCGATTCTTCGTTGATCATTATTTATTCTTATTATACTAGTTTATAAATGACATTGATGGAGAATGCCCTCAGGGGGCAAATAAATTTAAAACGACAGATGAGTAGTTTTTCCAGATATACAATGTTATCCCTTATGGTTTTATATGCACAGAGTCACAGTTTATACGAGGGTTAATCAGTAGAGCATGTTCAGTCAGTTTACAGTCTCAGCATTGGTGTAACCTAATTTTGCTGAAGGATCTACACGAAGAAGTCGCATGTTATAGTCTTCTCTTTATCTCGTAAAAGTTTAAGACTAAGTTGATGTATTCCACTATTTAAATTGAATTGTCTTACAAGAAATAGTAATCCTTCTAAGTAGTAAAATACTCGTCCTCCGAAAACCCAGTTACTCACGTATTACCGTTTTAATAATTCAAGGTTTTAAGAGTATTAATTTAAATTATTTTTATTTCGCTAAATATATACACCCTGAGGGTGCAATTAGTTTTAATAATGTTTTGAGATTTAGCCTAAGCGGTTTCATGTCCATGAAAAAAGTGCACAATACAAACATACAGTATATTGTATACATTTGGCACTTGATGAAACTTATGTTTAAAACCCCCATCCCTTACATTTTATATATATACATATATATATATAAATATATATATATATATATATATATATATATATATATATATATATATATATATATATGTCAATGTCCGCCCTAGTGCTGCGGACATTGAAATATTGTACGGCTAATTAATGGCGTCTTTCCAGAAAGGCTAGAATTGGTACTGTTCCTAGAGTCTTAGCAATGTAAAATCAGTTTTATCTGTTTTTTTAATGGATAATGTTTGGTTTATACATTTAATAATGTCCGCCTTATTTATGGTTATAATTTTTTAATTTCTGTGAAACGCTTAGATCATGATAAAACTAAGCGTTTTGCTTAGATGAAATATAATTACGCTATACAATTGAACGCTTATTTTATTTAATGATTACAGAGAACCCAAAATAATGAAATATTAGACCCAATAAAGGATTTAAAGTTCATACCAATCTCACCGGTTGTAACAAATGATGTTCCAAGGTAAAATGTATACTTAACTTGATTATAGGAGGGTTAATTAGCGAGCATGTTTAGTTAGTTTACTGTCTCAGCATTGCTATGAAATTCACTTACGAATAATAAATTTGTTCTAATAAAAACATGATTTAATATCATTATTTTAAAAACTAAATGTAGCTGTTTGAACTCAATAACGACTTTTAAAACTTTAGTAAATATTAATAAGAAATTAAAAATGGTTTTGAGGATGATTCGATTAGAAACGCAGTTCGTGTTCTTCATAAAAATTAGTTGTAAAACTATTAATTGTATGTTTTATAAATAGAAGGCTATAATAAATATAACTTTATTGTTTTTTGAGGCTGAAAGATAAATGTAATGAAATTGGTATTTTATAACCAGTAAGAAAAATATGACGATTACATAGTATCGATAAATGAGTCTGTCAAGGTAATATTAGTGTCTACCAAACCAGTTGTTGATTAGATACTTCAAAGAAAGAATCGTTCAAGGCAATAATAGCCAGTTGGTACGTCAGATGAGTTAAACAATAATGTATAGATTACATAATTGTATCACCATTGTAAGACTATGAAAAATCGGAAAGGTTCTTCAACTGAGTGGTAGAGTCAGTGAAACAAACTAATGATCAGATAATAATAATAATAATTTTATTGCTTTAGAACATGTAAAAGTTATAGCAATTGTCAAAGAAGAAAATAAGCTAAAATTTTGGATTCATACATTACATCTAGGTTACTTTCGTACATACAATTTATTCCATCCATCCTACTGCTCTTTTATTCGAATTTCCCACTCTAGCACCAGCGTCAGTCAGCCAACTATGTGGTCACCCAAACATGTGCCATGAACTCGTCTGTATTGAAAAAAGCTTCTGAGAGCAATGCTTTTTTCAGACGAGTTTTAAATGCCTTAGGCATTGCGGCACTTTTTACGAAATTTGGCAGTTTGAGAAGGCAAGCGCTCATGTACTACCGTCCTGTGTCTCCCAGTTCGGTAGTTGTCCCTGCCTCTAGTCTCATATGAGTGTATATCACTACCTCTGATGAGATTGCCATTTGACTCGAAAAACATAGACGTCTCTAGAATGTAGAGGCAGAGTAATGTCAACAGTTTCAGTTTTCTGAATGCTGGTCTGCACGACTCTCTCCATTGTAGTTTTGCAATTGTTCGAACGGCTTTTTTTGGAGTGTAAACACTCTAGAGAAATGTGTATTTGCACAGCCTCCCCACAAGACCACTCCGTATGACAGGTGGGGGTATATCAATCCATAGTACGCCGTCATCAGTACCTGAGTTGGGCAGTATTTGGATAGCTGCCTCAAAACATAAATGCCTGAGGACAATTTTGAACAAACGTTGTCTACATGACTATCCCATGTCAACCCTCGATCAAGGTGTATTCCAAGGAATTTAGTCGAGTAGACTTCTTCGATCTCAGTCTCCTCCAACATCAGTATAGGACTTTGATCAGAGACGGTCGGCCGCAAACGAAATTGAACAAACACCGATTTTGACGGGTTTGTTTTAAGATTGAGCTCATTGAAATGTTGAATTAAGTTGTTGAGCTCAGTGAATGTTGTCATTTCAAGTTGTGTGTTTGATTTTTCTTTGAAACAGAGAGTCGTGTCATCGGCATACTGGACTATTCGTCCTTGGTGCAAAGATGAGCCAGCATCGTTGACATACAATAGGAAGAGTAGCGGACTAAGAATGGAGCCCTGAGTAACACCACAACCCAGCTCAACCCCCTCCGACCGTACGTCAGGAATTTTTACGAATTGTGTTCTATTACTGAGATACGATTCAAGGCACAAGAGTGGCACTCCTCGTATCCCGTAATACTCCAGTCTGTGAATTAGGGTGTTGTGATAAACGCAGTCAAATGCTTTAGATAAGTCAAGAAACACACTAAGTGTGTCTCTATGACTTTCAATTCCTTCTACTATCATCTCGACCAGCCCAACGACTGCGTCTATTGTCGACTTCCCAATTCGGAAACCGAACTAGTTTGATGATAGTAAGTTGTGTTTTTCCAAAAAATTCAAGAGTCGACTGAGGAAGATCTTTTCAAAAACTTTACTGAAAACTGGTAAAATTGGATGGGACGATAATTTTGAACTAATTTGGGGTCACCTTTTTTGAATATCGGGGTGATTTTGGCTTTTTTCAGAGAAGATGGAAATATTCCTGAGCGGAGAAAGAGATTTATCAAATGTTCAAGCGGCCTGAACAGGTGCTGTGCACATTGCTTAAGAAGCCACATTGAAACATGATTAAAATCGTTTGATTTTTTTGAAGGAAGATCTCTCATCACTCTGGCAATTTCCTCTTCTTTAGTAGGAGCCAGAGCCATAGAAGCTGCTGGGCTCCGTACCAAAGTGGAATGTGGCTGATGCTGCTTTGTACTGAATCCTTGGTCAGCACCAACCGAGGCAAAAAAATTATTGAAAGCGTCCGCGACTTTGGCTGCATCGCTGACTTGATCGTTTCCAATCTGAAGCTCAATTTGTCTTTCAGTTGGTGGACTTTTTTTGATGATATCCCATGCCGTTTTTGAAAAATTGTTTGACGTGAGCAATTTTTGGTGACGTCATATGCTTTTGCAGCTCTGATCACCTTTTTATAAATCCGCTTGTAATTTGCAAAAAACATTTTGAAAGCCTCGTCACTCGAGTGTTTGTTGATTTCAGAGTAAAATCGTATTTTCTCCCTTGAAACCAAAATGCCTCTTGTAATCCATTCACATTTTTGTATTGCAGCCTTTTGATGGATTGTTTTTAGGGGACAGCTCACGTTCAGATGGAAAATAAAAGTGTCTTCAAAGTTTTTGAATTGTAATTTAACGGGATCTCTAAAATTTAGGCAGTTCCAACTCTCTCTCGAAAGAAAAGAGTTTAGAAGAGCAATGTTTGAGGGCTTTGTGTTTCTGATTGTTGTTTGTATGATTGGATCCCGTGCTGGTTTGAGACCACTGACAATGGCCTGTTGGCCATATTGGTCTGAGATGGCTGTGTTGATCACAGACACCCGGAGGTCAGTCAAGTTTGATATGATGTTATCTATCGCAGTCGCTGAAGTGCTGGTAATCCTTGTTGGTGTGTCTATTGACCAGACAAGACCGAAGGACCCCAACAAGTCAGCGAAATGTTTCGTCAAGGGACTATCGATATCTAGGACATTGGTTTTTAAAATCTCCCATGACGATAAATTTTCGATCCCTCCTTGTCATGTCAGTCAGAAGTTTTTCAAATTTGAAAAATAATTGTTTTTCATCTCCGTTTGGGGACCTGTACACTCCAATTACTTGGATTGTGCTGTTGTTTCTGTGAATGTTTGTCTGTGAAGATAAGTCTATGAATGATCGTTCAAGGCAATAAAACCATATTTTTAGGCGATTATACAGGCGAGCCAAACAAATTATTGGTCAATTGGATCAATTCACGTATCGTTGTAGACTGTGAAAGGATATTACGCAAGTGGTTGAACGGTGGTTCGGTCTTTTCGTCGAACATGGGATCTGACTTTGTGATAGAAAAGGGTCAAATATTGTTTATGACTTTTAACGTTTTATAAAACACTGCCGACCTTATAATATACCGTTATTACTCTGCTTTAATTTCCTCGCACATGCAAGTAATCCATGAGCACGGTATGCATATGGTTAAAAAGAAAATTGGCCTTTTTCCGCATAATAATTTATCCGCAAGATTGTAATATGAATGATGTTTATTTGAGGTTTATTAACGATACAACTTAATTTTTCCCTGTATTGTTTGACTGATATAAAAATACAATTAAAATATATTTATTTTAATTACAAAATTTGTATTACTTGTAATTTTTGTACACTTTTTGACTAGGCAAGTCTGTTTGGAATATCTGTATTAAATATTATCTAAACACGTGCAGGATCTTTCATAGTTTTAATAAATAGAATAATTATACATTAAGTTCACACAGATGAATTAAGGGGAGCAGGTCGATGAAAATTAAAAAAAAATTAGAAAAATTTTTTATTGAATTTTTTAATAGTTTAAAGTGTGTATTTTAAAAATATGTAAGTATTAATGCTCAAATAAATTTATAAATTACCAAAAACAATTCACAAACAAAAGATGTTCACTAGTTTTTTGCAGCAGTTCGTAAGATGTTGGCTGACACAATCATATATATCATGTGTGTTAGTTATAAGTATGTTATGGCTTTGCTTTGTTGGTCACCCTGGTACTGACAACTGGGAATACAGATGACAGAAAGAATATTGCTTTATTTGTTTTGATATGCTTAGGAGCTTATGTTATATGTGTTTGTGTCGGATAATTGTGTTTTACTAAAAGTGTTGCACTTTATTCATAGTTAGTGGTAGATTAGGAGTGTGTATTGTTTCTTGAAGTGTTTTACAACTTCTTATAACCATGCCAAGAGCAAAGGTTAGTTACAAAACTAAATCTAAACGTGAGTTTAGAGGAAACAAGTACCGTAAGTTGGACTCTAAATCTAGGCCTACCCAAACAGATTCTGCTAGCCCTAGCCCTAGGCCTACTACTAATGCAAACATTAGCTCTGCTTCTAAAAAACTGTCCTTTGATAAATATGACAATTATGAAGGAACTGGAATGGGTAGTGTTATTTTGGATCTTAGTTTATTTAGTGAGCAATTTAAAAAATTTGTAAAATGTAAATTCTGCGATAGCGAAGACTGCATAGAACTTTGTACTACGGATAAGAAAAGATTTGGATTGGCTGTGAATATTGAACTGAAATGTTGTGTTTGTTTGGAATCAACTAATTTTTACAACTCTAAAAAAAATGAGAATGGAAAATATGAGGTAAACTTGAAATTTATTTACGGCATGAGAACGATCGGAAAAGGTATCAGTGCAGGTAACATTCTGTGTTCATTATTAGACTTACCTTTACCACCTCAAAAAATAGGACCTTGTAGTAACATAATATATCAGGCTGTTGAAAATTGTGCTAGTGAAAGTATGAAGCAGGCAATTGAGGAAGCTGTGTCTGTAAATGAGTGTGAAGAAACGTCAAAAAGAGATTTGACGGTTTGTTTAGATGGGTCTTGGCAAAGGAGGGGACACAAGTCACTGAATGGGGTTGTCAGCTTAACATCATTAGATACTGGCAAGGTGTTGGATGTTTCCATAATGTCCAAATACTGTCAAATCTGCACTGTACATGAAAATAAAAAAAAATAGTACCTGATCATATATGTTCCAAAAACTACGAAGGGTCAAGTGGCGGCATGGAAGTTGCGGGTGCCCTAGATGTTTTCCGAAAGTCCAGAGATCGAAATGTACGGTATGTACGATACTTAGGAGATGGTGACAGCAATGGTTTTAAAAAGGTGGTTGACGATAAGCCATATGGAGATGAAGTAGAAGTAAGAAAACTGGAATGCGTCAATCATGTCAAGAAGAGAATGGGGAGCAGACTAAGGGAATTGAAGAAACGGTTGGGAAAAAACAAAACTAAAAGATAATAGAGCAATAGGGGGCAAGAATAGGCTAACAAATAATGACATAGACAAGCTGCAAGAATATTATGGCCTAGCTATAAAAAGAGGTGGATCAGATCTTCAACAAATGGTTAAAAATGTGTGGGCAACTTATTTCCACAAAATATCGAATGATGACACTCCGCAACATGGCCTATGTCCAAAGGGCCGGAGTCGTGGTGCGGTTATAATAAAGCCGAAGCCCTACATCAGACTTTCAGCCATAAGTCACACAATTTGCCATATGAAGTGATGGTACAGATCAAACAAATTTATAGAGATTTAGCCAATCCGGATCTTCTAAAAAAATGCCTTGACCAAAAGACTCAAAACCAGAACGAAAGTTTCAACAATGCCGTCTGGTCTAAGGTGCCTAAAAATGTTTTTGTAAGGCTAAACACTCTAAAACTTGGCATATATGATGCAGTTTTAACTTTTAATAATGGATTCACCAGCAAATTGGATGTGTATAACAAGCTAGGAATCAAACTGAGCGAGAAGTCTGTTGCCGCATTGCGAAATTTTGATACAATACGATTGAAAAAGGCAGAAAAATCTGCTTTAGACATGACCAAGGAGGCTAGAGTTGCTAGGAGGAAAAGAAAACTTGCATTAGAAGAGGAAAATGAAGACCCAGATGACCCTGAGTACGGAGCTGGGATGTTTTAGCAGCAAAAGGTTAGTTTAGCAGTCATTTTTGCCTTTACCGGACATTTCCCGGAAACTTGGTTTTTTTCATATAAAGGTACATGTATCTCAAAAACTATAAATGCTAGAGAATTTAAATTTGGTATGCATATAGAACAGTGCAATTCCAAATGGTGTTGCATCTTTTATCATTCTATCTAAAAAAAGAAATGAGAAAAAAAAATTTTTGGGTATAAAAAAATAATATTTTTACACACAATATTTAAAAATTCCTAAAAAAAATTTTTTTAAAGATTTTTCTTACTAAAGTTGCAAGAGATGTTTACAAAGGAGTACTCTTTGCCTACAAAATATTTGAAGGTTGTAACTTACTTAGTTTTGACAATACATGTACCTAAAGTTTGTAAATTTAACATGCGCGGGAAGGAACGACCCGCTCCCCTTAAGTATCCTTTACAACTTACCAGATCACCAAATTTAAATTTTTTATTGTGTTCATTTTAACCATATCACAATTAATATCTTAAGAACTACTAATTTAAAGAAAATTGTATTAAAGACTCAACCTACCTTTTTAATAGGTAAAAAGTTTCTTGTAGTTTTTAACATAAATAATTATTTAACTTTTTTATTCTTGGTTGTTTTGTTTAACTCACTAGTACAGGAGATACAGTCTACTAAATTTTAAACAATTTAAACGTTTTGGTGCGTTTAAGAAACAATTAATAATTATTTCAAACCCAATAAAAATTAAACAATGTTATTTTAAAGTGGTATCGTATTATTATTACTGTACCCACGTACAATAATAAAACCTTCGTGTGTAAAATAAATGGCCAAGTGAGGTCCAATGGGGCAGCTTTATTTGTTTTGACCATTGCAGATAAAGCATGAGAAATTACACTTCAATTCTATAGATGAACACATACGTATTGATGAAAATATCTAAATCTTCATTATATCACGTGATGATCTTCGCGGTGTGAGAAACCCCTTTTAATTGAGAGATCCGAAATGAAGAGATAGCACAATGGCATAAATTCAATCTGTTCAGAATTAACACATATTGTTCATTGCATCAAATGTCTAACTTAAAATTTGTACTATTCTGAGTAAATTCATGGTTAAAAGAGTCAATTTGCAACAAGATCACGTGTGTACCTTTAAATCACTGCTTTATTGTACTCATGTTTATTCACTTGCCTCAAACCTTTAAACTAAACTGAAGATAGATTTTTGAACTTGGATATAATAACTAATTTCCACTTAACAATAAAACGATAATCGATTTTTAATTCCGTTTTAAAATATTCAATTAAGGTTATTAAACATGACAAAACTTGTTACGTTACAAAACTTTAACTAATACACCACATAAGAAAACTATTAATGAGCTAGTAATTTTTACAAAGTTTCGTAAGTAGTTTAAAAGTTTCATCTACTGATATCTGAAGTTTTAATTAGTTATATTACCTATAGAAAATATTTTAATTATAAGTTTGTGATTAAAATGCATAAAATATTCAACGATATATTAAATTATTCTCTTATTTTCCTGCTACTATACGTGATTTTCCATCAGTAAGAATCGCAATAAACCTATCAGCATAGCCATTTATAGCTAAATATACTAATTTTGTTACTGGAAGGCTGAATATCAACTATTTAAAGTTTCGAGCAATAGTGTAGAAGTTACATATGAACTTTAGCATTAAAAGAACTTAGTTCGTACTGAACGCAAACAACATGACATTTTAACGATTAATAACTTGTTTCACGGCTAATTTACCTTTAGGATTACCATGGAAATATATTAGTAGAATTTTGGACCTGTTGCTAATTTTACAACTACCAATAACCTGAAATTAGAAAGAAGGAAAACAAAAAAGGTAAATGTATATTATAAAATCAACACCCAGTTGCACAAATTCAACAAGTTGTAATTGATAAAGTCGTAAAGTAAGGTGTTAACTCTGACTTCTGCTCAAGTTGAATTCAATTTAATGCTGCTTGCAAGTTGTCTTTTACCTCATGTCCTCTACAATATATATATATATATATATATATATATATAATATATATATATATATATATATATAGGAATCTTCACCTAATTGTATAATAATTACCCACCACAGGCTACATCAACCGAAGTACAACAAAAAAATGTGCGTGGACCAACCTCTCTAGAGCGGGCCAAGTCATGGTTGCGGTTGTATTGATGTTCGCCGATCAATTTAAATGAATCTGTTGGAATTCCTGTTAACAGTTCTTAATTAGACTAAAATACTTGCCCAACTTTCCAAATTGGCCGAAACGTCAAACAACACCGTATTTTGATGTTGAATGGATTGTTAGAGTGACTATAAGAGGTTGATTTAACTTAAACATTTATATTATTAGAAGTTTTATTGGTCTCTTGGATTATTTTGCTCCGTGGAAGATATATTAAATATAAAGAATTTGTAGCTATCAACCGTGGTTGATAGATTCGATATTTTATGTTCTTTGCATACAAGACGTTGAAAGAATCAGTACATCAAGTCCACTACGTGAAATGGTTATGCTGATTCGATATTTCACGTTTACTACATATAACGGGTTTAATCGTACGATATTTAAAGTTCACTGATTGAACGGTTCGAAAGATTCGAAATTTAAGGTCGACGGAATAGAACGGATATATACTTATTCGATATTTCATGTTTACTGCATAAATAGATTGAAACATTCGATATTTCAAGTTAATCTCATATAAAAGTTTAACAGATTCGATATCTGAAGTTCGTAGCATAGAACTAGTTGAAGGATTAGAAATTTAAAGTAACTACACTGCACAGATCGATAAAGATGACTTAGGAAGGGATAATGCAGTACATAGCTACTTTACGTGCAGCCGCTACATTAGTGGTAGATTAAAGAAGGAAGTGTTTTAATATATTTATCCAAATTATCTCCCAATAAATTCTGTCAGATGGGGTTTTGGTACACGATTCTCTCTCCCACAATTAACCATGATAATTTGTGACACCTTAAGAAGCAGAAAGTATCTTTTATGTGGAAGTAAAAAGAGGATTCCAAACTTCTTGCCTCACGAAATAAATATATACAGTGACTTTATAAAGTGGCAATGTTAAACAATTACAATTGTAACCATATTCACGAGACAATATAAAAATGCATAATTACTGGAAAATTTTACTTATTCACTATTTGAGAGACAAATATTGAATAACATTTTGTAAAAATGTAAGTAAATTTTTTGTATTTTAGTGAACTCAATAAATACCTATAACCTTATAAATGCATATAAAACATACCAGAATGTACAATACAGCCAGTAAAGCTGAGAGAACAGGGTGGAAAGCGCCTGGGTGTTTGAGGCCTAAGCGCTTTAAAAGGGAGGGGGTATTAGCGTTGCATAACATGATTATATTTTTATACCTATTACTACAACAGGCGATAAAATTCCTGAAACATTGTCATTACTCGGTTACTATCATTTGTACTTAAAAATGGGTAAGAAATATGAAATAATCATCACAAAACCAATTTCGATGAAAAAATTCTACTTCCAGGCTAGTAATCTACTTCCGAATTAACAGGTTATTTTTCCTAAGAAAGATTTTAATCACAAACCTTGGTATTTTTCGTTAAGGTCAGAATAGGATGATATCAAAATTCTTTGTTATGTAATAGTTTTATAGTTAGGCACCCTCATAACCAAGCGTTACACACGCAAAGAAATATTAAATTGGCTTTAGCTAACCATATACAGACACGTAAATTATCACTGTTCTGCCTCTTTATGTAGTTACCTGACGGTGATATAACTATACTTATGTGTCTGCTGGTTTTATTAAGTGTATAATAGTAGAAAATTTAATCTCAGGAAACATTGTCTTCTAACCATTTGATACCCTAACATTTAAACCTCCACTCTAAATAGTGTCATTAAAAATATATGACATTTTTTTAAATTCCTTCACCGACTTCAAGAAAAACCAGTTTATGTACTCATGAAGTGGAAATTTATCCTTGGTTACTAGGCTGTTATTCTTTTTGAACACTAATTTAACAGATTTTAAACGTTAGTTGATATTTTAAACATTTATCGATACATTTATTTCTTTAAACTTTATTCATATATCCACTGTTACAAACATAGTTCACTGTATTCTATTGGAATGAGAATATTTGTGTATGAGTGCCAAGCTATAGTTATGTTTGTTTGAAAATTACCGCATGAGCACAATAACAAATGGACAAACACACAGTCTTGTTTTCCTTACCTTAGTCCAGGAGCTTTCTAATGTTGAAGTGTGTTGTTTTAGTATTTGAACTGCAACGCTGGCCTCCCTTTGAACATAAACCATCTTTACACGATTAAAAATTTTAATTACATTGAGAACTATAATCTGTGATTGCCTAACCTCTTGATAAGGTCTATAATTTGCGCATTATAGTAGGTAATAAATGTATACTGTGTTGTAACAAACAACATCTGTTTGAAGTATCAAGGCTTTTTTGCAGTATCACAGGTTTCAAACTACTCATCCATTACATTAAATTTATATTAAAAGGGTTTGTTTACTAAACATTTTCCCTCTAAAGCAGCCAAAGAGATTTTCATTTCCTATTATTTAAATAGTAAGATTAAAAATCAACAAGAGTTTATTCAATTATAAAAATTTTGAAACGCGATGTAAGCAGTATGTAATTAAAATATCCATAACTTCACAAGTTTAGGGTTTACAGCTTGACGATGGAAAAAACAAGTTTAAAATCTGATACCAAATATAGTTTTAAGGGGTTGATGGATAATATGATACAAAAGATAACTTAATCTACCAATCCTTGTTTTGTTGTTATCTTAATATTGTAATAGCCGTGACCGGTTTTAGTGTCAAACATCGAAGTCAGTAGTAGGTAGATCAAGGATATTCTTTTGCTCTAAAAATCTCCAATGCAGTTGAAGTAGAGTTTTAATAAAACATACAAGAAGATGAATACACACAAGCATTGAAAACCGTATTCTACCTCGGTTGTCCAACCATACCTAAACTAATTCGCAGTCTTTTTGTTTTGATAATATTAGGAAATAAATATTCTACAGTATATCTTTCTATAACCTGACACGATAATGTTCTACATCGAAACTTTTTCGGGCATAAAATAGAAATAATAAAAACAAGGATTAATAACTTAATTTTTTATTATTTACATAACATAATAAATATGAACTACCGATAAGTGTATTATTATTTAGGTATGATTCATTTAATTATTACATTTTAAACAGTTATACCATCAGATGGAGAAAATACGTGTCACTGTATTAGTGACGATCAGCTAAATGCATAACTTGATAATAAAAACAGTTGCTGTATCATCCTACGGTTCATTATAAAGAGCATTAATCTATACCACATCCACGTATTCTTTCCACTTTTAGAAACAAATGAAAAATTTTGCGTCTGAACCACGTTTTTGCGTACTTTATACATTAAAGTGGATTATTAGTTCCAGAACTAGTATCCTACTTTATTTTGGGTTTTATAAAAGTTACTTTTCACTAATAATAACTATATAGAAGTGTTGGTAATAAATTCTAATGTACTATTTGTAGCTTTGGTAAAAATATGTAGAAAGGTGTGATGTAATACAACAAGGACGGTTTCCAGGTGTGAAAGGCATTGATATATGACAGAAAAAATTAATGTGTTACCAATATAAGGCAGGATGTTGTTGTCAGCAGAGCCGTGTAGAGTCAAAGTCATGCGTCAAACACAACGCAATCATAATAATAGAGCAGAAATACTTAACTTGCGTTATTAATTAATTTTGGTTTTTATTAACTATACTGGAACTTTATTCTCACAAATCAATAAGGTGATATCATTGTATAATAACGAACGTTAACGAAGCCTATTACTTTCAAGACTTGAAAGTTTTAATTTCTTTCCGTTTGCCCTTCTGTCTACCTGTCCACTAATTTCATAAGATTGATGGGATTTCGGTTGGCTATTCATATCTGGACGTTCCGGTTGAGAGCTTGAGAAAGGATTTTGGCCTCCCTTCCTTGCGGGCGAGAAGAAAATTGGCTGACCTCTCGTTACTGCACAAACTGGTGAACGGGGTAATTGACTGTCCTCAGCTACTTCACTACTGGAATTTCGGCTTCCAGGAAACACTCGCTTTCAGGACATCTTCTATAGGAGAGCCATGCCCACACTCTACAAGCATCACAGTTGTATTCCTCGTCTGGGGAGGGGGTGTAACGAAGTCTCCGGTGAGGTGGACTTCTTCAGCACCACTCCGGCTGCCTTCAAGAAGTGCCTAAGACAAATGATCTTTCCACCACAGACATAATGTGAATACTCCTATAGCTTTATTTAACAGTTCTTGTTGTTCTGCGTTTTTCTCTGTTCTTGTACTTAATATATTTGTTTATTGCCATTTGTTATTTATTACTACTGTTGTGAAGCTTGACTTTTTGATTTTTCTTTAATATGTTCAGTTCTCATATCGTAATTTCACTGTTGATATACTTTTATCCTACTTCATACTTTATTATGTTACTTGTTACCGTCTATAGTTTTATATTGTTACCCTACTCATGTTATTATTAGTATCTTTGTTATTTATGAAAACATTGTTAATTACTTTTATATTATTATGTTTTGTTTAAGCATGCTATCTCTACCATAATATAATCAATTGTAAAAATGGGTTACCATTGGAAATAAAATAAATAAATATCTCAATAACTATTAGACATATAGACTTGATCTTTTGTACGAACTTCATCTCTATAAAAGTAACACTTCAATGATGGAGCAGGTCACTCCATGGGATATGTATGGGTGTTAGCAAATATATTTACATGGGCATTAGAGGTAATCATGTTAGCAACGATAACATAGCAGTATAAAAGCAAGTTTAGTGAAATATATCAGCTTTTACCATGGGGAACATTAACATATTATATAGCTTATTCATTCAGTTTAAAAAAGATTTTTAGATTATTTCTGCAAAATCCTGCGTTATACTCTCCTTTGTAACTCCGTGAACTTTTATTATTTGAAGAGTGATCGAAACCGTAAGTCGGTGATCAAATATGTGAGTTCAAACGAATAATTATTTTTTGTGAATGTTCGTTCTACAGAGACCATATTGAGTTTATAGTTATGTTCAACCATGAAATCTGGCTGAGCATCAGTGAAGCCTGTTACTCAGTAGGTTGACAAAAGTCTCACTCGGTGTGGCGAACTCCTAGGTTTTATTATTATTATTTTTTTAATATCTTTGTTTTTCCACCTAAAAGTATTCAATTCCCCTAGCGCGAAACTGACCACAGAAAATTTTTTTGTTAAATACAATTAAAACATACGTATGCAGCTACAAAAGAGCTGTGATTGAAACAAATTTAGAATCACCATAATGTTTTACTTTTATTATCAATACATTGTTATTTATGTTAAGCGATTTGAAGTAAAATGATAACTACACACATATAATAATATATAATATATATAATAACTATAAAAAAATTGCTCATAGTACATAATTGTGTTATGTGACACTTATATAATATCTCTATACTCAAGCTCTTTAAAACATATAAATGGATTACATCATGTGTCAATTACTTGTGTAATTAAATGTTACTATCCAATCTACATCAAAATCAACATTCAATCATACAATATTTCATTCACAAGTTTCCTTTCAATCTTCAATCACAAATTGTCCAACCTATTGCTCCGGAATGTTATCCCGAGTGGCTGGTCTCCCAGTTTTAAGCCAAAATGTGTTGCAATTATATCATATCTGTAACACTAAAAAACGTTTCAGGTGAGTTCTGAGCACCTTGGGCGTTGGGCGTAACCTTTAATGGAATATTGCAGCATGTTAATGAAATGAACACCTGTCTGCGACGGCAGACGTTCATAAATCACTATATTGTGTTGGCCAGTTCTATAGTTTTCACTGCAGCTGGTCACGATTGTATGCCCTAGCCACTTGTCTTGACACATTTAAAGTACAAAACAGGTGTGTTTAAAAAATGTAGACACTAGGTAGCGTCAACAGATGAGAATGTTTAAAGGACTCTCCGCACGACTCTCAGACATTAATTTTCATTCGAATCGCTAGTTTTTGAAACCTGAACAATCTCGTCAACTGTTTGTTTGCGCAGGCACCCCGATAGTACCACTCCGTAGTAAAGGTGGACATAAATTAATTAATTCATAATACCCTAGCAGCAGTACATGAGTAGGGAAATATTAGGCTACATTCCCCAAAACATAAATGGCTGAGTATTTTAAACAAAACATTTTTCCAAATACATTTTTTTAAATCGTAGTTCCCACTGAATATAACTTACTGAATATTAGAATGTGCATTATATAGTGCTTACGTAATCACCACAGACATTCTCTACTCGGAAAATGCGAGGATTAACATCTAAAGTAGGAAAGTGTCTTTCCTATGCCCTCGTAGAAATGGTTTTTCCATTGAAGTCAGGTTGAATGTTGCAATGTACCGTTGAATTTATACATGGAGTATTGTAGGGAAGTTTATAGCATGACCGGTGGGATGCGCGTGAGGAGTAGAGGAGGTGAGCGCGTGGGGGTACAATCTAGAGTAGGGGAGTGAATACGGTGCTACTACCCCTACTACCCCGAGAGTTTTTCGGCTCCCGGCTCATAGTGTAGGCGGGAGCCGAATATTGTAGTGTTTGCCAACATTTCTAGACCCTTATGTGGTCTTTTATGATGAGCAATTTAGTATAGGAGACCTTGAGAATATTTGAACATTTCTAGACTCTTTTGTACGGCGACGGCCTTTTATGATGGGGAATTCAATACAGGAAAATTTGGAAATATTGGGACCGGATGTACGTAATCTTAAAAATGACTATGTTCTGTCGAAATTGTATTCATAGCTCACCCTTCTTAATGAGTTCGCAGTAGAGATACCTGGTGGTAAGAAAGGCTTCTCATAAATTAGGAAGGGGTATGAATTTATATTATTCGTGATCTCCAACGACGACAACAGTTCAGAACTGTAATTTTTACGCTTTGTTAGCCATTAAAATTCAATTTATCATACACTAACCGTGTAAGCTTCAGGATTTACGATAGTAGATACAATTATACACTACAAAATTTTCAACTGACATAGCCTAGCTGCTAAATTAAAAATTAATATAAAACTGGTTAAACTAATTTGTCAATATACACAGTAGAATAAGAAAAAACTCAGTTTTATCTACCAACTTTTAACAAGTTAATTTAATGATGTATACATAAAATAACAATAACGCCAACGATCCACACGCAATAGTTAACATATCAAAACCCCGTTGTCGATGAAAATTATTTATTGTTCTTTGAACTACACCCAAATCAAAATTGTCCAGATCACTTTTAGAATGTTTGCTCTTTCTTACTTTGTTGGGCGTACAAAAAAAAATTGCAAATTGGACTTATTTTTTGTCCTCCTTCTAAATTCGTTTCAGCGTACTTTCAGAAATTCCAGTTGCCTCTACGACACGCTGTTGAACTTTCTTAAAATTTATAAGTGCGTTGGTTTCTGCTTCCCGTTTCATAAAATGGTAAACATTTGCAATCACTTCTCTTGCTTGGCCGTGTATAACCTTTCCTTTCTACCTCCAATTTTACTTTTTACATTACGATCCATCACAAACTCTTTACATAAAAACGTAATGAGCACAAAGCAATTAATTCACAAATTGTATTTACAACTCGTGAATTGGAACATATAGCGAATGTTTTTTTGGGCGGCACGTATTGAAGACTGGTGACCGAAGTTCACAAGACTAAATACGGCAACAGACTGAGCCGCTCCACCCCCCCACCACTTTAGTTTTCCTTCTTTTGCCTACGGCGCATCTCGAAGTCTCCTGTCCATGCTATAACTTCTCTACAATAGATGTCACACAGGATGTATTGGAGGGCGACAGTAGATTATAAAGTGGCAGACGACATGTGGTGGGCAGTCTGAGCGCTACTACCCTGACTGCAAACATTCGTCACACTACGAAACTCCTCATATTTATAATTTTCAAGACAAAGGATTTAATAACTTTATTATTGTATATTTTAAAAACTAGAGGCCTAGATTTTCAAACAGCCTTAATTATTGCGTTCGTGCATCTAAATTTCAAGGAAACACATTCAAATCATGTTGAAAGTTTCGTTAATCTTCTCATTAAATTTAAAGATTTTTTTTTTTTATACAATTATATAAAAATAATAAATTTTACTAACCATTTTAATTTTAGATGATTGGTTCCTTTTTTCAAATACAAATTTAATTCTAGTTTGTTAATAACAAAAATATGTTCATTTTTCATTTCAGATTTAAAATATACAAGGTATAATATAAGTTTATTCTCAGAGGAGCGATAACCATGTACGTACAGAATTTTTATACCCATAATATATATAAAGGTATCGGAAGAAACTGTTGCTATATCGTGATATTAACATTGCTACTAAACACTCTCAAAGATAAAAACAAAATTTAACACCTATAATTTGTGTATAAAATTTCTGAATATACTTTTATATGGTAATGAAAGTGATGACCATGGAGTATTTAAAATCACATCCTACTGTGCAGGAAACGAAAAAGTGATCTAGTCACGTGACATATAGTGTTATTCATTAAGTGAACAAAACCAATGCCGCGCCGCAAATAATAATATTGTTTGAACACATTTTACCGATAAAAAGAGCGAACCTACCAAACTTGTTATATTCATTAACTGCAGAAAATTAGAATATTAAAACTATTTCATTTCAGTTATATGTTCATTCGAATGAAAATCATATCCTGCGTATTGTGGAATTTCTGAATTGCCTTAGATTATATTAAGGCCATATACGTAATTGAATATGTTGATAGAAAGTCTCATGTTAAATCTATAGATAAAATCTCATCGTCGAGCTATCTTCGTGACGGTTAGAATTGCTATAATTGAATTAAATGCCATTGATGGAAACATTCAATAATCTGTATAGA
The DNA here is from genome assembly GCF_021130785.1 of Homalodisca vitripennis. Lineage (NCBI taxonomy): Eukaryota > Metazoa > Arthropoda > Insecta > Hemiptera > Cicadellidae > Homalodisca > Homalodisca vitripennis. The sequence continues at coordinate 97,152,298 of NC_060215.1, forward strand.
TGTAGATTATAAAGTTCTAACGTTTTCAACTGTACTGTATTTCTCTTTTTTTTAGATATCCTGTGAACAAACAGAAGAGCTTAGCGACATTCAAGATCAGAGCCTATAAAGGTATTTAAAATTACTTATTTTAATATTAGTATTATGTAAACCTAATTCCATTAAATTGCATTAAAATAAGTATTTAGGGTGCTTCATTATAATAAAATTATTATATGAAAATTAGACATTTTTACAATTTGAAATTATGTACAGCATAGTGATATTTTTTACATAAACAAACAGCTACAAGAAATTAAAATTGTAAATGACTGTCTTAACAATTATGCATGTCGTTTAACAATTAAATAGTCCATCAAAGACTACTTCAAATGATACTTACTCCATTTAATCTTGAACTTAACGTATTTTGATTTAAAGTTAATTATGATAATTTAAGAAATTGTTTACAAATTAAATAACTAGTAAAAACGTAAAGCATCTTAACAGCGTTACTGAAACTATATCTGAGCGCTTTTAACATAAAAAAAACAAAAGTACACAGATATGTAATAAATAATTTATTTTCATTAGCGGAAAAGGAATGAGATGTTGATAGTAGCCCGACACTAACAGAAATCCCTGCGGTCGTTTACTTCACAAACAGGAAGCGTAAATTGAATTGAGGCTTAAACTGAATCGGAAGAGGAATTGACTGTTTGGGATCCCAGAGTTATATTATACATACCTACACTGTGTATTCGCAGTAAGATACTTTAAATAATAATACATTTGTTTTTAAATAACATAATAACAATGAGTATAGTAGAAAATTTTAATTTTGTAAATCTTTTTTTTATCGAGTGGTGTAAGATGAGTGCCAAATTAAATGATTACAAATTATAATCAATTTAAATTTACTTCTTTATGTGAAAAAAAGGAATAAATGGTTTATTCTGGTCAATTTTTGGGGACTAAAATAATCAAATATGACCTTATATGTTCCATAAAATCACCAAATATTACATGTGATGATAGTACATTATTCTCTACAACAAGGTAGGGAAACCGCAATTAATTCCTAAAAGTCAGAAACACAGCTTCAAGTGTGGTAGAATATTCAGGAAGCGATAGGGGACTAGGACGTCACCCTAACAACATTTCCTTGATACAAGCACTACAAGGGTGATATCTTGTAGTGCTAAGATAAGGCTAAGATAGTAATCCCTTTATCTTAGCCATACTTTCCTGTATTCCTAGCCTCTATTAGTAACATCAGATGTTCTCTAAAAAGTTTTTTCCTAACCCACCCACACAGTGGGATTTCGTTTTTCGTAGTAAAATTTTATATTAATCGAACATGTTTTCATTTTATGACACCCTACAATGTTTTGTAACCCTACGGAGATGGAAACTACCTCTATCCTGTTTACTGAACCCCAAAGTAAGGGAGAATGGACGGTGTTAAGGTAAACTGCCCTTAGCATTATGTTTTTTAGTTGCTGTAATTTCTAAAAAAGATATGAAATTATTCAAGTTTCTCAGCTACGCAAGCACATGCACGAGTTTTTAACTTTAATAACAGTATAGGTGTTATATTTAACCTATTTAACCTTTTTTTAAATGCCAACCAAAATATATACTAAAATCTAATTATATTAGTTTACAAGTGGCAACAGAATTGTTACTTTTTCTGTGAAAAACTGTTTTTAAAATATATATTAATTAATTATTCCTGGAACAGGTAAACCCTTGGAAGTGTATAAACAGGATAAGGGTTTTGATCCTGTCAGCTTAAAGATCGGTGTTAACACATCTCATACTGAATAGAGTTATTTACATGTAAATGCGACCGTAAAACACTTTATCGTTTACCAGGTCCTGGCTCCCGGGTAGAGAAGTAATTTGTAAGCGGGTTACTCGCTTAACTCTTGAGATTACTTCCAATCCAAATAAAAGTAAATGTATATGGAAACTTAGTTTTATATTTAAAATGATATTTCCTTTTGTCATAATTTATTACGATTTTTAACCACTTGACATCAACTGGTTAATAGTAAAGTTGAATGAATTATATCCCTATAATATATTGAAAATTATAATAACTAAATACACGTGAAATGCTTTTCGAGTTAGTTATGGATTGCTAAAGCTCGGAATTATACTATCCATAATGCCAACAAAAATCGTACCTGGAAGAATGCAGATGCAAAAAACGTATTGTCCTCTTGATCAAAAAAAGACTGCATAAAGTAATTGGAAGTACAAAATAAAATAAAAAATTACTCTTAAAAACCACATGTTTCGATGGTAAATTTAGTATTTCTTTATGTATTTATTATTAGTACTCACTTATAACATAAAATAATTAATAATAAAACTATATTAACAAATTGGATGTTTTAGTTTTTTTATTGAACAGAACAAACTAAATTTTATAATTATATTTTTAATATTCAGGTTATTATTTTGTAAACAGAAATATATTTTACATTAAAACTATTTCACGTTATAGTAAATGTATCCTTGTTCAAAAGATTGGAATAGTACTTCTACATAGAACACTACAAAAGTAGCATGGTACAGTAGCTCTGAACGTTATGTATATGTGACATGTATCGCCCATTTGACATTTGGAGGACTCTCCAGCATTTGGCAGAGCTCTGTCCTTTCAGCTTTATCATTCATCAATCCAGCCCATTGAGACAGAGAGAAAAGCGGGGTAATCTACAGGAATCGGAGTATATTGCAACACAGGTGTTTTTCACTTCACCTCACCTGATTGGTCTCTTTGTTGCTGAGATGAGCTGATACTAAGTGCTAATATTACAAATATGGAAACTCGCTGTGAACACAAAATTTTTTAATATTACTTACGTATAAACTCTGTATATCGGTGAAAATAATATTAAAAACAATATTTCTAAATCTCAACTTTAATTGCCGCACTATGTTTAATATCTCACTATAAAAATTCATATATTCGTGTTAATTTCACATTATATGCAGGTTCTGATATAAATTTTAACTCAAATTCTGGACCTTGATACATCGGATAATCATAGTTGGAATGCAAACCGTACTTGAGTTTAACCTAGAGTTCTGTAGTAGTACTTTGAACACAAATTACATAAACCTGATAGTTTTCTCACCTTTCGGATTATACTCCCTTACATGAAGTAATGAAATTACACTAGCCAGACCAGCAAATAGCTGGCAGTAATTCTAGAAGTCCAACACCTTAACCCGATAGGCGACTTTATACACTAGAACGTGTAAAGACTGTGGAACACCCGATTCAAGAAAATGAGTTTTGGTAAATTTCCAACAATATTATAGCTGGAGGAAGTTGTTATTTTTATTAACAAGAAGGAAATTACCCACAACCCGGAGTCCTCCTACTTTATACATCTTGTTACAAGTAAAATTTGTCCAAATAATACTGTCTTAGTCTACAGATTTTGTTTTACCACAATATCCAAGTCACGTATTTTGTAGGGCAATTGAAAAGTGAATAAAATAAGGCTTGGTTTTAAGCTCACAACTGATTTTACCTAGTCAGTATTAGAAGTTAGAAATAATACATAGAAAACCCAAAATACAAGTTTCTGATTACTTAAACTAAGTTAATATGTATGGTGTTGTTTACCGCCAGACTGCAATATTGATGACAACTCCAGAGTACAGTGAGAGGATCAACTGACCAATATCAACAGTCGCAGTTCAGAGATTAGTCCTCTCTATCAAATATTGATGCTCAGTAACCATGTCGAGTCTCCATAACTCTGTATACTCAATATGTATGTGTGTAGAGCCAGACTGCAATATTGATGACAACTCCAGAGTACAGTGAGAGGATCAACTGACCAATATCAACAGTCACGGTTCAGAGATTAGTCTCTCTATCAAATATTGACGCTCAATACCATGTCGAGTCTCCATGACTCTGTATCCTCAATATGTATGTGTGACAACAAATATCTACATTATTATAAACTTATCTGTTCTCAGAAAGTCATACATTTGCATTTAAATACTGTCCAGTATAGTATTTGTCTGTACCTGATAAAACACTATTTAGAATAAGAGCGATGTGACACGTGTTGGACTTTGTTAGATATTATTGTGGTAAAACGTTGGTTTTCGGTACATATTAAAATAACAATTAAACAAAACTGCCCGCAAATCAGTCGGACAAATGGTTCCTTATGACCAGACAAGAGGTTTCCAGCCGGAAAAGAGGACGCAGCTATAATATTATATATCTTCGCCACAAAATAACCCCCGCCTATATACCCCCCCCCCACCCCCCCCCCCCCCCACCCCCCCCCCCCCCCACCCCCCCCCCCCCCCACCCCCCCCCCCCCCCACCCCCCCCCCCCCCCACCCCCCCCCATGCTACAAATTAAGAGGTTTATGATCAAAAGCGAGTCGTTCATAAAACTTGCTCGTCACTGGAACAAGCAGAGGTGATCAGTTAATAGGTTAATTTATATTCACGAGGTCGAAACACTTTAAGATTGGAAAGAGCAAACGATGTCAGGTCCGCTATCCTTAATCGATATGGTCTAAACCTAAGTTATTTAACTAAACTCCTATTAACTACTAAACTATTACAATATAAAAACATTGTGGTATTTATAAAACTACCTAAGTTCAGTGTTATTAGAAGAATTATAGGGTTGTAGTGAAAATATTTAAAATATATAAAATATATAAGTCTATAATATAAAATAATAAAATGTAAAATAATAAAAATAGTAAAATAGTAAATAATAAAATATAAAAAAATATGTAAAATATTTAAAAAAGAACCTTTTTATAATTGTGTAATTCTAATATATTAATGTAAAACGAATGTAAGTAAATATGTGTTTATGTGAGCACGCTTATGCGCATACTCCCTATCGTAATATGTAATTAGTGCTTTATTTATATCTCTAATTGTGTTAAGTTGTAACAACTGAATAAATATTTAGTGAAAGTTAGTTTGTAAAAAAGGGCACTACCTATATTTAAAATAAGATAGAAAAGGAAAATTAAACATATGTAGTTTAGATTACTTATAAACATTAAATTATTGAATTTAAAAATATTTAAATAATATTAATGTAAGGATCACAGATATCATCATGTCTTACTAAAGGATGTCTACAAGAATCAATGTTAAATGTTTCAAGTCGTATAAGATAGCTATAGTACACGATGGTGGGTTTAACAGAACCAGAAAAGATAACTAAATGTTATATAGTATAATTTCTCATTGAGTGCTGTACTAGCTACATGATGCTAAGTGCAGGTGATATTATATCATTTTAAGGCTATCTTAAGTACTCGTTAATAAACCTTATAAGCATATTAAGTTAATAAAATAATTCAATCGCTTCTAAAACAGCTTCACAGGTTACTTCTTTTAGACTTTATATAATTTCTGATGTTTTTCCGAAGTGTTAATACGCTTACACCAATGAATAGAGTATAGTAACCGTAACTATTATTTCTTTTTCATATCTGTGTAAACGAGGGCACAGTAGACTTAGTTATTCTTGCAGAAAAAATAATTGATCTTTTACGTAAAGCTTAGAAGCCTGAATTAAGTTAAGTGAATTAAGAAGAACATAGAGTGCTTACAACCACCGTTTTGAGTCAATCCATAATCTCGTTATACCCATAGAAAATATAGTCTTTTGCTTCTTCCAGAAGGTTACTTATTATGACTGCAGATAAGATTTTATTTCCATGTTATCTAAAAATAAATACATAGAGTTAGTAGAGATGCAAATCTTTAGTCTGGGGATTGATATATTAAATGGTTAAATACACGAATTGAAGGCAATTAATGATTTGATTTACTCTTACTGTTACGAGAAATTTTGAGAGTCACATCATTGCCATGTTAAACAAAATCCCTTTTCTGAAAAATATGTTCAATTTGTTTAAGTGTGAAAGGAAATGTACCGAATCTGTAATCGATATCTGCTTCAGTGTGTTATGAAAAACAGTGACAAAAGCTTTTGAAAGAATTTTATATATGTGGCAACCAGTTGCAAGTATATAGATTTATCATTTCCATTCAGAATTAACTTTAACATATTTTTTATATCGTCAAAAAATTTCAAATCTTTTAGAAAAGACCTTTTTTATGAATGATGTTAATGATTGTAACAAATCACTTATTTTCCCATATTAATGTTGAAATATATTTGAAAAATGTAGTACTTTAGCCGTTTTTAAAAACAAGTGATGGGAAAATGTACAGTTTAATATTTTCTGTAGTCTCTTCTGTGCAGCCTTAGTGTCCCATCGATATCGCGTGATATTATTCAGCTTGTGCAAAATAGTGTTCTGTCCACAGAAACCAAAAGTTAGGTAATATTTACCAGATTCTGTTAAAACAGGTATCAGTGTGCAACGTATCATTCGGTCTGCTGACGATGATTGAATCTATGACCGTTGTACGATAACGTGGGTTAAGCCGTGTCCCTTTTAAAATACAGGGTGAATCCAGCCCACCTGGACCACTGATCGTAGCGGTATAACAAGTGAGGATATAAATCCCGTTTCAACTGTAGCCCTTCCCCTATTTTGTGGCTAAAGAATTCTATCAATTATTTAAACCCTCCCCCCACCAAAATCTTAAGGGGTATTTATAGAGCGTGGGGGCTAGCTTTCGGAAAATTCTTTATTGTAAAGGAAGAGCTTGTTGCAAATTGTTTTAAAGGTATTTTGGTACACATCATTATAAATTCGTTCGGTTTATCTTCATGTAAATTTAAAGGTTTTCAAAATCTAAAAACAGCCTTTTTATTGGCAGGAGTTACTTAAATTATTAACTCCAAATATTACCCAAAATAGTTGAAAACCTACTTTTCAAAAAATAACTAAAAGAATGGTTCTTAAACCTTTGACATTTAAGTTATTTAAATTTTGAAAATTTAAAAATGATTATTAATAAAAATATTAAACGGAACGGTATGGTGTACATTAAACCAAATTAAAGGTTGTAAGTCATTTTTATATACTTAAACTTTAGTTTTATCTCAAGCGGTTTCGTTTCTGTAGGTAGAAATAAGTAATTGATTGACATTATCCCAATTGTTTTGAAACCAACAACATTCTCCAAACAATGCCCTTATACAACACGTAAACTCGTTGCAGGTCCTCACACTCTTATCATCCTATAATAGGAATTCAACTAGCCCATTCTTAATGATTCCAAACTAATTTTACAACATTCTTCATATTGATTCAAAACAAATATGACAACATTCCCGTAAGATTTTGTATCGATTCAAAACCGATGTGAAAACATTTAAAATACATTTCATGTTGAATTGAAACAAATTTCACGACATTTCCAATTAATTTTGCTTTGATTCCAAACATAATTTTACTAAAGTAAAATAATTAATCGAAAAAAGATTTTTCCATTACATATTGTTTATAATTTTAAGTTAATTTTGTTAAGATTTATCACTATATTTTATTCGTATGTTTTGAAATTCCATCTTTAAAGTGAGCGAATTTTGATATTTTTATTTAATAGATTTTTACATAAATATTTTTCTTAATAAATGCTCTTGGAGGGGTTAATCCGAGTTGGATACTAACATTTAAAGATTATCAAAAATAATTAAATTATTTAATAAAAAGATATTATTGTAAGAAATATAACATACACCTTTTTAAATGTAATACTAAATAATGTAAAACAAATAAAATAATAACTAATAAATAAAATTAAAAATTACTACCAGTAATAGGAAAATTAGAAAATGTTTATATTAAAACTAAATAAATTTTTCATGTTTCAATGATAAATACACAAACAAATTAATTTAAAAAATTAGTTTTATTTTTATTACAAAAATCAAGATTAAGATAAAAAGGTAATACAAATTAATTTTTAGATCATCGTTTTTATTAGATTTAATATATATTGAATCTAAACAGAATTTGTAGCATCAATTTTAGATTGATAATAAAGCGAAAGAAAAAGAGCACATTCTAAATCTCGAGCTGCGGAAAATATACAAACGATACATTCTAATGAATTGAACAGTGATCAGCTCTTAATTGGTCAAAACAATTCACTATTGATCAGGTTACAGAGGATATATCCGACCCTTAGTGAAATTTCTCTCCGCGCTATTCTGTTCTCCACTCATAAACAGTTACTCTCTCCTTTACTATGTGTTTATATCAGTCCTCATGAATCTTTGTTATAAACAATGATGTTTAAAACGATAAACAAGATGTTACAGAGTGACAAAACTATAAGTGTGCAGCATCCCGGTTTAAGTAAAGCCCTCAAGACGGATTCGGCAAAAACGAACATAACGGTTTTCTTCTCAATATCGGGTGTACTGACCATTGTTTTATAACTCTTTTTGAAGATAATACAACTTCTTATATATATTATAATACATTTTCGTAAAAAAACATTTTGACATCAGTACATTAAAACACAAATTAAAACGTTATAGTTTTGTTTATTTCGATCTGCTTCGCTTAAATCCTTTAATGCCTTAATATAAATACAGAGATCGCTATAATATCATGTACAACATGTGAAAGATTACCAGTCAGATACTCATTCCTTATTATAAAACAGCAAAAGTTTGCTGTGTAGTGTAATACGTGAGGAGTCAATTTCATAACTTTTTTACACAGTTAGTTAACTTTGCTTATCATGGTTGTTTTCAGAATTAAATTCTCTACAATCTGTATCAGGAAAAAACTATTTGTTTATTAGTCAATTAACAATGTTATTCGACATCAATTATTTAAGACGGTATTTTTGTTATTAGATTTTTGGCAAAATTCATACTTTTTCTTAAAAACTGTTGACACTACAACCTCTAGAGTGGTTTTATTTCATTTTTCAGGTGTGTTTCCTTATAAATCCACCTTATTTGAGTTAAAAAGTAAGAACAAAACATTTCAGAATCACTTAATTTCATCAGGTGAACTGAAAACAAAGCAAAATCTTTCGCTTTTGCAGCCATTACTCACTAATGGAGGGTTTCCGGACCTACCTTTATATCACATGTTTTTCTAATTTTTAGCTCTAAAATCACGTCTTAAAATATTTTACCATATTTCTGACTCACCCTGTATATATACATATTTAAACGTTATAGTTATATATATATATATATATATATATATATATATATATATATATATATATATATATATATATAAAGATTCTCTTTATTTAGCTTTGTTCCGGTAGTTCAAATTTTATTTTTAATGGTTAATAGATATCAATGCATTTTTTTTGTCTAATACTAAATAATTTTTATACTAAATTATGGAATACAGACACGCTCACGCGAGCAACTGCCCCACGTCTGTCCCGGGTGGGTTCACTTTTAGCTCATAGAATCACACTTGCACAGGAAAAAGGAACATGTCAGTTATATCTGGCCAAGCTCAATGATGTCGAAGTACGTCCAACACTAATTATACATATAGGGATATAGGGTTAAATAAGTTATCTTTATTAATTTGTTTTTCGTGAATTTTGTAAAAAGGGGCTACAATAGGTGCACGACATTGCTTCAACATTCTCGCAATTAGAAGGAAGAGATAACCGACAGATATAGTTTACTGTGGGTTTGTGGGTGGGAGCTTCCTCATTGTTAAAGGGTACTGCTAATTTAAATAAGAAGAAGTGGTTTAATGTTCCCTACTCGCTTTCGTTGGATGAGGCTGGAACAAAACTAGTCTCTCCCAAGTCTGGATAAAACGTTTAACAACCTTAGAAGCGTCATTAAAAAGCAACTCGACACATTATTTTCTTTAAACCTTCTTAGGATCTACACAAGTTTATGGATCACTAACTTATGATGTTATCTCTTTATGCGCTGGGATTGTTTTACTTGCCATATGGGTAAAAATTTTCATAAAGGCGACTTCTTAGTTTAGAATAATTTGTAATATACTTACATACCCTTAATTTCTTTAATGATATTTTATGTTACAATTGAGAAACTAATAATGAAAACCTGACGATATTTGTCCAAAAATTTGTGTTTGTATCTTGCAATAATTGACTATGAATTAAAACGAGTATTGTAATAGAATCAAAACTTCATGTCAGTAAAACTACTCTTCAGTAAAATATTTTATTTGTGTACACACAACAATATACAAAGAAATAATATTTACTTTCATAGAATATTCTTTGCCAGAAAATGGAAAACTGTTCATTCCCTGCTCACATTATATTATTAAACTAGTTTTGGAACCCACATTCCTAGTACAAGGTGATTAAAAAGTCGCCGTACTCATAGAAATGTATGAAACGTAATATTTTTCAATTGAACTTCTAGTCATAATCCATTGTGTGTCAACTTACTTTTGTAAGTTTTAAAACAAATTTTATAATGCAAGCAGGTGCTCAAAATGTCCATGATCCATCTTTATCTACAAAGTTACTCGTTCCCAGAATCTGGTAGACACTCGCCTAAGCACTGTAGGGTACGTTTCTTTTATGTTCTAAGTCTGACTAGCGCGAAGGCCCAAGTCTTCTTGGCGTTATTCTCTCTGCAAGAAACACCGAAGCATTTCCATAGTTTCAAATGGCCAGTCAAAAGTCGCACCATCTTGTTGCTACAAAAGATATCCTCCCATCATCTTCCATTGAAGCAACAACTCATGAATGATTTCTGAGTAGACGTTTGAGTCTTCAGAGCGGATTAAAAAAATATTTGTTTAAATAGTTTACCTACGGGAATCGCCCTCAACTTTTATATGGACTCCGTACTGAAAAACAAGCGATGCAACTCAAGGATCTTGCTTTAAATTCATCTTATACTAAACACAGCAATAGCAGAGCCCCCCTCGTTCACGATCAGCTGTTCATTTTGTCTCCCTTACAGAAGAAGGGCGATAATAACAAACGATTTTATAGAAGAAGCAAGCGATTATAGTTTAGCTGTTAATTAGATAGCTATGGAGTTATATTTTAATTGCTGTTTTATAACTATAATACAGTGACTTTTGACCCATCAGTTTAAAACGATTAAGAAGTGTAAGAAGTATCACGATTAAAATAAAACGAGAAATAGGGACTAATAGTGTACGGGGATAGTAACGAGAGACTACGAGATAATACGTGTAATTTCGTTTTATGTAACCTCCAATCTACTACTCTCTTAGTAACATGAACTAAGATATGGAGCCTCCTAGAACAGTTGGCATAATCTGAACAATAAATCATATAAAACCACCACTTTGTGGTGGTGTTTGAACTTTTAATAAACTATGCTTGCGCAAGTTCGTGACTATATCGGAGAAAGCACTGATAGAATAGCAGTAAAATTTCCAGAAGCGATTAGTTTGTTTTTCACGCTGGAGGAAGAAGGAATACCTAATCGATTGTAGTAACTATATCTAAAAATATACCATGTCCCATGCTGAATAGAATAAGATAGTATATTTTCGTGTAAATTCTATTCAAATTACTCTAATTGTATGTTTTACATGATTTTGATGAATCACAATTATTATCCAATAATTAAGGAGTTTCTGATTTTAAAATAAACGAACAATAATGTACGTTTTTTAACACATTTTACTATCCTTTTTTGTCTTACTGACTCCTTGACAATAACATTTTATCCCAAAATCACTGCCTAATTTCAACTAAGTGAATGATACAAATTATTTTAAAATTATTATTAGCTAGTTAAAATATATTTCAGTCCAATATTTGTAAAATGGCTACTTTTATAACTTATAGATTTAGAAAATAAATTTACAGACGTCATTTGGGTGTATGCAAATTGAGCTTAACCTTAATGTGTGCACTAATGTATTTTTCACATGAAAATATTTTAACGAAGTACAAAAAATACATTTAGGAAAACTAACATTCACAAAACACATTTTGAATGTGATTGTTTTTCTTCAAAATCTCGCATAACAAATAAACTAAAATATCTATCAAAAGACTCGTTCCGAAATGTATAATAATTGTGTTTATCCGATTTCGCTCAGTTATTATAGTTTGGTGTTTGTTGAGATACGTGGGAAACTTATTCTTATCATTAACAGTGATGATAAGTATTAATAATTATAATCAAGGCTTGTACTTAATATAATCTCCCAGTAACTACACAGCGATACTAGAGCTTGTAGATTTGTAGAATCATTATAAAAAGTGAGTATGTTTATTTTATTAATGCCTTTTTCGTGTTTTACACGTGCTTCGTTTGTTGTTAAGACTAAAACAAAAGCATTATCTCCAGAACAAAGGTATGTGGCAAGATATTTATTACGACATACTAATAATAAATTGCGAAACAAATAAGCCAAATATTGGGGACAGAATTAGTTTTTTAAATTTTATTTGTAGCCTATATTTAATTATACAAAATGCTTTCAGACAAGATGACACAGATTTGACAAGTAATGTAAAATGCTGGCATATACCCAGTGATACCAACAACAAAGCGCTGCATAGAATCAACATGCTTTGGCGTGACGGAAACTATAATGTAATTAGTTGGTAATGTGACTGTTGCCCTTGTGAATTTTATATTAAGGTCTACCATACACCACCGTACTGTTATATTGCTAAACTCGCTTTTAATATCTAACCAGTGTACAACATGTTTTGAAGGATAGAACATAGAAACCTGTGTTCCATGAAATAAATTGGAAACTAAAACACGTTTATGCTTCCAAATTAACTTCGTTACATGTAGGTCAACACGTGTACAGTAAAGTATAATGGAAGTTGTGACATGTTATTCTACCACATTAACTTTGTTACATGTAGGTCAACACGTAAATACTCAAGAAAGTGCGGGCCTTTGTGTCGTCCAATAGTTTGGTTGGAAGTACATTGTAGCTGACAATATCAGGAATATATCAACTGCATAGTGATTTAAGAATTCAATATCGTGTTCCAATTCATAAAAGTTATTAAATAAATGCAATTAAAAAATACATTTCTTTCGTTACTCGCATTGAGACGTCAAAGTTTACTCCGAAGCTGAACATTTGTCAAAGGATATTTAGAATCGATATATTAACATCACAGGATATTAGATATTTGCAAGTGTTATAAGTGACGAAGACAAATGTTCCAAATGTTGTTCTTTTAAAGCTTCCATCGTCAATACTGAAAGTTACGGTGATTATTTCTTCACGTTTCTATTCACACTTCCCAAAGACTTTTATTCTATTAGAAAAGAAGAAGAGCTCTTTTTATCACCAGCTCAACATTCTGACAAACGAAGTATAATTATGTATGCCTGATAGAACGGAATGAAATCAGGTATGACAAAATAAAATAATTGTGATTACTGAATACACAACGTAATTTTTGAGCAGGCGTGTGTAGTCTTGAATTTCTTATTCCTAGAATAAAAGTATTCATACCATGAAACTTGGAAATAGAAAATATTTCATTTTGCTAATACAGTACATATTGATAATAAAGGGTTCACTTAATACATCATTGCTATACTATGTGAAGCAATTATTGTAGAAAGCATTTTAGAACACATACCGTATATGTGGTACTCAGTCTATATTATAAATCCGAATATTAGTTATATGAGGGACTGAAGAGACCGAAGAAGGACATGTTTGTTCAGGATGGGTATCTATATTTTTGGATTGGTATACTGTAAATGTCAACGGATGAACAGACAGAGGTGCGGTGAGCATATTAATGTACCTGTATAAGACATAAATAATCGTGTTTAGTCACAATGGGTCGTTAAGACACCTTGGTGTGGGAGTTATTCGGCCATTTAAATAGTTGGGTAACCAGTTATGATTATTACTCTGTAGATTAGGGGTTTCAAAATTACAGAGGATCGACGGCCTACAATTAAACCTTGAAGTTTATTCCGGGTCATACAGTAATCTTCTAGTTAAAACAGCAACAAGAGAGTAAGTAAAGTTATAAATAAAATTAGAATAACATTATTTTTACACACACACACACACACACACACACACACACACACACACACACACACCGTGTTCACAGTGTTCGTTTTAAACAATTGAGAAAAATATTGAGTAAAATATAATTGCAATCAATATTTATTTGTTCACAAGAGTCTATACACACACATGTGTATATATATAAAATTAATATATGTATGTATATATATATAATATATATATATATAATATATATATATATATATATATATTATATATATATATTTTATATTATTTATTAGTGAAAACATTTTGGCCAAACAGCTTCATCTACCAAACAACGAATATATACCTCTTGTTATGTTTTAGCAAACCTCATGAGATGAATTAGAGACATATCAGTAAGCTTACTTCAACTTTGGTGAATATTTACATCATGGATGAGAATAAGTTTTGGCATAAATAGGAACTTCTGAACATTGATGACATTTTTAATCCAAAATCTTTAAATCTTGGAAATCTCTCTTTGGGAAGAAATGTTATAAAACAAACTTGCCTTGTTCTTGCCTCTTCATTAGAAACATGACAACTTAAACATCACATAATTAAAGTTGTAGTCAGGTGGTTGGTCTTGAATTGTAGCTCCAAGAGTATTATTATAAAGCAGTAGACTACTTTTTAAATTTCGTTGAATCTTATATTAAACTCATAAATAGATTCTTGGATTTTAGAAATGCAGCTTGAAAAATCTATATCTTTGAATTCTTTAGGCTAACTAAGGAGAGATTGGAACGTATCAAGTTCTTATTTTTCAATGATTGTTTTAACTCTTTTAGCTTATTGCGAAATCCATTTATGATGCTTACAAACCCATATCAGTGTTTTTTATATACCGGAATTGCTTGCACTCACACAAAAAACTGCAGTTTTCCATTATTCTTAAGAATCAAGTATTACTTTTTCAAAGTTACTTGTTCCTTTTTTCACTATCAGTTTTATTTTATATACTATATATATATATATATATATATATATATATATAGTATATAGGTACAAATCAGTATATATATATATATATATATATATATATATAAAATACTGATTTGTTATTCATTTCTATATCAAAATTTATGACTCAACCCGTTTCCAATGTAATTTTTATTAAACTCTCAAACATAATGTTCGTATCTTATATATTGTAATACAAGTTCAAATACACTCGTTTGAAAGGAACAATAGTATTAAACAATTCAACAAGAAGGTTAAAGCGGCTTCCACAGAACATTTCAGAAGTCAGACTGTCACTGCGTCATGTCATCACAAGCAACACTACAACTCACAATTACTCAACTCGGCCTTGTCGAGTTAAACTGGTGAAGTTGACATATTCTGACCGTTTGGGAGCGTCAAAAATATCACAGTTAAGAGGTATCAGTTGTTTGTTGCTCCAGACTAGTACTAGGTTATCTTAAAAGTAGCCGATCTCGCATATGCGTTCACGGATTTCATTGGAAACATTTCCGATGGAATAGTAATTCAAATTAAAAATATTTGGTATCTTGTAAAATTGTTATAACAATGTAAAACAGCTGATGCCTATAAAAAGCAAAATGTTTTGCTTTTAACCGGATATCGTTAAAACAAGTACCGTTGGAATTGTATTGGAATTGTTCCAATAGTTGCTAAATGTAAAAGTTTTTATAACTGTACTGGTTTTTGTTTTATATTTGACTTTAAACATTTTCAACAGACGCCATTTTCTTTGTATTAAGGTACCTTACCCTATTTCTTTTATCTTTTTAAAAGTATGTGCCAAATTTGGTTTCTTTAACCTAAGCTAAAACTATTTGAGGTTATAATTTTGTTTTAATTGAAAATGGCGACAAGCGGTTATGTGACACATTTTCGAACTACACTTACAGGAGATTTTTGCTTGAAATGACGAATACTATCACCCACAGAAGTTTGTTACATTGTTTGGGCACGTTTTGTGAACTGCTCTAGAAAACTTTTTGGATAAATTGTGTGGAAAAACGTGTTAGTGGTTAATTTTTATATATTATTAAAGCTTTTGATTCTGTCAATCACAAAACCCTAGAGAACAAATTGCACGACTGTGGTATGAAAGGAATTGTACATAAATGGTTTCAAAGTTACTTAACGGGAAGAAAACAGTGTGCGTAAGAAATAATGGTGTCCTTAGTGGATTTGGAATAGTTAAATATGGTGTACCACAAGGTTCTGTATTGGGAGCATTACTATTTTGAATATATATATATATATATATATATATATATATATATATATATATATATATATATATATATATAAGTGATCTTTGTAATGTATATTTTAGGGGAATGGTTACATTGTGTGCTGATTATACAGCACTATATTACAAAGAAAACAAGCGATCTGACATAGAGTGCGCTGTGAATAAGGATTTAGAAGCTTTGAAATGGTGGGTTACTGAAAATAATATGTCCTGGTGAAACAAGTTACATTCATTTTTAACGAGGTTATCCAAATTAAAAAAAAAATTTAAGTTTCTACAATCTCTATGTGATAACATTACATGCAATTTTTATTGCTCTGAAGTATTAGATCAAGCGCGGTAAATTACAGATTTAGAAATAACACTCGACAAACAATTTACACAAAAATAACATGTAGGAAATTTAAGTTCTACAATAGACAAATGTAATAAGACTTATTTACTTTCTAAGATGTGTAATAATGAGTTACAGAAAATTCTATACTTTTCACTTGTAATTAGTAGATTGAAGTATATCATTGTATGTTGGGGTACTTATGATCCATGCTTAAAATATATAATTACAATTCAAAACTCTTTAAAAAAATTATATAGAAACGTAATATTAGAGATTTGTCACGACCTTTATTTATTAAATTAAAAATACTCACATTGAACTATTTATTCGTGTATAAAGTGTTAAATATATTTTATGATATAAGTGGGAATTTTAAACGAGGTGGGGTATACAGATTAAAATTGAGAAATTCTGATACTGTATATGGTCCAAAACCTGAAGAATAATTATTTTACCGAAACTAATTCATTTTTGGCATCTAGACTATTTAACTTTGTGCCTCCCTCTATATGGAAATCGATTAAGAAAAAATATTTCTCTTTAAACTGAGTGTTTCACTTTTTAGTTTACACAGGGTGTTCTGAAAAAAGGTGCCCATAAGTCAGGGCGTGATTCCTCACATCAAAATAAGAAAAAAAAAGGTTCTAATTAACATAGGTTCGAAAATGCTTAGTTACCAATTATACAGGGTGAAAGATTTCGTCTGAATTTCAGTTCCCCTGCTGCACACGAAGCCCTACGGGTATTTGTTGGCTGTTAATTAAGATGTACAATTTAGCGTACTTTATGTAAAATGAACTGAAAAATTGAATAAAAACCGTTTCCAGACCTGTAGCTACAGTAATTTTTTTAAGATATGTGACGAAATACGCGAAAACTTGGTCCCGAAAAAACAAGTTACATTTAGGTTTGAAGCAGATTTACTATGTTAAATGTACAATAAACACAAAATATTTTTTCACGGGTACTTGTAGAAAAATTTAATTTCGAAGAGAAAAGATGTAAAATAAGTCTATAATAGACAAACGCAAACTTTAAAAAATAATCCTCAATTACATACAAAACGCATGAAAAAATAGACAAAATCTGTTAAGCTCTCCACAAATGTAATATTGAAATTAAAACAGCTGTTTTATTAAAAAAAACAAATTAATGAGTTACTATTATTTTTTATCAAGTAAATATTTTTAACAATCATACATTATCATACATAAAAAAGTTATCTGAATTATCATTCAACAAAAAAGTTACACTTGTCCTAAAAAAACTAACCACGTCACAGTAGATGTTCAAAATGTTTCCCCTCATTCAAAATACAAGCATCCAGCCGTCTTCTCATAGACTGCCGAACTCTTTCGAAGATCCCATGTGTCTCACGTATCCTTTGAATCCCGTTAACAATCCCTGTTTCGCAACTCTTCTATGGTATCCACAGGTGAGTCGTAGACAAGCGTCTTTAAAATGTCCCCATAAGAAAAGGTCTAGAGGATTGAGGTCAGGTGACCTTGCAGGCCATGATACTGGGGGCTCCTCGACCAATCCATCTGTTTGGATATGCTTCATTTAAATATTCTCTTACTTTGTAATGTGTAATGAACTGGAGCTCCATCCTGCATGAACCACATGTTGTTGCGGTGTGTATAGTGGCACATCTTCGAGTAACTCATTCAGATTAGTCGTCAAGAAATGTAAATAATTTTCACCATTGAGCATATCAGGTAAAAAACTAATAAAAATTTTATCACCCAGAATAGCAGCCCATATGTTTTATAGAAAACTGATATTGGTGACGGTTCTCTGAAATAGCACGTGGATTTTCAATTGCCCACATGTGAGTATTGTGGGTGTTAAGAATAGCCATTCTTGAAAATTTTGCTTCATCAGTAAAGATAATGTAATTTAAAAAATGTGGATTTCTGCACCTTTGGATAAGCCATTGGCATAGCTGAACACGAGGAAAGTAATCTCGAGGCAAAAGAGCCTGGACCCTTTGATAGTGATAAGAATGCAACTGCTGCTCGTGTGTAAAATCTTCCAGACAATTGAATTACTAACACCGAAATCCAAGGCTAGTTCTCTAGTACTTCTTCCAGGATGATTCTCTATTTTCGTCCAACACGCCCCTCCTCCAATTCAGCTGTACACGTTGTGTACGTGGCCGTCCCCTGATCTACCAACTTTTCCAGATTTAAAGCTTCCCGTCTCGCTTAGCCTTCTATGAATGGAAGAAAACATTTTATGAGTCGGTAACTGTCTATGAGGAAAATGTTCCTGATAGAGTCGTCTAGCCTGAACGACTGTTGCAATGTGCAAGACCGTACATTAAATGCATGTCTGCCATTTCACCATTAGTGTAGATAATATTCATATTACCTGCCAATGATGAATAAGATATTATTAGCTATCAAAAATTAACTTCAACGGCACTCGCACTAACTTGTATTAAAGTACAGATCAACACACGCACTTAATGAGCAATGGAAAAATAGCTGCTTGTAATGTTTTATTTAAATTATTATAAACAATGTTACATTGTTAAAATATATATTTTAAATAGAAATTATTTTGTTTCTCAAATCAAATATTTTAATAAAACAGCTGTTTTAATTTCAATATTACATTTGTAGAGAGCTTAACAGATTTTGTCTATTTTTTCATGCGTTTTGTATGTAATTAAGGATTATTTTTTAAAGTTTAACGTTTGTCTATTATTAGACTTATTTTTACATCTTTCTCTTCGAAATTAAATTTTCTACAAGTACCGTGAAAAAATATTTTGTGTTTATTGTACATTTTAACATAGTAAATCTGCTTCAAACCTAAATGTAACTTGTTTTTCGGGGACCAAGTTTCGCGTATTTCGTCACATATCTTAAAAATTACTGTAGCTACAGGTCTGGAAACGGTTTTTATTCAATTTTTCAGTTTCATTTTACATAAAGTACGCTAAATTGTACATCTTAATTAACAGCCAACAAATACCCGTAGGGCTTCGTTGCAGCAGGGGAACTGAAATTCAGACGAAATCTTTCACCCTGTATAACTTGGTAACTAAGGCATTTTCGGACCTATGTTAATTAGACCTTTATTTTTTTTCTTATTTTGATTGTGAGGAATCACGCCCTGACTTATGGGCACCTTTTTTCAGAACACCCTGTATAATATTGAAATTTACTTAAAGTAATGAGTAAATTATTATTATTATAACTATATTTCTTTCATATACTGCCTTGCTTAATTGTTGTGATTTTAAATAATGTTATTTAATATAAAATGTTTGGGTAATTATATATGTATGTATTAATATTGTTTCGTATCCTGGAAATTTACAGTGCTCTTAAGAATAACAATGCATAATATGTATGCATACGTGTTAGTCTCGGTGTATAAATGTGTGTAACCTATGTATTTTCATTTATTTTTTTACTATAGCACACCTTTGACCATTATATTTTCTATTTTGTAATGTAAATACAATTATAATTTAAGAAGTCCAAGGAAGTAAAATAATACAACCCATATAAAATATTAATTTTAAATTCAAGGGTCTTACCTCACCTTACAAGTCTTGCTTTGGATGCCCCGTATTTTTCTTGAAGGAAGTTAAAATTTACGTTAATATTAAAATGTTATTATTGCTTATATTTTGTTAGAATATAACCAGTTATATTTTTAATATTATTATGATCTTTTTGTCTTAAAGTCAGACTGAGCACAAGAGAAGCTTTGTTATATTGTATATCGTTTTTGTTCTTTGTTCAAATTTAAAAAATTATTTTTTAGAGAATTATTTTTTGCTTGACTGAAAAATAAGAAAAATCAGATATATTACTTTCTTTAGGAATAAATTTAATTTTTTCTTTCTATCCTCATAGACTCTTACTCTCTCCTTCACAATGTGCTTATATTCAACACCATTATTCATTGACAAAAATGATGGTGTTAAAACAACGAGGATTGTTTCGCAGTGACTAAACTATGAGTGTGCAGCATCCCGGTTTAAGTAAAGCCCTCAAGACGGATTCGGCAAAAACGAACATAACGGATTGCTTCTCAATAACGAGTTTTCTAACTTCTTAAGATCAGAACAACTAGAACTCAGTAGGCATAGCAAGCTAATAGAACAAAGAGTCCACATTCAATTACTATTGTTCATTAGAATTCCCAAATCTCTACGAAATGTGTATAAGTTTCATATATATATATATAGTTTGGAATACGGCTTTATATTGAAACCAATATATTTGTTTTCACTTACAAAAATGCAACGAGAAACTTTTTATGTAGAGATTTTTACAAGAAGAGAAAAAATTTAAAATTTTTGTCAAGTCTGTACGTTTTGAGATAAATAATAAGAATACTTTCGAGCTGTATAGGTAAAAAAATTTTAACGCTTGCATGTCTTGAAATTGATAAAATGCTACGGACCAGTCACTATAATGCCTTTTTCAATATTAAAATGTAGATTTTCTTTAATTACCTATGTTTTGGTAATCGTACAGTGTTTAATTGGGGATATGAATATCAATGTATTTTTATGACAACCTTGTCAAGGCAGTTATGTGACTTACTCTATATCTTTGTCCTGACATGGAATACAGACTCGCATGTAGTTGCCTCACCTCTTCCCCAGGTGGATTCTGGCTGATTTATACCTACCAGTAGAACCTATATATAGGTTCTACTGGTTATATAGTTATATATATATATATATATATATATATATATATATATATAAAACTATATAATGAGAAAGTAGAATTTATATATATAGGTTTAGTAAAGTACGGGATTATGGGTGGAGCTCCCGTATTGTTAAAGGCTGATGCTAGCCTAAATATAGATAAACACTGCCAGCCTAGTAATTAGGGCATACTGTTCCCTATACGCTTTTAATGGAAAATGTTGTAACGGAACAAACCTCCTCAAGACTTTTAACAACAAATGTGATGTCACTAAAACACAACCGAACACATAGCGTTTAAAAAAATATATTCTTAATATCTACGAGTAAATGAGTTTATGGAACACTGACTTATGATTAAATCTTATTCAGCGCTGTCATTGTTTACTTGTCATCTGAATTAACAATTGTTACAAATGTTACTTCTTAGTTTAATATCATTTGTAAATATAATTAAATACCCTTCATTTCTTTTACGTTCTACTTAAGTACTTTATAATGAAAACATGTTTGAAGATAACTATAAAAAATATTTTATTTGTCTGTTGCAATAAAACCAATGAATAAACAGAATAAACATTATTGTAATTGAGTCAAAGATTGTTAGTAACACTAAAAGACAGTTAAATATTTCATGTAGGAAAAAACCTATACGAATAATTTATATGTACTTGCATGGAATATTCTCGAATATGACAGTAAATTCAATATTGTTCATTCCCTGTTTATGTTATATTATTCAACTAGGTATGAAACCTACACACATTGTATTATGCCTTGAAATGAAAAAATATTTGTGACTTTTAGTTTTTCTTCACTATTTATTACTGCAGGTAGTAAGTGAAACGAAAAAATAGGTTTGTACACATTACTGCAGAATATACGGTTTGGCACACTCTAGCACGTATGACATTTATACGTATGGAGATAAAATATATATTTGTTACAAAAATAAGAGTATTTAGTAAATCAAGCCTAAAGTATCTTTTTACTTTGGAATGTGTATTACCAATGGACTGTTCTACGCGTATACAAATTTATAAATCATAATTACAATTTAGTAGTTGATAATTAAAAACTGAAATTATCGAAACATTATAGCTTTGCCAGAGTTAATTCTATTTGTGTTTTTAAAATTGATTTTTGTTCATAGTTCAGGAAGAGTTAGTTTTCAATAAATTGTGTATCAAAAACAACCAGATTAGGGGTTTGCGAGATAGGTACGACTCTGGGACGATGTATACTAGACTTAAAGCTCACTAACTGGATATGTCAAAATATCATATTTTATAACAGTCTGTGGTTGAAATGTTAACACAACTGTATTATTAAAAAAATTAAAAAAGCACTAGTAACAGCAACAATATAAACATTTATTCTTACAAATTTATTTATATTAATCATATATAACTTTTTACTTGAATTTAAAATATGTACCTGCAGCTTAATTCTATATATCTAAATTAGAAATGCTATATTGCTCTTGAGTGTTCTTAATAACTTAATCACGTGTTATGGAATATCACAAATATTGTAAGTATACAGTAATTTCAAACTATTAGTACAAAAGCGATATTTGTTTCTTATATTTTTTACAAATTTGTAAGGTTCAAAACTTGGATATAAGATACCAAATACAGTATGTAGATAACCTTACTACAAGTAATACATTAAATACTCTAAAGTAAACTATATTACAATTTTAATAGTTGCTACAGAGCAAAGTACAGTGTTTCTAGATTATTTTACACTGCGCTCTTAAATTACTGTGTGCAAGATATCTGTTTTTATCTAATATGCATTTTTCATAAATTTTTGGTTAATATAATAATTGTTTATAAGTGCAAAAACACTGGTTTATTATCTTGAATAATGGTTTTTTTATAGCGCAGTTATACTTTTAGTAGGGTATAAAGCTAAATAAATATTTTTTTAACAAACGAAATTAAAAGCGCAGGTTGTAATACCAATTGTACAACACAAATAACTCATTAAACGATCACTCCAGAATGTATACAATTTTGTTCTGAGATAATCAGGAGATTCCGGACCTCTGTATACGCAAGTTTAATGTACAAAAATGTTTTTTGTTTTAAGTAAAATACACACTAAAGTGTAGAGCTATTACCAAGCGTTCATAGACGATACCAAACGTTAGCGCAACGTTTTGAAATCAATTTTCGTCTTACAGAGTGAATAGCTTAATAATGAGAAATTTGGTGTTGTGTCAGATTTAACGAGTTCTTAATATACCATGGTATTACAATCAGTCTTGTTAATTGAATTTAAATTACAATAATTACATTTAATATAGCTGGTGTAAAGTCTGAATATTTATTGAGATATTCAGTAGAAATGTGGGAATATTAAGCGTATCGTTAATGAATGAAGTTTGATAATCCTTAAGAAACCATTAATCATTAATATCATAAGACACGCACCTTCTAGTATGTGGTACTAGGTAAACTAAAGCATAATGTATGCTAGTGTAGTTACAAAATAAATATGGAGTAATGAAAAAGTCGCCATACTCTCAATATATTCCAGCTTCTGTCAATTTATTGCTGTAAGTTTTTAAGCAAAGTAAGTCGCTCCATATTGTTAAAGCCAAACACATCCTCTTATCTTGTTTCCTTGAAACAAAAAACTGATGATTTATTTATGAGAAGACGTTTGAGTCAACAATGGATTAAAAAAATACTTTTCAAATAATTACACGTCTGGATTTGCACTCAAACTAGGATTCCAGAAAGACATGAGGCTCAGACTCGTACTCTGGTGGTTAATGTTTCCATTTAAGTGGAACCAGGATTCACATGTGAAGAAAGGCTTGCAGTACCCAACAGTTCTCGCTGGGTATGTTAGTTTCAACTCATAAACATAAATACTATGTAGCCTGTTTTTCTTTCTAGTCCTATCTAGATTTTTTCATGAAAAACTTTGTTAAAGGGACTGATAGTTTGATAAATCTTATATGATGTTGTTGAATCCTGAAAAATTTCTGAGGTCTGTCACCGATGCGGGTGTAGGGAACTCAAGAGTGGCTCTCAGTCTATCTAGATCAGTATGAATTCCTTGGTTATAAACTAAATGGCCTAATTATTTGAGCTCAACTTTGCAAATGTGACATTTTTCAGTAGTTATTTTTAATCCGGCGCTCTTGACCGTTTTAATACGATAGTATAGCTTAAAATAGTCGTCAATCGTATTTTTGACTAAAACAAAGACATCTAGGTAGTCGAAGCACATTTGGTTCAAACTCTGGATCAGTCTCTTGATCCAGTAGTCGCTGAAATGTAATGGCGTCCAAATGGCATTACCTTGAATTGGAATAATCCTATATTGGCACTGTCCCGGGATAAAAGCATCGGTCAATAGCCATTTATAAGAGCCAATGTTGAAATATAGCTGGCATCTCTTAATTTATTATACATTTTATTTATTTTTAGCAGAAGGTAAAGCGTCTTTCTCACTAGCAGCATTTACTTTTCTCATATCAACAAAAAAACGTATTTCCTGGTGGGTCTCTTTATAAGAATTATTGGTGAGCTCGACGGACTCTCTGAAGTTTCAATAACATCATCTCTAAGCATTGAATTTATTTCTTCTTCAATTATTTTCTGCTTCGCTGGATTCTATGATTAATGTCTGTTTTATCGAAATATCGCTTTCTAACTTTATAATATATTCTACTAGATTAGTTAGACCATTTACGTCATTAAATAATACTAATTTCTTATATAGAAATATCTCCAACCGTTTATGTTCATCTGCCCTTAAGTTTGAAATTGAGTTTTACTAATATCTGATTATATATGATTTTGCGTTTCAAGTTTTGAAGACGGTATGTTTATATTAAATAAGTTTAACTTCTTTATCGTATATCTAGCCTCAAAACTACGAAAGTAGTAAGTTGTGGCTTTGTTACCTCGAAGTCAAAGAAATAAAAGTTTTCTACATAGGTTTTAAAAGCCATTGGTCATTTGCAAAGAGATATTTGTATTTTGGGGCCTTATGCAATTATATTTTTAATGATCTCCTAAGTCTTCACCCACTATACTAACTACAGCAGCCGTATCAATCAGAGCCTCAAAAGCTTTCCCAATAATTTTCTCAGATTATATTGTTGAAATTCGTTTAACTGTCTGAAACTACCAAAGTAGTGTTTTAATTATTGGTCATAGAAGTGTTTCCCATTGGAGGTCATGTTGGAATATGATATGATCTCAGCTGACCTCCTTGGTTTGGTATCCTCAAGGCGTTTCCGCAATTACATCGGCAATCCGTTTTTCTAATAACTTCCATTTTGCAGTTATATCAGCGGACCCTCTTAGTTTTGGTAAAGCCACTGAATCTGTGCCCATTCTCGCAATTCCAGCAAATTAAATTTCAACAGTCTCCCTTCGGATATTCCTGATAGGAGAGCTTACTGTAGATCTTGGACCTGTGTGTCTTTACCTCGCCGAGTTTGTACTGTTTCTTATCGTCTAGTAAAGTAGCCGCTTGTGGATACTGAGCAGTTCGATCCAAATTGGGTCTAACTGTCTACCAGAATTGTTGCCTTCCCAGGTTTATATTATATGTCCATGACCTAAGACTGTGAGTGTATAGACGATGTCTCATTCCTAATGGCATTTATTTAAAACACATGTTAAGTATCGATATCAATTTGTTGAATATTTATTAATTTACATAACGTATTGAAGTATCTAAAATAAATGTAACGCAAGTATTTCTTTTTTTTTTCATAAAAAATCATCCTTTCTATCTGTTTGTCCTCAAGAAATCTCAGAAATAAATAGTCCTATGGTCTTGAAAGTTTTTATGAATCTTCATGTCTATTAATGAAAAACGTTCAGTTCGAGTTCACTCCATGGTATTAGGCTAAGCGATGGTGAATATTTTAACTCTGGCCTTATGTGTAACCTAATATAGCAACTAGAGTATAGCACAGTAAGTACATTTTTAAACAAACTTAGTACAATTATGTGAGATTTTAATATTTGACATAATAATACATGTAGCCTAATTACTCCAGCACGTTATGGTAAAGTTGAGGAGAAATCCAACGTTAAAAGTCGGCGACAATGTTTAATTTCAGAGCACTCTTGCATTGTAGTACCCTCACCTGCTAACCGGAACTTTTATTATTTAAAAAAAGATATGAAACCTAAGTAAAGTATTAAAACTAATTAGGTATCATGTGGAAAACGTCCAGAGAAAGATTTCATGTGTAATCTTTACATTTTGCATTAAACTTAATTTCTGCATAGACAAGAATAAGTTCTATGGTAGGGCATATCCAATCATGGGATTTAGATGAGCGTTATTGCAACATATTAGGTTAGTAAAATATATCTTTTCTTAGTCAAATAGATGTAAACGTTTCTTCTCTATAGTAGTCTGTCTGTTTACCTGTTAGAAGGAACCTTTTGAGAATGAAAGACTCTATAGATTTTAAATTCTTTTACGAAGACTGTTACGTGACACGTTTGTGTGGCATACTCCTACCCTGATTAATAAAATGAGCCTTGATAGTATGAGCTGTATGAGAATGTGAACAAAAAGATCTAATCGAAAAGAGTAAAACTTCCTAATGTAAAATTTGGGTTATAACAACCCATAATTTTTTTTTTATTTTAAGAGAGGGAAATCCGGAAATCTTTGGTTAGATAAATTGCGCGCCAAATGTAAACACACCAATAGTTTTCAGCACCACATTACAATCTTTTCGTATCACATCTTTTCTACTTTTTTGGCTTTTTGTATACGCTTAATAACATTTTTAAATGGTGTCAACACTTGAATAGACTTTATAAACCATAGAATGCCTACACGTTTGCTAAATATCGCCGAGAAAGAGTGTAGCAAAACTATAAATCGAGAGAAATGTTTGTAACTAAGACGATTAGGTGCAGAAGGAAAGATGAAGGTTGAGTTTTTGTGGGACTATATAGAAATTTTAATCAGTATTTATTCGTATGTTTATCATTTTATAACTTTAAATAATTTTTCCGGAATAAATATTAAAGATTGTATACTTTCGAAACATCTGTTATATTAAACATATATCTGATATAATCCCTGTCTAAACTGATTTGTTTTGTCTTTTGCTTTATGTAAAAAGTTCTGTTTATTTTGACCTCGTGGTTGCTGCAGAAGCGTATTGGATTCTTGACGTTAATATGAGTGTCTCAAACTTCCTATCACCTCAGGACAACTGATAACGATCCTAAGAGATATATTTGATTTTTTGGGGCGGTGTCACCTAGGAAAAATCAGGTATAAAACTTTAAAAAATAGTAAAAACTCTAAATAATATTTGATTTTTTTGCAGAATTTTATATAAACTTAGAAGATTGGGTATTTAATAACTAATAAATATGATTTCTGGAACAGGGATAGGAATAGGTAAATCGTAAAAAACATGATTTTTAAGAAATAAGTATGTGTAAAACTTTCCTATTTGCTGATCATTAAAAGAGATATTAAAAGTTTAAACAATATTTATAACTTATATGAATTAAGTTATTAACGATGAGTGTTGTATGATTTTAAATAAAAAATATGGAAAATTTCATACACATTTTTATGGCAGGATTTAATTGTTTCTCCTTGGTTAACATCCGTTCCTTTGAGGCACACGTCCGTTCCTCCTAGATTTATGTAAATTCCAATTAGGTGAACTTTGGTTAGCCCGAGGTTATTATATATCTATATAACAAAATTAATAATATTTATTAATTTACTTATCGGCATTGTGTGTTGCATGGCTTTACCTAAAAGTAATAAAAGCTTTCTTTGTTTCTGAATGATATTATAATTTCCCTGAATGATTTACTAAGTTTAAAATATAAAATACTGTTTTTATCTATATTATGCTTTTTTACATTTCATTGCTTAGTTAAACTCATATTCCATATCTTATTATTTAGAATGAAAAGAAATACTTAATTTAAACACTGGTAGAACAGCATTTTATTGTCTCCAGTATTTAAAATGTTTTAAACAATTATTCCAACATAAGAGAAATAGACAATTATATAAAAAATTTAAACCCGTTAAAATATTTCATATAAATTGAAGTTTTTCTTATTATAATGATTAGTTTTTATCAAAAATTATTAAGCCTTGTGTCTTATGAACCTAACCGCAGTGAGAACTTGCTCAGATATACTCGAAGACTTAAAGCCTTTTGACCTCAATTCTATAGTCAGCCTCCTGACTATCATCCCTCGATGATAGAATGAATAAAAAAATGTTTTTGAACTATAAACCTGTTGTTGATTTCAACCATAAATAGAATGTAAGCAGAAAAGCCGATTCCAATTAAACAACAACAGTCAATTCAATTTGAACTGGTAATAAACAGATTTAGTTGTCTCTGGCGATTATCGTCCTGAATATTTCGCTCTAAACTCGATCACCTGGATTGTTAATGCAAAAATTAGCTTGGTATTTATAGTCCATACAAAAATGTGATCAAATGTTATTAGGTTCCGATTAGAGTTTGATTTCAATGTATCTTAAGTTTTATAATCAAGTAAACGCATTCTATTATATTATTGTAAATTGTAATTTGCCCATGGTTATTTTAATTTTAATGGATTACGTACGAGTACAGCTGCAGATACCAGATGATTTTATAGAATCAAATCGTTTGCAAGTGATTGAAAATGTATCTAGTTCTGACACAGAGATTAAATAAAAATTTATACTTTCAGATTACTAAGGTGGTAGATTTTTATTTAATTCCACGTATTTTCATCGTTTAATTATTGTTAGTGGATTATTTAGAAAGGGAGTTGTGAAATACTTTAAATCAAATACAGTATCTGACATAATTTGTTGCTTAAAAAGTACGAAAATATAGAAAAGAAAACAGATTCTTATTTTTTCTTATGTACAAAGAAATATACAAAACAAAATGTATTGTAAACAATATTGTGTAGTATTATTGAAGTGTTTATATAAACTATGATATATTTTAAAAGTCCTAATAGGTATTAATATATAACGTGATTTTTTGTTAAGATTAATAAATAGATACATTTCTAAACGATTCAGCAGTACTAAGTATAATAATCGCTTTTGGCGTAAGACAATAAACCACATGAGCTTCACTCGTCAGGCTTGACACAGAGTTTAGCGCTGTTCTGATTGGGCCAGAGTCAATTATTATTATTGTCGGCCATGTATATGGTGGGTCTTTTCGTAGGTCTAAATGCAGCAAAACACAATCTCAAAAATGTATAACTGGGTTATAAGTAAAAATGGCGTCGTTTCATTAAAAGTAATATCGTTTCTAATGTACACGTTTGCCAATTTGTAATACCATCCATATTAATGTTGTTTGTCGTTCTTAGTTACAATGGATCCGTCTCCACTTCTTGACACAATATCTGAGTTCCTATGATTTTGTTAGTTTATTTAGAACTTTTATAAAACTATCTTTAACGAATCATAAATGTATGTATCTAAACCATTCTGTTTCCATTGATTAGAGTAATTAAACTTTTCCCTTTACAATGAAAGAGATTTTTCTATAAAAGCCAATATTACGAACCGATTTGTAGAGTGTTGGTTTATTATACAATAATATCTCTCCCAATAATTTTATATTTGGTGTAAGGTTTTGTAGGGTTGGTTTAGTTTAAGATTAAGGTTGTGACATATTTTGAGCAAGGGTTGCTGTGAGAGGATTTAATAATAGGTTAGATTGGCAGTACAAATACCCTCAAATGAAACCAACACATTTATTTGTGACAACATTTCATTAAATTGATTAATTGATTGCGTCAATCGACATATTAAGCACAAAACTTAATGTCTTAATACTTTGAAGACATATTTAATATTAAATTATTCATTACAGTTTATTTTGAATTTAATTCATTATAACATTTACTAGTAATTTTGTAGTGTTGCAATAATAATGAGTTCATGGACTAACATGAGAAAACTTTCTTTAAAATAGCTAAACATTTACATGAATTTATATTTTCGAAATTGTGAACATTTAAATAGATATGGAATTGAAAATGATTAATGAACCCTAAAATATACTAAGTTCTTAAAATTACTTACATTTTATTTCACATCACACTTATTACGCCTAGAGATATTTTTCCGCACACGAACACAAACACTCCCGAACTTCACTTTTCGAATTCCCGGCCTCCACTTCCACCTCTCCTCCTTGTTCTTCAGTTTTGATGTTCTTCTCCCGCCAGCTCATTGACCACGCCTCTGCCAAATCTCTCCATCATAATTGGTGAGTAACAATTTTCCATATCAGCATGGCTGTCCCTTACATTGTCGCACGGTTTTTACAAATAAGCATTTCCTGTTTGTTCACCATCGGCGTCTGGGCGGATGTGCGTATCTACTTACATCCGGAGGATGTTTGTCTCGAATTGCAATACGAGACTTCCTTTCCAGCAACTATCTGTACATCTATTCTATGAATTTTATTTTACTAATAATACATATGTCTTACATTGGCCAAACTAAATCCTAGATATGGAAATATACCAGAATTTCGATATTAGCTCCAACCAAAAAACGTTTCCATTTTAGGATCACTTTACTTTCTTCTATACTTCTCTGCTGGAGATTACTTGATAACACTGAGTGTTCTTTCACGGAATCCAATAAGGAAATTAATGTTCTCTATAAAAATAACCCTATCAATGTTAAACATGATTTCAATATTCAATATTCTTAACGTCACCACTTTACCATAGGATGCGTTTGCTGTGGAGAGTAAAGTTGCGCGGGAGCTTTCGCAGTTGTAGATGCATTTTGAATTCCGACCGAATAATGTCACTGAATCTCTCTCTCTCTCTCTCTCTCTCTCTCTCTCTCTCTCTCTCTCTCTCTCTCTCTCTCTCTCACACACACACACACACACACATGTCTCTTCTCCTCCTTCACTGTTCCTATCCAAACATCTGTGCACTCGATAAATAAACCACAGTCTCTCGCAGCGTCTATTCATAGGTCCAATATATGCGCTTCAAATTTTTGTATACACCAGAAACGTTCTATTTACCTAGTCCCTCGTTTATCTTGGTTCACAAAGCATTTAAAACATAGTGTTCATGTACGTATCCAAGTTAAGAGCCGGCTGGAGTAGAATGACCTTGAGAGATTTCCTCTACAAGAACAATGCAAAACCTCGTGATCTCTTACAATCTTGTTTTGTGTCGTTTAATTATTGGAGGCAACATATTTTTGGTTGAAAATTTCTTTATTTAGGCAAGTGTAACCAAAGTATAATCAAGATGGACGTTAGTACATTTGGTAATAGCAATAGCAATAGTTCAACTAAAGGTGTTTGTTTTTACAACTACACATTAACTACAATGAAAATAGTAGGTAGTATTTAATCTAGATAAACACTTATATATATATATCATTTATATATATATATATATATATATATATATATGTATATATATATATATTATTATGTATATATATATATATAAAATACATATATACACACACATATACACATACATATTTCAATCTTTGATATGATTAACTTCAATGGAATTTCTATAGAATTCTCTGAAAACCACGAAAAAACGATTACTCATACTGCATACTCATACACATACTCATAACACTGCTGATATTTTATTTTTATTTACGTGCCAAAAATATTACTTTAGTAATGTAGGCTTACACGTAACCAGTATTAAATACAAGCGACAAAATTTTTGTTAGTTCTTAAGCGGTAAAAGGTTAATATTAGTCTCAATAGTATTTAATAACATGTATTACCAGTGAAAATATTTTTTGTGTAATGTAAGGAATGCACTTGATACATAGACACGATAGGTTAATGGCTGTATGTGTTTTAAATTTGATAAGTTGATAAGTGATAAGAAAACTACATTTGTAAGTTGCGTAGTAATATTAACTACGCATACTTGATCCAAACAAGGACTGGAAAAATTAATAATAGGTGAGATAATAATTAAATGTAACAAAATGTTGGACATATTAAATAAATTTAATAATTATAATTTAAAATAAATTACAATAATAAGATAAGAAAGTGTATATCCATTTAATCAAAACAATGACACACAATATAATATAATAAACAGAAATTATAATATTACAATGTGTGTTAATAATACTATGTTAGTAAGGTGGTAGAGCGAATTATGTAATTAACGATACTAAGTTAATTACAACAACAAGAAATTAATTAGAAATTTTTGATCACATTACCAACTTCAACGGCAACCTAAAAAACTCTTTGATAATCCAAGATTTTTTTAGCCCTTGGTTATTAATAATTACTCACAAAAAAGGTATGATGTGAGCAAAATTTGCAAGACGTAGGATGCGAGATAAATACAGAGTGTAGAGAAGGGGGATATTAGGTTATAATTTGCAAAGTCAGTCATGTTATTTTTATTGAATTTTATTTGTAATTTTTTATTTTACTGTTTCAACGTTTTCTACAGTTGTGTTCTATCTTTTGTAATGTTTTTTTGTAAATATCAAATTTATTCTATTCTGCTAGTATTTAAAGTTATTAGCTCTAAGTTTACGTCTAATTTACTTGTACAGTATAACAACTACATAATGAAAATAGTCCTAGATAAAGGATAATTATAATTGTTTAATGGAACACCATATTATTGGTTACAGAAATGTAAATCAGATCTCTACATTTACTTGGAAAATAAACAATAAAACAATCTTTTTTTAATTCGTCATTTTATGTCATGCTGAATAAAAATTGGTATAGCTTCAGCAATTATTCAATGTATAGAACTGAATATGGAAACAAAGATGATTTGTCAATACTGTAATTAA
This sequence comes from Homalodisca vitripennis, assembly GCF_021130785.1. Taxonomy (NCBI): domain Eukaryota; kingdom Metazoa; phylum Arthropoda; class Insecta; order Hemiptera; family Cicadellidae; genus Homalodisca; species Homalodisca vitripennis. Next base: position 97,185,328 of record NC_060215.1, read on the forward strand.
TCGATTTCCTGTCGTTGTCCCTCAGGATTAAGCTTATTTAGATTCTGCTCCGAACTTGATTAGGCTTTATCATTACTAGATTAAAAAACTTATATACAATTGACGATGATTGTTAATTATGTATTAAAAGTATGCATTGAATTTCTGTGATTACAACGTTTTATACGATTTAGTTAAATACATATATATTCGGTAATATATTTAAAAGAATAAATTAAGAACGATTTTGTCGTATTTTATGTTTATAAACACATACAAATTTACATCATGTTGAAAACAACACATTATTGACACATCGCACTCATTTAAAAATGGTTATTATTATTAAAAGAGCTTAATAATCAAGTTCCCAGCATGCCATTTCAAAGAGACTTTATTTGAATTATGTTTTAACTTCTAAGTAAACATTATTGATTGCTACATTTTTAGATAAAAGTAGAAAACGAATAAATCCTCTGTTTGAATATACTGTAAGCTGTACTTTTCACTGAATCAAATCGTGGAGAGAAGAGCACTTTAAAATCTCTTAGATAACGAACTTTACAACTTTAAAATTAATGTTATATTATATAAAGTGTTTGTACTACTAAACATTATCCTCAGTTTAAGGAATTATGAGCGTTTTCTTCACCTTACCTGTAATTTAATGTTTCGTAGGTTATTTTACAAGTATTATATTCTAGTAAACGACTTAATTGAAAATGAATTCAGTGCTTTAATTATTTAACAAATTAACCTTTAAACAAAAGTTCATAATTCTAAAATAATCAAAAGGCATTTTCCTTTGGATATAATTAAAAATCCTTTACAATTATTAATACTATCTAAGTTTCATAAAATGTTTAGGAAACTAAAATTCTTTCTAAAACTCTATATTTATTTTTATAACAGTTATTAAAATATAAAATAAACATAGCACGTAGAAAATCGTTTGCACGAAACTAGCAACGGCTTTTTATACGAGTGGGCTATGATCAATAGAACTTAGAAAAAAAAACCTCAAACCATTTAAGTTATACTACCTTACTTTAAATTTGGTATAGAACATGTTGTATCTTGATATAAAAATGTAGTCATTACTGTAATTATCATAAATAACAGGGAAATAACACTGTTTTCACGATAAGAGCTGTAAAGACAAGTAATATTTTAGGCATCTTTGAGCAGCGACATCTGGTCTCATATTATAAATCCACAATCCACAATTTTCAAGGTCATTGTCAGATACCAAAATGGAAAGTAACAAGAGATCTCTTTCCAAAATTGTATCAAATTGACAACTTGAGTATAAAAACAGGCCAAAAAATCCCTTATAAACCTTGAAAAAAGTGCTAAAGAAAACTCCGTAATGGCAAAGTCCAACTACAAAACATCGAAATATTTATCAGGAAGACAAATATCTAGTCAAAAGTAAGTATAGTGTTGGAATCTAAACTTTAATAGGAGTCTTACATCTCGTAAATTTGTTGTGTTTTACTGAATATTACATATAACTGAATAATAAAATTGGATATTTCTTTGAACTACATATCTAAAAAGAAACAGGTAAACATTTGAGGAACGCCAGACTAACAGTCAGTATCAACAGTATCATATGAATAGGGTTTGGTAATATTAAAAATAATATATTCAGAGCACTATGGCTACAGAAATATCCATAAAATAAGAAAATTTCATCTGAAGGGACATTAATATTGTGTGATAGAACGATTTTATGACAGTATTTAAGTGATTGGGTGTCATTGACAGACTTCAGGCCATTTTAAAAAACGTCTTGTGAGATTCATCGGTTGCCGAGAGAGCTTCGGCCTCTTGGATGCGTCCATTGATGATATTCATGAACGGCTGACAATTCAGCCGCTGGTGGCCCGTATTAGGGTGGCTACACTACATAGAGATGCTGCGTACTGCCCACCTCTTCTAGAGCTGACCACTTTCAGGGTGCCCTCACAACCATGTCGAGGCGTCTCTTTGAGCTAGGTCACTTGTCTTGGAACTATCTGTAGTTGAGTCATATACCTAGACTTCTTCGCTTCGGCAATGAGCTATGTACCAGACTCGACCTATTGTGCGACAGCATGAGAACTATTAGTCATATTGCTCTTAGCCTTGATCTTCATTAATTACCACTCCATCATTATTGCTGCTTTAAAAGTTTTTAGACTGTTACAGTTGTTATTATTATTGTCGTTGTTGTTGTAATTGTTGGTTTGGTATGTTTGTTTTCTCTTATATAACTTCTGTTACGGCATTTGTTGTTGTAGATAGAGCATTGTTGACTCAAAATTTAAATGTTCATGTTATTCTGCTGTTCATATTTTTCACAAGTTATGTTAATGTTAATTTATTTGGTATGCCCATCTTGTAAATGTTTTTCTTGTCAAATTCGTTCTACTCTGGTAATAAATAAAATATCATTACAGTTAGCCAGAGTCCATATAATATTTTAGAGCTAGCAAATGGTATGCTATGAGACAGCAAAAACGGCAGGTTACAGTAATCTAGAATTTATTAAATGAACTTTGGTAGTTGGAACTGTGAAGAATTTCTGGAATTATATACGACATGTATTTATTGTGTATTTACTGTGTAATTGGGCGTCTTTTCTGCTTCCATGATCTATTTATATTTAGCGAGAGTTTACCTTATATTTCTCTGATCCCTTATTGTATGTCACGTTCGTTGTTCAAGTTAAAGAGGGCAGGCTTAAGTTTACCAAATTGAATGCTCCTCTTATTCCTTAGAGAGATACAATAATATAAGGAAACAAATACATATAAAGATATATTTAGTAAGTAATATATTTAAGTAAATTATTTAAATGGTCTTCGGAGTTGCGTACTGCATGAACTATAAACATACGAACTCTCTATCAGCGTTCGTAGCGCTATCAGTTGCGTAAGTGATTAACAGCAAAAGGGTCCTTAGATTGAATCCACCTGGCTGCAGATATATTGTTATCACTTAGTTTGTTAATTAAATATTTTTAACAGGACTCAATAACTTTTGATTTTTTAATACTTTTAATCAAAACTTTGTATTTTATCACAATTGTGGCTGTGTTTTTTATTTATCTGTGTTATTGTGCGTTTTAATAACTATTTATTGCTGTTATTGTATTTACTAACTGTGTATTGTTTTTTTTTTTTTACTTATTAACTTGTTATTGCCGCTTTTATTTATTAACTATTTATTTCTATGTCTATTTATTAAATATTTATTACTTTTATTATTTATTAACCAACCGAGTTAAGAATTTTACTATTGAACAAACGAAAAATGGCAAACCACATATTTTGCACAATAACAATAAATTTAGAGAAAGCTATCACTAAAAAAACGGAGATATTACCTGGAGATGTCTGTGACGAAATTGTAAAGCAACGGTAAAAACAAATTTGGAAAAAACCCAAATATTGTCCACAAATGATAATAATGAGGACTCTGGTGCTGACACCTCAACAGAAGCGGACCGACACGTCCGCCCGGACACCCGACCCTCCGACCTCCGTTACCTCGGACATTCTAGGGTCGTCTCCGGAGGATAACACTCCTAAATCTGAAGTATTAACTAACACAGAAACCTCACTGACAGCATTCTAAGGAACGAAAACTTAGCCCTGAAAAATGAGATATCGCAGCTAAAAAACAAAAATGAAATTCATTCTCGACCATGCAATACAAAAAGATATGCGGCTATCCCAGTACACGAGTGAAGTCTTTCCTCTGCACCCGACTCCTCCACCTCGAACAAAGACATCGGAACCTGCTACAACCACCGTTGAACACCAAACCACCCAAACTGAGATCGTGACACGTGTAGCTGATGACAAGACGCCGGCTAAGGAAACTATTAAAATGCTGGAGGAAGAGGTAACGAGGTTGAAGCGACCTTGTGAAAGATGCATCATCCTCAGGGAAGAAGCACCCAATATGATATCGGCAATCAAGGCTCTTGAAGAACAGCTAAAACTGTACAAAAACCCCACCATATTGACCAAACCAAGCCCCACCCCGTCGCATATCCATACACCTCCCATAGCAAACGCTCCAGAGACACTAACTAATGAGGACACTGTTCTCAGGGAGAATAAATCTGTGTCCTCTCAGAAAAAAAATAATAAAAAATAAAAAATGAAGAAAGAAAAAAACATTCATATAGTAAATATGTGACAGCCGAAAAACAAAGCCCAATGCATATTCCATTCCAAGGCGTTACCATATTGGGTGATAGTCACACTCGACATATCGCCGGTCTTGTCGGAAACCTCCAGGGAACCAAGTGAGTGGTGTCTGTAAACAAGGAGCCGGCCTGCTGCACATCGTCTCACCATCGAACAGCCCACCATTTACGAACCACTGCTATGTCCTCATAGCGGGCACCAATGATGTTGCAGTGGGGAAGGAGGAGGTAATTTACAAATATATGGAGGGAATTCTTCAACAGCTTAGCTCATCCTCCAAAGTGCAAGTAGCTACCCTTCCCCATCGCCAATCGCTCCTAACAACGCAACAAACAGGACGATCAGGATAGTGAATGACTACACAATCCTAATGGGCGATTTTAACATAAATGTGACTGACATTAATCATCCTTCTACCAAACTATTTGTCGACTTGTTAAAATCATTCGACCTTAAGTTGTTGGTTAAACCGCCAACGCGTGTGACACAGTCGACAATCGACAGTATCATATCTAATCTCACAAGTGTCGCAGTGTCCGTGGTCAATACAGCAGCTATCTCGGACCACTACGGCCAAGAGGCTATTATTAGTGGAGTAAAAGTTGAGAGGGAGCCCATAATCAGTAAAAACAATAAGAGACTTAAGCCCAGGAAACATCCCCTTTCCAATGAAAATTGGAAATTCCAAGAGTCAAGTCTTTCAGTAGAACAGCATTTTAAAATGTTTAGTGATACACTAAACTTTCATGTCAACATGTACTGTCCTATCAAAACCATACAAGTTTGGCCCAAAATGGTAAACAACAAATAGATCACTAAAGGAATTTTAATTTCTAGAGAAAAACTAAAATATTACAACGAAAACATCTTACAATGAAGAATTCAAACAGTATTTTCGAAATTACAAACTAATTTACAGAAAAGTGATACAGGTGGCAATGGCATATGATGTTTCTAAATCAATTATATTTTCAAAAAATATTTCTAAAACTGCTTGGAACATCATCAACAATAAAAACAAGACATGCAACAATCAAATCAAATTAAAAAAACGGTGACAGACTTGTTGAGGACGCGGTTGAGGTTGCGAATAGGTTTAATAGAGTCTTCGGATCTGTTGCTTGTTAGCAAGGCCCTTGCCCATCACCGCCACAAGGAATCACAAGACGGAGTCAGTGTCCAGTAGCCTCACTGGCACTGGCACCTGTCGTTGAGGAAGAGCTTGAAAACATAATTCAGCAGCTCCCATCCAAAAAATCAAATGATTTAAATTTAATGTCGATGTGGCTAGTCAAAACTTGTTCAAAGCATATTGTGAAACCATTAACCAAATTAGTACATTTCTCTGTTGAACGAGGAGTTTTCCCCTCACTCCTAAAAAGCGCGAAAGTAAGCCCGATTTTTAAGAAAGATGATCCCCACTCCCCACACAAATACCGGCCTGTCTCAATTTTGCTAGTTTTGAGCAAAATATTCGAAACACTTTTCTTGGTAAGAATGCTTCAATTTTTGAATAAGCACAACCAGCTATCTGAAGACCAGCTTGGCTTCAGGAAGGGTAAGTTGGCAATAGACCCAGTTGTACGTCTAGTCGATATGGTTGTAGAGGGGCTAGAACGTCGGGATCCTACATTGAGTGTGTTCCTAGACTTATCGAAAGCATTCGACTGCGTTGACCATGTTACAATGCTTGACAAACTTGAATGTCATGGCATCCGAGGCGTCCCTCTCCAATGGCTCAGGTCATTTTTAAGCCACAGAACTCAAATTGTCCAGATCTCAAACAAATTATCCGAACCAATTCACCTGAGCTATGGTGTCCCACAGGGCTCAATTCTCAATCCAATTCTCTTCCTGATCTATGTCAATGATGTAGATTCATAACATCTGCACGGAAAACTTGTTCAGTATGCTGATGACACGACTCTCTGTTTCACTAGCAAATAATAATTGATTCTGGAACAGCAGAGTTTTGTTGAGATCAACAACTGCGTCCAAAATTCCAACAGCCTCAAGACAAATCTTAAGACAGATTCTGCAAAATGTAATTTTCTCAATTTTGCTTTGGGATCAGTAGACAGGCATGACGAGCCAGCTGTTATGTTGGCTGACAATTGTGTCAGAAGAAGTCTACAAGTCTGACAAGTGTGCTGGAAGAAGTCTACTGCTCGAAATTCCTGGGAATATACCTAGATCGAGGGTTTGATTTGGAATAATCCCATCGATCACGTTTGCTCCAAATGGACCTCAGGCATTTATATTTTGAGGTCTCTAGCCAAATACTGTCCTATTCAGGTTGTGATGATGGCGTAATATGGCTTGATTTATCCCCATCTCACTTACGGGTTGGTGTTGTGGGGATCTTGTGCAAATAATCAATTTATGAGAGCGTTCAAGCTGCAAAAACAAGCGATCCGCATTATCGCTCTGTTGAAATTTCGAGAGTCGTGCAAGGAAGCCTTCAAAAATTTACAACTGTTGACGCTGCCCAGTCTCTACATCTTGGAAACAACTCTGTTTTGAATTTCTAAATGTACCATGATTAATGGTCGAGATATACATGCGTATGAAACTAGAGGCTAGATAACTACCGAACTGGTAGACACAGAACGGTGGTTAGTAACGCTTGCCTTCATAGGTAGGTGTTCATTTCGTCAAAAGATTACCAAATTCAATAATAAAAGCTCCAACACCCAAGGTGTAGGACGAGTTTTTAGCATATGATTGGGAGATCACCAATTAAAAAGACTGACTGGATCCGTCGCTGGAAGTGGCCAATGAATGGATGTATGTAAATTTGTAAATTGTATGTTTGAATGAGAACTATTGTGGGGTGTATGACAAAATCCTAGCAAGTAAAAAGTTGACTTTTGCCATGCGTTGTAGATTGTTCCGGCAATAAAAACTTGATTTGATTGAAGTAGTAATATAGATACAAAATCAAAGGATTTATGCCGCGCTGTATTTGGAAAAATATCTACATTTTAGACGTACTTATTACCAACAAAAACAACAAAAAAAACAACAAATAAACATAAATATACTATAACAGTAGTTCTGATAGTTCAAGAAAGTTAAATGAACTCCAATTTTACAATAACTGCTTAAAGTATACTAAATATTATTAAAATAATATACTCTTACCACTAATTATTACTATAAAATTGTGATACTTTCAATCGATATTTGTAATAAATCTGGGACTTCTAAATAAGTATTCTATAAATTAGTTAAGATTGAATAAAAACTTACTGACAGGAAATTTGATATTTTATATTACATTAAAAATACGATTGCATTGATAATCTGCTTTGAAGATTGCCAAAGTCATTCCATTTTAAAAGAAGATAATCCTTACATCCCAAGCAATTTATAGCCCATTCTTCATTTTCCCTGTTTATTAAATGTTTTTCTCCAACAATTTATACAATTTTTTGATCGCCACGATATTCTCTGACACGAAACAATTCGTGTTTAGTAAAAACAGTTCAACAATCGATGGCGTAATGAAGCTCGTTGTTACTATTGTTGAGGGGCTGGAAAGGCTAGAAAATGAGATAAGTATATCCCTCGACCTCAACAAAGCTTTAGATTGCATGCTTTATGGCCGACTCTCCTATTGTTTAAAGACAGAGAGCAGTGTGTGTAGATTGCGGGTGCTCTATTATACAGGATAAATATGCCTTATGGTGTCCCTCAAAGATAAATATTATGGTCAGTCATTTTCCTAATTTAAGTCAGCAGGTTGACCTTATCAATACAGGATGTAAAAAATGATGTAATATGCTGAAAATATTACTGATGCGTCATATCAAAACACGATCTCAAAGTTAAGTTATTCGTTTAGTTGAACACATGCATTAAGATTTTCTAGAAAACTATTTGAAAACGAGCAATTTACAATTATATAACATCAATTTTCGTCTTTTCCTGCAACAAAAACAAGCATTTCTACCTACGGTTAAGCTGAACGAAGTTCTTTTGGAAGAAACTGAATAAACTTATTTCATTAATTGAGAGCTTAAATAGACCACCCCATTGAAAGCGTTTGTGTTAAAAGTTGCAAAGTTTTGCTGTACTAATATATTTAAAATGGCTTATTGTGATCTGATGTACCCAAATTATGGCTGCTGCTACAATTGTGGGGAAACCGCTCCAAATCAAACCTGAAAGAGTTTCTAAATCTAAAACATCTTTCAGAATTCTTTGAAAAATGAATCCCAGAGAGTCGTGCAAATTAGCCATTAGAGGGCTTGGATTACTGGCGTTATCCTGTCTCTACATTCTTGAGGTCGTCCTGTTCTGTTAAAAAAATGTGAGTTGATAGAGGTTGATACAGGAGAGAGTTGTTATTAGTGCAGAAAAAGAGGGCAGGGTCAAATTTCTAAACGAAAATCACAGAATTACTGTATTGAAACACTTCCAGTTGGTATCAGACTAACCAATCGTTTCCCTCATCCAAACAACAACTGAAGGGGAGTCGGATGGGCCTATCCCCGCAATGTTAATTTGATGAATTTTAGGTACCATTATCTTAAAAACTATAAATGGTAGCCAGTTAATTTTTTTTATTCTGCTCCTTGTACTTTTCTTAACATTTTGAATACAGGGTTATAACAAATCTGTTCAAATAAACGTGTGACATTTTTTTCTTTTTATGCAAAACATATCATACAAAATTTCAATTTCCTCTGATGTATAAAATGAAGTACTGAACATAAGGCAATAATATGTATTCAAAATGTAGATTATTACTTAGGGAACAAATTAAAAAAAGAATCAACAGGCTACCTATAATAGTTCTTGAGAAAAGTGTACCTATCGAACAAAAAACATAGTTTTACAGAAAACGCATTTGAAGTTCATTGTAACCAACTCTATAAAAATAAAAAAAAAAAAACTACAGTTAATAGTGTCCAGTGGCATATGCTGGGTTATCTGGATCCTCTTCTTCCTCAAGCAACTCTTCCAGTCTTAATTTGGTTAATTTTATCCTCTGCCGGCACTTCTTTTCTAATTCCTCGATGGCATTTTCTGCTTGTCGGATTCGGATCTCATCTTTCTGTTTCATTTGTCTGACCAAATTTTTGCCAGGCTTGTAGCCTAATTGTTAAAGCTAAACATCTCACAATATTACCTTGATTGAAGCAAGCAACAGCCTCATATACACCTAGTTCAAGGGTTGACCTTAGCATAAATGTATTTTTAGGAAGTCAATACCAAATTATGTTGTTGACGGATTCATTGGGGTTTTGTGTTCATTCCGTGTAAACATTTCCTTAGAAGGTCTGGTGAAGCCAAGTCCCTAAATATTGGTTTTATTTTGTCCATTACCACTTTAGGCAGGTGGAAATGATCTTTATGATCATAGGCCTCCTTATTGGCCATCGCTCTCTGGTACTTGCACGTCAAAATCTCTTTGCAATTCTTTAGAAAAACAGCTATAAAAAAAGAACTAACCATCAGAAAATTTTAAGTGAAGTATTTTCTGAAAAAGAATGAAACAGGGAATACAAAATCGCAAAAAAACAATTTTCGGTAAAAAAAATGTTTTGCCCATCCGAGTCCCCTGAAGCAACCTAATATTTACCTAACCTAAAGTTAAAAGCTCATGTGACACACCTCCTGGTGGTAAAGGCTGTTAATGAGTTCATGGTGGACCGCTGCGATGAACATTCTTGAAATTTTAGTAAACATTAAGCGTCAATGAACCCTTCCGGTTCTGATATAGAATATGAATTGTACGTTTTTTAAATGACATAACTGTCAAACATCTCTGCTCAATAAAGATTATTATTAAAATGGTGACTTATTTAGAAAGTTTTATTAAAAAAATGTCTATATAGTGTTGGAAATGAAGAAACGCATGTCATGGATTAAACCAATTAAGAAACAGCAAAACAATAAATATATTTAGCAAGTAAAATCGAAATAATTTTAGCATTGAAGGGTTTGTAAAGTGTAAGAGTCTTCAATTCGAGTAATATACTGTAGAGTCATAAAGGGATCACAGGACCGGTAATTGCGTTGACTGATAATCGAATACACTGAGACCGTAGGCGCGTAGAGGTAATCGTTTTCCTTGCTTCCTCCCTTGTTAGTAAGGTCACAAACCACTTAGTAATACATGTATTCAAATGTATTGCGCCGTATAAGGGACCTCTAAACTTGTATTATTAATTAACTTGGGTCAGTTAAGCATTAGAGCACTTAATAATCCTGTAGTAAATTAATAGATAGTATAAAGAGTTAAAAATTAGTAAATAAGCTTAGTTCTTAGTACTAAATAATCTTATTAACAGTGTCAAGTATGACTGAGTAGTATTTTAGTGTTTAACATAAAATATGAAGTAAACATGATACCTATACTTAGTTATTATAAAAGGAGGATTAGCTTTTTATTCACTTAAGTGTCTAAAACACTATTTGGATTACAACAATGAACTAACTATTACACAAAAAGTATTATTAGGGACCTAACAGGTGTATTATAAAAAAGAACCGCCTTATGTCTGTTTATTTATCAGAAGACCTCTTGACAGCTTTAGATACCTCTGTCTTAGAGGTTTCAAACTTGGTACAAGGATATTGATTTTGGGATCAAAGGGTAGCAAAGTTGCCGGTATACGGAACAAATTCACAGCCAGTTCAATAAAGACCTTTGATACCATCTGCTAAGTTTTCGATATTCCGTTTTGAATGTTTATTACTTAACATATACATATTAAAGATATTTCTTAGTAACAACTAAGGAGTATGGAAATAGGAAATGATGTGTATTAGTATTATGAATACTTGTAAGTAAAAAGTCATATGTATATATACAGTATATATATATATATATATATACATATATATATATGTATAAATATATATATATTTTATATACATATATATGTGTGTATATATATATATATATTTTATATACATATATATGTGTGTGTATATATATATATATATATATACATAAATATATTCTTTTTAAGGCTAGACTTTGCAGAAATTAGTTGTTTAGTGTTAGGAAAGTTGTTTTTGTAAAAAAAAAAATTTAAAATTTTATTTGAATTGTGCTGGAACCAGTAAAATGTGGAAAATTTGTGAAATCGGCTGTTACATAATTTTCGAAATGGTAGATGCAAAAAGGCTTTACCGAATGATTCGCTGTCATATTATCTCATAGCCAGAAAGCAACGCATGTATATTGCGAATGCTTTATTAGGTACATTGAAAATGATCCACAGTGTCCCTTTAGAATCATTATTCAGGCCAGTATTTTTCCCCATTTGTCAACAGGTTGAATTCTTCAATCCAGAATAAAATATGATTCAATTAGGTGACGGAACGAATCTCTATATTAAATGAAAAAACTAAACGCGATGTTAAAGTGAAGTCTTTCATTGAGATGAATTCATACATTAAGAATATTATAAAAATACATTTAAACATGGAGTTCAAAAAATGTTTTGGAAGTTTTTGCCTTAGGCAACTGGAGAAAGAGTATCTACCTGCAGTAATGGTGGACGATGTTTTCTTGGAAGAATCCAAAATGTCCCTTGGTCTATACCTTGATCGAGGGTTGACATGGGATTACCATATCTATAGCATCTGTTCAAAGGTTGCTTCCGGCATTTATATCCTGCGCAAACTTGCAAAACTTAGTTTATCCCTATTTCTCTCACAGTTTGAAATTAAAGGGCAGAAAAATATTAGAAGTCTTCAAAAAATTGAACTCCAGAGAGTCTTGCATAGATGTCTTCTGCGTGCTTGAAGTGGTTAAAACTACCTTGTCTCTATATTATCGATGTCACCCTGTAGTGTCATTTCAATTGCGAATTGGTTCCAGGCACGGACATCCTCCAATACGAGACGAGAGGCAGGGCAAATTAAAACATAACTAACACCAATCGACAGCATTTCAACAATAAAAAAAGCTCCCTGAGACTGTTAGAGGTTTAAATAATCCCAAACAATTCAAGTCTATGTTAAAACACATCATCGTGTCAAAAGATTTTTATTCAGTTGAAGAGTACATGACGGGCCGGGCCGCTAGGAAGAAAATACTTAACAAATGTAATTGATAGTCAATGGAAAACTTTAGTTCTGGCAATTTATGTGATAAAGAATACTAATATTATTATCTTGAAGATATACTAACTATGACCCTCTGACTGATAGAGGAAGGTCCTATTTACCTTACAACAAAGGGCATAATTTGGAACACAAACATAAACCATGTAATTTATCATACGTTCATCAATCTAAGTTGTTGTGATAGTGTCGACAACACAAATATTTTCCTATTGTATTAGATAGATAAATTCACGAAAGATGATCTTTCTCTATTTTTACCGAATTTAAAATTAGGAAGTTATACTATATGTTTCTAAATAAATTTTTTATATATGTCCATCGGTTTTTTCAAAACTACTTAACCGATTTTGATGCACATTTTTAAGGAAAAGTACTACTTTAGAGTGTTCCTATTTTTTTGGATTCGATAACTATCTGACCGCAAAATCACTTGGGAATCGTACATATAAAACTATGAATGGAAGTCAAGAAATTTAAAATTCTTCTCCTAAGAGATGTAGTTATCTTCTTATTACGTAACTTACCTTACAGAGGCTAGGTCACGTGTCGTTGTTCAGAGTAATATTCCCCATGCCATCCATGTTGCAAGTAATGTGGAATCATTCTAGAGCTATGAAAGAGGGTTGAGTGCAATGATATGATGATTTTTAAATCACAATTTATTATGTCATTTTTACTCCATGGAACTTCCCAAGTTACATCTGGGTCAAAATTACGTTCGTCTGGGAATTCTTTGAAACATGACATAGAACGAAGAGGTGGAATAAATCGGTGACATGTATCTATTATCTTCCAACAGCCATGACTGACCCCACATATGCTAGAGGATATCTCCTTGTTCATACTGATGGAATATTTTCGAGACAAGTAAAATAGAAATAAATTTAAATATTTTCAACTAAACTATTATTACCCCACAGACTCTCAGGAGAACGTTATTTTATATGACGATTCCTTTAAGAGGCTTTTGAAGAGACCAGGAGCAACGGCATTTAATATGTATATATTAATAAATATTTATATATTTAATTAATAAATTTGTCATTTTATGTCTTGTGTTGTGTGGGTTTGAATCAAATTGTGATCCAGTTAAGAGTAAGAAGAGATAATACAGTAAATAAATTGTGCTCATTAAACTTAAATGTGCAGTCTTCATCCTTGCTGGGTGGAATTTTCTTCATTCATATCTGCATTCCAGATATTGCCTCCTTTGAAAAGGTTCCTAATTTAGTTGTGAACAGATTATTATGCTGAGTAGGAATTAAATTTTGTGGTCTTACATTAAATAGAGTAATGCTAGGTATGAGTTTGTTCCTTAATACTTTGGGATTACAGCTCAGTTACAGTTTATGTGGACCAGAAAAAAGTATGGAATGCTGGGATTGCGACTTTTCTTATCCTCACACATTGTATTGTTAACATTACGTTGTCAGAGTTTTCATTGCCGATACCTTATAGACTCTGATATAAAATAAAACATAACATCGGAATGAGTCAAGGTTCATTGCATTCATTAAATGAATGCACTACTAAGAATTATGCAGTAATAAGTAATAAACCGCGTGAACGTTTCCTTTTGTTGCTTATGAAACATAACACTTTATATTTACAACTACTGCAATAAAGAGATAATTTGTATTTGGTATAATACTTCGGTATTAATAATATAACACGCTTTATTTTTTTAATTTGGTTACGCGTTCAAATACTGGTTGGTAATGTTGAGTAACTTGATTCTCAAATTAAAACTATTTTATATTTTTTAGTTTCTCTATTTTATTAAACGCTTTTGAAATTGGGGCTTTTATAAAAAAATATTAAATTACAACATTTGAAATGTGGTATACATGTAAAAATTTTCCTACACTTAACTGACAAAAGATAAGGTTGTTTAAAAAATAACCACCGCACTACTTGAGCCTCGCTCTTTAAAGATGTCTCCGTCATGACATACAGTTGATAATTTAAGCAAAAACTTATCAACTGCAGCAAAGCTATTGATACGTTTCATCGGGCAAAATCATTCAAATTGCATGGAATTAATATACTTGTCCTATCCAAATATAATTTGTACGAGTTGATGATCGTGATCTCGAAGTATAACATGAACATGCAAAATTTCCTCTATCTCTCATAAGTAACTCTTTTTAATCAGAAAGGCCCAATATCAGCTATGCAACTTATCCAGAATACGTATTTTATAAAATACTAAATTTGTTTGCATTTATATAAAAAAGGGAAAACAAAACTTTACTTAACATTATTTTCTCATAGTTGATGCAATAGTAATTAGTAGGTTCTTTCAAACAAGAAATGTATCTGTCTGGTTTAATCCGGATCTCAAACATGTGAAACTTAAAAATGTCTTATAGCGTCAACGAAACTTGTCTCAGAAATATTAAACATCTCAACACATGCCATGTAGATATTCCGTATACCTTCAAAAATTTAGATTACTCACCCTCAGAACTTAAACAGTGAAACTTTCACTAACGCCTCCTAGGTACGTCATTGTTATTGGAAGAAAGCTATGCAACCAATTGAAACTCGTCGGTTAACATCATGTTCCAAAGACTTCTACACAGTGTCACCTGACACAAGGCCTAATGTAATAGTTATGAGAAATAAAATCCCTGCATATTATTACGCCTTTTACAAGTTCGCAAGGTTCTAGGCCTTGACGTAAAAGGAGAGAATCGGGCTTCATCTCCTAATCAACAATTAAAAATAATTATTAAGTTAACAAATCCCAATCTCAGCTCTCTATTCCAGGACATACTCGTACTATACATGTATCTCCCAACCGTTTCATAATACAATCCTAATATAAAAAACAGTATATCTGGTTAAATTATGATCATTTAAAAAATCCTTGATAAAATCCATCCTGTATTCTGTCTAGATCTTTTGAAAACGAGTTGTATACCATCTCTAATGTGGAAGACAACGTCATGAATTGTGATATAAACTTTTAAATGTCCCAAAAATCAATAGTATCAATTTGACACTATATACTACACTACCATCACTTTTAGATTATACATTTTTCATGTAAAATTTCACATAACCCCAGCACGGATAATATGCAACATTATTTAACAGTGAAAACCTTTCCCGAAATATTGAAAGAAATCATGGATATTGAAAAAGTTCATTATATTAAAAATAGTTATTATAATTAATGTTGTAGCTTTTAAAATTGAGTTTATTCATATTTGGCGTAATCAAAACCATATACGGGCGATTATTACACATCAGTTGGTAATTTGTACATATAAATGTTAATAGTGACCTAAGTATATTTTTAAATATAAACACGAATTGTTAATCAACAGGTTCATATTGCACGTTAAGTAAAAATATTATGTAAGACACCCACTCATTCAGTCCGAATAATACATTTAAATGTTTTGTGGAACACATTTTCTGATTTAGTAATAATTATACTTACACAGTATTTGTGCTCAATATTTGTTGCCCATGGATTTACAAGCGATTTTCTGCCTTATTGCACGAACATCATACATATCAAATGGCATATCAAGTACTGCTCATATAAATTATTATCTTTAGAGTATACTTATTTAATTTTTACCGATTTCTCAAAGTAGCACTGAATTTAACCAATTATAATAAATAATTAAATATCATTAAACATATTTCTGCAGCTGACGGTTATAACAACACTATGTTGGATAAAAGAGTAACACAATAAGGACAACATATCATTCAATAATAATAAGGAAAATGAATAGCAGGACAAGAAGTATATATGGGTTGAGTATAGCCCGATTATATAGCATTGCACTTAAGGAGACCTTAAATCCCATGGCTTGGACGTAGTCTTTAAGATAACAAACCACACCAGGAACACTTTGTGATGCAAATCTCAGAACTTGGACAATAACGTTCAGGTCGACTTTGTAAACTGACTTGTTTCGATTTCCTTAGTTTTTACATCGGACATTCAGGCAGGTCGGTTAACCAAATATTTGAAGAGCATTGCCCGAAACCTAAAATCATAAACATACTTCATCACTTGCCTTAACACTAAATGGATGAAAAAACCACACAATAAACGGAATTAATGAAAATATGGAAATGTTACATCAATGTCGTAAAGGCAGGCATAATATTAAACACGCTTGAAGAATATGAAATTTATAATGCTATAAAAATGTATCACCTACCTAAGCTAATCAAATTATAAACCCTTGAGTAACCTATGAATAACATTTAGAGGCTAAGGATGACACTGATATCTAGAAAAGAGTTAAGAATAAAAAATAGACCAGAGGCAAACTGTCATTCCATTTCCCCAATCCCCAGCATTCTATCCTCTGTCTGCTTAATGATATACAGTCAGTCGCTAAGCCGGGCTGTGATGATGACGCGGGACTTTCTGATTAGTCTTTTTCTGCCAGCTGTGCGGTAAAAATCGTGGGTTTTTAGCTATTCATCTGTGTTCTGTCTGGTTTTTGTTTTTGTTTGTTTCTCCTTATGGTTTACTGGTTTAATTTTTATGACATTTTTATGACGACATTTCACTTTCGTGTGTCATCGTTACATATTGAATATTTTCCTTTTTAGGCAAGCTTGAATATATATTATGAAGCCTGAGTATCCGGAAAAATATTAATACATACATAGATAAACAGTGACTGTACTTTCATTAACATAGGGAATTCCAGAAATGTTCATTTAATATGATATAGCACAGCACATTCTTCATCTTATTAACTAAAACTTTAGACAAATGTGCTAGTTTTTAAACTGGATTAAGATGCAAAGATTTTATTTTACTATTAAATGGTTCACATGTACAAAATTCCATACACTTGAATATAGTATTGCTACGTTGAGAAACTTCAACTAACTGTTTTCATGATTAGTAATCGTGTGTGTGTATGAAGACAGTTAAATAATAGTTTGCAGTTTGAAGTGCGTATATATATATATATATATATATATATATATTATATATATAAACATTAAAGTACCACCCACCCAACATCCTATTAACTTTCTCATAAGGAGACATAGAGTGATTTACTTTAGGGGATGTTTATATGACCTGTTTATATGAGGTTATTGGTTGTATACAATGTTTTTAATAACTCCCCCCACAACAAGTTTTGTATTTTAGGGATAAATAAAAAATTATGGTTGCCTGTAAAGTCGGTTTTACGGGCGAAGATTTTACGTGACAACGTCTTTTTCTCGGTAGAATATTTATTGATATGAATATTATTAAATTGCACAATAGGAACAAGGAATTGAATGAAAATAAGAATTGCACAAATTTTAACTATAGAAATATATTTTGTTTACTAAAAACATTGTACATAATTTGAAATTAATTAAAATTTGTTATTGTAAATGGTAAAGTTGAATAAAACATTTATTAAAATTGAAATTTGAAATTCTTGCTAAACACAGTTAAATTCTAACTCCGCGCGTGGTGATTGGTCGGTTTAGTTCGTTTGTTTGGTCGCACTGTTATGACAGGTTAGAGGTTATAAATTTTGTTATTTTAAATGTTTGACTAGCAATACGCGCTGTTTCTTCTCAATCGACTGAATTACGATTGATTGCAGAGTGATTTAAACTAATAATTTACTTAACACTATCAACATTTGTCAATAGTATGACATAACCTATAAACTCAGTTTCTCAACTTTTGTGTCAATCTAACAATTAATCAATCAATCATAGTTTACGATAATGAAATATCAGTGTACAATTATTTACCTTTATTGTTGTAGTTGTTGTAAATGACGAATCTAAGCACTCCACATTTTCACGAATAAACATAGTTATCTGCTTTTATCCCGTGCGGCGGACCCACAGTTATCTGCTTTATCCCGTGCGGATCCCGTGCGGCGGACCCACTGGACGGGCATCGTAACGTTACCGGGCGTTACACTTTTTCATAAGTGACTCCGAGCCGCAACCTAATTTAAGACGTTGTCACGTCAAAAAAAATGTTTACATTGGAACCCAAAGCAATTGACTGAATGCGTATCACATACTAATATTGTAACCAATAAGGTATAATAGCAAAACCAGCAATTGAACTTCGTAATGGGCTTTGGTCAGACAAAAGAACACCTATTAAATGCTACGTTAATAATTTTTTTTGTGTTTTTTGATTCTTGTAATAACCTGTTTTATAATTTGGTGTGCAGTAAGATCTCAAAATTTACTTTCACTGTGGGTATTTGATAAAACATTAAAAGATTTAATTGGTCACTACATTTTATAGGGTAATACGCGTATAAGAGACCTCTAGTTCTAATTCTCCTTCATTTCATAAGACCTTTACATTAGATGTTAATTGCTAAGGGTTTCCTATTTAAAAAACATTGACTTAACCCCCAAAACACACACAAACACACATACACACACGTATATATATATATATATATATATACAGGAAGCTGTGTTTTTTGCAATTTGGTTAGGCCATCAATATGGAAACTTTTGGTATTGTGTGAAGTCTAAACTAATCCCATATTATCTAAAGATCTTTAGATCTAAGTTTTGCAAGTTTTCATTGTGTTTACTCTAGTGAGCTATATAAATGACAGAGAAAAATACATTATTATCTGTCTCAAATATTTTAAATTGTGGTTTAAGGGCGAATTGCCGGTGTGTGATTGCTGCACCATTCTAACACAGTCTCCTTATTTTATAGGTTAGTATTTATTACTGACTTGAAATCTGCATATTGCAAAGATGGCCCACTTAAATAGTTTAATGTTATTAAAATAGCGTCTAATATATTAAGTTAAAGCTGAACATTTCAATTCAATTGTGTTGAAATATCCACGCAAGGGCCTCGATACAAGGTATTGCGACCATTAAAAAGCCATCAAATGTAATAACAGTTTAGAGCTAACACAATTTTTATCAGTTTCAGATAATGGATTAGAATAGCATTTTTTTTAACTCCCTAGCATTTATATGAACACGTACTATGAACATAAATTCAAGATTGTGGTACATCTAAAGCATAAGAAAAGCAATAAAAATAAATATACACTTTCAGTTAAATCTTTAGTCAAGTTTACACTGTTACGTGATAAACCGACTTGGTAAGTGAGCAGTGTTTGTATTAAGAGCTTTCTCATCGCGTATTGTATCAATAACCCCAGTAATTGACCAGATACAATAAGCCAGAAATTGCTTAACGTCGATATTTACGTATGTACAGCTTTAATGGCAAGCATCAATCTTACTTCAGAGTTGTAGTGGACTCCAATTTCTCAAAGCTTCTTTACTTGCTGAAATCAACGATCTTGCTAGACAGTCAAACTATCACACATTTGTGCTGGTGGTCTTATACTTTGTTATAAATATTTTGTTATGTATTTTACTGCCCTATAAACAGTTAAAACAACATGTAAACAATTTTTGTTAAAACAATGTTTAAATTAATAAATTTTGTTGTTGTTGCAAGAAATCTAGCTTCTGCAAACATTACCTCTTGTATCTAGACCAAATATACATTGAATATTCCAATACACACACACACACACACCCACACACACATACATATATACAGTGTTGCCAGAAAGTTTAGGGACACCCCACATAAAGTGATAAACATTAAAATTTATAACTTCTAAAATAAATATCCAATCATCCTAATAATTGGTACGTAATTTTAACATAAGATATGGACTAAATATAAATAAATGCTATTGTGGGCAACTATAAAAAAATAAATCACGGTTTGGTGATCGCTCAAAGTTCCCTTATTTTTTTTTTAAACACGGAAATGGCGATGTTTTTATATGACGGCCACAAAGCAAATGATGAAAAAGGAGTGCGTGCGCATCAATATCCTTTCCTCTGTTTTGTGAGGAACAAGCTGGTGTGCGTGGATTGCCTACCACTTTCATAGTTCGAGCGCTACAACGCACCAAAGTTATCAGTTTTTCATTTCCGAAAAAATAAAAATAAAGGAACTTTGAGCAATCACCAAACTGCAAATTATTTTTTTCTAGTTGCCACAATAGTATTTATTTACTCCATATCTTATGTTAAAACAACGTACCAATTATTAAGATGATTGGACATTTATTTTAGAAGTTATAAATTTTAATGTTTCAAAAAACAGGTGTTTCCTCCAAAGTTTTAAAATTACAAAAAAGTTCATATTTTGAAAGATTTTATACATAATGTAATGAAAGTCACACCAAAATACTTCGTTTTCACTGCGTTAATGGGGAAATGTATAGAGTTAGCCAATCTGCTGTTAGTATAGGGACACAAGTAGTACATCACTTTATGTTGGGTGTCCCTAAACTTTCTGGCAACACTGTATATATAAATTTTGATTTGTATGTACGATTTTTTATTTAGGTTTCAGATTTATCTACTTTTAGTGAATTATATACGAGTAATATAAGATATATCGTAGGTGCTGTTTCGTGTCTAATTGTCGTGCATGTAATTGTGATTACCTCAACATATCAGTTCAGCAATAACAATATATGGCCTACATAGACTACAGGGCCCTGTATTTCAAGTTTCACAGCCAGTTTTATTCTGGTATTTACATAGTAAAACAATTGTATATGATATTTGAATGTGCTGGTAGAATTACAATATTAATGGACTGAAAGCTCTAACTCGTACAGTCATACCTATATAATCTCTGACAGTTTGATGAAAATGTAATCATTAAAAATATCCCTTCGTTCCGCTATATGAAGATGAAGGTTTGATTACATTTACTAAATAACGCATTTTACTGCTCATAAATTTGGTGTTAATATTCCATTTACTAAAGAAAAATATTTATTTGCTCTTAGCAAAGCTTTATTGGTTATCAAAACGTACATTTATATGGCAGTGAATTATAATTTTAAAATTTTGTTATGTTTTGAATATACATATAAAAATAAACTGTATTCTCTTTTTTTGCCACTAATGTCATAAGTAAGATAGTAATACTTAAGATATGTCAACTATTTAGCAAAAATAAATATAAACTTCCAGGCCAAAAGTAAAAAGAGTGTATGAAGAACATTTTTTTCTAAGAAGTATACGTGGGCTAAATTAACAATTAGAAAACACGTATTATACTAAAGTCAGGTTGTTCCAAAATGTTTACATTATTTAAATTTTATGATTAGCTAAATTATTTAACCTCATAGAATGAATAAATAAACTATGCACAACTTATTGATAGGCAATCAATCGGACAAAATAAGTATTTATTAAATTAATTTTATTTTCTAATAATGAGCGTGTGAAACTCTACAAATAATCATTAAAACTGAAATATTTTTTTGTTTTATTTTATTATGTGTACTGATAATACTTAAAAGAGGGTAAATGTAGTTTATACTGTTAGCAATTCTTTTAGTTTTAATATTTTATTTACTTTATATTGAATACTTTTCGCTAGACGTTTCTAATAGAAGAGGAAATTTGGAACAGTCTATAAAACTATACACTGCGTTTAAATGAATGAAAGCACCAAACTGCAATACATAATATTAGTTAGCCTTTAAATTATTTCTGACAGATACAGCTATCTGACAGGTTTTTTTATGTAAACCTTTTTGAAAAACAATATTGTATTTAAACCTTACTGTACATTAACAAAGTTGAAGATTACAATTAAAGTATATTTCAAATTCACAGTTAAGTGTAGAAAGAGAATATAACATTAAACAAGCTATTTGTGACATATGTTTTAAGATAAATATTGCGAGATAATAGCATATATTTATCTGTAATTTATTATAACAGTTTTGTTAAGATGTGATCCTCTATTACAAGTTAAGAATATTTGAATATTCTTGTACCACCAGAATCTGGAAACTTTCAGTACTCAGTCCAGAAACTTCAAAGTCCTATAAATCATTACTTAGCTGCTATAAAACTGTTCAGTAAATGTGATTACTTCAGTGAAAATTTTACGTAAAACTTTATTAGTTTAGATCCTTTAACCAAAGCAAGCTGAAATAGTATTCAACCGAAAAATGTTAGCAAGAAAGTACATTATATAAATATACTTTTTTACTTATATAAAATATAAATTATTATTCAGTTATTATGTGTCATAATTCTTTGATGAGGTTCATCAGGCGTTATTTAACTTTATCTTCTTTATAAAACTAAAATTATACCATTGGTATCACAAAATCTTTATCAGTTACGGGATGCGTCTATGTGATGAGTAATAATACTGGCAATTATCTGTTGTAAACCTTACTAAAGGAAGAAGTTGCTTTCAAATATTAAATCCTGTAACATAAATTGTATATTTCAGTTGGCTTAACTTGCATTAACATAGGATAAAACTTAAAATAGTATATATTTATGCTTTAGTGTTGAAAAATCATATTCAATCTTATATATATATTTCAAATCAATAAAACATATATAAATTAGTTGTTATAGAGAATCAATTTTTGATTGATTATAAATCCCAGGGATAAGAGTTCTCTCTAATGCTTGGGCTGCGGGAGATCTTCAAACTCCACATTCCATTAAATCGAACAGTGAACGAGATCAAAATTGTTCAATTCCTATGAATTGAACAATTAGTTGAGGGACAAGAGAGTGTATCTGAAACTCAACAAATTTATTTTTGAGCTATTTATATAAACAGTAACTTTCTTCTTTACAATGTGCTTACACCATTTCTCATGATTGTTTGTTAAAAATAAGTCTGTTAAAATGATACTAGGATTGTTACAGAGTGACAGAAGTATAAGTGTGCAGCATCCTGGTTTAAGTAATAAAGCCCTCAAGACGGACTCGGCAAAAATGAACACAACGGTTTTCTTCTCAATATCGGGTGTACTGACCAATTTTTTATAACCCATTTTTAAGAAAAGAACTGCTAGCAGTCAGTGACGTAGAATATGTAATAGAACAAAGATTCCAAATTCAAACACTCTCGTTCATTACCATACCAATACGAGACTTTTACAAGGAAAATATCACAAATTTCGTTAAAAATTCCATGAAGTTTATACATTTTAGTACAAAAGATACTTTATAGTTTGGTGATTTCGAGCTGTCTGTTAAAAATTAGTAATGCTTTAATAATTTGAAATAAGACAAATGATATACACAGATCACTACAATGGCTTGGGCATTGTAAAAATACATATACATTCTCTTGATAGATCTGTTTTGGTAATTCTAAAGTTACTTTAATTGGGACATAAATATTATTGGATTTTGTGTGACATCTATGAACAAAATAAGTTGTGTGAATTACTAAACAATTCACCTGACATGGAATACGGACTCACTCACGAGATTAATTGCCCCATATCTTCCCTAAGAGGGTTCATTTCTGACTGATTTATACCTAAAATTAGGACCTACGCGGGTACAGGAAAAATCAACATATCAGTGTTATCTGGGAAAGCCCATTAATGTCTAGGTACGTCACAACAATAACTACATGTGTCGAGTTGTAAATACATTAATTATTAGATTTTTAGTCAATTTTTAAGAGGAGCTACGCAATTAGAAGGTAGATTTGACCGATAGGTATAGTATACTAAGGGATTATGTTTGGAGCTCCCTTATTTTTAACGGTTGCTGCTAACATAAAGAAGAAGGGAAATGCTGTTCCCTACTCGCTTTCCGCTGGAAGGGGCTGGAACAGAACTGTTCCCCTTCAAGTCTGGATAGAACATTTAACAACCGTTGCAACGCCATTAAAAATCAACTCGACGTATTACGTTTAAAAAATCTTCTAATGATCTAAGTGAGTTTATGGATCACTGCCTTATGATGGTATCTCATTGAGCGCTGGGATTATTTACTTGCCATATGGACTAAAATTGTTAGCAATGCCACTTAGTATTTTAGTATCATATTTTTGATATAATATGATACCCTTGATTTATACAACGATTTTTTATGTCCTACGTAAGTAGATTATAATGAAAACCCGCTTAACGATAAATATATAAATAATTTGTTTCTCTCTTCAGATAATAGACTATGAACTAAAATAGGTATTCTAATAAAGTCTAAATTTAATTTCAGTAAAACGACTTTTCAAAAAATTATTTTATTTATGTTACAAAGAACACTAAACGAAGAATTGTATGTTTACTTGCATGGAATATTCTTTGTTAGTAAATGCTACATTGTTAGTTCACTGTTTATATTATATTATTCAGTTAGTTTTGAAACCCCCAGGTAGCACGTTCACGTGTGCATGGAAATAAAATATTTGTGACCATTTTTTTCACTTTGTTGCTTTATCACTGCAGGCGGCTAGTGAAACGAATGCTAATAGAAATATACATGGTATTAGCGTATAATATTTAGATGAATGTTTATATGAATGTTTGTACTAAATAAGAGTATTTGTACAACCGGAATAACGTTTGTGAGATAGGTGCGACTCCGGGACAATATATACTAGACTTCAATTTTATGTGACCTGGATGTCCACATAGTATATTTTAGAATATTCTGTGCTTGACATTTTAAATCATTGGGTTATTCAGAACATTACGTATAAAAAGCCCAGCACAAATCTCATGAGAAACAACTAAAATAATTCTTAAAAGATAATGATAGTAATTATTATTTATCTTAGCTATATTTAACTCATTTGCTTATTTCTAAATTATAAATTCAAAGTTAGGATCCATGATAGTTATGTAGCACGTTTTGTAGATTATTATGATTATTTTACCTACACACTAACTTCAAATTTGTAGTACGAAACGATATTTGTTTTTTAAAGGTTTAAAAATTACAAGGTTACAAAACTTGGATACAAGATGCCAAATACAGTATGTTGATAACATTGCAAAAAGTAATCTATTAATTTAAGACTCTGAAATAATTTATATTTACATTTAAGTAGTTACACAACAGCAAAGTACCGTGTGTATAGATTATTTATGTATTATTTCCTTAAATTATTGCCTACAATGTCTTATTTTTATCTAATTTGTATGTTTCTGCCATTTTTTGGTTATCATGGGGTTCATACATTTTTATGCCTGTATAATTATAGCAGTTATATTTTATTAAAATATATAGCTATATAAAACAAAACGCGTAAACACATTACTCATGAATAGCTCCGTTCACAGTCCTAATTGTACTACACAAATAAATAACTAAACGCATTATTCTAAGTTGTATGAAATATCATTTTTTTAGTGTATCAGGAGATGTGGTAACACTGCATACACGTGCGCAATGCACAAAACCTTATTATTTTACAGTAAAATACACAGTAAGGTATAGAGCTATTGACAAGCGTTGATTGACGATACCAAACGTTGCGCTAATCCATTTTGATCCTATAAAGTGAATACCTTAATAATGAGAAACTCGGTGGTGTGGCAGATTTAACGGGATCTTATTATAGCGTCGAATCATAATCAGTCTTTGTAATTGTCTTCAAATTATATTCAGTTCATTTATTATAACTGCTTCAAGTACTGTCTATTTAGTAAGATATCAAGTAGAAATGTGAAAATATTAAGTGTGTGGTTTATTATTGAATATTGTTACTATCTCAGAATCGTTAATTATAAACTTTTTTAGACTTAAAACATGCATAATTCCATATAATACGAGTTATAATTACAGAATAGCATGTGCCAGTGAAGTTACAACCAAAATATAAAGTGATTCTTAAGTCGCCATACTCTCAAAACAAAATTTATTGAAAACAAAGTTTGCAATTAGATAAATGCAAGCTTCTGTTAACTTACTTCTGTAAGTTTTATAGCAAAGTTTATTATGTAATCATGTGTTCAAAACGTCCATAATCCATCTGTGTCTGTCTACACATTTACTAGTTTGCATAATCTAAACATTCCCGTGAGCACTTTGGTGTATATCTCTTTGGTGGTCCAGGTCTAAGAGGCGTCTTGAAGTTTATCTGTTTACAAAAAATACCAAAGACTTTCCATTGTTTTAAATGACATGTGACATCATCTGATAGTTGTAAGTGACAAATTGATAAAATATTTCTGAGAAGATGTTTGTTTTAAAGGTGGATTAAAATAATATTTGTGCAATACCTTTACGTTTGGAAATTTCACTCCAACTTTTGTAAGGATTCATAAAACAATTTGGCTTTTATGAGAGCCAAATTCGGCTACTCTGGTTGGTAATGTTTTCATTTAAGTAGAAACAAGATTTATCAGTTAAGAAACTCATTTATAATGTATTAGTTATATTATTTGAACAGGTTCTTTTAAACGATTTACACTACTCTTCAGTCCTACCTGATTCTGTTAGTTTTAACTTTTAAAATACTCGTTTTTATAAAGAGGAAGCTTTAAATATTTCATATCACTCTGGCACGAACTGTACGACGATGCTAACTGTAATTTTAACTGGAACCGTCGAGCACAATATTTATATATTTTATTTATAAAATTAGCAACTCTTTTTTATATATATATTCTTCATCTCTTTTTGCCTCAACCTATGGTGAATAGATACGCTACTGTCACTAAACGCAATAACCTATAAGCTGCTGCTAACCTATCCTACGCACCAAGTTATTAATTTTAGGAATAGGATAAAAAGCCTATGCGGCTTATAGGATGCAAAATCTGCGTTTGCAAACTAGGAAAGGTAGTGATGGGTAGTAGAACCCATATTTAATAGATACACTACTATCACTAAACGCAATAACCTATAAGTTGCTGCTAACCTATCCTACGCACCGAATTATTAATTTTAGGAATAGGATAAAAAGCCTATGCGGCTTATAGGATGCAAAATATGCGTTTGCAAACTAGGAAAGGTAGTGATGGGTAGTAGAACCTATATTTAACATATACCCTACTATCACTAAACGAAATAACCTATACGCTGGTCCTTACCTATCCTACGCACCGAATTATTAGTTTTTCAAAGATTCCGTAGAATTCAAGGTTAACGAATCAGTACTAATTTTTATATTTAACCTTCAACATTCGATATTCGTACTCTTTAAAATTTCCTTAATGATTACAATTCAGGGTGACTCACCAAATAGATGATGTATGCCGACTGCGTATTCTTTCGTACAGGGCCCACAAACCCTCGACTCGACTCGACCTCTCCTCGACTCAGCGGCCCACATCGGAGCTCCGGCTACTGCACTGCCCCGAGTAGAGAGGTTCCTTAACTTCAAATCAACTCCTTCTAATGGATGGACTACGACGACGACGACTATCGACGAAAATAAATCGACACATCTATTTGTCAAAATGTTTTCTAATTTAAGAACAAAAAAAAACGGAGTATAAAATAGAACCCTTACACCCTCCACTTACTTCGTGGAGAAAGACAAAACAGAAAAAAAAGATTGTGAAGTCGGTTTAACGAAACAAAAGTAAACTTGTACTTCTCATAAGTTGAACGTAAAACAAATAAGGCAAACCAAAAGAGTACACTTCGTTCTCCAATTAACGTATTCCCCTACGTCCTGTAGGAGGAAATAAAAGAAAATTCTTCCAAAACGGTCAATTCTTTCCCATTATCATTTTTTTAAATTTTTCTTCGGGGAGACCCAATTTGCTTAGATTGCCTCTCTTCCCTGACTCGTATCTGGTATTTTGATTTTCTTGGTTCGGCTCCTCCTTATTCGACATATTTTTTTAAGTCTTTGACATGAGCTCGTAGCACATTCTTGTTTCGGCCACACAGGCTACTGATATTCGATCCGACCTCTTCTGCAATTGTATAAGGCCCGTCGTATTTCGCCGCTAGCTTCGAGGCGAAAGAGTCAATCGCCGACGAGAGATGGTGTTGTTTCAGCCACACCAACTCCCCAACCCGGAAGTTTTCCTCTCTCCGCCTTAGGTTGTAATATTTTGCTTGAGATAGACTCGCTCTTTCTAAATTCGAATGGCATTGCTTGTACAGTTTTGTGAAAGCTTCTAATCTTTTCCGGTTCGTATCTGTCACATGAGACTCGGAGTCTTTTTGCCCATTCTGTACCTCTAGAGGGCCATTGATTGCATTCGGTAACCGCAATTCCCGTCCAAAATTTAATAAAGCTGGAGTAAATCCCGTAGAATCATGTACGGCGGTGTTCATGGCGTACCTGAATTCGTTCAAGTGTATGTTCCGTTGATATGCCGTTGTGTATTTCCGTGTAGCCGTTGATCTTCTTTGACGTACTGCACGATCATCGTCTTTAGGACTCGATTCGCCCGCTCCACCGGATTCTCTTGAGGCGTTGTAGGGTGCTGTCAGTTGATGTTCGATTCCCCAACTGTCCAGTAAATTACGCCATAGCGTGGCCGTAAACTGCGATCCATTATCGGTGATGGTGACCTCTGGTGCGCCGTAGCGAAAAAGCACCAAATTTTGAAATTCGTTCACCACATTCGCCGCGGTCACTGATTGTAATGAACACAGTTCTACCCATTTCGTGAAGATATCCTGTACCACTAGGATAAACCGCGCACCTCTTCGTGAACGTGGCAAGGGTCCTACTACATCAGCCGTGACCTTATACCATGGACCAGTTGGTCTCCGAAAGTACATCTTTCCTGCTGGTTTCCGTTCTTCAACCTTGTGTGCCTGACAAGACTGACATCTTCTAACGTAATTCTTCACATCTGTGAGCAATCCCGGCCAATAATACCTCTCTTGGACTCGCTTTGCCGATTTTCTTATCCCAAGATGGCCGGCACACACAGTTTACAATTTAGAGAGTCGTCGAACCTATTCGCCCTTCCTCGGGGCTTATACTTCATAAGGTTTCCTCCGGTAATTCTTAAATTTCGGCACGTGTCGGGCTTGGAGGTAACTCTAGCGAACATCTTGTGGTACCAATCTCGTTTTAAGTCCGATTCCTTTTCCAAAACTTCTGCGCTAGAGCATAACTGAGCGCTGTTTGTACCTTCTACGGGGTAGCGAGACAGAGCATCTGCCACTTTGTTTAGAGTACCCTTCCGGTAATGAATCTCAAAATCGTTCTGTTGAAGTTCTAGCACCCATCGAGCTAGTCGTCCCGTCGGCTGCTGAATATTCATCAGCCATTTGAGAGCCTGATGATCGGTAACGGCGATAAATTTGTACCCCTCCAGATATGGCCGAAATTTCTTTACAGCCCATACTAACGCCAAACATTCCTTTTCGGTAACGGTGAACTTTTTCTCACCGTCAGTCAACAATCGGCTAGCAAATGCTATAACGCGTTCTCTCTTATCGATTTTCTAAGTCAATGCTGCACCCAGTCCATCATTCGAAGCATCTACTTCTAGCCAAATCGTTTGTTGAAAATCGGGACACGCTAGTATTGGTGTATCGGAAAGCTTATCTTTAAGCTCGAAAAACGCACTCTGTTGTTCGTCCGCCCAATCCCATTTTTCACTTTTCTTTAAAAGTTTGGTTAAAGGTCTAGTTGATTTGGCGAAATTCTCCACAAATCTTCTACACCAAGAAGCGAGTCCTAGGAAGCTTCTCATAGAGTGAACTGAAGTAGGTGTGGGGAACTCTCGGATGGCTCGTATCTTTTCTGGGTCTGTACGAATTCCGTCTTTATTTACAACGTGGCCTAAATATTTTAATTCTCGTTTGCAGAATTGACATTTCTCTGCATTTGGTTTCAGACCAGCGCCTCGTAACCTGTTGAATACATCCTTGAGGAGCGTTAAGTGTTCTTCAAACGTCTTACTGACAATAATTAGGTCATCTAAATAAGCAAATGCTTTTGGCTCTAGTTCGGGACCTATAATTTGGTCTAATAATCGTTGGAACGTTGCTCCAGCAGAGTGCAATCCAAACGGCATTACCCGAAAATGGTACAGGCCCTTGCCAGGTACGGTGAAAGCTGTGAGAGGTTTGCTTTCTGGCGAAAGGGGTACCTGCCAATATCCTTGTTTCAAATCAATGGTAGAGATGAAGGAGGCTTCTCTCAATTTCTCCAAAATTGAATTTATCTGGGGCAACGGGCACGCGTCTTTCTCGCTGACGCCATTTAATTTTCTAAAATCTATGCAGAAACGATATTTCCCACTGGGTTTCTTCACGAGTACTATCGGAGAACTCCACGGACTCGACGATGGTTCTATAACTCCGTCTTGTAACATCTTATCAACTTCCTCGTTGATGATCTGTTGCATCGCCGGATTCCTAGGATAGTATCGTTGTTTTATCGGTTCGTTCTTGCTGAGTTTGATTCGATGCTCCACTAAAGTTGTTTTTCCCGAGCAGGACTCGAATTTAGGAAGTCTCTTCCTGTAAAAATTCGTTCAATATGTGTCTCTCTTCGTCATCTAGTGAACTAACCTCCTCTGGTACTATGTCGCTATTCACACAGCTGATGTCGGTCACACGACTGTCATTTAGATCTTCGCCGCAGTTAACTGATACCAAATTTAATGGCCGGATCAGATCCATGCTCAGGATGATCGGGGCAGTTAGCGACGGCAAATACGCAGTTGCTACGTCCAGCTCGTGATCGGCGATTCTGCATTTAAAGCGATATATGCTCGAGACGGACACTTGAGTATTGTCGGCTAGTGAGATTTTGAATTGTTTCCTCGTAAGTAGAACACCTACTTTCCCCAGGAAATCGGCTACCTCTTCATTAATGCGTGACGCCACTGCACCGGTATCAATCAACGCTTTGAAGTTTCTTCCGTAAATCTCCACGTTCGGCCTTGGAGAAATATTTTGTACGGCCTTGGGTCGTCAATAACGATCCGATTGCTCATGCCACAAAAATTTTTAATTTTGTCGAGCCATTCATTCCATTCTTTTGGAGTAGTCAGTTTTGACTTCGGTTTGGACTCCGGCGACCCCCTACTCCCGAAGTCCTCGCTTCGTTTCCCGATTGGCTACAATCACATGATGTCGTCTTAAGACCTGGCTTCTTACAGTTAAAACATTTTAAATTACTTGGTTTTCTACAATTTCTATATATATGGCCTGGTATTTCGCAGTTCCAACATACTAGCCATTAGGCTTTGACGGGTTATTTCGGTCGTCACAAGTTTGCGTGTGTGTAGTGGCTCTCTGATCGGTGGACGGTTCATTAAAAGATACTTTCCGGTGCCCGCTGTCAGATGGCCTGGATTGCGCAGTTTCAAGTTTGTCTCGAGGAGTTTCCGTTCTGGGATGTGCGGTCCTAGACACAGCATATGCGTGAAAACTTTCTTTTAGTTGCTGAGATCTACCTTTGCTTTGAAATGCTGTTTCCGGAACTAGCGCTTGAGCAGGACTCGGTGGAGGCCGATAATTAAGTTTTTCTCGTAAACAAGTTTCATACTCGTCAGTAACCTTCATTAGTCCGGCTAAGTTCACGAAATCTCTCCTTCGAACATACATTTTATACGTCGGGTGCGTATTATTGTAGATTCGCTCTGACTTCTCACTCTCCGAAAATCCGCCTCTTCAGAAGAAGAGGCGGATTTTCTCTTCTGTCTACTCTCTATATTTCTGTCTACTCTCATCAGAAGATGAGAGTAGACAGAGCAACAACGTATTGTTTAAACAGCTCTCCATCGCCTTGGGTTCGTTTTCTAATTTCTTCATCCAGATGAACGTTATAGCCCGGTGGCAGGTATTGTATCTGAAAGTCTCGAAGGAAATCTACAAAGTTTGTCCAAAAATCTCGATTGTTTCTATACCACAAAAGTGCACTCTCTTTTAGCAGTTCGGGTAGTGCTTTAAGCATTCAATCTTGTTGGACTTCATAAGCATCCATCAATTCGTGTAGTCGCTCTAAGAACGATATGGCGTCAGTATCTCTCCTGCCATCAAAACGAAGATTCCATTTGCGCACCATATTGCACAATGTAGCAATGTCTGAAATGCTGTGTGGGTTACTCTCGAAACCAGACGCCATGTTTCCTGACTGCGTATTAGTGAACTCGTAATACTGGCGTGGTAGCGAGTTTGATGGATGTACGTTCCGGGATGCCATCAATTCATACTCTGAATTCTGGCTCAACTCTCTC
Source organism: Homalodisca vitripennis (assembly GCF_021130785.1). Taxonomy (NCBI): domain Eukaryota; kingdom Metazoa; phylum Arthropoda; class Insecta; order Hemiptera; family Cicadellidae; genus Homalodisca; species Homalodisca vitripennis. Next base: position 97,217,534 of record NC_060215.1, read on the forward strand.
GGGAGTGTTTGTTCGAAAGTAGTTGCTCTAGTCGCTACGGGTATGGACTGTGGTCGTACAGCTCCTGACATGATTCCCTTAACTTCTTCGAACGTAGTGGTAGGCGGGAGACCAAGCATCTCTCTAATAACATCCATCTCTGTTCCTGTCTTCGATTGCACATTTTCGTTATTTGGGAGAGTTTCGCAGCTCGTTGCTCGACTCACGCTTCCATATTCCGTAGGAGCAAATCCGAGGGAAGGGCTCTTTGCAATCCCACTTCGTGCTAATCGCACTAATTCTGCTGGCAACTGTTGGCTATTTCCGTCACTCGGTACTCCGTATTTATTAAGTTCAGCTTGTAGCTGCGGTTTGGTGAGCTTATAAACCCAGCTGACCCTTGCATCCAAGTCGGTTGATATATTGCCGTCGTCGGCGCTTGGAGTTACCAAAGTCTGAGGATTTATCGGGTGTCCTGTTTGAACGGTCTTTGGTATTACGCCAGTGGAAGTAGACGTTGTAGGCGGAGGCTTCGTTGTTTTTGAATCCGTTTTCTTTGTTTCGCTTGTAGTACCGGTTTCTCCTCCATTAATGTACATCCAAAATACGTTCCATCCAAGAAGGTTTAGAATGGTTCTCGGAAACCTTAAAATATATAAATCCATTATCAATAATTATTCGCAGTTACTTTGTCTATTTTAAGTTGTCTCTATCGTATCGCTTAGTATTTTGTCTTTCAATTTCTATTCTTTTCAGTCCAATTGTTCGGGCGCCATTTTATGTGAGGTGTTTCGGTGTAATCGCTTTTTTTCGTCTGCCCTGATAGTTGCAGTCGTACTGGGTTCTACTCCAGGGTTGTGATATCGCCTTATATTTCTATCTTACCCGCGCCCTCACCGTACGCTGGTAGAGATCGAGATGATACGCAAGGTTAAACGTAAGTGAAGAGAAAATCTCAGACTCGTTCAGAGCGAATTCAGTTATTCGCACTCTTCAATAGAACGAAATCATCACAGTATTCTGTTCTATGCTTCGCGATTTTACGTAAATAAATGTTGATTAGAGCTGTCAAGGCCCCTTTCTAAAATATTACGTTTAGAAATAAATTTCTATTGTAACGACGACTATTTGGCAATTATTTGTGCGTGAGAAAACAGATTTTTAATATCGGTGGTCCGCAAGACCTTTATTCCACAGCTGTTGATTCGAACCGGTCTCTGTATCGTCTGCTCGTTTCTTCTTTCTTCAGTATGTTGTTGTGCTGTGTTAAGCTGAGGTTATGTTTTGGCTTTACAAATATCAAAATAAATATTAAATGTATCAAACCAAACAAATTCCTTCTTTATACTAATAACATAAAATTATCATATAAAGTTAACCTGAAAGAAACATGTCACTAACTACGATACACTATTAGCTGCTCTTAATCTGTACTACGCAAAGAATTGTCAATTTTTAGGAATAGGATACCAAGCTTATTCGACTTATAGGATACAAAATATGCGTTTGCAAATTAGGAAAGGTAGTGAAGGGTAGTAGAACCTATAGTGAATAGATATACTACTATCACTAAACGCAATAACCTATAACCTGCTGCTAACCTATCCTACGCACCAAGTTATTAATTTTATGAATAGGATCACAAGCCTATGCGGCTTATAGGATGCAAAATATCCGTTTGCAAACTAGGAAAGGTAGTGATGGGTAGTAGAACCTATATTTAATAGATACACTACTATCACTAAACGCAATAACCTATAACCTGCTGCTAACCTATCCTAAGCACCGAGTTATTAATTTTAGGAATAGGATCACAAGCCTATGCGGCTTATAGGATGCAAAATATGCGTTTGCAAACTAGGAAAGGTAGTGATGGGTAGTAGAACCTATATTTAATAGATACACTACTATCACTAAACGCAATAACCTATAAACTGCTGCTAACCTATCCTACGCACCGAATTATTAATTTTAGGAATAGGATAAAAAGCCTATGCGGCTTATAGGATGCAAAATATGCGTTTGCAAACTAGGAAAGGTAGTGATGGGTATTAGAACCTATTTTTAATAGATATCCTACTATCACTAAACGAAATAACCTATACGCTGGTCTTAACCTATCCTATTCGGTGCATTATTAATTTTTCAAAGATTCCGTAGAATTCAAGGTTAACGAATCAGTACTAACTTTTATATTTAACCTTCAACATTCGATATTCGTACTCTTTTTAAATTTCCTTAATGATTACAATTCGGGGTGACTCACCAAATAGATGCTGTATGCCGACTGCGTATTCTCTCGTAGAGGGCCCACAAACCCTCGACTCGACTCGACTTCACAAACCGACGTCCGCAAGCAAAAACTCTTCTCCTCGACTCGACTCCACAAACCGACGTCCGCAAGCAAAAACTCTTCTCCTCGAATCGACTTCACACAACGACGTCCGCAGGCAAAACTCCCTTTCCCTGGTCGGGTCGGCTGTATAAGTAGACCGCCAGCCGGTCATGCGCAGAAACGCGTTTTCGTCAGTCTGTCGCCAGACGCTGCAGCGGCCACATCGGAGCTCCGGCTACTGCACTGCCCCGAGTAGAGAGGTTCCTTAACTTCAAATCAACTCCTTCTAATGGATGGACTACGACGACGACGACTATCGACGAAAATAAATCGACACATCTACTTGTCAAAATAAACGTTTTCTAATTTAAGAACAAAAACAAAAAACGGGGTATAAAATAGAACCCTTACACCCTCAGTTCAAGTTCTGCAACCAGTTAAGAGATTAATTGTATGTCAAAAGCCAAAAATGTAAAAAATATAAAACATGGGAAGTTTACAATTGGTTAAATAAGTTATAGTTATATACATATTTTAGCACGTGACATACCTGACTACAGATTTTGGGATTTCTCTCTTTTAAAATATGATTTTTTGGTAGTATGAACTGATCTAACTTAAATTTAATTTGGAAAGTTTTACTCTTTTAGATTCAATTTTTGTCGATTACATCCTCTTAAAACCCATTATTGTTAATGCTCATTTTAATAATCAAGGTAGGAGTACGCCACACAACGTGACGTATTTCTTTAGTGCTCTCCCTCCTTGAAATATCCTTCTAACAGGTAGACAGACAGACTACAATAGAACAGAAATATGTACATCCATTTGAATTTGGAAAATGGATTTCGTTAGCCTACTAAATTACAGGCTTAAATGACACGATGCCATCATGGTTACCCATTGGGCTAATGTAAAAATATTCAACATCGCTCAGTGAAATTGAATTGATTATCATGACAAAATTAAAAAAATAAATTCGGTTCGATTTCAAGATATCTTGTGGACAGACCGACAGATAAATTGCAATTTTTACAGTCCCTAGAGTGATAGGCTTCGAAAACACTCAGTCAAATTCTGGCATGTGTCTTTTGAGAAAGTTTAGTGCAGGCTTGAGTCAGCCAAATAATATTCTTTCATAGTGTGTAGTGAAAATGAAGTTGAAACGTTGTACATAACTTTGTAAACAAGTTTTGGCATCGTTCATATACATATTTAACCTACTATTTTCTTAGAAAACCTAATGCAAGTATACCCACAACTCTAATAGCCTTACTATATCGAGTGACCTAGTAGCTCCACTTTTAGTCATCCTACTTACACTGAAGTGTGCTTAACACAAAGAATATCTGATGGGGTGCTCATTGCACTTCTTGGAACTTTTTTCTCTGGTGGATATTATTGTTATAATGCTTGGTGGGTTTCTTCACTGGGAGAACCAAGGCGCTCTGGTATTATGAGTTTAAGTGGCTAAACCTTGGGACCTGTGGACTCATGTTAGGCTACACCATTGAATTTATGTAATTAGCATAGGCACTAGACAGGATCTAACAAGGTATGTTTTAACAGGTTAGACTAAGTAATCAAGACAAATCTTTAGCATACAGTTAACGTCAGAACTGTATAGCGTAAAAGGAGAAGCGATCTACCACCCTCACTACTTATGGAAAACCTCCTGCACTACTTATAGAAAACCTTTTTATATGGAAGGGCATGCTCAGCCTTTATTATCATAAAGCCAGAGAGCACGTAGTAGCAAAGAATCTCGGTGACGTTCAGAATTACTGTATATGGCTAAGAGCTGTGTTAGTATGTCGGACCTTCAACGGCAGATGTTTATAAAATTATCATTTTTAATTTAACATGGTCATAACTTATTTCTTGAACATACTTGGACAGGCTCTCTAGCAAATTTATTATTACTTAATTCCATGTTATACAATCATAAATTAATGTGGACACATAATATGAAAATGTAGCATTGAACTATATCAATGCATAAACAACATACATCATGTAAAAATATAAAGTCACAAAACAATATCTTGTATGGTTACAATGTTTCCTGTGTATGATGACAATAGTAACAAATAAAAAATATAATTATTTAGACTAGAACTATATTTATAGTACAGAAAATCAAATAATAATGACCTTACAATTATCAGAAAATCTTTCATCAGCAAAGCAAATCATGCAAACTAAGCCTTATTAGATTACTCAGGCAAGCCTTAAGCCATCTTTTTCAGGAATTTGATGCGATCGTCCGAGAAAATGTCAACTCTTCTCGGCGGTGGATTGCAAAGCCTCACGATTGTGATGGGAGGTAAATTAAAGGGAGTGATGCTAAATAAATACACACACACTTTATTTAACAAATGAATTAAAAATGTTGTTACATATTGTAATTTTGACTAGTTTTACTCTCTGCAGTCTACAACATAATAAATTGCAAAAGTATATTGTCCTTTAAATATTAAATCTGAATATTTTATTAAGTATTTATATTTTTAATTACTTCAAAACAAAATGGTACAGGTTGCACCAAACTAAAAGTGGTGGTAAGAGTATTTCTTACACAATTTATCATTGAATAGTAATTAAATAAACACTTTCTAGATTATTTTGAGGAATATTAAAAATATAGCAAATTTAGAACCAACCCGATTTAAATGTTTTGATAATAATTCATAGTATTAACTTTGCTCAACGATTTAGAATATTTATATAAAATATTAAAAAATTACTTTATATTAGTATTATGTCATTTATTTCATCCTTAAAAATAAACTTTTTAACTTTTAAAAAAGGATTTCATAATACAATTACAATTTTTGAATAGTTATTAAATAAATTATTACAGATTGCCGATACAATTACACATACATGAACTTAGAAGTATATTTCCAGGAAGTGTGAAACGTCGTCTAAATAAATAATAAGGACATTTTAGTGAAAAATTAACAATTAACAGGCTGAAAGTAAGAAACATAGTTTCTTTTATCCATCTGATCCACCAGAGCACCTGCTTTTAACTGTATGTGTAATAAGATATCATTTATTTTCGGACCGAGCTGACAAATCCGGTTGATTCCGGGTGCTAACTCAATGGGGCGAGGCACTAATTATTAGTGACATTGGTTAAAGGTTAAAGGCCTAATTTAAATAAGCATATGATGGTTCTTCCGAGCTACAAACACCACTAAGCTTGATAGCATTATGAATTATATACACGTCATCATTTAAGTTGGTATTTATTATAAAATGCCACAGAATTTTGCAATAAAATTTTAGGAGAACCTTGTGAGCTCCTAACTTGTCAACGTGTAAAAAACTTAACCTTGCAAACCAGAGTCGATTTCACTGATAGAAAAACCAGTCACGGATTGCAAGGAGAAGAACATGAAGGAAAGATTACCCTATTATATGACTCGCACGAGGTAAGGTATTCAGATTAGCGTCATAATATGCCACGGAGAATGTGTCCAGTATTCAAGATACAACTGTAACTAAACGCAAAAGTAAACAATGAATAACTGAACTTGTGCCATTAAAGATCGAAGATAAGTGACAAAAAAACTAGATCAATACTGGTATTCTTTAAAACATACTATGTTTTCCTATAATAACGAAGTAAAAACTAACATCCTGTTATCATTATTAATATCATTAGATACTCGCAAGACCTTTAATTAACATACTTTAACATGTTATTTAAATTACTATTATTTCAATAGGTCGATATCTATCCTTAACATTGTTTATAAAACATTATTTTTGTGACAATAGTTATTCTAATTTGTGATTTAAAAATGGATGTAACATGATGTGGAGAACATTAAACGTAGAATGCGTGATGTTTTCACAGCTTCAAAAATATTGTCATGAATGAAACAGGATTTCTCCAGACATTTGCCATCGTTCAGAGACACAAAAAATCAGTAACCCGACGTTTCGAGATCTGCAACCTAACCTTTCCTTCAGGCAAATAACTATTCTACCACATAATTACAAACTAGGTTAAAATAACCAAATCATACCAGAGGGTTGTGACCTGCGTAAGTCAGGGATCACAACCACCATGTTGTGTGTCAACTTCACTAACTCTAAATCAGGCACTTAACAAAAAAATAAACACAACACTAATTATTAAAACTGAACTACAGAAGACAGGCCGCAATAGGTCCGCATTCGCCGACCAAACACCTACGACTGTATTTTATTAAGTGCATGTTTTTTGTGTCACTGAACGATGGCAAATGTCCGGAAAAGTCCTGTTTCCTTCAGAATCCTTCCATCGTCAAAAACAAATGTCAAGCAATACGGTTAGGTTTATACTGAGATATGAGCTTATTTCAACCACGCACACCTCATTATTGATAAAATGTAAGCTTAAATGTAAGAAATGTGGAAAATGAGTTTCTGGGATATGTTTAGTTTACAACTTAGTTTATCCATACAATAAAATTGTCTAGTATGTAATTTTACGCTCTTCTATAATTTATACTAGACGATACATCTGGTTGTTCCGTTATAACTTATATTTCAATAATGGATAAATCACACACAAAAATATATAAAAAGTGAAACCTAGTTATCAAATTACGATTGAATAGTGACTACTCTTTTCTACAGTAAACTAGTTACAACTAAATCAACAGTACCGACCTGTGTGTACAAGGTAGGACAAAAGAGGTGTTCTTATTTTCTGAGATAAGTAAACGATTTTTGGTAGTGTAAGGAGAAACATTCTTCATACTCTGCGTTAAGTTCGGTATTGACGATGGATGTATTCAAAGGACAATAAGATTTCAGACATTTGTCACCGTCACTTACAACGATGACAAATGTCCGAAATCTAGTGATGAAAAAATAATTGAATGGATCAATAATCTTACGATAACCAAATCTATTGTGAATTTCCTTTGACTAATGTTTCGGGCTAAACTTATACGTCTCGTTCAGAGTTATTAGAGAAATGTCGTTTCTTAAATTGTATTAATTCAATAACTTTCGTGAATAGGGACTAAATATTGAATTTTAAAATCACTATGCAGTTGATACATTCCTGATTATGTCGGCTAACAATGTGCTTCCAATAAGATTCTCATGCGATACACAGGTCCACACTTTTTGCACCCTTTAATCTTCTCATCTTCGCCTGGTTCCAAATAAAAGAAAATTATCTAAAAGTAATTATTCCTGGGTATTTACGTCTTTACCTACACGAAACAAAGTTCATTTGGTAACATAATGATACATCTTCCATTATACGCTACCATAAAATTGTTGTCCTACATGTAGCAATATTCATTTGGGATCGTAAACGTGTATCAATTTATATTTTTACTCACTGAGTACGCATTTATTTATTTTATTCTTCAAAACCAGTGGTAGACTGATTAGATGGTAAACGTGTGTTTAGTGTTATAACAGTACGGTGGTGTATGGTTGACCTTAATATAAAATTCACAAGGGCAACAGTCACATTACCAACTAATTACATTATAGTTTCCGTCACGTCAGAGCATGTTGAGTGTGTGCAGCACTGTCTGAAAAATGGCTTCTATAATGTATTTTTTCAAAACTAAACAACCAAAAAGTAGCCAATTAACAAATATGTGCTAGAATTTATTTTATACAGCACGTTAATAAATTTTACAAAAATAAGGAAGCTGTAACATTTGTTTGGTTAAAATTAGGTAGTAAATTGTTAGATAATATTTTACTGTGTAATACAGACAGACAAACAAAAATAGAATGTGTTGACCAAACGAACGTTCATTTTGTGTATAAATAAACTCAGGAACCCTAATTTATTTAAACCTAAGACATTTAAACACCTTTAAAGTTTAGTAAGTACAGAAATCCTAAAGCCTCTTCTTCAATACAATGTGAAACACACAGTTAAAGTACTTACAACGGAATTTACCCTAAAATATACAATCTTATTTAATGTATTCAGCATTCATTCAGGACAGTATATTTTTAGAGATTGGTAGTTAAATCGATTAAGTACGAGTTAAGTCCCTCACCTACCAACGTTATTACAAGTAACTCGTTGCTGGAATGTTTTACTGCTCTTCTACCTATTCCCTCTCGGATACGGTCACGAAACTTGAACAAGCCTGGTCTGAGTAATCAGATTAAGCCAAATGTCCTACGATGTTTCATACCTCAGTTCATGGAACATTTCATCGCAAATTACAACATACGAGAATAAACCTATTATCTCGAAGCCTTTTGTTACTATGCCTGTACATATTACTCCCAATACTAATTAATGTTATTCGTTTTAATCTGAACGTTTTCCTTCTAAACCATTCTAACGCATGATTTAAAAGTCACTGTATTCTAGCTATAAACGTTACTAAAATATAACTTCAGATTTACAAACATTCACAACTAAACTATGCCTGCTAATGTCGTGTCGCTTCTTATATAAGCGGCAAAAATGAATCGTGCAGCTGATCGTGCACATTCGAGCATTGCTTTTGTTGTGCGCAGTCGAATATGAAGTTTATGCAGGATAATAGAGTTGCAGTGTGACCATAGCATATCATAGAGCTGACGATACACTCGCTCTATATTGAAGGCAAAAAAGCTAGATTTATTTTTGGAGAGAAACCGTTATGAATCTAGGAGCTATACTAATAGGTAACCGAATAGGTAACTAATATAAACATATATTGTTTTCAAAGAAATCATTATACGAATGATGTCCTTATTTACTGATAATACTTATCAGTTATAACAATTATTAATTTATTAACATTGTGCATTGCATGGTTTAAAATAAAAATATGACATTGAAAATTTCATAAATAGTCGTATTCAAAGATTCGCATATTTCTCCAGGGTCAATATCTGTTTCTCTGAGGTACATGTCGGTTTCTTAAAGGTTTATGTCAATTTCACCTAGGAGCATATAGGCCAGTACAAATTTAATATCGTTGAAAAAACTTGATAATATTTAGAAATTTATTTATTGGCATTGTATGTAAATTTGCCGCATAAAATATTGAATTGATCTATATTTTGCTTTTTATTTCTTATTGCTTAGTGAAACTCATATTTTACACCCTAATATATACAAGAAAAGAAAATTTTGTGTTTAAAACTGGACTAATAGCATTTTAGTGTCTTCAAAGATTCAAAATATGCTAAATTATTATTTTAACACAGTTAGGAGAAACAAATAAAATTCTGCTATAAATTTGAACCTGTCAAAATATTTCATAAAAGTTAAATTATTATTTATCATAATGATGATTAAATGGTTGAGTAACTTTTGTTTTTAATGAACCTAACCGCAGTGAGAACTTGCTTAGATATTAGAATCGTGACCTTAATTCAACAGTGAGGATTTAATCAATCCTGATGGATTTAATCAAATAAAAATGCATTTGGTTGAACTAGAAAACCTGTTGATTTTAACATTTGTCGTAAAAGCCAATTCAAATTAAAAAAACAGCAGTCAATTCGATTTGAACTGTTAATAAACACAGTTAGTTGTCTCGGGGCGATCATTGTCCTGAATATTTTGCTCTGATCTCGATCATCCAGATTTTTATATGCAATAATTTACTTGGTATTTTTAGTCCATACAAACAGATGTTCAAAAGTTACACAAGTTCTAATTAGTGTTTTAGTTCATGTATTTTACGCCTTATGCTGTAATGTAATATACAAATTGTATTTTTTTAAATATTAATAGTAAGTGAATACATATTATCCAATATTAGTTTTATGCTTTATCAAATTAAACCCTTTCTAATGCTCCAAGATTATTGATTCAAACTTTATTCTAGCCTATTATTGTAAATTGTGATTTTCCAATGGTTTATTTATATGGATTACGTAAGAGTACGGTTATAGATACCGCCTGACCTCATGGAATCAATTCGTTTGTAAGTGATTGAAAATATCCCTAATTCTGACACAAAAATTAAATAAAAAATGTATAGCCTACTTTCAGATTACTTTGGTGGTAGATTTATATTTAATTCCTAGTTTCTTCGTATATTTATTGTTAGTTGATTATTTTGTATAAAGAATACAGTATCTAATTTGACTAGCATCTTTTATTGGTTTAAAAGTACAACAATATAGAAAACAAAACAGGTTCTTAGCATTACTTATATACAAAGACAGTGAAAAATTATATATATAGGATACAATAACGTTTAGTGGTATTGAAGTGTTTATATCGGTTATATAATATTTTAATATTCCTAATAGGTTTTAATATATAACGTGACTTCTATTAATTAGATAGATAGATACATTTCTAAAACTATTCAGCAGCACTAAGTATAATAAGCGCTTTTGGTGTAAGACAGTAAACTACATAAGCTTCACTTGTAAGTCTTAAATAAAAGTTCAGCGCTGGATCATATTCTGTTTGAGACAGAAACAATTATTATTATTATTGTCGACCTTGTATTGTCTAAATGTTTTTGTAGGTCTAAATACAGTGAAACTCAAAAAAATTTAGAACTGGTTTGGAAAAAAAGCTAGTGTTGCCGTCTCACATAATAATATTCTCCTCAAATATATACATTTGCCAATTTCTAATTTGTAATTCAACACAAAATAATGTTTTTTATCGTTCTCAGTTACATCGGATCCATCTTCAGTTTTTCACACAATACTTGAATTTCTTTTATTTTGCTGATTGCGAATCAGGAAAGTGTATGTATCTAAACTATTCCGTTTTCATCGATTATAGCTATTGAACTTTTTAATTTGCACTAAAAGAAAGCTTTCTATAAAAGCCATTTATTTAAATTTATTTGTTGAGAGTTGGTACATTATACTTCCGATGATGTCTGTCCGCAGGTTTCCCAGGCACCAACAAAGTCTATACCCTGAGCGGCGGTCTAGAAGCGACATACAAAATAATATGTGACATGTCGCAATATTTATTTACATGTCGTCAATACTTCGAAAAGAGGGTCCACTTACAGGAAAGCAAAGAAGTTATATTAGCATATAGCACTGCTTATAATGCTAAACGCAAATAAACTGATATAGGTTTAGTTGTTGCTACATGAGTACAAATTACGATTAATGTTTAATGTCATTCAATAATTTTTGTTTTCCTTGTATGTTGTGACTCCGACAAACGCAACTAGAAACCTACATATGTTTCTTGGGAAGGGTAGGAGTAGGCTAACTCTCCTGGCTGCTTCGTACCATTTTAACCAAGTGCAAAGAATCAAGTTCTCTGCCCCGTTTGAATATGGTAGAGCTCCTAGGTAAACAATCTGGTTTAATTATGCAGGACATATGATCAATCTTCTGCAGCCGTAGTCCGAAGCTAGGCCATGTACATCCCAGGTGAACCAGCAACCAGAATTCACTCCCTACATCAGTAACAGCCCCTTCGTGAATCCAAACTATAACATACACAAGTAGCTAGGAGTTGAGGATTATGATGGATCTATTTTACATTCTACAACCAGAATACAGGTAACTATCTAATTTAATCTCAAAATCATTTTCGGCAACCCACGTGCTTGTTTTAATTTTCAACTGACATTCTTCTAAACAGGATCAAGAATGTTGCGGAAAAAAGTCTAAGCAATTAATAGTGAGCTCCACACATTTCAATAATTAAGAACTATTATTATTGCCTTATTTGTTGTTATGTAAAATTGCATAGCCACATGCAACATTTTATGATCGCAATATGCAATAGTTATTTAACTATCGAAGGCTGTGATTACATAATTGGCATAAATTATTATATTGCACTCACAATCAGTTAGGACTGAAGAACAATTTCTCTCCCGATAACTTATATATTTGGCTAAATCAAATCCTAGAATTGGAAATATTCCAGATTTTGATATTCAGCTCAAACCAAAAACTTTCCCCTTTTCTGATTGTTCTACTTTCTTCTATATTTATTTGCAGATTACTTGGTAACACACGGAATTCAGAACAAAAATAATCTCCCCTATAAAAAATAAACTCATTTGTGTTCAACTTGATTTCAATATTCTTATCGTTGCCACTTCACCATAGGCTGCGTTTACTGTAGCGAGTAAAGTTGCGTGGGAACTTTCCCAGCAATTTTTATCCCGAATAATGTCACTGAATATTATAACAGTTAAAGAAACTTTGTTTATACTCGACAGTAATACCTCGGCAATGTTCTTAATTGAAGTTATAACGACCGACACTACTCTCCGATTATCGTGTACAAGTGACCGACACTGGCTAAGGTAGCGCTCGCTAGAGCTCTTGCGCCCGTTTAGAATAGCAATTTTACTGCATGGCAAAACCTTCTTGCCAATATAAATGTAGCTTCTCGCACAACATATATGCTCAATAAACTCTCTGCAATGACTCTCCTCTCTCTATCACCTCTCTCTGTCCTTCCGCTGTTCCTATCCAAACAGCTGTGCACTCGATAAATTAGCCACGGCCTGTCGCAGCATGGATTCGTAGGGCCAATTGTCTATTACGCATATTGATACCCCTCGATAAAATGTGATTGGTATCATGATATTTAAGCATCAAATTACTTTAAACATCTCAAATGTTCTATTAGCCTAGTACCTCGTTTTATTGTTTGTTCACAAAGTACTTAAAACGTAGTTTAAATGTACGTATTCTTCTTTTTAAATTGAAAGAGCCGACTGGAGTAAAAATCCAATAACTTTTGCCCATATAAAGAAGGATAAACCTCATGAACATTTATACATTTATTGCTAGTCATAGAATAATGGAAGATGCCTACCTAATTTATGGTTTAAAATTGCTTTATTTAGGTTTACACATTGCAACAAAAATTTTAATAAAAATGGACGTTAATACAGTTGGCTCTTAATATCATAGTTCAACATGATTTGTATTTTTTTAACAACCACACTTTATCTCTAGTATATAAATTAGATAGTATTTAATACAAAAAACATATTTAAATTTTAAATTTTTTAAATAAACAATTTAAATGGAATTTGTGTAGACTTATCTCAACACCACGATAAAGGAAACGATTAACACATACTCATAATTCTGCTGACATTATATTTTTATTACTCTAGTACTGTAGGCCTTTATGTAACCAGTAACACATACAGTCGACAAAAACACTTCTACTAGTTTTTAAGCGTTAATAGTCTAATATTACTTTCAATACCATTTCACAACAAGGATTACGAGTTTTTATGTTTGTGTATAAATGTAATACATGGATACGATACGGTAATGGTTACATGTGTTTTGAGTTGGATAGTACAGTTACATTTGTAACTTTCATAATAATATAAAGCATCCTTGATCCAAAAAAGGGCCGGAAAATTAATAATACAATATTAAAAATAATAACAATAATAATACAATAACAAAATATATAATAATAAAACGTAACATGAGGGTGGAAATATAAAATAAGGTTAATAATGATAAGCTATGATAAAAAACAATAATACCATAAGAAATTGTATACTCATAGAATTAAAAATGTAAAACAGAAATGATAATATTATAATGTATGTTAAAAATACTAAATTATTACGAAGGTAGCGCATACTAATCACTTAATGATACTAAATAATTAACACAAATAATTATTAGAACATGTGTATCACAGTATATAACCAACGATAACCATATCCTTATAACTCTTTATGATAATCCAAGGTTTATTTAACACTTGGTTCCTAAGAATTACCCATAGATAAAGTATGATGTGAGGCTAAATTCCCAAGACGTAGTATGCGAGATATTGAACTGTGCAGATTATTATTTGCTGTGTGAACATTTCTCTCGAAGAAGTCTAAGGATCTAGTTGCCAATAGAAAGTGGAAGTTGACCATTTTGACTATTCTTAAAAGATCTATACAACCGGCACGTCCGTTTACCAATCTCAAAGGGGCCATTAGCAGGAAGGAAGCTTTGCAGATTGCGTCTTTGTCCCAATTGCATTTATTATTTTTAGTAAATGAGTAAGAAGTGGATTATCGTGGATTTGGTTTTCAGTGGATCGGAAATTGACAGTAACTTTACCAAGTTGTTCTGTAGTATATGTCGGAGAAGAGGTGTGGGACGAAAGGTTTAACGTTGTTATACAGGTTAGGCCTTATACATGTAAAGCGTTTTATGGGTGTCCTCTCATGATACTCCTTAAGTTATAACGTGTCTCGATCACTGTAACGATGGACCATCAGATGGTAAGGATATACATCACTGGCAGCTTTGATTCCTGCGAGAAAGGGCATATAGTATGTCCAATAATATTTTCGCATTTTACTCATCCATGGTTCTATAATTTATTGTTACCAAGCTGCATTGAATCATTTCAACCATAACTACTTGCTGAAAATGTAGTGTAAAACGTCAGGTCGTCCATGATTTACATTTGAAGCTGTACCGTAGATAATCTTATGACACGGAATACGAAAACGCCAAATAAAAAAAATTGTTCTCAGTATTTTTAAAATAAAACCAAATTTATTCAATGAATCAAGGGATTGTACACGTTTGATATACAAATTATACGTTCATATCAAAATGTAATTTTTGGATTTAGAAACGCTTAATAAAAAGTATTCAAGGAAACAAATCGCAAAACGCTCCCTTTGATATCAGACACAGAGGTGAACTTAGGATATGAGTCTCGGAATGGGAAAATACCCCGAACATCATGAATGAATTGATTATTAGAAATGAACTGTGGCATGAAGTAGATTTAGAGATCAAATTTCCAGAAGTACAGACAAGCAAAAGTTTAAAGAGCTGAACTGAATAACGAAACTCACTGACAATGAAGGTCTGCTATGATGAAGAATAACTTATAGTGCTTTAACAAATAAATAGGTGGTTAGCCAGGTGTTAGTTTCTTATGACAACCATTGTTTTAATTTTAGTTTCTGAAAATTATCAACTTCTTGTTCTGCGATGGAACTTACATTATTTATGTTGTATTGTGATACCAAGTGGGTAGTGTATTAAGAAGAAACTCTTATCCACATGCCCTACTGATTTCATATATACCCTTTATTTATTTGAACACATAACGTTGCACATCACTGTATTAATTATTTTCTATTAATTTTCTCCACTCATAAGTAATATAAAGATCAGTTATGTTCTATAACTATCTCCTATAACAAAACTAAAAATAGGCTCAATGAAGGATTATGTCTTCCTTGATAAATTGTTAGATGTCTTTTTATTTTTATAAATTGTGGATAGAAATTTTAATAATTAATAGGAAATGTATGTTCTATGTGCATCTTAGAAGACATTAGGGCTTATTAGTACTTTCTTGAAATAAAACATTTCTTAATCAAAATAATAATATTGATATAATACCTATTTATTATTTTATTCTTACTTGAAGTTATTAAAAGTTACACCTCTAATTTGCTTGTAAACATTATACACTGAAAATATTTAGAAATAAGGGATATGTTAGTTTAAGGGAACATTACATTATTAGTATCAGAAATGAAAAAAATAGTGAGCATTATTAGTGAGCAAATGGTAGTCATCAAGAAACCAAATATTGTAAAAAGGTGTATTGCCGTTCATTGTAATAAATAAATAAATAAATGAAAATCAGATCTCCGTGTATATTTCGAAAGTACGTTTTTCCATACAATCTTTATTTTATTCACAATTTTAAGTCACGTTGAATAACAATTGATATAATGATATAAATTATATATATGATACAAATGCTTCTGACATTATTCTACAGAATAGAATACGGAAACAAAGGCGACCTGTCAATGCTGTAATTAATCGACTTCTTGTCACTGCACACCCAGATTAACATATATTCTATTCGGAACCTGATTAGACTTAATCATACCTGAGATTAAACTTATATAACATTGGTGAATATTGTTAGATATATTAGAATTACGCATTGGATTTCCTGTTGTGATTATTACGTTTTACACGATTTAGTATTCAGTCAGTTCTATTCAGTTATGTATTCAAAATAAAATAAGGAAATATTAACTGTCGTTTTTGAAACTCATTTAGATATATAATGTTTAGAACAACGAACTATTAGTATCAGACTCATGTAAGACATACGTAATTATTAGTAAAATAAAATTCATAGAATCAATGGACAGATAGTCGCTGGAAAGGAAGTCTTGTATTACAATTCGATACAAACATCCTCCGGATGTAAGTGGATACGCACATCCGCCCAGACACCGATGGTGAACAAACTGGAAATGCTTGCTTAAGCAGCGGAAGTGCTTATGTATATAAAAAAAACCCAATGTAAGGGGCAGCCATGCTGATATGAAAAATTGGTACTCACCAATTATGATGGAGAGATTTGGCAGAGGCGTGGTCATGA
The DNA here is from genome assembly GCF_021130785.1 of Homalodisca vitripennis. NCBI lineage: Eukaryota > Metazoa > Arthropoda > Insecta > Hemiptera > Cicadellidae > Homalodisca > Homalodisca vitripennis. The sequence continues at coordinate 97,234,183 of NC_060215.1, forward strand.
GCTGGCGGGAGAATAACATCAAAACTGAAGAACAAGGAGGAGAGAGGGAAGTCGAGGACGGGATTTCGAAAAAGGAAGTTCGGGAGTGCTAGTGCTTGTGTTCGTGTGCGGAAAAATATCTCTAGGCGTAATAAGTGTGAAGTGAATAAAATGTAAGTAATTTTAGGAACTTAGTATATATCAGGGTTCATTAATCATTTAAAATTCCATATCTAATTAAATGTTCACAATTTCGAAAATGTAAATTCATGAAAATGTTTCGCTATTTTAAAAGAAAGTTTCTCATGTTAGTCCATGAACTCATAATTATTGCAACACTACAAAATCACTAGTAAATGTTATAATAAATTAAATTAAAAATAAATTGTAATGAATAATTTAATATTAAATATGTCTTCAAAGTATTAAGGTATTAAAATTTGTGCTTAATATGTCGGTTGACGCAATCTTTTGTTAATTAAAATTTTTTATCAATTTAATGAGATGTTGTCAAAAATAAAATATGTGTTGGTTCATTTGAGGGTATTGTACTGCCAATCTAACCTATTATTAAATCCTCTCACAGCAACCCTTGCTCATAATATGTCACAACCTAATCTTAAACGAAACTAAACTTACAAAACCTTACACTCATCACACTAATCATAAAATAGTTATAATTAAAAGAGCTCTATCCTCAATTTTCCAGCATGATATTTTAAATAGTATTTATTTAAATTATATTTTTTAGCTGCTTGGACATTAGTAGTTGCTACATTTCTAAGGTTAAAGTTGAAAACGAATAAATCTTCCGTCCGAATATACTGTAAGCTGTACTTTTCACTGCATCAAATGGTGGAGAGAAGAGCAATTTAAAACCCATATGATAACGAACTTTACCACTTTGAAATTAATGTAATATTAATGAAATTGTAACATTACGAATTAACCTCAATAAAAAAATTTTAATACATTTTATTTATTCAACTTAACTGTAACTTAATGCTCCTTAGATTATTTTCTTAGTATCACTCTCGATGTTTTTATTTTTACTACTCATAATTTTTACTCTCTTTGTTGTAATTAGTAAAAATACAAAACAAATAGGCACAAATTATCCGTCAAACAAACGTTCAAAGCTTTAATACAATCAACTGGCATTTTCCTTCAGATATATTTAACAATCCTCCTCAATTATTAACACTACCCGAATGTCTAAACTAAAATTCCTTCTATAATTATGTATTTAATTCGCTAACAGATTTATTAAAAAGTAACACAAATATAGAAAATTGTTTGTACGAAACTATGAGTTATTTTTATATAAGTGCGCCATATTCAATAAAACTTACAAAACAATACCAAAAACAGTTTGAGTTATAATATGTTACTTTAAATTAAGTATACAAGCATTTTTGTATCTTTATATAAAAACCACACTTCTAAACATTTAGGTTATTATTATAAATTAATGTGTAACTACAAACAGTAGGTAATTTACAACTAATTAATAGTACACAATATTAATTGTAAATAAAATGTTGTGTGTAAGGGAGTTCATTAAGTACTGTGCGTTTGAAAATAGGCTACTGAGACTAAAATCATACTTTAATTGGAATTATGATAGTAAGCAGAGAAATGCAGAGTAAGGTATAGGTAAGCTAATAGTTAGGTGATGGTGATAGCGCAGCCATCCTCTGTACTTTGCAAGTTAAGAGCGTCATATAAAATATTTGGAAATAAAAAACATGAATGGAAGAGACTAAGGTCTCTTTTGACACATGTCCAGAAGAGAATAGGGAGTCGGCTCAGACCATTCCAGACAAAGGCTCATCTATAACTTTGGTGTAGATTTTAGTTTCAAACCCATTTTCAGAGACCTAGCTACACTAGATATCCCTATAATTTCCACTAATTTGAAATATCTTGCTGAGAATCCCAATTAATCTTTCAATACCGTCATCTTAACTCATTTTTAAATCCACATTTGTCAAAAAGCAACTATAGAATTTGGAATTTACGAACTTGAGCTACGTTTGAACAAATTATTCATTATCAGATGCCAAAATAGAGAGTCACAACGGAAAATCTTAGGTAAATTCAAACAAATCGATAAATTTATGATAAAACAAACGACACATCCCTCATACATATTGAAAAAAATGGCGAAAAACACCAAAATGGCGACAATCTAACTAAAAAACATCAAAATATTTATCAGAAAAACAATGACCTAGTCAAGCATAAGTATAATGTCAGGCATTATTAACTTATGATATTATAAATGAAATTATCATGTTTTTCTTATTTGTCCTGTCCTCACGCTTTAAAATGGAGCTATTAATATGCTAACATGCTACATATTCTAGGTATTGTTACGCTGAATCTCTACTATGTGTGTTCAGTTCATTTAGAAATTAAAGAATTCGAGTCAGAGTTAAGGTTAAATACTAGCATAATCATGCCTATAACTACACTTATTTAATATCCGTAGCGTAAAAATACTTTTACGAATTTTAACAGAATGCTAAAACAATGTTGGGGGCATGTGGCATACCTTTTCTTATTCTCATCAAAAACAACACTTGTTTCAGAGGCCCTAGGGTTTGGAGGTTACCTTTCCGCTTCCTGCCATCTTAAATCTTTGCAGTTTCTGGAATCAAGTCCGGGCATTGCAGTGCCTCTTACAGCGCTGTGGCTGGCTACTTGTGGACACGCAGCTATCTTGTCCAGGCAGCCACCGTCCTGAGGCATTCTGACTGCAACAGGTGCTGTTTCCTCGTGAAAACTATTGTCGTTGATAGATGGGATTTTACATTGCACATTAACTCATAAATCCTACAAGAATGATTTATACAACATGTTTTGTTTCCATAACATATTCATACTTTATGTTTATATTATGTTTCGTTTTTAAGGTAACGAGAATTGACATAAAAAATCACTACAGAAATATTTGCTTTAATATTTATATTTATCAATACATCATACATACGTAGTTTAATTTAATTATTGTGTTTCAAACAGAAGCGTTTGCCGTGATTAAATGCGCTGACCCAGTTGATTTTATCTGTAAGAGAAAATTACATTTTAATCAGAGTTCTCTGTTATCGGATGAAAACGTACCAATGTCATATACACTCGTTGTAATGATCAAATTATTTTTTTTTCTTTAATATTTTAATACTCCAGATGATTCACAATTTTGTTTTAATCCATACACTATTATTCATTTTTTTATAGTAATCAATTACTGTATACTATATTTATTTCTGTAATATACTTAAATACATCCTTGTAGTTTGAATAACCAACATTTTTTATTATATTATTCATTGCTGTTGAAATATTATGCAGGGTACATTTCTATAGCAAACATTTAATAACGCAGTTAACAAAATATGGTTGCAATAACTTCACAGCCTAAGGAACTGTCTTCGTCTATCTTGCTGCAGATTCCCTCTTGGCTACCCTTTTTTGATTGCCCTTTGGTGACAGGAATGAAGTGTTGTATCTTTGTTTCATCAACAACAACGAAACAACGATTAAAGTCCTGCGGTTTTTTCTGGAACAGCTGCGAACCCTGCTTACACGATTAACTTTGCATGATTTCGTTGTTGGCTAATCGTAAGCAATTGCGACACCCACCTTACGGATAGTTCTCTCACAAATATGTATTGGTGCAAAATTGTATGTACCCATTCACTCGATAGGTCGACAGTACAAGCAATGTCACGCACCTTACTCTTCTATCAAACATATAATCATCAGTTCATATTATGGGGTTTACAATTAATTTCTTTAGTTGTAAACTCAACGTCCTCAAGCGCCCAGTACGTTCAGCGTCTTTTGTACTTATATGGCCCAAACAAAAATATTCAAACTACTTATGAACTGTTCTTTAGTTTCTTAAGTTAACAGCCACTATAATGTTTATCATGCTTCTTTTTAGTTTACTGAAGCGTTTTGCATCTCATACAGTAATTTTTTATCAACAGACGAAATTCTTACTCGTCCATTTTTGAAAAATCACTTGACTTCCTCGATTCTAACGAATGTAGAAGACAAAGAAATAGGCCGATCAGGCTGAAACTTGGTATCCGTTTTTTCGAGAGATGGTACCAACAGAAAATAATGCCAATACTCACCAGTAGTGTTATCTCTTGAACACGTTTAGCACGTTCGTACCAAACGACCCTCGTATACGGACAGCCATATTTTTTTCTCTTAGGACATGAAGCTGAGAAATTTCACTTATTCCTAAATGGACCTTTGAGCAGCTTCCGAATTGACAGGATATTTTGGTTGGGTAAGGTCGGGATTAGAGGTCACGTCCTGTCAAGATTAATTATGGAAGCTTTAGGACATTAATCTCAGTTATATCTATATGGAAGAAAAGAAGCCAGCTGTTTATCAGCTTGTCCTAAAGCAGGCAGGCGTTGGCACGCTCTAGGCTAGCAACAGCCCTTAACACGTAGGTATCCGCTTAAAGTCCAACATTAGATTTCCAGTAGATCTATTGATCTACCGTTGTACCCCAATATCTTAAAATTTGCGGTTAGACAACAATAAGGTTGCCCAGATTTAAGTCATATATCGTTCGTTGCTGCACCCAATGAAGGTTCAACTGGAAGTTATAACAAGACAGAAGTGACCCCTCCTAGGGAGTAGATAACGATGAATATTTCAACGTGTTGGAAGTTCAAATAGTATCACCAAATTTCGAATTTTTTTTAAGTCCTTGATATTGAAAATGAATAGTACGTTTCAACAACTTTATTTTCACTACACAAATGTTTACTTTAAAAATTGTACCCAATAAAATTATAAAACTTTAAATCTATTAAACTATACAGTAAAAACGTATTAGACAATTACGTATTATATGGGTTACATATTAAATAATGGATTGTCAAATATATTATCAGGATGGTCTATAATGAAAAGGTGTAAAACATGGTGATTCAATTTAGATAGTGGGAATTTACACAAAGAATGATGTTTAATAGGTGTTGATCTATAATGTTTGCTGTCACCATCTCAAAATAAAATAACTTACAAGATTGTTGTGCAGTATTTTTAAGAAGAAAAATATAAAATCTTATTTTATAAAAAACCTTCACAATGAAATTTAAAATATATTTGATACTGAAATAATAAAAAACACAATTTTCCAGGATATTTAAATTGATAAATAGATCGAAAAGTCTTATAAGTGTTACTCACTTTTGTAATTATGTTACCTGAAAAAATCCTCATCTGCGAAAACTAAATTAATAAAAACAGTCTCATTATACAATGTGTCTTACTTGATATAATTATTCAAAAGTAATGCGATAAGTGATATAGTTTTCTCTCTTTCCCAATTCTGCAATTATAAAAAGATAGTACAGGAATACAATATATCATTAAAATAAAAGAAACATAAGTAGAATTTCTGTCTGGGGAATACTGCACTGAAAATAACATGCTCTGAGGTCTTACGCAAAGTGCATGTGGCTAATCAAGTTATATATCAGTCTAAGCCCCGGAGTACGTTACTCTTGAACCTTTTACATACCAAGGATATGATCACACCATAGAGCAAATTTTTGGATAGTGGGTGAGTATCTCTGGTTATATCGTTATATAATTGGGCTGGTAGTCATGGTGTTTAATACTTTCACACAGGGGAAAATTAGAGTTCGGCCAAAACACAACATAGCTTTTTCTATACCGAACAGGAATAAATTTTAAATTAAAATTTTAATCTCATGGTTATTTTTTCATTCGCTGCAGATGACTCAGTCTACAATGGGCTTGGAAATACCAGCCTCAGATAAAAAAGTCACATACAAAAGATCGGGGTAACTAACAGGAATGACGGATAGTCCGGTATATGATTTATAATGTGCTGTGGTTCCGACAAACCCAACAAGAACCAATTTCACCACCACGGATTATACTCACGGTTACAACATAAATATGAACGTAAAGGGCATGAGTAAAGCTAATGATCCTGGTGTCACACCTGTCTTTTAAGTCTTTGGTCATACTCCAGGCGCACGACAACCCCTCAGGTTCTCTGCCCTATTGAGAGATGGTAGGGCTCCTAGATAAACAATCCGTATTAACTGTGCAGGACATATGATCAATCTCCTGTATTCGTAGTGAAAACCCATCCCATGCATACCACAGGTGATCCATAAACCAGAAGTCTCCCTCCACAGCACCAACTCGGTAACTCCCAACTATATTCCTACACACGTACCAAGGGGCTGGTGAATATAGTTGATATACGATTCAAGAACAACATACAGGCATAACTATTTAGGTGTTATTAATGTGGAGGTACGCTTAGTTTATTGAATTTCATAACGGACTGGCCCATAACTCCCTGCGATGTCACTTAAGCATATGTTATTTGCCAGAATACGCGTGATGGAACTAATAGATCTATCTCTAGTTAAAATAACCTATATATTCCTGTATTATATCGTCACCATTTGATATTGGCCCTTAGCTAAATCTCAAAATTATTATCTACATCCTACGTGCGTGTTCTAATTACCAAATAGTATTTGTACCTATTCTACAGGGTCATGTATCATCACCAACTTCAGGAGGCTGCAGGGTACTACAGAAAAATTAAAATACTTATGAGTACTCCACAGATAATAATCTATAACTATTTGCACAAATAAAAGATTGTAAGTCCAGAGTGAACTAAATTAATAAATGGGCCAGGCAAGCCTTAAATATTATTGTTGTTGCCTTATGGCTTGTAAGTAATATAAATTACTCTGCTACGTGCAACAGGATATTAGTCCAGTATTCAATAACTATGTATATTTCTTGGGGTTTCTCTCCTTTCAGCTCACTCTACTTGGCTTCTACATTTCTTTGCGGATTACTTGTTAACACTCATTGGTTTTTCACTGATTCCAACAAGAAAAAACAATTCTCCACAAAACTCAACCATCTTCAACTCAATTTTAATATTCTTTGCGTCGTCACTGCGACCAAATCACACAACGAATATACTCTACAAACTCTCCAAAACGACTCTCTCTCTCTCATTTTCTTCTCTGAAGTTTCAATTTCGCCATTTCCTGTCAAAACAGCTGGCCTCTTGATGAGCTAGACACAGCTACATCTAACGCTACATGTGTATTTTAACTGCCTGCCTTGCATCGCTTCGCCGGACCATTTGCCTATAACGCGTAATCTTACCCATCCGAAAAATTTACTTCGACAGTTCTTGTACACTTTAGATTGCCGTATTTCGGAGATGAATTGAGTTACAAATTTGTATGTGTTTTGGTTTCAGCATTTACTATGAGTATATCAAGTTTTTGACAAAAATTTAAATTGTGAGGCAAAATATTTACACCGACAAGACTCGTGGTAAGCTTGATATTGTCTATCAAAGAGCTGATGATGTAGGCACTCAGATAGTGAGCGGAACTTTTGCGTGAAGTGATTTTGTGCTAAATCACTGGCCCAGGACCGTGATAATTGTCACTATATACTCATAAAATAAGGTATTGATGCTAAAAAAACAAACTTTTTTGTTCATTTGGCTGAGAGGGTTTGACTTCTTTGAGTGCAAATCTCATAACATTTATGATTTCTCACGTCTTAACCACTCAGATTCATAAGTACGTTTCCCAGTTACTCGCAATAACGAAAATATGACAATTTTAATACTATCAGAGCTGTAATTCTCTTGCCGGGTTTAGCAACCCACATGTTATGTTGCTGGTAATTTGTGAAATACACCGTTAATTCTAATTTTAAGTTAGCGTTAATTTTGATCATTAAAAAAATAATTGTGTTTATATAAATATTGTAATTTTATTTGGTTTTTAATTTTCTATCATATAATTTAATCCAAAAACATTTGACTAACATAGTTTTAATTTATTTACTTTACCTAAACCGGATAACATATTTCCGAATACGTATAATTTTATGTTTCCTACTTTAAGAAATGATAATTGATCTGATGCTTTAAACCCATGTTGGAACCATCTTCTATAAATTAGTGACCTTCAAAAAGGACAGATTTAAGTTATAGTAATTGGAATGTGTTCCCAAGCAGTTGAGGTTTTAAGTCAGTGATTGAGAGACATTACCAATCATGCATGGAATTCCTTCTCCTTGTTGAAGATCTTGAATCTTTCCTGTACGAGTAGTTGTATTTGTGGATAATTAATTGTAGGTTACCTAATATCATAATTAATTCATCTATATGAGACCAAATTGTTTTACTGACAGAATGTGCTGCATATCTCGCATATAATTTTGCCTTTTACTTATAAAGTCATGTATTTGTAAACTAATTGGTTTTAATAATTTAAAAAGTAAAAACATATATTGTGTCTGGAAATACAATTAAAATTTTGTTGTTAGGTATTTTTCATTTTTAATTCGTTGCTCTTTGTTACAACTTTCCAGGAGAAAAGAATAGTAGACATGTGTTTATCAATGGTCAAGGAATTACAGGCAGAAAAAAACTTGGCACGATTGTATATAATTTATTTAGTAAGGAAATCATTTTAAAAATAAAAAAAAACATGTCACTCCCACCAGTTATATTTCAGGTATGTGCTGGAAAATTCCTTATCTCTATAGTCAAAAATTTTTTATGAGCCGCATTATAAAATCTAAAAACTCTGCGTCAAATTATTACATACGAATTATTATTACTGCACGTATAGTGATGTATTTAAAGCAAATATTTGCTATCACTCATGTTTTATGATAAAGTATCTTAAATGGCTGTGATCAAAACGTTCTTTATAATTGAAAAACATGTAGACCTAAGGAAAGTGGGTTCCCCCAACAATTTCTTTTTGTACTTATATTTGATTACCATGTATTTTACATATTCAATGTTTTCAATGGCGGTATAACGCCGACTAATAATAACACTGAATCTTAAAGCCCGACCGAGCACGCTACTGCTCACTTACTTAGCCGAGAAAGTAAGTTTTACCATGCAACTATTTTACTGTGCAATCAGTGTATGTTAAAACTATTACCTTTACGAAGGAACCCGTTAAAAAGGACGATTTTACGATCTAATAGAATGTTGAGCTTTATTAATGGATAATAAAAATGATGTTTTTGTAAAGATATCTGTATACAACAAAAAGTTAACTATTAAAATTTTTATTCTAATTTTTGCACTTTTTTCGTTTGTACGGTTTCGTTGTATGCACAATGCACAAGTATTTGGAAAATAAATATAAGGAAATCTAGGCACCATTTTATCTTAATTTAAGAAGAACATAGTAAATATATCCTCATTACGCATATATAATATTATTTTTTAAGAAAACTTACTTAAAATATAGAAAATCTAAGTCTATTAACCTAATTTATATCTCTGAACATCTAAACCTTTAAACAGAAGTAATCATATTAGGGTACGTAAAATGAAAGAATTTATAGGTTTAATAAAAAACATTGACAATGATACCAGAATTATACCAGTTTATCCGACACATAACTTGGACATTTAAAGTATCTGATCCATTCATGACTGATAATATCCTACCTAAAGATTCCATATTCTCTTGCAAAACCACTCCTTTAAGAAACCTTTGATTAGGCTTGTACTACAACAATGTCTATGTAATGGTTTTTGTCTGTGAAAATTCTTATCCAACCCACATTTTGAGCATGAGCTATTCATTTTACTGCATGCACGTTAAGTAAACATTTAACAATTATTTTTGATAATTTTATATAATTATGTAAAATAATATAGTTAACTCATTTTATTTTGAGTGTTCTCTTTTTGCTATTTACTTAGGAAAGAAGTTGATGAATCCTTTCATCTGTACGATGTGACAATGTACGTAATATTAATATCGTAATTAATTAATTAATATACCAGGTGTACAGAAAGCTTATCTACCTGGGTAAAACGTCAGTTTTTTATATTACAGATATAAAAATCAAACTTGTTATTACAGCGAGCGTTGGTCCAGAAATACCTACTTCTGGAGCAACAACTTTCTAAATTTAGTGTAGGTTTAAAAACAATATTTAAATTGTAGCACCTCAGTTAACGAGCAAGAAATTTCCAAGGTTAATATCAGAATGGGAAATCATACGAAAATTTACTATAATAAACACAATATCATCGTTTTTGTTTGGACAAACCCTTAATAAGATTGAGCTTGAAGTTAAAAGCCTTTTTCCCCCGTGTCATAACACATTAAACAATGGAAATTCTCGTCGGCAAACTCTGAATATGTGTAAATACTTAAAGGGGAAAATTTGCTCTCTTTACCTTTGGAAGTAACATTTTATTTTTTTTACGGTCAAGTAGGGATAACTCCAATATATATTTGTTGTATTTGTGATATTTCACCGTTAATTTCAATGTTTACTTTAATTCCTCCCTTAGAAACCTGTTGTGAAGAAGAGCGTGGGTCACTGCTGTGAATTATTTTTAAGAAACTATTACTAAAATTTGTTGTCCCCAAATAACAGTAGGTAACCGTTTAATGTTCATTTGGCGGTTTTAGGAAACCTACCTACGTGCAATATGTTCTAAGCAACAAGAGAACGTAGAATGTATAAGTAAGGATATTTTTGGAGATTTATCCATTAATATCAATGTTCTAGTTGATGAATATCTCTGTAGGAAATCCCAAGTCTTCTGATTATGGAGCATTAATACAGGGGAAGCTACAGAAAAGGCAGTTTTTCAAATGACTATGTCTGGCTTTATACATTTTTGCAAATATTCCTCTGTTAATTTACAAGTGCTAGGTGAAAACCCGCGGAACGAAAGAAATTTCCTTAGACTGGCAACCAAGTGTGAAGAAGGAGGTTGTCTCTAAATTGCCATGAGTCACTAAACCTGGTACTACGAAACTATTCATAACTCTTCTTTCATTCATTTTCTTTGACGAACATTTATTTGGAAATGATAGGAAATATGTCTGAAATCATATATATTGTCATGCACATAATATTCATTAATTTCCCCTGGTACTTACTTTGTTATCAGTAATTTTTTTGTTTGTACGTTTTATTCATATTTGGAGAGTTCACTATGTACTTCTTTGATACCTGATGTAAAGTTGGCTGGAGAATATTGATAACCCTTGATGGCCAATCACTACGCATTATTTTTCTTATAAAATTACTCCTCTAATTATCTCTATGAAGTCATTTCTCTATTCCTTTTTAATCTCTGGTAAAGCACAACACGTTTTTATATTCTCGCACATATTTAAACTCTAACTTGTATCAATAAGAAAGCATCGTTTTCCAAAAATAGCTTTTTATTCCGGCGATTGGCGTTAATAAAATGAGTTTTTATTAGTTACGGAGGACTGGCTTAGTTTAACAGATTGGGTGCTCCTTTTATTCTTCATATTGGTACTTTAAAATAAGGAAAATAATAAATACAATGCTATATTTAAGTAATTAGTTTAAGTAGTAATTCGGATACAACATGTAAGGTTTTGTAGTTTGGTTTAGTTTAAGATTAAGCTTGTGACATACTATGAGCAAGGGTTGCTGTGAGAGGATTTAATAATAGGTTAGATTGGCAGTACAAATACCCTCAAATGAGCCAACACATATTTTATTTTGACAACATCTCTTTAAATTGATTAAAAATTTTAATTAACAATTGATTGGGTCAACCGATATATTAAGCACAAATTTTAATATCTTAATACTTTGAAGACATATTTAATATTAAATTATTCATTACAATTTATTTTAAATTTAATTCATTATAACATTTACTAGTAATTTTTTAGTGTTGCAATAATTATGAGTTCATGGACTAACGTGAAAAACTTTCTTTTAAATAGCTAAACATTTACATGAATTTACATTTTCGAAATTGTGAACATTTAAATAGATATGGAATTGAAAATGATTAATGAACCCTAAAATATACTAAGTTCTTAAAATTACTTACATTTTATTCCACTTCACACTTATTACGCCTAGAGATATTTTTCCGCACACGAACACAAACACTCCCGAACTTCACTTTTCGAATTCCCCGGCCTCGACTTCCACCTCTCCTCCTTGTTCTTCAGTTTTGATGTTCTTCTTCTCCCGCCAGCTCATTGACCACGCCTCTGCCAAATCTCTCCATCATAATTGGTGAGTAACAATTTTTCATAATCAGCATGGCTGTCCCTTACATTGTCGCACGGTTTTTACAAATAAGCATTTCCGCTGCTTAAGCAAGCATTTCCTGTTTGTTCACCATCGGCGTCTGGGCGGATGTGCGTATCCAGTTACATCCGGAGGATGTTTGTATCGAATTGTAATACAAGACTTCCTTTCCAACAACTATCTGTACATTGATTCTATGAATTTTATATTACTAATAATTACATAAGTCTTACAAACATTAAAGGTTGTATTTTCTATAATAACTACATCGTAGACCTAATTAATAACAGTATACGAAACGGAATAAAAAACTAAAAAAAAACTAAAAAGCATAAATATAATATAGCTGTATTTAGTTCTGATATTCAAAGAAAGTGAAATAAACTCCATTATTGTAAATAATTACTTCAATAAATTAACCATTAATAAGTAGTAGTATGCTCCTACCACTATCATTACTACAAAATTGTGTTACCTTCAATCGTTATTTGTAATCCATCAAGAAATCCTAAGTAGGAATTGAAAATATTAATCATCTCATATTTTTGTACGTTTTATGGAATCTGTAAATAAATTCACAATCTTCATAATGAAATACGTAAAGACAGTAATTTTTATTTCTTATTATGTATTGAAAAGTCGAATGCAATGATAATCCGCTAAAAAGATAAACAAAGTAATTTATATTTTCGAAGAAAACCAACCTTGCATTACAAGCAATTTATTTTTCATTCTCAAAAGTATCTTCCCTGTTTTAGCAAAAGTTTCGAAAAAGGTTTTCCTCCTCAATTTCTTGGTCGACACTAAATTCTCTGTCCCAAACAATTTGGGTTCAGGAAAAGCAAGTCGACATACGATGTCGTAATAGATCTCATTCATAATGTTTTCAAGAGCCTGAAGAGGTGAGTGAATGTGCTAAATAAACCACCTCACAAAAGCTTTTGATTGTTTGCATCATGATGGTCTCTTCTATTCGAAAGACAATGAGAAGTGCCTGCAGATTGCGGGTTGGTCAATCTGCGGTAATGAAGAAGCTTTTTTTTGAAGAAACTGAATCCACTAAATTCCCTGAAATGTGCATTGATCAAGGGCTGGAATGATACCACAACGTTGAAAGCCTTTCCTGTATGGATGCTTTGGGATTTTATGTTCTGCGCAACTCTGCAATATTTAGTTGTGCCTATTTATAAGAATGATTTATCATGATCTAATACATTCACATTTGTCTAACGGGTAAAAGTTTTTGGGACAGCCGCTCCACATACAAACCTGAAAATGTTTACGCAATTCATATAACATTGAACCCCTGAGAGCCATGCAAAGAGGCCATTAAGGAGCTTGTATTACTGACGTTATCCACACGTTATCCACGCTTGTACTCGAGCACGTTCTGACGTGTGAATAAATGTGAGTTAGTACAGGGCAGAGGCAGAGACGAAACTCGAAAGTAACAACACAGAACAATAGCTTTTTGGACGCTTGTCGTCTCAAGTTGGTGTCAGACTAACCAATCAGCTTACTGATCCAACAAAAAACTGAAACAACTCAATGATCTAAAAAGTCCAAAGCTCATGCTCGTGCCTGCTGCTGGAAAAGTCAGTTCATGAGTTCATCATGGACCACAAGGATGAATATACTTCAAATTTTAGAAAACACTCTGCAGCTGGCATGAGAAGAATTTTCGTAGCCAAATATCCGTCTAATTTGGTAACAACGAATATTCGTCACCAAAGTAGACATGTATAGTTATTTAACTTTTTTGTATTTTGGGGTTATATAAATGATTTTATTTGATATATTCTAACAGAGCATTAACTATAGTACCGATTTAATATTCTTATCTTGATTATCGTTCAACATCGAACATGGTTCGCAACGGACAGTTGACGTCAACGTTATACGCGTCAGCCTCATTGTTGCTTCATCTACGTTAATGTGGAATTGTAAACAAGTGCCGGGTATTATGTTTGGAGTAAAAAAAACCAATATTATTGATGGACATTGTATTTTATAGTTTTTTAGTGCTTTCATTACTGTGGTTTAGATTACATAGGTTACGTTTTTAGTTGTTCATTATGGCTGAAAGCTTTAGAGATCGATCTTGTGATCTTAAAGAGCTCTTGTTGGATCAACCTATTTCTAGAGATAACGATATTTATTTTGATATTGAGGTAACATACTATGTAGCAGACGTGATATCCTAGTAAGTTATTCTCACAATTGTGTGACTCACGTTTGTTTTTCATCCATCTGGTGATGTCCTTGGCCCTGCTCATGAACTCGAGAAACACCCTAACACAAACTCAAATCAAATTCAAATTCTTTTATTGTCGTAGACATTGTACATGCATAGACATTGTCAATAAGCCGAAATACTACTCTTTGTCACAATATTTAGAAACAAATTATAGTTTGAGTTAACTTAAAATACACTGAACCAGTTACAAATTACAAATGATGCCTTCCAGTTGGATCAATATCGTAAATAAACTATTAAATAATCAACAAACTATTTACAATAACATATATAATAACCAAAATATAAACATATGGTTAAAATCGAAGGGTAACAATAACAGGACAAAAAAATTACATTAAAAAGTTGTGTCAGAAAGCTCTAGGAATTCATTAAAACCATAGAAGGGATTTTTTTAAAGCCAATAATTTAATTTTTTAGGAATACCTGTTGCGGGTATTTATTTATATTGGAAACTAATTTATTATACACTTTCTTACACATTACAACATGACTTTTTAAAAACTTACTTAAACGACAGTGCTGAAAACTAATTTTATTTTTATTGCGGGTATTGTATGAGTGTATATTTTCATTTAGGACCATGTCAGGTAGTTTTTTTAAGGAATAGACAGCCAGTTCAAATATGTAAAGGTTAATTACTGTATTTATTTCTAATCTTTTAAAAATAGGCTTACAATGATCAGATGGATTTGAACCGTTAATTATTCTAACGACTTTTTTTTTGCAATTTTAAAATTTCTATAATTCTTGAAGAGTTGCCCCACACAAGTAAGCAGTACTTAATTATTGATTGGAAAAAAGCAAAGTAAGCCATTCTAATATATTCAGATGTTACACAATTTTTAAATCGTCCCAACAAGTATACAACTCTAGATAGCCTAGTTTTGATATAGTCTATATGAATACTCCATGTAAGCCGATGATCAACATTTATACCTAAAAACTTAGTACTAGTAACTGCTTCCATTTCCACTAGTTCTTCATCATTACGGCCTTAAAGAAAAAATTATATTTTCAGTTTTATTTTTATTTCATAGATAACCGTTAGCTCTAAACCAGTTTCCCGATTCTTCCATTGAGTTATTTACCAAATTTGTTAAGTCTAGGAGGCTACTGGAAACATTTACAAATGACGTATCATCAGCGTAAAGAAGAGTACTACTAGTAACATTGTGAGGTAAATCATTAATACTAATTAAAAATAACAAAGGTCCCAGGACAGATCCCTGGGGAACACCAAACCTCAAGTAAACTTCTTGTGCCTGTTCACCATCAATGCACACTACCTGCCTTCTATTCCTAAGATAAGACTCAAAGAGTCTCAGAGACACACCCCGGAAGCCATAGAAATTCAACTTTGATGAAAAGTCTGAATGGTGAACACTGTCAAAGGCCTTACTCAGGTCACAAAAGGTGACCTGAGCAAAGGGCCTTGCCTCAAAGGCCTGCAGGATTTGTGATACTAATTCTTCAATAGCATCCAGAGTACTCTTACCGCTCCTAAAGCCAAACTGAAAGCTGGACAAGATATCATTTGTTTCTAAAAACAATATAACCTGGTTATAAATTATGACTTCAATCACTTTTGTTAGTACAGGCACAAGAGAAATAGGACGATAGCTTTCTGGTTTATCTTTGGGTCCCTTCTTAAAAATAGGAAAAACTCTAGAAATTTTAAGCTCCTCCGGGAAAATTCCTTCTTGTAACATACTATTTACACAAATTGCTAAAGGAGTTGAAATGCTTGGAATTATTTGCTTCAAGAAATTATTTGACATGTTGTAAAAATCATTACTGTTAGAGTTACTGAGATGTTTAACAGCCTTTAAGACATCATTTGATGTAACAGTTTTCCACTCAAACAAACACATATTATCAAGCCTATAACTAGAACGTCTTAAGCTTACATTTGTGACAAGATTTTCAGCCCCTATAACGGGCTGTGCAATATCTATTTTGATTTTTTCTACAGCATCAATGCAAAATTTATTAAACACATTTGGTTCAATCAATGGTTTGCTTTCACTTGAAAGATTACAATTTTTCTTAATTAAAGCCCAAGCTGTCTTACACTTATTTTTGCTACACTCTATCAACTTACTATTATGAGCAACTTTAGCAGCAGAAATCCTAAGTCTATACTCTTTTTTTAAAACCAGCAACTGAACTTTTACTACTGTGCTTCCTGTGTTTTTAAACAGATAGTCAAGAGAAAACATTTTTCCTTCATTGTAACTAGTTCAGGTGTGTACCAATTATAATTTTTTTTTTCTACTACTTGCTTTAGATTTATGAGGTTTTAATTGTAAGAAAAAATTAACAATATCATTTAAAGTTGAGAAAAAATATGTAAACATTGTTGCTGCATTGCAAAAATATTGAGGAGAGAGGAAATACCAGTTGACTAGATTCAGTTTCTCTATTATATTATAAACACAGTGCTTGGGTAGCACCAATTTAAAAGAGTTATTTTTCTCAAAGGAATTAGTTGAGGCTTCCAATGGCGCAAAATGATCTATGGCCTTGAGTCCTATAACCAAGCCATCATGGTCCGAATAAGGAAAGCTCTTAATATTACACAATATTCCATCAGAGTTACAGTTAACAAAAAACATTATCTAGGCAACTGTTACCTCTCGTTGAACTAGAGTTTAAGCAGTAACAATTAAACTGCTGAAGTAAGTTGAGGAAATCAGCAACTGTCGCCTTTGTGGTAGTTATATCAAAGTCTCCATTGAGGTCACATCCAGCCAAGATTATGTGATCCTTCCATTTTGACAGGTAGGTCAACAAGGCTTCCAAAGTTCTCAGAAACTCCGCCGGGTCAGATGCAGGAGAGCGGTAGATACAGACAACAATGATCTTGAACTTATCCAAGATTACCGCCGCCAAATAAAAATGCAGCTCCGTTAAGAATGAATCTACATCTAGTGTTCTTGCTTCGAGATGATTGGCAATAAAGATTCCCACTCCTCCTCTGATACGACCAACTCTACAATAGTGAGCAGCACAATAAAAACCTTCAGGGCGAGAACTAACCAGCTCATCCTGACACATCCAATGTTCCGTCATACATATAAACACAATAGGCATTTGGCTTATCTTACCACTTGATATATAGTCCTCCAAAAGATTAGTTTTATTTCTAAAACCTTGGATGTTAATAAACAAGAATCCCAGAGGAAATAATTTACCACTTAATCCTGCAAGGCTAGAGTTCGAGTACTCTAACCTCTCTGACGGCCTAAAAAATGTCCCCGATGTTGCTTCCGTAATGGGATATATTCTTTAACAAGTATTCCTTCATCCCAGAACTCTGGATCCGTGATTTGGTCTACTGCAGAGTCATTAACACCTATTTTGAAAGATTTATATGTGTCATATTTCGTTTCTAGTTCAAAGCATAAAAAGTCGTCGATTTGTGAGTCTTTTAAGTAGGATTCAATATTTTCCTTAGTAACACTAGTGTCTAGTCGAGAAATAAACACCCATGATCTCTTACTTGCAGTTTTGAGCTTTGTGCCAGATCCAGTTTTTTCCCCAAAGATAGGCCTAGAAGCCAATGCTTCTCGTGACGTTGCATTACTTGTGCTTTTTCTGTTCTGAGCACGATTCATCGCAGATCGCCTTTTCCGTGAGACATAGACCTCAAAGTTACTGTCAATTTCACAATTCTCGTTAAATTAGTTGTCTTCATCAGTCTTACTATTTAAAACACTGTTTCTAATTATTCTAGAATAGGTTATATTTTTATTGTCAGGCTGTTTTTCTTCCACTTCAGCAGATCTACTTGGTCCCTGGCACAGAGTACGAGCAGAGGAGTTAGTTTTTTTTATTATTGGATATATCAATGTTTTTATGAATACGATAGGTGTTTTCCTTTAAAGGAGGAAACTCGGTTGTATTGGGTTCATGCATACTGTCCATGATCTTTATACCCCCGCTTTTACTTATTAGGGTATTTAAAGTTTTATGGCTTGCTTTGACCTCCTCCAACTCAGTGTTAAGTTTTTGATAATTGGAGGTGAGGTTGTCTATCCTTCCACATAGTGCAACATTGTTTTTGCTCTGGTTTTCCAATTCTGTCAGCACCACATTAATTATACTCGGCCAATCAAAACCATCATCAATTTTTGTTGATTTTCGAAAGAGCATTTCCAGTTTGACTTCACAGTCAGCACAAAACCATTTAACCTTGTCGGCAATGTCATTTATCGCAGCGTAGGTTTTATTGTCAATATTTACACATTCTGGGTGGTACCATAACTGGCAAAACCCGTCACAACCTATAGCCATTTCATTGCAAATAGCGTCTTTACATTTTCCACAGAATTCTTGGTCCGTTGAAACGTCAACGGGATATTCTGATTCGTGGTAACTAGAACTGCGACTCTTCATAATTTTAACTCGCGAGGTTGGTAGCACAGAAAATGACACAACACCACTCAAGTAATAAAAGGTGTGAGTTATTTGATAACTATAGATTTTGGATGAAACACGCTATACAATTTTATTGTCTGAAATATCAATAATAATTGTCATATCATTTTAAACACAGGAAATTAAACACCATTTACTAGTTATGATTGTGGATAAATATGTGTCCACATTAAATACAAATTAGTTATGAGAGCACTGGAATTAAGATTTCTTTTTCTTATATACAGATGCAGATTTAAATAAGAATAAAATAAAAATAAATAATAATAACAACGTACTGAGGTAGAAATAGCCTTATATATTAAAATATTATTATTTTAATAGGTTGCTGTCTTGCAAAAAGTACAAGTCTCCAAGATGGAATTGATCTCTGAATCTTGGGTTCCGATAGCGAGTGCCTTGACCACTAGACCGGCGAAGCCTAACGTTGACGGCATGAACGCTTGTTGATAAGCCGCGCGTCGGCCAGAACACGACAGCGTGTGCACGTTTAGTCTGTTGACTGGCTCGGCTACTGCTAGTGGCTACTTGATATAGGTTATGTACCTGCTAGTGGCTACTTGATATAGGTTATGTAGGTATAACAGAGTTCTTACGCTTCAATCACATCCATGTTTCGAGCAACACTTCTATTATAGACTAACGCACTGATATGATTAGCCTCGGTAAAAAGTCACTGTTTTTAATATGTAACAAACATCAAATTAAAATCTGAAATAAACAACAGACGATATGAATTCACCTCTGTACAATCCGGAAGTCTACCCTTATTCCTTAAACTTGTCCCTTATTCCTAAACTGTCGCTTGTGTGCCGTGTAAAAGTGTAAATATGAGTGTAAAATCTCTAAGAAGATAACCAATTGCATTTGCCATAGATTAGATTTGCCGTCTGTTAAAACATTATGCCAGACCAGTTCGGTAGGGAGGCCACGCAGAGTGGAATCCAGTAACTCTGAGGGAAAGATGAAACTTTGTATATATTATACATATCTAAATAAGTTAGGATTCAAAGTTAGTATTTCATTTCACATTTGTTTTTACTATCATACTTGCATAAGTATAAATGCAGTGATAATGTAATGTTTACTCATGAAAGTTATTATTTCATTAAAAGTCAACGTATTAATAAAAACAAAAAAACTTTAATTCTTCGCTTTTTCATACAAACCAATGTAAAATATCTGTTTTTATGCTAAACTTGAGATATCAAGTGACATACCGATAAACAATTAAACTTAAGTGTCATACCGTGAGTTACAAATTATGTACTCACTGAAGGGATCTTGGAAACCATAAGAGATACAAGATTAAATGGACAAACTTTTGCGTAATAACAAGACGAACAAATAAAGTGTTTAAGTTACTTGTTGGTTGTATCGTTCACTAGCTGTGTTGACAAAACTGTTGATAGTCAACATCTTCCAACTGTCACAGTTTTCTTATTAGTACATATATTGTAACGTTTTTACATTAAATCTGCATGAAATTTCTTCTAGTTTTTAATTATTATCATGTACAATTTTTGAAGACCAGCATGCACGGGGTGAAGCGTTCGAGTAAGTTTGTTTATGCAACGGCAAATATTTAACTTAATGAAAAGAATTTAAATGTTTTTTTGACTAAAGAAATACCATATATTTTGCACTTTATGCTATACTGATATTGCACTGCACTTATTGCTGGGATCAGCTGTTGCAAAATAATCCATAAATCATTTAATAAAAGAGATATTTTTATTCCAACAATTGTAGGCTTGGTAAACTTGTACAGTTTTACGATCACCTGTTTAACAATGTATACATATGCACAAATATCAAGTGATCAGTTGGTTTGACCAACCATTCAAGTAATAGAACAAACTTTCTTTTCAAACGAATACAAAAAACGGGTTTGTATTGTTTATTTGAAGAAAAACACAAGTAAAGTATAACATATATGGTGTTTTTTAAATCAATAAATAATCTACATTCTTTTGACAGGGAAAAATGGGCCATTGCATTAAAAAAGTACTAGAACACTACACCCCGTGCTTGCTGATCTTACACAATTTTTCATTGTAATATTTAAAACGAGAAGAAAGTTTCATGCATATTTTATGTATAGTATACACGTTACAATATAGGTACTACCAAATAAGAGAACTGTGGCAATTTCTAGATTTTGACTAAAAACAGTTGTTAGTTGTTAAAAAATTTAATTAACCACATTTATTTGTTTTTATTTTTATTAAGCACAACTTTGTCTTTTTAATCTTCGCTGTATCTATTATGGCTTAAAAAGATCCCTTCATGTGCATTTGGAACACACGGCGTATTTTTGGAACTGTCAAAAGATTTCAAATAAGATATACATTTACAGTTTTGATGTAAAACTTATTGCTGAGTAGTTGCACGACGGAATATTTACAAAAATAATCCACGTTTCTTATTTTGTAAAAAATAATACATGTAAGCTTAAAATGTTATTATACTGTTATTATAATATTCTCCTAATATATAAGTAAACATTTATATATAACAACTTACATTTGGACTAAAAGTTATGAAATGAGATACATTATAAAAAAACATACGTGCCTGTTGAAATAGAGCCGCAGTACATAGTGATACTATTGCAGTTTTAGGGTTACGCAAAAATGAAATTCCCCTGTTTATATATAAAACTAGAGTTGATCGTTTTCATGTTTTAAATAATCTTAAAACTATGCATTTCCTTAATTTACTCGGTCTACGCAATTAATAATATTATTGGTCGAACAAAACTTATTATACAACTATTATTGTTTAATGTTTAGTGAATATCACTGAATATTCTGCGGGAGAAATGAGCGTACTTTATTGTATGTGGTGAAAAATTATTTAACAAGTAAGTATTCAGTATACATAATTGTTAATTGTTGAAATTTGTTATATAGTTTGGGAAAAAAGGTAACGCATATTGATGGATTAAAAATAATAAAGAAATAGCAAGTATTAAAAAAATTTACAATATTTAAAATCTAAATACTTTTGGTACTGCAGCGTTGTGGTAAACAGTAACAGTTTTCAATTCAAGTAATACACTGCACTAGTCATAAAGGGATCACAGAACCGGCAATTCCGTTGACTGGTAATCGAAAACCCATTGAGAGCGTAGGCGCGCCGAGGTAATCGTTGTCCTCTCGTCCTACCCTGCCTGTGAGTTAACAAACCCCTTAGTGATACCTGTATTTGAATTACTGCAATGTATAAAGGGCTAATAATTTACTACTAACTTTGAGAATATGTGCATTAGTATACTTCATTAGTCTGGAATTATGTAACACTAAAAGTTAAAGATAAGTAAAGAAGCATAGTGTTTACTAACAGAGTTTCCAGCATGTATGATTAATATTTTAGTTTTACAAAGAAAATAAGCAACGAACAAGGGTATAACAAAGTATTTAGAAAAAATCGGTTTTATTCACTTAAAACAATAAAACATAATTCGACCACATATTGTTAGGGAAAAATAAAGCGCCAAATGACGTAATCAATCAACCACGTTCTGGCTGCGGCGCCAACTTCTTTATCCAATACTGCAACACTTAGAGATTCCATGTGGAATATTGTCAGTATACTTGTCGTCAAACATTTAAGCATTGCTAGATTACCGCACACTGATATTATTAAGGTCTATGTTAATTTGGTTAGAACCATTATTAGTAAACTTACTACTTCATTTGACTACGTCAGATTATATATATATATATATATATATATATATGAACTTGCACACATCTGCCATATTCAGAAATTATACAGGTTGAACAATGAAGAGCAGTCTGAAATAGGGTATGTTTGAATTATAATTTAGAATTGGTTTCAATATTTTATTTTTTGTGTCGAATTTTAATTTGTGTTGTATAACTGCTTCCAAATTTCAACTTAATAATCCTAGTTGTATTGTATGATAATGTTGCACATTTATATAGTCTAAACTCTTGCATAATAAAAATGTTGTATTTTAAATTCTAGTTCAAAAGCTTTTTCTGTTTTGTCTCAAGTCATGTGTGTCTTTATTGTGATAAAAGATTGTTCGAAAACAAACTTTATTCGCTTTAAGCGTTCTAGAAATTGTTTGTGCATATATTTTTATTTCTCATATTCTTATTAATAATTATTTCAAAAGATACCTATTATTAAAAATAATCATTATCTAGTTTCTAAGAAGACACAAGATTCCTTATAAAAAGGTATAAAAAGTAAATATAATAAGCTAAAATTCCATTATTTTGAGTTTCTTATAACCGTAATTATAATTCCTTAATGTTTTGTAAGTTTTAAATATATCTACTGAAAATTACAGTTCAAATCCTAAGTCAATGGACTAGAAAGAACTAAGTTAAGATTTTAGATATTTTTAGGCAACCTAGTAAAGACTGTTAATTTCTTCATTACGGTTGTAGAGAAAGCATTAGCCCTATACTATCCACAAATAATCTTAGGTAATACTTAAAAATATATAAATAAACTTTGTTTGACTCTTTTTCGATCAACCCTTTTTTATGCAAAAATTAAGTGGTTGTATCTTTTATTAAGTGTTGTGACTGAAAATGTTCAGGAACGGCTATTTAATACATGATAATTATTGGGCTTGTGTTTTATGAAATATTGTTGCATTATTTTATTCAAACCACTACTATATATTGGTTTGATCTTTGCAGTATCCTACATCCCGCATGATACTGGCAAGCTGTGAGATGAGTTTATGTTTGTTTGTTTAAGGTTTCGTAAGCACAGTATTCGACTACTTTGTCATACATGATTGTGTTAGAGATTACTCCTCTAAAACTGATTACTAGAATCATAATATTTCAACATTAAGTTATTGATTATAAATTATTTAATAAAATACTTTTAAGTTTTGACATAACCAAAGATATTTCACCTCTATGTTACTGTAATGTAATAATTTAATATAACATACTTTATGTCATTGACTAAACGATCAATGTCAGATAGTTAATAGGAATTAATCCAAAGTTTTTAATTATTTCCAGTAATGTATGATTCACCTTTCATGCAGAATACGTAAAAAACCACATCAATGCGCACTTGTTTTCGGCAAATGTTGACTTTCATATGACAACGTAATATTTCAGCTTTCATACTTTCATCTCTGACGGTACTCCTTAATGTATTTGCTGATAGTCAACAATGTTCATTAAAATCCTTGAAGGATGCATGGTATCATGTTTAACTTTAACGGGAAAATGAAGGACTTTTTTAGTACGTTTCTTCTCCATTGGCTTGTGGCCTCATTTAGATAGCCTACAAGTAAACAAAATCAAGAGAAAATGCTAACTATTTGATATCAATTGCTAAATATAGCAAGTAATTGGGCTTAGGAAAATAGTTTTGAGTGAAGCTGGGGTTATGGGAGATATATTATAGAAATATATATTTTAAATAGTGACATACTTAGTACGTTTATCACCAGTATTCTGGTGAGTAGTGTAGGCTGATTGTGTCATTGTATTGTAAGAAGTCTTTCACCACTCCGCTATTAAATTGTAAAGCCTACAATTTATCAATGTAAAGCCTACTACGGTTATCACTTAGTGATATTTATACAGTAGGCCTAAAGATGATTGATTGGGGTCACAACTTAGAAACAAAAAAAAAATCATATACCGGTCCATCCACCGATCCTTTCATTGTTTTTCGTATGAATTTTGAACTCTTGAATTACCACCCACCCAATTACAGGCTTCACCATCTGCTGCAACATTATTAATACTCTGATGAGAATTTTCCGTGTTAGGTACAAATTTACCCTAATTTATTAAAATATTATTTATGAACATATTCCATAACTAAAAGCTACAATTTTTCTATTAAAAACAACAAAGGAAAAATATAACACAATATAAAAATATAATAAAATGGGGAGTACAATAAAAACGAAAACAAATATAGCAAAGCTTAGGATGTTACCAAATCACTACTCGCGTCAAAAACGTGTCAAAACTGCGTGGGCCATAATAAAAAAAAAACTATTAAATGACTTTTGCTCAGTCTTAAGGCAAAAGCGACAAAAACTACTTTTGTTAAAATTTCTCTACAACAAGCAGATTCAGATGTTAGGCCAACAGTCACCTTATACGAAACCAATATTGAAAATATACACAAAAATTCTTGGAATACACCTCGATCAAGGGTTGACTTGGGACTGTTACGTAGACAAAGTTTTGTGCAAAAATTGTTCTTAAGCATTCCTTAATTAATCTACTCACATCTTTGTTATGCTGTAGCTTTGTGGAGAGTCTGTGCAAACATACATGTTTTTCGAATGTTTATTCATACAAAAAGCCGTCAGAATAATTGCTAAACTGCATCTTTGACAGTCATGCAGACCAGCATTCAGAAAACTTTTTCAAGAGAAAGTGCAATACCATAAGAGGTAACAACATACACTCTTATTAAACTATAGGTAGGGATAAATGCCGAACTGGGAGAACGGTAGCTTATGAAAGTTTTCCTTCTCAGGCATGAGTTCAATTTTTCAAACAACTGTCAAATTCAATTAAAATGCTGCGATACTGAAGTTATTTAAAACTCGTCTACAAACTGCGCTCATATCGTAAGCGTTCTACAGTACAAACGGGTTTATGACTCACGTTTAGGAGACCACACGATTAGCTGACTGACATCGGAGCAAGCGTGATTGAAATTCGGATGATTGAGAACAGGATGATTTAAAATATTTTATCTATGATTTTAGATTCAAATGTAGTGAATGAATGCTAAATTTTAGAAAGTAATTTACTTTTACGTTAGCGATAACATGTATAAGTTTAGAAGCAATAAAACATATTATTATTATTACGAAGTATTTAAATTTATTATAGTTTTTTCTTGCAGCAAAAGTTCTTAAAAATTATATTCCTATTAATCTTCAATAGAATATGGAACTTTTAAGTTTAAAAAAGATGATTCATGGCTTCAACTGAAAATATAGCATAACTAACTAGATTAGGTTTCCGTACGTACAAACAAATTTGGAACATTTTGTATTGTTCCTTTAATAGTAATGATTTTATTTATTATTAACAGGGCCCTGCTGCAGCGCGGAAAAATCCGAGGTCAGAGCTAGTACGCTGACCTACACATGGTGCAAGGGTGGAAAGGTGTTTGTCCGAAAAACACATACCTCGCGGGCCATCCGTATCTTTCACAGCCTTCGAGAACTGGACCATCTACAAGACCGTCAGCCGGAAAATACACCGCCGAAACAGTGACAAAGTGAAACCCTTTTCGGCAAAAAACCTTTATTTTAGTAAGTAATTTCAGTTCATTGTAAAATTTTTAGTTGTAAGCAGAATAAGCTACACCAGATAAAGTTATTTATTTTTTAGTTATTTTTATGTTTCAATTAAGATTAACAGTTTCATACATACATTTACATATCAAGTTTAAAATAATTTCAAAAGAAGGAATCAACGTTAAGTTTATATTATGTCACATTCATGTTAGAGGGGTAAGCCTATCTTCTTTCATAAATATACTGTAAATCAAAGTTTATAAACAATTTCCAATTTAGGAATCTACGTTAAATATTTAATTTCATATCTTGTTATCATTTCATAAATGTGCTAAAATACAACGTTATAATTAATACAGGTATATAAGAAACATATATATTTAAAATATAAATTATTCAATAAATAATAATAGCATTCAATTATTTTTTGTCTGCAACCGAGAATAAAATAATTTCTCGCTTAAAATTAGTATTTATGTGTACGTGAGTGTGTATGTATGCATGTGTGTGTATGTATGTATGTATTTGTGTATGTGTATGTATGGCTGTATATGTATATATATGTGTGTGTGTGTGTGTGTGTGTGTGTGTGTGTGTGTGTGTGTGTGTGTGTGTGTGTGTGTGTGTGTGTGTGTGTGTGTGTGTGTATTATTTTACTCAGCACAATTAATCTTAATATAATATGCTCTTGATTTTTTGGTTTGATTATTGAGTAAACAAGAATTTATGTATCTTAAGTACACTGTTTTTGTAATTATCTTAATTTGCCAAACAATATATTTCGTGGTAAAGTAGGAACGTTTTACTAATGCAGGAATATTAATATTACATTAAATTGGTAGTTTTTATGTTGAAGTTTAAATTTTAATACTTTTAAGGAGAGTAGTGGAAATTAGGTTTAAATTGGTTCTCTTCATTAGTTATAAGTAAAATGAAAGTATCGTATACCAAATATTTAAATATAGTCATGATAACATCATTTGTAATGATTGTTTTGTATTACTGTGTAAACTGACCAAGCCAGTAGATAAAAATATTATAATGAATAATACTTTATCGTTATTTAGTTTTGTTAAACGTTACATATTTTAAAATTATTTATCTTTTAATGCATCAAATATATCAACATAAATTCAATTATATTAAGACCGTTTATCTGTTATATAATGTTATAAACAGTTAAATCATTGTCAATCGACTTTTAATTATACAAATGCTTGCTTAATTTTAAAAGCACTGTTCGGCCAATATTATTTATTCACTATTTATTAGTATTATAGATCATAATTAACTGTTATAAATTATTAGTGATAAAAATATATTCTTAATAAAAATTCGTTGGGCGGGCAGGCAGCCTGTCAATAAACAATAGAAAAGGCATGATTGGCGATAATGATGATGGTATTCTTCCAGATACATGCAGTGAAATAGATTGTATAGATAAATATCAAGATTTTTATTCTTTCCCCAGGGATAGTACACTTACCCAAATAGATGTTTTTCATTAAAATGTTATAAGCTTTTCCAAAAACTTTTGTGATTTATCGGTGTATTTATGTTTATTAGTAGAAGTTATATATTATAGTTTTTAAAGAATGTTGGCTGTGCTTTACTTACTATAATAAGCACTTTAATCTTTTAGCAATATATAGAACTTTTGATAGTGATGTAAACAATTTTATTGAAGCTCTCGACAACTATTATATGAACTTAGAACACAACAAAAAATGTATTATGCTGGGAGACATCAACATAGACCTTTTTACAAATAACGACAATTTAGATAAATACTTGAATTGCCTCACTGGCCACGGACTTGTACAATGTGTGGACAGAGCTACTCGGGAGACAGATCACAGCACGACCTGTTTGACCATATCTTTGTGAGATACGACTACTGGCGGAGTGTGCGGGCAGCAGTGCTACAGACTACTGTCACAGACCACTACAGCACCGCACTTAGTATTGCACTCGGCAGCGCTTACTAGGACACCCCCTCACTGCCCATCACGTACATAGACCCAGCACTGTTCGCTGACAATCTTACTAATACTCACTGGGGACCTGTACTGAACTGCTGTGATACAAATGAGTGTGGGAAAATAATATTGCTCATATTGTTTCAGGTGCGTTATCAAGTTCAAAAAAAACAAATTAAAAAATCCTGTCACCCGTAAGAAAAAACTGAAGCCATGGATTTCAACCGACCTAATAAGCACTATACTTGAAAGAGATAAAATAAGCAAAATTCTTAAAAAGCAGCCTTTTAATTGTAAATTACTAAACCAATTTAAAAACCTTAGGCAGCATTTAAGCAACACTTTGAAATACTCAAAGTGGCAGTATACAGGAATAAACTGAATGAATCGAAAATGATGCAAAATTGTTTTTTTTTTTCAGTTGGCAAAAAATTAGCAGACGAGATCATTGTAAGAGGGAATCCAGTGGTGAGAGACTCTGACTTTAGATTGAACACGGACTTCACGATACACACTGTGACTGTACAAGAGATTGCACGACAAATCACTGGACTGAGAGGAGGATCCACACCTGGATGGGATGGGGTTTTGGCAGACATGATGAAGTCTAATATGCAGATTATTTTGCAGCCTTTAACACATCTAATTAATTTAAGCATATCAACCTACGTATTTCCCCAAAAATAAAATTGGCAAAAATGTACCCCCTTTATAAATCAAATTGTTTTATCGACAAGAGCAACTACCGCCCTACTTCATTGTTAAGCGTGTTTTCCAAAGTTCTAGAACGCATAGTGAAGAACCAGCTAGTCTCATATTTACAAAACAGCGATATATTGAGTGTGTGCCAATATGGATTTAGATCAGACTAGAATATAAATTATGTATTGTTTGACGTAAATAAGGAATTGAACGACAATATCTAAAAAAATAATAGGTGTTTACTAATATTTTTGGACTTAAAAAAGCGTTTGACTTAGTAGATCGCACAATCTGGCTAAAAATGGAAACTATAGGAATCCACGGTAATGCTCTAGCGTGGTTCACTAGCTACTTGAATGACAGGAAACAGGTTGTGTGTATATGTGGAAAAAATAGTGATCCACAAAATGTAAACTAGAGGGTAATACAAGGCAGTACATTAGGCCCAATTTTGTTTCTATTATATATCAACAATATTGCAAAAAGTTACAAGGCAAACCTTTTCTGTTCGCAGATTGACAGTTCAATATTTATTCCAGTAAAAAGTTGGCTAGAAGCACAGGCCAAGGCATTGAGCGATTTGATGAATATAAAACTGTGGTTGGATCAAAATGTTCTGTCATTAAACATCTTAAAAACCAAATTTATACCAATCTCTTTAAGCTTAATTCAGAATGCCATTTCATTGAATTGAAAATTCATAATTATTGTGGATCTTACACAAATTTAATATGTGATTGTGAAAGTATAGAGAGTGTAGTGTCCTATAAGTATTTAGGTGTGGTTTTCGATCATCGTTTAAAGTGGACGGAACATGTAGCTTATTTGCAAAAAAATCAGAAAATACATTTATGCATTCAGAAGATGAAGTGATATTTTAAGTGACACAGAAATTAAAACTGCGTATTTTCCTTAAGTACAGTAGGGCGGAACGTTGGTATAAGGCAAAAAATAGTTTTCTGATTTACACATTCTAATAGTGAAAAAAATTTGTCTTTTTATGTGATTCAACAAAGTTTAGTTTACTAGAAACATATCCTGAGGTGCCGCAAAAGCATTGAAAATAGTTTTTTGTCCATATTTTCGAATTTTCTAGAATTTTATTGATTATTTTTTAGGGATAATATTTTATGTGTATTATTTAAATTTAATTAAAACTAAACATAATCATGAAAACGAATTCAATTTGCTGCCATCATCATTTTATAGGCCCACTTAGAGGGTATTAAAACTTAAAAAAATAAATATTTGTTTTTAATGATTTTTTTGCTTTGCTGTAGTAAGATATTGGTAGATATAAAATTGTGGTGATTTATCTTTGCCTAACATTTATTAAAGAATTTGTGCTTTTGTTTTATAGTACAGTGATAATATTGATCCAAATGAAAGAGTAGAAAAGGCGTTACCCTATGCAATAAAGTCACATTCTATTCATTAAACACACTTATATTTATAAAATACAAATAATAGACAAATAAAACTTTGTATCAAAACTAAATCCATATTCAATGTTCTCAGTTATACATTTTGGTAAAGTGTCTCTTTGTTTAAAATTTTGGCATCATCTTGTGTGAAGCAATTCTGACTTTGATAAATCTATTTATTTCTTCGAAACCGCAAACACAGAGTGATGATTCTCAAACAAGCTTGATTTCTCTTGGTACTGATTTTGTATGACAGTTTAAAACGGGAAAAATCAATAGAATGCATCAGGCCATCTTTTTGTGATTCAATTATGTACTTGCTAAGTCCTCATCAGTTACGTGCTTTGTTATTAGTCAGCCCAGTTGACAATGTTGATGTAATATTCAGCTTTGAAGTTTAGTTTAGGAATCACAAACTCCCGTACCTCATTCTTCTGTTCTGATCTTGCCTTCAAAAGACGTCAGAGGCCTAATGTGTTTTCTCTCATAATTTAACATGCAGAGCAGCATGTTTTCAGGGTGAGCGTAGTAGCCGTTCTTTTTTTTTTTTTTTTTGAGGTGCTCGTCGGAAAGGTAACGTGAAAAGAAATCAGTCCCAATAAGAGTGGTTCCATTTACACAACAGGGCTTCAGATTAATGTGACACCAGATGGAAGTGTACACCTTAACTACGTAATCTGATAAAGCTTTCAAGTTTTCTTAAGGGTTCTCTGTTCCAAAATATAACCGGAGAATGCGATTATCCAACGTCAGCCATCGTGAATGTACTAACTTTCCTGGTTTCTTCATAGCCAGATCAGGGAGGCAGATTCCACTTGAGATTGATTTAAACATTTCAAGTATATAACTTTGATTGGTATTTAGATTTTGTTTCACTTCTAGGTACGGAGGGTTGTCCTGTATTGGTGGGTACGTAACTACTGGAAGCTCATGACATTTTTCAAGCAGAGTGTTTAATTATCCTCCGAACTCATTAGGTCCTTTTTATTTTCCAACTAATACAAAACAGGTGACGCAATGGCAACTCTTTGCAATGAAACAAACGTATTAGCCACTGCAAAGACTTAGGAATGTTCTTTTATAATAGAGCGATAACACCATTATCAGCTCCAGTGTTTGTAGCAGTACCGTCAAATCCAATTGCAGTTGCACTATTGAAGTTCAAATCAAAGTTACTATAATATTACTCAATAATACTTTATTTGATACCTTAACCTGTACCGGGGGCAGGAGCAACGTGCCCAGAAATAAAGAACCAGGTTATTCAACTAACGAAACGTGTTCATGGACGACAGTTTTGCTGTAAATTTTTTCCCCTTTTTCTCTTTAACAATTGTGTTATTCTTTCTGTCATAAAAAAACCTTTTTTCTCTCCAACTTTAATGTTAAGTCTGGTTGCCTCTGCTCTTTTCGATTACTTGCTCTAGCTCTTTGAATTTTCATCCTGTCAATACCGTTCCTTTTGTTTTCCTCAGAAACCATTCCCGCATCTTTAAGAACCGCACTTGCTATAGTCTGAAACTCCAGTTCTGTCACAGATAGAAGCTACTGTCGGATAGTTGTACCATATTTTTGGTTAGGGCCCGAGAAGAGGTGGAGGGCTTTTCATCGTCAGTTGATTCTGCTAAAAACTCATCTTCTATATCATAATCTTCAGGTTGAAGTACATCAGTTCCAATCATACTATCTGATTCTACTACATCTTATTCACCTATAACTGCCTTTTTAAGCATAAATGGAAAAATACAACAATATTGTTTACAGATACAAAAGTATTGAAATTCAAAAACGTTTCCTAAAAAACCACAATTCATAACCCTTTTTCGGCACCTCTTACTCTACTCCAATTATGTTTAAACTTTAAATTGTATTAAATAATAGCAAAAGGCAACTTTTTATCACTATTATATATTTAAATAAAAAACTTTATTTT
The DNA here is from genome assembly GCF_021130785.1 of Homalodisca vitripennis. Lineage (NCBI taxonomy): Eukaryota > Metazoa > Arthropoda > Insecta > Hemiptera > Cicadellidae > Homalodisca > Homalodisca vitripennis. The sequence continues at coordinate 97,266,329 of NC_060215.1, forward strand.
TTCGTTCCACCCTAACGCACATTTTTTATTATCATTTGGAAAAAATGCATGGGGAGGAGCTCGGAAATCGGTCCTAGAACCTCTTTTTGTTATTCAGAAAAGCAGGGTTTAGGAAAAGTAAGAGATATCCGATTAACAACCTTTTCCACGAAACATCAATTCTTTCCTAGCGCCAGTTGTATATAAAAAAAGTATATTAACAAACATACATAAACATTTTTCTTCAATTTTTGAGTTAACGTCACATTCTTATAATACTAGGCACTCTAATAGAGTGGAGATCTCTGTTTATATCATTAATTAAGTTATATTCAAATACTTACTCATTTTATATATCTCAGACCGTATTTAGAAATATATGTAACAAATTTAGTATTTTTTTTAATTATTCGAAAGTTTGTCTATTGTAATATTCAAACATAAAGTTAAACATTGTCTACTGCATATTGGACTTGAGAAGGCCGAGACCTTGTTACTGTCCGAGTGTGGGCGGTCATGACCATTTCTTGTACCAACTGTTTGCTCATGATTATACAGTTTACGTACGACTAACTGCTACAGTAGACATTACTGAATACTACATTATCTCCCCCTTCACTTCCATCTTCGGCTATAAACTTGAAAAATAGCCTGTCAACAGATACTGGAATACACTGATGGCGATGAACATTTTTATTTAATAGAGACTACAGTAGCTTTGGTGTAAGATATATATCAGTACTACAATTCCTGGGAGATAGGTTTGTATATACATACAATTTATTAATTATTAATGACATGACTCTATCCTACGCACAGGCTGCTTGTCCATGTAGGCTAATTTCCAAACGCTATGTATAATACTGTTAGTTATTTATTGTACATATATTAATTACCAATTCATATATTAATTGTAATAGTATTGTAATTATACCAGAAACAAACTTTATTTCATTTCATTTTATATCAAGAGATAACAAAAGGGAAGTTGTTATTAGTTGAATCTAATGACTGGAGTTAATGATATTGCAGCAAAAGAATTCAGGAGAATACTTTTATATATATATACTATATATATATATACCCGAGCCGGAAAGACATTTTTCATTGGAGTTTCTTCATTATCGATGCAAAACATAGTGAACTTCGTACACCGTACACAAGTTGATACTAGCTGTAAAAACCCTTAAACAATTCTATTTCTCAAGAGACCAAAAACACGTCCGGGACACATTCTTGTGTTGTGACTCTGAAAGTTAACACTTTACAAGAAATGGAGCAAACTGACAAGCTGCACTTTAACACTTACAGTGTTCAAGGTAACTTTAAAATAGTTGCGGCAAAACAATTGTATGTCTAATTTTTGTTATAGTATAATTTGTGTCTTTCCAATAAAAAAAAAAAAATACAATCAACCATGCCACTGATCGTTAAACACTTGATCTTTGAGTAATAATAAATTTTAAATAAAACAAAATTAATTCTACTGTATGCACTTATTCATCTCAAAGCCGGATTACCTGGCAGACTGTGCTTTCTTTAACCTGTATCGAGTATAAATATAGACAGTCGTTTTAATCAAATATCGAAGAAACTTACAATAGTTTTAGAATATGTTTCTTACATCACGTTAATAACATCTAGAAATTTACTTCCATAAGCGGAACATACGAGCGTTTGCGTTTGTAAAAAAACCATTGAATGATTTGCAACTAAAAACCTTTATAAACTAAAATGCACAGTTCTGATCTTTTATTAGTTTTAAAACATAACATATCAGAATCTGATTATATAACACTTTGTAGTTATCATGTTACTGATGAGGACAATAACATTAATATTATGACTGATGAAACCATAATTGAGGTGGTTAAGTGCACAAAGTTCTTAAGAATTTATATTTATAAAAAATAAAAGTTTAAGGGACATGTTAATTTTAATGCGCATTTTAAGATTTCTTTGAGCATATATGGATTGAGATACCTAAGACAACGTTTCACAACAACTATACTAAAGCTGGCGTATTAAGCCCGTGTTTATCTTTACCTATCGTACGGTATTGCTATGTGAAGCGTTATCGTGTAAACGTGTTTCACAGGCTAGTTTTGTTATAAAATATCTCCATACAAAGTATAAAAAATAAGAAATGTTTATTTTATGATATAAAATCGTACACATCTAAGAAAAAAATGTAAACTTCCAAATCACTGTCTACTTATATTGTGGAAACAATATTGCATTCAATAAATGTAAATCATTTGAAGGAAGGGATTTCTACAATCACAACACAATACATACTAAATACCTACACCTCAGTAACTTTAAATTTACTTAGAGTCCTTGACTATAGAACATACTCCCAGAATATATTAATTTAGAAAAAAACCAATGATAAATAATTCAAATACAAACTGAAAAGCTTTTGTTGCCCACTTAGTTGACCAAATTCATAGGCCATAACTTTGTTAAAATAAATGAATTTAACATTTAAAATATATAATTTCTAAATATTAACATTAATTTATTTTTAAATATTCAGATGTAAATACATAAACTATCGAAAATTGGTAAACTCTTTTGTGCTTCGGTGGAAACAAACACAACTTAATTATATTATATCAATACAATGTTTAACTCAATTAATATTGGAAATTCTGTTTGTCCGCTCTCTTGACCCTTAGGATTTTACTGACTATAATAATTATCAATAACGAAATAGCAAACAAAACCCAGTTGGTATTAAACTGTTATAGTCATTGCAATATAACTATAAAACTATATAGTTTTATATAACTATAAAAGTGCACCTATTACAAAATTAAATTTCTTATTGCATATAAAAGATGCATGTTGGTGGTGTAACCACAGAGTTTCACGAACCTTATATTAGGACTTTTTCGAACATAAGTAAATATAAAAGCCAAATCCACTGACTTAATCATTGAGAAATCTCAAAAACTACACAATGGTTTTACACGAAAGTGTTTTAAATTAATCATTGGACATCGTAGGTTTTCGCGCATCTTTAAAAAATTTAAGTCCAACCGAGAAAATTCGAGAAACAACACGATACCAATCAAAAATATTTAAAATTGATACAGCATTAAAGCTACCATTACAGTTCCACAGGAGGCCTATGGAAATTCTCATGGCAAGATTTATGCATAATTCCCATTATGGTTATAATAGCGGAAGTTTGTCACAACCAAACTCCAAAACTGAATTTGAACATGTGTTTGTCTCGCCTGTTATATATCCTCTTACAACAGTTATTAAATTCGCAACCTAACGCAGGCTTTGGCAAAAAATCGTGATATTTTTTTAGTAAAAAGGTATATCACATTTTATATTTGTTAAATGACAAATACGAGTGTTTTCATTTTTCCAAAACTTCATGAAAACCCTTGAGAATAGTTATATATCAACTCTTGAAGGTTCATAAGGGGACACTGGAGAGAAGATTTTAAATAACTTTGCAACATAACTTGAAATTTTGTGTTTGTTATAATTGATCTCTTCGTGTAAGACCCATCATATTAAGTTTTTTTTAATAAAACAAAAAATTATTAGAAAATAATATCCTTTGGCTTGATAAAGAGATGTTATTTAAGTTTATTTTAGGAACTGCTTTTTTTAACTTTCTTGGTATCTCTATTTTTTACTTGCTCTCTTGACTCTCTTATACTTGCTTTCCTAGATTTTAGGCTAGAATCTCTTCCGTATAAACTTCATAAAACACTTACCTCACCACTTTTGAAGGGAAATTTGAAGGATACTTATCACAAACTTTGATCAAACCACATGCATGCATAGCCCTTCAGTTCAGTTGAACCAGTTACTTATGCAGTGCTACTTACGAGGATTAAAATGAAAAACCTGAAAAAGTTTCAGATTCAATAAGGAAGATAACTACTATGGAATTTATAATTCCCAAAGAAGTGTCCTGGTAGCACACCACGCTGTAAACAGGAAATGTGCTAAACATTTAATAACGACAACCCCAACGTTTGAACAGACAACTACACTAACATAAATAAAAGGTTGTCACTACAGTGAAGTGTTACACCTTGTTCTGGTTATTAAATATAAATGTAACACTGATTAATGTTACAAGTTTGTTTATCTTGGTCCTCGATCTCCCTGTACCTGGGTGCTGCGCATTAAAGTGGAAGGACGAGGCCCTCCGAAATATGTTGTCGTAGTCGTTAAATCCAACCTTTTTAATGGGCTCCTCATCCATTACCATCCATTTGCAGATAATTATCTTTCTCTTTCTGCTGGCGAGTAATACAGTGAATTCTTCTAATATCGTCGTTTAAAGCTAGAGATGTGAAAAAAGACAACTTTATCCCAACATTTATGATTGAGGGACAGGTCTAACACAGAGTAGGGAGCCTCTTACCAGAGCATGCTGCCTCATGCCAGAGCCTCAGTGGCAGCCTCCATGTCCTCAGATACACATCTTTAGCGACGAATATAATGACAACGGCGTCCGTTGTGGAACCTATACACTGGTAATTAAATCCTAACTTGAAAAGAACTAAAAAAATATTGAGTTGCTGTTGATTGCGTCCCTAAGGAGGAAAAGGATTTCCGTGTTGTGATTTTTTGCCGATACATAGGTACACCATGGACGCCTTCAACGTGGCCACTTCTAAAGATGTGACCACATTAATTGTTGGCCGAGATTTTAAAAACAGGGTCGTCCACAACATAGGCGATAAAGTATTACAAATCTGTCAGACCATACCAATGACCCTCTGATGTTCTGAAGTGTGGATGATTACTATTATATCAATATTCCGCAGTGCGCCTAACACACAATATAGTTACGTGGTCACGATAAATCCTCGATGTACTCTTAATACTAATAGAATAGATCTTGAAAATCAGAGTTAGTTCCAAATAGTTCCGTTCCTATCTTGCATATTTTTTTTGCATAAATTAATATTAAGTGAATAAATTCCGTAAAAATCCATCTGCAAGTCACTAAGGGTCCAGATCAGGCAACGCTCCCCGTTGAATATTTGAATGAGGTATCTTGGCACATACTTCACCGTTCATGAGAGTTTCGAGGTTTCCTTTGGTTACCAAGTTACCTTTCTGTACATTTTTAACCTGCTGAGAGTTTATTTCAAGGAAGGTAAAATTATTGATAAACTAAATATTGGAATAAAAAAAAACACTGCTTGGATTTTTCAAATTGTGTTAATTTGATGCCTTTTGCAAGGCTGCGTATGCATTGTGAAATATAATCCTGTTACGTATTGAAAGGAAATACATTCCGCAGGAGTAAAAAGGGAAGCCTGTACCAGGATATCGAAGAGTTAAGAAAAATAATGTTTCAGCCACAGTATCTAACGTCTATTCCCGTAATGCTGAGTTCTACTATATGCACCTCATTTTGCATGAGGTTTGTGGTTCAATCTCATTTAATGCATTACAAACTGTTGCGGAAGTGGCCTGCCCGGTATAGCAGGCAGCGTGTAGATTACGTGGCTTGTTGAGAACGATGTAACAAAATTAGTACACTGTAAAATTATAAAAGAAATACTGAGATAATTTTGCATATCATTTTAGATAGAAAATGGAGAGAGAATATGGGAATGTTCAACTGTTCCTCGACACAATTTACAAATAATTTTTATGGTCTCTCAATAACATTGTAAATTTTATGTCGGGGAAACACTCTAAAATTGTCTTACTCCTAGTCCTCCACGAGATAAAGTAGAAACTATGATTGTCAACAAAATGAACGATCTAGATGATGTTGTTAACGTATATATCCAAACATTCAACAGCTTGGATTGCTATTCATGGTGGAGAAAAAAGGTTATCCTCACTCCAAAAGATTACTGTAACAACTGCATTAACCACTATTTGTTCGATCAGATTGCAACTGATCTCATGTTGTGCGAATCCATTGATTCAGAAATAATGTCAATGATGCCTTATATTACCTTGTGGAATTCTTGCATAGGTGTGCCAGGGGTACTACCACATTCCCCTTATCAAAAAGTTGGTGTTCTAATTATATTGCGGAATCATCCCCACCCCGCATCGGACTGTTATGTACGGCATCAGAATTTAAGGGAAACTCATAAGAAACACGTTATCATAGCCATGATTTTTACAAGCATGAATCACAGGAGAAATTGTTTTTATACTATAATTCCATTGAGTGAAGTAGATAATCATTTCATTTAAAATAACTGTAGTTTTCTGTAAAGTGTATTACATTATGGCTATCAATAAATATCAGGGATATAACAGTTTAAAACCGCAGCTGTGTATCTTGGGACTTACTGTTTCCTCTTTGGTCAGTTTTAAGCACCTTGTTCCAGAATATGTTGGAATTTATAGTTTATGGTGTAAAAGTTAGTGTAGGTTAAATTATTGTTTGTAACTTTTTAGGGTATGTACTATATACAACAAAAGAGAACATACTGAGGTTTGAAGAGGTAAAGATCAGGGGTGATAGAATATATAATACAAGTCAAGAAAATAGTATGGATATTACGTTTTTTGTAGCTGCATACTGATGGGAAATTATTGAAAGTTGTGTTTGAATAAAACATTTTCTCTGTTTTTGTAAACCCAAACTTCGGAATAGCTAAATAATGAATACGACTGTAACTGATATCGAGTGGCACGTCATTTTTTGTGATTACGGATATCATTAAAAGTTAAAATTCTCTATTTCATTTGAGTACAAAATTATTTTCATTCAATTGCAAACATTATGCACATAAAATAACTGTAAATGTATGTTTTACCCAATTTGCGTTATATTTTATATGTATATATATATATATTTATATTTTAAAATATTTTAAGAAAAAATTAATTATGAGAAAACAAACCTTAATCTAACGTGTAGAATAAATTATCTATGGTGATGTATGCAGTTAGGAATGGTCCAGTAGCTTAATTACTAAGGATTTGTTTATAGGAAGCCTATTTTTCTCTTGCTAGCTGCTCAAGATGATCGTTTAATTCATCGAGGAAAATAGACTAGGACTACAACTCGACACGATCTACACGGTTGTCCAATAAATCAGGAAGAAAACTCTGCGTAGCTGTGAGGTCCTAATTGGAGGAGAATCTTAAACAAGTAGAAAACAGGGTGGGTAATCAGTTTAGTTTGCATATTTTTAACTTTAGGATGGGCTGTATGTCACTTTTTCAAGTAATTACTCAAATAATTAAGACACATTTAGGCACAAAATAAAGCAATGATTACAAGGAATACTTACAATTAATAAAAACAACAAGCGTAACTTACCGAATAAGTAATTCAATCACTTTCAGCACATAACGTATCACCAAGTCTAACGTCTAGTCGTTAATGTCAAAAATTTATCATTACAAAATAATAGACACTTTGACGTTTAAAGTTATTTAAATATTATATTTTAATAACGATACAGGATAAGAAAGTCAGTAATTTAGGTTTGCAACGCAAAACATTATTCCCTTTTTTCTGCAACCGAATCCAGAACACAATGTGGCACACATATTCATTGCGCCGGATGCTCTGCTTGCTGCAGTAACGTTTATATATTTTGGCTAAATATAGAATAAGAGAAGACACCGGGTTTACTTTTTGATATTGGATATTTGATTTGCGAGAAATACTCTGGTGCCGATTGGCGGTACTAGAAGCGGGGTTAGTTGCAAACACACTGGTCGTTACAACTTGCATTGCCAGACGAAGTTGGTATTATTTTTACGGTGTTTATTTGGAATGCTAGAAATGTGACCTTATTACGTTTTTGCCTTAAACTTAGTAACTTTTGTTTCCAGTTTCAGATAACTTTAGCTTATATATTACAGTTGGCGGATGTCTTCATATCTACCACTAACATAAAAACATTTACATTTTAATTTTTACAATTTAAAAACGTACATTTTACTAGAAAAAAGGTTACCAAAAGTGATTAATTTTAATATTTTTCAATATATACGTTTAATGCAGCCACACATAAACCATTGTACTCCTAAAACATATTACTTACGTACGTTATACGATTCAATAAGAATTCAACCACTAGGGAATAAAACCTTTTCCACTACAAATCCGTTTTATATTGCTCACATCATACGTATTATCTGGTTACAAATAAACTATCTTGACGGGCCTTTTTCCTTTACGATGTGCCACTTGTAATTATACCTCAATGTCAAAGATTGAATTTTATTTGGTTTAATCATGCTGTCAGTCTACTCTATACATATATACTCGTACATATTTGGTGAATTGTAAATAATGTATAAGGCACTATGAGTTATTATATAATTTAAATATGTTTTATAGTTTGTGTTATTTTTTATAAAGATATCATTAAACCGGTCCAAACTCCCCATCCCCATGAGTGAACATCCACATGTGTATATTGAAAAGTGTGACATTTCGAGTACATTTGTGTTATATATGTCTAAAACTATTTACTGATTTTAAAATCAGTACTTTCAATATTACTTATGAATATAAATATAAATGATATTTTATTAATACCCAAATAGCCTAGAATTTTTTTCGTGTTTATATCATAGCACTGATCGTGGGGTTATTTGACAAAGTTATTAGATACTACCAATTGAAGTGTATAACTTAATTCCCCGTAACGTAATTACAGAAATAAATTATAAATATTTTATTTATATCTTCATAACATTAAATATCTACAATAATCTTCCTACTTCTGCAAGATGAAACATTTTCTTAACAGTTTAAAATTTTAATCCCTAAATATGTTGCTCGAAATTAATAAAACATGATATATTCATCAAACAGTTATTTGTTGTATTTGAAAAAAAAAACTTCATGGTGTTCAATCTCCTAATATTTTACGTTGTTATAGATATGTCTTTAGTCGATGTGAAAATGAATAAACGTAATTTAACATCAGGTCCAGTTATGACCATGAAGTCCTTTTTTCTCTAAATAAAGTAGGTTTTTAATGTTTAATTTCTAATAAAGTTTACCATATCAGTTTATTTTACATTACCTTCTACCTTACCATATCGAGCACATAACCAAAAGCAAAAATAGACCAAAATAATGACACATCTGCAACTGTATATATTTCTAAAGGTATTGTTCAAATTAAAAAGGTGCATTGTGTGGGAATCAATAAAAGTGGTCAAATGAAGATATATTACTAGAAAAATACTTTATTACACATCATGTTTATGTAGTTTATTAAAGGGCATCATTGATTTGAAACATTCTGCAACCTTAACTAATGTTGTTATCTAGCTTTAAAGCAAAATAGGCTATACTGCAATTTTGTTTTATTGAATAATACTTTTTTTTACTTCCCTTTTTAATAAAACATTATAGTACTTCCTGAATGGTTGACTCGGGTAGTTTGAGATGTGAATTTTTAAAACTTCTCTGTTTTCTACTCTGTACATTTTGTGTCTAAAATGGGCCAATAGAGTAGCAGTAATTAGGTGTTAATTGAAACAAAATCAATTGTATTTGACTTTGTTTCATCATAGCCGAACCGCTCATTTAGATATGAGGAAAGAGTACTGTTCCCTTTAATCGTAATAATTTATCATAATTGTTCATATTCAAACACTAAACTCAATAACAATTAAAATATATTTGCAACATTTTATATTTTGAATATTTGATGAGTATTAATTTAATAAAATATTATTCACTTTTTAAAACTCAGTTTACTACGTAATCAAAAACTTGTATAGCCAGAAAGGTGGAAAATCCACGATCAGCATTATTTCATTCAGCAGCTTAAATTCACCCAGGCTCCGTACTGCTCCTACGCCCCAACAATAGACACCAATTTATGACAACTCAGATATAGTGACGCAACTCTACTGTCGATAACATACGGTAGGAATAGATGTGGATTAATCTCTAATATGGATGGATTTTCAGTTATACTTTGCATTTAGTTTATTATAAATTTTCATAAATCTGTTTAATTAGTGTGTGAAAAGAATGAATTTTGGTTATGAGAACCATGAAATAATATTTTAGAGGCTCGATTAAGAAGGACCACTTCACACTAGGCAGTGAAGACGCCGAACACACTGATTTTAACAAGAGTTCACCAGGTTACACATAATGAGTTTATGAACAGTGCATATTCAAATAAAAGTGCAGAAAAATAAACAGTTACCTTTGTTTTCATGAGAGGTACCTAACCGTAGTCTGCTGTTGTTGAGGGCCAGGTTGTGATCAGTAAGTGTGGAAATAGGCTGCTGTCTTGTCGGCAGGCGTGAAGACGGAAAGATGTCCTTCACGGATTCACTCACGCACAATACGACCGCAAACGAATAGTTCATAACACTGTGGCCAGTCCTGTAGAGCACGGTAGACGCGGGGTGTCCGGGAGCAGAGACGTTCTGGTAGAGATTGCCAATCCAGAGCACTGACTTTAATGTTAATGTAAATATACATCAAATAGAGATAAACTAATATTTAGATAAGAGAGTAACACATGGGGGAGAGAGTAAGTATGGGTAAGCAGTGGCTAGAGAGTAGTACATAAGTGCCCCAGGCGGGACCGAGAGTATAAACGAGCAAGCGTGCCGTCGCTTGCAAGGTAGGCAATTGATAAGTCAACCGTTGTGATTGGTTGGTTGAGTTTACAGTAAACAGCTGATTCGGGAAACAATGGTTCACTGGTCTGTCACTGTACGTGAATATTTTAATCCAGTAAGGAATGGTATTGTAGGCACTAGGCCGCAGAAAGAGATATGGAATTAATGTAGTATATACAGTTTAGTAAATAAAGGCAAATATAGAGTATAAGTTGCACAAAAAATATATACATAATTATTATTCAATAAAAGTAGCCTTTTCATATTAGGCGATAAAAACAAGTTATTTAATGCAATAAATACTTAAACATACCGGCCCCCGCTTGAATCACCTTGGGATTCAATGAAAGAAAGAGCAACATAGGCTCAAATTACAAAGGTTTTATAGGCGGTGGTAGAGAGACAGTTAATTAATTGTAGAGGTGTGAGGTAAGAGAAAACACCTTCACTGCTGGACGAGTGAGAGTTTCCACTTGAGGTCTTGAGGATGTTACCACTCGAACTGTACCATCTTTGTCCTGGAGTGACATCAGTGACCCGTGCAAGGGCCAAGAGAGAGCGGGAGTATCCTGATGCACCAGGACGAGGTCTCCAGGTTGTAGGTTTGCGGGAAGGAGTGCTCCACTTGAGGCGCTGCTGAAGAGTCTGGAGATATTCCCGCTGCCAACGCTTCCAGATACGTTGGTGCAGCGCTTGAACCAGCTGCCAGTGAGAGAAAGGCGGTTCGTGGGTATGTCCAGCAAGTTCTCTTCAGGCACGGAAACCAGAGGAGAGCCGATCATGAAGTGTCCAGGCGTCAGTGGGAGAAGGTCGTTGGGATCACTGGAGAGAGCGGTGAGCGGGCGGGAGTTGAGCATCGCTTCAACCTGACTTGTGAGCGTCATGAATTGAGACAAAGTTAGTATGTGGAGTCCCATGACACGTTTTAAATGGTGTTTAGCACTCTTGATGGCACTTTCCCAATTCCACCTTGATGGGGAGCAGCAGGAGGGTTGAAGTGGAATCGCATTGAACGGTCAGCAGCAAAGTCTTGGACTTTGCGCGGGTTCAGCCGTGAGGATTTTGTGTAGGGCATTTTTAGCACCTACGAAGTTTGTGCCACAGTCACTATAAAGGTCTGTGCACAGGCCACGACGAAAAACGAAGCGAGTGAGAGCACCAAGGAAAGCTTCGGTGGACAGGTCTGTCACCACCTCAATGTGAACGGCCTTTCGTAACCATACAAACAAAAATTACAAATGAGGAGGTTCCAAGCAAAAGCAAACATGTCCATAAAAATAAAAAATTTGAGTTAACAGCTGATTTGAAATCATGAACATCATTGCTATCACTCCATTCACTTTTATTCATTCAAAAAAAATATATGTCCTATTTAAAATAAACAACTGAAATATGCAGGTTCAGAACAAAGAAACACATGTCCCCGCTTAGTTCCAAGCAGACACAAACATGTCCCTCTAGCCAATGGGAAGGCTCCATCTGATCATGTGATCAGCAATATTATGATTTTTATTTTCAGTTACCTGCTATTTGGGTTTGAGGTTTATAATTCCAGTGTTTGTATTGCACAGTCTATCAATAATTTGCAATAGTATTAATGGTGTTTTTATGTATCAAGTTATTGGAAAAATATGGATGACAATGGGTTTAGTCAGAATTGGTGATGCTAATCAAGGCTCAAGAAAGAAACTAAAGGGACAGCAAGTGTAAGGACATTAGCTTAAGTTAAAACGACATGGTGCCCCTCTTGGTTGTCGTGTTTTCCAACCTTGTAAACATTTGAACAAAGGTGTGAAATGTGCTCTAGTGAGACCTTAAAGATGCTTTGAACTCAAGACAAGTCCTTTATAAAGGAAGCAGAAAAGAACAAACAAGATTGTTTGCCAGCTGGGTAAGTCTAAATAACATTAAACGAAAGAGGACCTAGGCCTACCTCAATTAGCTCAAAGAAAACGCAAACTTTTACTGTGAAGTATAATATAATTTCTGTAACTGGAAAGATAATACCTGTGTGCAAAAAGTTTTTTATGCATATCACCCTTTTAAAAGCAACCGCTTGCACAAACATTGCTCTGAAGATAAAAATGGAGAAACTATAACAGACAAGAGAGGTGGCGATAGGTGCAGCCAAAAGTGTGAGCCCAAAAAACAGGCTCTGAGGTTATTTTTATGCAACCTGAGAGGAAGAGAGAGCCATTAAAATCGAAAAGAAGTCGAAGAGAATATACTGCAATCAAATTTAAACAAGGCAAAATTTGCGCGTTATATACAATGCCACAGTGTCAAAGGATCTAACAGTTTCAAAAAGCATGTTTAGCAGAGTTTTTAATGAGTTCAATATAGGGTTTAGATCCCCTGCCACAGATGTATGCTGCACTTGCTATGAACTAGATCTTAAAATCAAATCAGAAAAAGCTAAACCTAATGTAGATAAACCAGTCATCACCAAACTTATGTTCGAAAAAAGAATTCACAAAATAAGAGCTAAGTGCTTTTATGAACTCATGAGGGAGAATAGAGATGACGAAGTAACTTTCTGCTCCGACCTACAGCAGGTACAACTCTCCCCAAAAAACCCCCATCCAAGAAGCATTTTATAAAGGCAACTTAGTTTTTACTGCCTCTGTGTTGTTGGATCAGATGCAAGAGATCCAGTATTTTATACTTGGACTGAGGAACTAGCTGGACGAGGGACAACCGAGGTATCCTCAGCTATTTTGCATTTTTCTAATTTCAGAGGCAAAAAGTTTGTCTGAAAATGTCCACACAATAAGACGGTCTGTTTTGTGATGGGTGTCCAGGACAAAACAAAAATAACCCCTTGATCCACACTTTGATGTATTTTTCTAGGCACGGAAAAGTCATAACTTAAAATAGATATTAGCATTACATTTCCTGTTAGAGGGCATAGTTTTATGCCCGCTGACCGGAGTTTTTGGTAGAGTAGAGAAGTTATTGAGGAAGCAGCCTACCATGAGCACCAAAGAAGATTACTACCACTGTCTATCAATCTGTAGGAGAAGTGCGGAAACTGGGAGATGAGTGGTCCTTAGTAAACACAAAATGTTTTATCTTCAAGATTTAGGAAACGTTGATCATATTTCTGAAAAAGAAGAGAATTTTCTTAAAGAAGGGAAAGGCGGTAGTGGAAAAAAAACTGGCCGTCGTGAAGTTTCCACTGTTTAATGTGAAATCAACTGATCATTTCAGATTTTTAAAGTGATTCTGAACATTTCATTTCCCTGCAGAAGAAGGGTTGGTCATCTACCAAGTGTTTTTCAAACCCCTTTTAGAGCCTGTTTCCACTTGGACATGCTATAAAATCATCTAAGAAGAAGGACGTTGAATCGTTGCTGAAGTTAATGTACGGTGACGAATGGAAAAACAATACTAACTTGTCTTGGTACAAGATAATTCTTGAGGAGACACCGGAATGTCATGAAATTGAAGGTGACGAGGAAGAGTATGAGTGTGACTGCTTGGAGCCTGATGTGGGACTGCATATCTGAAAATTTTATTATAGCCTACTTTCTAAAATAGTAATTCAACATAATATGTAATAAATTTTGTATACCAATAAAAACTAGTATTATTACTATACATTTTCTATTGTTTACTGAATTTTTAAACCCTAGCAAAAGAAAAAATGTCCAATGTAGGTTTATGCAAAAGCAAACATGTCCCTTGTGATCAGTCAAATAAGAACATGTCCATATTTGTATTGCTAATAACGAGCACATTACGTGAAATACATTTGAAATGTGCACGTATTTTGACTCACAAAGTTTACAACAATCATAACAAATATATAAATTTATTGTAATATTGCATAATGTTGTAATAATAGTTTTTTTCCAAATTCCCCAAAGTTCCATTTGGGTGACATGTTTGCTTTTGCTTGGAACCTCCTCAAATATTAGGCCTTAATAATGCGGACAGAGCGTAAATTATGGACCTTGAGTGAAAAAGGGGCCACCATAGTCCATGCCGGTTGGAGAGAAAAAGCTCGGGCTGGAGTAATGCGAGCTTTGGGGAGGTCGCCCATGAGAGGGGCGTTATTTTTAGGCCGATTCTTAAAACATGTGAGACATCTAAAAAATGCGAGATCTCACCACGCTGCGTGCAGAGAGGATCCAGACTTGCTGGGAGAGCAGAGAGGAGAGAGTAAGCTGCGCGCCAGAGTGGAGATGTTTGACATGGACATGGTCAATGGAGGAGGTCCACGACAGGGTGCTTTCTTGGGCAGGATGCACGGGTGAGGACACGTTTTCGGCGGGAGGTCAGCGTGGCGCAGTCTGCCGCCGGACGCGGAGAAGTCCATCCGGACCCTGGAATGGAGCGAGGCGTTGAAGTCTGGTAGAACACGTTCTTTCGGTCCCGCAGTAGAGCCAGATCTTCAGTGAAAGCTTCCTCTTGCACGGTCTTGAAATTCGCAGCTGGGCGGAGTCCCGTTCTGTCTTGGGGAGAGGTCCGAAGTGGCGGTTTGGTGAACGACAGTTGTGGATAAAACGCAAAAGCCGTAGGCCATCACGTGCAACAATTTCCTCCAGGGAAGAGTACTGGATAAGGAGGTCCACGTAGGCGGTGCTGTGGCCAAGGCAATGACAGGAGTGGAATGCTTCAGCTCCCCTAGCTCCTCCAGAGAGACCGGAGTCCAGGCTGGAATCAGTATCTGGCCAGGCCGAGGAGGGGAGACGAACCAGTCCATGCCACCAAAGGGGATGATCCACCAATTGAGAGGGAAGGATCCCACGGGAGGCGCAGTCAGCAGGATTGGAAGCACTGGGTATGTAGCGCCAGCACTCCACAGCCACAAGCTCTTGAGTTTGCGCCACAACGATTAGCCACATAGGTTTTGAGGCGATAAGAAGGTGTTTTGATCCACGCGAGGGTCACAGTAGAGTCGCACCAGCAAACAATAGAACCAAACTTGCGGGTGGCGAGCTAATTGAGTAAACACAATATTTTACAAGTTGGGCCAGGAGATGAGCTGCGCATAGCTCCAGTCGGGGCAGCGTCACTCTTTTGAGAGGAGCGACGCGAGTTTTTAGCCATAACTTGGCTTACGTGGCACCGTGTCATTGGAGGTAGAGTGGATGTAGACTACAGCAGCATAGCCTAGTTCTGAGGCGTCAGAGAAACCGTGCAAGTCCCCAGTGAGTAGCAGCAGAGTAGGGGATAGCACGAGGAAATTGTAATAGTGGCAACGTGCTTAAGTTCAAATAAAAAGGCGTGCCATTTTTTGTATATTTCTGGAGGGAGCGGATCATCCCAATCTATGCCAGAAATCCATACGAGTTGCATGATATTTTTTGCGAGCATTATACAAGGCGCCAAAAAAACCACAGGGGTCATAGACTTGAGAAAGGAGACTTAAAAACTTTAAGCTTAGTGGGGGTTTTCACAAGAAAAATTAAAATTAAACGTAAAAGTGTCAGTCAGAGGGGTCCATTTTAGGCCCAAAATAGAGAAATGAGGCTCCTGAGAGGTTTGCAGAAAAACTGGGATTTCCCGATTATCTTCAGGAAAGGTGTTGCAGAAGTCTCGGAGAGTTCGAGACCCACTTCGGAGCTCAAAGCCACCGAGCCGAAGGAGTTTGATGAGTTGATCTTGAAGTTCAGCGGCGAGTTCTTCAGTCTCAGCTCCGCAGATCAGGTCGTCGACGTAGCTCTGGTGCTTGAGAATCTCAGCAGCATGGGGGGTAGCGGTGACCTTCGTCTTCTGCCAATTGATGTAGCGTTTTGATGGCCAAGTAGGGGTGAACAGTTCAGGGCCGTAGGTAACTGTCGTGAGCTTGAACGTGGGACATCAAGTCGGTAGGGTGATCACGCCCATAATATCAGTTGAAAATGTTGATCGTCAGGATGCACCTTGATTTGGCGGTACATCTGTCTGATGTCACAAGAGAAACACTACGTTCTGAAGGCGGAAGCGCAGAAGAATGTCACAAATATTATTTTGCAGTTTAGGTCCGGTCAACAGAGTGTCGTTGAGAGAGAGTCCGGAACTGGTTTTTGGCACTGGCGTCAAAAACGAACGCGTAGTTTGGTGGTGCTACTTTGTACCTTAAAAAACACCGTGGTGTGGCAGAAAGTAGTGGGGAGTGCTTAAGTCAGGAGTAGGGCAGCCCTGCATATGGCTAGAGAGAGATATTCATGTATAAAATCAGAATATAAATTATAATACTCCACATTAGTGGGAGCGTGAAGCTTGCGCTCGAGTGAATAGAGTCTACTTTCAGCATGAACTTTGGAACTTCCCAGATGTGTACTGGTGTTCTTGAAAAGGGAGGCGGACCATATATCGACGCTCGCGGTCCCTGGAGTGCGTGGTAGAAAAATATTCATCGCATTGAGTTTTCCTCTGCAGACCTTTTACTGGGAGCAGGCAGTTTTCCTCTTGTGTCCAGAAACGCTGCAGAGAGGCGTGGAGGTCCACCTCAGCAGTCGAGAGAAGAGAGACAGCCATAGTAGAGACAGACTGCGTCAGTGGTGTGCAGGGAGCCGTCCCCATCAGCACGAAACCAAAACAGGTGCCCAGGGCGTGAGGTAAATTGAGACCAAGAGAGTAAGGTCTCGTGAGTAAGAATATGTGGAAATTAGCGCTCCCACCAATAAGCACGTCAAGAATGCCACCAGGGAGGTGGAAGGTTGGATCAGCCAGTGTAATATTTTTTAACCTTATTCATGACCTCCTGAGATATTTGCACTCGTGGGAGATCTAAAGTGATTTGTGGCAATATGTGGAACGAGTGGCGGGGGCGGGCAACTGGTGGCCAGCAAGAGTTTCCACACCCAGAGTTAAAAATCCGCGTGTTGAGCAGAGGTTTGAGAAAGGCCGGCGACATTAATAGTGGCCGGGACGGCGCTGTGTACCCAACAGTTGGGAGGCTTTCTCGCTAATAAAATTTAGCATGCTTCCTGAATCAATTAAGGCACGAAAGACATAAGCTTGTCCGTTAGAGGCAGTGAGCTTGACAAGAGAAGTTACCCAGAAGAACCGTGGTACTAGGGGTGAGGTCTCGTTGCAGTGTGCCATGAGCGTGTAGTGTGGTGTGTGTTCGGCCGGGCTAGGAGATGAGAGCGCTGTGGGTCGCAGGCGAGGGGCGGACAGCAGGTGTAGGTGTTTGCACTGCTCTGTGCAGGCCGGCCGCCGTCACGGCCGTTCTCCACAACGGGACGAACGCGGTCCGACGTACTAACACTGGACCGTGTTGGCCGATCAGTGAAGTGTAGCAAGGTATGATGACGACTACGACATGTTCGACACGTGAATTTAGACTGACATTCACTTAATCTGTGCGTCCCCAAACAAGAAGAACAGCGGTTATGCTGTTTAATAATCCGTGCCGTTCTTGAGGTGTCCTTTTGGCCGAAGCTGGGACAGCCATAAATTTTTATGACCGCTCTGATGGCAATAAAAACATGATGGGCCTTGTTTATATGGCCGAGGAGGGTGGAGAGGAAGCCGCTAACAAGCTCACGTTTTTAAGAGACGATTTGGGCTTATCAAATCTGGGTTTGACCCAAAATATGAACTTGAAGTGTTCTTGGGTCCACAATGTTGTCATGTAGACTACTGTCCTCAATGTGGCTGCATTCCAGGTTGAGAAACTCAATTATTTGTTTCAAACCGAGGGCAAAGTATGAAGCTCTTCCTTTTTTCGAAACTGTTCTAGGCGGGTGACCATCCGATTATCAATCTTGCGTAATAACAAGGCTGAGAGAAGTGGGTTGTTACTAGTGATGTCATATCTTAATGCTTTAAGTGATTGCGTATGTTCGTGAAAAAGATTAAAGGAAAGCACGGATATTTCTTCACAGATGTGCTGGAGATGACAGGAAGGTCTAGTATTTGATTTTAAATGTAGTGTGAGTAGACGCCTAGTATTATGGTAGCGATCCTTCAGCAGCTGATAAGCGATTGCATAATTTTGCTCAGTTATATTTAGCGACTTTATCAGAGAGAGTGGTTCGCCTGAAAGCACGCTCAAGAGATATTGAAATTTCATTACATCGCTTAAGTGCGCATTGTTGTGTACGGCTTGTTCATAAACGTTGATGAACGTACAGAAGTCCAAAGCAGCTCCGTCGAAAGTTTTTAATTCCAATTTCGGTAGCCGGACGTTGACTTGAGGGGAGGCAGGCGGAATAGTTTCGCTTTTATTAGCTTTAGCTTGTCTCTTGGTCTCAATCATAAGCACGTTAGCAGAAATGTAATCAACTAAACTCGTCCACGCTCGCTAATGCGGAATAGTTTAGGTGTATAGTCGGCATCTACTTTTAATTCCAACTCGTGGCACAAGTCTAATATTTCTGAAAATTCCTGTCTAAGTCTCTGAATAGATTTAGCTCTGACAAGCAACTGCTGAAGTATATTTGGATCGGAAGTCTTCTTAGTTTAAATCATAGATACTTTGTATCTGAGAAAAGAGGTGTTCTCGCTTTGCATTGGCCACTTTAAGAGACATCGCCATGTTGAAAGTGTTTGTAAAAATTAATCAATTTGAGTAAAACTTCAAAGGTGAAAAGTAAACAAAATATTGTCCTCTTGAACTGAGACAGTGATAAAAATAGAAACTAAATTATTTTCCTCTGAAGTATTTTCACCAAGAAATAAGGAAGTATCTAAACAATATAATACAATGAAACACAATTTAAAAAAATATTTATGATACAATATAAAATAAACCTTTTAACACTTTTTGTAAACTTTTATTTTTGTTACTATGTACATTTCGAAATCATTGATTTCATCTTTAGGTACCAATTGTTTAGTTTTTTGAGGTAAAAACTCAATAATAATGCAATAAGTAGAGTATAGGCTCGTATAGGCCTATAGTATAGTTTTGTTTTGAGAAAATAAAATACACTGTTATTATGGCAAAACGTAAACAAGACAAGTTTTTACTAAATAATAAACAACAATTAAGGTTATTGTTGAGCTAAATTCAGCTATAATGTAGCAAGAGGCTCTGGAAACATTATGCGCACGTACTACATGTAAACTGTCATTGGTAAAGTATTGTAGTGTTGTGACAGTAACCATAAAACCATGCATACATATGCGTGAGCAATGTTCAAATAGAAATTATAATAAACAATTGTGAGCAGTAAGTAGCTTTTTTTTAAGCTGAGACTAGAATATAGTGTTGACAAAATAAACATTTAATTTTGCAATAAGGGTGCTCGTACGTATAGAGTCCTGCTCAAGGTAAAAGTGTCAATAACCAAGATTGTTTATATTTAAGTTCGCGTAACCTGCTTAGAATAATGAGTATTACAAGTAGGGCTGATAACCAACAAGTATTGAGAAGCGGTAACCATTAAACACAGTAATCAGTTCACTTGTGCTGTAACAGTCTGAAAGCTTGTTTGTCAACAAAACAATGCAGTCGACAGAGCACCACAAGCTGATATGATCAGACGTCACAGCTGATATGAGTTGAGAGGGACTGGAAAATCGATATGCACGGACTTTGCAATCGTGAAAGAACCTGAAACCACACTTTGAAATATGCACTAGGTATATATATCTTATAAGGGTTGAGATTGCACTGATATTCACCAATGGACTAAAGTTCTTATTATCCGGCTCGCTAAGGACCATGAAAAGAATGATTTTGGTTATGAGAAACCATGAAATAATATTTTAGAGGCTCGATTAAGAAGGACCACTTCACACTAGGCAGTGAAGACGCCGAACACACTGATTTTAACAAGAGTTCACCAGGTTACTCATAATGAGTTTATGAACAGTGCATATTCAAATAAAGTGCAGAAAATAAACAGTTACCCTTTGTTTTCATGAGAGGTACCTAACCGTAGTCTGCTGTTGTTGAGGGCCAGGTTGTGATCAGTAAGTGTGGAAATAGGCTGCTTGTCTTGTCGGCAGGCGTGAAGACGGAAGATGTCCTTCACGGATTCACTCACGCACAATACGACCGCAAACGAATAGTTCATAACACTGTGGCCAGTCCTGTAGAGCACGGTAGACGCGGGTGTCCGGGAGCAGCAGAGACGTTCTGGTAGAGATTGCCAATCCAGAGCACTGACTTTAATGTTAATGTAAATATACATCAAATAGAGATAAACTAATATTTAGATAAGAGAGTAACACATGGGGGAGAGAGTAAGTATGGTAAGCAGTGGCTAGAGAGTACATAAGTGCCCCAGGTGGGACCGAGAGTATAACGAGCAAGCGTGCCGTCGCTTGCAAGGGTAGGCAATTGATAAGTCAACCGTTGTGATTGGTTGGTGAGTTTACAGTAAACAGCTGATTCGGGAAACAATGGTTCATTGGTCTGTCACTGTAACGTGAATATTTTTAATCCAGTAAGGAATGGTATTGTAGGCACTAGGCCGCAGAAAGAGATATGGAATTAATGTAGTATATACAGTTTTAGTAAATAAAGGCAAATATAGAGTATAAGTTGCACAAAAAATATATACATAATTATTATTCAATAAAAGTAGCCTTTTCATATTAGGCAATAAAAAAACAAGTTTATTTAATGTAATAAATCCTTAACAGTGTGAATATTTTTACTTTCACACATCATATAAGACAGGGTTTGGTTCTACATATCAAAGATACTAGCTTCACTGTATCAATCACGGTCGGGAGAGTGAAAACCATTGTGAAGGATCTATGTTCTTGAATACAGCGTTCAAACTTATTAACTAATAAATTATTTCACACACACAAGTTTGATCTAGTCAAATTCCTTATGTCAATTTATGGTTTCTAGGATCCGTTCAAAATAATTCCTAGTATTGCACTAAGGCTCTAAGTATCAAATGCAATTAAATTTATTAGTTAGTGGATACATATACAACCCTAATACATTTTCGAAAGCTGCTATGATGCAAAAGGTAACACAGAGAGGTATCAGAGCTGTGCACCGATTTGCTTTAGACGGTGAATTCCCCTAGGCCACCAGCTGTGGAAGATATTGGATGCAAAGTCTGAAATTCATGTTAAATCCCTTCTGGACCTTCAAACAGAGAATCTTTCATATAAATCCGGTTTTATCTAATATGGAACGGCGTATTGGATCCTTCAAAAGGGCATTCTGTTGATAATTACATATGGTTATTAAATTGTATTAATATACTATTGAACCATTTTATATGTTGAGTAATGGAATTGAAATATACGATAAATATACATATAACTTAAATGTAACTTAAAAGAAATTTATTTGTTCATTGAGGAAATAACAGAAAAATCAACTTTTGTCACGCTTCAGGAAGGATTAATACATATAGCTTAAATGACGGTTATCTAATATGCCTAATAGTTAACTAAATGGCTAATTTAATCATAATTGTATAGGAATATGTTGTCTTCTTGGAATTTCCTTGGTAATATACGAAAGATGATAATATATACTAACATTTCATCCATTCTTACGGTCATTCATTTGTCACATATGCTATCATTGATAATAAGGACATTTTAAACACTCCTTGCATATAAACGTCCTGAATGGGACTGATAAAACAGAAAATATCAAATAAAAATTGTAATATGACGAACAGTACAACGAAGTATGAAGTTTTGTTAGGAATGGGAACCTGAAGAAAAGTATGGAAGTGTTGAATACATTACATATTTATATTGGGGGTGCTTAAGGGCAAGTTTAATTTTCTCACTATACATTTATTTTTTATGTATTTATCTCTAATAATGTTCGTAAGCTTTGAAAATACTCAACAGATCATACTTCCTAACAATCAGGTCAAAGATTGCTTTTAAGTAGTTTTTTTTTTGTTTTTTTTTTTTTTAAGGAGAGGACGATCCCCTTTTAAGCCTTATTCTATCCGTCCTCATTGGCTACTGGCCTGTGCGAGGATCTTATCAAACAGAATAAGGGGGAAAGTCAATACAGTAAGATGTTGATTGTACTGATCAAAAATGCAACGGTAACAGACAGGATTTGAACCTGCGCTATCTCTAACTCAGACTCAAAGTCCAACGACTTAGACCGCTCGGCCATCGGCACTCCCCTCACTATCCTTATCCTTTATCCTATTATCCTTATTATTATCCTGTTATCCTGTCTCACTATAAAACGGATCATTAACCGTCGGATCCTATATTTTGTGTGGCCTTGAAGATTTAACTTCTTGTGTTTAAAGACTCTATGGCAATGCGGATTTACAGATTTCTCTTGGTAACATCTACTAAAAGATCAAATAATATTGAATGGCTAGAAAAATGTTAGAATGAAAATTACAAGCTTCACATTCCTCAGTGAGGAGAGGTTACGAATTGTTTGTGATTTCTTCCACAGAATTCGGGGTTGGTTGGAGTTTCCTTAAATGGAGAATAAATATTTCTTAACACTTCCTTATGCTGGGGATTGAGCATGTTTAAGTGACGAAATAATGGTTTTTTGTAAATAATAATTATTGATCATGGACACACTCTAATTCTCAAGCTTCTCCAATAGTTACATCGTTGCAAATATAAAATTGATGTTTAATATTTATTCTGTAACTATGTAAGCTCTCACAAAATTCTTGATTACCCGTTTCGCGATCAGGTATCAACTGAAATTTATATTAATATAAAAATTAGTTTCAATAAATATTCTAATTATTTTCAAAGTAAAGTTCGTAAGTAAATGTATTAGGAATCTACATTTAGATTATCCCCTCATAACAAACTTTAGGGAAATAGTTCAATTTGTAAATACAACACTTTTCAAATTATTGAAATTATGATTCAGCAGGAAAACTTCCACGTCTTTACATTAGGTCGTGTTTATAAGAATTTTAAAAAGGCATCAGCAAATATAACTATATTATTAATTTATGTAACGACATGCTATTTTGCATTTATGTCTTTTATATTATTTAAATATAAGGCATTAAATGGTTTAAAATCTCTAGTGAATTTATATTTTAAAATAGGCTATAATGATAAGTAATCCATAACATATAGGAATACCAGTTTCAACATATCATAAATATATCGTAGAATTTGCATTATAATATCTGCATCACAAAGAACTGCATGGTATTAGTAATAAATAATGAAACTCAACCCTAAAGGCCGATGCCACAGTTTAAGCACCGTCTTGCGTTGCAGTGGCCTTTGTAACTAACGGAACTTGTGGTTTCATATCGAAAGACTGATTATTTTCTACAGTAAGATATATAAGCAGTTTTTTTTTTGTGCTTAGATCATTCCATTATTTCTCACACTATAGATATGATATTGTAAGTATTTTATAAAGTATTATTTTATATAGTATATATATATATTTATTTATATGTATATATATATATATATATATTTATATGTATATAGCATATATTTTATAAAGTAAGTACGCGTACTTTAAAACATATATCACACTTCTAACTGACTATTGACTAGATCTCCGAAACTACTGAAAAAGGGACCATGACGTAAAAGTGCAGACTTCTCGAAAGTTGTGATTAAAGTTTAAAGACGATCGAATTTGTGTTGGCTCATATTGATGCCACAGTAAATTCAAGTTAGAAACTACCGTAATAATGGAAAGTAAATATGGAGGCATACATAATGATTTGACCAATAAATTTCACAACTTCATAACATAGGTGCTCAATAAATAACTGACCATAATTATTGATCACAATGGATTTTAATTTTCAATTTTAAACACTGTGGAATTTTTGTATATACATGGATGCTTCCAATAAAGCACTTACAAAGCAATAGTTAGAGCTGTCTGACGTTAACAAAGTGAAACAACCTAACCAAATACCACAAAATTCTGCTTAAACAATCATTATACATTTTAGGAGCCTATTAGGAATATCTTTTTTACTGTCCAATTGAATGTTAGCAAATTCACGATAATACCTGGTAATTGCGCAGTTTAATCAGTCACTTGTTTCAGTTTTTGTTCACATTATGTCATTGATATGAATGTAATCACTATAAAACATTACTGAACACTGAATTTCACCGTTAATAATACTGTGCATTTGCGTATATTGATGTAGAAAATGTCTTCACTTGGTAGATTTTACTAAGCAAATTTTGAATTGTACATATTTTTATAGAACATTGTCTGTAAGTATTTCTATGCATCTTAATGAGAGTGCACTCTTAGATCAACGAAATTATACAACATTTTTGTCCAATTTTGTGTGGTCTTTAGAAAATACATATAAAACTACACTTTACTGAAATTAATAAACCTTTTAACATATGATATTCAAGACCACAAAAAACTAAATAAAAGTTTCCCCTCGATTAAAGATTTGGCTTTAGTCCACTCTATTCTCTTCTGTACTCTATACATCTTCAATACAGTCCAGTGGCTAGAGAAACATTTGAAGGGGTAAGGGGTTTAAGAAAAGGCTATCTTCCAGAGACATATTTTCTAAGAAAATGTTTTTCTCAGAAGTGCGAATTTTAGAAAAAATTTTACTTTAGAAATACTTTAGTGCTTAAATAAATTACAAGATGGCAAAGATCG
Source organism: Homalodisca vitripennis (assembly GCF_021130785.1). Classification (NCBI taxonomy): domain Eukaryota; kingdom Metazoa; phylum Arthropoda; class Insecta; order Hemiptera; family Cicadellidae; genus Homalodisca; species Homalodisca vitripennis. The sequence continues at coordinate 97,291,368 of NC_060215.1, forward strand.
GAAAACTTAATATTAAGATTAATATTAAGAAATTAATTTGTGTTAGTAGCTACCTTTTAAAATATTTTCTTAGGAATTCTAAACTAGATACAATAGGTAACTCATTAAAATTTGTATGAGGAATTCTTTATACATTTTTAAATTTAAAGCTATTCAAAAGGCCTAGATGTAACTTTATATGCAGTTTATTGACTTACTTTCTTATATAATTTCTAACGTAATGATAAACATAAATAAACATAAAAACAATGCACGCACGATCTACTGGGAGTGGTTTCTAGTAAGAGATGAAATTATTCTTTTGCAAATTAGTGGACATTAAGTACGATGATAACGAATGATTATACATTATACATATATCTTACAACCTAGTACAGTAGTACAATATTATAATCCTTCTAGTATATGATGCAATAATGTTAATAATGTTGTTTAGTAATATTCCTAACGACACATAGGTTGATTCCATAGGTATACAAATTTTCTTCTGGTCACAACTTTTTGACCAGTATTGGAAAATGTTGTATTGGAACAGTAAAACCTACTGGCAGGTTTATAAGAGAGATCAATCGATTCTGTCGATACATCGATAGTTACACTTGGCATTTAGAGATAGACCAATAGGATAATAGGGACGAGAGAAAGGAGGAATAAAATCGACAAATATCCCTCGGTTTTTAAATTAAATGATGATTATGTCATTTGTGATATGACTGGAAGAGTGTAGGAAATAAATTCATCGAGGAACAAGATATTGGTTTAAACTTTTCAAGTATATATTATACTTTAAGACTTCACGGTATAACTTCAAATAATAAGTCATTCTTCTCATGCAATATTATTTGAAAATTATATGCCTCATGAGTTTGAGGATAAATGCGACTTCGGTAACGACTGTTTTGGGCGTTCTAAATTTCTTTTAAGTCTTGTAAACAGGAAAGTTATAACTTAATTGGTTGAGGAAAATGGATTGATGTAATAAATAACTATGTGTACGTTTGTAACAACGTGGGTAAATGTCATCGCAATTTAGACGAGTTGAAAACAGATATTAAGAAGATAATTAATTAATTAGCAACGAATTAAATCGTACCTGCATCATGTATGTTAGTAAAAACTCTCATTCTGCCATAGTATTGTAATATCCGGTACTCATTACTTTAGTATATCATTTCAAAGTATTGTAAGTTCACACAAACGCACACACACACACACACACACACACACATATTTACATAAACACGCGCGCGCGCCCACACGTACGTTCATTAACACACGTAAATTTACAGTTTTCCTATTCTACAACTAAAAACGTAATACGTACTGACTGTTTTATTGACAAATAAAAATAATGGTAAGGTTAAGGTTGATAATTGCGAGGTGCATCAAAAATATGCTATGTTCTGTCTACTTAAACATATAAATGGATCTTTAACTGAAATTTTACATTTTACACGATTGTTTAGTTTTTAATAAACTCAGGCATTGTATTATTTTATACTGGCCATTTTGTCCGTTCCTACGTTATGTTGTCTGTATCATCATACGTCCTACATCCGAACATGAACAACGCTATTTCGGAACGGAATAAGATAAATCTTTTTATTTAAAAAAATGTTAAATTAATTTCTAGTAAAACATCATATAGTATAAAAATCAGGTGAACAAGTATTGTCATTACAGAATACGTTAATATTTCTTTCTTTCCATTTCTTAAAATAATTAAACTTATTATTAACAATGATGTATACTTATTTGTTCCAATGCTATAACGCAATACGATTAAATCGTGGAAACAACTTTCTATTGGATGCTATTGTAATATCACTTTGTTTAAGTATTGAACATAATATTCTGTATTTTGCCACATAATTCTGCATATGTCTTCTATATAATTTGCTGAGCTATAGCAGAGCCTATTACTCGTAGTGCTGGAAAAATATATTTCATATGTCTTTCTATGTTTTCGCACGATATCTCGGCAACGAACTGGATTTTTGACTCGAAATTGTGCATAAAACTTTATTTTTATAGGAGGGACACGTAGTTAAAAGCTCATGGATATCACTCCATAGCATTTTTCTGAGTGTTAAAAGAATATGTTTACATTGATATTACGGGTAAGTGAAATAAATTTTAAATCAAACTCAATACACTCATAAGAGTTTCAAGCATGAGACATGAAGACAAACTGTTACAACATATAGATTATTTTATAGTAAATTAGTGTGTATATTTTCATTGAATAATAACTGATATGAAAACTAATATATTGAATAAAACTATTAATTTACCATTTGAATATGTCGAGAAAGATTATGAAATGATAAATAGAAATTATAACTTTAAATTTGGCATGAAACTTCATTTCTACAAGAATAAGTTCTATGGTGTTTATATTCATGTTAAAATTTTGTGTACAATTTTGTTTCTGTCTATCTTTACTCAGGTTTTGAGAGTGAAATAAACTACGGATTTGAACATTTGCATGCAACCACAGCGAAGCCTGTTACGATACAGGGTGTGGCGTACTTCTAGCTCATCATAGCTTTTCTTGTGACATATAAACAACTGATACTTTGAGTGGGACATTATTGCGTATTTAAATTTGGAAACTATACTAGTTATTATAATTCTTCAATAAAGTTTTAATAAGAATGGTACTTTATATAATGAGACTTTTCTTAAAAATAATTAGGTACAGATATAATTATAATAAACAAGATTTATGTAAATTGTATAGTGAAAGCAATTTCTCAGTTTAATTTCATACTATAATAACTACGAGAACAGGCACAAGTATTACATTTAGCAGTCTCAAATCTCAGGCTGTTTTGTTTGGTGTCGGGACGTTGTCGTTTGGCAGTACTTATTTAATTAAACAGCAGTTCACAGTGTATCACATTTGGTGGAAGTTCTGGATGATAATAATGACGATATTGAACTATGAGCAACATATCTAGAGAAACAGCATGAAAAACACAGACTACTGGCCGTGTTACTTATGGTCAGCATTGGCTACTAAAACAGCAGAATCTCATACTATTGGACTTTTTTCTTAGTATGTGTATGGTAGGTTTTAGAAGATTGTAGAGAATAACGGTGAGAATCACCTAGTCATCTTTCCTGAGTAATCCCGAATTTCCTAAAATTTAAACTGTACAGAAAACTTGTGCTATACCTATTAAAAAGGGAAAAATCTTGAACGATATCACGTGAAGGCTGTTTGACACATACCATCGACTATTTTTGTTGTAAGTATTAAAATAATTTCACTTACAAGTTTAAAGCAATACATTTTATTATACATTACATTTATAACTTGTAGCAAAATATCTATTTAAATTCATTTAAGTTTACAAGATATCCTCAATGGCAACTAAATTTTGTATATAGTTCCAATTTTATAACCTATAATACTATTTATCACAAGTGCCAATGAGGTCAATTTATTATTGTTATATCTATGGTAATAAAACGTTTTGGGGTTGAACATATATATTATATATTTTACTAGGTACTTCTTTTGATTGTGTTAGTGAAATAGTAGTATTGTTAAATAAATACATTACAAATGTTCCATTCATAAATTGTTGCAGTTTCATAAATAAGGCTTATGTAATTTTCAACTGTTATTATTGTATTATAACTTCCGTAGTAGCATTTTAATAGAGCTTTACAATTTCCACTGTACAATAATAAAATAATGTTATAATTTACATTCTCAAATAAAACTGTAATTGTTTTGTTTGTTGCGTTCAATAGGTTATTATTAGAAAGTTTTCTTCTTAAGTTATTTTCATAATTATAATTATTTTGCATTTATATCTACATTTTAATTGTAACTTTAATTTGTAGTAAAATATACATCCTTGAGTACTAAAAATAAATTAAAATATTTTTAAATCTGCTGCTCCCAACCTCTTGTGTTTCTAGGCCAGTAAGAGCCTCGTTAACAAATTTCCGCTTCCAAACTCTTGTTACTCTAAGCAAGTTTGAGCCCCGTGAGCAAATTGGCGCTTCCTACCTTTTGTGTCTGTAAGCAAGTACAAGCACTGTGAGCAATTTACCGATTCCAACGCCAAATCTTTCTAAGTACAATCAAGTCCTGTGAACAAATTTCCGCAATATGCTTCAATATAACATATTATTATACATTAAAAAAACAGTAAATTTCAATGAATCTGTAATAAAATGAATACAATGTGAAATTTACGGCAAAAATGTATTACTATAATATGCATAATTAATACTCATTTTAAAACGTTGACCGTTGAGTGTGTTAGTTCGGTATACCCTTCAAAGGGCAAAACTTATAGATAAGAGAGAGTTAAGTCTGAACATTTCTTTTGTAAAAGATTTGATGTAAATAGTTATGATTTTCTCTGCCTATATAGTTAGGACTTGTAACTTGTTGAAGTACATGTTGTGACATACTGAGAAATTCTTTGCATAGTTAAATAGTGTTTGAAAAGTTTAAAACTCAGCTCATTCCATTTTATCTGTCGTGAGATGCATCCAATTTTTCTTCAAAATAATTTATGATTACCGTTTTTCAATAAAATAAAATCAATTGCTAATTAACATCATTGTGCATTGAATAACCATCACTTAATATGCCATCTGTTAAATATAGTTAACAATCTGCTCGTGTTGATTATGGTTTCTATTTACAAAAAAAAATATTTAAATATAAAATAATTAAACCTGTAGGAGACCATAAATAACTACATCAGATAATTTAAAATATAAACACACACAGAGTTGCACATTCATCCACTATATACTGTATTTAACAATTACAATTCATGTTACAATGATTATACACAAAAAAAAAATACTTTCGAATTCCACACCACATTTGAGGTAAGTTACCTTTGTATCTTTTTCGGTTTAGCTTTTGCATGTGACCCGAATTAACAAGTGGCATTTTAACATTTGTAATTAATTTAAAACACGTGGTAAATGTTATTACTGGGAATTTGATATGTAAATAAAGAGTCAGTTTGCTATTGTCTGTAAAATATTTACTGTAAAATACAATAATTAGTTCTCACTACCAGCTCACGACTATAGTGTCCCTGACGATATCGGTGTCACTGGCGTAATCTACGTGATCGACATACTCGATGTGTTTTTTGAAATAGGCATGATAAATGACATGCGATATTACTTTTACAACACAATCAGATCAACATCATACGGCATTTTTATAATCAACCGTATTGCAGTGAATATTATACCCTTCTGGCCTGTTGATCCTGAGTTATTCAGAACTAGTTTTGTCTAGTTGTCGTCACCGCAGATGAAAACATATTTATTAAGGTTGCGAGACATCTAGATGCTAAATAGGTAGCAAAGGTGAGAGACGTTTTAATTAAGCCACCTGCTTCGCTTCGGAAAGTATGAGAAACCCAAGACCAAGCTTACTCAGCGACTCAGAGCATCCCAGGGCGAGACGATGAAGAGATGGAGGAATGGAAACCTACACAGTTCATAAGACATATCCACGCTCTCGCAGATACTGTGGCCATTGACAGTGTTTTTGAAGCCACTGTGGTTGAGTAGACTCTTAACGCAAGTCATCTTAATGACCCAACAGAATGCCGATCACGATGTTATTTCTGGTCTCGCTGATGCAGTGTTAGAAACTATCCCACGACCTAGAGTAGCGAAAGCACGGCCTCTGCCAATACTCTGATGGAGAAATTTACAATGTTGATGACGAAAAATATTGTAATATACACAATGAGGCAAGAAATTATGAAGTTAAAGGAGACTGACACCATACTTGCCTCTCTAACTCGTGGTCGAGTTTTACCCTCCAGCAGCTGAGATCAAAATGCGTGCGCTGGTATCACAGGAGGTTCGGGGACCAGGCAAGCTCATATATCAAACCCTGTCAGTACGCTTCCAAAGCCTTGAGAAATGCGATCACTAATTACAGATAGCAAACTCGTACTAACGTCATCCCACCATCTCTTTAGGTGTTTGGATTCCTAGAAAAATAAGGTAACCCGGCACACATGAACACCAGTGGGAAGCCTTTGCTCTACCTTTTTCAAAGTTTAACGCGATCGTATTAATGTGGTCGGATCATTACATTTCTCACAGGGCCTCAGGTATTGCCTCATTTGTGTGGACAGATTTTCTAGTTGGCCGGAAGTTGTGCTTCTGGAAAAGTTGTCATCTTTGGCCTCTTCTCTATAAGGATTTGCAGGTTTGTGCCCAGACTGCGTTTCACAATGAACCAGGGCAACCAGTTCGAGTCCAACTTCTTTCATCATCTGGGTATCCTACTGGGCGATGACCGTTTAAGAACTACTCCCTGTCATCCGTCAGCCTACGGTTTGGTTAAGAGGTTCCATCGAGCAATGAAGAGTGCCACCACATATTACGCAATAGAGTTTTCAAATGAGGGACTTCTTACCATCCTCCTCGGTATTGGAGCGGCTTGGCGTGAGGATTGAAAGCATCAGCTGCAGCAGAGCATCACCCTGCGGCCTACCACTTGTCTGTCAAGCCTGAGACCCCTTCGCTACATTATTCACCGTCACAGATGACCACGATTTCTGGTTGGAGTGTTCGCTTCCCTCGCCGTCTGTAAACTAGTGCAGATATTTGTACACACACACACACACACACACACACACACACACACACACACACACACACACACACACACACACACACACACACACACACACACACACACACACACACACACACACACACACACACACACACACACACACACACACACACACACACACACACACACACACACACACACACACACACACACACACACACACACACACACACACACACACACACACACACACACACACACACACACACACACACACACACACACACACACACACACACATATATATATATATATATATATATATATATATATATATATATATGGGGGTTAAGTTTACATGTATCTCGAATTAATATTTGACATTTCAAACTTTTTAATAATTTAAAAACAAATTGTCAGTGTTACTAATTCGATCATGGTGTGTAAATAAAGAGTCAGTTCGCTATTGCCCAGTGTCAATAATAATAATTTTTAATTTTCACTAACACCTTACTTCATTATTAAAAACTAAATTAAATAATGTGCGACATTTATTTAACTAAATAAAATAAAATTTGAGGTGTTAAAACATTCCTATTAAATTAATCCTTTACATGACTTATAATTCCTCTTGGGATTCATCATTCATACCATGTTGTTATTTAATATCATTCTATCTAAAAAGTTATCCACAATAACTTTCTTTATATATCGGATATAAATACTGTACCTTCCATAGAACGATAGTCTTTATTGATTACTACATTATGTATAGGTTTTACAGTAGGTCTACTTCAAAAGTAAATACTTTTTCCGTAATGTACATCAATCACTAAATAAAGAACACCGCTTGAAAATGCATAAAAGAATGAAGATTAGCGAACTTTATTTCATATTAAGGAACACTTGACGAGTGTAATTATAATTAATGCATGATTGATGCAGTTGAGGAAAATCTGGCAAAGATGCTTAGTTTTCACATTGCATGTCAAGTACCGTATGTATATCTCGCGTGTTTGAAATCAAAAGTGATTAGTGGGGGCACATGCACTTTCAAACTGGCTTCGTACTCTTTCTTCGATTATTTATGTAAGTACTACTGTAATGAAACAGTTTATTTGAAACTGTGTACCAAAGTACATGATAGTGTAATCTTAGCCTGAAAGGCTATTAAAGGTGGATTTACATACAGCCTGCCATATCCCTGCCGTGCCATTTTAGTCGAAATAGTTATTTTGGACTTGCCATTTAGTTTACATGAGACGGCAGATTCGCGATTTACACATAGCCGGCCATGTTTCTACCGTGCCTCTGCATGCCTTTTCCGTTTTCATCTGATGTCAGTCTAATATTCGTGACCCGATCGCTCGCGAGGGCGATCCGCGGCAGATGACCGGTTGACGGCAGGGGCAGGGAGCGTGTTACAAAGATGACCTGTTGGACGCCCAGACAACGCCTTACCGGTTGTTTTGTCACCCTGATGGCCATTCGGAATTGTTCAGTTCTCACGAAAACGTCCAAAGGGACCACGAGTTGCTCACTAGAACTTATTGATCGTTGGATTTCGCACGTCCTTGTTTGCTTTGCTTGATTTTTGTTAAGGAATGGACGAAGAAGTAGTGTTATTGGTCCAGGGTTATCCAGCTCTCTATGATATGTTGCACTTCATAATCTACTATGAAATGAAGTTGTAAAAAAGGGTGGACTGAAGACATTCCAGAAACCAATTCCAACCAAGTAACTCTATACTTAACGTCGAAATAAACGTTTAACTTGATAACACGAGTACCATATGTAACACAAACTCTAGTTTGTAAGATCTATGAATAGTTTCTGTTGTTAAAAGGTATATAAATGATCATACAACAGCTACATACATTTCACATAATGAAAATAAGAGGGCTTATTATATAGATAGGTAAATTGTAAAATTGTATTTTCTAATTATCAAGAATGTATATTGACTGAATATGATAATGATAGTTACCATTAATATTATAGTAATTGTGTGAGCTATTTGAAGTCAATTTTATATACAAACGCTTTGGTTTTAGTGGTATTGTTTGATGGCTACCATCTTGCAAATTGAGTTCATATCCTCTCTTTTTGCACATTGGCAACAATTGAAAATATAGATACTGTCATAGTAACCTCCCGCATTTCCATATTTAACCTTTTATCACACATACTCAAATGAATACAGATTTTGAAGGAAAATATACAGCATAGGGAGTAATAGTACAGTAGTACTGTAATGTAGTAGCAACAGAAAAATCACATTATAATTACATAACATCTTTATACTGAAATTTAGTTTTATTATACTTTCTAAGAAGTGAAAATTTCAATATTTTAATCTCAATGCTTCTGATTTACTAACATGGCATCAATTCAATGACTGTTATTTCAGAAAATTATAAAATACTTAGTTACAGATTTCGTTATTATGAGGTACAGACATTTCTAATTGACATTTGTACTAAGATATGTACATGTTGATCACAATATAAATACACTACACCAGATAGAAAGAAAAATATACGGTCTGGTATTATAAATAAATTACTAACACGATTTCATCCTAGTAGGAATGTTCTGTCTCCATGTGTAACCTATACAAACAAAATTGAGCAAACAGTATTGATAAATAATTATTTTTAAACTATTTTTTTAAAGGACTAACAAACCTTATAATGAATACTTTTACTAACGTACTTTTTTAGGTATTTTTTTAGGTTATTAGGTTATTTATGTTATTATTTTAGGTTTTTAGGTTATTTTTTAGGTATAATTAAATTTCCAATTAAATTGGTTAAAGCAGTCAAACATTTTGAGTTTGAATTCAATATTCATGGCCACAATCGGGCCAGAACAAATAACTATGTTTATTGCTATTTGAAATCGAATTGACAGTTGGAGTTTAGTTGGTGTCGGCATTTCCGATTACAATCAGCCCTTGATTGACATCAGCAAGAGGTTATCTATTTAATTATCATTATTTTTGTTTCCGTTAAAAGTACCATCATTACTACTGTTTGCTTTCATTTGGCGTTATAAAAAGGTTTATTATTTATATCTTCTGACTGCATTTCATGATAATTAATCATAAAACGTAATAGTTTTAAATATCAATAATTTCTAAAACACTTAGTTTAAAACAATCGCTTATTAGAAATTATTGGGCATTTGTATATTTACAAACTATTTGGAGGATTCTATTTGAACAAAATGTGTTAAAATAATAATTTCAATGCTATAATTAGAAAAATTACAACAAATAAATGTTCTTTACAACGTATTAAAATTAATAATTATATTTTAGTAAAGACTATATTGAAAAGAATTAGGTATACCAAAATAATTACACAATTATATTTAAACATTAAGATGTTGGTAAATAAAATGTTAGATACATAGTATTCTAACCGCAATTATCAGTATTAATTTATTAATTACTCGATTACAATACACATTTTAAAACTATCTAAATAATGTATAAAATAAAACCTACCCTTGATATATTATTGCTATAGCCTATAATTGTTAATTCAAACTCATATCTCTGCTGGCTGTGATTCTTTTTCACCCTAGAGGGAAAGACAAAAATCCTTAGGCTAATTTCCCTTGCCGCCAGCACAGAAGAGCGAGGCACTGCCATAGTATTACTTTGATGGATCATAAAGTTGAATTACAAGTATAGTTAAACAACTTCTATGTAGTGTCAGACTTAGCCTACTAGCTTGTTTTTTTTAATATATTGGGTTGGAAAAGTAAGTGTTTTAAAGCCATCTCATATTAATTAGAAAAAAATCAACAAAATTATTTTATCCTTTCTGAGTGAACAGAAATTATTCTAACTGAGTAATTAATACAGAGTTGTTCTAACAATATGTTATAGATCGCTACGGAAATGAAAATTTTTGTTTCGTAAAACATAAAAACAACTGTCAATTAGGGCATCACAATGAGGGCAATGCAACACGGTTTGTTCGCATGGTTATTTAATACCTTTGTAACGGATTGCTATGAAGTAAATAATTAAGTATGAATAAGTTTAAAAGTAGAAAATAAATTTAATTGTAAAAGCGGAAAATATAGTTTTGTGTCAGTGTCTTGTTAATCTTTAACTATTTCACCTATGAGTACATTTTCTATTCACAGATTTTTAATAATTACTATTAATTTATAATTGAGTTCGTTTAGCCGAACGAGTTATTAATTTATAACTATTTAGCCTTTGATATAAACAACAATTTAAATCCTTTTGTAAGTGTAAAATTCAATTACACATTTAACTTAAAGCTCAAAATTAGTGATAAACATATAGTGACGAAAGTCTACGGTAATAAACCACCTCCATAGTTATATTTTTCTAGTAACAAACAGTAAATGATCTATATCCGTACAATAAACTGAAGTCTCATATTGATCAATTTCCAAAACATTGGAGATTACTTAATCAATTCGTGCATTTCAGTTTTTTTTTTCAAATAAAGTAACACCGTACTCAACGACCAAAATTATAGATACCTAAATTTGAACGTAAACGACAAATTAACTAGTAGAGCAACAATAACAGGAGCATCACAATGTAGCTTGTTTATTTCTGCGTTAAGAAAAATAAAGGAAATTATATGCAATAATACAATCCACATGTTAATAACATGTTAATTAATATGGTAGCGACACGGAGTAAGTTCGTTGTTGTCTGTTCCAGTGGTTAATGTAAAGTGACGATCTTTTCATCTGTTATTTGTTAGTGTGTGTTTTTTAAATGTTTACAACCAAACAACGAGTTTTCATCCTTAATTTATGGTGGAAGCATAATAAAAATACTGCTATAATAATTGAAGGATTTAGTAGTAGATATCCAGTTGACGCGATACCCCCTCGACAGTATATGCAGAAGTTAAAAAAATTTGAATACACAGGAAGCGTTATAAATGCCCCGAAGTGTGGTCGTCTGTAGACAGTAGCTCAAGCTTTTGTAGCAAGACCCAGTAAATCGACTCGTAAGTTATATGCTGAACTAGAAATATCAAGAAGAAGCGTGCAAAGAATATTAAAGCAATTATAATGTAAGCCAGACCGTCCATCTTTACTCCAAGCGCTTCAAGAGGATTATTCCGATAGGAGGCGGTTGGAATTCTGTGATACGATAATTATCCGCTCAAAGGCTGAATCAAATTTATTGTGATCAAATTTGTGGTGTGCTGAGGCATTTTTCAATCTAAATGGACATGTTAATCGTCATAACCACGTGTACTGGTCGGATGTAAATCCTCATAAGGTAATCCAAGTAGAACTCAATGTGCCTGGTGTTATGGTACGGGGAGGTATTTCGAGTACTGCACTAATTGGTCCTCATTTTATTCAAGGAACTGTTAACACAGAAAGTTACTTACGGTTGCTGCAAGAAGTAGTAGTTCCCGAGCTCAGAAACAATCTTGTTTCCAATATTCATTCGCTCATCTGGCAACAAGATGGTGCCTTAGCACATTTCGGTATCCAAGTTAGAAATTTTTCAAATAACACATTTAATGAACGGATTGGTTGCCATGTACAATCCATTGGCCTGCGCGCTCGCCGGACCTGACCCCATGTGATTTTTCACGGTGGGGTATTATAAAGAAAACTGTGTATAGTTCAATACCACAAAATATTGACGAACTCAGAAATATAATTTGAAATGCATTTGAACTTGTTAATAACGATAAACCTTTATTGCCAAAAATTTGTGATTCTGTGCTCAGTCGTTGTATAAAGTGTATAGAAAATCAAGGTGGACATTTCGAACAACTAATATTAATAACATTGTATGGTAATATGTAAGTAATTTTTTATAATTAACCTGTTTTCTTGCCTAAAAGTGTTTTATTTAATTTACCTATAACGTCTTTAAATTTCTCCTCTGGGGAAACTGACATATGCACCACCCTGTATAATTATAATATAGATAATACATAATTTTAGGGTGATATGAAGTAAATTGTTATTGCATTACAATTGTAACCGTTATACTTGACGGAGTGGTTTAACGGATTCAGAATTAGGTTCGTTATGGAACTATTAAAGTCATATTAGATATTTATCTAAGCAGGTTTTGTCCATATACTCCGGTCGGCGCCGCGCCGAAGAACACATAACTCGCCAGACTGCCTAGAGCAATGTTGACTCGTAAAGTAACGTGAAGTACGTTATTATGGCTCTACTATTTAGTTAGTTATTAAGGTTAATAATATCCGTTAGAGAAACGGTTAAAATTTAAAGCCTTTCTTTTAATGTTAACGGATGCCAATAATTTTAGATAGGATACCTAGATATTACAAACACGATATCTTAAACAGCTTCTCCTAGCGCGAAATCTTAGAGGCATTATAAAAAGATGATTATTAAATATTGAATACAAATGTTTTTGTACACCTATAGAGTATTTAAAATCTTTTTTATACTCGTACAGCACGTTCAATATTCAAATCTAATCTTTTACCTATGAGTTTTTCAACGATGTCACATGTTTCATAATTTGGAAATCTGTAGTTTGTACTATTTTTTAACTGTCCGAGAATATATATATATATATATATATATATATATATATATATATATATATCGGTGTTAATGTGAATGTTGAGTTTAGCTCCATTTCACCTTCCTCTCACATAAAACATCTAAACTTTGATGTTGTCGCTGACGACTCCTGAAGTCTGGAGTGAAGTACGTCTGAAGGTATCAAAAAATAGTTGGCGACGATGAACGAAGAACCTCAAAACGAACCCCCTGCTTCATTTAGATATCAGAGACACCCAGAATACAAAATGCAGTGCAATCTAGATAAAGAGGGATTTTCATTGTCTCATCAGGAGCACAACTGAGTGCATTACGATGTTGATGACACAATCGCTTAACAAGCTGAAGGAACCGCGTCTTCTAAACATAAAGTAGCTATGGTGGGAAGGACTGATTCAATGGAAATGTTGAGTTCACCTTCCTCTTACATCGTTGCCGAATATTTTTTTATCCCATGACGAACATGACTCCAGATTTCTATATGAGAAACACTAAGTTCTATAATGGTGCGTGTCACTCAATGGAATTGGCGGAGCGTTCGCAAATATGTTGTCATTGGGCTTATAGGTAACCATGACGGCAACGAAAAAGTAACAGAATACATAATTTTTAAACAAACTTAATACGCTTATTATAGATTTTAACATGTCACATATTAGCATATGTAGCCTAATTATTCCAACACATATAATATACTTTAATGGTAACTTGCCGTGTAGAAACACTGAAAAAACACCATTTAAGGAACAAAAATGTGATCATATTATGTGCAATGACATCTCGGTAAACATTTTATCAATATAGACTTACAAAATTTGTTTTAAACGTCAATCATGTTTAGACAGGAATGTCTTCTATAATGGTACATTTTCTATTATGGAATTTGCCTTGTCGTTGGAGATTATCACTCAGTAGTCTGACGCAGTTTCTGTTTTTTTTGCCGGGGTGATGAGAAAATGTCATTTCCATATCACAGTCTGGCGTTATATTTGATAAAATAACGAAATGAGCTACTGACTTGAAAATTTTCATTGAACCTCAAGAAAGCCTGTTACACGACCCGTTGTGTGGCGTTCATTTCACTTTTATGGGAGATCAGAACTACTGTTATACGATATTTATGATTCTTTATTGTATTGTTTATAATGAGTAGACCTACAATGTAGATTTTATTATAAATAAAACAGAATTATTTGTTTTTATATTAATTAATACTTAACTTAATTATCTAATATAACATAGCTTTATATTTATTTGTGTTCTTATCTTAGTGTATAATATGAAAACTAAGAGGATCATTCAACTGGTAAGCGTGAACCAGGTCTCAACATCTTATCAAGATAAAAGTCAATCACAGGATCTATATGAGAACACAATTAATATGAGAACGAAATAACTCAGTTCTATAAAATGCTGTGACAAATGGTTTTGATGCCATATTGTCTGCAGGCCACCAAGTAACAAATTATTAGTTGTAATTTGTATAACAACAATAATTTTTTACAATTCGTACATCAGTGGGCAACCGCAGTTAATAACCGTGATAATATCATTCCAACCATCCTAATTTTCCTAACTCTACTTTATCATACAAAAATCTGTGATGAAGGCACGGAAAGAGAAATTTTAACATATTTTTTCAGGTATATCTGAGACATCGTAAGAGCATTTAATACCAAACAGATTAGAGATTACTTTTCCTCCAATCATCTTTGCTTAGGGTGCCTCGTTCCAGTCCAAGGTCAATTCTTTCTATAAGCAAGCATTTAAGAAGTACAAACAAATCCCCATAAGGTAAGTGAATGCATTGTTCAACTTCTCAAGTCTTTTTAGTCAGGACAACGCACTAAACACTTAGATTATAAGCAGCCTCCTGTGTTTACACCAGTTACTCGACCAAATTCAGATCTCTCTGAAGACTGTCTTTATCTCAGCACGTTCTCCAGTCTGAAATTGTTAAGCTTAAAAGATCATGAGGTATGAACAAGAGAATATTCAATATGATATTCTGTGATCATGATTTTATATATTCATAATTTATAAAGCTTTGATAATGTATTGTTATCAAAAGATAAATAAATTACCTAACGTAATTTAATAATATATGACAACAATATAATAGCTAAAATCAAATGGGGGTCCTTTAAACATCATTCACGTTACAGAATGGGTTACAGTGAGTCCCTATTGCTCACTTAGCAAAAACTTGATATGTGTGACCCAATATCATGAGTAAACCGGTTCTTTTAGCATATGCTTGAACTGTATTCATCGTATAGGAGTATTCACAACAAACCCCAGTGTAGATGGCAAAAGGTTACTAGTGAACAGAAACTTGTCTCAGAGTACCTGTCTAATCCAAATATACCACACTTTAGCAACTCGAGGCACAATCAAACTGGCTGAAACAATGTGGTGATTGGCCATAGTTTGGATACCAGTTTCCACTAATGTCATCAGTTTTTCAGTCATACAGGATGACTTCTACCTTGTCACACCAACAAGCACATCCTTACCACATCCTTACCATAATCCGTACATAAATATTGGTTGAAAATTTCCAAAGTATGTGATCTTGAGAACCATTTCAGGGACAAAATCGAACTGACATCGCAGAGCAAATAATGTAGAGTTCACTCTTTTGCACAACGATTTATGTGATCCTCCCACCAAAATTATGATCTAGGAGTACAGCTAAAAATGTTATCAAGACAGTAAAGTTTTATAAATGTTTAACCAAAAACATTTATAAGGTAGCCTTTATTTCTTCAAAAATAGTTAAATAAAGTAGTTAATAAAAATAATAGTAAAATATTTAATATGATAAATTAAATAGTATTTTCATATTAAATCATGATTGAAGTCTACCAAATATAAATAAAATACTTTTATTGAGAATTGTTGGATTTTAATTTGTAGTAAAAGCTGATGGAACCCTGATGAAAAACCCAAAAAAATTTTTTCAGGTTAGATTTCAGGTAAATAATTTATGAAAATAATAAATAGGAGAGGACACAGTATTGGGCCTTGATGGACTCTTGCTTTTACAATAGAAAAATGTAACCGATAATTCTTGCCCTTATGATTTAGTAGACGACATTGAACTCGCCTTACTAGAAAGGATTAAAACAGTTTTAGAATATACAATAGAAACCAAAACGTTCAAGTTCACTTAAGAGAATATGATGGTCCACAACCTCGAATGCACAACTAAGATAAAAAATATCATTAAAGCATATTTCCTTGACTGAAACGTAAAAAAATGTTTTAATAACCGACGCGATTAGGTCGTTGGCTTAGCTTGAAGCAAAACTGACAAGCAGATAGAAGATCCTATTTTGAAATAAAAAACACAATCTAATAAACAAAATGTTGTAAGTACTTTAATATCACTGGTTGTAATTGATTTTGGTCTGTAAGAATATGAGTCGGATGCAGAGTTACCTTTAAGGAGTAGTTTTTTTAAGATCAGTTCAAAAAAATCACTTGAGTTATGGAACTATTAGAATGAAATGTTAAAATAGAAGAAATTTGTTGGAAATATTCTTTAATAAAACTAGAAGACTACTCAAAGATATCTGCCGACTGCGTATTTCTTAAGGGATTAATTGCATCAAATGTCTCAGGCACAGCTATATTGAAAACAAAAAAAGGAATTGTAATTAACTGGAATATGATTGTATAAAAGTGAACAGAGATTCATGTAAGTGGGCGTTGTTTTTCTATCAGCTACATTTGTAAACAAGTTGGTACAGAAAAGTTTATCTATGATTGGCCACGAATTGTTGGCATTTATGGCTAATCCAGTTCCATCTCACTCACTCCAGTGTCCTGCCATATCTACAGCTGTTGATACTATCCTATGTTGTTTGAAATGGATTTATACTAGTCAAAATAGCATTTTAAATAACTCTTGATTTTCAGTCATTGATAAGTTATTCTGTTTCTTAAGTAGCCTTTATCGAATCTTCAATTATACTGGTCTATCAACCTGAAGTAGATAAGGAAATCAGCAGATGTTTAAAGAAAGCCTTCTTATGGTTGAATGAGGAATAAAAATTTTTCATAGGACTAAAAAATTTTATAAATTTAGTTGCGCTCTCTTTACTAAATGGGACATTAAATAATGGAAACACCGAAACCTGATCTTCGTGATCAGACTAGCAGAGTTTATAGACATAAGCCTTTAATAGATAGATGTCCTGGAATGATTATGACAAAATTAATTGAGAGAAACCTACTCTTCTGGACAAGTAATTCCCGCAATCATTGGCTTAAGCAAAAAACCCCTAGCAAATCCAAGAAATATTCAGAAATCAACGAAGACTTCAGCACATCAATAAGTACCCTGCTATGAGAATGCTGTTAATCAAGTTAATAAATCAGGGAACCAGAACTATACAAAAAGTTATTCAAAGACCTATCTGGGGCTCTTGGGAGGCACAAAACAGTAAGCCTCAGCTCATTGGTCAAATCAGCCCCAATTTATACATCCAAAACGAAACTGTGCTGTATAATATCACACCGGCATTTGAAATTACATTTTAAGGTGGTCTTGAGTATTATAGTTGTTCCACCACCCTTTCTTCTTACCCTTTATTAGAAACTCACTTAGATAACCAGATACAGAAAAGGGTTTCAGTTCATTCCTGGCTTAAAAAATACGAAATTACTCTGATAATATCGGGTTTCTCATCATGAAACACACCTTCTAACACTCTTATTTTACTGACCATCCCTGCATGTTCTGATGGAAAAGCTCTAGATTTGTAAATATTTTTGAACTACACCTATTATGAGGAGAAATACATGTATTGTCTGTTAAACTGAGTATTATGTTGGTGGGCTGGGCTGAAACTGCAAGTTTAAAGATGAGCTATTACATTCTTCAATCAGATCACTGTTAGTATAGAACCACTACAATCATGAAGGGGACGTTAGTTGTAACATGTGTAACACTAAATCTATTTACATTTTTGGTCTGTTTCTGTTAGTATGAAAATCCTTTTTTATTTTATAACAGAGCTTTAGCTTTCCTTTCTTGTTGACATGTAAGCTATAAATAGTTTTCTATCCACTATTATAACTCAAATTATTTTAAGATATATTATACGTTTATCATTCAAATTTATGCAAAGAATACCGTCTAAACTGTGTTTCAGTATTTGGTTAGGTATTTTACATTAAATACATAATAAATAACTCTTGTCTAATACATTCCGTTTCAAATAACCGTTTAGCATGTTCAGCGGGCTCAAAACTTTGGGAAAGATTTCTCACTTTTTAAATGTGAGAGATGGTTGTTCCGTGATGTCATTCCATAATTCATCTGAGACGTGTGAAATCTATCCTCTTCATTCGTCTCCTTTACACCTTCACTTTAAGCCTCTCATACAATTTAACTGCTGTTTGAAGCTGCCATATATCACGCTCCTTAATAAACCCTTATATTGCTACTTGGTATTAATTTTTTCTGTTAATACGAGTGTTTACCTAAAATACTTAATAAAATAAGCAAATAGTGCCGTATTTGTAGTTTATGAAACATATATGAGTAATACCGATGTTTGTTATCAATTTAATTGTTGAATTCTATAATTTGCTTCTAACTATTGTACTCGTTGCTATAAGTAGTAAATATAGTGTTCTATGCGACTAATTCGACATATTGTTTAAATTTCGTATCAAAATATATAATGGGACTTTCTCAATAGTGGTATATAAGGTTTTGAGAACGCAATAACATGACTAATAGACACACTCATGCATCATCTTTGCCCTACTAACGAGCTTTCTCTTAGCGTAATACTTTTATGCATAGAATAACACTTCTCAAACAACATAATTAAATAAAATACTAATCCATAATTATTAGTCTATTTTTCTAAATGAAAAGAGAAGATTAAATAGTTATGTATGATACATTTTGTAAAGCAAGAACTTGTGTTGTTTTATACATGATAATATCATAGTACATCATTAAACATTATTTTATTTCTCGAGGGATAGAAAATTCATGTTTAACAGTCAATGGAATAACAGATATTATAAGGAATCAACATATCATATTGGAAACTTAAATAAAAACAGTAAACTTGTTTTAAACCAATAATATTGAAAAGAAGTATAAGAAATAACTTGTTTTCAACCATGAACCTACTCTAACAAATATTTATACTCTACAACATTATTTACGGTACTATCAAGTGGAAACATTTAGAAAATTTTAACTTTTATACTTTTTGAAATTAATTTTTAAATTAAATCATTTATATTTATTGTGCCGAAAAATCTCTTTATTATAACATATGTTGTATTGTATATCACTAGAAAGAGCCTAAAAGTGTAGTCAACTCCCAGCTCTCTAGGTCAATTAGGTTAGTTCTACAATAATTTAAGAAACGTCTGTTATGTAATTTCATGACTTTTTTAGAAACCTAACGTAGACGAAATCCGAAAACAGTTTGAGATAAAAAAAATTAAAAATCGTATTTTCTTAGCCTCAGCACTGCCTATAAGTATAACAAATCTTAACAATATTTAAAATGGTGAGGTAAATTGAGGTTGTTAATTAAACATAGAATGGTGCCTGCCTTGGACATTAGGGTAAAAGGAAGGTGCTAATACTAAAAACAATTTGAAAACTAAAACTATCTAATTTTATAGTTTTTTCCTTAAACAAAATAATATATATCTTTAAAAGAGTTCAAACTAGTATGGATTTGGTAACGTACTTACTCCAACTAATATTATGTTAATCTTATACTATCAACATTAAACTAAGTTAGGTTAACACGGACTTAGATTTTTACGAACGATTTGCAGATATTTTAAAAGGAAATCTAAACTATTTTCATCAAAATTAGTCTATTTTATACACTGACGAACAAAACTCCAATATACATATTTCGCATTGGTTGAGAATCTATATTGATTAACCGTACCATATTGTTTATAATAGTTCCTTTAAGACTCATTGCTGCCTATTCCAAGTGAAATAATCAGGGAAGGATATTATATTCACTCTGACAAGACAAATCCATACTGATTAGAATTTTACAAAAAAAAAAAAAAAACGTTTATTTGTGCAGTCTTCAATACTACTGTTATATTTTACCGTCATAAAGGGATCACAGAACCGGCAATTCGTTCACTCGTAATCGAAACCCGTGGAGTGCGTAGAGGCGCGCAGAGGTAATCATTGTCCTCCCGTCCTCCCTTGCAAAGGAGTTTGCAAATCCCCAAGTAATACCTGTATTTGAATGTATTGCACTGTATAAAGGGCCACTATATCTTCATTGTTAACTTTGGCAACTTTTAAAATTAAAGCACTTTAGTAGTGCGGTTGTAGGTAGGATCGTAATAGTTAAACATTACTAAATAAGCTTAGTGCTTACTAAGAGGATTTCAAGTATACCGAAATAATATTTTAGCATTTTAGATAACATGAAAAGTGAAAAGTAGGTCTATAGCTAGTTATTCTAAAAAGATTATTGGTTTTTAATTGGTTCTAACATTGAAATATAAATGTGATTATATCTATAAAATGTAGTATAATAAATGTATTATTATGGATTCAATATGTTCTTTACAAAATAATGTTTACGTCTGTTTTGAAAACAAGACTACATAAAATAATCCTAGAGATTTGACACTTACATATCTTGAGGTCCAAGGAAAGATTTTTGTTACGATCTGTATACACATAACATAGTTTTATGGGTTTTTGGTTTATTGCTTAAAAAATGTAACTATTAATGGCATTCTCGTTCTATATCTGACGAGTGTCATATATGAGATTGCGTGCATTAGAAATTGTAAGTATCAATATTTTTTTAAAGTAACGTGATATAAAGTAAGCTATAAGAGGACCGAACTGTTAGCAGTAAATGCTGAAGACGTGGCTAGTCTAATTTCGGGAGCAGCCTTGGTAGGACGAACTGATAGCAGGTATCTGTGCTCATCACTATTTAGTCGGTCCTACTGCCAACATTGCCAAAACTGTTTGCCTACTGACATACGCCTACCGTACGTATGCAACGCTGTTTACCAATACTCCGTCGGGCCTGGATTTTTACTGCACCTTCAATTTTGTATCTGTAACAAACTGTCTTTGCTGCACTTTGGCTGTTGTTTATAATTTGCAGAAACTGCCGCTCTAATTTAACTGTTACAAAAAACTACCACAACATTTTTTTGTAATGTCATTTTAATTTATCCCTCTTTGTATTATTATTTTTGTTATTTTCAGTTCTGGATACTTGTTTTGTGTTTCGTTTTTGTTTAAATAATTTATAGATAGTATTGTGTTTAAACTTATTGGTCTCTTCAGGTTTATTGTTGTTGTTAAAATGTACTCGTCTTTTTAATTTATTAAATCATTGTTAATGTTTTTATAACATTATAGGTTACTATTTATTTTATTTTATTGTATTGACATATAATATTGAAATTTAGTGATAGATAACTTTTTAAAGTATATGCCTCCTGTTACAAGATTACGAGAACTGCTCAGTGCACTAGACGGTTTGTATTATCTTGACCAGGATTTTATAGATTTTGCATCTAACTTTTACATTGACCTCAGAGCAACTATTGTAACGTTTGGCGAGGACACTGTAAAACTCTTTTCCCCACGTTACATCGCTCATGGCAAAACTAAACGACTTGGCCAAGATTTAAGATTTAACAGTTTTGAAAGAAGAAGTTAGTTCCTTACAAGATGATCTGTCAGCTGCTGAAAGCAAATGTATAGTTCTCAATAATAGCTTCAAAGACAAATCAATGACTTAATGTGAATTGAAAGATCAATATGAAATTACCCTCAAAAATCTTACAGCTCAACTATAAGAAGGTAAGGCAGAAAATATGCGGCTGAAAGAGATAGGTCGTTTACCTATAGATGTTGAGAACCTTATAAAAGAAAAGTAATGAAAATCTCTGCTCAAACTTCTAAAGGAATGGTTGTTTTAATAACAGTGGAGGTTCATTATTTGATTAAAATATGGGAGCACGAAAAACCTTGTAACTAATAATTTAGGTCAGGCCTACCAACCCTGGAATGGTTGGCTTACCAACATGTGTCCTGTGTTTCTTTATCGTAATGCTTACAAACATAAATTACAACATCATTAAGACGCGTTCAATGAAATATTCCGACCTCTTAATTTCCCTCAAGACAATACTTCTTATCTTTCTTTAGATTCCTTTTGGTATATTGAAGTTCCAATATTTTCCAGTTAGTTTCTTCTTTAATTCTTCCAAAATCTTTTACGTCGTATCACATCGCCTGCCATAGTCTTATTGTACTTCACCCCATAGGATATATGCTTATTACTTGAAACTATTTTATATAAGATTTAATATTTAGGCTCCTTCCATTGAATGTCAGCATACTGTGATTCCATTGCTTAGTTTTAAGGCAAGATCTGAAAGTTCTAAATCACTAGTATATTATGCCAAAGAACATACTTTGTCACCATAATTGGTATTGCATTTATTTCTTACATTTGTTTCTCCAGTTCACCATGTACTGTAGTTTACCGATATTTTCTACGTCTTAGTGTCCGATCATTCTGATTATGATGTGTAAATCCTTAAGTGCTACTTTATCAATTTATTTACTTGTTAATTTTCTATTCTTATCTGAATGTATAAATTCATATTGTTTCTCAGTGAATTTATGTTTTGAAGGCGGGTTTTTTTGGACTTCGTTATTACAAGATCATTTTTTAATTTAAGTTACTCGATACACATATTTAGTTGAAACAAATATATCCGTGTCTTACTGATGGATCTGACGTTAAGGTGCTTTAAGGATACTCCAATGTATGTATTCTAGTTACAGTATTACAAACGTTGTACTAGGAGAACTAGTTCTCAAAACTGTCATAGTAATAATTTATATTGTGTTCTAACTATAATTGGAAATATTCAACAGTTACTGCTGAAAAATTTTACGTAAGAGTAACAATTTCTTTTCTTATAAAACAAATAAAAGACAAGTTATTTTTAAATTTTAACAGATCATTTTTATGTTCTAAATTGTCTTCGCTCTGACACTCCATGAATCTCTAGATTTACACTTCACCCATATTGTTCCACGTCATTGACCCTATCGGTTAGGCTTTTGACTCTCTCCTAACTTTTAGCTTACTTAACCAATAAAGGTCTTATTGCTGTTTATCTTTTCTAAGCTGTTTTATTCCTCTAAGGATAGTATCATACTTACCGCATACTAACTCAAGAGAAGCCTTATTTGATCGTCCGTTGCAATTATCCTAATGAAATTGTCAAGTTTATCCGTAATTCACTAATCCCAGACTGGTTTCTCACGGCCCGTCAGGAGATTAGTGGGTATTACATGTGTAGAACGGAGGAGCCCATCACTATGTGCGTAAATATATATCCCCCAACGTAAAAAACCACTAATTCATCTTGAGAATCAACGGATCTTTCTTTCTTATACATGAAGCGCGGAACTATTTATTAGCCAGACTTACGAAGGTTAATAACTCTGGTAATTTACTTTGAGGGATGTTTATATGAACAGCTGAGGAGTTTTTTGAATGTATGGACATTTTTGACCTCCCACCCCCAAATGGGGTATTTTAGAGGGAAGTCAACTTTTAAAATAATAACCTCTAGCAAGTGAAAATGTCATTTAAAAGGTATAAAAAAGAAGAAGAATGGATGGTACAAACTAAAGGATTATATATATATATATATATATATATATATATATATATATAATATATATATATATATATAAATAACATCCACTTACTTATTCATTTTAAATTCTAAAAAACGGCAGAATTCAGGTATATCATGATTACGTCATCATTATTACGGTTGAGGCCCTGCACAGGCAGTCAAAATAATTAATTTCACTGGGAATTTTTATAGAGGCCACTTTGATGCCCTTATTGCAGAGCATTTACTTCAGATGAATCTGTGTCTTTTGCGTAAGCATCTACATCGAGAAATTATTAAAATCTTTGAACAAGATTAACTAATTATATTACAAAAATACAAATAAAGGATGCTAGTTCAAAATAAGTTAAGAAAATCCTGCCAACTATTGGAAAGCTGGTGATTCGTATAATAAGAGCAACACGGAGATAAACAGCCCGTATTTTAAGCAAGACTGTGATCAAGAAATAGGACTGTTAAGTCTTACTCTGGTTTAAATATATAAGTCAGATTTATTAGTCTAAGGATCATTTTTGTTGATTTCGGTCCTCGGTCAAAATCCAGATGATGCCTACTCTTTAATCATACACTGAACCCATTAATAGCGTTCTCACTCATCACCATCAATTTTTGTATCACATGTTTTTCTACTGTGAAGTAAAATGAGGTAAGCACCTTCACACAAACGTTTAAAATGTAGGGAACAGCATATCTCCAACACAAGTATATTAGAAACCTTATGCCAGAGCTTCAGTGACAGTCTTAATTTCTTCAGGTATACTTTGTTTCTGACGGAGATAAAGAGAAGGATATCTGTTGTAGTATTTGCCCTAGTATTAATTCTGAACTGGTAGGTTAATTTAAAATATTTTTGCATGAACTCAGCATTAGATTCTGCAATTTAAAAATGTTGTTGATTGTGTTCCTAAAGATGAAAAAGTACTTTCTAGTTACGATTAATGTCAATATTAAATCTTCTGGGGCGCACCGTGGTCGTTTCAGTTAACACGCGGATAAAGAAGTCGCGATTTTAATAGCAGAGGTAATAACGTTGTATATCAATGAAACCAAACGTGCTTTTCACACTTTGATGTTCTGTTGAGGGTATATTGATTTTATGTGAATATTTGTCAATGCTACCCAAAAACGATAGTAAATAGCCAAATATCACAAAGCTCTTTAAACAAGGTCAACTGGCTCATGACAAACACAAAGAAGCAAATGATAAGCTTCCTTCTACATCTTGTATTTTTGGCCTCTCCTAGTGACGTATGTACTCTGTGCAATGGCAGAAATGGAAACCTCCCAAAGATTATATACTTATATTGCTAGAAGTTACGATAAGACCTGAGTTAATTCAGAAAGTGATTGTTTGTTAGTTAGCCGGTCCTATCATTGACCAATCCCTACATGAAATTATCAAAGCTACTATCTCACAATTTATGTGGAAAACTAAACGTGAAATTTCCCTTTTGGTAAATGGAACTTGGTCAAAAATACCAGAGACAACTTGTTTTAGACTCTCAAATCGTAGATAATTAACTACATTATTGTATACTGTCTGTATCAGATTTCGGTTTCAGTTTTACATCAAGGGAGTCAATCTTAACAATCGCTCAGTAGTTCTTTTTAATCATGTTATATCCCTCATCTTCCCTACTCATCATGTTGAGTATTGTAATTTTCAAAAATTTTTAAAATATATATCTTCAAGAACGCCTACAATAGCTCTAAACAGACAGACAGACAGCGTCCATCGTTGAAGAATTGTTCGAGGTGTCGAAGTAGCAGACAAAACGATAAACTAAAAGCTCCAAGTTACCCTGGTGCATATTCTTGACAGGTTTCCTTTCCTTAAATCTTTAAAATGGTTATAAAGTTTATTTCAATGACGTCAACAATATTGATAAAATAAATACAAAAAATAAACAACATTCCTTGGATACTTTAAGGTGGGCAAAGTTGATGCCATTGTAAGGAAGCTTACATATTACAAAGTGCCACCCTATTACATATAAATAAGAAAGTAATTCTACAGAAGGAACATGGGAAGCTTGTGTCAGGACATCGAAGAATTAGGAAAGACAATGTTTTGGACAGAGTGTACACAGTTGATACCGGCAGTTCTGGAATTATTTTTGCACGAGGTTTGTGGTTTAATCTCATTTGATGCCCTAAAACCTGTTATAGTAGTAACTCACCGGTATTAGCGGCAGTGAGTAGACCCCGTGGCTTGTTGAAGGACGATGCTCATTGGACCGTATAGTGGGGGGAACTTCTTTATCCAACACTCGTAATAAAATCCGTGAGCAGTTCCGACAGACAGACGTAGTGTTCAATTGTCCCTCAACACCAAACAACGTTTAACACTATATTGTGGTTTATGTATCGCAGAAAATACTATCAGATTTTGGAATTCCATCCCCTTCATGAGGCCAAGGAGGCACTGCAGTGCAGATAAGTAATATACGATGCCGTTCACTTATCTAAGGCCATGCGGTTAATTTCGTAAATTGAAACAAAGTACAAGGAAATCTTATAGTCTACTCATGGAAAGCGTTCATTCTGATATCGGTAAGTTATTTTTTCTTGACGCTCATGTAGAATAGGAAAAACGTTCCCTATTTATCTGTTATTGTCTACAATAAGAAGTAAATTGAACATATCTATTGGAATTGCATATTCAGGCATTGCAGCTACTTTTATTGATGGAGAACAGCCAGATCTGTCGACCTTCAAGTTACATAAATTTAAATTTAACTGAGATAACAATGTGTAGTATATCTAAGCAGATGCATATGGCTAAGGTGCTTGGAGAAGCCAAAGTGATAGTGTGGGATCAAAGTACCGTGGCTCACAAGGGAAGGCTCTTGGCAGAACGCTCCAGGACATACGGACCAAAACTGGCTTGTGTGCGGCATCACACATCACTTTTGGCTGGTGGCTCTGGACAGACTCTGCCAGACATGCCACGAGGAACACGTGCCGAAGAGGTTAAAGCGGCCCATACACTAGACGTGCAATGCACGCCGTGTAAGCACGACGAGCCAAAATTGGAAGAAACGTGCCAGTGTGGAGGTCTCCGTGCTAAGCACGCCGTGCATTGCATGGCACGATGGCAATAAAGATCGGTTTGATTTTCGGCGTGCCGTGCCACCTGCCGCCCTGCCATCCTGCAAGTGTGTGGACCAGTCCCGCGCCACGTGCTGAGAGTGAAGTGTCTTTTGAGGTTATTTTTCGTTCTCTCGCGGCAAATACTCTCCTATATTTACCATGTCGACTGCTGACACACAAAGTTTTCTCTCTCCTAATTTCTTACCATTATTTATAGATTCGTACAGAAATCACCATTGTTTGTGGCGAGTGAAGTGTAAAGAGTACTAAAATAAATAAAAGTCTAAAACAAAATGCGTATTTAGACCTTGTGGATCTGTGCAAAACTGTGGTGCCTGATTGTACAGTTGATTTACTTAGAGGTAATTTTAGAAGAGAACATAAGAAAGTTACCGAGAGCAAGAGATCAGGAGCTGGCACAGACGCAGTCCATGTACCTAAACTATGGTATTACAAACTGCTACTATTTTTGAACTAAATGCCTTAAATTTACGTGTAGCCTAAGTCATGTTTAACCATCGTCAACGTAGACACGTTAAGTAGCCTACAATCATTCGAATAGGCTACATAACATTTTAATATTATAAATTATAACGGTTAATTATAACAACATTATTAACAGGTAATATCTGTAATCATTACGTTCATGGCTTTAAAATATAAATGGCTTGGATGGAATTATTGAACGGTTTGACTTACCTTTAAGTATTCATCCTTTAAAACTTTAAAAATAGCTTGACATGTTTCCGATATGATGAGGCCAAGAGCTTGAGGTGAAATTATTGTTGAATACTTCATGTCCTCCAGTGGCTAAATATCTAAGCGTGGCAAACTAACCGTTGTTCCGTCGTTATAGCTTTTCTCAGATTAGTGTCTTGTCTTTCGATGCGTGGCCTAACCTTTTCCAACACATAACTACATGTTTCGTCATCCATTCGCAAGTAGTTCCTGTAATCATTTTCATGATTTTCACGTAAGTCTTTCAGTAGTCTCATATCAGAATACATTTCTCTCTCTCTTTTAACCAATTTTTCGTCCATAATTGTCTTCTTCCCTTCTTCACTTTGCTATCGTCATGAATCGCACCAATCAACAATACTGTTATGTTTAGTGCTTTATGTTTAGTTACAAGAGGCATAGTTGTAAAATATCACAGCACGACAATACTACACAATATCACAATACCACAACCAACTTCTAGCACGTCACGGGACTGACTAAACTGTCAGTGTGTGGGGCGCAAAGTGCCATGCCAAGCACGGCGTGCCAGTATAAAAAACTGCACAGCGTGCAATGCACGTCTAGTGTATGGGCCGCTTAAGGCGCGTCTGAAGTCATTATACTTATGGCCTAAAATTAATATTTTAAATTTAAGAATTAACATACGTTTTAATTCCAACAAGACGAGGTCACAGGACGCTTCATGTTTATTGCTCAATACCGGTGACTGCAACATTTTGGAAGAAGATGGGAGTTTTGAGTGATCTGGCTAGTGTGTTGGACAGAGTATATGTAAAATTATAGGCACGGATAGCTCTTCATGGCTGAGGAAAAGATCTATTCTCATCCCATCAAATGACTCAGCCCACTGCATTGCCAGTTTCTGTTGGAGAAGATTCTAAATTAGCTCATGATATACGAATCCATGGATTATGTAACTGAGATCAATGATACTGTACATTACCCTGTGCAACTCTTACTTTAGATCCACCAGGGATCACTGCATGTTCTTTATCTTAATGTTGATGCTTCAATTGTGTTATTGTGAAATATACCTAGATTTTCCAAAGTTAAGTAATGGCAGCGGACTTCAAGTGAAAACTTTGACAAATTACGTAATTGAAGCCCTGAAACTTGGTCCAGTATAGTTAGCTACAGCTCGTACCTTGTCGTGTTTATTTAATCCTGTACGCAATAATATGATTCACATATCCTTCAAATCCTTTTATTAATAAATTGGCCTTTTAATTTTTGTAACTGCTTTCATTATTTTCAAACTCACTACTTGACCATTTCCGTGTCCTAGTTAATGCTTCTCCAAGTTTTTTGTTAAAATGCAGTAGCCAATTACGCAGTGCAATACATTTAAGTAATGGTTTTGGTTGAAGTTCTATAACTCACTTGCAAAAGAGGACGATTACCTCTGCGCGCCCACAATCTGAATGGGCTTTCAATTGCCAATGAATGGAATTCCTGGTTCTGTATTCCCTTCATGACAAGCGCAGTACATTACTGGAATTGCAGATCCTTTACTGTTCAACACAAACGTCGATATGTCAAATGCTTTATTTATAAATGCTGGAATTTTGGCTATCAGTGATATTTATTTATATATTCGACATGGACTGAATATTTTTATTTCCCTAGGATTTATTATATTATTTATCTTAAAAAGTAATACAGTATCCAAACTTTTCTTGGAGGAATCAAATTTAAGGGCAGGAGATGATCTTTTGAAATAATGAAACAGAATAGAGAAACCGTGAAGATGGAATTTTATAACCTAAATTTATCAAATAACGCTTAATGATACTTTACAAATTAACGATTTGAAATCATTTACTTTTAAGGGAGTTGTTTATAAATAAAACATGAGTATGCTCATTCTTACCGAAATCTATTGATTAAACTTATTATTTGAAAATACAGAACGATGTACACCAATAAAAGAAAGTTTGATCCTTTCAGGGGTTGTAATTGTTTTTTACACTACACTGATCGTAAAGCATATACTATGTCTTATACGAATAACTCAATGGTTTCGGTTACGATTAAACCTGCTAATTTCTATCTTAAAGGATATCCTAATTTTCATCTTATTCTTTACGATACACATTCTATATAATGACGAAAATTACTTCAAGCATTTCAAAAATAAGCCACTTCTCTTTATAATACGATTCCAACCAATCCTTCATCTTCATCTGTAAGCGTCCTAGAGTGTGACTTATATTAGTGTATAATAAACTAAAGGTGAGTATAAAATATTTGCTCAAGAAAATTAACACCACGAAACAGTCTCAAACGAAACCTAATCGATTAGCTTTAATCCAAAATATTTATTATAGTCAAAGGAAAACTGTTCACTATTAGATTGGTTAAAAAATGTAAATATTACCATTGATGTTAATAAAAGAAAGAAACAACTGTAATTTATTATTGATCGAATAACAGATTAAATTTAATATATGCTACGTGATCGCTGTAGTGCATTTGTCTGATCACGTAGACGATAAACAACTATGTAATATGCGTGCAAAGACATATTCCTGTGGATATAATGAAGTGTATTAAATTTCAAGCATTAAAACTAACACTAATTTAATTTAGTGGTAAATATGTATAACAGTATCCAAAATTTTCTTGGAGGAATCAAATTTAAGGGCAGGAGATGATCTTTTGAAATAATGAAACAGAATAGAGAGTCCGTGAAGATGGAATTTTATTTGTTATTCTACTTTTTATCATTTTCAATTAATAGAGACATTTGGTCATTTGTTATACTCTTTTTTAACAAATTAGAAAAGGACATAATATGTTTTTTTACATAACATGTACTATGCTTTATTTTAAATAATGTGATTAATAACACGTATATAATTCTATTTTATTGCTGTTCAGTGTGCATCTAAATAATATTTTTAGTTAATATTATGTGGTTCAGTGTAATTACTTATACCATCACTGTAGGCGGTAGGGCCTGGTTGTTTGGTATTAGTAAATTTTATTTCAAGTATATAATGTATAATACAATTTATTAAAATGATACAACTAAGCTCAATGATATGTAGAAAATGCAAAACACAGCTGTCAAGAGAAAATTTATTTAGCTTACTTCTTTATATGCAATCAAGGAATTTCTCTTTTACAGGTGCATCGCTTTTGAAACAATGGACAGAAAATAATAATTTAAAATATTAAAGAAAATTGACTTGCTTTTCATATAAAAGTAGGTATAGTTACAAATTTAGATCTTTAAAAGCTAACCAAGCAAGGGGAGGTTGTCGAGGATATTTGAGTTGGTTATATAAAATTTTCACATAGATACTAAAGTACAATAACATCGTAGAATTATTTTATGACATAAAACAAACCGTGAAAACTGAATTTTTTACTGGTAAAAAAACAATAATTTTTTAAATTAACAAATGTTAAAACCTAATGGAAATTTTGATTTTTAAACAAGTTGATGAGCAGTTTCGCTCCTTCTCAAATTAAACCTATTTATATTTTCGTTGGCATGCTATGGAACATTATTGATGCATTTTGTACATAGCCAATATTTTTACATTTATTCATTGTTACATTTATTTCTTTATTAATCCATGACTATTGTTAATTACTCTTCCATATCGTATGCCATTTAGTTAAATTAAGTACAAAAAGTTCTTGATTTTTTTAAGTTTGTTAATATCATAGAAGAAATTATGAAAATTAGGTGTTTAGTGGTATAATTTTTAAAGCAAAGAATTCCAAAAATATACTTTCAACGGTGTGAATTGCTGTAGTGTAAATGGTTTGTAACTGTTTTGAAGCGTAAAAATAAATTGCGTGAAAACATTTGTTGTAATATGTAGTCTAGTAATACTGGCAACTCAATTTATGTATTTATTTTATACCAACGGGAAAACTGACATAAATAAGGAACATCGATTGATGGCTACAATTCTATGACAAGCTAAAATTCGATAAATAACAATATCAATAACTGTGCGTCAAACAAAGAATATATAAACAATACGATATATCCAAAAACAATGAGTGCACAAATATCTATAAGTTAATAAGAAGTGCAAAGCTGTAAATAAGAAACAAGGGCATAAATATCTATAAATAATAACATGCGCGAAAAGCTATTAATAAATAACAAACGCAAAAAACAACAATACTACATGCTAAGGAAAACATGCTTATGCTCATTTAACAGTCGTTTATCAAGACCACTGTTTATTCAATGGTATGCTGAGGAGCAGCGAGCACACATCTTCTGATAATCACTTGACTGTCGTTGAAGATATCGAACGTGTCGCAGAAGCGATTTCCGAGCCCCATTCTTCTTGCAAGTGGACAGTGGAAGTCATAGCAGTGCTGGTAATGGCGCCTGCTGAACAAATCACGTGAGCGAGTCTTTGATGGAATACGGAAGTCGACTTGCGACAGAAGCATCAGACGATCCAGCTATCCATTTACCAGCTTTGTCAGGAACAGATTATATGCAATACTGCGTCTCACTTGGAGATCGGTGAGGAGAAACTTAGTCTGCAGTCCAGCAAGAGGAACTTCCTTCTAGTTCAGTCCTCGTCGAACTCCCATAAGTCTTAAGAAATTCCTCTGGACAGCCTCAGGTTTATTATAGGACCCAGATGGTACGAGACCAGACAGGGCTGGCACCAGACACGAAACGTATGTTTACCAGAAGGTAAAAGCAATGTCGATGCCGATAAATTTATTAAAAAGAACTTTCTCTCGGAATAGCTTTTCTTAGTACATTTTTTCAAACATTGAAACATACTTTGTAATTGTAAAAATAACACAAATATGTTCAATATGTCAGAAAAAGTGGAAAGTTTTAAAAATATTCTTGATTTTTGCGGAAGGCTATCATAGCTAAGGATGAATAAACAGGATTTTCCACCTTAACCAGTTTTTTGAAGAAATATCTTCAAAACAGAGTGTATTTTTATGAACATCCCACTGTAAACTATGTAAACCATTTAATGTTGGTATAAAATCCAGTTAACAAAGAAAGGCATCCAAACGATGTATTCATTCGTTTTCTCTTGAGTGGAGAACTGGTTAAACTCCAAACAAATACTTGAAGACCAGATTCAAAATATATTATTTACTAGAGTTTTTGGGT
Organism: Homalodisca vitripennis; assembly: GCF_021130785.1. Lineage (NCBI taxonomy): Eukaryota > Metazoa > Arthropoda > Insecta > Hemiptera > Cicadellidae > Homalodisca > Homalodisca vitripennis. Next base: position 97,324,199 of record NC_060215.1, read on the forward strand.
AACGTCGATAAAAGTGAAACCTTAAATTTCCAGGAAAGTGTTGCTAGTGTTGGTTCCCTTTGCTACTTTCTACCTTTGTGAGGTATGCTTCTCAGCTGTGGTAGTCACCGAATCCAAATACAGACAATTGCAAAAGTTGTGTGTGTGGTGTGTGTGTGTGTGTGTGTGTGTGTGTGTGTTGCAGTTTTTTATTTAGTAATTTAAGGGGAAAATCTCATCCTTCGCATAGACTTTAACAAATAAATCCGGTTGGTTTGTGTAAATATTTAAACGAATATTAGGAACATTATATATTATATCACATTATTATATCAATTTAAGTAGGTATAATCTGATTGAAGCATTTACTGAACTATTAAATTTCCATTATTTTGATGGATAGTTTACGATTTTAATACAGGCAAATATGTTACCGATATGAATGAACTATTATGTGAATTATAAAGTCACAATTTTGTATTGTTTTTTTCAAAACCCCACTGAGATGAGCTGAAGGGGTGGGGCACCGCAGAAAATAGTTCAAACCGAAAAGTAGCGATGAGCCTAAAAAGTATGGGAAACACTGCACTAAGGTATCGTTATAAGGTTTTGAAGTAACAGTCTATTGATAACCAGTTGTATAACCTAAAGACACTGTTCTGTTTCCTGTTACGTTTCTTCAGACTCTTCACCTGCCTCGAATTTGAACTTACAATATGTTTTAGAAAGATTTAGCCCTATCATAATTTTACTGTGCAACGGAAATTCATCCCTTCTAAACTATGCAATGGAACAAGACTACAAATTAATACTTTGTACCTAAATATTACACAGTCTATCACAGTCACTAATATGTACAACAGTCTTCTTATTATTTATTCACATTGTTTCTTGAAATCATCAATATAATACAAAATGCAACAAATACTAGTCGGACTTTGTTTTCTTAAGTCACAAAATAAAGCTCAAAGGCAATCTTTAAAACTGCACTGGATCTAAGGTGTCTAAGGTGTATGTATTTCTCCCATGGCCAGCTGTGTGTGGCCTACTCTAAAGAGGCCCTCTAGAGGCTCTGATCAGGCTCTTGATTCTGCAACGCGAGAGTTGCATAAAAATTGTGTACAGGGAAGTTTTCAAACGACAAACTTACAAATATTATTGGGGACCTCTCTTATTACAGTACCTAGTATGCAGTAATATATGGTACAACGCAAAACAGAGTGAAACGAAAAACTAGTTTTTATCGCATTCTGCTAGTTCATATTAAAATGTAATATTTAGAGGAGTATTTTTTTCAACGGTAACTAGGACATAATTTTGGGGAAAACACAAATGCTATATTTTCATAATACGTACTTACCAATATTCAGTAGGTGTATGGATACAGGTGTACAGGTAATTATAGTTAATTTAAAGAAATACAACATCAACAATATAATTTAAACTGGTTTTAAATAAATCGGGATAAAAAATATATATATATATATATATATATAAGTATATTCTATGTAAATAATAAATATTATATAAATGATTTTACTGATATACAGTTTTAAGTTCTTTGTTTTAAGACAGCACACCACAGACATACTTAAACTGCTATCTTGCTGGTTTATTTTCAACTTTATAGCCATGATTATTGACTTTAAATAGTCGTAATGAACAGTATTGATTTTTTGTAATTACATCATATCAGCTTGTTATGTTACTAGGACTTTTAATAACATACTATAATTTTGTAAAATGTATTACAAAAAATATTAGATACATTTAAATATAATTTTATCCAAGCTTTAACGGTAAAAATATAACATTTCTTAAGATAAGTAAGGTTAAGCTGTCGCAGATTTTAGCTTTAGTATTTCGTGTTAAAAGTGTAGGTGTCAACTTGAAGCTGGGTTGAGGGAGAAACAGCTGACTTGTCAGTTTCCACAAACTCTCGGCCGTTTAACAAAACTTCCATTTGACTTACGCCCTTTCAACTTAAAGTGAAAATTTAATGATTTTCTTCCCTTTATAAATGAGTGATAGACACTTTTTAACAATAAAGTATGTGTTTATGTAATCGAAAAATCTTACTTACGTGGAGTTAAACATTAATTAATTAATTTATTTTATTATTTTATTTATATTTATATTAGATGTTGGTAAAATATAAATTTTTTTATTTCTAGTTATACGGATCCACATATTCACTTTTGATATATACAAAATAATTACCAAAATTTCATGAGGCCTTTTATACTTACATTTATTTTCACATTGTATCTGAAAACAACATACGAATCATATACAGTCTTACATTACAGCATTCACACAAACATTCTCTGGGGCAGGCAACTAAATAGCGTAGTGATGTCTTGATATAGCAATATACATCGATCGAGAAAAAAAAGAAAGTATAATTAAGTATTTTGAGAAGCAAATTCTACTTCTTATAAATTCTTAATAGAATGTGTGAAATAGTTTTGTAAATATTTATTCTTCATATAAATGGTATTTTTGTACGGAGGTAAAAGATTACTGGTAAAACTACGCGTAATAGAAAAATAGTGGTACTGGTGCTGCGATCAGTGACGAGCAATTGTTTAGCTGTGGACAGCTGACCAAGCGTCCATATATTTGATCTGGAAACGGCAGAACTGAAAGTCACAGAGATAAGTTCAAGAGAAGAGATGTGTTGTAGATATTGTCGAGTAGTAGTGTGGTGAGATTTAGTCGTAGTGGTGAAGAGAGGAATATTAAAATCGAAATGAAGATTATTGGGTTCAGGGGAAGAGTTAATTTTCCTTGCTGGATCCAGTAGTGAGCAATTGGTTTTAGCGGGAAATTTGCACACACACTTACAAGACAAGTAGAGCAAATTGCAGTCAGGAAATCTTTTGGTTGGAGCCGAATATCAAAACTCTGGTGGATACCTTATTGTCGCGAGAAGCTTCGATAGCAAAATAAATAATTTATTAAAAGAGAGTATTCTTCAGTCCCTCCCTTCAGTGGTCAGTGAAGTATAGTTATTAGTGTCAGTTATCCCAGCCTGCGGCAGTTAATTAGTTGTTTTCGTAATACAACTATAACCAAATATATAGGTTAAACTCATAAGGCAATATCGTTAATTTTTACGCTTGGTTTATCAAACGTATTCATTGCCATTCACAAATTAATAATCCGCATTAAAATAATATATCAGATACATAGTTAATAAACATTATCTTGTGGAAGTTCATATTTATTTCTTTCCCATTAATACGCCTTAGCGTGTTGTAGCTAATTAGGCCTCAAGGCAAAACTGCAGTAGGAAATTAGATCAAGCAATTGAGCGTAGGTAAATAGTTTTTTGTGATGCTGGGTTTATTGGCTATATAATACAGGAATAGTGCCAGATGTAGTACGCCTGTCACTATTTTTCTGGCGAGAACGTAGGCTTATTGTATAATACGTTATTGATCACTCCGCTATTAAATTTTGAAGCCTATACCACTTATTGAGATATATAGTAAGCCTATAGATGATTGATTCACAAGTTTGTGTCAAATTTAAACTTTAATGTTCGTCTAGGCCAACTACCACCTGTAATGTTGTACATATATGCTGATTGCGGATCGTAAAGTAAACCCACTATATTCTTCATCCTTTTGTAATGTGTGCAGGTGGGAGTTACGACGGTGCTGTAGTAGTAGACTTCTGGTTGCTAGATAACTGCGGCTGGTATCTGTACATGAACTAGTTTAGTCTACGGTTGCGGGATTGGTCATAAGTTCTCTAAATTAGCCTTTTTCATCAAGGAACCTTACCATCTCACTACGAAGCATATAACCTGAAGGCACTGTCTTGCGCCTGAAGGACAGGCAATGACGATTAGCTTACTACTTCTCCTCCCACTCACTCCGCTTTACGTTGGGGCTATGCTTGCAATTACGGTGATAATGAATCTGATTCACGATGTTTTAATTGTAGCCCCAACTTAAAAAAAAAAAAACAATAATGCACCGGCCTATCCATCGCTCCTGTTACTTTGTTTCGTTGTTTTATCCTATGACAGTTCGATCCCTCTAACTAATCAGCCATGTGTAGGCAGAACCGTATGCTGACACATTTTTGTGCTGCTCTCATAGTTAAAACTTCAAAAGTTCAACCCATTCAAGAAATAATAGCTACTGACAAACTGCCCTTAACAATTTCTGGGGAACGGCTCGATTACTCCACTGAAGTTTGGCTCAACGACCCTCTTGGAAGAATTTTAACTTTTGTAGAAAATCAAGTTGGCCCAATAACCCTATTTATTTCATTTCTTTCCACTGTACAAAATAGTGTCGTTGGCCCAACGGAACTTATAGATTTAATGTACTGGGATAGGTTCGTTGGACCAACGAACAGTGGTGTAATTAAACTATGTATTAAGTGACACTAATTTTAATGGGTCGTTGTCCCTACGAATCTACATGAAATAAATCGTGCAATGTTCGATTAGACCACTAGTACATGATTCTCTGGAAACTAATACGATATAGTTATAAATATATATATATATATATATATATATATATATATATATATATATATATATATATTTAATTATGGTAAAAATATTTTATAGAATTTATGTTTTATCATAAGCTATAGGAAAAACCAGCCATAACATATATACAAATAGGAACTGTATGGTTTTTGTAAAACTTCACGCTAAAGGGCAGTGACATTGTTTAATGTGTAATTTTTTGGGGTGGAGTTCCGAATTTTGTTCTGTACACTGCTTTAACATTGCTATTACAATTGTTGTTAATGATGCATCATAAGCTATTAGTTACCTTCTTATTTTCTAAACATAATTTGTGTTTACTGCATCCATAGAACTTGTTTAAATAGTACACCCCATAAAATCCACAACATTTAAATAATCATCTTATAGTGTATATCGTATAATAATCATTCTCTGAATAAATCCAAATTGTACTTAATAAATTCTAGATAATTAAAGAAAAAATATGTTTGAACTGATTTATAAATATTTCGTAAACATTTAAATTTCATTATACGTTTTAAAAAATTAAACTGGCGCCATATTTGATCCTGACAGCCACGTTAGGAATAAAGTATGGTTTAGAAACAAAACTGGTTGGACATGCTCGTATATTCAGATAATTTAGAGAAGAATAAAAATAAAGTTAATTCATCGTCATATAATAATATATGAAATACAATATATATATATATATATATATATATATATATATATATATATAATTTTTCCAAAATTCTATTTGATCTGACTTTAAAACATTTTGTGTTGTATATATTATTCACGCCAAAACAGTACTTTTACAAGTAACGTCAGTAAAAGTGTATTTTTAATTGGCAAATAACTGTGGATAAACGAACAAAACAAAATACACAAAGATTATTATATGTATTTATTTTTTACGATTATTACATATTATCTATGATATTATCTATGAATAACAGTGCTTTACACAACTCAATTCATTTGCAAGCATAATTATAAGAAAAACAATGTCAATTGTCGAAATGATGGCAAAACTAATAATAGTAGTAGTTACTGGGTGCCTCGTAATAAACAACTTTTGCAGGATGTCCAGAACGCACGAACAAGTCATTCAAGAGTATCCAGATACCACATCCAGGTACGGCAACCCATTTTGAAAAACAAAGAGGATTTACGACATACTTTCTATCTGCCTTGAATTCCATCATAGCTTCTGCTTTTGGTATCCCACCACTGCCTGGTATGGATATTGGTCCTTCTGAGCCAGATATCACATCCTAAAAATCATAAATAATAATGCTATTTATATTTATCGTTATGGATAATAATCATCAATTAATAATGTAAAATCTTTCGTTTCAAGACTTCATTATATTGCTTTATGGAAACATAGACTATTATTAGGGTAATATTTGGGATATGGTTCAATAGATGAAAATAGTCTGTCCTGCATATTGTTTAATTTGCTTGAAATTAAGAATCGAATTATTCTTATTTCTGACAACCACCGTGTTTAATAAAACTTTAGTATTACCTTTAAGATACGATCAATTTTATTGGTTAATGTCTAATCAGCTATTGTAGCTGTTTAAAATAACGGCCCAATGAACATAACTTAAATTTGGTTATTTTTCACTAAATATTTAGCTAGCCCTGAATAAATGTATGCTCCTTTAAATCGACACCTGGTGTTCACGTAGTCCTCGATTATTTCCTTAAAATCTAATGTTTCTGGGCTTTTGGGAAAGTCCAAGGATTAACCTCCTACGCAAGGCCCTACACTTCCTCTTATGACGATCAGATGGTAGATTGTCTCAGACAATGTATCTATACAATCAAGTCACTACAATACACTCACCTTAAACTATTTTTGTCTCCTAGTTAAATTTGTGTGTCTGTGTAAAATTATTTAATTTGTATTATAAGTATCAAATAACATAATTCTGTTTATTTTATAAGTTTCTTCAGGTTAAATACCTCTTTAGGCATATTTGCCAGTTTTAAGACATGTTGAAGAAAATCTCTTGACCTATCATTATGTCCTCAACATCCAGATAAGATCCCGGGAAATCCGGTGGTTTGGTAACTGTAATCTTAGATCTTTAGTAAACAACTACAACAAACCTATTCGAGATAAAAGAAATTAATAGACCTATATCCAAGGTAGATAAAAAAAAAAATTTCATTTTACGAATATTAAAAATTAACGGGTATATTATGTCACCATTAAGATGTTTTACACATACTATAATTTATGGACACACCTTAAGAATTGTATGTAACTATTCCATAAGTTTTACACATAAATAAACATAAAACTTTTAGGACAAACATTAATTTCCTCTCTCTATATTATGAACCCATTTAGGATTAAACCTCGTTTAAAAACACATTCAAATTGTTTCGTTTAGGTAATAATTTATATATATATATATATATATATATATATATATATATATATTATATATATTATATAGATTATAGCAAGAACATATTAAAAAGATTAGCTATGTAAGCAAGTGTAGTATTGCAATAGAGAGGGAATTCGATATCCAGCTTATGAAATTACTACTTTATATAAAATGAAAAACTCTTTACCGTTAAAGGATAGCTGCCAACCAATGCGACTAGAAGGCAGAGACAAAGCAGTCCTACAGCAGCCATTTTCTTTCAAAATAAAACCTAAAAAGAATCTTATATCATATACGAGATATACTTAAATATATATTTATTACAATAAATAAAACACAAGGTTATGTAATATATTAAAATTATAACACATGATGGTCTTTTCTGTAAAAAGTTTCTGATAAATTTAATGCATGTGTGATTATACTGTAGCTTAAATTCTGCTGCAATTAATATAATTATATATACAATTGTGTGAAATTATAATTCGATGATTTCAAAACTTTTTTTAGCTATCGAATAAATGTTGCATAACTATTATATTTAATGAAGTGATACCAAAGCACAACGTAATGGTTATCATGAATTTACGTTTTTAAAACTAATCATAGAAATAAAATATCATTATGCCAAGATTTAATTTTTTTTTTATTTTTAGCAAATATCTGAGTGCACTTAATAAGTATTTCAAACTAATTATTTGTGAGGATCAATGTTTAAATTTTTTGTAGTATAAGTAAAGTATTGTATCAATTTATTCAAGAACAAATGTTCAAAAATAATTCATGACATTTCCATACACACATAAACAAATAATAATTTTAAGAATATCTAACACTAATATAAAATTGTTATTAAATTCATTAAGATAAATACATGAATGAATGATTTTAAATGCTCACCTTGTATGTTCTATGTGAAACAGTTGTGTACTGAGGAACCCTATTCACTGATATACAGCTATAATAGATAAAAAATCTAAAAATAATGTCGTTATCTATGGTAGTTATACGACGCGCGTGTACTTTCTATTGTTTTCGTCTAATTGGCGTAAGAAACCTATAAGTCATTCTTTCACACTTGACAGTAAATTATTAATGAAAACAATGGATGATATTGTTTAATTCAATGATAAGAGTTTGATTTATGAAGCGCGTCAATTTAAAATAACTTTATTAGTATTATCAAGGACAAAAACCCAAATAATATTAATACTATTTGATATCAAAATTTCTACTGAACTTTCTTTAATATGGCTTGAATAAAATTATGTTAACTGTTGTCAGTTACCCGTGGCTTTACATTCTGACAGATAACCAATCTTTGATATAGGTAAAATCAATGGTCTCTTCCTCTGAATCTGATATACAGAGTGAGTTTTATGTTCTAGCACACCTGAATATAATTTAAACGGCCCGAGATATATATGTGAAACCTTGACCCTACGTATTATAACATTTTTTTTTAATTTTTCAAGTTGTTGAAAATTTTGCCCCTCTTTTCTAAAGGGGGTAAAGGGGGGCAACTAAACATTTTCAAATACAAACCCCTATCATGTGACCCCTCATTTTAAAGCGAATAAAAAAAAAATCCAATAATGCAAACTAGAGGTCTCTACGTTTATTTTAACAGATTTTATGACAAATTTACAATTGAGTAAAGGGGGCAACTAACACATTTTCAAATACAAACCCCTATCATTTTTCAAGTTTTTACACACGTCTAGCACACTGTCAAACAGCCGAAAGTGAACAGTTTGAACACCTGCTACATTAAAACAGGTAACTGTTTTTAGAATTTGCGTTAGTGTTGACTCATGTTACGATAAACAGGACAAGACAGTTACTGATTTTATTATTGTAAATTTGTCATAAAATCTGTTAAAATAAACGTAGAGACCTCTAGTTTGGATTATTGGATTTCTTTTTTTTATTTCCTTTAAAATGAGGGGTCGCATGATAGGGGTTTGTATTTGAAAATGTTTAGTTGCCCCCCTTTATCCCCCCCCTTTATAAAAGGGGAGCAAAATTTTCAACAACTTGAAAAATTAAAAAAATATGTTATAATAGGTAGGGTCAAGGTTTCACATAGATATCTCGAACCGTTTAAATTATATCCAGGTGTGCCAGGACACAAAACTCATTCTACTATTGTTGATTAAATTTTTTAAATTAAACATGGAACATGATTTACTTCATTAATAACTAATTTTATAAATTTTAATGGAATTCTATCACTGCCCATTACATCGGAGGATACAAAGTAGGTCTGCAGTAACATTTGAAAAACTAAAATATTTTGAAACTCCCCTAGTCCTTTCTTGCTCTTATAATATTCAATCAAGTTATGTTCTATGGTATCGGTAATACCACAAAACATTTGATCAGTTATTTATATCTATAGTGGGATCTGACAATTTTTTTGTTCTTTACTAGCACCATAGTTATTGACAATTGTCCATACACTTTAACAGACTTTTGTTCCTCTCCTCATACAGTGGAATGTTGAATTTTGCATCTCTCATCAATCCGTTCATTGTTTATACTCTTCCAAGATTACACAATGCTCTGTCCTTATATTATATCAATACTTAGTGCCCCTTTGAACCATTATCGCCTTTAAGCCGTCAGTTTTATAGATAATTGTGTTCTTTTCCTGTGAATAACTCTTTCAGTTAGAAATTTATTAAATAAAAATAACAATTTTTTTTTTAAAATCCGTATTTTAACATTTGTTTTGTAAATCCTGGTTTTTCACACGTTATTAAACCCTAATGACTACTGATATGTATTTTTATTTACATTTAAGTTGATTTAAATATTGTATTCCAAATAAATTAGTTCGTGGTATTACATCCACGAAGTTAGTATATACATACTTTGCACATGTTTTTCTTCCTTTGTATAAAACGTGGACTTTATCTGCTTTCTGGCTCGTAAGTATACCCTTTCAATCAACGTTTGTGGATTATTGTTTTAATATGATAAGTGTACAAATTAAATTCAATATTGTGATATACATCTTTGCCACGTATTTGTTTTATTACAATTACCGTAGCATATTTTGTACACAAGGCAATCTCCTCAAAAATAATACTTAGTAACACGGATTACAAACATTTTCGCCCTCCTAATTGGATAATTAATTGAAAATAAATAGAAAATTAAAATTTCGCTCGGTACCAATAAATACAGATTGTTTACCGCAGTCTTGTAACAGTTTGAGATAGAGAAGAACTTTAAACATGAAAATTGTTCTCTTTTGTATGGCTTAAAACCATAACCATTAAAATCTCACGTTGCGGGAGTCGCTCCCTTACAGTTTGAAATTTTTTGGTTATGGGAATTTTATATAAAAAATAGATGTCACAGTTGTAGAGCGATTTTGAAAAATACGGCCATGCGTGGTTTCATTTGAAAGCACGTATCATGAAATATTGAAAAATGTATTAAGGTGTATGTTCGTATTACAGGAGTGCCAATAAAAGCTTTCAGTATTTTCTGTACACTTTATTCAGCCATTTGTAAAAGCGTAAAGAAAATTGGATTGTGTTATCTCCAAAATACAAGGACCTTCAGATTTTGGGACTCGCTACATTTTTAAAGATTTGAGAGTATTTAAAATAGATGTTTTGGATTCAATTTAATATGGAATTCGTTTAAACAAAATATCTGCAGTTATCCGTATGGAAGATGATCCGTTTAACATATTTGAGGATTGTGGGTCATTTATTTTTAAATTCCACTGAGAAAATCATTTTAAAATGAATAACTTTAAAATAATATCTCTTTTTGACTCTATGTGTTAAATATAGTCCTGTTTTATAGGCTTACGATCTTTTTCAATTGGCTCGAAACATGAAATATCGATACTTATTATAATATCACATGTATCAACTTTCGTATTTTTTAAATGAATCATTATTCTATATCTTTAAGATATGGCAATTTTACAACATATAAAAGTTCTTTAGCTACTTTTTCGCACACAAGCTAACATTAGATACGAGCTATAAACTTTTCAATAGGCATCAGGGTTTGTTTCATTGATCAGATAGAGATTGGTTATAACAGGAGTTATAGTATTCCTCCGCACTTTTTATACTATTTGCTGTAGAATTTTATACATGGTCTCATGAACATTCGTGGAAATTAGCAAAAAACAGTGATACTCATAACAATAATTTTCACGACAATCAAATCTGTTAAAGCATTATAGTCATCAGTCAAGCATTAAAGGTTCATTATAAGTCCTATCAATACGCTCAAGAAAACCCTTTTCATGATTTAATAACTAATCCCGAAAATTCGCAAAAAACTGCAATACGGTTAATGGTAATCTTCATCATCGAGAAAACTCCAAAACTGCAGAACTTCTTAAACGATTTTGAAAATTTCGTAGCTTAACTTCAAAACTCTATAAAAACGTAAAAACCCATTTGCAAGAACTATAAAAATGTCTACAGGGTGTTTCCAAATTACGTTATACAAGTTAAGGAAATAATTAATCATGCTAAGGCAAAGAAAAAAGTTTCTATAAACAAATTTCCTAAATCAACACATAACTCAACAGTGCCTTAAGCTACAAAATTGGCTTTAGGTATTGAAAGATGTCCCAGTAGCGGTTCGTAACCGGTCAGGATTGATATAATTAGTACTATTCTGCCAAGACCCAAAGTGTCTTGTTATATTCCTAGGCTTAACTACCTCCCACATTTCTTACTTCAGCATATAAAATATTTACGAGGCTTTCGTTATGAGTTGATACGTAAGTATTTTTTCAGAGTGTTTCAAAATTACGTTAAAACGTATAGGAAATGATTAATCATGCTAAAGCAAAGACAAATGTTTCCTTAAGCAGTAAGAAAACCGTATAAGACAACTGCAAGATTGAATGCTTTCAAAACGAGTTTTATAATTAATTAACCTATAACATTAAATAATGAACTTTCAACTCTTTTGGAGTGAATTTCAAACATACCAAAATTTATGTAACAGTCGATTTAATTAATTTTATACTAAATTTATATCAAATTTCTACAAAAACTGCAAGTCCACAACAAAATACGTAAAAAAAATTGTGGTAATTTAAATTATTGTGGTTTGAAATTCGTATTTTTGGTTTTTATTTTTTTTACATTAAATCCCATTAATAAAATACAAATAAATAATCATAATAAAATATTATTAGACAGTAAATGTTAAGTTCATAATAAAATAAACTCTAGAACTTCATGCAAACAGTAAAATGCCTTTCAGACCAGATAACTTTAAAATTTGAAGGAATTCAATAATTTAAGACCAGGGTAAAGAACTTAACTTTTATAAATCTGCAACTTCAATTTCTCTATTTTAAAATAATTTTAGTGTATATTGCTGAAGCTTTGCTCCGGAATTAAAAAAAAAATAGTTATTCAAAACAAAACCAAGCGCAATTATAAATTAATAAAGGAGGAAGAGTTAATATGTTGTATGTGAAAAAACATTCAAACATCCAATTTTTAGAAAACATATCTGAGTCTAGACAAATATTTCATCGTAAGCCATACTGAGAGTCCCATAGTCGACAACATAAAAAACTGTAATTAGATCGGAAAAGAGAGAAATATTATTCTTATTTGACTGAAGTGTAGTCACTGCTTTTCGAAAAAATAAATAAAAGGCAGAAATTATAGTAATATTTTGATGTAATTCACATTAACGTACACATTAAGGTTACTAATCCTAAAATCAGTTTGAAAAATAACATAAGTTTTTGTGGATTTTAACAAATCAGTCAAAAAACGGGTTAAAACATGTCCTCTAGTCAAACACTAGAAGAAGACAGAAAAATCAGTTGTAATACAGTTGTAATACAGTTCAAGAGGGGGATTAAATCCAGGGACCCAAATAATTGGATTTTGTGGAAATAAAATTAATTAAATATACTCGTATTTATAATAGGACAGTTTAAACATTTATATTGAATATTGGTAAGAAGGGCCAGTTTACTGGAATGAAGGGATTTTGTATATCATGCAGCAGAGTTGTCGATAAAGTTAATATTTAAATTTATAGACATTTCTCGGAGATATTGTGTGGTAATTCTATTGAGTTTCAATTTTTACATCTCACGATTCGATGACGAAGATTACAAATTAGAATTAGTTATAATTTTCCAAGCTGTCCTCAAAGCGTTGTTATTTGCCGCAATTTACACTATGTTAGTTAATACTTCTTCAGTTGACAACAACTGTTAATTAGTTATCGTTACTTATTAGTTAATACGAATTAATTCTTAACCACTCAGCGGTGGTAAAAGACACAATTACGAATTGTATGTCTTAGAATATATGTAGTTGCATACACAGTAAATGTACCTTATATAATACTCCTTATTAATAACATATTAAAAAAATGTTTACCAATAACGGTTAGAAGTAATCCTACATTTTAACCTATCATCTGCCCTACTATGATATTTTAAATTGAAGAGTGGTTTTTGTAATCTAAGAATATTTATCTTACTGTAACTATCTCTCTAGAATCCGGTACGATGTTACTAATAAACAATGTAGCGGTCACAGAAAGGACTTGATTTTGCGCTATCACTACTTGGAAGAATAATTCCAGTGTGTTAATTCGGTCCAGCAGCGAATACACTAACGTGGGGTTACAGAACGCTACTTTAATATCACATTCAAACCTTATAACAAATGAATTTCCCTAAAACTATTTTCAAAAAGAGTCCCTGGTGCTATCAAAACCTGGGTGATTTATGTCATGTGCAGTGGTGGTCAGAATGTTAATTGCGGGTAGTTTATGGCCAACCCAACTGATATAGCCAAATGCATCGATGGACAGTTTTTATTGTTGTTGTTACAGTAGACTAAAATAAATCCGACGAAAATCTTCCAACCATTCATGTATAAAACTACTGGATATACTATAACTGCGCGATTGAAAGTTGATCTTGTCGGCTAGGCTCTTCGCACCTACCAGAACGGCAGCTGCAGTAATTACGTATGTTTTATCTCATAGTTTTTTTATATACTGGCTCAGTCAGGTGCGTAGTTGTATTCGCTATATTTTAAAAGGAAAATATAGAAAGAGTAGACTTAATTTATGTTTAATAATCATGTGTACTTATTACACAGTGATGAAAGATTTGAAAACCATGAAATGTTGGTATTGTTTCACTTCTTGCTGTATAAACACTGATGTCATACATTTTTATGATAAACTCTGTTCAAATTCGCTCTGAAATTGTGGAGAGATTATTGATATTTAACAATAGGCATACTCTATAGTTTTATTCTTATAATTTTTCAAATATAATAGTTTACACATTGGTAAAATCTAAAACAATATTCTTAGATTGTGATTCCTTGGAAGTTTTACATTTAATGTTAAAACACCCGTAGCCTATGTGTAGAAAATATTGATTGTAGATTTTGTTTTATATATTTACAAAACCACTTTTGATAATTCTGGAAAAGTAGCAATTGTTAAGTTTCGGTAGTTATTAACAAAGGATAATAGCTTATAGCGGGAAACAAATCTAATACTAAATCATTCCCCTCAATATTATCTACAACCTTATAAAATTTGGGCAAATGCTTTTAAACCTAACAAATCCTTCCCAGTTTAGAAATTCATAAAAACTGAAATCATAAATGCCTCAAAAATCAAGAAGAGTGAAAGAAGTGCAAGACAGCTCTTGAGCCTATGAACCGCAATCAACCGAACATATTCTGAACACCTAACAGCCACTCAATAGTTATTCTCTGGTTATAACTGTAAAAATATTGGCAGCATCTAATGACTTCCTTCTTAAAGTGTTATATAAGTATCTCCAGAAACTACGAAAGGGCTCCGTGCAAACAGAAGATAAATTTAACCTTCCAGGAACCAGCGTCTCAAACGCCCTTTGCCAGCCCGATCCAAGGTATATCCACTTAACAAAATATTCTGTTGTTTACATGTTTGATACTATACAGTTTTGTTCAATCTTGCATTTTGTGCAATACTTTTTGCTTTTGCTGATAGTGCTAATATTGAAACGGTGTCCTGCACCAATCGCCACAGTAACAAATCTGACTTTTCTGCAAAGCGACTAGAAAAGTCAGGGCCACAGTGGTCACCTCAAGAATGTATATAAAATATATAAATATCATTATAAAATAAAATAGTATATTTAATCTATTTTTTTCTTTTGTAAGCAGCAGATTTGAGAATGGTGGAGATCGAGTTTATAATCTTTACTCGTCGTTGAGAAATACTTCATGAGAATTGAAATAAATAGTAATAAGATATGCATGCCACCATTAAAACTGTATAGCCTTAATATTAAATAAATCAATAACCGTTTTTAGTTATATTTATTTTTAATTTATAAAGACTATGTGGTCGCTAAATCTGGCAAATAGTCCTAAATATGATTGTATAATCATACCATGCTTTAAATTTACCATTCGGAAGTACAGATCTCCCGGAGAAACAGACGGAAAGACACATATTTCTCCCTTACAGATCTAGTGATAAATTTTCTCTATTTATCACTGTTTATGTAAAATTTGAACATAGTTAAAAAACATTGAAACTTCATATATGTATTAAAATACTGAATAGTGTTATCAGCTGAGAGTTAGTGAAGTCTACCACTCAACGTGCTGGAAAAACTTCATTTCTGTCTCTCTGTCTGTCCTTCTGAATGATATCTCGAAGACTAAATGCCCTATGGACTTAAACTAATTCATAGTGAATATATGTTTAGACTTTTTTATTTAAACAATGATATAAAAACTTAATTTAATGAAATTAAATTTGAATGTATTTTGTAGTAAGATATTTTCAGAAATAGTTCATTTTTTAATTTAAAATTTGCATTTAAATTGATTTATGCTAGAATAATTTCTGTGATTTTTTTGTGTCAACTTCCTTTTTGCGTGATTTGGTATGCCTGTTTAGCTGTATACAGAATCTCTTTTAAATAAAGTATAGTTTTTTAAATTATGCATGCAGCATTAACGAAACCTGTTACAATAAGTAATTTCCTTTGAAAAATATTTCACCTACTAAGCATAGTAAAACAAACAGAAATAGTTTTTGTTTGAGCTTGATCTTTTAGTAGTCTATCTAATTCTGTACTCTGTAGTGTGATGTGGTAAATCAGGCAATTAGTATATTGTTTTATAACCTGGTTAGTAATAATAGTGCAATCAAGTTTGACGTTTCTCTAAAAGTGATTAAGAATTAAATGTCAAGGCGTTACGATGATATTTATTTTGCTTTAAGTTAATTTTAAGAGAAGGGTAGAATGATTTCCCATCGTTATATATTACAAAGTTATAAAACCACGTTTCGAGAATTGACATTTTGTCTCTTCTTCAGGTGTAAAAACCCCTAATACACTAAATAGTGCGGCAGAGACTGCCATTTAAAGATACAAGTGATAGATACGTGGTAGACGAACTGCATAAAGTCTAAACCGGATGGAATGAACCCAAGCGATGTTACTGCACAAGAGCCGAGAGCACAAGCAAACACGTCACACCCAGACTAGCGTGGAACCGTTGTATACTTTTTTGTAACATAAAGCAATAGGCAATGTCCGAAATCCTGGTATTTTTTATAACTATCTATCGTTGATAACAAACTGAATAAGGGGGTATATCTGCTCGCTTCGCGGGTAAATCCCGTAGTGTCTTGGTCTCACCCTTAGTTTAGAGATGGCAAAGCTTAATAAAGGGACTCCAATGTACATTCAAGATCAGCAGTCATTTTTCAGAAAAATAAAGTCATTTTGGTATGGTGAGTCCGTATATTCCAACTTTTCAAAATATAAACATACATGTATACTCTGGAAAGGGTTGATATCCTACTTAATTATATGGTTTGAACTAAACACAGAAAAAGTTTCAAACTTTTTAGGAAATGGGTAAATTTATTTCATAAACAATAAATTCTTCTTTTTCAAGAATACATTTTTTGTCTGACTAATTACCACATTGTGCATTATAGAATGTCTACATTTATTTTTCAATCATTTTTAATACTATGAAATGCAAAAAATCTAAAATTTATAGAAGGAACTTTATGTTGTGGACAATTCATATTTCTATGTTGTACTCCTTTTTTAACTTGATATCCCTTGACCAATAACAAACAGTTCGAAAACATCTTATAATATTCTGTATAATATGTACTGTTATGATATTCTAAACTGAGTTGTCGTCTTCCATTCAAGAATATTTCTCTTATTGAACTTTTCTCTCTAGAACGGTTCTCTGACATTTAGAACTCCTGGCTATCGCAAGGAAGCTGGCACGCCTACTCTG
The DNA here is from genome assembly GCF_021130785.1 of Homalodisca vitripennis. Lineage (NCBI taxonomy): Eukaryota > Metazoa > Arthropoda > Insecta > Hemiptera > Cicadellidae > Homalodisca > Homalodisca vitripennis. The sequence goes on from NC_060215.1 coordinate 97,341,406, forward strand.
GCCAGTCTGGGCTGTTACAAATGTCAAGCTTCCCAGGTAATACCCGTGGCGTTTAGAACACACAATCATTTAAAATTTTTCCCAAACATATTATCAACTTATATCATGTTCAATTCCAATTTTCAAAAGAAATAGGTTAAAAAATAATAAAACAGTCATAAATAATCACTGGCCAATACTCCGGCCTATCACATTATGGTATTGTTTGACAGCAACCATCCTGAAAATTGAGTTGTATCTTTTCTTTGTGCACATTGGGAATAATTTAAAATATATATACTCTCATAGTAACCTCTCTCATGTTCTTATTTAACCTTCTACTATCCATATTAACATGAATGCCGATTTTAAAGTTAAACAAGCAGCTTAGGGAGTGAATAGTACAGTTGTACTGTAATGTAGTAGAAACAGAATATTTTTTTTAAAATTAAATAACTTATATAAACTGAAATTTAGTTTTATTATACTTTATAAGAAGTGAAGGTGTCAATATTTTAATCTAAATGCTTCTGATTTACTAACATTGACTTAAATTTCAATGACTGTTAATTCTGAAAAAGTATAAAATCCTTAGTCACAGATTTCGTAATTATAAGTTACAGACATTTTTAATTGGAAATTGTACTAAGGTATGTACACTTTGATCACAATATAAGTATTTTACAAGCTGTAAACTATACCAGATAGACAAGACATATATACGGTCTGGTATAAATTGGCAATTAAAAAAATCTTCTTTATTTCTGAGTTCACAGTCTCTAATTCCAACAGTGCAACTAATATGGTTTTTCTAACAATATGTTATAGAATACTAAGGAAATGCCATTTTTCGTTTTATAAAACAGCAAAACAGAAATAAATTTGTCAGTTAGGGCTTAAACCTGAGGGGCAGTGAGTGGAACACGGATTTTTCGTATTCATATTTAATCCTTTTTGTTACAGATTGAAATGAAGTGATTAATCTTATAATAGGAGTGGAATATATTTTAGTAAATCTATATTAATTTGAAAATCAAGCCTTTAATTTTTTGGCAATCAAAAATAAGTCTTTCAAAGCCATCTCATATTAATTTAGATGAATTCGACAAAAATTTCAATAATTTCTGAATCAACAGACCCTTAATCTAACTGTACAATTAATGTAAAGTTATTCCAACAATAACTTTTAGATAGCATCAACATAACAGCAGAGCAATACAGATTTTTCGTTTGCATATATAATCCTTTTTGTTGCAGATTGCCATGACAACCTGTTCAGTATTTTTTTTTTTTTTTTTTTTTTTTTTTTTTTTTTTTTTTTACTTGAACACGTAGAATACGTTTATAAATACGAAACCTTTGGGTCAGCGTCTTGTTAAATACGTCACTATTTTACATGTAAGTAATATTTCCTATAGACATTCACAGATTTTTAATTAATTTTGCCATTAATTTATAAACCTTTACCTGCTATACACAATAATATATGCTTACTTAAAAGTCCACAAAAATTTACAAAACTTTTCTTAGTTAATTTACTTGCTCCATGGCCATATTTTCCTAGTATAAAATAATACATAACATATCTGCATGTAATAAACTAAAAGTCTCAGATATGTAAGATTTTAAAAAAGTTAGAGGTTTTAGTAATATAACTATAATGTACGTACATTAATTAGCTCATTTTGTAACAACGTGAAAACTGTCTGCTAAAAGTATAAAACATAGAACCCTAGTACCAATGTTAACTAGTAGAGCTACAATAATTGGAGGTGCATCACAATGTTATCTGTTTATTTCTGCGCTAAAGAAAATTACATGCCAATAATTCCTTGTAATATTTAAGTTTGTAAGAACGGAGTAAGGTTCCGGCATTTTAATAATAATAATATTAATAATATAAATAATTTATAATTTTAGGATTATATGAAATAAGTTGTGGTTGAATAATTATTTTTAATTTTATTTGTGAAGGATTGATTATTAGAAATCAGCATTGGTAGGGTATGGAACTCACTTATTTATTGAGCAGGTTTGGTTAATTCACTCCGGTTGGAACCGTTGAGAACGCACTATGCCCCAGACTCCTCAGGGCAATGGTGCCTCGTAATGTAACTCGAGTTATTACGGTTCCACTAGTTAGTTTGTAGTCAATGTTCAAACTTGCGTATCTATACTGTTTGATCCAAGAGTAGATAGTTATTAAGCGTAATGATACTGTTGGAGAATTTGGTTAAACTTGAAAGCTTTTCCTTAAAATGAGGCGGAAGCCATATATTTTTGGATGTGATACAAACATGTCATCTTTAAGAGAATAATATACAAGGAATTTCCACAATCCACATTCCCTTAACTTTTGTGTAATAAAATATTCTCCAAGACTGTCTTGGTTTCTTTCTCTATAAGTTCTCAAACGGGCGAATCATCAACATGGTTGCAAAAATATTACTGTTCTTGTTGATATCGTAACATAGTTAAGCTTGCCCAAGCGCGTGATTTTAGAGAGCAGCGTAACGGGGCTATTATTTCTTATTGAACACCAATTTTGTACAACGTGTAGGCCTACAACGTCATAAGTCAATTAATATAATGAACTGTTATTGGTCAATGACCATATATATTTTTTACATTCAAATACATTTTTGACTTTTCACACACACACACACACACACACACACACACACACACACACACACACACACACACACACACACACACACACACACACACACACACACACACACACACACACACACACGCACACACGCACACACACGCACGCACACATGTATACATATATATATATATATATATATATATATATATATATATATATATATATATATATATAGATTATCGTGACACAAACACTTATAGAAAGTACAATCAGGTTTCAGGGTAGGATTAAATAAATACATCACTAGCTGCTTTATTTACGATTGAAAACAATCACTTTTTTATTTCGAATTGTTTAAGTTACTCGTGCTAATGCACTGCAAGTTTAACTTTTAGCCTATTCATATTCCCATATCCTTCACAAACCAAGGTTGGGTCGGAACGGAACAGTCTGTAAGTGTAACCACCGTACGTACGCTGTAGTCTTGCGATCAACAGCTGGTGTAATACAGTTTTTTATTTTACCGGAGAGACCGGTGGGGGGAGTAAGTTAGTAAATTCATCCACTTCCATGAACACTGCATACGGTATACCCTCACGTGATTCTCAAATCAAATCATTTTAAGTATGATAAAGGTAAGCTATAATAATTAATTTAGAACTGTAATATAACATTGTTATGATTTGAAGGTGACGTGCCGCTGGTCTTTAGATTAATTTGATTGGAGGCAGCAGTATAGATGTATAAATACGTAGCCACTTTTTGATCGCTGTCATGGATTTGCCCACTTGTGCCACTAGTAGACTCAATAGATTGTACTTTTCTAGCAATTATGTTATATTATAATTTTATTTGTTTTACAACCAGTATATCACAAAAACTGTTATTATTGGACCCCGCTGACAAGTTCTAACTTAGCGGGGCCAAATTCATGTATGATTGGTGAATAAATAAATTCTAAATAAATAAATTCTATTCTATTCTAAATTCTATTCGTATAATCGTATACCGGCATTAGTTCACATCTAAAAATGAATAATCACAATAGATCACATAAAATTTGAACTTTATATGTGAATTTTTGTACCTGCCGCATGAATTTACCATCGCAAAGACACTTTTGGGCTCACAAGATATAAACGTGTAATTTTGTGTAGGTTACAAAAGTTCACACACACTTCACTTTTTGTCACGGTGCGCAATTGACTTCTGCGCATTATTTTTGTCGTGCTGCCAATTGTACAGTCAAATTAATACTAATCTAGTTTTAACTTTTGTTTTACCAAACCGGGAAACTTTTAACATGTATTGCACGATTACGAAATATGTTACTAATTATTCATCTCGAAGTTTGGTTCTTTGGATAATGTTTCTTCTGTTCATTTGTAACGTTTGTGTTTTATGGACCTCATTTTCGGAAATTGGATTGATCACCCAACTAGACATTTCCACTGCGGAAGCTAGCCCTCAAAGTTGGCCGATGCATTCCCTAAAACTTGAGCGTGCAGTATTTGCCTATCAGAGTTATGTAGGCGCTGAGAAATTGCCGTAAGCGCTGTCGCCTAGCCAGAGCCGCCACTTTGGACCTTAGACCGGTGCGCCGGCAAGTCCCGAGCGGGTGATATGGCATTGTCTCGACAATTAGGCTTGTTGTGGATGAGCTGCCGACCGGTTCACATGGATTGTGGAAGCCCTCTTCACGTCGTGGATTTTCAGCATTTTCTTCAGGGAAAATTTGCTTAGAGGTAAGGCATACCGTCATTTTCTATAATTCAAATCTTTGTCAAAAACAATATTTAAAAGCGTCAAAATATAAATTATTATTAGACTTTTGCAATCATTAAAATAGGTTCTCTTTATTCATGCTTGGACAATCCTAAGTAAGGCACGTGGCACATAGGAACGATGTTTAATGTATGATTACTTATTTTACAAGTAATTAGGGTTTCGTTTATTGTGTTGTCAATATTTTATGTTGTGTGATAAACTGGCCAATTTGTATTTTATTGGGAAAGAGCTGAATATGAAAATAGTACTGTCTGTTTAATGTGTATAGCGATATAAAATTCACTCATATAAATCTAACTGTAGCTTAAAATGAATACGAGCCAATTATGCAATATTAATTTTGAAGGAAGAAACTTGGAGTAGAATTGAGGGTAGTTAAAATCTGTTTCAGTAATATTTTGTAGCCATAAAACGTCTAATGTTAAAGTAAATGTATATTTAAAAAAAAAAAAAAAATCACGTACGTTCTTGTTTGTGAATATAAATGTCTCATTTGTTTTGTATGTTTAAAGAACGATGTAATTTGTAAAATGTAAATTTGTAAATTTGTCAATTTTGAGACAACGATTGTGGTTTGTACACAATTGTTCGATGACAATGAATATTTCCAGTAACTTGATTTTATTTGTGCCACAGAATATGAGTGTTGTTATCAATATATTTATCCTGAAAATATTTACCTTTAGTCGTTGAGAACTGGTTATTAGCTGCTCTACTAGCTAACTGTCCGTATATAATATTTAATTATTGTCCACTATTTTACAGAGCCAAATTTATTAATGTTTCATATCTCGTGAATTTATTAATGTTTCATATCTCTGATATATCTCGTAGTAATGATTTTAAAAGACAATTAATGATTTTGTTTAGTAAAGTTCTAATGTGTCTAAATAATAACCTTATTTTCGTACTTGTGATTTTGTACAAACTGTCCAATACTAGATTATCATTTATCTTTTAAATGTTATTTTGTGAGCTCGTGAGTTATGATGCAGTTAAGCTGCACAAGTATTAGTTTATAGAAAAGGATTAAAATGTTTTGAAGTAACTGAAACAATAATATACTATATATACAGGGTGTTTGAAAAGTATGGGTACGGCTTAATATTTTAAAAACCATAGGAGATAACAGCTATAAACTTTGCACAGTATCATATGGCTATATAAACTATTTTTCCTTGCTACCATAATGACATGCCAACCATGGGGGGACGGCGTTTCACAGAGGAAAACATGGAAAATCTTAAATTGAAGCATGGGTCGAGTGCTTAATAAAACACAATAAATACCGATGTTTTTTAGTTTTATTTATTGTGTTATAAATTTATGACATAATTTGCTAATTAAAAAAAAGGCAGTGAAAACACATTGGTTAGTAGAGTTGAATGCCGCAAACCGCATCTTAATAAGGTTTATCCAATCAGAAATGGCGAGTTGTAATGTACTTCACAATGTGTACCTAAAACAACTCGCCATTTCTGATTGGATAAAACCTTTTCTGATGCGGTTTGCGGCATTCAACTCTACTAAGTGAGCTCTTTCAAATGAGGTATCACTCGACCCATGCTTCAATTTAAGATTTCCATGTTTTCCTCTGTGGGCCGTCCCCCCATGGTTGGCATGTCATGGTAGTAGCAAGGAAAAATAGTTTATATAGCCATATGATACTGTGCAAAGTTTATAGCTGTTATCTCCTATGGTTTTTAAAATATTAAGCCGTACCCATACTTTTCAAACACCCTGTATATATATATATATATATATATATATATATATATATATATATATCGATATTATGAAGTTTTGAATTTTATGTAAATAAATGTAAACAGTAACAGTTTTAAAGATTAAATTCAGGTTTTAATTAAATGAATCCCAATTATTAAAAATATAAATAATATTATAAAATTAAACATATAAAAAAATGCTTTAGTAAATAGATTTATTAAAATGTTTAATATGAATCTGCAAAATTATTTGTTTTATACCATTGTAGTTTAATTATTTTGTAGTTTAATTATTTTCCTACCAAAAATACTATATATTATTGAATATGTAGGGTTTTTTTTACGTTCCGGACATCGTCAAGCGAACGGAACGGTTGGTTGACAGCCACAGCCATCAGCATCACGTCGCATCGCCGCTACCGTGTCGTCGCCGCTGACCGGTGGCCGTGGTGACATTGGCCCTCCTCCCCCCCCCCCCCCTCAACACTGCCTCTGCCGTGTGCCTACTCACTGGGACTTCTATTCACTCACCGTATCGCCTGTCATGAACCGATAAGTGATAGAATAGTCATTCTTTTCCACTTGGTGAACTTGAATAAATATTATTTTGGATTTGGCTGGCCAGCACGGACTTACACTGTGATAGTCAAAGTTAAATACAACGATTCTATTTCATATTGGTGCGGTTATGAGACTTCTGGACATTTCTGGACTCTGCCAGTGATGCAATTCGTCGCTTCATTTGTCAATTATGTTACTTATTAAGGTAATTCTAAGCAATATATGGGTCAACCTCGATTTTTCTCATATTACAATATAATGTTCCAATAGTCAATTAGAAAAATAAATGACTAGAATTTCTTGCCGGAAAGCAGTTATAGGGAGCAGGCAACTTATATTACAATATAATGTTCCAATAGTCAATTAGAAAAGGAAATGACTAGAATTTCTTGCTGGAAAGCAGTTATAGGGAGCAGGCAACCGCGAGAATTACCTATTAGTGATCAGGGGCACTGACATGATCTGGGCTTCAAATTTGGAACTACTCGAGTTATTATTTTTTTTTCTAAAAGAGCAAGCAGCGCGAAGCGCTGCGCAGCGGGCAAGCATCGTGCGTGATCTTCGTCTATACTGAATTGATTCAGGCCAAAGGAATGACACAGATTCCTTTACCAGATTTTTACGGAGATTTTGTATTGGGCGGATTATATTGGTTTACTTAAATGTCTCACTGTTCATTTAAATGTTTAATGTTTGTTTTCATGAGTACTCTTTTCAGGGTAATTCTAAGCAATATATGGGTCAACCTCGATTTTTCTCATATTACAATATAATGTTCCAATAGTCAATTAGAAAAGGAAATGACTAGAATTTCTTGCCGGAAAGCAGTTATAGGGAGCAGGCAACCGCCAGACGGTCATATATTGCTTAGAGTTACCTATTAGTGATCAGGGGCACTGACGTGATCTGGGCTTCAAATTTGGAACTACTCGAGTTAATTTTTTTTTTTTCTAAAAGAGCAAGCAGCGCGAAGCGCTGCGCAGCGGGCTGGCATCGTGCGTGATCCTTGTTTTATTAAAAATTTCTGATAAATTGTTATTACATATTACAATATAATGTAGGTAATGTATGTAAAACAATTTTAAACACATAATTACATGCTGGAAAGCAAAGTAAACCAATATAATCCGCCCAATACAAAATCTCCGTAAAAATCTGGTAAAGGAATCTGTGTCATTCCTTTGGCCTGAATCAATTCAGTATATACGAAGATTCACGCACGATGCTTGCCCGCTGCGCAGCGCTTCGCGCTGCTTGCTCTTTTAGAAAAAAAATTAACTCGAGTAGTTCCAAATTTGAAGCCCAGATCACGTCAGTGCCCATGATCACTAATAGGTAATTCTCGCGGTTGCCTGCTCCCTATAACTGCTTTCCAGCAAGAAATTCTAGTCATTTCCTTGTCTAATTGACTATTGGAACATTATATTGTAATATGAGAAAAATCGAGGTTGACCCATATATTGCTTAGAATTACCCTTTTCAGCGGTGGCCACCTGCTTTGTTGTTTATTGTCATAATTGAATATTGATTATAGCTATTAAGTATTGATTATTGTGATAGATTTTGATTATTGTCCGCCATGGTGATTTCTGACATATTCTGGGGATTTATCATACTCTATTGAAATTAATTGTTGTGAATACTTGTGAATTTGACCTAAGGTCACTGATTAACAATATTTACTTCCTCTCATTGAGTTTATTAGAAAGTTGAACTGATACTTATCAGGTTGATGAGCTGAATATGTTTCCTGTCTTTTTGGAAATTTGAAATGGGTTCTTAATTTGATCATGTTTAAATAAATCCAAGATTTTCTGATATATATACAGTATTTAATTTTCCTTGATAATTTAGTGATAGTTTTGTGGAATTGAAAAATATAACAAGCACAATTAGATTAAATAAATTGATATATGCCAATTAAATTTAAATAATTTTGCTGTGTAACTTAGAGTCCCCTCAGGACTTGATTACAATTAGTTATCAGCACTTCATACTTAAGGATGGAGTTGTGCCGAGATACACAAACATAGTGGTTTAGTAAAATTTGAGTTTATCAAGGTGAAATAACTTTAGATGCTATTAGTGGATTTCCAGGAAACTAATAGTGTATTATTGGGGTTCATATCATAGCTTGTGAACCGAGCATGAATAAATGTTAGGGCTTTGGGTCTGCCTTACTGTGTGCTTTCGGAAGGGTTTCTTCCCCGTCGTTACCCTCAGCAACCTTACCAACGGGGTGGCGCCCATTAAACAAATAATTTTCAACAACAACTCGAAGAACACAGTTAGGTTAGAGCCTTAGCACCTGGGACTTGGAGTTCTGCGCACAAGTATTATCAGAACCTACCCTTCTCCCTGAGTCTGAGTCGGAGCAATGTTGTCTCATGCTTTTGTGGCATGGCACATTATGTCAAATAATATTACATTTATTAAACTCATAAAGGAAACAATTCCATCTATATGAATTTACAATTCCACCTGTAAAATGGTCGTGAATTTAACTGTCCGCAAAGCAACTGAAGTAAAGGTTAATTTTTTACCGTAAGAGGAATTGAATTGGTCAGGCTACCGGTACCGTAGCCTCGGAAGATTGCTGGACAAGTGGCGACGGCACTTCTCTCCGCCAAGTCCTGCTCGACCTTGACCCCGGCAACAGGAAACCCTGAACTTTTTAGTCCTGGCAAGTTATCTGGGGTGAGATGGAAGTAGTATTTCGTAAATAAAAATGTCGACTCATTATTTGTAATAAAGTATTTTCTTAGTTAAGGTATGATACTATGAAGGCTACATAACGTGATCTAAAATGTAACAGAGTCTGTCCTGTTGTCACCAAATTTCAATTAAAACCCTCTTGTAAATAAAATAGATTATGTCCGTTGTTCCGAATAGCACCTAAAGAGCAGAAATTAACTATAAGAACTATTATCAAGGTTTAACTTTCTGACAGTTTTGTTAGGTAAAAATTCTTTACAAGACTTGATTGTAACACTTGGTTTCAATATCAAGGCTCGATTTTAATGACGTATGAGGGAACACACTACTATAGAACGACATCATATATCAGTAAATAAAGCGACTGGTTTAGTCCACGCTTTTTTACAGATTTATTTATGGTCTACTTGACGCGGTTTCCCCCGCTATTCCTCTGCACTGAATTGCATATAAAATTCCACATATTTATTTGAATAGTTTCCAAAATTTGAGTAACACTGAAATTATTTTAGACTAATATGAATAATCCCTATAATCGAAGTACTTAGCTTTCTTAGTGAATGCATTTATGATTTAATACGATGAATAAAAAACTTAACGCATTGTCTTTCGATGATTTTATATAATTCAAAAACTGAATTGAGTGTGATTTCACTTGTAGTTACCCGCGGCTTCGCACGCAATATTATAGGCCTTTCACTTGTATGAGTAATTTTGGTTCCGAATAAATTATATTTCCGACTTCAATGTTGCGTTTGATTTGTAGCCACGACCAAGAAAATCACTAAAACAGTGTATATTTATAGCCATTGCAATTTAGTTCATTCTACTTTTACTACGGTCTGATTTTGCTAATTAAATTGAAGTTTTTAACGTTATTAAACGCCCAAAAAATAAGAACTCCTCTGGACTTGACAATTTTACTGTTTTCTCAAACCATATCGCACCAGATTTAACACACGCACTAAATTTAAGTTTTTTTAATGGTGTTTCCTGAAATATTATAAAGTAGCGTTGTTGTTCCAATCTTTAAAAAGGAAAATTTCATAAAATTGGTTAACCTAAGAACTATTAGCTTACTTTCAGTCTTTTCAAAGGTTTTGGAAAAAATAATGAGAAATAAACGTATTAGTTACCTACACGGCATCTATTTTGTTCAATCCAAACCAATTTGGCTTTGTGAAGGGTAAATGAACAAAATATGCGCTAATTAAACTTACTTAAAAAAAAGAAGTAAACCCAGATGCATTATGAATATCCCGCCACACTCCACCTCATTTTTTGAAAATCATTTAAAATATTCAGCAGTAATTCTTTTTAACAGTCTTCCATTAAGCTTAAGATTAGTCCAAGATTACACAGTTTTTAGAAAAAAATTGAAATGGTTGTTGATCGAGAAGGCTTACTATTCTGTTAAGGACTTTTTAGCTGATAAGATAGTGTAAACTTGAAAAAGTAAAATTATTTTATTGAGAGACATTATTATATTTTGTTATGATTTGTTGACTTAGCATATACATTGTTAACTCTGTCTACATGCTGAATAAAGAATTTGAATTTGAATTTGAATTTGAATTTGTTGCTTATGGCTGGAAATAAATGTATTTCTTTTTTTCAATTAATACTTCAATTAAGTTACTTATTTTTGCAAGTACATGATTAATGCAGCTTTCAGGCTGTTCTGTTATGAGGGTTGGAGAATTAGTTAGTAAATGAAGTCCATTGTTAGCAATTAAATACTTATTTGCTTCACCTCATTAAATATATGTTTTGCAATTGCTTGTATTTATACTAATAGGTAGCACACAAATTTGTTATCTACGTACAGATAATAGGAATAATAACTATTATTTTATATTATAATTTGTACAGTTAAAAATATTACTATTAAATGTACAAACGGAAATATTTATAACGAATAAAAAGATTACTTATACTCGCCGTCTCGCTAAGAGTTCCTGTATAATAAAAAACGTTTTGAGTCTGTACTAATATATATATATATATATATATATATATATATATATATATATATATATATATCACATGTTATGTTAATAATTTGTCATCTTGATTGACATATTATTGATTAATATACTTTGTGCTTGTTTAAATTAATGCCTTTCTTATTTTACACTTGAAGAAGGGAACAGGATCCAGTCCTAAAAATGTAATAGCAACGTTGGTCAAACTCCGTAATACTTTTTACCTCCAAATTAAAAAAAACCTATAGTAATTAGTGAACCTATGCAAAGAAAAGGAATGTAGTCTCATAGTTTTGTAGGCTGTTAAATGTCATAACTATGTAACTAGTTAAAATATTTGATAAATAGTTTTTAAAAATCTGTTGTATGGAATAGGATTACTTGACTTTTCTGTTACTTATCGTTTGTAATTTCCACTTAAAACCCATAATGTAAAATAAAACATGTTTCCTTATCGTATTTAATGAATTTAGAATCAAAGGAATAAGATAGTACAATATCAGATAAGATTTTAATGGTAGTGTGTTTAATTCCAAATACTACGTTGTTGTGTAAATACTAAAAATCTATATTTCAAAATATACTTTCAGATTGAAGTAATTCGCTGTCAATTCCTGAGGTTTGTTAAATAAGTTTCGGAATCGCGGTTATTGAAGTGCCGATCGTCTAACTATCTCAGTGGCCTTGTCCCTAACGCAGCCAGCTTTAATTTTTTGTTAAATTGTACCAATACGAATTAAATAAAATATTATTCAGTTTTGTCGCAGACACAGTTACGTAGTCAATTAAATCCTATAAATTACAATCAACCTTATTCGATTGAATTAATTAGTCCACTCCTAATTGACTCTTGAACTGTCTACTCTTGACCTTTCCAGGAAATGTTATATTACTGTTTAATTGTAAATCAACCCTTCAAATAAACCATCAATCAGCCAGCCCTACACCTTGCCAACACCTCTCCTGCTCGCCCTAATAGTAATTCACACCATAACCATATGCTTTGCTACCCGAACTATTGTACCTTATACTAATACTCATCAGCTCTGAAGCGACGCTGGTCCTGCCTAAGCGTAATATTTTACAAAACAAGTTTTTATATTTTAAATCACCTAATATTTTATCACCGGAAGCGGTGGCTTGTCCGAAAGGTAGCACATTGAACTTGTACTGACCATAAGGTACTACTACAAATGAGGTGTACTTTTTCTGTTCTCACTGAGAGGAACCTGCTGTAAGCTTGATCGATGAAAGAATATATAGGTCCTTGGCCCAAATAATAACTGGTTCAGAAACCTTTTAAATGGCAGGACTCAGTGCGTGCGGATTGGAGAATGTCTTAGCCAGCCTTTACCTGTGAGGGCAAGGGTGCAACAAGCCTTTGTTATCTCAGCAACCCTCTTTTTAGTTTTTATAAATAAACTTTTAGATTTAATTCTTTTCGGTAATATAACTGCTTTCGCTGACGAGATCGCTTTCTTGTACTTCGAAATAGATGTACACAAAATTATGCAATAATATAAATAAAGATCTATGTTTGTTGAGCCAATGGAGTAATGTCAATAATATGAAAGTTAATGTTAGTAAAACCAAGTTAATAAACTTTGACTTAAAAGTTTTTGACCTGCCTTCATCGTTAATGTATCATGAAACAAATTGTAATGGAGTAGCTTGTGCCAAGTTATGGATAAATTTTAAATTTTAAGTACCTGGGTGTGATTTTGGATGTATAAATAAATTGGGACGATTATGTAATTTATTTTCTAAGCTATCTTAGAAAATCAATTAGGAAATTTTACTTTTTGAAAAACTTTTGTCAATTACCTTTGCTTAAAATTTTATATTATTCTTTGATACATTGAAAACTGCAATGAGGAATTACACGTTGGGGGGGACTGCGGTTATTTTATTTAATGAGTGGCAATAGGGGTAGCATAAATATTCTTCATTACATTAGAAGTTCTCGACAACGGATGTTTAGATTACCAAAGGTTAATAAATCCATTTTCAGACATTCCTTTCAGTATGCGGGACCCAGATGTCTTAGTAAATTACCACAGCATCTCAAAATTATTCAGAACCTACCAAAGTTTGGCAAGAAGCTTGAGCTCTACTTACTTGAGCATGACAGTTTGGAATGTCTTAGGAAATTGTTGCAATAGTGCAAACATCTAATCAATCAGTTTTGATAATCTTTGTAATATAGTCTGGTTATTTTATAAACATGATCAAAAACATTGTCCTAATACTGCTCGTTAATATACTATGTATTTTTGTTTATAATTTATCCTTCTGTATACTACAGTAGTCTATATTTGTCAAAACTGTAGGTGACGGAACAGAGCTAAATGCTTTAGTTATTATGTTACTGGACTTTTTCAGTTTTTTAAACTTTTTTTGTGAATTTTTTATTTGAGTTTTGTTCTAAATGGATGCCACATAAATTGATAACGTGGCAATTTAATTTCTAAGACATTGTTACATGTACAGTGATTGATTGTATAAAAAGGGAGAAATAAATCATTATTTTAATTTACCTTGTTTCCCAATCTATAAAATATATATACGAGATCTCGTACATACACAGATCTGAGAAGCTTGTTTCTGTCAAAAGACAACTAAAATGGATTTTATGACGGTCTTTATATTTATAGGTTAAGTGAACCACACTGAGTTCATAATATGCAGAAACAGTGTTTAATTAAAATAAACAGCTGACAAGTTAGAATCATTCTACAATAACATGCTTTCTGTTATAGTTGTTTATAGCTTGCTGATTATATTAAATAACGGTTTTCTGGGGCCTTATCTAACCTTTTGTGATTGATAGATTAAGAAAATCTCGGCCTGTTAGTCCCTGTAAGATATAGTCTTGGTAATTTGATACGAACGATGGACAGTTATTCAGGTTGTGGTAAATCGTATGCTCATCGTTTCAATCAGCAAGTGAGGTTAGTGTGTTCAACTTTAGTTGATCGGGAGCTAAAATAGTGATTTTAAATGGAAATTAAAGTAATTGAAACCCGGGATAAACTCACAACAACCTATGATTCATTGAAACCAATGATGTACTTAATGGATATGATTAGCAAAATATTAAAAAAAATAATTATTTCGCTCCCTAAAGCTAATACTATTTCAGATACCAATATTTTCAAGAGTCGTAAGTCATAGATGTGAGGCTGCACGGATAAATAAATTTAATGTGTTTTCACAAACCTTGAGCAACAATACAACAATTATTACAAAAAAACTAGTCAAATTTCATCACCATATTATTATGTATTGTTTTATAGAAAATCTGGGAAGACTGAATTTCAACGATAGGGGTACCGGTAAGAAATTATTGTTATCAATACTACGTCAGACCCCGTCGTAAATTATGCGCTCACTCATTAGCAAAAACAAATTCGTAAGATCCTTTAATTTATTAATTTAGGTTAGTTCTAATATCGGTCTTAAATGTTTTGATTTATATGTACGTTGTGTGGATATTTTGCATTTTGCAATAACTCATAAAAAATTATTATATCAGCTATTCATGTAAGCCTGCACCCTGTCCAGTGCACGATCGCTACATTCATCCGTATTAAATATACGTTTAGGAAAATAATAAATATTGTTTGGCACGTCTGTTAATTTATTTGTAATAATTTATAAATATGTCGAATAATGACAGGATTGAGTAAAGGAGCAGGACCCTCCCTGCCACCTTGTGAGTGGCTTAACAGCACTTCTGGCACATCTTCGATAAATAAATTGAATGCTCTGTCGATCAGTGTTATGTTAGGAGTTTGACACCAACTAGTACTTTAGAGGAACACCGAAAGATTCTAAAAAATCTTATAAGATAAGGGAAACATATACCTCAAACGACGCCGTCTTCAGATTGGTTCCACGTAGTTCAAGCCACAGCTTCGGGTATTGGGAATAAAATTGCCGCGGTGATGACCAGCGCCCCTCCAATTGCCAAACTCGGGTTTACCGTAAGTAGTAACAAATCCTACTGAGACATTGTCATTAACTTCAGGAGCGGACCATAAGCAGTTATTGTTATTTTTTATTAAGGTTCAGAAAATTATTTATGTGAATTTCATTGACGTTCAAGAATTTTAATAGTGGTAATTTTTCCCCCGGACTCAGGGACTGTTGCAAAACACGTGGATGAGGGCTTACTCCGAGAAAGTACAGACGGGGGAAATAATTCAAAGGTTGATTCACATTTTCTACTAGATCGAATTAAGGATTATCTAATTTAACCTAACATGTACAAAGTTCTAGCGCAAACGAGTCGTTAACGGACTTTGTACTTGACATTCAGAATTCGGCTGCGATTCTCCTACTATCCTCAACAGAAGAAACTATATTTCACGCAATTTTGACTGGTTTATATGACCAGACCAGAGCACGGTTACCTGGTTTTCCATCTCCGAAGTCAAGAATCGGTTTGTTGCAATTAGCCCCAACACTGGCATCGATTAGAACAATGCACCAACCTCAAAATCAGCCTGATCATCAACTTCAACGGAAAACTTATGCACAATCTTACGTTGATCAGTTCCGTGTGAACATCATCGAATAGGCGATTACAATAGCAATAAAATTAGAGCCCCGGTGCGCCTGCCCCCAGCTGCATACCGCGAGTCACGGCCCTGGCAGTCCTCCCCGTTATCACCACAGTCCGGTCATTGCCAGTTATTTGCGCAATTAAGACCCCACCCTCCCACTACAAGACATTCGTCTTTTCATATAAACAGTATAACTCTATAAATTTGTATTCACGAAATTTAAACTCTCGTTCGGAAAAAAGAGTAAGGGATAAGCAAAAAAAAACAAAAAAAAAACAAAAAAAACAAAAACAATATCGATGCCGAGAACTAAGCAGTGTACAATATCTGTGTCATTGGGTACAGATATAATTGACGCACTGATAGATTCAGTCTCTACGGTATCAATTACATGTAGAGAAGTTGTTAATAAGATAAAAACCACCCTAAAATGTATAAAGCCGATTACTGCACGTCTGACTACTTTGTTACAGCATCAGGCGACAAATTAAATTTTTATTACTGGTTATTATTAGTTTTCAAATTCATAAATTTTCGTGGAATTATAAGTTCTATGTTGCAAGCACTTTACCCGCGTCAGTGCTATATATTTTTAAATAAAACTACGAAATAATGAATATGATCAAAAATAAATTGATTTTCTATATATTTCACCAAAATATTTATCTCTTACTGACATGAGCGCAGGACAAGAACCATTTCTAAGTCATAACGAATTTGGGGCCATTGAACTGAGCAACAAGAGAGCAAGATAAAAACTGTAATAGCTAGGTTACCGGGAACTGTAACTAAAAGATTCGGTAGGACCCCATCACTTACGATATCAAATTAAAGAGTGAACAAGCAACAAGCGGTGCGTAGTAAGCCCTACCAGTTCGCTCCGTCCAAGTTAGAGGTTCTAGGGAAACACGTCAGCGATCTATTAAATAAGCGGGTTATCAGGGAATCAAAATCAAGCTACTCGTCACTCGCTTTCTTAGTATCGAGGAAGGGTAATCTCTTATAAGAAGATTAATGATAAAATAGACTTAAAGTCGATACCCATTCCTACGGTAGAATCGCCATTTTATTATTTGGGCCAAGGACCCAATTATTAATTGAAGTATTAATTGAAAAAAAGAAGTAAACCCAGATGCATTATGAATATCCCGCCACACTCCACCTCATTTTTTGAAAATCATTTAAAATATTCAGCAGTAATTCTTTTTAAACAGTCTTCCATTAAGCTTAAGATTAGTCCAAGATTACACAGTTTTTAGAAAAAAATTGAAATGGTTGTTGATCGAGAAGGCTTACTATTCTGTTAAGGACTTTTTAGCTGATAAGATAGTGTAAACTTGAAAAAGTAAAATTATTTTATTGAGAGACATTATTATATTTTGTTATGATTTGTTGACTTAGCATATACATTGTTAACTCTGTCTACATGCTGAATAAAGAATTTGAATTTGAATTTGAATTTGAATTTGTTGCTTATGGCTGGAAATAAATGTATTTCTTTTTTTCAATTAATACTTCAATTAAGTTACTTATTTTTGCAAGTACATGATTAATGCAGCTTTCAGGCTGTTCTGTTATGAGGGTTGGAGAATTAGTTAGTAAATGAAGTCCATTGTTTAGCAATTAAATACTTATTTGCTTCACCTCATTAAATATATGTTTTGCAATTGCTTGTATTTATACTAATAGGTAGCACACAAATTTGTTATCTACGTACAGATAATAGGAATAATAACTATTATTTTATATTATAATTTGTACAGTTAAAAATATTACTATTAAATGTACAAACGGAAATATTTATAACGAATAAAAAGATTACTTATACTCGCCGTCTCGCTAAGAGTTCCTGTATAATAAAAAACGTTTTGAGTCTGTACTAATATATATATATATATATATATATATATATATATATATATATATCACATGTTATGTTAATAATTTGTCATCTTGATTGACATATTATTGATTAATATACTTTGTGCTTGTTTAAATTAATGCCTTTCTTATTTTACACTTGAAGAAGGGAACAGGATCCAGTCCTAAAAATGTAATAGCAACGTTGGTCAAACTCCGTAATACTTTTTACCTCCAAATTAAAAAAAACCTATAGTAATTAGTGAACCTATGCAAAGAAAAGGAATGTAGTCTCATAGTTTTGTAGGCTGTTAAATGTCATAACTATGTAACTAGTTAAAATATTTGATAAATAGTTTTAAAAATCTGTTGTATGGAATAGGATTACTTGACTTTTCTGTTACTTATCGTTTGTAATTTCCACTTAAAACCCATAATGTAAAATAAAACATGTTTCCTTATCGTATTTAATGAATTTAGAATCAAAGGAATAAGATAGTACAATATCAGATAAGATTTTAATGGTAGTGTGTTTAATTCCAAATACTACGTTGTTGTGTAAATACTAAAAATCTATATTTCAAAATATACTTTCAGATTGAAGTAATTCGCTGTCAATTCCTGAGGTTTGTTAAATAAGTTTCGGAATCGCGGTTATTGAAGTGCCGATCGTCTAACTATCTCAGTGGCCTTGTCCCTAACGCAGCCAGCTTTAATTTTTTGTTAAATTGTACCAATACGAATTAAATAAAATATTATTCAGTTTTGTCGCAGACACAGTTACGTAGTCAATTAAATCCTATAAATTACAATCAACCTTATTCGATTGAATTAATTAGTCCACTCCTAATTGACTCTTGAACTGTCTACTCTTGACCTTTCCAGGAAATGTTATATTACTGTTTAATTGTAAATCAACCCTTCAAATAAACCATCAATCAGCCAGCCCTACACCTTGCCAACACCTCTCCTGCTCGCCCTAATAGTAATTCACACCATAACCATATGCTTTGCTACCCGAACTATTGTACCTTATACTAATACTCATCAGCTCTGAAGCGACGCTGGTCCTGCCTAAGCGTAATATTTTACAAAACAAGTTTTTATATTTTAAATCACCTAATATTTTATCACCGGAAGCGGTGGCTTGTCCGAAAGGTAGCACATTGAACTTGTACTGACCATAAGGTACTACTACAAATGAGGTGTACTTTTTCTGTTCTCACTGAGAGGAACCTGCTGTAAGCTTGATCGATGAAAGAATATATAGGTCCTTGGCCCAAATAATAACTGGTTCAGAAACCTTTTAAATGGCAGGACTCAGTGCGTGCGGATTGGAGAATGTCTTAGCCAGCCTTTACCTGTGAGGGCAAGGGTGCAACAAGCCTTTGTTATCTCAGCAACCCTCTTTTTAGTTTTTATAAATAAACTTTTAGATTTAATTCTTTTCGGTAATATAACTGCTTTCGCTGACGAGATCGCTTTCTTGTACTTCGAAATAGATGTACACAAAATTATGCAATAATATAAATAAAGATCTATGTTTGTTGAGCCAATGGAGTAATGTCAATAATATGAAAGTTAATGTTAGTAAAACCAAGTTAATAAACTTTGACTTAAAAGTTTTTGACCTGCCTTCATCGTTAATGTATCATGAAACAAATTGTAATGGAGTAGCTTGTGCCAAGTTATGGATAAATTTTAAATTTTAAGTACCTGGGTGTGATTTTGGATGTATAAATAAATTGGGACGATTATGTAATTTATTTTCTAAGCTATCTTAGAAAATCAATTAGGAAATTTTACTTTTTGAAAAACTTTTGTCAATTACCTTTGCTTAAAATTTTATATTATTCTTTGATACATTGAAAACTGCAATGAGGAATTACACGTTGGGGGGGACTGCGGTTATTTTATTTAATGAGTGGCAATAGGGGTAGCATAAATATTCTTCATTACATTAGAAGTTCTCGACAACGGATGTTTAGATTACCAAAGGTTAATAAATCCATTTTCAGACATTCCTTTCAGTATGCGGGACCCAGATGTCTTAGTAAATTACCACAGCATCTCAAAATTATTCAGAACCTACCAAAGTTTGGCAAGAAGCTTGAGCTCTACTTACTTGAGCATGACAGTTTGGAATGTCTTAGGAAATTGTTGCAATAGTGCAAACATCTAATCAATCAGTTTTGATAATCTTTGTAATATAGTCTGGTTATTTTATAAACATGATCAAAAACATTGTCCTAATACTGCTCGTTAATATACTATGTATTTTTGTTTATAATTTATCCTTCTGTATACTACAGTAGTCTATATTTGTCAAAACTGTAGGTGACGGAACAGAGCTAAATGCTTTAGTTATTATGTTACTGGACTTTTTCAGTTTTTTAAACTTTTTTTGTGAATTTTTTATTTGAGTTTTGTTCTAAATGGATGCCACATAAATTGATAACGTGGCAATTTAATTTCTAAGACATTGTTACATGTACAGTGATTGATTGTATAAAAAGGGAGAAATAAATCATTATTTTAATTTACCTTGTTTCCCAATCTATAAAATATATATACGAGATCTCGTACATACACAGATCTGAGAAGCTTGTTTCTGTCAAAAGACAACTAAAATGGATTTTATGACGGTCTTTATATTTATAGGTTAAGTGAACCACACTGAGTTCATAATATGCAGAAACAGTGTTTAATTAAAATAAACAGCTGACAAGTTAGAATCATTCTACAATAACATGCTTTCTGTTATAGTTGTTTATAGCTTGCTGATTATATTAAATAACGGTTTTCTGGGGCCTTATCTAACCTTTTGTGATTGATAGATTAAGAAAATCTCGGCCTGTTAGTCCCTGTAAGATATAGTCTTGGTTAATTTGATACGAACGATGACAGTTATTCAGGTTGTGGTAAATCGTATGCTCATCGTTTCAATCAGCAAGTGAGGTTAGTGTGTTCAACTTTAGTTGATCGGGAGCTAAAATAGTGATTTTAAATGGAAATTAAAGTAATTGAAACCCGGGATAAACTCACAACAACCTATGATTCATTGAAACCAATGATGTACTTAATGGATATGATTAGCAAAATATTAAAAAAAATAATTATTTCGCTCCCTAAAGCTAATACTATTTCAGATACCAATATTTTCAAGAGTCGTAAGTCATAGATGTGAGGCTGCACGGATAAATAAATTTAATGTGTTTTCACAAACCTTGAGCAACAATACAACAATTATTACAAAAAAACTAGTCAAATTTCATCACCATATTATTATGTATTGTTTTATAGAAAATCTGGGAAGACTGAATTTCAACGATAGGGGTACCGGTAAGAAATTATTGTTATCAATACTACGTCAGACCCCGTCGTAAATTATGCGCTCACTCATTAGCAAAAACAAATTCGTAAGATCCTTTAATTTATTAATTTAGGTTAGTTCTAATATCGGTCTTAAATGTTTTGATTTATATGTACGTTGTGTGGATATTTTGCATTTTGCAATAACTCATAAAAAATTATTATATCAGCTATTCATGTAAGCCTGCACCCTGTCCAGTGCACGATCGCTACATTCATCCGTATTAAATATACGTTTAGGAAAATAATAAATATTGTTTGGCACGTCTGTTAATTTATTTGTAATAATTTATAAATATGTCGAATAATGACAGGATTGAGTAAAGGAGCAGGACCCTCCCTGCCACCTTGTGAGTGGCTTAACAGCACTTCTGGCACATCTTCGATAAATAAATTGAATGCTCTGTCGATCAGTGTTATGTTAGGAGTTTGACACCAACTAGTACTTTAGAGGAACACCGAAAGATTCTAAAAAATCTTATAAGATAAGGGAAACATATACCTCAAACGACGCCGTCTTCAGATTGGTTCCACGTAGTTCAAGCCACAGCTTCGGGTATTGGGAATAAAATTGCCGCGGTGATGACCAGCGCCCCTCCAATTGCCAAACTCGGGTTTACCGTAAGTAGTAACAAATCCTACTGAGACATTGTCATTAACTTCAGGAGCGGACCATAAGCAGTTATTGTTATTTTTTATTAAGGTTCAGAAAATTATTTATGTGAATTTCATTGACGTTCAAGAATTTTAATAGTGGTAATTTTTCCCCCGGACTCAGGGACTGTTGCAAAACACGTGGATGAGGGCTTACTCCGAGAAAGTACAGACGGGGGAAATAATTCAAAGGTTGATTCACATTTTCTACTAGATCGAATTAAGGATTATCTAATTTAACCTAACATGTACAAAGTTCTAGCGCAAACGAGTCGTTAACGGACTTTGTACTTGACATTCAGAATTCGGCTGCGATTCTCCTACTATCCTCAACAGAAGAAACTATATTTCACGCAATTTTGACTGGTTTATATGACCAGACCAGAGCACGGTTACCTGGTTTTCCATCTCCGAAGTCAAGAATCGGTTTGTTGCAATTAGCCCCAACACTGGCATCGATTAGAACAATGCACCAACCTCAAAATCAGCCTGATCATCAACTTCAACGGAAAACTTATGCACAATCTTACGTTGATCAGTTCCGTGTGAACATCATCGAATAGGCGATTACAATAGCAATAAAATTAGAGCCCCGGTGCGCCTGCCCCCAGCTGCATACCGCGAGTCACGGCCCTGGCAGTCCTCCCCGTTATCACCACAGTCCGGTCATTGCCAGTTATTTGCGCAATTAAGACCCCACCCTCCCACTACAAGACATTCGTCTTTTCATATAAACAGTATAACTCTATAAATTTGTATTCACGAAATTTAAACTCTCGTTCGGAAAAAAGAGTAAGGGATAAGCAAAAAAAAACAAAAAAAAAAACAAAAAAAACAAAAACAATATCGATGCCGAGAACTAAGCAGTGTACAATATCTGTGTCATTGGGTACAGATATAATTGACGCACTGATAGATTCAGTCTCTACGGTATCAATTACATGTAGAGAAGTTGTTAATAAGATAAAAACCACCCTAAAATGTATAAAGCCGATTACTGCACGTCTGACTACTTTGTTACAGCATCAGGCGACAAATTAAATTTTTATTACTGGTTATTATTAGTTTTCAAATTCATAAATTTTCGTGGAATTATAAGTTCTATGTTGCAAGCACTTTACCCGCGTCAGTGCTATATATTTTTAAATAAAACTACGAAATAATGAATATGATCAAAAATAAATTGATTTTCTATATATTTCACCAAAATATTTATCTCTTACTGACATGAGCGCAGGACAAGAACCATTTCTAAGTCATAACGAATTTGGGGCCATTGAACTGAGCAACAAGAGAGCAAGATAAAAACTGTAATAGCTAGGTTACCGGGAACTGTTACTGAGAGTCCTACCAACAGCAAACAATTATGTGTTAGAAAAGGACATTTCAAGCAATCCCCCCTCAAAAAACAAAAGATACTTAAAAGCAAGTGGACAACTCCAGAGAAAAAGGCCATGTTGGAAGGGTTTCAGTCTCATTTAGATAAAGGCTACCATCATTTAAGAAATTTCACGAGCTGAAACTAAATAACATGAACTGTTTTCTAGAAAAGTACACATCATGAAAGCTGGGTATTCAATGAAATGAATAGAAGAAAGAGACGTGATCACAGTGACTCAGGTTGAGTTTATATGGTAACTTTTTTATAATTCAGCTGTATACTGTTTCATTTTAATTTGATGATAAGTGGCATTTTTGGGATATTAATTTCTAAATTAAAACCTATTAATTTGATAATTCTCGTGCTTAATTCGTTTAGATAGCACAATATTATTAATTTTTAAACAATATTTCTCTTAAAGTTCTAAGAAATTATTTGACTAGAATGTAAACGACTATGAGGGGGGAAGATATATTTTAATACTGCGCCATGTGTGTGATATACTTTAGTTCAGTTGCTTTATACTACTGTATTATAATATATATCTGATGTTTCCACTGATATTTAAAGTAATTCCTTAATCTTTGTAGCTAAAAGGTGTAATATTCAATAATGAATGCTATATGAATGAGTTTTAAATTAATTATGTTTAACATATAACTTTAAACATAATTTTTTATCACATTAAATATAATTAGCATTCTTGATTATTTGAAAGAATAATGTTTACATTTTTTTCCCAGATATAATTTATCAGACATGTTTCAAATTAAGTCTAGTAATTCCCCGCCCATTTCTGTAAATAATTTGAATATAACAAATTTTTAATCTTAATATAATCGTTGGCAAAGTATGGATAGTAGTAACTCTGTCCATCTGTGTAAAAATTTCAATATATAACGTGTGAAAAAGTTTTATTTTAATATAAGGATAGCAAAATTACAAATAGTAACTCTGACCATTTGTATTAATAATTTGAATAAAAAGATTTGTGATTTTAATATGAAAGATGAGTTTAGGATAGATACTCCCTTCTTTTGAGCTTCTTTTGTATAATGCGTGTATACAATTTTGATAAGTATCTTATACACACATCTCATTTTATGAATTTTTATCATGCTGTGTTTATATTATTTCATTTATATTTTTCAATTAGAGAATGTTTATACTTTATTATATTAAAGTTCCTATGTCGAATTATGAAATACTATTTTATATATGTATGAAATAATAAAGATATTATTAACTTATATGCTATATTTTTCTTTTATTTGAAATTCCTCGTAATCTATAACGAATTTTGGGAATATAAACGTTAAATTGCTGTAAACAGATTTACGGTAGCATACATTATGGTCTAATTATTTAAAGACAGTAGCTATCGGAATACTACTTTATTTCCCAGTTTTCAATAAAGATTTACAAAATAGTGATATATGTTTTCTCTTCATATAATTTAGGCAGTAATCCCACAAAAACTGCCTATTGAGATAGAGGAAATAAATTATATCTTAATCAATAAATACTTATTGAGGGTACTTATTGTTTTCCTGGTAAACGAGTTGATCGATATTACATGTTTTATGAAGTGGCCTAATGTATACCCTTAACCTATAGAATAATGGTTCTCTTGGTTATATTTTTTTGTCATTTTATAACTGAAAAAACAATTATAATACCAACAACACTTGATATGTAATATATTATTATGCTTCCTACATTTGTTTCATTTCATTTTACATTCCTAAGGTAGTATGATTTTACATTCCTGCATAATTAAAATTGAGAGCTTCGCAATTTCAATGATGTAGACTATAATATAATTTATGACAGTGGAATAATGTATAAAATAATGTGGGTTTGTATATCGGCTATTGAATTTCAACTTTGAATTCAAAATCGAATGTATAAAACGTAAATTATGTTTTCTTTTAGTTTTTATTAATAATAGACTTGTGTATCATGGAAACATTACGCCAAATGTCTACTTCACAGATTATGCTATGGCACATAATAATATATGGTGGAAACTTTACGTGACTATACCTTTGGATTTGAACTCTTATATTTTAAAATTATATAGTTACTCTTTATATCATACTTTTTAAATTTAATTAAATCATTTAAGTTTTGTTCTATGCCTTAGAGCAATACACAGAAAATATATCTTACGACAGCTTATTTTTCCTTGATTGTATTTAGATATGCAATATCTTTCATGGAATACAGCTTTTTGCTGGTTTTTGAAATAGCCTAATGGATTTAAGTGATAAGAGAAAATTAGGCATTAAACACAATTTATTAAGTCATAATATATATATACGTTATTAAAATATTCAAAGCCTTTAAAGAACCAAACTGTTAAAGCCCAGTATTAAAATGAATATACATTACATCCAATATATTGTATATGCTCCTTTCTTATTGTAAATCTGTAACTAAATTGAAAGCAAGGGTGTTTATATGTTTTGTGTAAATTTTAAAACGAAAGGCTTCACATAAATAACATTATTATTATTGTGGTTCTTCCTTAATTAACTGATTACATACAATTTCATTTTAAAATCTATTCAGTTAACCTGTTTGAAAACTTTCAGATATAATATTTCACTATTTGGTTTAATAACTCCATTTACCTTTTCTAAATGTCTTTATATTGACAAACACAAATATAATTAATCTTGTAAACATTATGTGTAATATATGAGTTAGATCAAAGCATCAAAAACGAAATTATGTGTATAATATATTATTATATTGCGTGATAAATAATGTATTCTTTTACTAACGTGTTATGTTTTTCTAATTTCAAAGATTGTGATTAAACTAAATTGATTTCTGGGACGGAATCATGTTTAAATTGAGTTTTAAGATGAGACACACGTGCTTTGTGTACACTTCTTTGTAAGTGGCGGATTACTCAAGAATCTATGTCTGGTCTCTTAGTAAAGGTTTTTAGTTATTAGGACGTTTGAAACAAACAATATTATTTTCAAGGATCCTCAAAAACAATTATCATGGGATAACATTGATTATTCCTGAAATTTATTTATCGTGATGGACTAAGTGTCGCGTCTATAAACACAGTCTTACCTGTGTAAAACCACACAGTCCAATGTGTGTTTGTTTTTGTACAGTCTTTTGTGTAGGAACACAAGATGAATTACAAAACGTAGGTTTCGGGAGCGCAACAAGTGTATAAATATACTTTTATAAGCATAATATACTGCATTGAGCTGCATAGAACACCTCTTAATGATATATACATCTATCAGGACACTTACATGTATTCGGTCCTTAACCTTAAGATCAATATATATATATATATATATATATATATATATATATATATATATATACAGGGTGTACATAAAGTCCTGCACTGGTATAATATTTTCTAAACGATAACAGATAAATGAACAAGATTTGGTACATCAATACTACACCTAAAAATCTACTTTTTGAAGGAACTATCAGTTTTCTGTAATATCATGGGGACGTCCCGCAAGGAGTCGGAAGGAAATCTTAAATAGGAGCATAGGTCAATATGCACATCATTTTAAAAGGCTTATCTAGCAGAGTTTAATGCCGCAAACCGCACTCAAAAAGATTGATCCAGTACAAAATGGCGGCTGTTCAAAGGTTTTACTTGGTTACATTTCATTAGTAGCCATAACCCCGGTAAAGCAAAACTGCAACCAAACGAATACTGCAGATAAATACTACATTATGATTGTCAGTTGTACAGAAGTGAATTATGACGTAGGTTATCCTCAAGGGTTACAAATTTGGTCCTAATATATTGGTAACAGTGTTTAAATAGGCTCTTACGTCAATGCCGTAGTGTGGGGGTGCTCCGTCCTGTTGAAACCAGATATTCTGGTAATGTTCTCCAAACATGTTTCGAATTGCTGGTGTAATTTCATTTTCTAGCAAACGTTAATATGATATTGCACTTAAATTTCCTTCAATAAAGAAAGGACCTACCAACTGGGTACCTATCACACCAAGCCAGACATTCACCTTTAGTGAATACTGCGTATGTGCTTCCCGCATCCAGTGAGGATTTTCGCTACTCTAGTACGTAACGGCAATTGTGCCTGTTTACACTTCAGCATAAATGAACAATCGTCTGAAAACACAATATTGTTTGCATCAATTTCGTTGCAATCTATTTTGGCCATCATAGTTTCACAAAATTCTATACGTCGATCGAAATCAACTTCGTTGAGTTCGTGCACCAAATGAACTTTATAAGGCTTAAAATTAGACCCTTTCAGAATCTTTTTAACAGACGTAACAGAGATGTCATGAGTTTGTGTTGCTGAGCGTAGGGACTCTTGCGTATTCTCAATAAATGAGTGCAATACATCTAAAGAGTTGCCTTCAGTTGTCGCAGTAGCGGGCCTTCCTGTCCTATGACGATGGGAAACACTTCCTGTTTCCATAAAGCGTTGAACAGTTCTCCCTACAGTTGTTCTAGAAATTGGCTGCCTCTCGTGAAAGTAGTCATGAAATAAATGGCATGCTTCCTCGTGTGATCGTCCGTTGTTTCCCCAACCAACCATCATAAGAAGTGTTATACGTTCACGTTCGTCAAGCAACATAGTGTAGTTGAAGAACTACAAGCAATACGACAAACTCTTTTGTACTAAAGTGCACTGATAGAAAGGTTGGACAGCACTACTAAAACAAGAAAACTAGAATAGCCTACTATGAATAGACTGGCTAATTGGAAAGTCCAAACTGCGACCCAAAGATAAGAGCTTTTTAATTGTTACTGTTATCAGGTTTTCCCCGTTATCAATATATTAGGACCATATTTGTACCCCTTGAGGATAACCTACGTCATAATTCACTTCTGTACAACTGACAATCATAATGTAGTATTTATCTGCAGTATTCGTTTGGTTGCAGTTTTGCTTTACCGGGGTTATGGCTACTAATGAAATGTAACCAAGTATAACCTTTGAACAGCCGCCATTTTGTACTGGATCAATCTTTTTGAGTGCGGTTTGCGGCATTACACTCTGCTAGATAAGCCCTTTAAAATGATGTGCATATTGACCTATGCTCCTATTTAAGATTTCCTTCCGACTCCTTGCGGGACGTCCCCATGATATTACAGAAAACTGACAGTTCCTTCAAAAAGTAGATTTTTAGGTGTAGTATTGATGTACCAAATCTTGTTCATTTATCTGTTATCGTTTAGAAAATATTATACCAGTGCAGGACTTTATGTACACCCTGTATATATATAAACCCTCACCAACTAACTAAAACAGGTAAAAGATTGTAAATAGTCTGAACTGTGACGTAAAATAACGTCCAATCTTAATAGGAAGATATTGTGTCAGGGTTGTATAAATGCTAAATATTTTTGACTTAGCTAATTTAAGGATCACCTATTTATTTAAAGCGTGAAAATTATGCAAATCAGAAGCAGTCTCCTTAATATATTTAGCAGTTGAAATCTTAATAGGTTCTTGACGTTTTTAAATTAGAAATACAAACATACAACATTGTTAAGTTACACTCATTGTATAGAATTGTACGAATGTTGTACTGCTTTCTCAAAGGGAATTACATATAATATGTAACATTCCCTTACATATATCTTACATATATGTAAGAACACTGAGGCATTTATTTATGAAACGTCACGACAGTATGATTTCATAAACAGGTTTAGAAATGATTACTTCCAATTAAATCATGACAAATTTAATATAGATTTATGCTGTAATGTAAAGTAAGATATATACCACTATCTGAAATCCGCCTCAAAATTAACCATCATACTTGTATTACATGAACTATAATAAACTAATAATAATACATTTGGATAGTAATGTATTAATTTAAATATATATTTAATTTTAAATAATACTTTTAATTGTTTCAATTTTAAACTCTCCGCCCTTCATGTACTATATGAAACATTTTAACGTATTTCTGTATCACTAGGACAAGGACTATTAACCATAGACGGGGTATCCTAGTCGGGGTAGGTTTAGGAAGAGAAAATAACACTATTTAATATATAAGTCACTCTTGAAAAGTATAGAATATAATAACTGTGGAGTTTAGTATATAGAAAAAATTCTACTCCTCAGCATTTATTTTCAGAAAGTATTTATTAAAAGAGTTACCCATTGCATAAAAAGTAATGACTTCTAGTTTGGCTGTTATAATGGGTAAATTAAAAAACTAACTTTTAACACATATACAATTTTAAAATATACTGAGTGTTATCAATATATCAAATGTTTGACAATCCGTTTTATCTATATGATAGATATAACCTATATAGATATAATTAAGACCATATCATAATATAGTCAATAGTACCTAGGGTGAGTCAGGTAAAATAACCTTACAAGCACGATTAGAGCCACAACAAAGAATTAAAAAGTAACCTCGTTAAGAAAAAAATGGAAAATCTATATAATATTTTCATAAAATTTAGAGAAGAAGGAGCGCCAAAGGTGCAAGTACAGAAATAGATTTGTCAAATAGTAACCAGTAATATTTGTAAAATCATTTTAAACGCTTCACCTGTTTACTAACGGGAGCAGAATTTACATTTTATATCTTTTTTGCTCTTATATTAAGACTGGCGTGTGTACCTGCTTTAGTTCTCCTGTTTATGAATTAAAAAATGTATTTCTCGACTGGAAACGCAAATGGAATTATGTACGTTTATGGGATTTAAATTTGCAGTTAGACTTAAAAATTAAGTTTTTTAAAATGTTTATCTATTTGAACTTCGAAGGATTGAACTTCTTTTGTACATAATGTTAGTGTGTTAGTTAAAAATATAATAATCGATAAGTCAAATACGTTTATGCTTTTGTGTGTTATTTTAAATATGACTTTTACTTTAGTTTGTACAAATATTTATGCTACACAATGCAAATTATTTGATTTGTTTAATAAGTGAATAAGTTAAAAAATATCTATTTAAATATAGAAATATATATATAATTTGATTATTTTTTAAATTTAAAATTTCACACAACTATTTAGAGTGCTTTACTGTGATTATTGTATCCACTAGATACAATAAATATACATATTTTTAATATATGGTATTTGCTTTTCTATTTCTATTTAATTATTCATTCTCCAAGTCCTCGCTTGATTTCTTATAAGCTCAAACGTATACGGCAGCAAGTGACGGTAAAACATCTGTAGTAATTTTAGGTCAAGGCCGTTCAATGATCTCAAGCTGCTGTGAAGGAAAGTAAGGATACAATAAATGTAATATACGGTTTGTGAACTTTTGTGCACTAGCGCTAAATAGCACGTGCACAGTGACAACTAATCTCACTTTTACCGTGCTATGGGTTTTACTGGAGGATTTTAAGTAAGTTGGCAGCACTGTCCTGCTTGTGAAGAGAAGTGTTCATTCGTATATTTGCTTATACAGTTCAATCGATGTGATTTTTATTAAATCTGAGCAAGGTCGCCACAAAAGTTCACAAAACCCAGTGTGAACATTTCTGATCTGCCATCCTGTTTACGTGAACAAAATATCCTTATAAACGAATATATAGTTCGACTTAGTCATATAATTAAAAAACTAAGCATTTTTTACATCTAAATATTATTTAAAAACACGAAATAAATAGTTGAAATTATCAAATTATGTGTAATATTAATTTGTACAGGACCATTTAACTTTTTGATTTATTTCAACCCACATTTAAAAATATCATTCAAATGAAAGAGTTTTAATTGTGTTGTTTTCGGCGTTATTGATATATTTAGCTTATATTATATTTGTTAGTGTTACTATTTTAATTAAGAAGTTCAATTTTAAGTTTAAAATTACGACTCGTAGTAGATATAACAAGAAGCGGCGAGGCTTGAGAGGAATGATAAAAGTAGAAATCAAGGTTAAATCAGTTTGCAGGAAGTTAAGGGGAGTAAAAAACCTAAGGCCAGAGGATAGTTCAGGTGATTGTTAAAAATTCCACTCACAGAGTTATCACGAACTTCTCTAAGCAGTTCAAATTCACTGCCAGTTAACTTAAATGGCGATAGTTCTTAGAACGAAGGGACAGTAAAAAGAACTGAGAACCGAAGTTAGTGTCTCATGGCTCTTTCTTGCTCTTAACCATATAATTTAAAGACGTATATTGAAAATACAAGACAATCGAATAAAGAGAGAACAATAACATATTTTCAAAAGCTAAAATTATACAAAAATTCTTCAACTACAGTAACTATGTCATTAAAATCTAATTTATTTCTATAATTTATGTAATAAAATTAAACGAATACTTATTTTCAGCAACAAACCATTCACTCTCAATACCATACCGCTTGTTCTCCAGACAATAGCAGAGACAAGGGAACCAGTAATCAACCCGATAAATTCAAAGGTATCTTTGAAAAAATATGAAGTAACATTTAGCTTATTTTTAGATAGTGGCCAAAGGAGAGAGCTAAGATGAACCTAAGGATTTAGCTATAATTTCATATTATTCGGAAGGGGCAGCCAGTATTTCGTTAGAAATCCGTCTATGTAATGCGTAATAATATAATTAGTTTTCTTGAAATTAGTTTCTTAATTGCTGACCAAGAAATTGTGTATAAGGGAATTTAAATTTTTAAAAGTCTGAATTTCCAATGAAGGTAATGATTCAGCACGGAAAGAAAGATTCGTACTATCAACATATTCATTTTTTGTATTTGTGTTTCATGCCTAAATATTATTAACTTATGTTAAAAATAGAATTGACCCTAGTATAGATCCCTGAGGGACTAGTTAGTACACTTCTATTTGAAAAAGTGTTCTTGACCTGCACACACCGAATCCTGTCCCAAAGGTAAGAGTGAAGCGACTGAATCGGCACCTGTATAAAACCATAACAACCCGACGTGAGCAGAAATATTTCATAATTTACGCAATACAAACCTTTGAGACGTCCAAAAAGCCACTTGCCGTCTATTTACGCGTTTTAAATCCCTGTTCAATCAAATTCGCAAGATATATAACTACATCTACAAATGATCTTCCCGGTCTAAAGCCAAACTATTGGTCGTCCAGAATATGTTCATAAAAAAAAGAAATATATATATATATATATATATATATATATATATATATATATATATATAAGATGGTTTTTGAATATTTTACTAAAGTTAGGATAGTAATCGCTTTTTGTTGAGGAAACATGTCAATAAAAATGCATTTATAATCTTATTCAGATCAATTAGCATGTGTTGGTAGCACTGTTTTAAAAAGCCACATTGGCACGGCCTTGATGACGTTGGATATTTTATCCCGTATATTTTTATCAATATAAGCAATTTTACTCACGCACATTAGAGCCAGAATCATATATTAAATCGATATAGATAAGAGTCAGGTGTTAATTTGTGGACTTCTATTATCTTCAGAAAGACTGACTATGGATGCAAAGATTTTAATAAATTGGTTAGCTATTCCTTGGTAGTTAGTGTTTTCCTTCGATGACTTGCGGAATAGTTTTATGAAATTGTTTCAATTACTTATGAAAATACAGTGAACATTTTAATTTCAGCTTATAATAGATCTTTCCTTGGTGATTTGTGTTCAGATAGAAGAAGTTGTGTAGGTTGCCACAAGGAGACAGAACGATACGTAATGTAAGAATTAAGATTAAATTTGTATGGTTATGATATTTGTATTCAAAACATTAAGAAGAGGTCAAGGAAAAGCACAAGTACTAATTTCGGTAGTATCAGGGGTGTATCGAAGGCCCATCCCTCATGCATTGTTGTACGAGTGAATGGTACTTTTGTTTTATAGAACATTTTGACCTTCAGTTGATTCAATGTATTAAAATAATAACTAGAACCAAATTATTTTTTGCCAAATTTTAAATAGCCGTCAGTGTATTTTATTTGGTTAGATAAAGCAATCTGATAAAATAAATGAATTGGTAATAATGGATTGAATACGTTTATACTAAATTGTGGGCCTATATGTCCGTTTTAAACTTATATGTTTAAGGAGTAAAGTTTAGACAGCAATTTAAAAAAATAATGAAATGACTAATAATTTAAAGTATTATAACATTTATTATTAAAATAATATTTATCTTAAACTACAAATGTATTTATTTATGTAAATTAATAATGGAAGTTTATAGGTTATTTGTACATTATGTACACGTTAGTTACATTTTGCAGCCAAATATTAATAAATTTGAAGTATGAAAATAGTTATTAATAAAAAAACATATTAAACTACAAAAATTATTTTTTGTATTAAAAGTCATACTCAAATATATTGTTTATTTTATTTTTGTATTATTTTATTATATTTTATGTTGTATTTATATTTTATGTTACTATGTTAATTTCCTTGCTTGATTTACTGTAAAACGGCGACTCCAGACAACTCTGAACTGCGGCCCACTTAACCTATCTTCTTCGTCACCTCGAGTTTGTTGATTAATTAATGGTGAAATATAATCTTGTAACTTATCTTTATTCCACATGTCTTTTTCCATTTTTTTACATGCTAGCAGTAATTCTTCACTGATCTTTTGTGGCGGATTTAAAAAGCATGTTCAATCAATAGCTCTATTTACGTGACGTTATATGTTTTGTTATTTATGGCTTTATGGCAACACGGCTTTTAACTTGGCTCTAGACTAACCCAATGGGATTTAACTCACAGTGATGAGGGGAAAGTCACAGAACTTCTAGTGCATGGGTCAGGACTATCACGTCGATATCGTTCAGTGGTTAAATTTTTGCACCTCTGCAAGCGAATCCTTTCTTCAAGCTGTCCGGGGAAAAATTTACACTTTTACCTGTTTGCCAAATTTAGATGTCTTCTTTTTTGTTTTTTAAATTGGGTTTTTTCAACAGATATTGATCTTCTACTACGTTTCTAAAACTGTACCAAGTATTGACAAAGATATTGCTGGCGAAAAAGGCATTATTTTCTAAAACAAACAACAAAGAACTCAGAGTATTTTAGTTATCTATTGGCTTTATATTCTATATTACATGGTGTTTTTCTTGTTGTAACGATATTCCCATTAGTTTTTTCTTTTCAAAGTTTATAAACTGAGCGCACACTTGCTAAAAATGCTTTACTACTTTTTCATCCATAACGACTCATTTTCTTCGGAAAAGAGATTTTTGAAAATATTTAAACACATTCAACACTGTTTTACGGTCACCACTGTTTATATCTATTGACGCCATAACACAAAAACTACAGTTAAGTAAGAAACGTATCAAATCGACAATGAGAGGAAAAAGTATACATGTATATATATAATTTACCCTACGCAATGATATGTCAGAAACATTATAGACTTTAAAAATATTACACTAAGCACTGGAAACAAGCTTAAGCCAATACAAAGCGGTCCACAAAGGTCCGTCATGCCCACTGATAAATACTTTGAATGTTATATTTGTTTTAAAGCCCGTCCTATCCGCAGCCAACCGCTATTGTTGTATTTACACCGAGGAAGTCACTGAGGAAAATATTTATAAGCCAGATATCAGATACGATAACAGATTCTACCCTGTCTTGCCTTTACCCTGTACAGAACTATGACCTCTTTAAAATTGATTGCATAGAATCGGCGGATAAACAGTATCATATGAAAAAAATAAATCGTATATACATTTGCACGTGCAAAAGTTAGAGCCTGTTTACTGTTAATGCAATAACAATTCTAAAAAAACACTTTCATAACAAAATCATACCAATTTAATATTTCAATATTCACCAAACATTAATTCCGTTGTGAATTAATTTACATATACTTTCATAATAAAATATATGTTTATTTCACACTTATATTTTCATAAACTTTTTATAGTGACAAAAACATCACAGGTTAATAAAACACATATGAACATGATAAACTAAGCTATAGAAGTTGCGTAGGGTATACAGTAAAATGTATTTAAGCGCCTTCGCGTAGGTCGCAAGGACAGATGACACAACCCGCATGGCAATAGGCATAATATTCCCAGCAAGGGTAGTAACATGAGTAATGAGTATCTACCACTAGACCCGTACTGCACGGTGAACATGGAACAGACTTTAGCGAGCTCTTAATGTATATAAATGAAAGAAACTGTTCCAATAAGCGCATATTCAGGATCTTACTAACTATCGTGTTTATGTATTCATGTACTCCAGGTAGCAGACCTGTTGGTTATCAGAGATACGTTATAGCGCATTCCGTGGTACCTATCGATCAGGAGCCAATAAGCAGTTTAATCCTCACAACGCTACGGTGTCTGGATCCCTGACAATTCAAATACTTTTTAATTTTCCATTATTAATTGGAGGATTCATATTTATTTCAGAATTATTTCGCTATATAAATGATACTTATGTTATAGAGTTTACCCAAATTATTCCAGCTCCCTGGTCCAAATTAAAATTTTTGAAGTGGCCAGGGTTTAGGACCCACGTATTAACACATTTTTAAAATTTAACAGAGAGTTTGGATTTTGTTTATCCGGCTAAAGTTGCTCGTTTTAATATCCCAATTTCAGGCGACCAGGACACAAGTGTCAGACATCTAAGTTTTGACAAGCGGCATAATGGTCATTATGCTACATGCATAACGGTTTAAAAAGAAATTAGAGGTGGATTTTTTAATGTCAAAAGCAAATAACAAATATATATATAAGAATTCAATAAACAAACAACTGGTCTTGAGAATGTTTTTAATTTATAAAATTATTAAACACAAATCCTGTAACTTATAGTATAAAACACTTAAATAATGATGAAATATCCAGAAGATTTTATGGATATAAATTTAAACACTCAAAACTATAGTAAAAATATTTGAGTATAAATGGGGAAGCAAAAACAATGTTTAATTTGTAAAGGTTTCGAAGAAATTTATAAAGATAGCAGTAGGAAAGACGGATTATAATAAAGTTGTAAGGATTGTCATCAAAAATATTCAAAGGAATTATACGATCCTAATAAACTTTAAAAGAGAAAAGATTCATATTTGTAAAAAAGTAAAATATATTTCAGAAATGAATAGGCAACATTATAGTAAAGATAACAAAGATGCATATTGTAGATACTGCACCCAAAACATTTTTGGAGAAATTAATAAAAGAGACTCATTTTGAATGTGGACGAATTATTGAATATTTATGTAATCTTCAACAACATTTACAAACAAAATATCATAATTCAAGTGTTTAGTAAAATGTTTCATCGTGTAATTTAGATATTTATAAATCAATCAAGATTCTGTCATATTTGTAGTAAACTTATTTCTGTTGTATGTAATTGTTAAAGATTCTTTCATTTCGTTATAAAGATTTATACTATTTGGATCACCATGTATCAATAAAATTTTAACTTATCGGTAATCTATTTCAAGTTCTTCCAGTCTTTTTGGAATTTTTCTTTTTTGACCTCTGATTACATAATAAGGATATTCCCACATGTGATTATTTCTAACTAAGATGAATCCATAATATTTTGATTTCTCAAAGTCTTTACAGACACTATCTGGTTTCATTAGGTAAATTTTTATACTCTGTTTAGCATATTTAAATTGTAGCTGTTTTATTTAATCTTTTAACTGCTCAATTTCGGTTTTTAGTCGAAACCCACCAAATTTTCTTATTAAGGATAAAACCTTTTTTGTAACCCAGATTCATTGATAAGCATAGTAAGTTTTTGAATATTTATCTTGGGTTTATTTAGTAGACCCCCGTGATTTATGTATTTAAATGCTAATTTGTCATCATCATCGACATTTAATATGAGTGCTTGCTTAGTATCTACATATTCTAGAATTTCAGCAACATCCTTAGCTTTGAACCAAATGTCATTATGTGAATCTAAAATCGTTAAAATATCGTAGTTTTTTAATTAATGTGGGTCATTTTTAGGTCTACAACTGAGTCCATTTAGATAGGAAAAAATATAACTAGACTTTTTAATTATAAAATAAATACCAGATTTGAGTATTTTTTAAGGGGGCATTCGTGTGAACCCAGTTTTTTTTAAGTTAAAATAGTAATATTTGTAATGTTAATAAGATTCCTATAATCTTAAATAAAAATTTCTATTACTCCCATTTTTTAAGAAATTTCCTTCTGAATCTTGAACAGTGAGCATAATGTTTATATTATTTTTACATTATTTTGAACTGCGATATTTCCGATTCTTTGTGACAAAGCTCAGAATGTTTTTCAAAACGTTGTTCAACAAGATTATAATGTACTTCGATTACATCAAATGGTCTATATTTTGTAGTGTTATTTCCTAAATATGTGCGATTAGGTTCAATTGTTGCTTGACTTTTATCAAACGGTAATAAATGTAATATAACAACAGAAAAAACTATCCTAACTAGTGATTATATTTCAATTTTATTGAAAACTGTATTGATTCAGAAGTCATTTTCATAAATCTTAAAAGATTTATCTGATTTTTTGTAAGTTTTCAGGTATTTTTAACAGAATTTTAAATTTTTTTGAAGGTATAAAATCCTGTATTAAAACCATTTTGTTATAAATTTTTCACTAAATCCAACAAATTATGGGAAAATTTCACCAATATTTTTAGCAAAATTATTGGAATGAGAGCCGCTCAAACCGACGAAGTAGTTGGAATTTTCCTCTAAATGAATTGGATGCTCTAATTTAAATAAGTTAAGAGTTTTCTGAGGCTAACTCAAATAATTTCATTTTCGATGCTGAAACATCTTTCTTTCCATTTAAATGGAGAAATTTTTAAACAAAAATATCAAGTAAAAGTACAAAAACTTTTGAAGAAAAGAGGAAAGGTCAACCAATCAGATTGTTGGTTCGAGTGGATGCGGTAAAACTATTTTATTATTAAATTTTGACTACAACACGATGATTCCTTATTCGATGTTTTTAGTAAATCTTTGGAACAAGATGCTTACAAAAATTACAAGAAAGATTTAAAAATATTAAAGAAAATTTAAACAACCAACTATCACATTGCCATGACTCACATTGCTGATGAAGTAATTTCTTTAAGCGAATGTGAACCGCATTCTTTAATCATTTTTTATTATTGTATTCTGGAAAATGAAGATACTATCTAAGAATATTTCGTAGTTTATCGACATAAAAATATATATTGTATTTATCTTTTTCGATGTTTCTCGAAATATGTCAAACAAGTTATAAGAAATAATTTGAATATGTTGTGTATTTTTAAGCAAGATGCTCAATATACTAAAAAATGTACAATAATTATGAGTATTCTGATATGCGTTTTTATCGATTTAATGACTTACGTTGTATAATTTGGAAAAATGATAATTAATCGTTATATATTATTCTAACTTTAAAGCCTAAACATTGTAAATATTTGAATACATTTTCGTCACGTTTCAAAAATTTTTTTAAATAAATGTTGAACCTAACTTTATAATAAGGAAAAAACTTGATCAAATTGAAAAGAATACAATCAAAGAATTTGAAGAACAGATCACAATTGATTGAAAAGAAAAAGAATGTATTCAAATAAATAATCAACCTGTAACTTCTGCAATTAAAAATGTTATAAATCAAAATACGACTATTTTCTCATATTTCGATTCCAGAATCTGAAGTAGAGGAATTTGAATTGCCAAAATTACCTTCATCAACATTTTGGACCAGGAATTGTTGACATCTGCATCTACATTTTATTTATTTATTTATTCACGGTAAACCAATTACATACAAAGATTGCACAAATTGGTAGAAAAAGCTGAATAGACTAATAAATAGTAAAGAAGATAAAAATAATTATGATTATAGTACCAGAATAATTTGAATGAAAAGCATAGTAATAATAATAATTTAAATGTAGCTGACGTAATAATAATAACATTTCAACAACGTATTAAAAATAAATAAAATATAACAACAATATAATAATAAATAATATAATAACAACGATATAAAATAAATAATTTTGGGGGCTACCCTGTACTGCAGGTCAATTTGTATTTTGAATCAAGCCAAAACTTTTCGTTCAATATAGAAGTGCTAATAAAATCTATTACATCCATGATTGCATAAAAAAAATCAAACCAGAATCATTTTGAAAACTCGTTAAAAATATATTTTGTTGTCAACATTTTACTCAGCTAACGAGTTTTTCTATTGAAAATCAGATAATTATTTTTACTTCAACCCCGATATTCTGGTGTTGTCAATGGTGGCATGACTGTTAAAAAATGTATGTCTGAATTTGTTTAAGCGTGTGGCAGACAGGCCGACAAATGGAAACACGCGATGTGTCCACCGATGACGGACGGTCAAATCGGGCGATAGGTAAAGCGGTCACTTGGATAAGCTCACCAGTATTGATTTTGGCATAGAAATCCCCCCAAAGTGTTTTACAGATAACAGGGAGTTGTTTACTCAACATTAAAAACTAAAACCTACTCTACTGGATGTATTGCATATATTATACAATTGGGTAATTGATTTTGGAATTCTCACACATAAATATCACGTCTAAACATAGATAACCTCAAATTTTGGCTATCACAGGGTATCTTGCTAGACTGACAATTTTGAAATATAATTTAAAGATCCTATACGATCACTTATGACAGTATGTTCGAGTTAGGGATGGTAGGGTATTACACTGTACTTTACGCAGCTGTACTGACAAACTACACTAAGTAATTTACTGGCTCACAGTATGTTACATTTCGACATGGTTGTTGACTACCTCAAATCAACCTAAATTATATTGTATATTTTAGTCCTGGACTCCGTTGACATAAAGAAACAGCCAACTTTTTAAAAACTGATTTATCCTCACAATTGAACCTCAAGATTTTTGACATAAAGAAACAGCCAAACTTTTAAAAACTGATTTATCCACATCTGAATTTTAAGATTTTTGACATAAAGAATCAGCCAAACTTTTAAAAACTGATTTATCCACATCTGAATTTTAAGATTTTTGACATAAAGAATCAGCCAAACTTTTAAAAACTGATTGATCCACATCTGAATTTTAAGATTTTTGACATAAAGAAGCAGCCACACTTTAAAAAATTGATTTAGTTTGACACCTTAACCTTTTCATTTTTCTTTTTGACATTTCAGAATGCCCACAAAATATCCCTGTGGCACATGTTCAGTTGGTGTGAGATACTCTGGGTTAAAATGCAATGGTACTTGTCAGCTATGGTACCATGCTGACTGCCAAAGTATCAGCGAAAAAGCTCTGAAAAAGATAACTTGTACTGAAATAAATCACTGGAAATGCGTCACCTGTAAAAAAGACTCTTCAACAAACACCTCCAAAGTCGAATCTCTGCCATTGACTAGCCAAATTGAACTTCATAATGATATAGAGGAAGTTCATGATAAGATTAAAAATCTTCAAGATCCTGACTACTTGGAAACATCCCTCACCCTAGCTGCTGAAGCTGGAAATGCTTTGTTAGCTGAAAATAGAAATCTTAAAAGAGCATTGTATGATATGACACAGAAGAATTCTCAACTAACTCAGCACATGAGGGTCACTTTTGAGCTTGAGAAAATAAAATATGAGGCCAACCTTGAAGAACTTGAAAGTCAGATTCAAACTCTAGAAATCAGAAATTCCAAGTTAGCTGAATCTTTACAGGAAGCTGAACTTCAATTTTGTAGAGAAAAAGAATCACACACCAATCTTATACAAGCTTTCGAAGAACAGGATAGGGATAAAGAATTGGCAATTTGAAACTATGAGAAAGAAATAAAACAATTACATACAACCTTAAAAAATCTGAAACGGTCTCATCAAGAGAATCCTGACTCAGATAAGGAAATCAAAATTTATAAAACCTAGGAAACTCAAACCGAAAACATACAATCACAGTTACTGG
Source organism: Homalodisca vitripennis (assembly GCF_021130785.1). NCBI lineage: Eukaryota > Metazoa > Arthropoda > Insecta > Hemiptera > Cicadellidae > Homalodisca > Homalodisca vitripennis. The sequence continues at coordinate 97,382,483 of NC_060215.1, forward strand.
TACAAAATTCTGGAAAATCAAACAACCTTACTCCTATTCAGGATATGATAAGCCTGAAATGCCGTCAAGATCAAATGGAAAACTCAGTGAAAGCACTACAGAACCAGTTTCAGAGTTATGCCAATAAAATTCAAGACTGGCCACAGGCACGCATACACTCTAACAGAAATAAAGGAAAAACAAAGACCGATTTTAGTGTATCCCTACAAATGGCTAAAAATAGGTCAAGTAATCAAAATCAAGTTGTAGCTCCTGCAACACAGATATCTAATTCCAAGCTAACAGAGTAAATAGAAAATACGTCAGTGGTTTGCTCGGATACTGTTTTCGAACTGACTAAAAGCCCGCCTCCTAACTCAAAGCCACGAGCCAAGGATGAGACATGTAAGGAGTTTTTTGCCAAAAATATCGTGTTTTTCAAGGACCACATGATCAAGGATTACAACTGCTTGACAGAGAAAAATAACTCACTGCCTATCTTTCATCCTCGATCTCCTGTGCAGGCTGAAGTCCACCAACCACACAATTTTTTATGCCACAGCAACATGACAAACAGCAAATTAAAATCATAACCAGTCCTTTGATTGAAATCCCTTCTCAAAAAGACCGTATACATCATTTAACAGTCCTTCATCAGAATGTAGATAGAATTAGTAATAAAATTGACCGTTTAAACCATTTTCTCCAAATAGTGAAGCCACACTTAATTGTACTAACAGAACATGGACTGACTCAAGATCACATCAGTAACACTCGACTTGAAGATTTATAGAATATAGTCGACAAAATCATTTGAAGGGAGGTGTTGCAATTTATTGTAAAGCATCTCTAAGCGATCAGGTGGAAATGGTACAAGTGCAGAATTTCAGTATTGAACTTGTGTGCGAGATAGCCATGGTGCGAGTGAAAACTTTAAACCAATATGTCTATATAATGGGCATCTACCGTCCTCCTCAGAGCTCACTAACTGAGAGCATGGGTGTGATTGCTTCAGTGTTAGACACGGTGCCAACCTGGAAGAGCCCAATTGTTTTAATAGGTGACATTAACATCGACTGCCTTAAACTCGAACATGACCAAATGCTATTTGATGAGACACTTTTTAGCTACAACATGACAAGAATCCCTCTTCCTCCAACTAGAATAACACCACAGTCACAAACATCAATTGACTGTGTATGTACTAATCAAAAAGGGGATGACGTGTCAATTGAGATCTTAAATTCAGGGATTTCTGACCACACAGCCCAAATTTGCACGCTCAATGTTTTTACAGAAGATACTGGTAATGTTAAAGGACAAAAGATAAATTTTAATGATGACAAATATCCACAATTTAAAACTAGCATTGTCTAATGAAACCTGGGAAAGAGTCATCAACTGTAATGACACTGAAATTGCTTATAAAAAGTTCTCTAACATCATTACATCAGCACTGAAACAAACATGTCCTTATAAAAATATAAGCAATGCAAAGGCAAAGAAAAACTATGGGACCCTGAACTGCACACTTTGAGGCAAGAATTCTTAGGCGCCAATGAGCGTTATCTTCTTATGGGTTCATTAGAACACAAGCAGGAAGTTGCTACTAAGAAAAAGAATTATGACTTGAAGATAAAAGAACTCAGACGTCAGTCAACGGTCGACCGAATAGCACGTTCAGAAAATAAAACTAAAGCCCTTTGGAATATTATAAATAATGAAAGAAGAACCAAGAAATCGTCTGTAGGACTGAAAGAACTTAAAATTGACAATAAAACTATCAACGATCCTCAGCAAATTGTGGAACATTTCAACACTGTTTTTACGACCATGGCTGACTCTGCTATTTTAAACAACAACCCTCTAAAGAACAGAACTCCAAGTCCTATTCAGCAGCTTGACACTTGCTCTTTTTATCTCTATGACACAACAATTGAAGAAGTCATCAAAACCGATCAACTCACTCCCAGCTTTAGCTTAGACTTTAGTCTCTGCAGGAATTGACGAAATCTCACCAAAGTTGTTGAAGGCTTGTAAACATGAAATAGCTTAGCCTTTAACCATTCTAATAAACATGTCCTTCCAATCTGGTAGATTTCCACATCAACTAAAACTATCTAAAGTAATCCCCATTTTTAAACAAGGTGATCAGTCTGAAGCATCAAACTATCGCCCAATCTCGCAAATTTCAACATTCTCTAAAGTTATTGAAAAGATTGTGCTTAATCGTCTCCTAAACTACATGACATACAATAATCTGCTTACTGATCAACAGCAAGGTTTCACCAAAAATAAATCTACATCGACAGTTTTAATTAGTTTTATTGAATACGTAATAGATCAAATAGAAGCTAAAAATACAACAACAGCAATATTCTTAGATTTAAGCAAAGCCTTTGACACCCTTGACCATGAACAACTGCTGACCAAACTAAATACCATGGGAGTACGGGGCACTGAAGCTGAGTGGTTTAGGAGTTACCTAACCAATAGAGAACAGGTATTTGAAATCCGGCATACTCAAAACAATAAAATTGCACACATCAGATCCAGTCCACTTCCAGTTCTAAGGGGCGTCCCCCAAGGATCAGTCCTGGGTCCTGCACTCTTTACTCTATTTACGAACGATTTACCTAAGTTCTTAGATGAATTTGCTACAACTCTGATGTATGCAGATGATACCGTTCTACTTTTAGCCGATAGAACCCCAGAAAACCTGGAGATAGAGTCATTCACTGCAATGAACATGGCGGTACAGTACTGCCATATTAATAACCTGGTAGTTAATGAAGCTAAAACCCAGCAACTCATATTGGGCCCAAAAAAGGAACAAACTGTGCACCTGCCTAACGTCCAAGCAGCATCAGAGGCAAAGTACTTGGGAGTGACAATAGATGAAGATCTCAAATGGACAACGCACATTGATAACCTGTGCAGGAAATTAGGTACTGGACTGTATGTCGTTAAAAGAATAAAATCAATAAGTGATGTACCCTCTGCAAAAACAGCCTACTTTGCTTTATTTGAATCAAACCTTCACTATGGTCTCCTGGTCTGGGGTAATTCATCTGCAGGAAATATCCAACGTGTGCTGGTAACACAGAAAAAAGTAGTGAGAACACTTGCTGACTTACAGCCAAGAGAGAGTTGTCGACCAGCTTTTATCAACCTCTCAATTCTGACGGTTGTATCCTTGTACGTGCTGGAGGCAGTAACCTGTGTGCACGAGAGAGGTTTTCCCAGAGGATGTAACACACATCATTACAACACAAGACGGGCGACAGATTTTCACCTTCCTGGGCATCGACTTTCTCTATTTGAGGAGAAGCCCTCTTACATGGGTTTAAAACTGTGGAACCACCTGCCAAAAGACCTGAAGGGACATGGTGCGGCAAAATTCAAGAAGGAGGTGAAGTTGTGGCTGCTGCAAAATCCAGTCTACTCGTTAGAAGAATACCTGAACAGAGAGCAAAACTAACAACCAAACTGGACATTTACTTGTAAATTCATTGTTTGTAAACTACGCAATTGTATTTATATGATCTGTAACAAATTTTGACGAGTTACAATTCTCAAAGAATTTGTAAATACAGAATTTGTCTATTGTCTATTACAGAATAACGTAAGAGTAGAAATATTTTGCCTTTGCTGTAGATGTGCTTATATGTAGACTTACTTCCTTTTGTTTTTGCTTTAATATAAACTTTTATTCTTAATAAAAATAATTCTTCTGTGCACAGGTTAGGTAAGGGACGCCAACGTATAATTTGCATTCTGTAAGCCGTAAAACCTTTCTTTCTTGTTCTAAATGTTTTGTTTGTATTGTTGGATAGGAGCGGTCAACAGGTTATCTTGGTTAGAGACAGTGGGAACTATTAGATATAGGTTCTAAAAAACGTTTACTACAATTCCTAGTTTGCAATCATATAAGTAGCATACTAAGAGTTATATTATAAGCCGTATAGGCTTCCTATCCTAAACCTAAAACAATTTTCAGTACGTAGGTTAGGTTAAGAACAAAAATATGCTATCGACGGTAGAAACCAGTTGCCAATCTATTAGATACGGCATATGTTCCAGAAACCTCTCCCAACCTATCATTGTTTTCAAACGTATGTTTTCCATCCTAAAAGCCGTATAAGCTTTCCTATTCACAGAACTATATTTACGCGAAGATTAGGTTATAAGCTCCAACAAGGTTTCTCTGCTTAGCGAGAGCAATAAATACAGGGTGAGGCAGACCACCTGTCCGCGCCGCAATATATCGCTGAACATAAGTGGAACTTGCAGACATTAGAACTACCGATAAATTCATTAACGTTGAGTTACACTTCGTTGGTATTTAACATTTTTAAACTGTAATTTTCATACAAGAAATCCCTTTAGTGGTTATTTACATTATGTACGTAGAAACGCGAAATAAAGAACGGAAAATCTTTATGAATTATTTCAATTAAAGAGTACTGTTGAATTTACTCTGGAACAGCCTGACTTTTCTGTTCACTTTTGGTTCACATTATAAATCATTTAGTTTTCTATAAGCGTGTAGTGTGGACGATTGCAAACTAAAAATACATCGTTATACTTCAGGACCCTGGAAATTGAACCCTGCACAGCTGTATCTATTAGGGCAAGCGAAATCAAACTTGTATCCTGAAAATAACCTCACCACAGCTATAGACCGTTGCAGTTCCGCTCAGTGGCTCCGTTGAACACACCTGTGTAAACATACATGTTTAGGGTTAACGTCTATTAATTTAAGACTTCTTTGCACAAGACCAAACTATTTCATGAGTTTAATTGTGTTAGCACCATTGTTACGTGATGTCAACTATAAAATTAAGATGATAGTAATGAAAACACGCCTTGTAAGGATGAAAACTAAGGTATGTGTCTATAGTGGAGTCTTAGGTGTGGGACATAATTGTGTAAATTACTCTTAACGATACAAGACTTTATCTTTTTTAGAACTTAGCAGGTATAGCAATGTCTAACTTGTATCACATAATCGCTGGAAGTATTTATTATAATATTAGAAATCTCAATATTCGGTCTCTAATACCTCCAGATGTGGGCAGCAAGTTTTGTGTAGTATTTTGGTGTATGCGTCTACTGAAAGCTTCGAACCTAATGTAAAAATGCTTAAATTGTCTTTAGCTTACAAAATGTTATTGTCCTCATCCAAAATCCTGTAGTTTTTATGATCTTTATTCGTCATTAATACATTAAAATAAAGAGTCTTTACGCTGTTAAATATAAATAATATCAAAATAACCTGTACTTAATGCTGACTCATATATGCAATGCTGATTGCATATTGCACTTTATATTAAAAAACAAAGCTTCTTTATAAAAAAAGCTGTTTACAATTACAAATAACCTCTTTTAACCAATTATAAAACTACTTATGTTAACTGTTCATTATTTTCCTACATTTTGTGTTTATCTAATAGCATATAATAAAGTATTTTAACGACAAAAATTACCTATTATAACAATATTTTTTCCCATAGTGTTTAAATATTTAAAAAGAGTTAAAAACCACCATAATTGCAGCATAAATACAAATATAATATATGTTCATACTGCGTTATTTTTATTACAGATTAATTAAGAAAATCTTACAACTATAAATACTCAGTATTTAACATTAAAAAAAGTATTATTACAAACACCCCCTAAAGGCGTTTTTTTATACAGTTCAAGTTATTTTAACATTGAACACAACGATAAGTACAGCTGAAATAAAAATTTATGCTGTGGTGCAACGATTTCATTGCATGTTATTTAAGAGAATTTTAAAACTACAAAAATGCTCAGTATTCAACAGCTATGTGTAAAAATTACTTGGAATAAAGAGTAAAGAATCTATAGATTTAAAAACCTTTTGAATTACGTTTAAAACAACGTAATATTGTATTTTATATTATATATTATATGTGTTTTATGTATAATATATATATATATATATATATATATATATATATAATTATTATCCGTAATAAAACAATTAGGTCTTGTTTAGAACTAGTAATATGAAAGCTACACGGCCAACCTCCGGCCTCAGAGTGCGTTAATTTATTTATAAAAGCCATTTGAATGGATAGAGGGGCCAGAGTTATTTCTACTATATCGTATCAAGTAAGCAGTTAACGTACCCCACTTCTTTCATTTCTGGTGATGGTTAAAATAATTTGGACTTTGGTCAGATTTGAACTTCTACTATGCAGAACCGAACATGGTATTGTTCTGAAAATAACAATTTGCAAAATAATAACAATTGTAAATGCAAATATAGATAATAATAAAACGGAAACAAGGCATGAAAGTAATCATAGGGTACCACAGTTGCATTTTCTTGTATGTAATTTTTTTATATAAAATTGCACAAAAAACTCTTAATTTAAATTATTAAAGTATAGATGTTGTGTATTTAATTTATACGAACATAGCTACAGTATTTAATTTTCAATTACTTAGAAATTATCCAAGTAAACACCGTTATGTATTGCTCGCGGACTTTCACAAAAAGTGAAGAATAATTAAATCATGAAACGTTGATATCTATTGCAGTGTGCGGTTCCCCAACTAAGCTTAAACCGTGTTCTTAAATTGTAACTAAACTTAATAATGAATTGCCACTTTTAGTTTCTGGCACCATTGAATTAATTATTCAATCTTAATATATTTACATTAGTCAGTTCTGTCGAGCATATCCAGCATAAAACAGTTGAAGTAACCACATCGCTGGATCAAATATATGCCATAGGCTACAATACAGATATGTAAAAACATGTTGTAAAAGACATAAAAGAACTGACGTTTATAAATTTGACGTAAAGATTTTCATACTTGAAGATGCGTAAATTTTAAGGTTGATGCACAAATATGGTAAGGAAAAAGGGAAAACGAACCATTTCAAATTGGTGGTCATGAACGTTAAATGTGTGCAATGATACATATTGAATATCCTCCGTTTTCTTAAAAGCCTAATATAATTTTAAACTAAAGGAAAATATTATTTTTTTGGATAAAATGTATTAATATTAAGTAATGTAACATTAAATTTATTCAGTGAGGAGTATTAAGTAAGAAATTGTGTTGTGTAGAGTAAAAATGTATTGAATAACTAAGTGGAGCAGTGATTAATATTTTTAACATCGCAAAGGAGTAATAGTGGTTACAGTGGAACGTGTTTTACCCCGTTTTGCATCCGTATGTCATTTCAATTGTTTAAAGTACAAGTGAGTACGGCTACGTAAATGTTGTTTAATAACACTTGGCAACCGCATTAAGGTAGTGCAATCACCTTTGGTTGTGTTAGTTTTTTATTCCCACCTGTTTATAAGAACTTCCCTGGGTAGTTATGGGAATTTACATTACAGACTTTGGAAATTTTGCAACTAGGCTTAAAAAACAAAAACTGAATAACTTAAAGGTTTTGCAGAATATACACGAATTTTAACGTCATACGGTTTTAGGACTTAATGTAATTATTTTTTCTATGAAATTTAATGTCTGGCAGCTCCGTGTTACAAATAAAATATTACTGAATGTATTTGAATAGGAAATAAAAGCGTGAGTAATTATTTCCAGTTATCTTTCACATACACACTTTGAAAATCATATCCTAATTCTTTAACTATTTTCTTTAAGTCTGGCCACAAGATGTTCTTAAATACTACTTTAAATGCTAAAAACTCCTTGGAATGATAAAAGGTTAAAACTTTTTCTGTGAGTACATAACTTAAAGATCTTAAACTGTCTGAACCTCATACATATTGCATCTCCCTAACGTGAAAATTTATTATTCCTGCCATACCCTTTCTTTTGGTTATTATTAACCGCTCCCCACTATCTGAGGGTGTTGTAACTTATTTTATTGGTAACTCAATGATGTCATAAATGATAAAGAGTCCTGATGTAATATTTTTTATTCTATTCGTTAGTCTATAATCTTTCCTCTGTACTAAAATAATTTAGCAGCTTATTATAGTGGTCTATAGTCTGTTCTTTCAACAATATATTGAGGGCCGTATGATTATTTTTGATTAATTATTGAATTTATAAAGTACGTTGCCCGTGGACATGTAAACACATAAAGTACGCACTGCTGTATATTAGGATTACACTATAATCTGTACTATACACTGTTTTCAAATATACTAATAACCACTTCAACAAAAAAGGGGGATAGTAATTACTTTATAAATTGTTAATCTTTCTTTCTTTTAGTAGAAGATTGCTGTTTCATATGCACATACAGGCTCAAAGTCAACTAAATTAAACAGATTTCCCTAATCATTAAACTTGAACTTCGACGTTTTTTTTAGTGTGCTGATGTTTTATAAGTTCTATGGCTTTGCACTTGTATGGAATAAGTGCCTGAGTACTACTCCTCAGTCCCATTCCTTTATTTCGGACCGTATGTTCACACATTTTCATGTTGAATTACAACTTTCCTGTGAAGTAAATCTGACAATGTGTATCTGTTTCAGTGTGCTAGGTTTTATTTACTGTCTGCTATTGCTGATTTTTACGTTTTCGTTGTTATTACATATATTTAATTAATACGTGATTATTTACGTTAAACTACTTATTGATTAAGTACATGTCTGTAAAATCGGAAAAGGCTATACTTTAAAAGACCTACCAACCTATGCCACCAAGGTCTGTAATATTTGGCTTTTATGTTACAAATAATGACATTTAAAATATTTCATAGGTTTATTATGTATGGATGGGTTGTGCAACCTTCTAGACCTAATCCGTTCACCGAAAAATACGATAATAATTTGATATATATCATTGTTGGTAGACAATTTCCTGTAATCTTTGAGTTATTAATATTTCATAAATGGATACCACACGTCCGCGCTGGCGTCATCAGCAGTTATGAGCCTACCTCCTTAGTAACGACGTGCGTCGATGTTGTTTTGTAATATTGTGGGTGTGCCAATGGATGTGTAAGCTGCTCAATATGGGCTCAGTTGTTTACAGTTTTGGGTGGGCACGTCCTCTTCGCCCAATATTTACCAAGCGATTGATCACTCACTGGGATGTTCTGTAAATTTCTGTAATTTATTAGTGTCCTGATCCCAACTTATATTATTATAAACTATACAATTTGATTTATAGCATGCAAAAGCACCATAATACATCATTAAATTAGTTTTGACGTTATGATGAGAGTATATGAATATTTATAGAAGTATTTATTGCGATTGGACTTTGAAAGGTACATCTTTTAAAAACGTCAACTTTCAGGATGTATTTATTAGTTAAAAACTAAGAAATATAACGTATGATCCTACTTAAAATAAATAAGAGCAGAATAAGCTAATACGTACCAAACTGAACATATATAAATATATAATTATATTTAAAGTTAATACCATTGTATTATTATTTAACGTTAGCTAACATTGCATGTTAACATTTTGTGCGAGGGTTGAAAACCTCATTAACTTGTTTATAGTACCTTATACCCACTATTATTGCTCAAAAGATTTCAATATAGATTATAGGAATATTATACACTGGTATACGTAATTCATAATAAATAAATCGTATCCAACACATTTTTATTCAAATAACCGTTTCACATGATCAGCTGGCTCAAATCTTTGGGAAAGATTTATCACTTTTTGAATGTGAGAGATGGTTTTTCCGTGATGTCATTCGTCAATTCATCTGAGACGTGTGAAATCTTTCCTCTTCATTCGTCTCCCTTACACCTTCACTTTAAGCCTCTTATACAATTTAACTGCTGTTTGAAGCTGCCATATATCACGCTCCTTAATAAACCTTTGGATTGCTACTTGGTGTTAATTTATATATTGATAAAATTAATTGAAAACTATAAAGTTTTCTCTTGTAATATAATGAAATGAAACGAAAAATGTATTTATTAGAGGTGAAGCTAGGACTATAAAGTCCTTTCTACCACTTAACCTCATAAAAATTAAACTAACATTAACACATATATATATATATATATATATATATATATATATATATATATATTTATATATATATATCATTTATAACTAAAAATAAGTCTATTGAAATGTTTACCAAAAATAGTTACGTATGCGTTGGTTATAATCATCAATGAGTAATACCGTTATATTCTGTGAATTTCATCGACTCATCGTACGCATTGTTATAATAATTAAATATAGAGTTCTATAAAAGTGATGAAATATATTATTGTATTTCATATTCTTTACCGAAACCAAACAACGAAACATTTCTGCTTGACATATATATATTGCTAAGCTTAATATATTGTCTATGTAAACTATGTTATTAGGCTAGTATCTCCAAAAAACGTTGTTGGCTCTTCTAATAAAAATTACGAAGGAATTATATTACATTCATGCTGTCAAGACAAACCCATATTACTAATGAGATGTTCAGAAAGAAATACGTTTATTGTCCATTGGTAAGTATTATCTCATAGTCCAGTCAATTTTAGCCAAAAATAGGGGTAACTTTGCATTAATTCCCAGAAAGCTGAAAATTTTGCATAGATGTTAGGGACACCGTTGTTATGAAAATTGTGAAAAGTCCCCATCGATCCCATGTCTGCAAAATATTTTATTCAAGGTCAAATTTCACAAAAGTAGTTTTTTGAACTTCTCAGCGATAACAGCTAGTTTTATGAAAAAAATATGTCAAACAAAACTTGTAGATCATGCCATTATCTACAAAAATGCTTTTTATACTTTTTTCATAACACTAACCATTTTTGAGAAAAAACAATTAAAAACTTTTTTACGCTGTATTGTCCATAATAAGCACGACTAAGCTGCCTATGATACCATTGGGCGTGTAATATAAGTAAAAACTATAAGTCTGCGTGACTAATACATTCATATTCACGGTAATTCTGAGAATATGAAATTAAAAAAACGGAGTCCCTAATTTTAAGTGACCATGTGCCCTTTGAACATTTGCCTGTCATTCCATTGTTCGAGTGGCCATTCCGTCTACCTGATTTTCTGAGGTCGCACCTAAATCACCGTTAGTCTTTAAAATTCCTTTGTAGTGAAAACACGTAGTTATTTCAAATATTCTCTGTTAAAGTTTGGTGCTGTATTAACTTTTTGTGAAAATATGTCGCAAGAGTGTTTTTATTTGCACTAAACTTTTATCTTCAAGTGAATGTGTTTTTATAGTTGATCGCGGCATGAAGACGTTACTTAACGCGAGTATTCAGGGGGGGAATCAACTTACTGATTACTTGAAGAATGTAAATTCAACGACAAATCAGGTGCAGTGTCGCAAACAATACAATAGAAAGAGTACAATTGCAACAGCAAAACGGCAACATGAAGAGGAATCAGCTAGTACCCCTCAAAAAGTCCTCCTCGTACTAGAGCACATGCAAGTGAGTTAAACTTTTCTTTTAAAAATTGTTGTTTATTTCGCGGTGACAAGTTGAGTGAGGAATACAAAAAGAAATAAGCACAGAAATCTCGTCGTAAAAATTGTAACGTTATAACTCATTCATTTAAAGACTCCAGTTATAAAAGCAGCTCAGTCTCGTTCTGATGACACCGCAAAAACTATTGTTGCTCGCATCGGGTTTGAACATGATTTAGTTGCTGCTGAAGCTAAGTGCCATAATAATTGCTTTGTATCACTTTTAAAGCCGACCACTGGAGGCTAAGTCGGCCGTCCTCAAGATGAAGCATTGCATCTCACCATAGGGGAAATATTTTCATATATTGAAAGTAGTGATGACTGCCCAGTTTACGTTACAAGAATTAGAGGATATATGTAAAAACGTAAGTGCTGATAACAGAAAAATTAAATTACGATTGAAGTTAAATTATGGCAATAGAGTCATTATTACTCAGAAATTAGGACACTTAACATTGTTAGTTTTCTTGTTTAATTATCATGATATTATCAATCAAGCTTGGAGTGAAAAAAAAAACCTAAAGTCAAAGAAGAGCAATTGAAGGGCCTATCAAACTGCGGCAGCAATTATTCGGGAAGATAATCAATCGGTTCAATCATATACAGTTTGTACATGCTATGACTGGCTATGATACAACATCAGCAATGTTTCGAAGGGGTAAAACTATAATTTTTAATTGTTTGAAAAAGAAAATTTTCTTAATTACTTGTGCACAAGTTTTCAAAGATATTAACTCTTCACCAGAAACTCGCTTTCTTCTGTCTGTATATGGAGCTCCAAAATTTACTTCCATAGACAAATTACGTTTTACTTATCTTTTGCAAAACAAATACGTAACAAAAAACGTGTGCAATTAGCCAGCCTTCCTCCAACCGCGGCTTCCGCTCATCATCAGTTTTATCGTGTATATTAATAGGTTCAGGTGTTTGGCTTGGTAATCAACTAGAAACAATGGGTTGGAAGCATATCCCACACGCTTCTTCCACCTGAACCAGAAAACCTCCTTAATTCTGTTTTTTTGGAACTGCAAAAAGGGGTGTAACTTAAGAGCGGCGCAAAAAAGGTAGGCTTATTTTGTTCACTAGCGTGCACCACTTGTCAAGGCCAATCGTGTTCAAATGTTGAATATCCAACAGAAGAAGGTTCTTACATGAACGACGAACCAACTGATGTATCGCTGTTAGTACAATTTACGTCAACTCAAGAAGATGAGGAAAGAAGAAGAAAATAGAGAGAGAAGAAGAAGATGGAGGGGAAGAATAGCAAATAACTAATGACGATGATGATGAATAAAATATGTTTAACATCAAATATAACGGGACTTGTCACTTGAGCTGTACCTGATCGACAACGACCACACTGGCAAGATTGCAACGACTAAAACGAAGAAGAATAACCAAACATTCATTAAATTTTTACTGGAATAGAGACTGTGGAATAAGGCCTACCGGGGAAACCACATTAAAAAAATCGCGCTAGGTACACTACCTCATAGGTGACGTGTTCATATTATTATAGGCAATAAAGCGTAAGAAAAGTTTGTAATTGTTTTTTTCTCAAAAATGTTTAGTGTTATGAAAAAAGCATAAGGAGCTTTATTTTAGATAATTGCATAATCTACAATTTTTGTGTGACATGTTTTTTCATAAAACTAACGGTTTCACTGAAAAATTCAAAAAACCTATTTTTGTGAAATATGACCTTAAATAAAAAATTAGCAGACATGGGATCGATAGGGACTTTTCACAATTTCATAACAATGGTTTCCCTAACATCTATGCAAATTTTCAGCTTTCTGGGAATTTTTGCAATGGTCAATGTCTAAATTGACCGGACTATCAGGCGATCAGTCACAATATCATGTTGAGGTATTAACAGCTCTGTACAGATGTGGAGAGATTGCTATTGATAGTTTGAGATCTAACCCTGATATTATGTATCACGGCTCGATATCTTTACCATTTCTATTCAATACAATAGAGGAATGTAATACAATGGGGAGTTTAATGTAAAATTGATACAAACATGCTTTTCAGTATTGTCATAAATAATTTATTGTATTTAAAACTCTATACTTAGTATTAGAAACTGTTTTTCGTGTTTTCGTTTCTTTCTTTAAAGTCTTTCTAAAGTGTTCATCCCTTAAATCCGTGGCTGAGAGCGAATCGCTATCTCTAATTCGTGCTTCCTCTTCCTATAGTTTTACAGCACAGCACCAGGACACAAGAGCTGTGCAAGTTAAATGGGACGTTTTGGCTTTCTCGCTCCAGACTATGCACATACATGCACCGCCGTCAGTGGTTCTTAAGTCAAAAAGCAGGCACTAAGAGTTGGAGAGACTGTGAGTCGAAAGAAAGGCTTTACTGGACCACCTGATTGAGTCCGACTTACAACTTTTCCTTTACTCCAACACCGTGTTTTTCTTACCCCCACCCTTAACAGCAACACGGCCTAATTATTGCCCTTCCTGCATTTATATGTCAGAGAGCGACATTCTATGTAATCAAAAGACCATCTGTAGGAATCAGCGCTGCACCAAGGCTAGTTACCTCATTAACACCCTCAAATTAACTATCGAGGTTCTTGAAGCGGAGGCCCAAAGTCTTAAGGGTCCATATAATAACCGACGAGCATGATAAAACGAGGCTGGGGAATTTTATATTTATGCAAATAAAGAAAATGCCTCCTAAAATACAGAACAGATTTGAAGCGTTAGCGTCAAGGTTTGTTAGTTAGGGACTAGTATGTGCTCCAATAGTCGAAAATAAAATAAGAAGAAATTAAAAAACGAGAAAAAGTTTTAGAAATATGCTCCTATAATCTAAAGGCATAGCTGAATTTTTCCTTCTTCAATATAGATAGACACAACCAATATACAGTGTGGGACGCTGCAACTAACTTCTCATCAGTAACAGGACGTTGGTCTATCATCGTCGCCAGCCTGCAGCGCAATCTATACCACCACCTGGAGGATTTATCACTTTTTAGCTAGGCACCGTAAAGGTTGTAGTCTCGACTATGCCTCACGGACATGATCTGCCTGCTAGGCTCTCCATAAATGTGGTAAACCTTAATCGATGTATTGTGCGCAATGCAACGGGGGGCAGCGGTCAGGGACTTCAACCACATTGGAAAGGGATCTTCACTGCCCATGGGATGCCCGAATCGCTCATGGAAAGTGCTTGCAGAGCCTGGACCGGGATAACTCAATCGCTCTTACACTTCCATCCACCTTCGCTGAGAGTCATCTCTCATGGAACCGATCACCACCTCGCAGATGTGTTACGAACCCATGTACCATCCACGATTACCATCTGTCAACAGCCCTCTGCCTCTTTCTCCGAACCAGTCAAGAGCCCTTCTTATACGACAGAAAAAACCACAAACTGAAAATGTTTTTAGGACTTCGAACGTCAAAACCAGGCTAAATTGACTAAAAACCAGAATAAATAGACTCCTTAAAACAACATAACTAATGCAAAATTTACCTTCCAAAGGTTGTTTCAAATGCTCCACCGATACGCCCATTCCACAACTAACAAACTGGACGAACCGTTACGTACATGCAAAGGACACAAGATAGACAATAGACATACTTATGTATTATCACAGAAAATGGTTTAAACTACAATATAATTCATCGCTGCTGAATACCAAAATGTATTGGGGCTAATTGATACGTTATAAATTCGCCAAAAGAGGACCTGTATCAAATTCACTTGCTCTCCAATCAAGAATACACGTGAAAATATTTTGAAGCAGTCGGTCGATCAAAGTCCACATCAACAAGTAAAAAATCATGATTGATATATACAGGTCTACCGATGGAAATTTGGATTTTGGAGAAATCCCCATCAACAGTGATATACAGCCTGAGAACGTCAGTTCATATCTCCCCAATGTCACAGTGTGCATGATCAACACAAAATCGGACCACTATGGCGAAGAGGCTGTAATTACTGGGAACAATCAAGAAGAAGCCCAAAAATATAACAGATTAGAGGTTGAGGCCTAAAAGCATTTTTCTCCTCAAGTTTTCTCTTGGTAAATAACGTTGGTATATCTTAAATTTATTTCGATAAATTGAACAGCAGAGTTTAAACTTTAAATAACTGTTTACATTTCCATTTTATTTGCTTACAACAATTATAAACGTAGGCAAAAAAACGTGAAAAATAATAGGATTAAAAATTTTATACAGGTTTTAATATAGAAACGGAAATATTTCTCTCAAACATACAGTTCAACGTCCAAAAAAAAAAAATTGAAATCTTATTTTTGAATTTCCAAAAAACTATATAAAACTAGCTGCGATATCTATGATTTGTAAAAAAATTATTTTTTCTAAATATTTTCGGACTATTCATAGAGCATCATCAAAAACAAACCTAATATACAAAATTAAATAAAAATAAGAATCAGATATCAACTGGGGCTGGATAAAGCGGAGGTCGTCCGAGAGTTTTTACGCATCTGTTGCATGCGAGAACAAACTTCATCAATTAAAGCCCAAAGTTATTAACTTGCATGGAAAAATACCAACAGCATCAATAGTGGTAGCAACTTTACTTCAGGAAGAGCTAAACCAATTTATTCAGCAGGTCCCAGCCAAAAAATCAGCTTATATCCATCCATTGTCCATAAGGCTCATAAAAATGCTCCTTTAACTCGAGTAGTATATGTATCCTTTCAGAGAAGAGTTTTCTTCTCACAACTGAACGTTGCAAAAGTAAATTCTATATATTAAAAAAAAACAATCCATTTTCCATTGATAATTATTAGCTTGGCTAAATATTGCCAATAATGAGCAAGATTTTTGTAAAAACATTTGTTGTCTAATAAAGAAAAATCAGTGATAGATACAGTTGTGGGTCTTGT
This sequence comes from Homalodisca vitripennis, assembly GCF_021130785.1. Taxonomy (NCBI): domain Eukaryota; kingdom Metazoa; phylum Arthropoda; class Insecta; order Hemiptera; family Cicadellidae; genus Homalodisca; species Homalodisca vitripennis. The sequence continues at coordinate 97,398,774 of NC_060215.1, forward strand.
CCAATTGTTGTTGAGGGGCTTGATTTTTGGAATCCCATTTTAAGTGTGTTTTTTTGACTTATTAAAGGCATTCGTCTGAGTTCACAATAATACACTGGTAGACGCGCTGGAATCACGTAGCATACTCGGTTCAAACTTCAGTGGAGAAGGCAATGCGGTTATCTAATCCCAGTCTTTATTTGAATGTTCCTGAACTTTAAACAAAGAAACTGCCCCTTTCATTAAATGTTTGAATTTATAGAAAATCTTGGATTATGCAGAAGAATGATTGCCTGTACACATATAATATAACATGATATTTACAAGTTTCGAAAGACTTATGCCGCTACTTGTGAAAGAACTGACTCTGCTAACTGCCTCTATGATATGATACGATAAATTTAATTTTCCTAATGTAGTACTTTCTCCCGTTTCACTAACTTACAAACCAATTTCTAAATTAAAAGCAGTGGTTGTACTAGTTCAAGTTCTGTTATCAAATTCTTGATTAAAAATATCTGACCCATACATTTATTCACTGATACGACATAACATGTCACTATTTAATATACTGTGGTTAACGTTTAGGTGTTTATTTGAGTTACTAGTATTATCAGAATATTTTACGCCTCTTAAAAACTTTTTTCAAACATAAATCATCACTTAAGTTATTCTTACGTAGTATTACAACATGATAAAAAGGTTTTTTAGGTACATAGGTGCGTATTTTATCCAGATTACCTAAATCAGTCGTGTGTTCATTAGTTCTGGTAGTCAAGTTACTCGTTCATAACGATTTTGTACTCGTAAGGGCTTCAGTTCTAAAGTAGGATCGCCATAGAATCATACAATTGTGTGTATATTGTGTATATATATAATATATATATATATATATATCAATTATTAGACTTCTTGATATAAAGTTCCTTTAATATTTCGGCTTTTTGCCGTTTTCAAAAAGGTATAATAAGGTATAATACAAAATAACAACACAGCAACAAAATTTACAAAAGTAAATTTACTTTTGTAAATTTTGTTTGCTGTGTTGTAATTTTGTTGCTGTGTTGTTATTTTGTATTATACCTTATTATACCTTTTTGAAAACGGCAAAAAGCCGAAATATTAAAGGAACTTTATATCAAGAAGTCTAATAATTGATATAACAGAGCAATTCTGCTTTTATACACTCGAAGTGAATATCATATATATATATAAGTAGATATGAATATGCCGGTTCTAGACCACTTTTGGGACAGACAGAAAATCAATGTAAAATACTGTCCATTGAACCATAAACAAATCTAATAAAATCTAACAGGAAAGCACGAATGTTAAATAACCGAATCTTTAGCTGTTTTACTGTTTCAAATGTTTGCTTCTACATTTATAAGCTGTTTTAATGAAAAAATCAAAAAATCTTAATAAAAAATCTTTATTCTACAAAGTTAATTGTAACACAGTCTTTATCTTTAATAGTCTTCTTTCCAGTAACAACCAAGTGTAATTTTTCATTTTTGTTTAATTCTTTAATCTTTTTCTCATCCAAAACAGTTAAAAATCTGTTCGGGCAAGTGTACTTTACAATCTTCCAACTCGGCAATTATTGTAAACCCGAATTTATCTTTCATTTTCTCTCCAAATTCAAGATTTCTATGTTTCTTCCTTTCTTCCAATTCATTTAACTTCTTATACTCTTTAAACTTGCATTCACCAATATCATTTTAACTCTTTTCAAGAACTCCCATTTAAATAGAAAAAATTTAAAGACGGAAAAAATGAAATTTGCTAACAATCACTCGAGAAGTCGGGGAGAATGTGAGTAAAACCGCATTCTTTTCACGAGGTTCTTCGTTTAATTTCTCCAAATGTACTATAAAATCATCGAGGATTTCTGGTTCAAAATCATAAACAAATTCAACATCCAGATAATGAAAAAAATACAGGTAATATCTTTTTCATAATAAACGTGTGTATTTAAACCAACAAACCTAATGTATTCTTTGAAAAGGAAAATAATTTTGTCAATGGTTCCAAGAGATAAGTTAAAAAATTTTTATTCTGTTTTCTAAATTCTGTAACAAATTTTGTTTGTTTCTCACCTCCGTATTGTTAATTTCATAAGCAGATTATTCAAATGTGTTAGTTTATTTCGAAATTTCTTAGGTTTTAGGTCTTTCATACAAAATTAAATTACAATCTCTACAAACGAATCTTTTATCGATAATTTCTCCTCTATTAGAACACTTGTAACAGTTGGCATTATACTCTTCCATTTAAACAAAAAGATTTTTTTATAAATGGAGATTATGGAACTAAGTCTGCCGAGATATAAATTTTTCAACGCAGATGTTTATGTTTACATTTCTACAACAGAGATAAATAGAAATAATTTCATTCTATTGTACAAAAAATTTAGGATATTTTGTCTATGATTACAAAGATTATTACGGAAGAAATCGAGATTTTTCAGTGGCGAAAGAGTATATTTTTTGAAGTATTAGAAGGAATGAAAGAGAATAACATGAATTTAATCAATTTATTGTTAAAGACATACAAAATGAGTGTTGTTAGTGTGCGTGTTTTTGCGATATCTACTTAACTTCTAAGAAATTGGGAATGGGAGAAGAAGAAAGGTATCATATGTTTTATTTCAATCAACTGTAGATTTGTGACGTCTGCTGTGAGCGTTTGTACCACTAACGCTTGACCTCGAATCTCATTTTATTGAAACATGTGAGAGGCGTTTGTGTCACTAACGCTTGACCTTGCTTTGCACACGCCGTGTGTGGTACAAGGACAGTAGTGACACCAAACAATGACCTTGCTTTTCTCACGCCGTGTGAGACAATGAAATCACTGTAAAAACACTTAATTCTGTATTACAAATGAACACTTTACATCACTATTTTCACACAATGTTTTATCACAGTTTAGAATGTCTACACAAATTCACAATCTTCTTGTAACGTCTTTCTTCGAGTCCCAAATATAAAAGTAACTTATAAAATATAATAACACTATGAAGGACAACGCCCAGTGGAACACTTTCACTTCACTTTTAACAAGAAACACAGATCTTCACAGCAATCTTCTTACTTTATAAAGTCCATATCTTCTTTCTTCAACTTGCAAATACATTAGAATCTTCTAAATAATGAATATATCTTGTTAAATTTCGTTAAAATAGAGGAGGATCACACATGGCTAGCTATACGTGGCCAACGCCCCAGCAAGAGATGAAGACGAGATGTAGTGTTACCAACATGTTAAAATGAAATGTCTCAATTCCCTAGAACTGTTATAGTTTCCAATGTATATTAAATAAGTGAATATCAATATTTATTTCAAACCTTGTTGTTAAAAAACCACTCAACCGATTTTTAATGAAATTTGGTACACATATAGTAAATACTTAACTCTTTCGACTTAAACTTATCCATAAGGGTGAAATCATCCCCTATTTCTTAATATTCAAAGAAAAATAAAAAATTTTATCGGGAAAAATCTGAAACTTCAAAAACAAGCGAGTTCAACTTAAAATTTCATGAAAATAACAAACTTTTCAAAATCTACACCCAATCATCCCTTATCTTTAAAACTCTTATATCTCGAGAACTATTGAAGCTTTTTTGATGAAATTTGGTATATAGGATCAGTAAATATTAAAGTATTTTTTTAAATCACCACTTCCGGTCCATGACCTTGAAATAGTTTTTTTCCTAATATCATCCCTATTTTTCAAAAATTTTTTAATGCAATTTTAATAAATGTAAACTTTTTATCAATGTCTTTTAACAATTCTGTAAAGTTTTAAAAAACTATCCGACGAATAACGCGATTTTTTACTGAATTTCTCTAATATCGTTCTTAATCACATCATAGGCTAAAAATTTCTCAGAAACCACAACCACATAACATGTCGCGTTTGTAACAGCTTTTTGAAAATCCATATTGATAATTATATCGTTCTTTGAACCAGAAATATTTGTCAAACTCTTTGTTGTATCAATGACATAAATAGGTCTATTCGCTAAAAATTCTTTAGGATTGTAATACATTTCCTTATTATTACAGTAAAACTTTCTTAAAATCTTGATACATCTGATACATGATTCTGAAAAGACCTCCTGAAATGTTTAAATTTTTGTAATTCATCTGGATAATAAGAACCGTTCAATTTTACTCTGATATTTTTTTACATCCAAACTATCAAACTTTGAAGGATTTTTTTCTTGATTATTCTGTCTATCTGTTTGAAAAACCTATGATAACGAACTTGGGATTGAAGATATTTCTATAAATATTTGTGATAATCGAAACGAATAAGTTGTTCCGGAAATACCTTTTTGTTCAATACATTGCCAATCTAGAAAATTAAACATAATGTTTTTGACTTTTTGTAATTTCATCAATCAACCTAATTTTACTCGTGGTTTTATAATCAATCATTGGAACTCTAAATAAAAAAAATCTGTAATTGTTATTTTTCCATCAACAGGCATAACATTTCCAGTTGCAGTCTTCAGAATCGCATCATCGTCTTCTGCTCTTATAAAAACTTAGATAAAATCCTCCTTTATAGATCGGAATAGTAACATTTTCAAAAAAATCCTAATCCAAAATGAGATAAATTTCCAGCTGCTTCAAAAACACCAAATTTAAAATCTGATTCAAAGCCATTAGAAGTTTGAGAAATAACATCACTTTTTGAATACGAAATAGTTCCTTTAATTGTGCTTAATTGGCCACAGTTTTCGACTTCTTCTATCAATTTATTGTGTTTTCTTACTTCAATCTTAGAAAATAAAAACGGTATAAAATTATCGATTAATCTAACATTATCAGTTTTCCAAGATATGCTTGACCATCTTGTTTTTGTTAAAGTTCCAGAAATATAAAACTGGAAGTTAGACGAGCAAAAGTTATCTCCAAAATCAATATTAAACTCAGTTCTTTTATTCGGTTCATTCAAATGTTGTTTACTAATTGGATAGAAATTTTTTAAACTCCGCCCTTTCAATATCACTAGCATAATTTTCTGTAGTCCGCCATTTAATAAGAGAAAATTTAGAAATTTTAAACATCATGTATCATTTTTTCATCGATCTAATGTACGTTTTTATAAGAAAAGATATAAATTTTAGTAAAATAATTAAAAAGATTAGAGTCATTTTTTAATGATCTACTTCGTCATATTCAGGATTCTCTTCCTTAAATTTTGCGATCTTCGGTCACATATTTCAATAAAATTTGCACAGGATAGTAACCGCTATCTATAATATTGTTCCAATCAAACTGTATCTTTATTTTCATCCAAAAACTTTATACTCAAGTGTTGATAGAGACAAAGAACAGACATATGATCTTTTAATTGATAATGTATATTTTCTTGAATGAACTCTGATGATAAAGTTTGATATTTAGCAATGTTATACCAATTCAATTTGTTTACGTATAATCTCATCATATCTTCGGATAATTCATATTTTTGAGAAATATCATCCCAATGTTCTTTTTTCAAAAATCTCTTTCGTGTTGCATGATAAAAAGATCGAAAGCACTGTAATGTCCCGCCATCTCTATTTATTAAGAAAAAATTTCAAAATCAAGTTTTTTATAATTGACTCTTTTTTTGAGTTACATTCAGCACATTTTCCCGAAATTCTTTTAACTCCGTTAATGTTTGCATAGTATTTTATATCGTTTGTTGCAGTTTTTTCTTTACATCTCACACAATATATGAGCGCCATTTATATAAGGAAAATTAGTCATCGTAACCACCTAATCCATTAAAATCTGTTATCAATATTTTTCAAAAGTTTTATTAACATCTTCTTTAAATTTATTAAAGTTTTCTTCTAGTTTATTTACTTTATCGAGATATAAATCGTTGTATTCAACGAGTTTATGATCAATATTCTCAAAAGTTTTTGTGGCATCTAAACTAAACTTATCAAAAAGACTGCTTATTTTTTTATAAACTTTTTCATTAATTTCGCCAAAGTTTTCTTCTAGTTTAATTAATTTATCATGAAGTAAAGATTGATTAGTAACTACTCTTTCAAAAAACTTCACCATTTTTTCTATCGGTTTCATTAAAACCCATCTTGAAATTTAGCGAAATCTTCCAAAAAAGTTTGTTATTTTTCCATAAAGATCGCCTTTATATAGATTGAAATTTTCCTCAAAAATTTGTAAATTTTTCATCACAATTTTCTATAGATCTTTTACTTCTCGCTTCAAGTTTTTCATAGACTTCTGTTGTAAAATCTTTAACATGCTGTTTTATGATTCTCATAATTTTGTTTTTTAGTTCATTAAACATTTTAATAGGATCTTCTAATTGAATCATTACAACAACATGAAATGGATTAATTCCTTTACTAACACCGCTAATTCTTTTTCCTTTAAAATCTAAGGCATTTTTAAACATTCGGATCATGTAAATCAACAATATCGATGTTTTCTGATAATTTTAGAGGTTTTAAAATTTGTTCTTTAACAACAACATCATGTTTGTCCAATACCAGGTCGAACACCGACAATTCTTTTTCTTATTAGCCAAACTAACATAATTCTTTTCAACTTTGATCGCTTCAGTAATTTCATCAGCTTTTTCGATGTGAGACATTAAATTGGTAAATAATTTTTTTACACACACATCATCAACTTCTTTTTTCCAATGTTTTTATTTTATCAGCAACTTCATTTGAACTCATGAAATTTGCAAGTTTGTTATCATATTCTGCTTTAAAATCTTCAATCTCGACAGCAAACATATCTGAATCTGGAAGGTTTTTGTAATACATTTTCTAACTTGTTATCAAACTCATTTCTCAAACTATCAAAATTTCAAACTATTATCTACATTTTTGAATAATTTTGTGTTCCAAATACGTCAAAAATATTTTGTGAATCCATATTTATTAAGCAATAATTTTGTTAACAACTTCTTTAAAATCTTTACCATTACTCAGTTCATTCAACACAAAAACACATAAATGACCACAAATTGGGGGATGTTTGTAGTCTTGAATTTGAGAATCGTTTATAATAAACGCTTGATTTTTTCAAATATTTAATCAATTCATAGGTGGTTTGTCCTCAATTCTTCCATACGAATCAAAATAACATGCATTCTTATCATTTTTTATAATAACAAATCCAATGCGTTCCACTTCCCATAATCGAGTCTAAATTCACAATTCCACATTCAAATTTCTTAACTTTTTCAGGTAATGTATCTCTCATGAAGATTCCTCTAAAAATGTTTAATATTTTTGCAGATTTCTTCCAATTCTCCGAATGTTAAAGGTTTAAATTTTTTTTTCAATGTTTGATTTCACGTAATTCAAAGTTTTTTTCATCTAATACAGATCCTGTAACATCTTCCAACTCTTTATCTAACCAATTTAAAATGTTTCGAACAATAGGAATCACATCCTTTTTAACGATTGGGAGCAGCTTTACGAACATAAGGAACAACATTTTTAACAACTGGAATATTTTCTCCAAAATCTAATAAATCTTTCAAAAGTCCACCATTTTTAATTTCTTTCAACTGATTATAAGAAAATTCTATTCTGGTTCCTTTATTGTTTTTCTTATGTTTTTTCGAGTTTATTGTATTGTCAATTTGTTAAAAATATCTTATCTTCGCCATTTTTTTAGTTGATCTATTTTAAATTGAATACTAACGGGTATTTTCTTCTTAAAAGCGGATTTTATTTTTTCTTTCTGATTTTTGCTGAAATTTACATTCACCTCCATTTATATAGTTAAAATTTTCAAGTTCTCTTCGATTCCCATTCCTAGTTTTCTCTTCAAAAACATTGCTCCAGCTGTTGGAAGCGCAACAAATCTTTCACCTAAACTAGCATCTTTTGATAAAAAACTATCCATTGCCTTATCTTGCAAAACTTTATCTGCGATATGTCTGGAATTTTGTGTCTCTATGTTTTGCATAAAAAATATCGTGTTCCATAGCAGCTTGATGTAATTTATTTATACCAGTATCTCCTCTTTTTTAGTCTTTTTTCTAGTTTTGTGCCAGGCCCCAGATACTGATAAGTTGGTACGTGTAATTCAAAAGGTAAATTGTTGATAAAATCATTCAAAAGTCCACTACCCTCAATCATAGATGAACTTATTGCCGGCAAAAACTCGTTTTTAAATATTTAATTCCATCAGGTTTTTCAATCATTTCATCAAGTTTGTTCGAAATAAAATCTTTAATCGCTTTCTTTTCGTTCAAAAAATTGTTGTTTCCAGCCTTCTCTTGAGCATAAATATAATTTATAATTCTATCGAGTTTTGTCAAATCGTCGATATATCTGTACTCAATCTTATTATCACTGTATTTTCTCACACCTGATCCTTCGATTCGTTTTTTTTCCCAAATTGGTTTAATCAAATTGAGATATTTTTTACCTTTACTTGACTTTGGTTTTCTTAGTTGATGGATCATTATTTTTGTAAATTGAATCAGAATTTCCATAAAATTTCAGTATACTTTTTCAAGTCTTCTTCAGAATATAAACCGTCTTTTGGAACATCAGTGCCTGTTAATAATCTCCATAAACCTTGAGTTCCTTCATATGTTTTTTTCATTAAATAATGATATCATTATGCTCAAAATTCACGGGCAAATTTCCAATCATAAAACTTTTCTTTTTTCTGTCCCAATACAAACCAAATTTATCATCCTTTTGCTCTAGGAAGAAATTTTTTACCAATTTCACCAATTATTATATCCGTTGTTCCAGGACTTATTGGTTCAACTATGGTAGAGTCTTCAATGATTCGAGGTCTAAATGGTGTTGAAGATGGTAATTTTGGCAATTCAAACTCAGATTCTGGTATCGAAATATCAGCAAATTGTCGTACAACTGGAACCAAATTCATCAAATTTTGATTATCGCTTAAAACATTTTCAATTTTGCCCTCAAACATTTTTTATTGCAGATGTTACAGGTTGATTAATTTTTTGAATAAATTCTTGTTCTTTTTCATCAATTCGAATCTGTTCTCTTTAAATTCTTTGATTAATTTCTTTTCTATTTGATCAAGTTTTTTCGCTTCTTCAGAAGTTACGTTCGCCATTTATTTAGGAAAATTTTGAAACGTAAACGTGGAACGTGGAAACGTGAACACGAAACGAGAACACGAAACGTGGAACGTAAAACGTGAACACGGAACGTAAAACGTGAACGTGGAAACGTGGAAAACGTGAACACGAAACGTGAAAACGAGAACACGAAACGTGAACACGGAACGTAAAACGTGAACGTGGGAACGTGAACGTGGAACGTAAAAAACGTGAAACGTAAACACGAACGTAAAACATGAACGTGAAACGTAAAACGTGAACGTGGAACGTAAAAACGAGAACACGAAACGTAACGTGAACGTAAAAACATGGAAAACAACTAGATTATCACACGTTTATATTGGAAAATTTATTCAAATATTTACCATTTTTAGGCTTCAAAGTTAGATTAATAGTTAAAAAATCCGTAGTCTTCTTTCCAAATTTTATCACACAATTCATTAAAGTGGTTAAAAAACTCATATCAGATCCCACATAATTGTTGTAAATCTTTCTCGAATAGTGATCGTCTTGCTTAAAAACACACAACACATATTCAAATTATTTCTAATAACTTGTTTATCAACCTTTGAAAAGCATTGAGAAAGATAGATACAAGAAGATATTTTTGTGACGAGACATTACGAAATATTCCTTGATAACGTCTTGATTTTCCAAAATACAATCATCAAAAACGATTAAAAGAATTCGGTTTACATTCGCCTTTAAAACGGAACTATGTCCTCAGAAGCATTATAAAAAATGTGATATTTTCTTACTTAAGTTCTTCTCAATGTTTTCAAATCTTTCTTGTAATTTTTTATAGGCGTCCTGTTCTAAAGATTTACTAAAAACATACAAATTGGAATAAGGAATCAACCTATTGTAGATGAAATTCAATAATAAAGTTGTTTTTCCACATCCACTTTGAACCAACAATTAACAATCTGATTGGTTGATCTTTCTTATTTTCTTCAAACGTTTGAAGTTTTATCTGATCTTTTTGCTTTAAAAATTTCTCCAATTAAATAGAAGATTTTCATCTTGAAGCAACGCTTGCGAAAATGAAGCTGTTCAAGTTGACTTCAGAAAGCTCTAAATTAGTTTTAAAACTTGGAACATCCTATACACTTAGAGGAAGAATCAAATTATTTTATCGGTTTAAGCGGTTTTTTATTCTGACAAATTTTGTAATAAATATTAGTGAAAGTTCTCCTTTTTTGTATAGGATTTAGTGAGAAGAACATAACAAAATACTATGGTTTAAACAAAGGATATATTATAACTTTCGATCAAATAAAAAAAATTCCCTTAAAAAATTATCTGAAAACATTCAAACAATCAGATAAATCTTTAAACTTTGACGAAAAACAAGTTTGAAATGCCAAAAAATTATCTCTCTAATAAAATTCAAATAAAATCACCAGTAAGAATAATGTTTTCAGCAATTATTGTAGATTTATTAGGGTTTGTTCAAGAAACTATTGAGCCAAATCAGGTATATTTTAGGAAATAAAACGCCAAAAATTTAGACCGTTTGATGTAATTGAAGTGCACTGCAATCTCGTTGAACCTAGTTTTGAAAATCATACCGAACATTCTTACACAAAGAATCTGAAAATTTTGTACACTTTTTTCCCAAATGTTTGCTTATGGATTCAAAAATCAGTGAAAAACCGAATGAAATCGATTATATTCCAATTAGAAAAAAATATTAAAAGAATTCAAAAAAATCGTTCTAAAACTATACAAGACTCTGAGGGAAATTTATTAAAATAATGAGAGTAAAACAACAATTTATTTAAGATTGATGAGAGGCGATTAGATTAAAATGACGATAATGACGAGAAAAATAGCCCTTAAATGTATAAATCACTGGAGTCTATCCCATAGACCCCGAGAAAATATTCAAAAACATACGTTCTGACAAGGGTATCGAATCGCGACTCTTACAAACATTACATCCTAGTTCAATTTTTTATTAATGAATCTGGACTTTACAACTCAAATAATTGCTTGTTAAATTTTTTCTTTCTAAATGGAGTCAGTTGTGGATCTGCTCAATAACCAACTTACATTCGATAACACGAATATCTTAACTATTGTAGACGAAAACAATGTGATCTGGTTTAAGGCTAAAGATGTTGTAGAAATTTTAGAATATGAAAACACGAGACAAGCAATCATAATTAAACGTTTGATGATGATGACAAAATTCAATATTTTTACTTAAAAAACAAGGGTCTATTCGAATGGCCCCTTAACAATCTTCATCCCTGTACTGTTTTTATTAATGAACCAGGTCTCTCAAAATAAAAATTGCTTGTTAAATTTTTTTCTATCTAAATGGAGTCAGTCATAGATCTAAGAAATAATCAACTAAAATTCAATTAATAAAGAAATTTTTAACAATTGTTGACGAAAATAATGAATTTTGGTTTAAGGCTAAAGATGTTGCAGAAATATTGGAATATAACAATACAGAAAAAGCGATTAGAAAATAATGTCGATGAAGGTGACAAAATCTCAATACTTTTATCTAAAAGATAAGGTAGCCCTCGAGGGCCACCTCGCAAATATTCACAAAGATACTATTTTCAATTAATGAATCAGGACTTTATTCGTTAATTTTAAGATCTCATAAAATAGAAGCAAAAAGCTTTCAACAATGGGGTTACGAGAGATGTTTTTACCAAGCATTCGTAAATTTGGTGGTGTGTACAAACTTGAAAACAAGATTAAATATTTAGAGGACAAAGTTAAGCACTTGCAAATTAAAGATGAAATCAAAACGGAAATAATTGCAAAACAAAAGTGTAAAAATTGACTTAATGAAACCAGATCTTGTTTGTAAAGATTTTGCTAAGAAAAAACACCATGTTTTTGTATTAATTAAGAAGAATCACATGTGGGAATATCCTTATTACGTTATCAGAGCTCAAAAAGAGAGAAATACCGAAAAAGATTGAAAGAACTTGAAATTGATTACCCAGAAATGGAAAATTTTATTAAGACAAGGAGATCCAAATAGTATAAATCTCTACAACCAAATGAAAGAATCTTTGAATATTTTATACAACGGAAATCATTTTTACTACAAATATGGACTGAATCTCGACTGATTTATAGAATATCTAAATTACACGATGAAAAATGTTTCTAAATTTTACTAAAAACTCTCGATTTATATATTTTGTTTGTAAATGTTTAGCATAACTAGGTAACCATTGTAGAATTCTTTTTTCATATTCACAAAGGCATTTCGTTTTTATAACTTTCGCTGAAAATTTTTTTAGCACAATCTTTGCAAAAAGCATCTTTTCTATCTTTACTATACTGCCAGTTATTAAATTCAGAAATATTTTTAATTTCTTTACAAAAGTAACAATTTTTTTTCTTCTAAAGTTAATTTGTCCATTTTAAACGTATAATTCCTTACAATAACAGTCTTTTTCTATTCTCTTCTTGACACTTTGTACATTTCTTTTGAGACTCCATTTATATAGAAAAAAATTATTACACGATGAAAATGTTAAACTCTTGAATTATGATATTTTTGTTTGTAAATGTTTTTTGATAATTATTTAACCATTTTATAGTTCTTCCACATTCACATTGAGTATCTTCATAATATAATCTATGGTGATTCTTCTTTACACAATCTTTACAATATGAGTCTTTCTTATCTCTACTATAGTGATCACTATTAAACTCTGAAATTTTTTTAGTTTCTTTACATTTAAGACAATTCTTTCTCTTCCAAAGTTAATTTTTCTATTTTATCATACAGCTCTTTATGATACTTCCTATAACAATCTTTACAATTATATAAATAATTCCATCTTTTCTACTCTTATCTTTATAAAATTCTTCAAAACCTTTTAATTTCTTTGCACATTGAACATTTCTTTTTGGGCCTCCATTTATATAGAAAAAATCTTTGACTTTCTCAATTCATATTCATAAAACTTTCCGGTTATTTCTTCATTATTTAAATCTTTTATTACTATAAGTTACAGGATCTGTGTTATTAATTTGATAAATCACAAAGATTTCTCTTGACCAATTGTTCTTATATTTGTTCGAAAAATGTTTGTTTTTTACTAACAATTCTTACATGATCATTGACTTTAAATTTAGTTTTCGTGTGAATTTCAGTGTGGAACATACTTGAAAACGGTCTCTAATAACTCCTTTTCTGCATCCTTATCTACGTCTTTCGGTTTCATTTTGATTGTGCTGTGAACTGTATCGTTATAATTGTTTACGATTTTTTGAAGAATATCGATCCATTTAAAGTTTTTATTAATCTCAAAAATTACTTTCATTCTCTCATTTTGAGTTCTGTTATATCTCTCTACAATACTTGATTTCTCTTCGTTTTCAGTATGATAAATCTTAATGTTGTATTTCCTCAAAACATCGTTAAATTCTTTATTTTTAAACTCTAAAACCCTTATCTGTATGAAGTAAGTTTGGAGGTTTGTGATTGATCCTTATGGCATCTTTTTACTATATCTTCGAAAGCTTTTGAAATATCCTTGCCGTTTTTTTCTTTTGATAGCTCTTGACCAAGCATATTTTGAGAAAGTATCAATAACATTTAACATATACTTAAATCCATCATTTTGATCTGAATAGTTAGACATTATAACTAAATCTGCTGCCCATAAATCGTCAATTCCTAATGTTATAATTTTTTCTCTTTTTAAACTTTTTTCGTACCGGTGCATGAATTTCTCTAGCTTCAATCTCGATTTCTTCCTTATTCTTAGATTCTTTCTTTTACTTGTTTTTCATTTGGATTCTTTATAAATTTTACTCTTTATTTGTCTTACATTTTGAACATTTTGCTGCAATTCTATACAACCCGTTTTGAGTTTGAACGATTTTAGAATCTATATTTTTCGTTTTTTTTCTTGCATTTGTGGCAGTGAATCAAATCATCTTCCATTTACATGTCAAAAGTTTCCAAGTTTATATTTAACTCATCTAATATATCAGATTTTGCTTCATTTTTATAGCCATAAGGTACTGTATCGATCTTATTTTCTAGAAACGATTCTCTTGTCATCTTTAGCGTTCAGTGCCAGCTTGTTTATGGTAACTGTGTACAATTCATGGTTTATAGCTTTTTATTACAGTCATCTCCCTAAATTCTTCTTTATCTTCGAACAAACATCTCTTCAAGTTTTCGATATTTATTGTTTTTATTTACAACGCTTCTCTTAATTCCTTTACACCTAACTGGATTTTTGTCTAGATATTTGTACGAGTACATCTTTGATCTTAAACCACAAAATTCTTCTAATATCTCGCCGTTCAATTCGTCTTTGAATTTCCCCTATTACCTTCTTATTTTTAGTAGTGAAACATTCATGATCTTTTGGATAATCACTTGTATCAAAGTCATCTATATTTTCTTTAATAATTTTAAAAGGATCTCGTTTCAATTCTAGAAAATAACTGTCTGTATCCATGTAACACAGATTCAAATCTGGATCAAACTTCTTTAATTTGTTGTAATAAAAACTCGTACATTAGCAATTTTGAGAGGTCGAGAACAGAAAAATCCTATGTAAATCGGTTTGTTAAATTTAACCTTTTGTTTGTACATGTGACTCGCTATACAGTTGTCGTCAAAGATGTTAAAGCATTTGAAATTTGTTTTCTTAGCTTGTTTCATTGAAAATTCTTCATTTCCAAGCTTAATATCACATCTGTTTCTCACATTTTCCATAGATTTTCCAAACACTGAGTTGTTCATTAGCTTATAAAAGTCCCTTTTCAAAGTCGCTTGTAGCTTTGGGTTCTCATGTTTGTGTTAAAATCAATGTATTCTTTCATAAAAGGCTTCTGATCGATGCAATAACTCTATTCACATGTTTCAAAATCATACCTTGTTCCAAATAGAACTTCAAATTTCTCGAATGAACAACGTATTCAGTTTTATCCAGTAGAGTTGTGCAAAGTTTGTTTTTAAAATGTTCTGGAGCAAGAGGTAAATCCTTGTGATGTTCGTGTAAATTTGTTGGATATCCAAGATCGACTTCGAGAATATAGCCATAATCTTCGTCGCCAGTGAGTTCTAAAATTGTTTTCTTGCCACTCTTCTTTTGTATACGTTTTTAGGATCCATCCACTTGATATCACTAAACGGCAGTTTTTGCATAAGACCATACCCATAAAAGGTTGTTTGCATCGAGATAGAGTAAATAGTTTTCGGGCTTTGTCTTATCAAAATCTTTTAAATATTTGTTATTTGCTTTCACATATCGTTTAATACACTGAGAAAATGCCTCCGCGAATACCTTTTTCGATCATCAAATACATATTTATAATCACTAATTAATTGTAATTCTATCTTCGTTAATTTTAACATAGCATCCCATGCAAGACTGGGAGCTGTTAGATAGTGTGCTGGATCAAGCTTATAGCAATTCAAACAAATATTCCTAAAATTTTCAAAGATATCAGCGAGCAATAGAACATCTTGAATGTTATAGAGATCAGAGTAATTCCCTAGATTTTTTCTCTTTTAATTTGTTCCAAACATTTAAGTAGTGTTGATAATCTTTTCTCAGATATGCTCTCATCTGTCAAGAGTGAATAGAAATCTTGAATTCTCAATTCTTCTGTGTAATCAAGTTTTTCAATACTGTCGATAAATTCATAGGGAAATATTCCTTTTCCAGATAGAATTTTAAAAATCTCGTCGTCGTCATTTGGCTGTCTTTCTATTATCTCATTCAGTCCATCCTGTATAAAAATGATTTGTATGTTTGAAGTCTTCTCTCTTTAGATTTTTAGCTAACTTTTCTATAGACGAGGCCATGAATCTGAACGTGTCTACAAACGAAAACTTGATGAACTTTCTAGGTTTGTCACCATCAAATTTCATACCCGTATCCAGAATTTACAGAGTAATTTTATATATCGTTCATCGGTGTTTGCAATCAAATCAACATTACCGTATTGTTTTGCCAATTCTTTTATGTACAAATGCGTATCGTAATTAGACATATTGTGACAGAAAACGGGAATATTCTGAGGAAATTTCAAATTCAGATTACAAATTCTATGAGCTGCACCTCGAAATTTTCCAGTCAAATGACAGTGATCTCTGCATTTTTTTGAATGCATCATAAGCAGAACTCCAATTATCTGGTAAAAACCCTAAAGTTTTTTCAGTGTCTTGATACGATATTTCTTCACAAATGTGGCAAAGATTTGAATTTTGATACGAAATTTCTTCTTCGTCAGTCAATTTCATGGGCTTCATGTTCTTTGAATTATATTTTTTAGCTATGTACTTCGATAATTTATTGAGTTCTTCAAACAATTTTGCAGGAACGTTCGGCAACTCTTCTTCATTTTTTGCTCGATAACATATCGGCTTGTACATACGATTGGTCACATTAGACATTAAATATAGAGTAAAACCATAAGGAATATGCTTCTGAATCTTGGTTGTAGTCGATTTTTGCGGATTGTTTTTGCATGTGGGAATCTTCTCTAATATGCTTTCAAAATCCATATAAATAACGTACGGATGGCTAAATTTCTTTTGGTAATTGGTAAATTTAGTTGTTTGACCCGGAAACGGCATAATTGGCTTGCAAACTTCATGTTGCTTACAAATTTCTAAATGATCTGATAAAGCACTATATTTGTAGAAATGGCTTAAACATCTTCGACACAAGAACGTCTTGTGAGCATTTTTTGATATCTGTGAACTCGCTAATCTACTTAAATCTGTTATCAAAACATAATGGGATTTATCATCTTGTTTAACATACAATAAATCAACTTCTAACTTGGCGTCATAAACTTCTGAAATTTGCAACGGTACTATGTGTAGTTTTTCATCAAAAGTATAGACATTTACAGACATTTTCGGATACTTGTACTTTGCTTTGCTGCTTCGTTTTTCAAATAATTGTATATCTTTTAAAGACATAGGATAGTCGAATCCAGAAAATATCTCATCGTTCACGAATTTTTCGTATTGTTTTGCTCTGTCAACATGAGTCTCGGGTTTTTCAATAGCGCATCGGATAGAGTAAATAAAGCAATAATCATCTTTATTTTTGATATTTACACAAGCTTTTTTATCTTTGATTTCCTTTGGTAAATCGATATATGATCCTGCGTTCATAAATTCATGTTTATTAAGGCTCAAAATCAGTTGTTTACAACGTTTTAATGTCCAACCAGAGCCCTTATTTGGATGATTTGTCTGTTCTCGATGTGTTAATTTATTAAATTGCTTAGTAATAAAGTCGTTTACGTCGAAGATTTCGTCTGCTTTTATAGTAAAGTACATTGGACAAGTTTGTGTTTCACCGTTCACTAAAGTTCGTTCGTATTCGCATTCTAAAGAGAGATAGCCCTTCATATTTTTAACGGTTTCTTGAAATTTTTCGATTAAACTTTTAATCTCTGGCCTCATAATTGATAGATATTTGTAAATTGACATGAACTTATCGTTTAAATTCGTTAAAATGTATTGCTTGAAAAGACCGTGTATTGAGGATAAAACTTCTACATCAATGATATTTTTAGGTTTTTCGTTAAGAGTTTTGTCAATTTCTTCGATCATTTCAGACTTAGTTTTATCGTTTGTTTCTAAGGACAATTTTTCAGCGATTGATTGAATTTTTTCATCATTAAATAGATTGAGATCTTTTTTATCTTCCTTAAAGCTTTTCTTTAATTCACGCAATTTTTCTATATTATACATGTTTTGGTGATCGGCAATTTGATTTTCTTTAGCCCAAGTCCTCAAATAATTTAGTTCTTTATTATAAATTTCTTTGTTCTTCAAATGATTTTTCGAATTGTAATGACGAGTATAGTGATGTTCAAAAATGTCTTTTTTGCAGTATGGGCACTCTATCTTTTTCCGCTCCATATTTAAAGAGCAAAAATTTGTAAACTAAAATTTTGAGAAGTAGTGATTTTTGACACAAATCAGCACAATTTCTGGTCAAATGTTTTCAGATTGTTCTATTTAAAGAGCAAAAATTTGTAAAATTAAATTTTGAGAAGTAGTGATTTTTGACACACAAATCAGCACAATTTCTGGTCAAATGTTTTCAGATTGTTCTATTTGTTATAGAAAAATCTTTTAACTAAATTTAGTTAAAAGATTTTTCTATAATAAATGGCAGCGCTGTTACAAGAGTTGAATAAGGTTGGTGAACTAAGATTCAAAGAATATAAGAAATTAGTGGAATTGGAAGAAAAAAAGAGATATAGAATCTTGAATTTGGAGAAAATGAAAGATAAGTTCGGGATGACAATAATTGCCGAGTTGGAAGATTGTAAAGTACACTTGCCGAACAGATTTTTAACTGTTTTGGATGAGAAAAAGATTAAAGAATTAAACAAAAATGAAAAATTACACTTGGTTGTTACTGGAAAGAAGACTATTAAAGATAAAGACTGTGTTACAATTAACTTTGTAGAATAAAGATTTTTTATTAAGATTTTTTTTATTTTTTCATTAAAACAGCTTATAAATGTAGAAGCAAACATTGAACAGTAAAACAGCTAAAGATTCGGTTATTTAACATTCGTGCTTTCCTGTTAGATTTTATTAGATTTGTTTATGGTTCAATGGACAGTATTTTACATTGATTTTCTGTCTGTCCCAAAAGTGGTCTAGAACCGGCATATTCATATCTACTTATATATATATATATATATATATATATATATATATATATATATATATATATATATATATATATATTGAAACACAGAAAATACATTTCTCTGTAAATTTTTTATTTTCTATGTTTTTCATTGCAATGTTTATGAAAAATTAACCAGACTATATTAGCTGAAGTTTTACGTAACAACTGAAAAATCATATATAACACCAACATTATAAACGTAGTTCCTCAGTCCTCAAATTGTAAAAGTTTAAAGAACTAAGTCATTGTTGTAGATGAAACTAGCTTTTGGCTCTCTTAACAGCAAACTACTAGCTGACTCATAGGTTATATGCTATATGGTTTGCCAACTGACATTATACTAGAAGAGAAACATTTTAATAAACACAGAACATGTAACTGGTCGTACCTAGTATTTATTGAAAAGATAACTTAACATTTTGTTATAATCAAGCAGCACACAGTTTTTACTGACTTGGAATAGTTTCATTTTGTTCTCATCACTATCGCGTTATAATCATATTCTTAAATTATTCATTTAAAAATTACTTTACTTCAAAAGCAACAATTTCAAAGCTAATTTTTATCCATTTTAAAGTGTTTAATTTAATAAAACGCCCAAAGGGAATATATATTACTGTATGATGTAATTTTCCCCATAAATCTATTATTTATATTAAGAAATGTATAGTTTATTTTTCAAACCTTGAAAAATAACTAATTTAAATTTTGACTTTCAGTAAATTGGCAATTAAGTTCATTGCAGTACTGAAAGCTGTGGTTGATATTCGGTATTAAATGTAATAACGAAAGGTTAAGCTGCAACCAAATCAACGAATGAGCCAAACGCAAGGTAGAACCATAAAAGTAAAATAAGACTTGTGATAATCCGCCATTCATTTCACATGGATGCTCACAGGAATGGTGCAACCTTCGGCAAGTTTCCAACGCCCCCTTTCATGCAAGATGTAAAATTATGGTGAGATGACTGTTTGCCAAATGTTTGTCTGTAACGGATTTTGGTACTAAACTATCATAAAGATCTGTAATTTTAGAATTTAATACGAAAAATCAACCACATCCATTAAATTAAAATATAATTTAACACCGGTGTACTCTTCTAGGGAAACTTTTGTTATTATATAAAAACCTAACGGAATTACCTTAAAAAGAAGAAATTCAATGAGTGTTAGCTAACACAATTTCTTTAAGATCCTGTAGTGATCTATGTAAGAGTTCATATACCGTATTACAATTTACACCCTTAAAAATTATGAAGAATGCTAGATAGTTTTCGTAAAGCCAGTATGTTTTAGCTGTTTTTTTAATAAATGTTCTATATTAGCCTTTGATCTCAATTCCTAAAGATACTACATGAAAAAAGGAGAGTTCGTGTCCATTTAGGCTTCATTCTGTACGTCCTCATAGATTCCTGGCCACAGCGAGGGTCTTGTCAAATGGTTGATGAAGTGCAACTTCGTTAATACTGATAACATGTGCTTAGGCCAAAGACAGGATCAGAATGTGTGCTATCTCCAGCTCAGACGCAATGTCTTACACCGTTTGGCAATGGGTTCTAACAAATATAATTTCCATGATTGTTACGATATCATAATTTAAATCTTTTTTCTTAATGTGAATGTTCAAGACAAATCAACGTCATATAAATGTTGTAGATCATACGAAAACGTTAAAAATATAATGTTTCTTCGATTCATCGTTCTAATATTTTTGTAAGAACGATTACAGGTTTTAACCATCACGATCTATGTCGAAGTTATTGTTAAGTAAGAACAAAGACTCAGTATACGTTTTTAGCTACTTATTGTACAAGGCCAGTCCTCGGTGTACGCTTGGACACTAATATTGTAAACCACAAAAATATTGACAAATTACAAGGATCCATCTAAAACACTTACTTATTAATACAAGCAATTAGAAAAAGAACCTTAGTAATGAACCTGTTTGTAAACATTATAGAGATTTAATTAAACTAGTAATAAATAGATTTTCTGGTCAAGCTTGAATGACAAAGAATAGCTTGTTGGTTTCATGATGAACATATGTAAAGAAGCTTCAATAGTTCTCTAAAGCACAAATTGGATTGAATTTTTAATTCTTAACTGTAGTTCTAAAACTTCTTGAATACTTTTTCAATGTTACGAGAGAATGGTATTGTCTATACAACTTTTGTGATAAGATTCTTGAGAAAAAAAGATTCAAGACTTTATGTGAACAAACGTTTGTCACACGTCAGGTTGGCTTTGCCCTCTGAGTTTTTATTCTATACTTTAGTAGTTTAACCTCAACCAAGGGTTGACTTTGTGGTTGGTTTTCTATATTTATAAATGAAGCCTCAATAAGTTGGCGTTTAAAGAAATTCTCCTCATGGTGTATTTTGTTTGTTACTTCATTCAATTTCATGTAATAATCATCCGACCAATGTTAAGCAACTTTAGACTTTTCCACTAGTCATTTTTCATATTTTCTTTATATTATTTAATTCTCACATTAAGTGGTTTTTTGTGTCACCTATGTATTTCCTGTTACAAGACCAAGTCTATACACAAAACACAATTTATTTAGTCATTTGTGCCATTTTTTTGTTTTAGTTTTACGAGACATTGTCTAAGAATATTTTGTGTTCTTAAAGCGCTTCTAACATTATATTTTCTGCCTACTCTTCTAATTTTCTCCGGTGATCATGACTCATTAGGACTCGACATGTACGTTGATATTTCTTTGTTTCATTGTCTGAATCTTGGATGTTCTATTATTCTTTTGCATTTATTTATGACATACAGAGGTATTAATTTCTTTAACTATCCAATTCAACGTTTTTGATTTTTTATTTTAATCCACTATTGTTTGAGCACAATCTCTTTGCTCTGTCAAACCAAGATTTCACACTCTAAATAGGTTGAAGGTGAAATTGAGCATAACTGAACATTCGCATTAGGTTTATATTCATAAAATTTCATATTACATTTTAATTATTATTATTATTAAATATTTAAAATAATTAATTATTTTAATTAAGTCTGTTTATGTAAATTCAAGTATTAAAATTATCAATAAAATTTCTCTCTACTGATTCATACTGGTAGTACTACTACTACATACATACATAGTAGTAGTAGTTGGTGGTTTTAAGTATAATAATGTCGTCAATATTAAGTTAAATATTAAACAATATTAATGTTAAATTTTATAATTACAACACATCAGGTGTGAACTAGGTGAGCTCAAAATCACGATTCTGTGTATTGTTATTTATGTCTAATTTAGTATATTTTTATAATTCACCGCATTCGCAATAATATTATTTACATATACCTTAAATATTTTTAGCAGAAATTGAGTCTACTTATTACTCTTTTTTAAATTTCTCTTTGCAATATCACCCTAATTTATTCGTTCTAATTGATGTTTCTACAAGTTATTCATGAAAATGCAGTGGCAAATTATGCAGTGTAGTACATTCAAGTAATGGTTTTGATTGAAGTTCCATAACTCACTTGCAAAAGAGAACGATTACCTCTGCGCACCCACAATCTGAATGGGCTTTCGATTACCAATGAATGGAAATCCCGGATCTGTATTCCCCTCATGACAAGCACAGTATATTACTGGAATTACAGATTCTTTACGGTTTAACACAACCATCGATATGGCAAATTTTTTATATCTAAATACTGGAATTATGTGTATCAGTGATAAGTATATACGACACAAATTATACTATTCGACATGGACTGAATATTTTTTTTCTTTTCCAAAATAAGTATTTTTTACTTTATTTCAAAGTTGTAAATAACATTAAGCAGATATCAATAAATTGTACTATATAAATTATTTAGTTTTAACATCAGATTTTAATACATAAAAGAGAAGAATGCTTCTTCTACTCGAAACAGACTGGGTAAACTCATTATATCTAATTAAAGAGGTGTATACGTATAATAATAAAATCTAGCCTTTCAGGGTTCGTAATAAAAATGTACATTACTACAATATTACACTGATTATAATGCAGAAACCTTGCCGCGCCGTATACGAATAGCAGACTAAATTCCGGTTTGATTAAACCATATAATTTCTATCTTTAACATAATCTTAATCTTGATCATATTATCGATCATGATCACTTCCGTTTTAATGTCACAAAGGTTTCCAACGATTTCAAAAAAAAAGAAAGTTTCTCTTCAATTGTATTTTTTAAACCGTTTCTCTGGATCACTGGGCGTCATTTGGAGTGCCTCGCAATCCTGTAGTACAGCCTAAAGGTGGTACTTTGAACAGTGGCTTTACGAAAGCAGTCTAAACAACCCTAAGAATAGATAGTTTAAGCTGGAATATGTATTATAAAAAAAAAAAACAAAAAAAAAAACAACACCTCACCAGAAGAAGAGTTCTACACGTACACATATCGCTACTGGTTTTAATCGTTGAAAATAAATAAATGATAGTGCTCGGTATTTACCTCTGTGGCCGAGACAGATTAGTTTGCGGAATTCAATATACTTAAACCGTGTTTTTAAATTAAGCTAGTAACAATTTAGTAAGCGTTCAATATTAACTTGTATCGTACAATTCCATATTGCAACTTATTACAATATGTTTAATAATCGAAATAATAATTCGATATTATATATATATTATATTATATATATATATATATATATATATATATATATATATATATATATATATGAATGTAGTAAATGAGTAAGGACAAATACAAAACACGAATGAGCTATGACAGAACGGAACCACTTTCCCCATTGAAAACAGGGATTTCCACAGTATTAGCGTTTTACAGGAGCCGAAACAGTTTCTGACTCAGCAAAAAATATTTTGCTGACGGTAGGGTTATTTTGAGGAATGAGGGTTATGGGTAAATCAATGATATTGTGTAAGGTTTTGTAATTTTATTCTATGATAATTATTAGATGATGAGTAAAATATATATTGGATCGATCACAGCGATCTATAAAAAAAAAACATTATCTTAAATGAAATGTGTTGGGAGTTCACCTTCCATTCAAGATAGTGTACTTACCTTTATTAAAATTAATTGTACAAAATGTAACAGTACGTTTTTAGTATGCAATAGTTTGGCTAAATTAGTTTAATATATAGACTACATAAATAAATATTATCAATTTGTAATGTTGATTCTTTGGAATGGAAAGTCACTGTTAGAAGAAGTAGCAATGTGAACTGATACTTCTCTTCATGAAGATTCTTGATTAATTATAATATTTAAAAAACATTGGTAACTTGGTTCGGAACAGGGGAATGGGTTAGAGCTCACAGTCATTTTATCATTATCTCGCTCTTCGGTTGTGTGCTTGTCACATTATGCTTAAATTATGTTTAAAAACTTATGCACACATTGTCAACTTGTGCTTAACCAAATCGGTGATGTTTACTTTAATTGTAAATCGGTTATACAAAAGTTTCTTTAATTATTCTTCCAATACAGAAAGATCTGAATACGTGTTGATGTAGTCACTGCGATATTCAATTTAAGCTTGTTTCGTACTAATCGTGAAGTAGACTTACTCGCGAATAGAATGAAACTGGTGTTTGTCATTATGTGTTTGTTTATAAAACACCTCCATCCACCTCACCCCCAACACCACCGTTTCTATTAAAAAAATAGGGGATTTAAACTTTCAATGTCCATCAAAATCTCTAAAACTACTATGATTGTTGAGTATTATAGCCTCAGTTGGTTATTTTGGTCCTGTTTTATACCATGATACAACTTGGTAGTTTATTTTTTTGCAATTACTCCAGTTGGGAAATCAGAGTTACAGTTACTCATTTATGTAAAAACTCTATTTAAACCTTGCTAAATAATAATAATAATAATTTTAATTACTTTCCTATATGTATATAATTATGTAGTTCGATTGTTTTCTATATAGTTTAATTGCAAAGTGATTAATAGTTGATTTTGTTAATATATTAAACGAATATAGTCAAGTATATTATAAACAGTAAAATTAATAACAAAGGTAAAGAAAAATTATCTTGAATGGAAGATGTGCTCTATTCGAGACGTACTCTATCATTTACAAGTATTAAAGTAATTCAGCAATTCCATTAGTTAAGTTTAATACAAATTACACTACTGAAAGTTAACTGTTGAGATTCCCTTTAATAATATTTCAATAATAGTATTGAATTGCAATATTTAAGATAATGTTTTTTTTAAGATCGAGGTAACCTTGAACTAAAAAGATTACCTGTTACCTTTATTATTATCATAAGATTAATATTTGTAATCCAAATCCAATGTACATTTTACTTATCATCCAATAATTAACATATAAAACATTATAAACACTTTACACAACATTATTAATATGCCCATCTCACTTCCTCCAAATTACAGTACCGTAATAAAAATATTTTGTATAATATTATATTTTCTGAGTCAGCTTCCGTAAAACGCCACTACTGTCTACTAACTACCAGCGGTGGTCAGTATATGTATATATATATATATATATATATATATATATATATATATATATATAAATAACTATATATATATATATATATATATATATATAGGTATAAAAGAAAACAAAACACGTTTCTTCAACTCGAAATGCTTAATACTTCGTTACTTTTCAGTAACATTATCAAAAGCATGTATACAATAAAATATAAACAAACATAAGAATGAAGGTTATAAAAACATTGGAAACGATAAAAACATATGATATCAAAGAAGAAAATTAAACATGTAACCTTTCCTAAACACAGAGATAGATCAAATTTTTGAATAATAAATTTAAATTAGCTGTGTCTCAAATTTATATATATATATATATATATATATATATATATATATATATATATAGATTTGAATTAGTTAAGAAGAAGGTGGAAAATACAAATTTCATCAACTACTTTTAGAAAATATCATTCAATATGATTGATACACAGGGTGATTGAATAGTAAGTTGCACCCCCTCTTAACTTTTTTGTTATTTTAGATATATAAAATTTGTTTTCGAAAATCCTTCTAGCTACAAAGGGCCTTACTAATAATGATACTTTTAAATTTATTGACCCTCAGGGGTCAGAGAGATGGCGGCAACTCAAACTTTTCAAATATCTCTTATAGTCTTGTAACATGTCATTTTAAAGGTCTTGATATAATCTTAAAATTAGTTGTACCTCCTTAAATTAATTGTTTATTATTTTAGATGATATGGAACTCATACTAGCTAAAAAGTGTTACACTACGTATTTCAAATGTTTGAGCATTACGGGGAAAAGGGATGGGGGTTAAATAAAAAGTTTCCAATAGCACTTATAGTATTGTAACAAACCATTTTAAAGCTTTCCAAACCAAGATTTAAATAAAGCAGAATATCAATTGGTAAGTACATTTATTCAATAAAACTTCAAAACATAACAAAAGATTGCAATTGAACGAAGCGCAAACATCTGCGTTTAGCAGTCCAACAATGCTCAGCTGTTTATAACATATATCTCGATTCGTTCTACTCGTAGAACAGGGGTTACTGAATATCACATTGAAACATTGTTTGGGGTGTTATCCTAATAAGAACGTACCTATTTCATACTCGGAATTAAAAACTACAACTAAAGTCAATAGGAACTCAGTATTTGCTAATTGAATAAATCAGACCTTTCAAGCGAACTGTTATAAATTTTGAAACTGATTGGGTAAGGCATTGCATAAGTAAAGAATCAGATATACAAGAGGTTATTAGTTTTCCTAAATATTCCCTCCCTAATATGACAATACTTATCTGCAATTGCTCAAATAAGTTTTGTCTTAATATATTTTTCATTATTTGTTAAAATAGGTATTAGTCTCTTCGTTATGAATCACAATAATGCTCAGTTAAGTTTGGGGCTGTTATGTCATGTAGAGTGGACCAATTTAAATTCTTTAAGTGTATTCTTATTTACTGACCAAGACCTTCAAAATTGTATGTTACAAGACTATGAGTGCTATTTCAAATTTTGAGTTACCCCCCCCCACCCCACTGTCCACTATGGGTCAAAATTTATAAAACTATCATTGTTAGTGTAGCCCTTTGTAGCTAGTAAGATTGCCGCAAAAAGATTGTATATATCTAAAATAACAAAAAAGTTAAGAGGGGATGCAACTTACTTTTCAATTACCCTGTATAGTGTAATAAAAAGTATAAATTTCAAAATCACAAACTCAAAATTTAGAAGAAAATAAGAATGATAACGTGCCTTGGATGCCATGTCTACTATGAGAAGAGTGTTGTTTCTAAATGGACAGATGTACCGAACTACAAACACACTGTCATCTTTCCATCACTTGAATCCAAGTGACAAAATACTCTCTCCAGAATCTGTTTTATACTTCGGAAAATCAACTTTTCAACATTCCTGAATCATAATTTATTGAATTCATATTCTTTTTGTCCATCTGTTTACACCTTTTATGTTTGCTGCTAGATTAATGTGATGCGCTGACTCAAACAGTAGTAATGTTTATAAAAAAGCTAGATACTTTTTTAATAATTACGGTAAAACAGATTTTTGTAATTCTTACCAACCAAGGTAAATCCAATAATGTCTGATGCTACACAACTTACGAATTCGCTTTTCAGTCTGTTTACATCAGGCACTCAAATAATAATTCCAAAGAAGTGTATGTTTATGGATACAAAATTGATAAGCTTCATGAGAGGTGACCCCATGTGGATAATAGAGCTGTGGTTAATCGATCGCAGATAGACATATTTCTGATCGTAAAATATATATTTCCTTTAAAAAAGTCGATAATGCGTGATCTAACTATAAGCTAAACATTTTTGCTGCAGATTTCAATATATTAAATTTATGTGTTTTTAAGTATGTTGTTGCTGTGTTCTTAGACTATAATATTATTACAATATATACTTAAATTTTCTTTAGTTAAATAATTACATCTTACTTTAAAGTATATTTGCCTTCCAAAACTTCTTATAAGATGAGCATACTTAACCTGGTTGAATGACTATATAGTAAATGTATTATTATTAATAATCTCAAATAATCACATATAAATAAATTACTAATATTGTGTGTTATATATCTTTCCATCGCGTATTTACAGCTATGGATTTATTATAACCCAATATAATGCCAAAACCAACAATCCAATCATTTACAAGTATGACGGTAATTCAGCAATTCTAGTAGTTAAACTTACTTGAATTGCCACTATTGAACAATTAGCTGCTGGGATTCCATTTGTTAACAAACACATAATAATAGTGAATTCAAATATTTAATGTTTTTAACTACGTATTACCTTGGCGTATTATTTGTAATTAGTGCCTCCACAAAATATTAGTATTTCAACATTATAATTGATAGAACGTAAAAAAGTATAATCTGAAAAGTATGAAAACAAACATAACAATGAAGTCTGAAATATACACCCATGTATCGAAATAGCGAAAGATGTTAAACTTGCTGAAGTAATTACAACAAAAGAGTAATACTCATTATTTAAGGGAAAGCAATAGCTTTAGTATTAAGAAAGTTTAAACTTTCAAATGAGTTACGTTTTATGCAATACGTTTTACAACAATAGTCATCTATGACCGTCTGTTGGGTTGCCCTGCTGTTTGAAGGGTCACTTATTCTTTTTGATAATACCTGGCTCAACAAGCAGTCCGAAATAAGCATCTTATATTTCCTTTAAGGAGTAGTCATAATTCCCATATAAAAAATCACGTACAATATAAACCATAATTTTTACAGAGACTAAAAATATAAACGAAGTATAAAAAGTGTACACCGAATAAACAAGACGGTTACACCGTGACTCAGTTTTTGAAAATGATTGGGATACACCCAAAGTGCATACGACACTAATTAAAAATAAGTTTTTATTAAATTACCTGATTAAGTAGCGTTCCAATTAAGGTTCTACTAACCCTGCACATTTACTAACGATGCACATTTCCATTTGATTTTAGGTGTTGCACCGTGATATGATTTGTTGACTCGTACTCTTGCTAACCTAGCCTAATCAACTAATTGATATAATAGATTATTTATTTAACTCAGTCCACGTCCTACATTATATCTTATGGACAAGTAAAATAAATAAATATTAATTTCAAACACAGAGACACACACACAGAGACACACACACACACACACACACACACACACAGAGAGAGAGAGAGAGAGAGAGAGAGAGAGAGAAATTAAATGAAATGAAAAATGACTTTATTTACAGAGGCGAAGTTAGGACTTAAAAGTCCTCTCTACCACTTAAACTCTCTACCACGCGGAAACAGTGAAAGATTTATTATATAATATGAATTGGAATTGATAATAAAGATGCACCCCTACGAGTTCTACGTGCACTAATATCAGACATAAAAACGAAACTTTGGGCCAAATAACTTGGACAACCATTGTGGATTAGTGCGTGCAACAGACTAAGTACATGAAGATCTCTAAGTTCTTTGGATTTTAATAGGGATAATTGCTCAAAATAAGGAGATACGTGTTCATCACGTCGTAAGTTGAAAATGAACCAAATACAATAATTCTGTGCACGCTGAATTTTATTAGAAAGGTCAACAGTCATGTCATTGATCACCACGTCACAGTAATTGAAGTGAGGTAAAACTAGAGTTTTCACCAACATCACTCTAAAATCCAACGGCAAGTACTGTGCAAATCGCTTGAGGCCATGTATACAGGCAAAAAACCTATTACACATTAGTGACACCTGATCAGCCCATCCCAGGTTTTTGTTGATAGTTATTCCCAGGTTTTTTACTTTTTCATTGTAAACTATTTTGTTGTTGTTCAGTATCAGTCTTGGAGCAGTATTAATGTCGATTTTAGTAATAAGCCTTTGATAGCCTATTAAAATACAGTTAGTCTTGGTTTCATTAAGTTTCAGTCCATGTCTGCAAGTCCAGTAAGCTATTGAATCAATATCAGAGTTCATTACTTGTACACAAGTGTCCATCTCATTAGATGAAAAGTGGCGGTAAATTTGTAAATCGTCAGCGTACAGATGGAACTTTGAGTGTCGGATGCTAGTAGTTATGTCATTAATGTAGAGTGTAAAAAGAAGTGGTCCAAGTACAGAACCCTGAGGCACCCCTCGGGTGACAGGTTTCCACTCGGAGCACCCATTGTCAGTCTTGACACGCTGCTGTCGCTCGGAGAGATATGATCCCACCCACTTGACACAACCTTTAGAGAAACCATACCTCTTCAATTTGATCAGTAAAAGAGGGTGAAAAACGCAGTCGAAGGCCTTGGAAAAATCGAATAGAGTCAAAATTGTAGCTTGTCGCTTGTCCATAGCAAGTCTTATATCTTCTGTGATTTTTAAAAGGGCTGTGGCAGTACTGTGGTGAGGGCGAAACCCAGATTGAAATACCGACAAAATATTGCCACTGTCAATAAAACGGGAGAGTTGTTGGTGGACTATTCTTTCTAAACACTTCGATAGTGCCGGCAGTATACTAATAGGTCTTAAATCAGATGGAGCTTTAGGGGAAGAACACTTATTTAAGGGACGGATTTGAGCATGCTTCCATATATCTGGAAAAGTTGAGGACATTAAAGATTTATTAAATATTGCAGTAATAACTGGGAGGGTGCCTGGCAGAGTACTCTTAATGAACTTGATTGGAATGTTGTCGGCCCCGACTGCATTGCTAGACATCCTCATGACCGCCCTGAACACCTCAGCCTCAGTCACCGGAGTGAAAGAAAACTGATGAACAGGTCTGTCAAGTGGAGAAGCCTCTAGCTTTATGACATAATCACGAGCACGGGACAGATCAATGAGGACGTTAGCAAAAAAGTTATTGATTATATTTGGATTTAAATGGGTTTGTTGGTTGGTGTTGGTCACCATCAGATTTGCTCACTCCCAGCTCTTTCAGTTTCGTCCACAGGGTTTTAGTTGATCGTTTCTGAGAAAGGGAATTGTAGTAAAATCTAATTTTAGAATTTCTAATTTGCTGCTGTGTCTGATTTCTCAGTCTTTTCTATAAGCTCCAATCGTGCTGATTCTTTGTTCGCTTAGCCTTGCGGAAAGCGGTGTCTCTCTGTCTTTGCAGATGGCGAATAAAGTCAGTAATCCAGGGAGCAGGCTTTTTTGTTACACGTTTGAAGACTATTTGAGCATGTTTATCAAACAATTGAAGAATTAGGGAATTAAATTGAAAAACCATATCATTCACGTCATCAGAAAATAGTATTTCATGCCAAGAAATATTGGAGGTATCGAAAATCAGAAGGTCAAGATCAATGTTTTTGTAGTTTCTGTATTTAATAAACTTTGGATTGGGTTTGGGGAGAAGAAGTTTGTAGATGCAAAATATCAAATCATGTTTTGAAAGTCCAGGGGCAGGCAATTGTCCATGGTGCGCAATGAGGGTCGGGTCATCGACAGCAATTATGTCCAGCCAGGTGTCGGCAGCGGCAGTATGGTGAGTGGCATGAAGTGGTAGTATAGTCATGTTACAAGAAAAAAACATGTCTGATAAAAAGGTCTGATCGTAGGTAACTGGTCCAAGTAAATCAGTGTTAAAGTCCCCCATCACAATAACATGACTGCAGCAAGCCAAGAGGTTAAGAAGTTCATGTTCGAATTCAGCAAGATAGCCAAGGTTAGGAGCTCTGTAACAGACGGCAACTAAGATGTGTGATCTGTTAACACTGACATCTAGAAACATATATTCTGGGCGTCCAGCTCTGGATGTGTCGGATGATAGAAGGATAGAAGCAGGAAGGTGAGACTTGACATAAACGGCGACACCTCCGCCACCCTTATGTAGACGGTCATTCCTGAACAAGGAGTATCCCGTCAACTCAACAGCCCTGTCACTCAAAGAAGGTTTGAGCCAAGTCTCAGAAACTAGAATTAAATCAAACTGTGAAGAGCGAAATATAGTTCTGAAATCGTCAATATGACAAAAAAGCGATTGAGCATTAACGTGAGCTGCCTTTAGAAAATTATCGTAGGGAGAAAGTGTTCGGCAGATAATTTGTGAGAGAGGGAGAGCGCTATCGCCCGGGGCGGGACCATCAGCCGGGGACCCCAGCTCGACAGCGCGGGCAGCGAGCGGCAGGCGACACCGACAGACACGAAATTGTGGGTAACCCTAGCATACAACATACATTCTCACATACATCCGTAAAACATTGTAAATTTACACAAGATGCACACTTAAACTTACGGCTAATCATGACACTGACAAGGTATCGGCAAGATACTTACTTGAATAACATATTAAATTTTGAAACAAATATGCAATATGTAAACATAAAAATATATTTCTACTTATACTAAAAAAAAAAAATAATAATAATAAGAGAGAGAGAGAGCACGTATATTTTTAGAAAACGTGCAGATATTTTATTTCCTGGTGCAGGCACCAGCGCTTGGTATTAGGATCAAACAAAGAAGATTTAATCCTAGAAAAACGTTGTGAATTGTGGAAGTACTGGGAGTGTTTACCAGATGAACTTCAATACAAAAACAAACAATGGGGTTTATTGTTCTACAGGTCCTCGGGATAAGTAGTTTAGGTCTATCTGCTGTTTGTCGTACACGACAAATTCTGCTTTCCGATCCTGCCGCTAACCATTGAAAATTTGACCGATTTTGATCTGTTTCAGTACTAAGATATATTGTATTTTAACAAAAAACAATTATCAAGCTGCTAATAACAATTTTTATATTATAGTACAGCTCAAATGCTGCAAATCCAGTAGACTATGATAGGTGATCTTTCTCGAATGAAACTCTTTTACAAAATAAAATCTGACCTTAGGTAAGGTATGAGGAATTGCATACCAAAATATACGTGTCTCAATTGAGAATCATTCACATCAGGATTGCTTTGGGATAGATCAAGTCCAGATAGTTCTCGACGGTCTCCACTCAGCACCACGAGATCCATCACCTGGAGCCTATAATTGGCAATATTATTATGTAAAATAGATCTAATATATCAATAAATCTAACGAATAAAGTAAAAAGAACAAATGCGAAATACGGAATATCGCAAAACCTATTTAATACCAATATGTAAAATTCCACGTTAGGTCGGAATGAAGTATTATATACTATAATATTACTTATAGATTATTAAACCTCGAAAATCATGCAATGAAATTGTGAAATATACCATTAAAATTACTTTAATCGTATGTAAAAATACATACAGGGTTGATTCACCACAGTGTCATTTTGTGGCAGTGTGATTTTTGCAGCATAATTTCGTGGTTGGTTGTTTCATTTTTATTTATACAGATTCTTAGCACCTTCGTCGTTGGAGGAGCAATTAGAATATGTAATTTTATCGTCCAGTAACCAAATTTTTTACAGGAAGTTGTAAATTAGTTCAGTTATGTACAAAATAATATAAAGAGTGATAATTCAGATTTTCTTTAACAAAACAAAGCTATTATTTTTTGAATACAAACGTTATGAAGAACAATAACCCAGATATTTTGCATTTTATAGTATTCAACCCACACAACGAAGTATTTCTATACACTAATCGTTACGTCTTCAACATCTCACATCGAAAAAAGAATAGGCAAGATTAGCCTACATCCCATAGCACCCCGCCACCTTGTCGCATAGAGTATCATTATTTTTAAAGGGACTTTCAGGACGTGGCACATTGTGTACAAGACGTAAGACTCTATGGCAACCCTGGAAGTGATGGTATTTCTATTAAGACATTAAACAGGTATTTTTAGATTTTACAGCTGCCAGATTGATCTTGATTCTCTTAAGCAGCAGATATGGTAACCCCAAACTCTCCAAAAACCACACCCTCTAAGACAGCTGGCTCTTTCGGAAAATAAAGGTGATCGTTTATGATATTGTGTCATTAGCTTCCATACTGTTATACGAAGAGCCAATGTTGACAATTTTCTCATAGAGAATCCTTCATCAAGTATACACAGCGCGTGCTTTACACATGAAGCAGTGCTTAAGACGATACTGGTATAAATGTGTACCATAATCTTTATTTGTACATTGCTGTTAGCAATTTAGAATATGAAACTATTAATTAAAACTAACTACTCCAATAAAATTTATGTACTTAATTTTTTAAATGTCTCTAGTGATGTAATATGTTACTACAAGATATATGTAATCATCCAAATGAAATATTAGTATTTATTATTTATTATTAGTTGTGATACTAATAGCAGGTTATAGTTACAAATAGAATATATTTGATATGTATGTATGCATTTGATAAATATTTTAAGAGTTAGTTAGTCTCAAAATTCACAAAGAGTTTTAGGAATCTAGTTGCTTACTATTACTGGCCTATTAAGGATTATTTGCACGGATAACAGGATTTTAAACTTTTCCTTCGTTAAAAGTTACACAAGTAGAATAATACCTCATCTTAACTTAAAATGGTTCTCTTCTTCAGGTGTCAGAAAATTAAAAACACAAGGCTAAGCAAACACAAAAAACTATAAACAAGCAATACGTAGCCAAAACAAAGTCAAAACTGACAACAGGGCCAAACATGAAGTCAAAAGACCAGCACATAAATGAATGTCAAGAGCTGTACGACTACACAATACATACTACACACAGACACTAGCTAGAGAAAATGTCTGGAAACATGAGAGAAAACACATGGCGGAATTTGGGTAGGAATAATAGGAAACTTACTGTATTTAGCAGTATTGCTCTCATGAAAATGTGAATTTAGTTTCAGTTTTAAACTGTACAAATCGAATTATATTGGAAAATATTTAATTGGTAGGTATTCCAAATTTTTTATATTCTATATATCCCATGTGGGTAATATACAATAAGGTCATGACTAAAAAATAAATTTCGCTCATTAAATTTCTATTAGAGATCTTCCTATGCTAATCTCGAGATAATATAATTTTAGATAATTATACAAGCAATTTTATATTATATATATATAATTTATGTATCTCTCACATATTCGTGCTATTCGTAAATCTTATAAAACTTTTACTGATTAAATTTAGTTTTTTCACTTCTGTAGAAAAAGTGTCTAAGAATAATATAAGAAACTTATTTTTCAATTACAAGACTCGCACAAAAGCTGTTTAGTTAAGTTCTCATACAACTGTTTAGTTAATTGTATACAAAGCGTTTACAAAATACATCAACTGATTTGTAACTATATACAGGAAAATATTAAAATTTAAATGTACGGTTATCGCGATTTTACTCAATTCAATCCTTTGAAATTAACGTGCATGGTGATGTCACGCTTACATCCAATCGCAGGGATCACAAATTGAATCCTTTCAGAATTTGTACCGCATTGAACTGTGTTTAAAATATGTTCCCCTCGTTGTTAGATACACACAAAACCAACTGATTCAAAACAGTTAGATCACTGAAAACACGTATCTTTAAACACAATAATTAAAATGAACAACGCGAGTGAACAGTATTTACGTGTATCAATATAAATTTCAAGGGTTTATTGTTCTAGTAATTTTTCATATAAATTTCGTGAACTTATTATCTTACTCAATTGTGCGGATGAGACAATGAGAATACCTCTTAACCTAGATTGGAGTATATTATGTAGTTTAGGTGTCTTTGATGTTTAAATGACGGAAAGAGTTTATTTTGACCTGTTATTCACCGAATTTCTTTGGATCTTTTCAGAAGAACATGACTCCAGATTCTAGGAGTCACGGCTGAGACAGCGTCAGATTCCATACGTTGCACTAACAGGAAGGTGATATGGAGCTAAACTCAATATTCATATTGAAACTAAATTAAATTAGTTGTATAAATTTCATGTAATGTTCTAGGATTGTTTAGTAAATGTGTAATATACAAATCCAACTGTTGGCGGTGATTATCGATTACACGTATAAATACCATCTGTTAGTCCTTGATGACTTTGATAAATGATAAAATTCAATTGCATTGTTATAAATTAACTTGTACTAAATTTAAGGTTCCCAATTTCTATTTTAGAAGGCCGTCCTGTATTATTATATTATGCTACATACCTATTACTTATATTTTGTATGTGATATGAACACGAATTTGAACATTGTGTTGGCGGAACTTCTTACAATTAACAGAAAGTTATTCTTAATGTTTTAGCTGACATTGAAAACATGTGTTTAAAATGTGCCAACTAATTAAAATAATTTAAGTGAAAGCATACAAATAATATACTGCTCAACGATGCTGATGGTAGCATTGTACGAACTCATCTGCTCTCGTGGAGCATTACACTTGTTAATATTTCAAAGAGGAAAATACTCTCTGAAATACGACAGAGCTTAAACTTAACAAGACATGATCATATTGCAAAGCTCTATAATAAACATGAATAGTACATTTCAATGCTATTGTTCAAACATTTCTCAACATCCCTTTTTTATAAACATTTAATCAAATAATTAGTTTGATCATGTAATTTAGCATATTCACTTACGCCTAGCTAATTAATCATATCTAAAACGTATAAAAATTTAAAAAAATAACAACCACATTCTGTAAAAAGTATCTATCTCTCTTCAGTTATTTTATATTAATTCGATATATGTTAACCCAAGATTAACGTTTTCAGGAACTACGTTAAAGGCGGGGGACAGGCCCTAACTTTCCGTATAGCTGTGTCTTAATATTACTATTGAGTCTAAGTATATAGCGCGTAGACAGTGGACACAATGAAACAATGTTCATAGCTTCATCCGACGGCAAAATCCAGAAACTAACATCGGCGGGACATACAATATAGTAGAATGAAAACACTTCTTTATTGAGGTGAAATTAGGAGTAAATGGTCCTTTCTTATACTTAACCTCTTAAACTAAATATAATCCTTATAGTACAAGAAACTTATCCAACCAAACGTTACTAACACAATATTCCATTCACACAGTCACGGTTCCAAGAGTAGCCCCGCCTACCCGCAACGATCATCCGGTTCAGGTATCTTCGTCTCAGCTCCGCCACAATTTCCCGGCTCTCAATTTGTTTGACAGAATCTGGTAAGGAGTTCCATAATCTACATACAGGGACGGTGAAGGATCGGTTATAAGTTGTGATTCTAGGTATTGGAATTCTGAGACTTAGTGCACCAGACCGAGTTCGTATTGCTCCACACTCTGCCAAAAACTGAAAGTATTCAGATAAATACTTTGGCGAATCTGTATTAATTTTACTATAGAGTAAAGCAAAGGCAAATACAAATCGATCTTTAATCGGCTAGTTATAAAAATTTATAACTGAATAAAATATGGCGTAACATTATCGCTTCGACGTAAATCAAAGAGAAAGCGAATGTAGTAATGTTGTGCTTTTTGCAGTTTAGTACTAAGGGCTATTGTCATGTCATTAATTACAGAATTGCAGTAGTTAAAGTAGAGGAACACAAGTGATTTAAACACACACATCACTGTGTTGAATTCTTTTAGCTGGTCTAGGATTGACGCCTGAATTTGGAATGCCTTTGAGCTACACTGAGCGTGTAGTACCCAGGTTTCATAGATGTGCATCACTAGTGACTTCTGTTGAAATCCAACTTTTAGAACTGCAGTGGAGAATTAGGTGTTTCAGTCAGAGTGCATTTAGGTATATAATGTAGACAGTTTAAATTTGGGGAAGTCTTTGGTAACCGGAGACGTGTGATAAATATTATAGCTAAATATGCAAATTGAATGTTTAATGATTAAATAATTATTATATTTTTTCCATGTATTGCCCTGTTCAGGTTCTGTTTGTATTATGTTTTGGATTCGTCTGTCCACATCCCTCCTAGGGTGTTATTTTTTGTAGGAGGATGTGCAAACACACTCTCTATCAGCATCTTAAAAGAAAAAAAACATGCAATATAATTGCCAAAAATAACTGGAGAGAGTATTGCAAGCCAGTACTGAAAAATCTGTTGACACGGAAAAGACAGCCTTCATATTTAGGAAACATATTCATTAAGACAAATCGCAATCAGAGGTAGAGACTTACACTTGTATGATACTATAGGCAGGGAGGACTTAGTTAAATGAACAAAATAATTTATAACATTTAAGATGCAGTTCGAAATAATAAAATTCAAAAATTCAATACGCTAGTTTTTTCTGATTTGTTTAAAAGTATTCCTTGTCTTTAAAACGATTTTAGTCTGTGTACTCTAGCCATTTTATAGGGAATAAAAGGAAACTATAGCTTTATCGAGATGATTGACAGGAAGTCGATTTATAACAGTACTGACACGTCCCCTTTGTTTCCCACATTTATTCCCTGTAGCAATACTAATTAAATATATACATATATTAGGAAAGATAGACAGGAGAAATCCTTCTCAAATTCCTTCAAAAAAGTTCGTTAGTAAATTACAGTAAGTAAGTTAAAACCGGTTCTCAAGAAAATAACTTTATTTACTTTATTAAGGTACTCAAATGCTTACACGACCACATGTCTTGCAAAAGGCTTTCTTCTTTTAACTACAAAATTAAAATCAAACTAAACATTTAACTTTATTATAAATTTTAAATAAAATAAAATCTTTAATTTAATTCTAAATATTTTTGTCTTTATTATAAGCGAAGCTAAATGAAACTGAACTAAAACCTTGCTGAAAAACCCTTCTTACCACGCGTGCCACTTATATTTATAGTTGGTACGGATTCAAAATTACTTTATATCTTGATGTAAAACATGTTTTGATTGTTGTATACTAAATCTGTATTGCTAGTGACATTTTAATTAATATTAAAAATTAGAAATTTACTATAAAAATTCTTACCATGACATGTATTCTCTTCAAAATTGCGTTTATTAATAAGTATATTCTAAATCTTCTTAATTCCCCTTTGTATAAAAATAATCAATAATCATTCTATAACCATGAGTTTCATGTATTCTATCAAATTACCACTTTGTTTTTTTAATAATACATTTTAATCCAAACCTTTCTTCGACGTGACAATAAATTATTTCTAGGGTAATTAATTAATAAGATTTAGTAGTATTTTTGGATAGACAGCCCATCTTATGACTAGTTGTATTATGCTTATATAGGACTGTTCAGCCTTAACATATCAAATCTTTAGTCCTATAGAAAGACAAATACAGCACGTTGGTCTAGAAATTGTTATTCTATTATACATATTATTTTAAGTTTTTGATATACATGTCATTAATAGAGACAAAAAGATTAAATAAAGCAAAATATTATAAAGGACCGGTAAACTGCAACTGCATGTTATTATTCAGTAAGGATAATGATAAAGTTAAATACTATATTATTTGCAAAAGTTGTCAAACTTAAATTTAATCCTCAAACCCAATGTTTTTGGACATAACAGTTTATATAAAGTTCCACAAAGTAAACTTTTCCCATAAATATATAAATCTTTTTAACCTGTAAGAATAGTAATGAATAGTTGTGTCTAATACACATATTTCTTTAAACTAGAGATATTTGACTACCAAGCAGTTTTGTATCAAAAAGTTTAAAATAAACTATTAGAAAATTATGATTATCTGTATTTCTTAATAGATGATGAATGTGAATGCTATTCAGTTTATTCTCTTTATTTTAATTTTTATTTGTGTCTAAGAAAAAAGTGCTTGGAAGGTATGTTGTCAAAGTATTTTATAACATTTGTTTTTTTAGATCGTACTATAACTAATATACATTGACTGAAGAACACTGTTTAACTTTATTAAAGATGTAGCCTCAAAAAGGGTTTGATAAAATTATATTTAATAATAAACCTTTTTAACACGTATGATATAGTTTTTTTATTTCATACGATGTACATTTCAAATTCTAAGAATTGATCATCAGGTACATTTTTAGGTTAAGGTAAATTATGAAAATAAATAATTGAAATCAGATTGTTATATTTTTTTAATTACCTTGGTCGCTAAATTTGTTGTATTTAATTTTTTATGTGATTAATTTATATTGTTTTAAATTCTATCAAATAATAAATGGGTTGTTAGAAAATTTTTGCTATTTAATAATACATTAGGATTACTTTTGGCACTTTTGTAAATTTCAAAATGTTCCAAAGTAGACAATAGGTGACTTTTTGGCATGTGTGTGTAAAATTT
The DNA here is from genome assembly GCF_021130785.1 of Homalodisca vitripennis. Lineage (NCBI taxonomy): Eukaryota > Metazoa > Arthropoda > Insecta > Hemiptera > Cicadellidae > Homalodisca > Homalodisca vitripennis. The sequence goes on from NC_060215.1 coordinate 97,438,642, forward strand.
CATTTTTTTTCGGTGTTTGTGTATTTATGGCCAGTGTTATTTAAATGGTCTACATATTTTGAATTTGATGATGTCTTCAATGCTTTTATATGTTCATTAAATCAAATTTTGAAGAATCGACCGCTTTGTCCAATATAGTGGAATTGACAATCATTGCAAATAAATGTGTATACTCCACTATTGTTAAATTTTAAATTTTGATTTTGTTTCTTGAAATGCCTTTGTTTTTTATTATAATTCCGAGGTTGTTAGAAGTTTTGAAAGCCAATTGATATCCTTATTTATAAATGATTTGTTAATTTTGTGGCAATGTTTACCAAGGTAGTCTGATTGAATTTATTTGATATCTCTTTCTTCTTTCTTCTTATTTTCTTTCTTTGTGTAGTCCTTCGATAATATAACAAACATGCTTGGTTTGTATCCATTATTTTGGGCGGTGCATTTAATAAAATTTAATTCTTTATCAAAATCTTCAGTTTTCATTGGAATTTTGTGTAATCTGTCGATCATTGATTTGAATTCAACCATTTTTTGGTGACATGGGTAATTCGATGAGGAAGGTATAACTAAATCTGTGTATGTTGGTTTTCTGTAAATTTTGAAATTGTGCTTTCTGTTGATCTTGGTCATAGTCAAATCAAGGTAATTTATTGCATTATTTTCTTCAATTTCACTGTTTTACTAGTATTGTAGGTTTCTTACTCAGCGTTGTTGTCTAAACAAACAAGTAGTTATTTATTGTAGATAATATACTGTCTTGTCTGGTCCACGAACTGGGGTTTAGGCTTCAACTGAGATATACCAGCCTAGGGCTGGTATTATTGTGAGCCTAATGAAATCAGAACGCTTTTGTGAAGCACGGTGCGATTAATATTCGATCATACTTTATTGCTCAACACCAGATCGCAATCTTGAAAGTTAGTTATACAAGCGTATGGGTAGCAAATTCGAACATGGCGTCGAAACAGTTCATGCCAACCAGAAGTGCTTAGACACGTCCAAAGCCTAATATACGGGTTGTGTGCAATTCCGCTTAACATCTGAAGCTTTTAAACGTGGACAATAAATAATATGTCTCTAAAATATATCTACTTATGTTTCATAATTAAATAGACACCCATCATTTACTACCTTGTTAGTGCGATAGCTGAAAAGTAAGGACTTTGACCGTAGGACTGCTCGACGTATACCTTAAATAAGTGTTACTAAATCATAGCGCTATTAATGTTTACGTCATTGGTTGTAATAAAAACTTGTTTACTTACGACATCTGGGCTCTTAAACATTGCAGTTTGAACTACAGTAATATAAGAAAAGAATAAGGAACTTAGAATATCCTTCAGCAACTACCACTTATCTCAGAAGTGTTTAGATTTTCATTTAAAAAATATGAAACTCACTGGTTTGAAATTATGAGCATATCAAACTACTAAATACTAAATAAAACTAAATAATATAAATATAGTTTTATTATTCTGTCGTAAACAGCAATGGTTATGTTATTTATGATAAAGTAATATAACATAAGGCGTGAAGAATTATTTGGTTATTTTTGGAAAAATATATTCAAGAAAATTTGCTGTTGCAAAAAGATTTAATAAATTTTATTAGTGAAAATTTCTGAACCAGGAAACCTTCTTCATAAAGGAAATTATTGTATGAATTCCGTTGATGAAATGTATCCTAAGTATTTGCTGATACTGAATCTGCTTTTTTCTTTTTTTTTGCCTATATTGCCTTGTTATTTTTATTTTAGTGAGGGAATACGCAATTGATGATTTAAATTTCTTGGTAATAATATCACTACGAAACCTGGGCCAGGACAGGTTTATTAGGAAAACAATTTAGACAATAGCACTGTCTTCCCGATATTCTTTTCAATGTTTCACATAGTTTAAGTAAATGTCAACATTGCAACGATTACAAATTATCCGTTTTATTTCATCTCAAGCGTTCGCCACCTACAAATATTGCTTTGAATCCGTTTTTGTGTAATGATAAATACTTGTCAAATTTATTAAATCTCCAGCTAATACCGGCATTGTTCTTCATTACAGTTATTGCTTGGTTCTACGAGAGCTCCTAAGTTATAGGAGTGACATTTATTGATTGAATTAATGCTGGAGTTTTTGTTTGTTTACCAAGCAGTAGTAATACATTTTAATTTTCTAACATTTTCTTTTTCACCACTTTGCACAAATATAAAAACTAAAGTAATTATTTAAAAATTAATACCAACTTATCTTGTGTTTTTTAGTAGAATATTGATAGTGACAATGTGAGGTGTTTCGGTATAAACACTTTTTTTCGTCTGCCCTGATAGTTGCAGTCGTGCTGGGTTCTATTCCAGGGTTGTGATATCGCCTTATATTTTTATCTTACCCGCGCACTCACAGTACGCTGGTAGAGATCGAGATTATAAACGAGGTTAAACGTAAGTGAACAGAAAATCTCAGACTCATTCAGAGCGAATTCACTTATTAGCACTCTTCAATAGAACGATATCATCACAGTTTTCTGTTCTATGTTCCGCAATTTTACGTAAATGAATGTTGATTAGAACCGTCAATGCCCCGTTCTAAAATGTGACGTTTAGAAATAAATTCTATTGTAAAGACGACTATTTGGAAATTATTCGTGCGTGAGAAAACAGATTTTTAATATCGGTGGTCCGCGAGATCTTTATTCCACAGCCGTTGACTCGAACCGGTCTCTCTATCACCTGCTCGTTTCTTCTTTCTTCAGTGTGTTGTTGTGCTGTGTTAGGCTGAGGTCATGTTTTGACTTTACAAATATCAAAATAAAACATTAAATATATCAAACCAAACAAATTCCTTCTCTATACTAACAAGAATAACGTTATCGTATAAGTTTAAGCTGGAAGCAAAATGTCTAAGGGGAGCCTTGAGTTATATTCCTCCCCTGTGAAACAGCTAAATTCCTTCAAACAAATATATTTAGGTTACTTAATACAAGTATCCTAGTTCAGCTATAATACAGGTATTTCGTGTGTACTATTTTCCTCTTTAGACCCTTAGTAACAAATATATTGGTATTAACAAGCATTAAAAATTTGTTATAGCCTACAACCTAACATTCACTTTGAAACATACTAGTCGAAGTAGGAAGTAAAGCTTATGCGGTTTTACAGGGTACTAAAACAAATATTTAGAAACCGGGCTGAGAATTCAAAGGTCTGTCAAGCCGATGAACAATATATTTGTAAACAAGGCTGTTACCTAGAGAGCCCAATTAAGTTCCCAGCCTATCCTGGCGTTGATCAATAACTTTAAGCTTAGGCTATTAGGCCTACACGACATACAGTATGCAAAATATATTATCGTGAGCTATAGAAAGGTTTTTATATGCTATATCTAGTAGATCGACCAGGTACATACACCTAACTTATCTTATGCACCAAACTATTAACTTTTAAGAATAGGATAACAAACCTATGCAGCTTATAAGATGCAAAATATGCGTTTGCAAACTAGGAAGGGTAGTGAAAGGTAATAGAACCTATAGTGAATAAATACACTACTGTCACTAACCGCAATAACCTATAAGCTGCTGCTAACCTATCCTACACACCAAATTATTAATTTTAGGGATTGGATAACAAAGCCTTTGCGGCTTATAGAATGCAAGATATGCGTTTGCAAACTAGGAAAGGTAGTGAAAGGTAATATAACCTATATTTAATAGATACACCACTATCACTAACCGCAATAACCTATAAGCTGGTCTTTACCTATCCTACGCACCGAATTATTAATTTTAGGAATAGGATCACAAACCTATGCAGCTTATAAGATGCAAAATATGCGTTTGCAAACTAGGAAGGGTAGTGAAAGGTAATAGAACCTCTAGTGAATAAATTCACTACTGTCACTAACCGCAATAACCTATAAGCTGCTGCTAACCTATCCTACACACCAAATTATTAATTTTAGGGATTAAATAACAAGCCTATGCGGCTTATAGGATGCAAAATATGCGTTTGCAAACTAGGAAAGATAGTGAAGGTTAGTGTAACCTATGGTGAATAGATACGCTACTGTCACTAATCCCAATAACCTATAAGCTGCTGTTAACCTATCCTACGCACAGAATTATTAATTTTAGGATTAGGATAACAAGCCTATGCGGCTTATAGGATGCAAAATATGCGTTTGCAAACTAGGAAAGGTAGTGATGAGTAGTAGAACCTATATTTAATAGATCCACTGCTATCACTAAACGAAATAACCTATAAGCTGGTTTTAACCTATCCTACGCACCGAATTATTAATTTTAAGAATAGGATCACAAACCTATGCGGCTTATAGGATGCAAAATATGCGTTTACAAACTAGGAAAGGTAGTGAAAGGTAATAGAACCTATATTTAATAGACATACTACTATCACTAAACGAAATAACCTATAAGCTGGTCATAACCTATCCTAACGCACCGAATTATTAATTTTTCAAAGATTCCGTAGAATTCAAGGTTAACGAATCAGTACTAATTTTTATATTTAACCCTCAAAATTCGATATTCGTACTCTTTTTAAATTTCCTTAATGATTACCCTCGTCCATAGGTGACAGTCTCGCCAGCTCTAGTAGTGTGGGTTTGGGGGATTCTTTTGCCTCCCGTCCCCCGCAGATGGCTCCGGCAATCGCGCAGAGCAAAAACCCCGCAATCCACAAGGTTGTCCTGTGAAGGACAACTCCGTTCACCCTAGAGGCACTAACTCCGGGCCTCGGTCTTGGCCCTTACTCCTCCTTCTTCACGTAGTCGCGCAGAAGAGCCATCGCTGGCTTGTGGTTTCTTCCTTTTAGGGAGTCATAGGCGCTAATGGTTACCCTCCGTGGCTCTACTACGAGAAGCCACCAGTGGCCGACGTCCGCCAACTCCTCATGTACGGGGACGAGGATTACTTCGTAATCCAACAAGTCCTGGTCGCAATGGTGACCCCACGATCGCTCGTGGCCGGATCTCTTCAGCACCGTGAAGAAGTAAGACTCTAGTGCGAGGACATTGGGCAGGTTGTAATCTATAGCATTCCGCCTCTCTAGAAGTCGAAGATACGCTGAAATTACCTCGCCGTTTAGCAGTTTCCCAGGAAAAAGCCGTTTGGAATCGCATGGCAGCAAACGGACATGCTTCCTTACGACTCGTGCCAACTTCCTTATCTGTCAAACTGTGAAAAAAAAACACCAAGACACACAAGCCAAGCTCTAAACTACCGTGCAAAGCCTCAAGGTAAACCATTCAAGCAGTCAAAAGCTAAAAGTGCAAATAGCTGGGGATAGTGCAGTTAGCGTGCAATCTGCAACCCAAAGCGAAAGTTCAACACATGCAGCAATCACTTAAAACTAAACTAGATATCCTTATCTATAACGTGCAAAGTTACAGCCTACTACTTACCCAGTAGGAGCTGCAACATCCGGCTTATTCAGCCGGATAAATGCGTTGCCTTAGTCGACATATTTTTTTAAGCATTTGACGTGAGCTCGTAGCACATTCCTTTTTCGACTACAGAGGCTATAGATGTTTGATCCAAACTTTTCTACAATTTTATAAGGCCCGTCGTATTTCGCTGCTAACTTCGAGGCGAAAGAGTCAATCGCCGACGAGAGATGGTGTTGTTTCAGCCACACCAACTCCCCAACCCGCAAGTTTTCCTCTCTCCGCCTTAGGTTGTAATATTTTGCTTGAGATCGACTCGCTCTTTCTAAATTCGAATGGCATTGCTTGTATAGTTTCGTGAAAGCTTCTAATCTTTTCCGGTTCGTATCTGTCACATGAGACTCGGAGTCATTTTGCCCATTCTGTACTTCTAGAGGGCCATGCATTGCATTCGGTAACCGCAATTCCCGTCCAAAATTTAATAAAGCTGGAGTAAATCCCGTAGAATCATGTACGGCGGTGTTCATAGCGTACCTGAATTCGTTCAAGTGTATGTCCCAAAGCCGTTGATCTTCTTCGACGTACTGCGCGATCATCGTCTTTAGGACTCGATTCGCCCGCTCCACCGGATTTTCTTGAGCCGTGTAGGGTGCTGTCAGTTGATGTTCAATTCCCCAACTCTCCAGTAAATTACGCCATAGCTTGGCCGTAAACTGCGATCCATTATCGGTGATGGTGACCTCTGGTGAGCCGTAGCGAAAAAGCACCAAATTTTTAAATGCGTTCACCACATTCGCCGCGGTCACTGATTTTAACGAACACAGTTCTACCCATTTCGTGAAGATATCCTGTACCACTAGGATAAACCTCGCACCTCTTCGTGAACGTGGCAAGGGTCCTACTATATCGGCCGTGACCTTATACCATGGACCAGTAGGTCTCCGAAAGTACATCTTTCCTGCTGATTTCCGTTGTTCAACCTTGTGCGCCTGACAAGACTGACATCTTCTACGTAATTCTTCACATCTGTGAGCAATCCCGGCCAATAATACCTCTCTTGGACTCGCTTTGCCGTTTGTCTTATTCCAATATGGCCGGCCGTTTCGCGATCGTGATTTCCGTTCAACACAGCTTCTTGTTTGTCTATTGGCACACACAGTTTCCAGTTCAGAGAGTCGTCAAACTTATTCGCCCTTCCTCGTGGTTTATACTTCATAAGGTTTCCTCCGGTAATTCTTAAATTTCGGCACGTGTCGGGCTTAGAGGTAACTCTAGCGAACATCTTGTGGTACCAATCTCGTTTTAAGTCCGATTCATTTTCCAAAACTTCTGAGCGCATAACTGAGCGCTATTTGCACCGTCTACGGGGTAGCGAGACAGAGCATCTGCCACTCTGTTTAGAGTACCCTTCCGGTAATGAATCTCAAAATCGTTCTGCTGAAGTTCTAGCACCCATCGAGCTAGTCGTCCCGTCGGCTGCTGAATATTCATCAGCCATTTGAGAGCCTGATGATCGGTAACGGCGATAAATTTGTACCCCTCCAGATATGGCCTAAATTTCTTTACAGCCCATACTAACGCCAAACATTCCTTTTCGGTAACGGTGAACTTTTTCTCACCGTCAGTCAACAATCGGCTAGTAAATGCTATAACGCGTTCTCTCTTATCGATTTTCTGAGTCAATGCTACACCCAGTCCATCATTCGAAGCATCTACTTCTAGCCAAAACGTTTGTTGAAAATCGGGACACGCTAGTATTGGTGTATCGGAAAGCTTATCTTTAAGCTCGAGAAACGCACTCTGTTGTTCGTCCGTCCAATCCCACTTTTCACTTTTCTTTAAAAGTTTGGTTAAAGGTCTAGTTGATTTGAGGAAATTCTCCACAAATCTTCTATACCAAGAAGCGAGTCCTAGGAACCTTCTCAAAGAGCGAACTGAGGTAGGTGTGGGGAACTCTCGGATGGCTCGTACCTTTTCTGGGTCTGTACGAATTCCGTCTTTATTTACAACGTGGCCTAAATATTTTAATTCTCGTTTGCAGAATTGACATTTCTCTGCATTTGGTTTCAGACCAGCGCCTCGTAACCTGTTGAATACATCCTTGAGGAGCGTTAAGTGTTCTTCAAACGTCTTACTGACAATAATTAGGTCATCTAAATAAGCAAATGCTTTTGGCTCTAGCTCGGGACCTATAATTTGGTCTAATAATCGTTGGAACGTAGCTCCAGCAGAGTGCAATCAAAACGGCATTACCCGAAAATGGTACAGGCCCTTGCCAGGTACGGTGAAAACAGTAAGGGGTTTGCTTTCTGGCGAAAGGGGTACCTGCCAATATCCTTGTTTCAAATCAATGGTAGAGATGAAGGAGGCTTCTCTCAATTTCTCCAAAATCGAATTTATCTGGGGCAACGGGTACGCGTCTTTCTCGCTGACGCCATTTAATTTTCTAAAATCTATGCAGAAACGATATTTCCCACTGGGTTTCTTGACGCCCAAACTCCACGGGCTTGACGATGGTTCTATAACTCCGTCTTGTAACATCTTATCAACTTCCTCGTTGATGATCTGTTGCATCGCCGGATTCCTAGGATAGTATCGTTGTTTTATCGGTTCGTTCTTGCTGAGTTTAATTCGATGCTCCACTAAAGTTGTTTTTCCCGAGCAGGACTCGAATTTAGGAAGCTCCTCCTGAAAAAATTCGTTCAATATTTGTCTCTCTTTGTCATCTAGTGAACCAACCTCCTCTGGTACTCTGTCGCTATTCATACAGCTGACGTCGGTCACACGACTGTCATTCAGATCCTCGCCGCAGTTAACTGATACCAAATTTAATGGCCGGATCAGGTCCATGCCCAGGATGATCAGGGCAGTCAGCGACGGCAAATACGCAGTTGCTACGTCCAGCTCGTGATCGGTGATTCTGCATTTAAAGCGATATATGCTCGAGACGGACACTTGAGAATTGTCGGCTAGTGAGATTTTGAATTGTTTCCTCGTAGGTAGAACACCTACTTTCCCCAGGAAATCGGCTACCTCTTCATTATTGAGTGACGCCACTGCACCGGTATCAATCAACGCTTTGAAGTTTCTTCCGTAAATCTCCACGTTTGTGTACGGCCTTGGGTCATCAATAACAATCCGATTGCTCATACCACAAACATTTTTAATTTTGTCGAGCCATTTTTTTGGGGTAGTCAGTTTTGACTTCGGTTTGGACTCCGGCGACCCCCCTACTCCCGAAGTCCTCGCTTCGTTTCCCGATTGCCTACAATCACATGATGTCGTCTTAACACCTGGCTTCTTACAGTTAAAACATTTTAAATTCCTTGGTTTTCTACAATTTCTATAGAGATGGCCTGGTATTTCGCAGTTCCAACATACTAGCCCTCGTATACCATTAGGCTTTGGCGGGTTATTTTGGTCGTCACAAGTTTTCATGTGTGTAGTGGCACTCTGATCGGTTGACGGTTCATTAAACGATACTTTCCGGTGCCCGCTGTCAGATGGCCTGGTTTGCGCAGTTTCAAGTTGGTCTCGAGGAGTTTCCGTTCTGGGATGTGCGGTCCTGGACAGGGCATATGCGTGAAAACTTTCTTTTAGTTACTGAGAACTACCTTTGCTTTGAAATGCTGTTTCCGGAACTAGCGCTTGAGCAGGACTCGGTGGAGGCCGATAATTAAGTTTTTCTCGTAAACAAGTTTCATACTCGTCAGCAACCTTCATTAGTCCGGCTAAGTTTACGAAATCTCTCCTTCGAACATACAGTTTATACGTCGGGTGCGTATTATTGTAGATTCGCTCTAACTTCTCACTCTCCGAAAATCCGCCTCTTCTTCTGATGAGAGTAGACAGAGCAACGACGTATTGTTCAAACAGCTCTCCATCACCTTGGGTTCGTTTTCGAATTTCATCATCCAGATGAACGATATAGCCCGGTGGCAGGCTGAAAGTCTTGAAGAAAAATTAGTAGCCATATGTTGTGGTTAGATTAATCAATTGCAAAAATCGACTAAAATATATTGCAACTGAAAGGTAATAAACATATTTCTATCATCTTATATGAAGATTATTAACCAATTAGTTAATGATTGGCTAAACATATTTCTATCATCTTATATGAAGATTCTTAACCACTTAGTTAATAATTGACTAACTAAATACACTTATATTATAAAACATTTTTATGATTAAGATATTTGCTTCTGATCCATCAAATAACCACTGTGGGTCAAATATTAACATTATTTTCAACAATTGTTTCGACTTCTAGCTGCGAGCATGCTGGATCCCTTAAAATACAAAGCAGGACTGCATATCCGGTGTCTTATTGGAAATGGAGTTTGAAAAGGGGCCTCTTCTTTAGGCATGTCCCCAATCTTACTTACGTTTTTAGTTTTTGACGATCCAGCCTTTAATATGCGGAGGAATTTGGCCACTCCTGTCAGACCTGCTATGACTTTATTAGGATATGTATGATAAATCATATGAGACATAATAAAGAGTATGAACAACAATTTTAAAATACATACATAAAAAATGTAAATCCTGGTCTAGCTCATCTAATATACTTTATAAATAATGCACTGTTCATTAAGTTAGTTTCAATGGCCAGGGTAATATCTTACGTTTTAGCTAACCCTATGACCGCTACAGCCGGGACTTAGTATTAGTATCATAATTTACCAGTAGAGTGTACTTGTGGGTTTAGTTGATTATGATTATGTGAATAATGATTATGTACCTTACTAAAAGCTTTAAGGATTAAGCTGTGTGGATCATGTTCATATAGAAAGACAAATGTATTTGTAGGTTAACACAAAAGTTAACAAAATATAATCCTAATTAAATAATATAAACTTAGATATTCAACATTTTTATTTAATATAATAATGCTTCTATTAAAATATTATGGGTCCTAATAAACATATAACACAATCCACTTTATATTAGTCCACTAGCATTTACTCGCGTCTTCACAAGCAATTTTAAAAATCGAAGGTTACAGCTTTCTTATTAAATCATTTACAATGTAATATAATTTTTTAAACATATTTAGACATATCAGGTTTATATTATTTCAGTAATCACTTGCAGAAAGATTTAAAATGTAAATGACATTTTTACTGATTCTATTTTAGGTTTTTTGTATCAATAATTATATACATATAAGTCTCAAAAACTTAATTTAGTCATAGGATATATACTTTTTAGATACACTTTCTATCTAAAGCATATTAAGTGCCATAGTTAAGTTTGACTTGTGCCACAATCATGAAAATATTCAACAAGAAAACCAACATTATATATAGTTCGTCTACTTTCGGCTCTTTTAATTTACTTTTGGTCTAAGGGGTTTCAAGTGTCATAGTAGTAGTTAATAGTTTTTGCCCAGATGAAGTACAAAACTTACTTACGACTAAAAGGTTCCTGCGGTGCTTTGCGGTTCCTGTAGGAGTCAGGCACAGTCGATTACCCTTTAGTGAGACTAACTAACGTCATTTCTATTTTTTCATATTAAGATTGAGAACAAATAAAAAGTTAACTAAATATTCATCCCAATTTCTAATAAAAATGTGGCCAGTCAATATTTGGGTTTAGTACGATAATATTTATTTTTAATAATTACTGTTCCTAATTAAAACACCAAACACAAACAATTTTTTATCAGTCAACCGTTAACACTGGTTGAATCAACGTTAACTTATATTCAAAGTAAATAAAATAGCTTACCTCTCTCCTCATTCCTTTCTTTTTCTAACCAACTTCAATCTTTTTTATAGTTTTCATACCTCTTGTTGTATGATTTTTATTTCTTTTTTATGGCCATTACAGCTACTTCAATCATAATTCATAAGGGTTTTTCGTGCTGATTCCTGACCAGCACGCCCTTTCTGTTTCTGAAAATATCGAACAAATTAAATAAAACGGTACATCTACAGAAAAAATTGGAATGGTTAATTTCATTAACCTAAAAGATCCATATAGCGTATTTTATATCGAATAATTATCAAATAACATGATTAGGATTTTAAAACGGGAAATGTATACGTGTCATTAGGTTTTTTATCATAAAGGATTGTTATAATTTTGTACTAAGGTAATATATATTAAACTGAAAGTTTCAAAACCTTAGTGTGAAGGCTAGCAGTTTGTTTAGAAGTAACGGAAGAGGAATCTAATTCATCTTCTTTAGTATCTTATGAGTCCCCAATTTTTCTGTTTTTCTGATTGTTGTCCTCTCCCTGAGGCCATTTCCTCTCATCATCTGTGTTTTTAAACACCTCTTTTAATCTTTGGTTTAATTCATTATAATTTTCTATAACAAGTAATGGATATAAACGATGACTGTTTAAATGTTAGTAAACTATTAAAATTACAAAAAGTTTCCATAACTAGAATTTAAAAATAGGATTCATTAAGTTGAATTAATCAATGTAATTAACTTTACAGTTTTTTAACTGATCCAAATGAGCTTCGGTCCCTGAGATCGATGACCTATTTTGCGAACTTTTAAAGCAAAAATATTAATTTCTTTGTAATAAATCAAGTGGTATGTATAGCGACCTGGATTGTAGATATTAATATACAGACATCCAGACGATATAAAATATTTTTTTATTAGTAGGCTCCGAGTGAATATTCAGTAAAAGTTATTACTAGATTTTTAACTATTAAATATTATCTGGTTTGTCTTAAATAAAAATCACATTTCTAAATTAAAATAATGAATTTATTTTACACTGGCATAAGTTCAATTTTTCAGAATTTTCATCACTCTATTTTCCACAAAGAATTGACAAACCGTTTAGTAATTCTAAAAGATCCTTTGGAAAAAAATAAAAATATTAATAAAAAATGTCAAACTAAAAATCAGTGCTCTCTTCTGAAATGAAATAATAAAGTTTTCAAATAAAAATCAAATGCCACTTGGAAATAACTAAAATACAAATGTTCACTTCTTAGTTCACTCAACATTCAAAATAAAAATCAAATTTCTCTTTCCTCTAGTTGTACCTTAACTTTCAAGTCTTTGCAAATCAGATACAACTCTCTCAGACAATAATTAATGTTCAATTAATTTCCAATTAATAATTCACAACTAAACAGTTCCAATTAAATATTTAACAAATTACTAAATTTCCAAATCTCAATTAAAGATATTAAAAAAGTTCAATTTTAATTCACTTTTCTTGCAAGTTTGAACCAAATGTAACGTGTATGGTTCTATTGTGCTCTATTGTTCATGGAGAACCAGTTATTCAGATTGCTTTGTAGTTTCTATGAATTTAATTTATTCCTATAAAAAAGACAACAAAATTAATTTAATATCAGATCAGGAAGACTATTTCAATATAAGTTACAATAGATTTGATGCTTACTTCAAAATCCCTACCGGAAAAAAATTTTGAAACACGGTGCACTGTAATCAACTTAATTAACTAAAATTACCAAAATAAGGGTGAACATTATGAGCTGGCGTTTTTATACTTCCCCTACCCACCAATTCTGATCGACATCCAGAAACATGTATATATTTATGAACACAAAAAATATGTATGGACATCATTAAAAACATCGTTTATTAGTATTAGTAATTATAAGTGCTGGTTGTAGCAGCACTGTGCTAGGCTGCAGTATCGCCGGAACCAATGACCTTGCGGCCGGGGAGCAGCGGAATATATACGACAACCTGGAGAAGAGGATCACGTCCGTAGCTTCTTACAACAGGCTGATTGTCGCCACTCTGCCCCATCGCCACGACCTGCCCTCTACGCACGATATTAACCAGCACACCGCCCTCGTGAATGCCTATATAGAAGAACTGGCTGCTAGGCACCACATCTCTGTCCTAGATATGAACAGACTGCAGCGGAAGCACTTCACGAGGCACGGTATGCATCTCCACACTAGAGGGAAGTGGCAGCTGGCCAGACTTATCGTGGAGGCTCTTGGCGGGTTGAGTGCCTCGACTGCTGCGGCCAGGAAGGCTGAGGTTCCTGACACCCGCACTGCTGTCCCACCAATGCTGCCACCGCCGCCGCCACCGTCAGACTCTATACTGTTGACTCCAGAGCCCCCGATGCCGACTATATCTAGTGACGACGCCGTGAAGGAAGATCAAAGAAACGGCCCTGTTGTCCATTCTGCAGCTTCAAATTTACAAGTGCAAAGAATTGAGACCGCTTTTTTAGGGACCCCTCTTTAAATCAACGGACAAAATTGGCAAAGAATTGCCATCAAAAACGAACAAACTCAAAAATTTACAAACAAATTGAACTGAAACTGCTTCATCAAAATGCTCAATTCGCAACCAACAAATTGGAAGAAATTCAACTCATGTGCGAGGATCTCAAAACAGATCTTCTTGTTGTCACTGAAAACGGTTTGAACAGTGATAACATCGCACTGTGCAAAATTCCAAATTATAAATCGGCTTCCGCGTACTGTAGACCCTACTCCAAAGGAGGAGGGGTTGCTATTTTTATAAAACAAAATTTCACGTTTGCCCCCTTTCCGATCCAAGAATCACTCGAAAAAGATTATGAAGCTGTCGGAATCAAAATTCAAACAGACAAATCAAAACTAGTAGTGATCGGAATATATAGGTCTCCCAGTGGAAACGAAGATATTTTTTTTCTCAAAATTCGAACAATTACTGACAGACCTGACTGATCAACGTCAGAAATATGTCGTGATGGGGGATTTTAACATTGACGCGTTGGACAACACACACCATTCCACAGTTCAATTAGTTGATTTACTTAGGTCATTCGACCTGGAGTTGTTAGTCAAAACTTCGACGAAAGTGACGGCTACAACCCAATCGGCTATCGACAACATCATCACCAACCATCCAAGTGTCGCGGTGTCTGTGGTAAACACAGCTATATCTGACCACTACGGGCAAGAAGCTGTCGTCAGTGGAATGAAACTTGAAAGGGAGCCCAAAATTAACCAAACAATAAGAGACACAAGGCCAGAAAACATCGCTCACCTCAACACTTCCCTGTCAACAGAAAAGTGGAGTTTCCTTCACTCTTCTCAATCTGTAGAGCAGCAGTTCAAAACATTTAACGACGTCCTAAATTTCCATATTAACACATGCTGCCCAACAAAAACGATTAATATTTGCGAAAAAAACGTCAAAAAACAGATGGATAACAAAAGGTATTCTGGTCTCGAGAGAGAAAGTGAAATTTTTCTCTGAAATTAACAAACGTACTTGTAATGAAAATTTCAAAACATTCTTCAAAAAATACAAAAAAATTTACAGGAAAGTGATCCAAGCTGCGAAAGCATACGATGTCTCCAAATATATTCTATCTTCTAGAAATATTTCAAAAACAACTTTGGACATCATTAACAATAAAAGAAAAGTTAAAAAACAAATCAAAATTAAAAATGGGAATATACTTGTGGAGGATGGAACTGAGGTTGCCAATCAGTTAAACGAATTTTTCGCATCCGTTGCTGTTGGGCAAAGTCCTCGGCCGTCTGAACCGCAAGTACGTCCCTCGCCAAGACAAGAGTCCAGCAGCCTCAATGTTGCTGACGCCTGTCACTTAGGATGAGCTTCACCGAATTATTCAGCAGCTCCCAGCCAAAAAGTCAAATGATCTTAATCTAATGTCCACATGGCTCATCAATCAATGCTGCAAGCATTTGGTGAGACCTTTAAATAAATTGGTAAATTCTTCATTTCAAACAGGAGTTTTCCCCTCCCTCCTGAAAATTCCAAGGTTGTTCCAATTTTCAAAAAAGACGATCAATTTTCAATCAATAACTATCGGCCTGTCTCAATTTCGCCAGTATTGAGCCAAATTTTTGAAAAGCTTTTTCTCATAAGAATGCTTTAATTTTTGGACAGTCAGCTCTCAAATGAACAATTTGGATTCAGAAAGGGCAAATCGACAACAGACGCAGTAGTGAGTCTTGTCGATATGATTGTAGAGGGAATATAATGTTGGAACCACACAATGAGTGTGTTCTTAGACTTGTCCAAAGCATTCGACTGTGTTGACCATAGCATACTGCTCGACAGACTTGGGTCCCATGGCATCAGAGGCGTGCCCCTTAAATGACTTAGCTCATTTCTAAGTCATAGATCCCAAGTTGTCCAAATATCAAATCAATTGTCAAAACCAATAGAACTGAGGTACGGTGTTCCCCAGGGATCCATTCTCAGTCCTGTGCTTTTCCTGCTTTATGTCAACGACATAGGATCATCACTTCTGCATGGAGGAATAGTGCAGTATGCTGATGATACGACTCTCTGTTTTAGTGCAAGATCAAGTGAAGTGTTGGAACAACAGGCCTTTGTTGACATCAATAACTGTGTACAATACTTCCAAAGCCTCAATCTCACAACAAACTCCTCAAAATCCAACGTTTTAAATTTTGCCTTGCGCGATGTAGGCGACCATTGTGGATCTGCCGTATTGTTAGCTGATTCCACACTGGAAGAAGTCCTCTCTTCAAAATTCCTAGAAATACACCTTGATCGAGGGTTGACTTGGAATGAACACATCAATCAGGTTTGCGCAAAACTTTCCTCAGGCATTTATGTCTTGAGATCCTTAGCAAAATACTGCCCAAGTCAGGTACTGATAACGGCTTAATTTACCCCCATTTGTCTTACGGAGTGGTCCTGTGGGGAGCGTGCGCAAGCTCTCAGTTTCAGAGAGCATTCAAACTCCAAAAAAAGCTATTCGAATAATTGCAAAAATAAAATTCAGAGAGTCGTGCAGGCAAGCTTTTAAGGAATTACAGCTGTTAACTGTCCCGTGTCTGTACATTTTAGAAACCACTTTGTTTTGTATGTATAAGTGTGCCTTAACCAGAGGCCGGGACATACATACGCATGAGACACGAGGTAGAGAATTAATACGAACTGCAAGCCACAGAACAGTGGTTTTTGAACACCTGCCCTCACAGGCAGGTGTTAATTTTATTAACAGACTGCCAAATTCAATAAAAATTCCCTAACGCCCAAGGCGTTCAAAAGGCGCCTTAAACACCTCTTGGTGTCACAAGCATTTTATAATGCAGGGGAGTTTTTAGCATTTAACTGGGAGACCGCCCCAATTACACAAATGATTCTGCTGTTTAAAGTGGGATATATTGGCGAAGGATGAAAGGTGCATAAGTGTAAAATTGTATGTGTAAATGAGAATTTTGTGGCATGAATGTAAGAAATTTTAGATTAAAATTTGTGACGTTTGCTATACACTGTAATATTGTCGCTGCAATAAAGCTGATTTGATTTGATTTGAGTATAATACTCGTAATCAACTAACATTACAATGAAATCAGAGTACTAAATTATGGACTCGAAATACCTAGACTATCGCATACAAATACATTTCAATTATATTTGTATATAAATTATTATTTGTAGCTATAATGCATTGAGTAGCAATATTGTTCCACATTAATACAAAAAAAGTAAAATTATGTGTTGGCATATGGGCTGTAGTGTAATAAGTGGCCACCACCACAATCAAATCATGGATATTCATGAGTAGCAATTCCTCCATATTCATGAATATCTAAAAATAAATATCGGCATTATACTTGTGGCCTTTACCGTACTCAAATATCAAACGCATTGTTTACTATGAGTTTTATACGTAATCGAAATGAATGTACTTAAGATTATATTAAATAATTCAACTTTATTTCTACTGTGTTTAAACAGCGTAATAATTTGAATTATTTTATGGCTTAAACATATCTGACAGTCTACATAAATGCAAGAATGGATCACATTGTAACTATTTGACACAATGTTTAATGATTAAAAATACATTCTTAATCAATAATTGCATGCTATTCGCCATTGTTCTTGCTGATACCGTAGCCTGCCCATTACGTAAGTTTTTTTAGTTTATTAAATTAAATTAATTTTCAACAATTGACTATTATTGCGATGAATAAAAACAGCTTGCAAATAGTTATGATGTATATGAATAGATCAAATGTTCGATACTTTTAATATTTCTATACTATAGTTAATTCGATGAAGTTCGAGGCCGCCAATTATACTGCAGTAATTATTTGAGCAATTATCGCTTTAACTTCATTTTAGATATTGAAACAGCTGAACAATACCTATAACACAATACCTAATTCGGTTTGACATTTTGTTCTTATAGTTTATATAATCCTGAATATCGATGATTCGATTGTGATGGTGCCGCTTATTATCCTGCAACCTACTGTTGAACGCTCTTATGACGAGGAATAAACAAATTTCTGACGACAGTATAGATCAGATTCGCAGATCGATTAAGGAACTTTCATGGTAAAAATAACTTAATATGGCATTATATAGTTTACATATATAATGTATTTTTCTCACCTGTGACTGCGAGTACTTCTTGGATACTAATTTGTAAATTGCTATGACAGTATGACCACCTGGGACTTTTTCTGTGTCACATAAAACTTGGTTTTCCTGGATAAAGGGTAGAGAAGAATCTTAAAAACATTCCAAGAGACAGCACATTATGACGAATTATAAAACACATTGAAATTCATTAAAATACCAGTTAAAGAACCACGTGAAGAGGGCAAAGTGAAATATATGGACGAACTATCTATAATGTACAAGTAAACACACATACAGAGGGTGGCCAAATTATTAGACTAGAACTAGTTTTCGGGGAAAATTATTTTATTAAATCGTCTTTAAATATCTGTGTACATCAAATTGTATAACTAATATTTTGTGTGTATACCCTTGTTCTTTATCAACATTTCAAAACTCTTTGGCATGCTCTGGACCAATTTTGTACAGTTCTCTTTGATTTCTTCAATGTGGTACCACACTTTAATTAATTAAAAATTCACAAGCCCTTGACGTGTGGTCACCTTCTTCTTTAGCATTCTTTTCTTGACAATTGACCACAAATTATCAATTGGATTCATGTCAGGGCTGTTACCTGGTCAAGGAAGCACACTGATGTCTGATTCACTGAGAAATCTTGTTACTGTCTTGGCTTTATGGCATGGATCACCATCATTCTTAAAAATAAACTCCCCATTTGGAAACCAATCTTGAGTCTGTGGAATTAGTCTCCTTTGCAGCACATAGATATTTTATGTCTTACTTTTTCCAAATACTCTGTTGTCCAATGGTCTAAGCCTTTAGCCCACTCTAATCGCTTCTTTGCCATGGTAGACGTGATCTTTCGCTTTTTCCTTGGTCTGCGAGCGTTGAGTCCTTCTGTGTTTAACAATCTTCTCACACTTCTAGGTGAAATATTGGCTCCATACTCGTTTATCTGGTCAGCCATTTGTTTGTGGTAAGTCTCCTGTTTGTTTTAACAATATTCTTTAGTTTCCTGACCAATCTATCATTCCTTTTGGGCTTGCGGCCACATTTTCCAACTCGATGCGTCTGATTACTTAGGTTTTGGTCACAGGTTCACTTGATCCTACTTACTGATCTTTTAGAAATACCCAACCTTTACGCTAGTTCAGTTTGTGAATAACATCTTTCTTTCAAAAGAATCTTTACTGAAGCTTTTTTCTTATGAGAAAAAACACAATTTTTTTCCCATGACCGTTAAAAAGTGGCCTCACTCTTGAAGTATTCTTAAAATATTAAAAGCCAAAAAAAACACACAACCTTTGACGTTTTTACAACCAGAATCCACTACTAACACTGTTACCAGCTCATATTACAAGGAAACCCCACTAAAAACAATAATAACCAATATTAGATACATACAGAAGTTGAGTTTATGTTCAGTTAAAATTGCCTAAAAATCGTCAGCTGATTAAAGTGCTACCAACTGGATAACTTCAATGCCTCAAATAGAAATATAAAGTTCTAATATAATGTAACGAATGCAAATATATGAAAAATAACAATATATTCCAGGATTATAAAGCATAGTTACGAGATAACTTAAAATGTCGTAAATTTGAATGTCTAGTCTAATAATTTGGCCACCCTCTGTAAGACATGATAAATACAAATTAATGCTCACTAAAAATTTATAACAATGACTCCACTCTGAAATCTATTTAACACCACTCTTATTTAAACACCACTCAACAACACAAAATTCCGCTTCTTTGCTTCTTTCTTACGTTACAAACACAAAGGATCCAAAGGTAAAAAACTTAGGTGATTCTGTTTCACCGTCAGAACACTGTAGTGTTATAAATAATAGCTTCATCTTCCACCAACATTAAATAAATATTTATTAATATTTTACACATAGAATTAAATGCTGCGGCTTCATAGCACCTAATCTTTTAGTACCTAATCTCATACCACCAACCGCCAAAAAACCGACATTTAGGTGCTATAAGGTTAGGTACTGTGCGACGATCCAAGGTTCCTTTAGGTGCCGTGAGACTGTTTCAAGTTTCAGTGTCACAGCACCTCTCGCTTTGTTCCAAAGGGGCCTTGGTGGGGACAGAGCGGTTGGAGGAGAATCCAACCTTGCTCCTCACCCCGCTCCCGACGATCCGCCATTACTGTCCTCTACAGCAGGGCGAGCAGCCGACAGCACACGGCGAGGCGACACGAGATAGATAATATTGTATTCTCGCACAAGGGAAGGGTCCGTGCGTGTGGCGTGCGGTGGTTGTTGATTACAACAATAATGGCACCAAAAATTATGTACCTTGAATTTGAATGAATGTTTAGGCCAAACCGCAAATCTTGAACATAATCCAATAATGTCAATGATTTGTTCATCTAATTTTATTGTGTTTTACATTTTTATATAAGTGTTTATCGTCATTGGAATTAAATGTGTTCAAATCGTATATACCGTGCACTGAAAACCGGTAATAATTTGCATTCAAATCTCTATAAAAATAGGCAAAGCCTTATATCATTCATCACTTATTCTAAAATTTCCCTACATCACACAAAGTAAAAATGTTATACACGTAAGTATCATGACAAATAAAAATCAAAAGTATTTGGATTAAAATGTAACATCTATAGGGAATTGCAACCATTAGAAGAACTATAGTTTAGTTTTTTAACCTCCTGATGTTCTATAACAGTGAAATTTGACTCCCGCGTTTTATACTTTCAGTCAACAAAGTTAGCTATTTCATGTCAAACTATTAGATAAGTGTTATAATGAATACAAGTACTATACATATATGATGTTTTTGTGAACCAAATACGAGATTACATACAAATAACCCGAACGATGTTAGAAGCATTCAAAGACTCGACAGAGTGTAACATAAGTGGTAGCGCACAGATGATTCTTCTTTATCTTAAAATCAATAGAGTTCTTATTTTGACCAATAAGAGCATATATACCAAGTTTGAAGTCACTAGGACCTTTATAATAAGAGTTATCGCACAGACGGACGCACAATAAACCATTTCAATAAAGCCTTTCGATTCTACATAAAGCGTTCTACAAGAACAGTGCTTGATCAGTAGATATGTAGACAGCAAAAAATGTGTATATATATATATATATATATATATATATATATATATATATATTATATTATAAAATATATCTTATTAATGATTGCGCCAATAACGCACTTATAAGAGCGCGTCTTGTTTTGGCTGTTCTAAGAAAATAAAAACTTGTTATCAGTCTTTATAAAAATTATTTGTCAACCTGGCATCTCTGAATTTTGGTGTATCGGCGCAAATCTCTCTCTTAGTAATGATTGCATAGCAAATTTTAAATAATGTTTATATTACATTGTCAAAGCTGAACATTCATGGATTAACAATGAATGTATGCGACCATGTTTAAAAAGTCATCAATCTTAAAAAGAGGATGAGGGCGATTAGAATATTACTTGAAAATACTGAGAACAAGTATAAGGCTTCAGAAGACCCATATAACACGACATACAGTGCAAGACAACAACAATAAAAAAGTATCTTAACACCTTTGTTGCTGGGGTATATACTGAGTGAGATCGACTACTCTCAGTCCTCCCACTGCGCCGTAAGAAGTTTGCCGCAGTCTACTTGTGGACTTATTGTTGTTAAAATCAATCTTCCTGATTTTTGAGGATCAAAGTTATTAATTTTTTAGGACGCAATCTCAATACCTCTCAAAATGTTCCATATGATACTATTAATAACATATCCATTTCATTGTAATCTATTTATACAAGATGTATTACATAGGAAACCAAATTTTATAACATAGAAAAAATAGCTTTTCAATCTCGGTTTTAATTTTATTAAAAAAATTATAATTATCAGAAATAAACTCTAATTATTGCCTGGAGCACATGCCTCATAACGGGCATTGGAGGTTCACGTGGTAACCAGGCAGTGTGTCTGAGCACTCAGTGCACATACACAAGTGGCCACAAGGAAAGACCAAATGTGTAGACCTTTGAGTCAGGCACACTGCACAGTTACGAGGCACTCCTGCTGCGTTTTGAATTGTAGGAGCTGCGTCTGCTGGAGGAGCGGCTGACGCAACTGTAGGACGACGGGCAGCAGTAGAGGCTGCTCCTGCGGCCGGTTGTGGGATAGTGGCTGAAGCAGCTGGTGCTGCTGGAGCAGCATCAGTTGGTTCCTGAAATAAACCCGTAATAAATAAATAAGCCGATCAAATTATATTATAGACGGTTTAAATGTAATAAATTCATATTACACGATAAAATTAATTTCATGGCCTTGTTGCATTATAAGCATCTTATTATTAAATAAACCGCATTGTGATTTAAGGTAATACAAGCCGTACAAACAAAAAACGGAAAGTTTTTAAATGGATTCACAATAGTAATAAACATTAATATCAATTGCAAGCTATAAATAATCAAATAATCAATAATCAAATTCATACCTTCTAATTATTTAGAAAAATAAGCCCTTATATAAGTATGTTCCTGAAAATAATGCTATTTACAACAAATAATTCATAACTTAAAATAAAATAAGACTGTAATGCTTTTTTAAACGAAAAGTTTAAGACACTGAAAAGTTTACGTACTTAGATCAGTAGTTTCAAGTATAACAAATGGTCATACTAATAATCAGTATAAAAATAAAAATTATTCATTGCAGTTTGAGTTTACCTGGTTAATAAGTGGTGGAGGCATAGTTGGTACAGCTGGGCGTGTCTCCAACAGCTGGAACCACTACTCCCCATCTCTGCTGTAGCCCTCTGGTCGAATTTGACATTATGTCGAGGAACTGAGCCTCATCATGTGCCTTGCATCAGTCGCTCTGATTTTATAAATATTGTAGTATTTTGACGTCTGTATGCCCTGCGTATTGTGCGATACTCTTCGGTAATCTAGGTATTGGGCACTTTCAATCGCCCTTAATTCACCTGCAATAATAAACATTATACAATTTTATAATCACTGCGCTTATGGTATGAATATATGTAGACTTTTTTCTCACCAGATTGGCTTTTATTAATACTAAAACACTTAGGCTATTCTTAAAATCGGTTCTTTTTTATCAATTTATTGTAATAACATAATAGTTATGTTCAAAACTTTAAATTACAGCTAACACCCTCACAATAGAGTATTTTGTATAAAAAGTCCAAATGATGACATATCTAATTAATAAACATTGTTAAATTAGTTATATATTAATTTAATTAATTTTATTTTATTAATTTAATTTAATGTAATTTAAATTAGTCATTAAACATAGTTCAACGCATCAAATTGTACTTAATTATGTACATGTGCGAGATATCCTTGTGGTTTTAATTTTCCAGGTAGAAAAATTATTGAATTATTGTCGACAACTCTTACCATGGAACTGCCAGACTGCAGGGTGAGGCCCCATTCTCTGGAGAAGCCGACTGTAGAAGCCTTCCAGTGCATTATTTGTGCGGTGGCACTGGCCGAACACGCCGAATGTCTCAGGCCCGAGCAGTCGCATCCATGTGTTCTCCATGTACCTAGAAGATAAACACAATAATTTACCGTTAGAGTATGAGATATTACACCAACACGACTGAATCACAAATACCGTATTACTATCCCAGTCTCACCAACTTTCTTGAATAGACTTTCAGCCCTAATCTAAGGACGATTTATAATGAACTTACTTAGCTGTGTTAACACATTTAAATCGATGTTATAAACTGCAATGCAATATTATATAGGTGTACTTAGTTTTTATTTCTTCCATGAAACATAGTTATAGCTTAAATAATATAGATAGGTCTTTTGTAATTTATACTGATATTTTAACGTATTAACACAAATGCTTAACACTTACACCAACAGCGGTCTAAAATTCTGTAGTAGGCCATGTGTTATTAAATAATGTCTTATGACACGTAGCCCAGTCTGTATCCTCTCTGCAGGAAGAAGGCATAGCGCCATGAGCATGGACAATGCCTTGCCAGCCTCGAGATTGGGAGCTGTTAAGGGCCGCAGTTGCAGAGTGGAATGCGTGCGGAATGTTGCCTGCAACAATTGGAAACGTAAATGATGTTAGCATTATAATTTGTATGTGGAGTATTTTACTTCATAAATTAGTATGTTTCATCGTAATATGTGCTGTTCTTTATTTCAGAGATTAAACTGTGATGATTTAGAGAAGTAATAAAATAAAATAAATCTAACCTGGGCGTAGTGGAAAAAGCATCCCACTATCCTTGCATGAGGCCAGACCAGGCGAGCGGCATTCCGGATAACCGTCTCCAAGTCGGCCAAGACAATTTCCTGTTGCCAATGCGGCACTAACTGCATGATATACTGGACCACCCCCTCGTATGCCTGCTGCGTCTTTCTGGTCATTATCACGAATGCTACAGGGAAGAGCTGAAAACACCATCGAGCCATTAGTAACGAGTCATTAAATGAAGATTTGCCTTATGTAAGTTATATTTAGCATGTAACAACAAATTTCAGCTACTCACGTAGTTCAGGTACTCCGCGTGAACTGTTAGCAATTGGAGCCGTGTCCCTAGTTGCAGCGGCAACACCTTAAATGTTGCATCCATGTGGATGCGTCGTGAGTTGCTGAGCGCTTCCTGCAGTCTGGCAGACTGCAGGTATTCTGCTGCACTACAGCCTTGTTCATCACCAGGTCCAATTATACCCCTAAAAAGGGATAGGCTTTGCCATATTCAGAAATACTCCGTCCCAACTCTGACCATTGCGGTTGCTGAAGGATCTCTGCAAATCCTTGCAGTGAATTAGGCACTGGTGGAAAGTTCTGACTTCGGTGACGGTGCAAAAAACATCGGACTTGAAGGAAGCCGATCCTTACTGCAGCGCGGGGAAATCTATAAAAGTTACGCCATACAATAAGAAAACAGAATAATCAGCAGAGTTTTAATTAATTAAAATGATATACTTTACATTAGGTAATCATAGTGTACGTATACTAGTCAAATCATAGGGTACGGGTCTTCGCCAAAAACTCAGCCAATTTTTGTAAATAATGATCATAATCACTGTTTATTTAATTGGTACACAATTTGCCGATAAGCAGCCCTTCACGAAAAGGCACACTTCATAGTGGTCTGACAGTGAAAAAACCACCATTTTCTTCGTTACATAAAATTTTTAATATTCTATATTTTTATCTAACGGATGTACAATTGACAATTTCAATTCTTTTAATTGCAATGATCTATGTTGGAGATTTGTCACAAACTTGTAGTCACACATGTCGAAAATACTAAAAATGTGAATTTTACACGCCTACTTAGAACATTACTACTTTCGATTGAATATAACATTGTCATTAAATTCCATGAGGACATAAAATAACTTTGATTGTTAACACAACACAGTTATTTTTGTAATATCTTATAAATAAAAATGAATGGCGAAATGTGTTGGTAAGCGCTAATCTCGATAACGGCTGGACCAATTCGGTTAATTCTTTTTATAAAATGTTCATTGAAATCCGAGGAAGGTTTTTATGTAGCAAAATATAAGAAAAGTTACCTGAAATATTTTGAAATTCAGAAAAAATTTGGTTTTTACATTTCATAATCCAAATTAAACGGCACTAAACAGATGTTCACACCTTCAGTTTTATGTCGACAAATTGGCTGAAACATCTGTTTACATTTAAATTTGAGCAAATATTAAGTACAGTAAAAAGTGCTTGATCAGTAGTGTAATGAAGATAGTAAATAAAAGGTGAATATCAAAATTTTACTCCAGATCGCGCCAGTGGTGAATTTAAATCATCCAATGCATTATACATATTATTAAAACAGTGTTATAAAACCAACATTAAAGGAAAAAGTCATGAATTTTTTCACATACCTTACTTTAAACTGATGGGCTACCATGACAGTGGCTTATGCGAAAACAGAGAAATTAATACTAACGTGCCTCAACTTAACAAAAACCTGTTATTTTGGAATGTTACGTAACCTTAATAAGGATTTCTCCGTTATACCGAAAGTACATAAGAAATGGGTAGGACTTCTCCCTAGGCCGCAATAGGCTTCTCAGTCCTACTTATGTGTATATTTTCTTCATCAGGACAAAAAGGCAAACCCTACTATGTCCAAGAACTGCATAATCGAAATATATAGTATTTTGATCGAGGCAATATGGTAAGCTGAATTGTGACATAGTAAGTGAATTTAAACGGTCTGCAGTAGGTACTTTTTAATCGAATTAGGGTTCTTGGCCCTATACGTAAGTATACTTTTTTTATTCGACAGGACAAGGCAAACTCTAATGTGGTACTGTAAATATCTTAGGCCTGAAATATGTGATAAAGGCTAGAAATAGACTCTTTTTGACCGAAGTAAGATTTCGAGGCCTGTGCAGTGTATTTTCTTGATCGGGGTAACAATGCAGGCTCAGCTTTGACTTTGGAAATATAATTAATGTGAACCAGAAATGCTCTTTCACGTGCAAAACATGATATATTAATTAAATTAATCTCTGATATTATTTACTATGAACTTAAATAATATCTACTTAATGTATGCCTACTTACGTTTTAAAATTTTCATAGAAATCCATCGTATTACATCATAAGTGCTTTTACTAAGTAATACGAGTATAAGGACTTCGGTTCTAAAGATTGCATGCGAAGCTGCGGGTAACAGCTAGTTATTGATAACATTTTAATGTAAACAGATGTTTCAGAAAGTTTGTCGAACTATAGCTATCAACAGCTGTTTAGTCCAATTTAATTTGAATTATGAAACGTAAAAATTAAAGTTTTTTCTGAAGTCCAAAATATTCCAGGTAACTTTTCTTAACTTTTTCTTCATAAATCCTTCCTCGGATTTCAATGGAAATTTTACAAAAAGAATTAACCGAATTGGTCCAGCCGTTTTCGAGATTAGCGCTTACCAACACAATTCGCCATTCATTTTTATTTATAAGATAAGTAAACAGCGCTTGATCGGTAGTGTAATGCCGATAGTAAGCAAAACATTAATATATAAATTGTATTCCAGATTGCATTGTATCATCAAATGCATTAAATACTGTTATAAAACTAACCTTAATGAACAAAGTTATGAATGTTTTCACATAAGTTACTTTAAACTGTTGGGCTTCCTTGACATTGTGATATTGGATTTTAAAAGTGGCTTATGGAAAAATAGAGAAATGAATACTAACATGCCTCAACGATTCATTATTTTCTGACTACAGTTAAAAAAAAAACAAGATTTATATGACACAAAATTGTAATAATTATTATTTTGGAATGTTGCATAACATTAGTTAGGATTTTCCTGTTATACCGAAAGTACATAAGAAGTTGGTAGGACTTCCCCCTAGGTCGTAATAGGCTTGTCAGTCCTACTTATGTGTGTATTTTCTTCATCAGGACAAGGCAAACTCAACTATGTAAACATGACTTTGATCAAATTAGATTTCCGAGAACTAGATAATTGAACGTATATAGTATTTTGATTGAAGCAATTTAGCAAGCTAAACTGTGACATAGTAGGTAAGTGAATTTAAACGGTCTTAAGTAATATAAGGACTTCGGTTATAAAGATTGCGTGCGATGCCGCGGGTAATAGCTAGTTTGTTATCTAAGTGAAATTTAATTTGGTCTAATATAATATTCAACAATATACTCGTAATAGCAATAACACATTTTCAAAAACTTTTGCTTCGCGTTTTATCTAGTATAGGCTACTGTTAATAAGTATAACAACTAAATGAGCTTACATATGTTTTTTGTTAAAAATATTAACTTTGAGCAGTATTTTCAAATGTTGAAATTTTAAGTTTTAGGATATTTTTTAATTTTATGTATTCATATACAAATTCTATACTTTAACTTAAATTAACTTTCTTTACCTAGATTCAAATATTTGCAGTAAAATAAATGATAATCAGCTTTTTTAAACTTTTATTTTCGTATTTTTGAATTCCCCCCTGCTCGATTCGATTCGAGTTTTTAACTATTTGTTAGTGGTTCTACCCCCGAGCTAGAACGAATTAAAAAAGCACATAATTAAAGAAGTGGAAATACTATTTGATGTATGAAAATATTTTTTATGGTATTTGTTTAAGTTAATATATAGTTAACTGTTAAATGTAACCTAATCTGAACGTTAAATTAAAACAAATATTAACATAAATTATTTGGGTTTAAAGACTGACAATTGATCATATGTTCAAACTAAGTAAATAAAAAAAAAGTCCAATTGAGTTATAAAAAAGCTTACTTACTGTAAACTGACTTCATCGAAGATTTTTCTTGGTGAGAGCCTTCTCTCAGTAGCAGCCCGTCGCTTCAACTCAGCTTTGAAATGCAAGACATCAGGCGAGTGGTTGTGAGGTCCGGGTCGTACTTCTTCGTCCTGTCCCAAGCGGAAAGACACGACAGGTGCAGCCGTTAATTTTTCACTTTACGTATTGCACTCCGTTCCTTATTCTAACGTTTGCAAACAGGTATCCACTGTTAACAAATAAATTACAATGGTATACCGGGTGTCTTAACCCCCCTCCCCACCACCCAAAATGGGGTCAACATTTTGTAAATAGGAAACCCTAGTAAGTGATAATTCATTTTAAGGTATTATAAAAATAAGAAAAATGACAAGAACTAGAGGTATCTAATATTACTCTATACAATTTGGTGGCTATTTAAGTTTCAATTGGTTTATAAAAACCCATTGTTTTTTAATAATGTTGTTAAAAAAAAAGAATATTTCAAACATAAAAAACTCTTCATTTGGTCATATAAACATGTCCCAAAGAATATCACTTCATTTCTATCCATAACACAATCAATACGGTGAGGAGGGTTGAACTTGTAAGACACATTTTTTAAATACTCGGCCTGAAAATCCTACTTCAGTCGAAACTAGTCTACATTCGGTCCTTGTACCTTCTTAGGGTGTAATAAATAAACAAATAAATAAGGTTTTATTGTCATTTTGCAGAAAGTCTTATACATCTAAGTGACATAGACAAAACAGTAAGTATTATTATAGTATACTTTTTACATGTATTTTGTATGTTAATAACATTATGCAGAAAAAAACCGTAAATAGTTATACTTTATAGAAATAAACTATCTAAAACTTTATTAATGTCTTCAATACTGAAAACCCTGACAAATCATAAACCAAATCATTGATATAAACCACACTGAGGCTTCCTCAACTGATTCAATGACAAGAACTTGTAGTTCGTCTAAGTTTGTATGGATATTCTCAAGAGTTGTGTCGTTAGAATATAAAAGAGATTTGAACTTGACTACGGTAGGAAATTAATTTATATATAATAAAAATATAATAGGGCCCAGGACTGACCCTTAGGTACAACATTACTGATCACCAAATTGTTGGACCGATTTCTATTAATACAAACAAACTTTTCGCCTGCGGTTAGATAGTCTTTAAAGAACTCTTTAAAGCCGGACTCCTATTAATAAAATAAATAAATAATGACTTTATTTTCAAACGAATTTCAGTATTTACAAACTGCTTTTCAAATTAACTCAGGTCAATTACATAATAAGCTGAAACAGCATAAAATAAAGTATACATAAGTGGCTACCTAATAACTTAAATTAATTTCTTTTAACTTCCTTTTAAAACTTCTTAAGGGTAGGGTTTTAACAGCAGGTGGTAGGGCATTGCATTCCTTGGGTCCAAAGTACGAGAATCCCCTCTTGCCCCTCTCCAGGTGAACCTTCGGCAGTTGCAGCATGGCGTCCTGCCGAGTATGACGTTCCCTGACCGCCGACCTCAACATCAATCTTTTGTTCAGGTACGCAGGTCTACCAGTGTCAAGAACCTTGTGGACTATGGTGACAGTTTGTCTCCTCGGCGGTAACTTGTAATATGGTCAAATTTACGAATATTGTAAACAAACCTTACTGCACAGTTTTGGAGCCTATGAAGAATTGTAAGTTGTTCCTGACTCAAGCTGTAACCAAACACGGGAAGTGAATATTCGATTATAGGGAAAATAAGGGCCTGCACAAGTTGCAACTTTGCAGCCTCGGGAAGAATATTCTTCAGCCTGTAAAGCATCCTAAGTTTGCACATAACTCTACGATGTATCAACTCAATCTGGCTATTGAAAGTAAGCTCCGAGCCTATGCTGACTCCAAGAATCTTCAGCCTATCACACCTTAATAAATCAACACTACTGAGCGAAATATTTCACATATCAGCATTTAGGGTCTGTTTACCAAAGTGCATGACCGAACACTTTTCAGGGTTCAGCCTGAGACCGTGATCTTCTGACCATTTAATAACTGCTAACAAATCATTTCTCAGCTGAATACAAGCCTCGTTTGCCTCTGAGGGATGGTAAGATAGCAAGAGTTGACAATCATCTGCATAGGCATGCAATGAACAGAAATTTAACTGGCTGTCCAAACCTGCAACATACAAAATAAACAGAATTGGCCCCAAACAACTCACCTGGGGAACTCCTACAGCTTTAGGTAACCATTCTGAAAACTGACCATCAACCTTTGTCACTTGAGACCTGCCTCTCAAATACGATGAAAACCACCTCAGAGACAAATCATCGAACCTGTAAAACTTCAACTTTGCTAGTAAGACATCATGATTTACCGAATCAAAGGCTTGTCTGTAGTCCAGGGCAGCTACGACACTGCACATTTTGTTATTTCTGGCCCTGCAGACTTCATCGACCATATTTAAAAGTGCAGAGCAAGTGCTGAAGCCTCTCCTGAAACCTGACTGTGTCTCGGACACGATTTTCTCATTTTCAATATATGAAATAATTTGTTCTGTCACGACCTTTTCCATCACCTTTGATATAGTTGGGAGTAAAGAAATAGGTCTAAACTGAGAGGCAGTAGAAGCATTTGGTACTTTGGGGAGCGGAACCACGACGCTTTTCTTCCATGCCGTCGGATAACAACCATCCATCAGTGATTTATTGATAAGGTGAGTAATTACTCCAGAACAATATGGACTTAAGCCTTTCACCATATGGATGGATATACCATCTACTCCGAAAGCCGATGAAGAAATGCTGTTTATTACTTGTCTTATTTCATACTCACTCACTTGCCTAAATTTAAAATCACTCCTGGTTTCACTGTGTGAGTTATTTTTATAAAAATTAAGCATATCTGTACTTGAGGTGTTTCCTGCACCCATTTGAGCAAAGTAAGTATTCAATACATCTGGAGTTATTTTGCAGGTATTCGTATTTTCTTGACCAGTATTCATCGCTCCTTCTCTTCGCATCGCCTTCCAGAAAGCTTTAGGATTTTTCAGATCTAAATTTTTTTTGAAATAATTTTTCTTTGCAAGCATTATGGCATTGTTTAAATTATTTCTCAATTTGCAATAAGATTGCTTAATGGTGGGGCGTTTTGTTTTTACATAATCGTTCCTCAATTTATTTTTCATTACGGTTAGTCTTTTTATGTAATCGTCACACCATGGTGCTCTATCTTTAGTGACACGCTTTCTAACTAACGGAACACATATGTCAAAGATATTTATTATAGCTTTTGTCAGTTTATCGGTCATTTCATTGATACACTTTAATTCTTTAATCTCGTCCCAGTTAGTGTTTGATGCAAGATCAATAAAACTCTCCATATCGAAATCTCGAAAGTTTCTATAGGCTATATACTTAGCTTCCCTTTGGCGTTTGTATCGATAAATATCACAAAACACAAGCTTATGATCAGTTATCTTTCTTCCCCTTGCATCAAGCATGATTGAAGTGTCTATTAAACCTACGTGTTTAGGAACGAAATTTTTGTCTGCAATAATGTGGTCAATAAGTGTTGATGACGAATCTGTGGTGCGTGTGGGTACCCTTATCAACTGAGAAAGACTTAAAGAGCCAAACAAATTTGTCAGATATTTCACTTCAGCCTTAACAGGCTCAATAAGATTAATATTCAAATCTCCTAGCAAAATGACTGAGTCCACACCTAAGACATGACATGACATAAACAGTGACTGCAACAAGGAACCCAGACAAGTGTAAGGAGTTTCAGGAGGCTTATATGCTATACAGACACAAAGTTTGTGGTTTCCTATGTCAGTTCTACAACAGATGTACTCCAGCCGACTGTCAATGTTGTCAAGAAAAATCTGATTTAAAGTCAGACCGGACTTCACATACATACCGACTCCACCACCGGATTGAAGTTTTGAAGTCTGTGGCATCATTCTGTCGCTTCTTAAGAGATTGTAGCCAGCCACCCTGAAACAATCTGAGGGCGTCATTGGATTAAGCCACGTCTCGGAAACACCTAAGACATCAAAATCGAAATCCTCAATGACACTGCAAAGTTCCTCAAATCCTGTATTTAGTGACCGGATATTTACATGTCCTATCCTTGAAAACAAGGCCTCCTGCTGGACTCGTTTCCCGATGGCCGAGCCTGAACACGGTCCACCGAGTCCGTGTCACCGATTTCAGAATAAAGCTCTGGGACAGCACTAGATCCAGAGGACACATTATTATTAGCTAAGGGAGTTTCTCCAACACAGACAGACAAGTTTAGAGCTGATGGCGCCGGCTCCCGCACCCCAGAGGCATCCTGAACGAGATTTTGGAAAATAAAATTCCCCAAATTTCGACTTCCAATACGATTTTGATGTCTTCCATCACGAGCTAGATGGTGATAGCCAACAAACCGATGATAAGCCACAACAAACTCCACACCAAAATTGCTGCACATGAGGCTAAGCTGATCATTTAAAGAAGACAAAGCATAGGGATTGATGTCCCTGCGAGGAAGAATGCCACCGACAACTACCCTAGTGTCAGGAAAACTCCGTCTTGTCACACTCAACAGGTGCGCCATACTGTGCAGGACAGCGCGCTTACCCCAACCACCATTGTATCCAGGCCCTCCGTTGTAACCATTTACAAGATCATTTGTTCCCACATGAAAGAATATACATTTTGGTTTCACCTGTACGTAATTAATGATCTTTTTCTTGATGTTAAAAATCTTTGCCCCTGGATTTACATCTACCGTGGCACCATTGTCAGCACATCTCTTACCAGAGAACTTCAGTAAAGAATCTCCGATAACCAATGCGCCCGCCAAAGGTCCTATTGACCTCTCGTACTTTGGAAGGTGTTGCTTTGAACTAGAGCTATTTACATTTTGCTTGTGCTTAGATCTAAGTTCACGATTTCCATGAAAAGACACTTTCTTATAACTACCTGTTTGTACATTTTTTATGTAGCTTTTCCGTTTTACCCACCAATTTCCACATGATGTTTTTACAGCTTGTTTATTTTTCTTCTCTGACAAAAGAGGTTCACTTAAAGCTAAATATCTATTTTCACAATTTATACTATTTTGCTTGTTAGAATTTTCTATAGTAGAACGAAGATTACGTCTACGTCTGGGTTTTACAAGGTGCCATTTAGACTGGATTTCACTCTGCGCAGGAGCATTTTCAAGAGACTTACAACTTAAACTAGATGAACTATTTACAATATTTACAAGATTACAGTCGTCTTCAGATGACCGTTCAGACACAACAATGGGATCAAAAGACGTCACTAGACGACCACAGTCAACTACAGACTCCTTACTCATGCGCTCATCTTTCCCAGAAAAACTAAGATACCACTCACGAAAATTTAACTTGCCAGGAGTTCTTACTCTACAAAAACCATCATTGATTAATTTCGCATTTACCAAAACATTCAGTCCGCATTCAAATGAGTTCCTCTGTTGTGCACAGGGTAACTCGATAAATGTACTATTACCAAGACCAAGATTCTTGGCAACAGCCCTTGCAGAAGCAGCATTTTGATTAGTTAGTGAATCCAGGTGAAACACATTCCTTGCCGCAATATCCACAAAGATCAAGCTCCAGTGTGAACCTGAATCGTCAGTCAATGTTATAGGATTATTATTAATACATATAAAAGCATATTCTGAAGAATAAAATAACAATTCATTCAACATCGAGTTTACAATGTCTGAATCCCCATGCTTGATCAACTGACTCACAGTTGGGCCTAGAAACAGAGGTTTACACATTTCCTCGGTATAACTAGATGAAAAAGTCTTTAAATAACAATCGAGAATTTTATCGTCCAGCCACCTGCTGTTTAGCCACGATTTTTCATTGGCTTCCTTTAATTGTATTTCAATGTTAGAGACAAGTTTAAAAGCTTCTGATCTGGACTTTAAACAGTTTTCTAATCTGTCATTAAGATTTAAAATTATAGATTCTTTTTCGCTTATTTTTAATTGTAAAGATTTAAAATCATTAGTCAAATTGTCTAGGCTAGTCTTAACGCTACTTAAACTATTTTTTAAAACTACGTTCTCTTTTAAAATGTTGTCTTTTTCCTCTGTCAAAACATCTTGCACATTAAAGGAGTTGTTCAGCTCAGAAAGTCTATGCTGTTTTTCTTTCTGGAAAATTTTCCTCTAGAGTGGCGACTTCGACTATTAATACTTTAAACTATTATTTAAACTTATTTATTTTAACTTATTGTTGAGGTCAAACAATCGAGACTTCTACAAAGATAAATTTGTTTCTTTCAATATGGTAATTTCTTATTAAGCTTATTCTATTTACATGAGGCTTGTTTATACTACCCTTTATTTGGTGTTAACCGAATTGATAAAACAAATGGTTTAAGTTATCTGGAGTGATATTTATTGATAATGCTGATTGAGATGCTAAATTTTTGTATTTTCGTTTATCAAATACCAGGCGGCCTTATATTGGTTACTGCTATTTTCTATTTTTGGGACATTATGAGTTCGCTTTGCATCTTCTACGGACTTTTTTATAACATTTCTCGAGATTTACATAGTCAACACGAAGCCTATCACTAGTTGAATGTTTTGTCAATTTGTCCAAAAACAAAAGTCTCTTTCATTTGGTCCAGTTCCCCACTATACCAATCATTTTGATTTCGATCTTTAATCTCACTAACTGTGGAACGTTGTTTTTTCACTGTAGAGTAAAATGTTTATTTATTAACTAAAATGGAGAAAAATGCATGAACGAATTTTTTTGCAGAGAATAATCTTCCATTACTAAGTAAGACATTCCAATCATGTGAAAACAAATGGTTTGTCAGATCACCAATAGAGGATCCTGGAAGAATTAAAATAATATGTGTTACTTCTACTTTTTGATTTAGCAAGGTTTTAGATGTTTCAGACAAAGTATTCTTTTGAATATTTAAAATAAGCCCATTACAATCCGAGAAAAAAAATCAAAGATGTTGCATGAAATAACCTGATCTAGGCAGACTAAAAAACATTATCAAGACAATGGGCTCCCCGAGTTGGTTTGCCATTAATGCATAATACACATGTATGTCAAACTTTACATTCATAGGATACGGGGAAATTCACAAAGCAAAACGTAGTTGTTATAGCGGTTACAACTTCCATGTAAACCAGTAATCTGGGTTTATCTGCTTTAATATACGTTTTGTAATCTATTTATATGACGAGAACCGCGCGCGCGCGCGTGTGTGTGTGTGTGTGTGTGTGTGTGTGTGTGTGTGTGTGTGTGTGTGTGTGTGTGTGAAATTTTATCTTTTTCGGATAGCGGGAAGACGAAAAATAATAATATATTTTTTCGAGTGTTTGTAATAATATTTTTCAGTCGCTATGGTAGTTAATCTTCATAAAGACGCTATTGTTTTTCTATGTAAGTCATGAGGCACGTGTGTGCCACATTTCATGTACATAGGGCATAGGGAAGTTGCAAAAACAAAACTGAAGTTCTTCTAAGAATTCCAAGCCCATTTATACCCCAATGGGTGGATTATATTAATAAAAAAATTAATTATTGCTATGTATAATACAGTGTATAATTCAAAATAAATATATAAAGCACCTAGGAGCAAAAGATATAAGGCAGAAATTACAGGATGGTTTACTAGAAAGGAAACAGATGTGAAAAAGTCGAACTACTAGGTACAGTTAAGCTTCACGCGATAAAACTAATATGGGCTCAAATTAAAGTAAATATCGCAAATATAAAAATTCGTTCACTATTATTTCTATCACAAAATTTGTAAAGAAGCTTTGGAAAAGACTACACCTGATTGTTGGATGAAAGTTGTAGAGAATACAAAAATATTTATTGATAACGCTTGGACCAGTGAATGATTGCTGGGGGAGGCTGTAGAGGGACTACTAAATTTAGACTGGAGGACAGAAATTCGTCGGAAGGCTGTGTCAGTGACATGAGGTAGACAGTGAAAATACAAACACCGATAACAAAGACGATGATGATAAGATTATGCAAGGTATTCGGCCGCTTTGCTTTGAGGAATATTAAATTCACTCAAATTATCTGTTATTGAATTTACAAATATATGTTTAATTCAATGTTTGTTTTTCGGTAAAGGAATAGTTTAATTGCTTTTCCTGGAATTAATATATTTACCAGAATCATACATACCTAATTTAAACATTTTCCTGTTGTGGTTTGTGTGAAAATAAAACTCGATAATTTATGTTGTGTTTTTTGGCACACGGGGCAAGTTGGTATGTTTCATTAAGCCATAATGTAGTAAGGTTCCGGCACAGTTAATGTGTACCTCGCTTGTTCTGCACCCCCACTCACAAGTCAAAACAATTAGTAATAAGCATTGCGTGATTTATAAATAAATATAAGTCTAATGAGATTCCCAAAAAACTTGTTACGCCGTTGTTATTATTAACTTAGAACTCTGAATTATCAGTATGTCGTTCTTTAAGAGACATATAACAAATGATATATTATATTTTTAACTATAATTATTTTTGAATTATAAGGAGTTAAATTGGAGAAATCTTAAATTTAAAACAAAAACTGTGTTTTTCTTCATATTTTTCATTATCAGAATCAATAAAAATCTCTAAAATATCTTACTTTCGCTATAATATATGGATTAATACTACCTAAACCGTCAAACTTTTTCAGATGTAATAAAGGGGTATATTTTAATGTGGTAGAAGTTTTAAGTGAGATGTTTCATGTGTGTGAGAGGTCGCCGGGATCCGGTAACAATTACATTTTTATATAAATTCCTAAATGAAACGTCCACCTCCTTCAATTCTTCCATAGAGCGCGTTAATGCAACCCGCACAGCACGTGTCAATAACCAGCTCAAAGAACTCTCCCCTAACCACTCGACTCAACGGACGGTCGCCCTCTGGCCACGGACAGTGGTGGCGGCCTACCCCTCCGGCGAGCCCCACCATTCCCTTTTAGGTGGTGTAATATTAGGTGCTATAACACTCCGGCACGATCTTTAGGTGCCGTGCAACTCTCGGGCATTTTCTTAGGTGCTGTGAGATTAGGTACTATGATATTAGGTGCTATGAGAACCGGCCTTATTAGATGGTTAAATTTTAGGTGCTGTTAGATTAGGTGCTGTGAAATCCCACGAATTAAATTAGTACTAAATAAGTCCAAAATGTCTTCCTAGAGTAACTTTGCGCTAATATTTGTATTAAGACATACTTTTTTTATTTATTAATGTTGTTCTTCCTCGCGAAAGGCATATCAATCATCCAGTTATACAAAACGTTTTGAAGGGTAAAATTGCACATTATCATGCAAGTCTCTAATGAATCTTCTTAAACATCCACAGGATTACTTTTTTAAGGTTTTATATTACACAAAGCGTGATAATAATGTTTGAAGGATTCATGGTAATACTTGAAGTTCTACGAATCAATTTACCTTTCATTTACTTTTCCTTAATGCTTTATTTTTACACTTTGAAATATACCTATAATTTTAATATATATCCACTATAATCAACCTTAAAATATAGATCACAATATGGGAACTATTATAAGTAATAAAGTCAAATTGAATATATCGTTATATAAACATAAAAATCGGCTGTCGCAAAAGTCTCTCCTTCTCCTAACTTTGTAGAGGTTGATAACTTTTTAATCTGACAGGTATACCCATTACCCAATGCCTTCACTTAAAAATATATTAGTGAATTTTAAAGTTACCTCGCTTATTACACTTTCGTATTATTTAGAGATAGAAAAACAGTATTTCTTACCATTAAAATTATATTAAGGCATGGCTATTACGTATTCTGAAAGTAGACTTCAAAATTCTCAGCCATTAAAAAATCATACATTTCGGAATGAAAGTTTTTAGACACATGGTACTGGGTAAAGACTCGTGTAAAATTATTGCAAGTGGGGTTTATTTCTTACAATAGCAATTTAAGAGGTTGGCAAATTTTTGATGTTAAGTGAAAACTTATGATCAGTTAATTCTGGGTAAGCATGATTGATGTTGTTACCTAACTGATGTGTTATGTTTTTCTGGTATTTTGTCTATTGCATTAACAGTAAATTATTCTATTGGTAATATGTATTTTATTTAAAGTTTATAGAAAAAAAACATAATACGCATATAACATTGTAATCAAATTTGTATAGGTAACTTAGACTACGGTTGCATTAAGTGAA
The DNA here is from genome assembly GCF_021130785.1 of Homalodisca vitripennis. Lineage (NCBI taxonomy): Eukaryota > Metazoa > Arthropoda > Insecta > Hemiptera > Cicadellidae > Homalodisca > Homalodisca vitripennis. The sequence continues at coordinate 97,476,868 of NC_060215.1, forward strand.
CACTGTTGAAAGTATGTTCTGCTTATTGCTACCGAAAGTAACGTATTTCCACGTCGTGAATTTTCAATTGGTAGGTATAATAGTTTATTTTCCTTGATTAAGTTTTGTTTTTAGTATGAAATAAATTTGTATTCGTATCTAATAAAAGTTTTTATCATTTATATACTGTTGTATAAATGTTAACATTTCCTTTGATTAACTTTGTATCTTGTCTATGGTAATAAAGACCTGATGCTGTATTTTATATCACCATACTATGAGGGAGTTATTCCAAGATAATAATCTTGAGGTAGCTATGGTATGAACGGGTTGATTCCCTTGAATATTGAGGTTAGATTTAGTTCACCTTCCTGTTATTGCAGCGTCAGTTATCTGATGCTATCTCAGAGTTGACTCCTGGAATCTGGAGTCATGTTCGACTGAAGAGATGCAAAGAAAGTAAACGATGAAGAAGCTCAAAATAAAACTTTTACATCATGGACACCTATAAATAGGTGAAATAGTAGTCTCTGTGTCTCATCAGGTTCACAATTATGTGAGAGTGTCAGATAACAGACGAAAAAGGAGGGCCACGGAATATGCACCGTACAATGTTGTGTAAAATTGAAATAGTTTAACATAATTTTAAATGCATCGTTTAGTTAAGTTTAAAAAATTATTAAGTTATTTTAAAATTTGAAAATCGCCTGATTGTAAAATCTTTGTCAAACTCTGATCTCTTATTTTAAAGTTGTTTCTGAGTCTTTAAAAATTTTACTTCTTGAATATTTGTATTCTGGACAGTTAAAAAATGTGTGTTCTAATGTTTTCTCGTGACCTAAAATGCATTTCAAACCTAAAAGTGTGAAATATTTTCCAATTCTAAAAAGATTTATATTTGTTTTTGCATGACCGAATATTGCTTTGCATATGTTAACTATTTATCTTTTAAATTTGGCGTTTATAACAGGAATATTTTGAAATTGAATTTAAATTTTTTATCATCTATCATTATTTTGACTAAAAAACTTTTGTGAATAAACTAAAGTGCTCTAAAGTCATCCAGTGAAATGTGATATTGTTAATTTACATTAGCTTTTGAAACAGATTCTTTGGCATAGTTATCCACTTTTTCATTGCGTACGATGCCTATGTGCCCTGACATTCATTGTAAAATTGTATTTTATTTGGCCTCATTAATTCAAAAGCTATTGATAGTACAATACTCTGATTTTCTAGACCTTCATAAATATTTTCATTAAATATTACTCAACTTGAGAGTCCGCAAAATTACAAAGTCAGAATAGTTCTATTAATTATTGATTAAATGCATAATTTCAGAATAGCAATTAAATAACTAGAATGAAATTTATTCAATAATATTTTGGTTACAATGTTGTTTTGAAGAATATAGAAGACAGCGCCAACCCCGTTTTTTATTTATAGCTGTCCGTATAGGCATTTGTAAAACTTTCTTAGGCTATGTTTATTCTTTCACTTACACTTTGTTTTAACCTCAAAATTTTGAAATTTCTTAAATATTTTATTATAAACTATACTTGATTTAAAAATAGGTTCGTATTTGTCAATAGTAGAGAAAAGGGGTTTCTTAAAATCTCATTGATTTTTGTATTGAGAGCTGTTAGCAAAGCTAGGGTTCACCTGGCGATAGTTTAAGCTTTAAGAAATAAGGGTTTATTTGTATATTTATAATATTGCATATATTTGTAAATTGAATTAAGATACATTGAACGTAAATAAGCAGAGTGATTACTTAGAGTAACTATCTTGTACACTACTCTTTCTGTTACTAAGTTTAAGGGAATTATTGGTGCTTCAGCATGTAGAGCCACTATACGAGTATACCTAAAGGTTCCAGGAGCAGTTCTTAAAACTTGATTTTGTATAAAGTAAATTTTTATTATATAATTTTCGTACAGCGTCCAAAGAAAACAACCATAACCTAATTTACATATTATGAGACTAAACAAATTACTTATTTTTAAATTTGCAAAATAAAATCTGAGTGTGCCCATTATTTCTAAAACTTTATAGATACTAAGATATTATAATGTGTAAACCCTTCATACTTTGTGGGAATATACAATTAATATAGTTCTTAAATGTTACTTATTGTCTCTCTCTCTCTCTCTCTCTCTCTCTCTATATATATATATATATATATATATATATATATATATATATATATATATATATATATATATATACATATAGTACTAACTGTATCTGCAATAGGTAAACATTTGTTATGAATAAAATATTGAAGGTTAGGATTGTAAAGTCTTCCGGAAGAATATTATTGTATTAGTCTTATTGGGGTTTTATTCTAAGAGTAAAAGTTCAAGAATATTTACCAATTTATCAATGGCTTTTTGCATGCCATTGCGCACTGACTGATAGTTTTTTATGTGAAGAATATAAAGGTATGTCGTCCGCATACTGCAAAGACTATATCTGAGTTGGTAAGATATGGTTTATGCTTGATATATAAAGAGAAAATAATATAAGACTGAGAATACAACCTTGTGGTAACCCCGTGTAAGTTACTCTTGTGATAGCATCCTTTAGGTTAATAAAACTTAACTTTCTATTAATAAGTCAGCTATGGCAATAGACTATGAATTTTGATGCGATGCCTAGGCTAGACATTCTATTTATTATTACTGTTATTGAAGCATTGTCATAGGCACTGTGTATGCCTACTGCTGTAGTAACTGTAATTTCATTATAAGTTCAGGCGGTTAAGGCGTCAGTTATTGAATTTATAAGATAATCATTACAGCATTTCATTTTTACAAAAACCATATTGAGTGTCAGGAACTAAATTGATTTTTTCTACAACCATTCTAGTTTATGTGTTACAATTCAATTCATAACCTTGGCAAGACAAAGTATCAATGATATTGGTCTATACGATTCTTGCAAATATTTATCTTTAGCTGGTTTGAGTTAACAAGATAATGTTTCCTAGAGTATGTCTATCTACCCATTCCAAATATTAAAAATTTACATGATCATATCTTTTAGCAATTGTCAGATGGTATTTTATAAGTTGTACCATCAAAGCGTGTATTACATTATAAAAATCTATTTTAAATTTTTATTAAAAAAATTATAATTATAAATTATTTTACAAAAAATTAATAAATTTTTTATTAACAACAAATTAAATAAAAACTTCTTTTTTTTAACTTTGTTCCGCTCTAAATGTTAACAAAGGTCTAAATAGTAGTGTCCTAAAGTTTGATGATGATAGCTTTAAAGGTTGCTGAGAAAAAGGTACATAAAATTGGCCAAATTAACATGGGAAGGATAGGGCATACCGAACCCCCTATTATCACTTTCTGTTATCGAATTTTTTTGAATTAGTGCTATATTAATAATATTCTTAATAATTTTTGTATAAATTATCCCCATTTAGGATTAAGTGATCTAGCGTTCTATTGATTAAAATTTAAATAATTTACGATGGTTTTCAACTGTGAAAAAGAGTTCTTATTGGAGCATATACCTTTATTTCTGTTTTTTTTTCAGTGTTTTATCAGTAACACTACTATTAGTATTCATAATTTTGAGATTGACTTTCGAAAACCCAAGCTGGGCTAAAAAGTCATCCAATAGTTTTTTTGGTTGAAAATGTAAAAGTTTTATATTGCATTACCTTATATTTCCTCAATTTTCTTTTTAAACAAAGCATACATTTTTTCTCTATCATGTGTTATTGCGAGTGGAGTTTCTGGACTTTTTTGACGAAATTTGTTACACGTTTTAGCGTATTGTTTATCTGAAAAGTTAGGCCTAGTATTCCTATTTTTATTTGTGCTTGTGACATTAGGTTTATAAGAACTATTTTTATAACTTAGCCTACCATTAGTATTTTTATGTAGGCCTACAGTGGGGTTAGTATTTCCTGTGAAATCACTATTTTGAGTGTACGGTCTATTTAGCTCTGAAGGATAATCATACGGTAAAGGAGATTAGATGAACGTATTACTAGTTTCCAACGATTAAAAGCTTGATTTGAAATTATTTGGTTGCGAGGTCAGGAGTCCTAGCATTGGCATAAGAGTTTGATTTCATAAAATTACCTCAAACCTTTTTATAGTAAATAGGAAAGTATTTTCTTGCTGTGAAAAAATTCTCTTTCATAGAGTTTATTCTATTTTTAATGTTTCATTGATGGTTATATTCAGTACAGAGATTTGATACGCTATTGTTTGAGCCAGAGCAGTGTATACATTTTATGGGTGATTGGCATTCATCAGAATGGAATTCATCATTCCACAATTCCATCATCCTCCATCATTCCATCATCTCCACAATAAGCATAAGGAATTATACATAAGCAAATCAGCGATGACTTTGCATAACCGGAATATTGAAAGTATCGGCTTCCATCCAAACATAATTTAATTTAATGTAGTCAGGTGACCTATCAGACTCAAAAGTAATTTTGACAAAGTACGTAGGCACCTGTTCATTATTGACACGTGCTTTGATTCGTTGGAAAAGCATAATATAATTATCACTTTCTGCATCTGTGAGGATTTCCTTTTCAGATAAATCTCGCTCCACATTTATCACGCCTACAGAAAAAAATTATGATGGAAGGTACAAATACGTTGTACTGAGATAGTATTGTTAATCAACTAAGCTGTTGGCACTTACACAGTTTTCACATAAATAACCGAGATAATTGATATCTTTGTAATGAGTTTTAATTATTTTTCCTATTCAGAAAGGGTTTAACTTATTTATCTCTTTATCTTGGATAATGACCTGGAAGGGACACTGATTTTCAAATTTGTAGTAAATTTTCTTAAAATCTAAGTTGGGTTCAAAGTGTTTGATTCGGGTTCAATAAGGCTATGTGTTGTTTTATTGGGTTGTCATTACTTAGTGTTATTATGTATTTATTATAGTATTTAAGGTCTGATAAATGAATTCAACTCCAATTTGGGTTTCCATAGCCTCATCATTGATTACTCACGGCCAGACCCTCCATCATGTCGGGTTCGGCCAGAACAGGTTTATGTAAAACTATGTGAACTTAATTTAAATTACCTTTTAAGCTATGATAATAGATCGAGTTAAATTGTTGTTAATTGTAAGAAAAACAGATAAATGAAAAGAGAACTACTTTCACTTTATCCCAATACCAAAAGCACTATATTATAGAACAAGATGACTTTAGAGACAACCACATGTTCAATAAAAGCAACGTTGTACTTCCGAATTTCAGGAACAAATGGTGCTGATATCGGCGGCCCGTGAGATCTCCTGTTCCACAGCCGTTTACTCGAATCCATCCTTCTATCGTTTGCGAGTTTCTTTAGTGTATTTTGTTGCGTTGTGATGAGCTGAGGTTAATTTTTACTAAATAAATGCAGAAATAAAATATTAAATAAAGCCAAACAAATTCCTTATTGATACTAATACTACTAACGTGAATGAATTAAGTTAACCTGAGAGCCAGATATCTTGGGTGAGTCTTGAGTTATATAATTGTTTCGAGAAACAGCTAGATTCTTCCAAGTCCACTTTATTCAACACAAGTATTCTTTGTTTAAAGGGTATTTTTGACGATGGAAGGATTGTGAAGGAAACAGGCACTGTCCAGTAAAGGCACTGGATTTCGTAACTGGAATCGAGTCGGCTGTTTCACAGTTACCTGAGGAACAGGGTGACCGGTTTCGTTGTGAGGCCAGTCTTTTACTCAGAAAAATTCCTCCCACAAAACCCAATTTGACAATAGAGGAGAAAAAGGCCAGGTCGATCCTTGGGAAAGACGACACGGTCAAAATCTTACCTGCCGACAAAGGCAACGCTACTGTGGTACTTGACTCGGTAGCGTATAAAGAAAAGATTGCGGAAACTTTAAATACTGGCAAATATACAGTTTTAAATAAAGACCCGACTGATTCATTTGAACGCAAAGTAGCAAACACCTTAAGAAAACAAAAAGAATTTTTTTTCAGATAATTTAGATCTAAATTAACTCCTCACCACTCAAAAATCCCCCATATGTATGGCCTTTCCAAAATCCACAAACCTACCATCCCTCTTCGGCCCATCATTAGTTCTCGTGATTCACCTTGCAGGGAATTGTCTAAAGTCCTCTTGGACATCTTAACGCCATTGGTAGGAAAAACTGACTCTTTCATCAAAAATTCCAGGGATTTCGTAGAGAAGTCAAAATCCCTAAAGTTGACTGAAACTGACAAACTGGTAAGTTTTGATGTCGAAAGTCTATTTACAAATGTACCAGTTCCAGAAACTCTCGGAATTATTAAATCACGTCTCAAAGAAGACCAAACATTAAAGGATAGAACTAAACTTCCCGTGCCAGTAATTATGGAACTGTTAGAACTATGCACTCAATGCAATTATTTTGAGTTAGAGGGTAAAATTTACCGTCAAGATGAGGGGATGGCAATGGGTTCTCCACTGTCTCCTATTTTCGCCAATATCTTTATGGAGGAATTCGAGCGAAAAGCTTTGGCTTCAGCTCAGTTCAAACCGAAGATTTGGTGGAGGTATGTGGATGATACCTTTGTTATTTTGTCTCATGGAGACATTGAATTAAATAATTTTTTGAATCACATTAAGAGTATTTCTCCTTCCATCCGCCTCACAATGGAAGTGGAAGTCCAAAACAAGCTTCCATTTTTGGATGTGTGTGTATTAAGAGATAGGGATGTCCTTAAGACAACTGTTTTTCGAAAGATAACACACACAGGAAAATATTTAAATTATCAATCCAACCATCAAAAATCTGTCAAAGAAGGAGTAGCCTACTCGTTGTTTGATAGAGCAAAGAGCTTGTGCTCAGATAAAGATGGACTAAAAGAAGAATTTAAGAAAATTGAATCGGATCTCAGAAGCAATGGATACCCTCAATTAGTAATTAATAAGTGCAAACGAACCAGAAGAATCATTCCTGAGTCAGAAAAACAGAATTGTGATAAATTTGCGTTTATGTCAATCCCTTATGTGCCGGGATTATCGGAGAAAGTTAGAAGAGTAGGTAGAAAGTACAACATTAGAACCGCGTTTAAAACACACAACACTCTTAGACAAAGTCTCGTAAAAACAAAACCAAAAAATGGCACACAGGATTCCAAAAACTGTGTTTACAGTATAAAATGTAGCTGCAATAGGGAATACATAGGTGAGACAAAAAGACCACTAAACGTAAGGATAAAAGAACACAAAGAAAACACGAGAAAGGGTTTCACAGAAAAGTCAAAAATTGCACACCGTTGTTGGTCCGAAGACCATCATATGAATTGGGATGAAGCCCACATAATACATCGGGAACCACATTTCTTCAAAAGGAAATTAATTGAGGCAACATACATTAAATTGGCAGACCAACCAATCAGTCAACCATCAGTCGAGATTAGGCCGCTTTGGTTGCCAATTCTAAAAAATGAACTAAAGAGAAAACCAAAAGTATCAAACGGATCGGATATTTGTAATAAATCAATGCGGAGTCACAATATGGTTTTAACAAGTTCATCTCGCATGAACCAATAATAACGAAAGGGCCCATTCCTGTTCCCCTTCCCTTGTATTTCCGCCATCTTGTTTTAGCCAGCCGTCACGATTGCCATTGGCTAGTCCCTCTGGTCAGTCGTAGGTGGTTAGTAGACGAGTGAAGACGTATTGTGACCTGTATTCCGTAGTTTAGTTTTAATGATTAGTGTTTTGTATAGTTTTGTATTAAGTGAATGTCTTTAGTGTTAGTGAAGTTGACAACAACATGTAGGTTGTGATTCCTGACTTAGGCGTGCCACAACGCTTTAGTAAGATTTGTTTATTTTAACCTAGTTTGTAATTATGTATTAGGTTAGTTCTTTACCTGAAGAAGAGATCAGATTGCAGATCTCGAAACGTAGTGTTATTGTTTTCTTGTTTCACTGAATGATGGCAAATGTCCGGAAAAATCCTGTTTCCTTCACAAGTATTCTATTTCAACTGCAATGCAAGTATTTTATATCAGGTATATTCTTTGTAGGCTTATAGTATTATAACTATTCATCCCAAGAAGCATGAAAGGTTTGTCATAGTTTATAACTCCATATTCACTACAAAATATACTTTTGGAATAAGAAAGAAAGCTTATAGTGCTTGCAAGGCACAAAATACTTTTGTAAACTAGGGTTAAAAATTAGAATTTTGTTGAACCTATATCTAATAGATATGTCGCTATTACCAATAGGCCAATAGCCTAATTTAGTTCCTAACCTATCCCATGCTTCGAATAATATTTTTAACAAAGCCTATCAAAGCTTAAATCAAATCAAAGTGTTTATTTGTCAATTAACAATATAAAACATTGCATGACAATTGTCGGTATAAGTACAATAAACAGCCTAAATAAGCATTAATTCGTAGCGCCTTAACTTAAATGGTTTTGAACATAAAATAATTACTCACAGAGTAGAATTCCTTATCAAGTACGAAACACTTTATCTCAATTCCAAAGGGAGATGGTTAAATAATTTAATTGATGCATAGTGCAACTGATTTTCAAAAAATGAAGTTCGGTGCTTTGGGATTGGCAAACGGAATGATTTTCTTAAATTATAAGGTTCAGAGGAATCGGAGGTAAAATATGGATGTTTTTCTTTAGGAATGTTAAAGTTTCAAGGATGTATATGCTCGGAAATGTAAGTATTTGATTAGAACGGAAATACCTCCTGCATGACTGGTTGGTTGCTAGCCCCAATACAATTCTCAGACATTTCTTCTGCAATCGAAATATATACTGTGTCCTGGCATTTTCAGAGCCCCAAGTCCATACGCCAGTGGGGGTAAATACATCCATAATAGCCAGCCAGAAGTATGTCTGGCAAAACTGGACAATCTACGCAATAAGAAAATTCCGCTGCTCAGTTTGCTACATACCCTATCTATATGAACATGAAAGTTCAGATTAGATTCCAAGATCAAGCCCAAGAAGTTTATATGATCAGACGAATTTATTTCAGAGTCGCCTATAATGATGGACGAACTTCCGCTGGCACGACTCATAGGAACTCCAATCCTAAAATCAATAAATTTCGTCTTCGCAGTGTTAACGGTAAGTCTGTTATTATCAAGCCATTGGAGCAGACAACTACCCTGTACAAACATGTCATACTCAAGGTTTTCTCTGATTTTGTGAGACATATTGATAGAAGTATCGTCTGCAAATAGACACAAATTTCCTCCACTTACACTAGAAGAAATGTCATTAATAAACTATAGAAACAAGACCGGGCCAAGAACGGAGCCCTGGGGTACGCCTCATTTAACTGTTTCTATCGAGGATAATCTGTGACTCAAGCAACCAGAATCGTCAATGAAGAGAATTTCAACCACTTGGCTGAGGCCCATCAAATATGAAGAGACCCAGTCGAATGCACTTCCACTATCTTAATCAGTGAACAATCTACAGTATTGTAACGACCCTTATTTGTCCCCGTCCTTAATCCTCACCCTTTCTAATAGAAACCCTGTTTACCAAAGTGCAGTTTTCCTTATTGCCCTTGACCTTTTTATTTTCCCGCCTTCCACTATTACCGACGTCCCTGTTGTTCCTAACTTATCTTATCTTAGGCGTCTCCTCCCACGGCCCTACGTCTAGCCCTACACCCTTCGTTTTCTTTCCGCCAATAAATCCTTATTCCCGCTACACCTAAAACATCTCCTCTACTCCCCTCCTATCCGTAAACAACCACGTCGTCCTAATTTCCCCTGCGTCGTGCCTAGTTCCACGTACCTCTTTTACCCTGACCTTTGCCCGCACCCTAGCGGTTTATCCAGGTTTCCGCTTACCATTATACGTTTCCTATCCTCGTGTCCCTGCTAATCCCGCTTTGGGCGTCGCCTTCAGGTATCGGCGTCGTCCTATACATACTTCCCTCTTATAATTCCTGTGTCCTTCGCTTTCCGACGTTACAATAAGCCCTGTCCTATTTTCCCACGATCAGTCCGGCCCCTCCGTCACTTGACCTTACCCTGCGCCGCCGATGAAACTTCCCGTTACCATTTATCGCCTTCCGCGTCATTCCCCATAAACCTGACCCCTCTCCTAAACACTCCTACATGCCCCACCTAATTCCTACCTCCCATACGTCCTGCAGCGTCGCTTCATACAAGTCGGCACTTTTTTTCCCTATGGCCGACGCACCCCTAAGGACCCCCATCCCTGCAATAAAGAATACGGTCGGATATTCAGAAACAGCAGCGTCGCCATTTCAAACAGGTTGGAACAGGCAGACCATATAACCCTACGGAGATATTGTTGCCGGCACCGCTGCTGGCAGCAGACTGACAATATTAGGGGTTTCTGCGCATGCGCCCAACCTGGCTGCTATATAAGGGAGCCGATCACCAGCACAGCTCACATCTCGTTCCAGGGAGACCACCGCAGGAAGATCTCCGAGACCGACCACGCTTCGCCACTATTAGGTAAGATAATCGCCTCTTTCGTCTTTCCCCGCTAGAGAAATCCGACGCCTCTATCCCTCGATCGCCCGCTAGAGCAATCCAAGCGGAACCTTTTCGCCCTGCGCTAGAGAAATCCCAGCGCCTCTATCCCCTCGCCCCGCTAGAGCAATCCAAGCGGAACCTTTCGCCTTGCGCTAGAGAAAATCCCAGCGCCTCTTCGTCTTTTCCCCGCTAGAGTGATCCAAGCGGAACCTTTTGTCCTGCGCTAGAGAAATCCGAGCGCCTCTATCCCCTCGCCCGCTAGAGCAATCCAAGCGGAACCTTTCGCCCTGCGCTAGAGAAATCCCAGCGCCTCTTCTTCTTTCCCCCGCTAGAGCATCCAAGCGGAACCTTTCGCCTTGCGCTAGAGAAATCCCAGCGCCACTCTTCGTCTTTCCCCGCTAGAGAAATCCAAGCGGAACCTTTCGCCCTGCGCTAGAGAAATCCGAGCGCCCTCTATCCCCTCGCCCGCTAGAGCAATCCAAGCGGAACCTTTCGCCTTGCGCTAGAGAAATCCCAGCGCCTCTATCGTCTTTCCCCGCTAGAGCGATCCAAGCGGAACCTTTCGCCCTGCGCTAGAGAAATATCCCAGCGCCTCTATCCTCTCGCCTGCTAGAGCAATCCAAGCGGAACCTTTCGCCCTGCGCTAGAGAAATCCCAGCGCCTCTTCGTCCCTTTCCCCGCTAGAGCGATCCAAGCGGAACCTTTTGTCCTGCGCTAGAGAAATCCGAGCGCCTCTATCCCCTCGCCCGCTAGAGCAATCCAAGCGGAACCTTTCGCCTTGCGCTAGAGAAATCCCAGCGCCTCTTCGTCTTTCCCCGCTAGAGCGATCCAAGCGGAACCTTTTGTCCTGCGCTAGAGAAATCCAGCGCCTCTATCCCCTCGCTCGCTAGAGCAATCCAAGCGGAAACCTTTCGCCCTGCGCTAGAGAAATCCCAGCGCCTTTTCGTCTTTCCCCGCTAGAGAAAATCCAAGCGGAACCTTTCGTCCTGCGCTAGAGAAATCCGAGCGCCTCTATCCCCTCGCCCGCTAGAGAGCAATCCAAGCGGAACCTTTCGCCTTGCGCTAGAGATATCCCAGCGCCTCCTTCTCTGTCCCCCGCTAGAGACATCCGAGCGGAAACCCTAGTTCCTTTGTTAGACCCTTTTCCCAACGCTTTTATTTCCAAGTTACATTGTCCTCCACTCCTCCTTATACCCTACTTGGAGCCTGGGCTGTGATGATACCGAGCGTCCGTGTTGAGTCCACTTTAGGTTGACTCTGCTCTCAATCTGAGCCTTGGGTTTCCCGATTCTAAACTACCTTCTCTCCCGACCCCTGGAATATTTTTACCCCATTTCACGACTGAGTCTTTCTGGGTCAGTTACGTTACGTTTGCGAAAATTGACGTTACAATTTGGCGCCCGAACAGGGACTTTTGTTTTTGTTAGTTAAGATAGATTTTACGTAGTTACTTTAGTGTATACTTATCATAAAATTATGGGAAAAGATCAGTTGTAGAAATCTTCTTCCGTTTCAAAAGCACCGAAACCCCCAATATCCGCTCCCGCCGCCGTCGATGGAGACATCAACATTAACGACTCGCTCTGCAGATGCCCCTCCGCTGAAGCCAAAACTACGACAACGAGCAGCATCGCAACTCCATTGACTTCAGTGATGGATTTTGAATTACCTACTACTTTGAACGTCACACTACCAGAGTTTACTCGAGAATCTGTAGCTCCTCAGTATTCTACCGCCTTCACCTCCAGAACCGCCGAGGCACCTGTAAGTTGGGTCTACAAGCTATCTAAATCGGAACTTCAGGCAGAACTGGATCGTCGCAACCTAGACAGCTCTGCCGGCGTGCGTAAACTTCGACTTAGATTGGGGAAAATATTCGCACTCCTGTATCACCGTCTGCCGGAGCAGAGGGAGCCTGGACTAATATGACACCGGACTTAGATATAAGTGGCTCACGGAAAACTGATGTAATTCCTGTAACTTATCGACAGTCCTACTACCGACGAAATACTCGAGAATGTAATGGAGATTATTGGCCTGCCTCCTAATTCTGACGTGAACTCCTTAAGACAAAGACTATCGGACCTGACGTTGCAAGAAAAACGTGTGTATAGAGAATTAACCCGCACAACAACGAGTATATGTCGGTCACGAGAAACACGAATAGTTTTGATGGATGTACGCAGAACCAACAAACAGACGCTGCTTTTGTTAACAAACCCCAGGGGGACATTCATTAGATACAGCAAATTTGTGTAATTTGGTACGCAAATGGAATATCCGCTTTGATGGCAGAAGTGATCCCCATAGCGTTCCTGGGAACGGTTACATGAACTGATTGCGGCATATGAAGTTCCTCCAAACCAAATTTTGAGATCACTCCCGGAAGTTTTTAAGGGGTATGCTCTTTCTTTGGTGGAGGAATAATTGGGATTTATGGCAAACATTTGATGACTTTTGTCACAGTTTTGAACTCCAGTTCTTACCTCCAGGCTATTACAAAGAACTTGGACAAAGAAATACAAGACAGGACACAAGGAGAGAAAGAAAGCTGTAGAGAGTTTTATAGTTGCTATTTCGACTCTTTTGCGACGCTCGTGGAGGATTTCAGATCAAACTCGTTTGGATCGAATTTATAATAATTTGAGACCTGATTACCGATTTTACATACGAAGAAAAGACATTCGAAGTCTATCAGACTTACTTAGTCGAGCCGAGGAGTACGAAAGTTTTACTGAGAGATAGAGCAACATTCCGCCATCCCCCACCACCGTCACAATCGCTTTACGCCTGAAACCGCTTACTATGTGAAAGGAAAAAGTAGGCTGGAATTTTGTTGAACCAGTGCACCTGGAGACTTTACATCCTTTTTCAGAAGAATGACATACAGGATCCACAAAGATCACGTGAAACTTATGGAATGAGGCAAAATTGGGACGTTAAAGAAAGACGTCTTGGTCCAGAGAGAAACCCTAGGAACAACGCTTTGCCGAAAGTACAGCGCCTTGATCATCTCGCCGATCCGGGGACCTCGACAGTGTACGGATCAACGAAGAGAAGACTCTCGACGTCAAGATCGGCTTCATAGAAAAGAAATCATCTCTAGGAGAACGAGCTCCTCATAATCTCCAAGATGGGAGACAAAACTTGACATCCCAGGTAACGAATCCTAATCCTATATTCTCACTTTCCAATGAAAGGAAGCCGACTTGTTGAATTGTGAAGAAGAAGGGCATGTATTTCGTGAATGTCCAAGACCTAAATATATACGTTGCTACTATTGTAAGAAGGAAAAGCAGCTTACAACAACATGTTCGTGCCGCGCGGGAAACGAATCACCGGCTCTACGGACGCTGTTTGAGTCGGTAAAAAGGAAGCCCAACACTTCCCAAGAATGGAACGACTGGAATCGTAGGGTTACGAACTTTCCATCAAATCCGGAGAAGTCTGTAATTATTCCGGATCTGAGACCTTTCGTCAATATATTAATATGTGGAAAATACTTTAAGGCCCTTATAGACACAGGGGCTATGCTGACCTGTATATCATCAGAGGTAGTAGCTAATTATCTTGATACGAAGAACACCCCTACTAGGAACACGACTTTGAAAATCCATTTGGCCAATAACCAGGAAGTTGGGGTCCGAAAAAACGTATTCATTTCCTTGTACTTTGCACAATAAAGAAACCGTCATAGAAGCGATACACGTGACCAAGTTGTCAACTCCGATTATCCTAGGAATGGATAACATTTCCAAGCTAAACTTAATTACAATGAAACTTTGCGAGTTATTCGAATAGAGAATCAGTTGTGGACACCAAACCACAACTTTTCTGCTATTAAACCTCTTACGCAGGATGGAGAACATATACCAAAAACAGTTCTTAGATGAAGAATTGCTTCTACGGGCTGAATCATCTGGGCGTAAAACGTTAGTCGCACATCAGGTTTGTCTGAAAACCTCCCAGCGAATCAAACAACGCTGCTATCCACGGAATACGGCTATGCAAGACATCATGGATAAAGAAGTAAACGATATGCTCAAAGACGACGTTATAGAAACTTCCTCTAGTCCTTGGTCTTCACCGGTGGTCCTGGTCAAGAAACCGCCAGGAAAATATAGACTTTGCTGTGATGTTCGTCGTGTGAATGAGGTTTCTACTAAGGATGTCTACCCATTCCCGAAAGATTCACCTGACGCTTCGTCCGGCTTCGGAGAAGCCCTAGCTAAGATGGGCATTAAGACTCCCCCAGGAGTTAAGGATCTCGGTACCTCCGACTTTTCAGCTCCTTCCGTACGAGGAAATCAAGCCCCTTACAGAAGGGGAAATGGATGTGGATCCTCCACCACCAGAGCCTCCCGTTCATCAAGAGGTGGAACCCCGCCCCCACAAGCTCTTCCAAGCCCTCCGGAAAAGCAGACCCTCTCAGGACTATTTTGAGTGTTCGACGAAAGAGAGGGAAAACAAAACGACAGCGAGTCTTCTTGGAAGATGGATCGTTTATTTAGGATGAACTCGAAGAAGATACAGGACATTTCAAAGCACTATCCAAAAGTGGACTTACGTAAAATAAATAAGTCGTAGTATAACTAATTTTAATTTAAGATTACCATTAATACCAATGTGTGTCAAACGTAAGTTCCTTTGCTAACCAAAGTATAAGTTTTAAGTTCTTTTTTCGTAGTGTATAGTTTTTAAGTCCCTTTTTTCGTTATGTATATATTTAACCAAAGTGGTGTTTTTAAGTTCCTTTTAGTTACCAAAGCAGGATTAAATTTAAGTTATTTTAGTATTTTTTCTACTTACCTTTGGATTATTTGTTTTAGAGAAGTTATATTTTTAGATTTAGTTTTTGTATTAAAGATATCTTTCTTTTTCTTTCGCTTTTCTTTTTTTTTCCGAAAAGAAAGAGGGGGATGTAACGACCCTTATTGTCCCCGTCCTTAATCCTCACCCTTTCTAATAGAAACCCTGTTTACCAAAGTGCAGTTTTCCTTATTGCCCTTGACCTTTTTATTTTCCGCCTTCCACTATTACCGACGTCCTGTTGTTCCTAACTTATCTTATCTTAGCGTCTCCTCCCACGGCCCTACGTCTAGCCCTACACCCTTCGTTTTCTTTCCGCCAATAAATCCTTATTCCCGCTACACCTAAAACATCTCCTCTACTCCCCCTCCTATCCGTTAAACAACCAGCGTCGTCCTAATTTCCCCTGCGTCGTGCCTAGTTCCACGTACCTCCTTTTAACCCTGACCTTTGCCCGCACCCTAGCGGTTATCCAGGTTTTCCGCTTAACCATTATACGTTTCCTATCCTCGTGTCCTGCTAATCCGCTTTGGTGGCGTCGCCTTCAGGTAGTCGGCGTCGTCCTATACATACTTCCTCTTATAATTCCTGTGTCCTTCGCTTTCCGACGTTACAATAAGCCCTGTCCTATTTTCCCACGATCAGTCCGGCCCCTCCGTCACTTGACCTTACCCTGCGCCGCCGATGAAACCTTCCCGTTACCTTATCTGCCTTCCGCGTCCTTTCCCCATAAACCTGACCCTCTCCTAAACACTCCTACATGCCCACCTAATTCCTACCTCCCATACGTCCTGCAGCGTCGCTTCATACAAGTCGGCACTTTTTTTTCCCTATGCCGACGCACCCCTAAGGACCCCATCCCTGCAATAAAGAATACGGTCGGATATTCAAAACAGCAGCGTCGCCATTTCAAACAGGTTTGGAACAGGCAGACCATATAACCCTACTAACCCTACGGAGATATGTTGCCGGCACCGCTGCTGGCAGCAGACTGACAATATTAGGGGTTCTGCGCATGGGCGCCAACCTGGCTGCTATATAAGGGAGCCGATCACCAGCACAGCTCTCATTTCGTTCCAGGGAGACCACCGCAGGAAGATCTCCGAGAACCGACCCACGCTTCGCCACTATTAGGTAAGATAATCGCCTCTTCGTCCTTTCCCCGCTAGAGAAATCCGAGCGCCTCTATCCTCTCTCTCGCCCGCTAGAGCAATCCAAGCGGAACCTTTCGCCCTGCGCTAGAGAAATCCCAGCGCCTCTATCCCCTCCGCCCGCTAGAGCAAATCCAAGCGGAACCTTTCGCCTTGCGCTAGAGAAATCCCAGCGCCTCTTCGTCTTTCCCCGCTAGAGTGATCCAAGCGGAACCTTTTGTCCTGCGCTAGAGAAATCCGAGCGCCTCTATCCCCTCGCCCGCTAGAGCAAGTCCAAGCGAACCTTTCGCCCTGCGCTATAGAAATCCCAGCGCCTCTTCTTCTTTTCCCCGCTAGAGCAATCCAAGCGGAACCTTTCGCCTTGCGCTAGAGAAATCCCCAGCGCCACTTCGTCTTTCCCCGCTAAGAGAAATCCAAGCGGAACCTTTCGCCCTGCGCTAGAGAAATCCGAGCGCCTCTATCCCCCGCCCGCTAGAGCAATCCAAGCGAACCTTTCGCCTTGCGCTAGAGAAATCCCAGCGCCTCTTCGTCTTTCCCCCGCTAGAGCGATCCAAGCGGAACCTTTCGCCCTGCGCTAGAGAAATCCCAGCGCCTCTATCCCTCTCGCCTGCTAGAGCAATCCAAGCGGAACCTTTCGCCCTGCGCTAGAGAAATCCCAGCGCCTCTTCGTCTTTCCCCGCTAGAGCGATCCAAGCGGAACCTTTTGTCCTGCGCTAGAGAAATCCGAGCGCCTCTATCCCCTCGCCCGCTAGAGCAATCCAAGCGGAACCTTTCGCCTTGCGCTAGAGAAATCCCAGCGCCTCTTCGTCTTTCCCCCGCTAGAGCGATCCAAGCGGAACCTTTTGTCCTGCGCTAGAGAAATCCGAGCGCCTCTATCCCCTCGCTCGCTAGAGCAATCCAAGCGGAACCTTTCGCCCTGCGCTAGAGAAATCCCAGCGCCTTTTCGTCTTTCCCCGCTAGAGAAATCCAAGCGGAACCTTTCGTCCTGCGCTAGAGAAATCCGAGCGCCTCTATCCCCTCGCCCCGCTAGAGGCAATCCAAGCGGAACCTTTCGCCTTGCGCTAGAGATATCCCAGCGCCTCCTTCTCTGTCCCCGCTAGAAGACATCCGAGCGAACCCTAGTTCCTTTGTTAGACCCTTTCCCAACGCTTTTATTTCCAAGTTACATTGTCCTCACTCCTCCTTATACCTCAACTTGGAGCCTGGGCTGTGATGATACCGAGCGTCCGTGTTGAGTCCACATTAGGTTGACTCTGCTCTCAATCTGAGCCTTGGGTTTCCCGATTCTAACTACCTTCTCCCGACCCCTGGAATATTTTACCCCCATTTCACGACTGAGTCTTTCTGGGTCAGTTACGTTACGTTTGCGAAAATTGACGTTACAGTATTTACGATTAGGAAATCAAGATTACACGGCTTGTAGGATGAAAATTACTCGATTGCAAACTAGGAAAGGTAGTGAGAGGTTGTAGAACCTATAGCTAATAGATATAATAATGTCACTGGCCAAGATAACCTATTTGCCAATCCTAACATATCCTACGCACCGAATAATTAATGTTAGGAATAGGTTAAAAAGCTTATGCGGCTTATATGATAAAAAATACACGTCTTCAAACTAGGGAAAGGTAGTGAAGAGTTGTAGAACTTACATCTAATAGATGTAATACTGTCACTAACTAATATAACCTATTTTTGCCGCTCTTAACTTATCATACACATCGAATAGTTAATTTTTAGAATAAGATAACAAGCTCATATTAGAGTATAATTAAGAGCAAACATATTAACAAACCATGTAAATACAAAAATATTTCTAGTCTGGTGTTTTAATTTTTGGTAGTACAGAACCTGAAATTCTAGTTAAAAATTGTTATGTTAGCGATAGCAAAGGCATACAACCTACGGGAACCAAAATGTTAGAATATTTTAATTTTTCAAGTTCTTAAAATTTAAAACTAAATTAGCCTTTGCAAATTTGGCATTTAAACATGTAAACTTCGTCAGGTTCTCATCACATTCTGTCCATAATTATTAATCGTTGGTGACTCACCAATAGATGGCTTGTGATACCAGCGTACTTCTCCGGGACTGGTCAGTGCTGCTCTTCTGTAACGTTCGGATGGCTTCCACAACATCGCGCAATGAAATGATAAAGCGACCTCTCCGTCTCTTGTTGGATCGGCTGTCTAAATATATCGCCAGTCGGTCATGCCCAGAAACGTTTTTTATCTGTCGTCTGCGGACGCTGCAGCGGCCACATCAGAGCTCCGGCTAACTGCACTGCCCCAAACAGAGAGGTTCCCTAACCTCAAATGAACTCTTCCTAATAGAATGGAGACAACGGCGACTGACGAATATAAACTGAAATATTCTCTTTTCAGAAAACTACAATAACGAAATAAACAACAAACTCAAAATAAAACATATCTTGTAAATTAAATCTATTCTTCATGTAAAAAATAAAATCTTTTGTTAAAAATGAACCCTTACAACCCCCACCCTCCCTCACTTGAAAGAGTATTCTAAATAGATTTTGACGTCGGATAAAAAGAACGAAATCAAACTAAACTTCTAGAAAAGTAAAGAGAAAATTAAACTTAAAACTCTACAAATAACGTAAAATGAATTCTCCTACACCCCTTAGGAGAAAAAAGTAATCTGGACCAAGCTACCAATTCTTCTTACTTTTTGTGGGAAGACGGAAAAGCCCAAATTTCGCATGTTAACCTTCTTTCATTGATTCCTTCCCGGGATTTGTATCTTACTAGTTCGGCGTTTACAGCGCGTAGTTGGGTTTGAGATACGTAGATTGTTCTGAGGGGAGGGGGGTCGTGCGTTCTTTCCCAGTTGAACTCTCCTCTGCCTCAGATGCCACCGTGGAAGGAACTTGGATCCATCCCTCTTCCTCACCAGATCCGGGATCACTTCAACGGGATGCTCCACTCAAGCGTCAAGGAGAGGACGTCACCATCGTCCACAGGTGGCAACTTGGCCCTAAAATGTAAGTTTTGGGAACGTTTTTCGTCGAGTTCTATAGGCTCCAAGAATGATCCCACAGCTCCATCCGGCGGATTTTCAAGGTCTACTACCGCCTGCAGGGCACCGATCCACCCCGGCCTTTCTCCCACGGCTGAGAGACTAACCTACTTAACTTAGTTGGGTAGGTTAGCCACTCCAGTTCCTCGGCTAGCTAGTCCAAGGACCAATCCGGTTCCTCCCCTGGGAATAACTCCGGCTGGCTACTCTCAATCTTGGCGATTGAGCCCTCCCGAAGTTCCTTCGTCATTTGCCGCCTGAAATTCCGGTCATCCACTTGGAGTTTCTTCATTTATCGTCGCGCGCAGATGATTCCCGCGATCGCGCAGAGAAAAACCCCTCAGTCTACAAGATTGCGCTGGGCAGGACACGTCCGGCCACCGTGGAGGCGCCAAACCTTTACTCCCGCCTTTGCCTTCGTCTCCTCCTTCTTTACGTACTCCACCAGAATATCCATAGCCGATTTATGGTCCCTCCATTTTAGGGAGTTGTATGCACCTATTATTGTGGTCCTCCTCGGCTCCATCATGAGAAGCCACCAATGGTCTATAGCTGCAACTCCTCATGCACGAGGACGAAGATCATATCGTATGTCCATAAGTTCTGGTCGCAATGGTGACTCCGCGCTCTTTCGTGGCCAGATCTTCTCAGCACTGAAAAAGTAGGAATCCAGCGCGTGGACGATGGGCAGGCTGTAATGTCTGGCATTCCGTTTCTCTAGGAGTCGAAGTTATGCAGATACAACCTCCCAGTTGAGCAGATGCCCGGGAAAACGCCGCTCAATATTTCCTGGTAGCAAACGGCCTGCTTCCTCACCACATGCGCCATCTTCCATATTTTATGAACTATGAGAGAAAACCCACAACACCCAATCAGACACGCCAACTAAGGTAACGTGCAAAGCTATCAAGCTATAGCACCAAAGCATGCAAAGGCTATCCATGCAACTATTACAGTGGTAGAGTACAGTTAACGTGCGACCTGTATCACAAAGCGAAAGTCAAAGACATGCAGGAATTGTTGTACCCTAAAACGATATATTTACGATATACCTGACGTGGAAAGGCAAAGCCTTCTACTTACCCAGTTATACGCGTTCCCTTATTCTACTTGTAAAGTTAATGTTTAAAATATATGAGAACAGTAAACTTTTTAATATTATCTTCTAACTCACATTATAAGCAAAAGCTTAAAAGTTAATCCCTCCATAAAGATTGTACACAAGAAAGTTAGACTTGCTGCATGAAACATTCTAACGAATAATCAAGTTGGTTACGCAAATTAATTATCTTTGTAATAACCCTTCAATAAACGAATTAACAGGAAGCAATACATTTAAACATCAAACCATCATGATACAGCAACTAGTACCGTGCTGGAAGAAATACATTAAAAATTTATACAACACTTACAACTATACATACTAAATACACAGAAAACATTTATAGATTTTTCCCCTGTTGACCCAGAAGATATCCTTAACGATCGTTCACACAATCCACTGAGACAATAATAATGTCCTATGTCCGGTATGTAATTCAGAAAATCAGTTTTATTTAGAGGAACTGAAATTGAATTGCTTCATTTACTGCTTCAATTTTCGTTACTTACATATCGCCGAAATCCTCCGGCGAGGGCGTCAGAGGGTCGTGGCGCTCGCTTAGTGACCGGTAGGGCGGTAGGGCAAGATGAATTCCAGATTAACAACTCAGCCACGGTCAGGGTCGCAAAGTATCCATAGCTCACTTGTAGTAGTCTACAAGTCTAGTAAACTATGCATAAATCCTCAGGTAGAGAGAAGAGGGTTGCAATTTGGCTGTGTAGAGGCTTCCATCCGACCAACTTTTCTTGTAGTAGCCGCTAGATACAGTGCCTGTGCTTGTCAGTAAGGGCTGTTATCAGTTCAGCAACCGGAGTAGAGGCACCGAATTGATTACAATTTGTAGATCGGCACAATAAACATTTGAATTGAACAAATTCATTACCTTCGCCAAGCGGCAATATTGAGACACCGTAATCAAAGAAGCAATGTAACAATTCAACGTTACACTAGGTACCTCGGCCGTTGAACTCGCGAACATCCACAAATTAATCCAAGTTTAGGTGATCAATCTAAGCTATATCCGAGTTGAGGCTAAGAAACCTTGAAATGCTACAACTACGGGTAAGGACTGTGGTCGTACAATTCCTTAAACAATACGCTTGACTTCTTCAAACGTGTCGGTGCCAAGCATCTCACATATTACTAACATCTCTGTTTCCTTCTTCGATTGCAAGTTTTCGTTAGTCGGAACAGTTTCGTTGTTTTTTAACTGTCTTGCACCTCAGTAATGGAGGAAAAGCAAAGGAAGGGCTTTTTGTGACCCCACATCGTGCTAATCGAACCAATTCTGCTCGTAACTGTAGCTATTTTCTTCACTTGTTACTACAGGTTAATTTAAATCGGTTTGTAGCTGTGGTTTAATAAGCCTATAAATCCAACTGACTCTTGAATCCATATGGTGTGTTATACTTCTGTCGTCCACTCCTGGAGTTACCTGAGGATTTATCGTATGTCCTTTTTGACCGACCTTTGGTAAAGGGCTGGTAGGAGTAGAAGTCACGGGGAGAATTTAGTTGTTTTCGATTCAATGTGTACTTCAAATTCTAGTTTTAAGGATATGAAAGAAAGTTTATACGGCTTATAGGATGCAAAATATACGTTTACCTAGTAGAAAAAGTACTGACATGTTGTGGAAACTATATCTAGCAGATATGCCACTCCCACTAATCAAGGTAACTTATTTTCCGATCCTAACCTATCCTACTCACCGAATAGTTAATTTTAGGAATAGGATAACAAGCTTATACTGCTTATAGGATGTAAAATTACGTTTGAAAACTAAGAAAGGTAGTGAAAGGTTGTGGACTCTATATTTAATAGATATATCACTATCACTAACTAACATAACCTATTTGGGTGTCAATCTGGAGTTGTTTTGAACTGACAAGCTCTATAATGTGGTGTCTAATTTAAGTAATTATATAAAATTTTAGTTTTCCATTGGTCTATAATTCTGTGTTTTGTGAAGATTTTACTATAGTGACATTCTTGAAGACATGGACTTGGACTGTAAGACTATTTTTAATTGAAGTTTTAAAATTGTATAATCTTCTCATAACATAACCTCACTCTTATTATTAAAAAACTTAATTATATTGACTTCATCACATAATCTCAATAGTTTGAAAGATTAACAATGGCATTTGAAGTTTGACAGATATTAACTAACAATAACATTTTGGAAAGCCCAGTGACTGTTTAAGACAAGAAAACTCTTTTTCTCTTTCCAGTTGTATAAACTGAACTATCAGTGTTTAGTTCTGTTAACTGATTATCAATATCAGATAGCTCATTTGATTAGGTGACTGGCTCCTAATGTGGCAGGTCCGGGTTCAAATCCCACTGGTGGCATATTCTTTTTGCAACCTCAATTCTTAAATTTATTATTAATCTTGTCTGAACGTAATAAAAATTTTTATTTTATTTTAATCTTTTATCTGACTGCTATTTGACTTATTTAACTAATTGTTATATTTGTGTATTTTTATTATTTTAATGTTAAATGTTTTGTATGTATGCATTGTAATTATTATTGTTGTAACTGTTATTGTCACATTTTATGCTTATAACTTATCTGGCTTACAACTTTTGTATTTTAATATTTGTAATTGATTCACAATTTACTTTTTATTGTTATAATAACTATTTATAACAATAGTTATTACAATATTACAATAGTCTTAATTACTTTTTTAATCTGTCTTTAATCTGTCTTGATTGTTTTTAACCTGTCCTGAACGTTGGCTTGTTCAATGCCTTTGTTTCGTATGAGTATAGCCCTGGGGTTCTGGAATCAGTGAAATACAGTAGCTATACCGGACATACGCTCAAGTGGCCAAACTCAATTTCTTGAACTTTAAATTTTCATTAATTATTACCATTTTATTATATATGATGGAGGAAATTATTTATGAAACTCCATTGCACGATGATAACCAGGAAGAAATTCTACTTTCTCTGTCGGGAGAATTGAATATTCTTGCTGTCAACAATCCTGACGTTGATTTTGAAGCATTATTTGTACATATTACCAGTTTGCTTCGTTTTTTGGACCTTTTAAATGTGGAGTGTAAAAAGAAACAGGACGATCTCCAGGCTCTAAGTGCGGAAGTGATAGTGCTAGAGTCAAAACTCAATTTAGAGAAGGACTTAAGGCAGGAGGAAAAGGATACGTCTTTCAGAATCCAGGACCAAGCAGCGTCAGAAATGCGTTCACTGAGCCAGCGCATTGAGACACTGCATGCTTCTCTGAGACAGCTGGATCTGCACATCTCATCCATCACTGCCGAAAAAGACTCTTACAAGCTTAAGTTAGATGACACGTCTAATAGTATTAAGACTCTTAAGTTTGAAAATGAAAACAAAAATAAATGTATAGAGAATCTGAACCTAAAGTTTGATTTAGCAAAGAAAGAAATTTCTAATCTTAAACAAATGACAACTGATAAATGGTTAGATGATAATATCATCCATGATTATTTCTCATCTATGCAAAGTAGTGTAGGTGATATGGGTCAGTGCTTATTTGTCAGTCCCTCCGTGTCACATCTGATTAAAAAAGACAGTAACACTGCTTTGGATCTTTTAAAATCTCCATCTTATCAGGCATGCAATTATGTGTTTGTTGCTGTCAGTGATATCCTGGGTGAGGCTAATGTGGGGAATGGTTCTCACTGGTCTCTTGTTTTTATTGACAAATCTAGACACCAGGCTTATCATCTAGATTCTATAGTAACATTCAATGACCTTCCTGCTCTTACAACTGTTACCAACTTAAAAATCCCACCTGAAAATTTGATTTCTGTTAGTTGCTCTCAGCAAAACAATAGTTATGAATGTGGGATAAATGTAATCCTAAATGCAAAGTTCATTTTCAACTATTTTTGTTGTTCTCATGTACAAAAACCATTTCTCGAATGGTTCCATGATGGGTCGAGTTTCCCTGATGACTCTGTAAATAAAACTGATGTAGTTGATCTTCCTGTAAATAGAAAATCTATCTGTCAAAGAGCTGATAGCTTTAGTGATAATGCCGGACAAATTGTAAATCCTGTAACACTCAAGAAATCAGCAGAAAATTGCTGGAAGTTAGTTAAAGCAAAAAAACTAAAACTAAAGGGAACGAAATAAAACTCATGCCGGTTGCAAAGCAGTCAGCTCGCTTTGAATGTAGTAATAAGTTTAGTAGTTTAGGTTCACAAGAACCACTTGATGTACAAGTGTCTTACATAAGAAATGTATCTGGAACATGGAAACAAAAATCTCAAAGTTCAATGTCAAAGCATAAAAACATTTCAAGAAAAGACCATGTTAAATTAATGCGGCACACTAAAACTCAGTCTGTGACTGAGAAAGAACAGGTAATGACTCCTACACAATGACTATTACAATGACTAAAAATCAGTCTACTCTTCAAAGTGAGTTGTTGGTCGAAGATGTGAGTAACGGAAGTAACAACTCTAGATTTAATGAAAATGTGTTATTAATAGGTCACTCAATTATTCGATATGCAAGTGAAATAAGTTTTAAGAAGGGAGCAATAGTGGAACTTTGTTCGGGTGGCAAAATTAAGGATATAAAAGAGAAATTGTTGAAGTACATTGGTGAAAGAAGTACATTGTCATATACTTTCATGTGGGAACAAACAATCTTAAAAGATGGTATAATGGAGGGGCTGGCTATAACGGTGGCCATGGAAAGCGTGAGGCCCTTCATGACATGGCCGACCTTTTGTTCACCACCAAAACCCATTTTCCTAATACTATGGTTGTTGTTAATAGCATATTAGTAAGGTCTGATATAACATATAGAGCTTTGTTTGATTTTAATGATCAGCTGGATGTCATGTGCAACAATTTTGGTGTAATGTTTGTTGAGGCAAATTGTTGGGTGAAGAAGCAACATCTTGCCAGAGATGGTAGGCATTTGAATAGAAGAGGTAGCCATCAGCTAGAAACTCTGTTTTCAGAAGTGTTTTCTGTTGCCTTTGGTCTTAAAAAGGGATATGACACTGTTGGTGTAATTCCTGGCTTGGACGAAAATGCCTCAAAAGAGCCAATTCTGCCCGAGGAGGTTCCTTGCAGTCCATCTGATATCACCCAAGGAGAACATTTTTTAGAGGATCTGTCTCAAATGACCCTACCACTGTAGCTGAGCACCGTTCACCTTGCAAACTAAAGATAGTTCACCATAATGTTCAGGGTCTTTCAAGTAAGTTTGACCATTTTCAAATGTTCATTGAATCGGAAGATCCAGACATAATTTGCCTTTCGGAACACCATTTAAGAGACTTTGAATTTGAAGTTACATCTTTCTACGGATATAATGGCATCACAGCCTACTGTCGAAAAGCTCTTCATAAGGGAGGTGTATGTATTTATAGTAAGTCTTCAATCAAATCTGAGGTAATAGATGTCTCACGTTTTTGTCTGGAAGGCAGGTGCGAGCTTGCTGCTGCCAGGTTTCACCTTAGTAACACCTCATTTTTGATAATCACTGCTTATAAGCCACGGCCTTTTTCGTCCTCAATACAGGAGCACGAGACATTTTACAGGTGTTTATCAGAATGTCTGGAAAAAATTATAAGTCCAGATATCAGAACCATTGTTATGGGCGACTTCAATGTCGACTTGTCTGTGTCTGATGGTAAAGTTGATGACTTGATTTACACCATGGCTTCTCATGACCTTGAAAATAATGTAAAATCTTATACCAGGGAATTTAAAAACTCCAAGTCCCTGATTGACCATGTTTACACCGATCTCCCTGATGACGTTTGTAGTTGTTCCGTTTTAATTACTGCATTGTCCGATCACCATGCACTGGTGATCAGTGTCAAACTACCCACTTCAAGTGACTCAAGTGATCCTAAGTATTATCTCAAGCGATCGTTTTCTGATGATAATATCCGTATTTTCAAATATCTAATTGACAAAGAAACGTGGTCTAATGTTTACGAGGCTGGGACTATAAATGATAAAATGTGTCTCTTCCAATCTTCAATCTCCTTTTATTTTGAACAGGCTTTTCCTGAAAAGAAAAAAAGAGTTCGCAAAGGTGCCTCACGCAGCAAAGTGTCCTTGAGTGATCACCAATTGAAACTTAGAGATATGGTTCTCCAGTGGTATTGCTTCACTAAAGATTTGGATTCTTCTGATCTGAGGAGAAAGCATTACTTATCACTGAAGAGAGAATACAAGTCTTGTGTTAGGCTTGCTAAGTCATCTAAGGTGCTTGATGTTATACAAAAATCTTCTAATAAAGTTAAAACTATGTGGGAGATCGTTAATGAAAGTAGAGGGAAGAATCAGTCTCCATGTAATGTCCCCCGCACCGTCAAAGATGACAAGGGAGTTGATATCAGTGATCCAAAACTGGTCTCAAACATGTTTAACAAATTCTTTATTGATGTGTCTAATAGTGCATCAACCTCATCCAGTATTCCTCATTCTTATGTGCAGCCTGGAATGTGTACATCTTCATTTTTCTTATCACCAGTTACTAGGAGAGAGATAACAGATATCATCAGGTCTTTGAAGCCAAAGACGTCTTCTGGCTGCGACAGGATATCATCTAAATTGCTTATGTCATGTAGTGAATGTTTTGTTGACCCACTCGTTCACCTTATTAACTGTTCATTCGAAGGTGGAGTTTTCCCAGATTTGTTGAAGCTTTCTGTTGTGAAGCCCTTGCTTAAAAAAGGAAGAGTGGATGAACTCGATAGTTTTAGACCAATATCTATCACATCAACGTTTTCAAAGATATTTGAAAGGGCAGTCTTAAATAGATTATGGTCTTTTATTAATCACAACAGTATTTTGTTTGAGAATCAGTTTGGGTTTGTTAAAGGACGGTCAACTGTCAATGCAATGTTTACGCTCATCAACAAAATAGTAAATGCCTTGGATAGAGGTAGGTCTGCTTCCGGTGCCTTTTTCGATCTTCGGAAGGCTTTCGATGTGGTTTCCCATGACATCATGTTGGAAAAGCTCGAAGGCATTGGAGTTCGAGGAGTGGCGAACCAATGGCTTTCATCTTATTTGAGGGATCGTCGACAGGCCGTAGAAGTGTCCTTCATCGATGCTGCAGGCACTGTGAGGCGATGCTACTCGGATGTGCTGAGCGTTAAGGCGGGGGTGCCACAGGGCTCCATACTCGGCCCTCTTCTGTTTATTATATATGTAAACGACCTCAGGAGTTGTATTGCGGAGGCCCAGTTGTGTTTGTTTGCAGACGACACGTCCATCGTAATGGAAAACCAATGTCGTGAGGCCATGGAGGTTAGCACTTTTGTGGAGTCTAATAAGATTGTTCAATGGTTTAGGGAAAATGGTCTAGTGGTAAATGCTGCTAAAACCGCAATAGTTGAATTCGCAATCTCATCTAATAGCATTAATAATCTCAGCGTCTGGGTCGATGATATGGAAATCCTTTCTGAACAGCATGTGAGGTTTTTGGGATTGTCTATAGACGGAAACCTGAATTTTTCATCCCACATCGATTATGTAGCACGTAAGCTTTGTTCTGGAATCTTTGTGCTTCGTAGACTGGCACCTTTTACAAACGCTGCGATCCTCTTAACAACCTACTACGCTCTAATTTTCCCTTATCTTTCCTATGCGGTGACAATCTGGGGATCGGAAAGTTGTCGCACAAAACGGCTTTTTGTCTTGCAGAAGAAGGCAGTGAGAATAGTAGCTGGCATCCGTCGAATGGAGACTTGCAAGCCTGTTTTAAGGAACTTAAATTGCTTATCTTCCCAAGCATTTATGTTTTTCAGACCTTGATTTTCTTACAGCAGAACCATGGTGTTTTCCGGTCCCTTGTTCCTCAGTCGGGATACAGTCTTTGACAAAAACATAAACTGAATATTCCTTACCATTCCACTACTTTTTTTAAACATCACAACTTTTACAATGCCACGTCCCTTTTTAACGCACTTCCTGATGCTCTTAGAGCTGAAAAGGATTTATTTTGTTTTAAAAGAATGCTTAAAGCTTATCTTATTGAACACTGTTTCTATTCTGTAGATGACTACATTAATAGCAATATGTAATTTATTTAGTCCTTCCTATGTATTTTGTTCCTATGTATATTGTTCTCTACATATGATTGTACTAAGTTGACGCAAACCAATGCATTGTAATATGTTATATGGAATAAAGGATGTTTTGATTTGATTTGATTTGCTGCTCCTAACCTAACAAGCTTATATTAGAGCACAAGGAAGACCAAACAAATGTAAACACCATTTAAATTCAAAAGTATTTCTACACTGGCGTTTTACTATAAAAAGCTGTTAATAAAATTATAATTCGAAACTGTAACGTGTTTTTTTATTTATTACATTCTTAAAATTCCAAAATGAATTAGCCAAAAAGAATTTTGGAGTCTAACGGAAAAAGCCTCAAGTTAGATCTCATCTAATTCTATCGATATTATTAAATTATAAGTGACTCACCAAGGGACGAATGCTACCGACAACATGCTTCTCTGGGAATCGCCAATGCACGTCTTCTCCTCAAAGACATTTCTGCGTAACTTTCAACGAATCGTGTCCAATGAAATCGTAAAGCAAACTCGACGTCTCCTGTTGGGTTGGCTGTATATATATATATATATATATATATATATATATATATATATATATATACACACACATACAGGGTGAGTTTTAAGTCCCTTCCCCCTATATTTTTAACCGTATAAGTTAGGAGATTTAAACTCCGTACATATTCGTTAGACCTAAATATCTTGTTTTTCATGGGTTCATTGACTCTCCACCTCCAATGGGGGACGGTCCACGAGGAGTAAGCCGAGATTCTTAAATGTAAGCATAGGTTGATATGCACATCAAATTAAAGGTCTCTGTAAGTAGAATACAATGCCGCAAACCGGACCTCAAAAGGTTCATTGTAATGAAAATTACAGGGTGTTAAAATGTACAAAATAGTAATGTACTATTTTAACTCCTAGATCTCGGACTTCCAGTGATCCCTTAAAATCATTAAACACAACAAAATAAAGTTTCTTTTAAAGAATAAACAGCAATAGAAAAATTGTTTTGAAATGAACTTTTAAAAAGTTGCGCGATAAAACGCAGATAATAGCATATTACTATTTTTAACACCCTGTAATTTTCATTACGATGAACCTTTTGAGGTCCGGTTTGCGGCATTGTATTCTACTTACAGAGACCTTTAATTTGATGTGCATATCAACCTATGCTTACATTTAAGAATCTCGGCTTACTCCTCGTGGACCGTCCCCCATTGGAGGTGGAGAGTCAATGAACCCATGAAAAACAAGATATTTAGGTCTAACGAATATGTACGGAGTTTAAACCTCCTAACTTATACGGTTAAAAAAAAATAGGGGGGAAGGGACTTAAAACTCACCCTGTATAGATCGCCAGTGGGTCCTAGCTTTTTGTAGGGTCTTTTCAGTTTTTACAACGGATGTTTATATTATGTACCATAAAATGTACTAAACACACACTCAGATTCAAAACAAAGGACACTTTAATAACTTACGGTGCACATGAATGTTAGACCTACCACACTCGCATAGCCATGGAACCGGATCTGCCGGTCAGCAGCCCCCTAAAAACCTGACCTATATAGCTGGCATTTAGTGGAAGAATAAAAGTCCATTAAAAACTTATTATTTCATTTTGTTCTTCACATTCCTCAGTGTAATATAAATAATGTTGGTCGGTTTCCCTGCGCCCTATCTATTAAACTTATTAGTTTAACTACTATATGCAGGGTCACTGTCTCAATTCATGTCGTTCTTTAGCAAACTATTTTTAATTCGTCCTCAGAACTATAATTGTAATAACATCATAATTTATAATATGGAATTGAGGTAAGTGCTGAATATGTTTAAATATATTATTGAAGTTGTTGAACTTATATGTAGAGGAAACATTTTTGTAGATTTAACCCTTCATTCCGCATTTCATTAAATGTTAATTTACGTGTTTTTATATTCCTTTGAATCTTTCGAATTTATACAAATAAAGATGGGACGGCCAGATACATGTACAATAGAATAAGAATAAGAATACGTTTATTTTCTCCTTTTCTCAAAAGAACACATACATTAACAATTTAAGTATAGAATACAAAAACAACACTTGCCAGGCTGCCTCCTAAACAAAATAAACTTTTACACTTATATAATGCTTAGCAGCTAAAAAAATAAATAAATAAAGAGTAAAAATTTAAGTATCTAAACTAACATTTTAAAATATAATAAATTTTTCGAGACAATTAACTAAGGAGAAAATAAATAGGGCCCCTAAGGTTTGAAAACCTGTTTTGGGGTTCCATCATAATATTAAACAAAATAACTAAGAGAAAATTCATAGCGGCAACTAAATTGTAACAACGTTGTTTCCCTAACATTACTAAAAATCATATGAATTATAACCACACCACTACTACATATAAAAACAAGAGATGTGTGCTTAGTTGTTAAAAAGAAAATATATAGAAAATTAAAAACTATTCTGCTATAGTAAATGTACTTATAACATAACGTTACAAGATATACCACTTAAAACTAACTTAAATTGCTACTGTTAAATACCCTTAGCGGTTTTATTTTAATGTCAAAAACAGATCTTCAATGTTTTTATAATTATATAGCCATTTTTTTGTTTCCTTCAAAAACTTATTTAAACCTTCTATCTGCCTAATGGTTTTCGGTAATTTGTTAAACAATTTTGGACCTATATAGTTATATGATTTGACATAAAATGTTGTTTTAGGCTTAGATATTTGGAATTCATTAGCATTTCGTAATCTTTGCTTAAAAATGTTTAAGTTCTTTAAGTTCCTATTCCCGATAAAAAAGTTTTTTAATACTGCAAAAACGTACAAATGTCGCAAAGGAAGAATTTTTAAGTTTACAAAACAAGGGTGAGAAGGTTCTCTAATACTTTTTTTTCGAGATTAATCTAACAAAATGCTTCTGAATTACAATTAAAGAGTTTAGGGAAGTTTTATAAGTTCCACCCCAACAAACAACTCCATACTGCAGTCTACTTTGAACTAATGAAAAATATAAAGAGCGCAAAGTTTGCAAGGGACACATGTTTCGTAGAAAGTAAAACAGCCTAACACCTGATATTAATTTTGCCTTTAAATTTAATATATGTTTTTTCCAGTTTAGCGCATTATCTAATGTAACACCTAAATATTTTATTTCATTTTTCTCCTCTATTTCTGAACATTCAGAACACGAGCTGCTACTTACTAAACAACTTAAACAGTTATAGGTTAGCCTTATCTTCGGAGAGTCCTTCCTTTTAAGTGAAAAATTCATGTAATTAGTTTTTTCGGTACTTAACACAAGATTATTTTTTGAAAACCACTACTTTATACATTTTAAATCAAGATTCATTTGGCTTTCGATATTATTTAATGTGCTACTTGAATAAAAAAAGGCAGTATCATCCGCAAATGCTGTAACTTGTCCTTTAAAATTTGCTGTGCATAAATCATTTATATATATTATAAAGAGAATTGACCCAAGAACAGAGCCTTGTGGTACCCCATATACAATTTTGCCCATGCTACTTAAAACTCCATCAATTCTAACACACTGTTTTCTATCTGTCAAATAACTTTTAAACCAATCATAAGCAACTCCACGTACACCACAATTATACAACTTTTTTAAAAGAATGTTGTGATCAACAGTGTCAAATGCTTTTTTTATATCTAAAAAAAGTGCACTAACAAATAAATTATTGTTAATCCCCTCTGTGACTGAGCTTACGAGTTTTAGTAACGCGTTTTCCGTACTCTTCCCACTTCTAAAACCAAATTGGTTAATACTAAAAAACTTTGTTTTCTCTAAGAACTTCAATAGTTTTTCTTTCATAATTTTCTCTATTATTTTTGAAAAGGTAGAAATTAAGGATATTGGTCTGAACTGACTACAAAGTAATGTTGAACCTTTCTTATGAATTGGTATAACAACCGCTTGCTTTAATTTTGACGGAAAAACTCCCGTAGAAAAACTAAGATTAATTATATAAGTAAAAACATTAACAATTGTATGAGAAATGTTTTTAAGCAAAAAAGAATAGATTCCATCAATTCCAGGAGATTTTCCATTTTGTAATGAATTAATTGCTTGTAGTACATCTTCTCTTAAAACTGGCCCTATCATAATAGAACATTTCTCTTGATAAAAATTAAATACATTCTTATATGCACTATTTTCAAAGCTGACTGGTTTTGGTTGCCTATCTATAACTTCATCTACTACAGATAAAAAATATTTGTTAAACTCATTAGCAACTTCTTCTGGCTTAGTAATAACTTCATTATTTACACTTAAACAAAAAGGCTTGTTTGTGCGCTTTTCTTGGCCAGTAACCTCACCAACTATTTTCCATGTTGCCTTACTATTACCCTTACTTCTTTCAAACTTATTACTATAATACTCGCGCTTAACAAGTTCTATATCTGTTTTTAATTTGTTTCGGTATCTAATATAATAATTTTTAAATGGATCGTTTACCGGTCTATTCCTTGTTTTTTTATAAAGCTCATTTCGTTTTTTTATTCTTTTACATATATTATCATTTATCCATGGTTTGAGTTTAGTAAATTTCGAACTAACCGCTACCTCTTTTTTACATTGTTTAATATACTGTAAAAGTTTACCTTCAAACAAGTCGTAGGCAGCAGAAGCATCCTGCTGATTCTATTACAGAAAATTTAGGAACCGTTGACAAGGTAAGGTACCATATACTTGTTTATAATTACAGTTTCGTAGCTATTAGAAGCACGGATTTATTTGTATGGAATATTTATGTCACTTTTCAAGGAATGAATAACAGACCCAGCTACGGTGGCTTTTGATTGATAACAGAAATTACCACAAACAGCATCAAATTTTCTTTGCTGCTGATCTGTTTAAAGAGACTAATTGCCTCGCTAACTAAGAGACTAATTGATGACTGAAAGTCATCGTCACGAAGTCAATAGTTAGTAGCCACATGATCAATTCCTGTTGAGCAATAGAAATAAAAGGCAAATTATTGCCTCACTCAGTGAGATCTTTCAAGCGAGTTTTTCTGGCAAGCAAGCTGCTGAGGACGCTAAGCACCCAATCATTGACACAGCTATTGAACGAATTAAGGATTGTGAGAAGGTTGCTCTCGTTTGGAAGGGCTCCATTGACCCCATGCCACCAGACTCATTGGAAGTTGATGAATTCAATGACGTCCTCTCCGAGCTCCACGAAGATACCGACTTCCAGGACATTGACACTGATCGCGACTACCAATTATTATACCCCTCTTGGACCGACAGAAAGTCCAATAAATTATGTACTAAATGTAATATGGGCGAAACGTATCAGATACAAATACACAATATTCTTTCAACAAAAGTTATTTTATTACACACAACTTGGCATGATTACAACCTTATATTACTGTCCTACCTTTCCTGCACTATTTTACAGAAAACATAGGTTAAAAAGTTCTGCGGTTAAAAGGAAAATTTTTATTGGTGTAATTTTTCTCCGATGTTGAAGTTGGGGGATATGTAAATACTATTGATTCCACAATTTTTCTAGAACTTAAATCTATGTATCTTTTATATTCACCAGTCTTATTTGTGATTATCTATGATGAAATTTTAAAAGGAATCGGTGTTTAACAGACAATTTTCAGAAATTTTTAAATTTAGTCAAACTTTGCGATCTCTAACTGGATTAACATTGGTTTTGTTATCATTCGAGGCAAAAGGCAAAAATAGTTATTGTAGGCCCACTGAGTTCAAGAAGTTTAACATATATTCCAAAAAATTTTAAAAAACATGTCAGCACAATTAGCATTCCCTCGGTCTGCAAAGAAAGCGCTCTATGTTTGCCGGCTTTTCCCTGAAATACACAGTGATTCGTGGGGCGTTAAATAGTATTAGCTGATGATGAACATTGCCTCACTGCTGGTCATCCATACAAAAGTCTATTTTTATGTGACGTTATGGGTAAAAACACACTTTTATACGCGTGCGCATTGGGTTAAAGACTTATTTCTTTATCTAGTTTAAATGTCAATTCAAATCTCCAAGTTACTACTAAATATTGTTTTAATATATGATTAAATATACATATTATTATATTGTTAACATAGCACAATCAGTTGATTTTTAACTAGCACGGTTAAGTTATAAATACTTCTATTTGAGCGTATATTGAATAATCCCGTAACCATTTTATACTATACATCTAAAACTGTATACTAAATTGAGATCAATACTTTTTAATATTATTAGTATTTTAAATAAATTATTAGTAAGCAAATTACACAAAAAATACTTTCTACTAGCCACGATACGACTCACAGAATGAAACCACACTAAACAACTGTATTACTGTAAAATAGTCATATTTAAAAGTTTTCTACTACAAGCAACTTGCATTATTTAAAATACAGAAAATAACGTGTTTTTGCATGATATTGCTAATCTTTCATGCGTAATCTTATAAAATATCAGCATTCTTTGTTAATTAAACTTGGTATGTTATACATTGTAATTGCAATTGATTTTTGAACATTTACAGTTTTGGAAATACTAATATATGACCTACTGATAAATTTCAATGTAATTATGAATGAATTCTCTTGTCTTTCAAATCTTGTTGAACTTTTAGAAAAATTAATTGTCGTCTACCTTCTTTATATTTTTGATCTATTCTGTATATGTTCATCAGTTGTGAATTACTAAATTTTCTTTAAAATATACTAAATCTTTTTCAATAAGTCTCTTGTTATATAATTCCTTATAAAATTATAGAACTGATAAAAATTGGTATCAAACTAATTATTAATACAATAAAAAACGATAAAAATAAAATACAATGCACATGACAGCCATAGTGGTTTTACTGTTTATGTGTCTTATCTGTTACTATCCAAAACTAAAATAACTTTAATATTTACTAAAAATTATGTTTACATATTTATAAAGCGTGCAAAATTTAATTTTACAAAATTTTTAAATTTTTACCTAATGAAGAATTCATATGGACTCAGATGTTTTATTTCGTAAAATCACAATAATTATGGGTATTATCAGTAGTTTTATGATTATTTTGATATTTTTATTTTTTTTTAAGAATTTTAACATATTGTTTTATACTTCAATTAAGCTTATTTTTAATATATTTTTCTAAATGACTTGTCGAATTCTAGTTTCCATTATTTTTTAAATTTTATATAAGTGACAAATCATTCCTGGCATTCAAGTTAAGGCAAGTTTATTGTTAAATATCTCTTTTTTAGGTTAAAAAGTGTTATAAGTTATGTATTTGTGAATGTGACTTGTACCCCAAGCTTAAACCTTTGCTATAAACTTAAAATGTGCTTATCTAAACGTAATATTTCTAAAAAAATAGATTATATCTAATGTGATACATTGTATTTTTTACAAATTATGGAGTAAAAATGTTACAAAGAATATTTGTTTTCGAATAAGATAATAACCAACAGGCATAGCCTTGGGTAAGCGAAGTTTAAACCTTAAACTGCCCAGTCTATTAAATGATTAAAGGCTCAGAATAAACGTGTTGTCCTGATAAAAAGTTAATAACTAAAGTTAATTTATATTATAACTTTGGGCTGTAAAGATAAGTAAATCGGTTTATGGCGAAGGAAATTCCTTGGTTGCTTAACAAAGCCATGATAAATCATTAAAGACAACGGTCAACTTTTCTCACCACACGCTATTCATTGCATGAGAAGCCAAGTAAGAGTAATATTGGCAAATATCCAGATAGATGCGGTATCCTACACAGTAAAATATTGCTTAGGAAATCCAAAGTCAATGTTAAACTATATATCTTACACACTAACACGATCCTGATCTAGAATAATTGTTCAGAGTACTAACACTCGTTTATATCCAAACCAATCCTCTACAAAAATTGAATTTGCAGTCCCAATCTCGACTTTTTTATAACAGCTATTTATTACAACACTAACACTACTAAATCCTCTGTTTTAAACACAAAGCTACACGTTCTACTTTCCTTTAGTATTCTCTATATTACGTACCTTATATTTTTATTTCACTGTAAATTTACTGTCTGTGTTCAGTTAGAATTGCAACGGAATTGATACATACAGAGTGTAACATCTATAAAGGATATAAGAATAACAGGTATTGAATATTGTTTAAATGTAGGAAGATGTACAGATTTTATTGTGTTGTACTTGTTGATATACCCTTTTTATATAATCTCATTATGGTTTTATTTGCGCAATGTGTTAAAATGTCATTAAAGTGTCAAAAAAGAAAGCCATATTGAGTATAATAAACACATCTACATCAAATAGTTTTTATAAATCAAGATTTTGTTCGTTAATTTATTTGCAAGTAAAGGTCTAGCACATAGTCTGACATGGCAAATTTTATTCGGCTTTTAAGGAACCTTGAATAAAATAATCAACAGTCCCTTCAACACAAAAATTTATTTAAGAAAAATGTTTGTAATTTCATTGTAATTGGGTAGTTGAAAGTAAACATGTTTATGGTCATATATAATCTCACTTATATGGGGCACATTTAATCTGTGGATAATGTAAATCTTGCTTGCATAAAATTTATGAGCAGTTTTGATTATATAAATATCTGGTTTTCTAAAACATATGAGACAGGCAACGTATGAATTCCAACGGCATAAATAGATTTAAACTAAATAATCTACTTAATCAAATTCACCGCTGCCTAAGTAAAACTGTTTCTTACGGCACATTTAAAAAAATGAAAATTAGCAGTATTATTTATGTTTGGGACAAGTTCTGCTAACTAAAATCGGGAGTATATTTACCAAATACCATGGAGAGAAAAAAAACACGGTCTGTGCCGTAAATGGAAGATGGTTTAATTGTCAAGAAGTGCAATGATGTACAAATAACAGTTTGTCCCAATGGACGTGCAGTAGGGTTTACAGATAGCATGCACAGTAATGATTGTTTACATAACTATAAAACAGAAAAAGATAACAAAGAATTAATAAGGATATACCTTCGAAAGAAATGTTGTAATGGAGGTTATCAACCACATCATTGAACCGATTATTTTCATTTAACTCAAATGAAACATGTGTGAAAAGGGTTTGCCCCCCGAAGGCCTAAAACAGGGGACGTTGCTTTAGCACCCCCTGGAATAAGCACCCCCTCGGGCTCTGACATCACGGCAGGGGGGTGCTAATTCAGCGCACGGACACGGACCAGGCACTGAATTAGCACCCCTCGACTACAAGGGGGGTGCTTATTCAGCGCATAGACATGGTCGACAGCCCTGAATTAACAATTAACACCCCCCCCCCTGTTCCAAGGGGGTGCTTATTCAGCGCATTGGACATGGTTCAGTCACTGAATTAGCACCCCCTAGCATTCAACCAGCAAAAAGGATATTTATCTTTTACATATTCAATTTAATCATAAATATAATAGTTGTTATCTGGATTTTTGTGACGCTGCCACTTATAAGCTATTATTTTTTGCAATTTTCCGATAAACGATTCAATAATTTAATAATCAAATATGCCTACTTTCTCTTCAAAAATTAACATAGACTTAATATTACATAATAATGCTCCGACTAACAAGGCTGATAGACCTTAGCACTCCTCCCTTTCACACGCATTGTCATATTTTTGTAACAATTTTTACTTATTACTTCTCTTTCTTACTTTTCTAAATATCACCTATTACAATAATTAATTAAATAATATCCTTCATTTATTCTATTTCAGTTGAATCTTTCAGCTAATACGTTTGTAAAATTAATTAACGCACTGCTGAATATATATTTTAAAAAAAAACTAAAAATTCTCTACTCACAGATCATTAAAGCCCATATAGGCTCTTTTCCCTTCACGTTTTTAATTACGAGTATACAGTAATTAGAGACAAATTAAAACTATGATAAATGCTACTTTTGTTTTTAATTTTAATTAGCTGTCTTAATTTAGATGTATGGATTCATTATTTTGAGATATAAGATTTATTTATTGTATATTAAGTTCTTTCATATCAACTATAAGGATTACTATAAAAATACCATCATTTGTTTTCCTCTTGAATATAAGATATTTACTGCTGTATCTACAGTTGTACATTTTTGTGAAAGAAAAAGCTATTTTTGAGTCGATTTTGGAATATTACGGAAGGTAAAAATGTAAAAAATGTAACTATGGTATTTATACACAATTAGTTTAGTATATATGCTGTGTCATTTTTGTCATTTTTATTGTACAGGCATTGCGTACTGGGCGTCCATACCAATGGAAAATCTACTCATAGTAGTAGTTAAGGGTATTCACTGAGCATTAACAGTTCAAGCTTAATCCAATCGTGAAAACTCAATGAAACATGTTTCCTAGATATAATTAAAAACTATTTTATTTGTACATGAATCCATAATTAAACTATTTATTTCATTTAATAGCTTCACAGAAATTGAGTGTTTCTTCTTTTAATTTAATTAACTCAAATTTAAAAAACTAATATAATTTTGTATACAATTTAGGCTCGTATTTTAGGCAAAATAGTTCACTGTCACAGTATAGAATTTTTCTTTGCGGCATTTTTTTTCATATTTAAATTTTTATTACATTTTTAAAATTAGTTTTTATAGAATTAAACAGATGAAGCATGAAATTTACAGTTTTTTAATTAATAATTTAATAATAATTTTGAAATAATTTTTCAGTACCTGCCCTTAAATAATTACTCGTAACCATCTGCAGTAAAAAACTAGATTATAATTGCTTATCTTATGCGCTAATAGGCGTACCGTGAATCATCTGCACAATGGAACAGCTCCATAGACTTAACACTACACTACATAAAAATCCGTAGAATGGCACTTACAAAAATATCTCAAGGTTACGCCCATAAGTATTACTACTGCTTACGTGTAAAATATCCTCTATAGAATCATGCCTAACTATTCTTCATAATTAAAGGAATATATAGAAACATAAAATACAAATATCCCTTCCGGCTGAGTCGGAAGAAAGTATATTTCACATGAGGCTACAACTTGAAGATGCATTATTGGTTTATGAACTTAACACTTTGATAAAAAAACTTATGGATGAGGCATTGGTAGCTAAGGATGAAGTATATTAGTCCGCAAAGGTTTCTTCCTAACTAGTTAATATAAAAAAATGTTTGGTCGACTTCTGTCCATCTTACCTCTAGCAGATATATCCCACTGGTAAAGGATTATACCCTAGATTATATTACTTTTTCTAACGGTATCGATGATAATTAGTGTCATATTAAGAGGATGAATAATATAATTCATATTGGGACTTTCATATTAAGTGTTTATCAAACTATTACATGTAAAATATTCTCACATATATGTTTTGTTGCTCCTTTTATGAGTAACCCTATTTTCAAATGTGGATCATAAGTCTTTTATTACCTACAGTACTATAGGAAAGGAAGGATCGTGATTTGTAATTACTTTAGAACATCAGTTCAAAAAATCATGGAATTTTGCATTGAAATTAAAATTTTAATATCTTCCAATGGCCTTACTTTATTTTATCAGTAGTATGCAATTTTTTAAAGACATGAAGGAGATATCTATGACGTACCGGTTATTCTACAAAAATTCCGTACGAAGGGGCGGGTATCAGCTAGTAAACATATAAAAACTTGAAACTCCTTATTTTTGCCCTTACATCGTTGCTCGTTATATATATATCGGCCGCCTACCAAATATGAAATATACAGAGTAAATTAACCTGCAAATATCGATTGTAGGACTGTTAGGTCCACACATAATTTTAACGAAGCTGACGAAACCCGTCCGTGCACTACCGACCCTACTGTCCAAAACTGATCTGGCCGCATCGAGTGGTCGAGTAATAATATCGATGTTTATTCTCAGTTTTAATTCCTATATTAATAAAGAACTTATTATGTATAGTGAAATTTTGTTTGATGAAATTTCTTAAAAAAATATAATAAGAAATCAAATAATGTTAGAGTGTACAGGCCCAAGGTGTGGCACATTATACTCTCTAGGTAACGGATAATTTTACACGAGTAAAGAGAAAAGATAAACTAGAATACGGTAATGATGTATGGACAAAAACTGAAAATCATCGCCTTTTTGTATGCAGTTAAAGAATCACTATTGGTGTATTACATTAGTCACACGTGCACTTATAACCCCATGTATATGGAAGTGTCAAAACTTAAGGATGAAACATTCTTACAATATTGTAAAAAGAAGAGTGAAATCTCAGTGAAGTCTTTAATAAAGTGTCCTAAAAAAATTTGAAATTTAAAATTACACTTCAGCTTAGCTGTACTTTTAATTTTAAGGCTATTTATATTAGAAAGTGTATGCATGTTGTTACACTCTAATTTTCAATTCGTTGTAATTTTTATAACTGATTTGTAAAACTAGGTAGTCAACAGATGTATAGAAGCATAAATATTACTCCATTAATAATAAAAAAATACTATACAAAAATACATAATATTTTCATTTTGTATACAGTAAACTTTTATGTTTTTTAATGTTTTATTTTCCGAGTAGAGAGCAAAATCTTCAAACCTCGGTTAGCACAAACTTAACAACTGCAACAAATAGCAACCTTTACTGGTACATTTAGGCATCTACGTTTATCACCGTAATCAATAGCATATCTACAAACTCTGTATAAATTTACAAGCTAAGGGTCAAAAGTAAGTATGAGGCCATCCATTTAAATAGAAATATTGAGCTATCGACAGTAAAGAGCTACAATAACTACTGTTTTAATTTTTTGTCTAGATAATCAACAATGTATTAGAGTGTTTTTTTCTGATGTCTTCATCAAAAAGGAACCTAATGTCATGAAATAATTAAGGATATTGCAACGAATTATACTAATATATATAGTATATATATATATATATATATATATATATATATATATATATATATATTATAGTATAGTATAGTTAATATATAGTATAGTTCTTTGGGATATTATGACCACAGTTCAGCAATGTAATGTTAAAATCCCCTGATTAGAGCAGCTAAAATCAAACAACAGCTGATTGTTGCAGCCCACATTCAGTGCTGTCATATAATAAAGGCGGATATTGTTTGGTAATTGGTTTAAAAAAACAAACTATCTCCCTTATTTCACAACCAATTTTTAAAACTTGGGATCGTTGGATTTTTAATTAATATGTGTAACAATTGAGAAATTTTTTACCATATATCGGTTTTAAGATATTTACGCTTAAAGATTTTTTAGAAATCACTATTTTGAAAATAAAGCTTGTAAGAAATTTAAAATTTTGATGTAATTAGGCCTTAAGGTTATAAAGGTATATACAAAATTTTAACCCAAACAATCCATCAAATATAAATAGTAAAGTAAAAAAAGACAAAAACAAAACAAAATTGTGGCTATTTGAGTATTTGTTGAGTTTTAGAAAGGTGAATATGATTGTTTTTGCCTTTGGCCCGTGAATAATGTCTGAAAATATTGGTAGAGGTTGTGGAACACTCTGTATAATAATTTTATATACAGAGTGTGCTGTAATTCTAAGGACAAGTCTATATACCGCAACTGCTCAGGTCATGGCAAATGCATTTCAGAATATGGAAATAGATCTTCGGTGCTTAGTTTCCTATCCGTCAGTCTGTATGTGTTTTTATAGACAAATTCGCTTATAATACATCTTAAAACGAATAAACAAATCCTACCTAATTTGGATAAAATATTTGTGGTAACAAGGCCAGTTATAAAAAATATTCATTAATGACTTTCGAAATGGTGGCCGTTAAATCTGATTAACTTTGAATGTATGAAAATCCAGCAGGTATACAAGAATAAATCTGATCGTGTATTGTATCACAAACCTAATTACTGAACTCATATTTCAAACTAATAATAAATAACTCACTAAGAACATCTTTGCTGTGAAAAAAACACGGTTCGTGAAAAAAAATTAACAGCAGCTTTAGAGTATCTTATCCCTATTTTTTTTTTATTTTTGTCATTAATTATGCAAAACATTTGAAATACATGTTTCAGGCCTATCTAAGGATAGAATAGAATCATATGTTTAATGAATTTATTTAAATATCTGTTGTTTTAAGACATATTTATTTACGAAAATTTAGTCAAGCGACAATCAGATGTATTTCCAATAAAACCGCTTATCTTTGATTTTGTCATCTATAAAAGCATTATTGTCTGAATATTACTGTACGATTTTTCTTGTTGTTTATTATTCTTAATATACAACAGATAATCCAGTCACTTTATTTAGGTTTTTCACATATATTGTAAATAAATTTAAGCTTTATGATAAATAAAACAGTTTATTATTGTTAATTAAGACGTTTGTATTTGTCCCTCACTGTTCATAAAGGCGTTCATTGTTGATAAATTTGCAATATCTCTAGTAGTTTTTAATTTATTAGACAAAAAAGTTGCTTGGCAACAGATAGTAATGTATTTCCTGTACTTTAAATGAAGGGACTAAGATGTGAGCACAATTAATTGGCATAAGATATTCTGGAGCTGACGTTTACTCGATTTTTGTATTGTGACCTACTCGCTGAGAACCTCAATGCCGATAGTGTTTTGTTACAGTAAATCTGTGCATGTAATATTTTATATATTTGGTCATTATATTTGTGATAAAACCCTCTCAAATTCATTTTCTTGCAATATTTTAGAAAAATTTTAGATTTTAAGAAGTTAAAAGGTAAAATATTTTAATAGCCACTATTTTGAAAGTATTAAAGGTAACATCATAATATATTTTAGCCGCCAAACAATGTTGACCAAGACTTGGTAGGATTAAATTTATTAGGTTTTAAGATATTCCATTTTTAACAACAACAAAAACGCACACTAACCGACAGAGGGGAAATGAAGCATTGTAGATCCATAATCCTCAGTTTATAAATGTGTGTTTTGACCTAAGCAATAACGCTTTGGAAAATATGGTAGTATTTTATTGCTACGTGTTTAACATTGTTTTCAGGGTTTTTTTATTTTTATATTAATTTTATTTTTTAATTATAGTTGAACTAACTGATATGGATATAACTGAATGATATTGATTCTTGTAGATATAAAATAATATTTAAATTGTTTGTCAAGTGTGTTTGAATTACACTATTCAGTTTAAATAGTACAATGCAGTATATGATGCGTCCTTAAAAATAATTGGCCCTTAGCCGTCGCAAAATTACAATTTCACGGTTCAACATT
Source organism: Homalodisca vitripennis (assembly GCF_021130785.1). Classification (NCBI taxonomy): domain Eukaryota; kingdom Metazoa; phylum Arthropoda; class Insecta; order Hemiptera; family Cicadellidae; genus Homalodisca; species Homalodisca vitripennis. The sequence continues at coordinate 97,520,737 of NC_060215.1, forward strand.
TTCCCGCTTTCGATTGGTATTCGAAGAATTAAAATAAATGTATAATTGTTTTTAGTGGTTAATAGATTGATATAATCTCTGGCCATGTACATTTATTACACATGCCGGATTTAAGCAATATCAGTTCCTCTGTGTTGTTCGTACCATGGTTTAAAATTAATTTTAGTTTAAAATAAAGCTGTATTTGAATGCCTAGAACCTAATTTTTTCCTTAAGTAAATTTGATGCATAGTATTTTTACAATTGGTTTTGAACTGTTTGTTTTTAAAATATTAAGTAAACCACACCAATGCAGTAAATATACTCATTGCAATTTATTCAAATTATTATATATATATATATATATCTTTATATTATTTTATTTTATTGAAAAATAAATTTAAACATGGTTAAACGTTTATTATTCTATTCCGTTGGGGTAATTATTCATCTCATCAATAAGGTATAGGCGCTGATTTAGAACCCTTTTATTACAGGTCAAACAACACTATTCAAGGAGGGGGAGAATCTTCCTATCCATACATTTACCAGGCATGCGACCCTTACTATAATGCTTTAGTGCATAACGGCTCAGTGGGTATACACTTCCCGTCAGTTTCCTCTTACCTCCCTTCCTTCATTTATAGCCCCTTTTGTAGTCTTAAGAGCACTATTAAAAAAGACATTGTTCACGAGTAACCCAACTGCAGGGTCTCAGAGAGCACAGGATAACTGTCTTTCTCATTATAAATTATCAAGGGATCATTGTAAATCTTAAAATTAGCCCTTCATCGTCCTGAAGACATTTCCAAGGAACTTTCCCTCCTATACTACAGTATTAGCCAAAATAAACAATACTAAAATGGTAGTATTTTATTATGGTAAACACAGTAACATTACATATAGATTTTGCCAATAAATACAAGTCAAAGGAAACAAAATCGGTTCAACTCGACAGCTATTAACATGTTCAATATGACCCCCGTTCAGTTTGAGGCAACACTCGTACCGTTCTTGTAGGTTTTGCATAATTTTTATGAATAGGGGTTGTTCCATTCTCCTAATACATATGGTTATGTTTTCTTTGAGTTGAACGATGGTAGATGGTGGGAACTTAAAATGGGGGTCCACCCAAGCAGCCTAGAATCGAGCATCCCAACGGGGTCCACCCAAGCGACCAAATGGCGGCCCGGCAAAACTCCGCCCATAAAGAAATAGCCGACACAACTCCGCCCATTACAAAAATATAGCCAATCAAGAACGGAGTTATAAATATTCTAATAACCAATAGAAATTAAGCCAAGATAAGGCAGCGTTTCAATGTTTCGAGTATCAGGCGCGCAGAGATGGATAGCAGAACCTTGGCGATCACCGATTCCATCACAAATAACTGGCGATCTATTGAGGTTATTTGGTTATTTGGTTATTTGCACAAGCAAACGACATAAAAACTCCAGAGAGGTGGGAGTTAATCGGTCCATAATATGACATGATCAGATCCTGAGTAGGGTATTATTTCAATAAATACTACAAGACATTAATGCCTGAGGATAATTTTGCACAAAATTGATATTTAGTGTCATTCAATGTCAGCCTTTGTCATGAACTTTTCAAATATCAAATTCTTTTTGTATGAAGTCTGTCCAAATGACGGAAAAATATCACGTTTCGGTCCTACAGAATGCAAGGTCAAGTTCATTAATACATTTAATTTAGATGTACTTAGAAGTACTTTTACAACTACAGTAAAGTAACATGTTACCAGAAGTGTAAATTCACCTTATTACAATCAGATTAATTTTAACAACAAATTCTTTCAACGCGTTTTTGTAAATAGTAAAATTATGAATTATAGATAAACGTTTAAAAATGCTATTTTAAATAGGAGGTTGTATGTATAGCCATTAAAAAGGTTTGGTGAGGAAAAATAAATAGTTAGAAATACGTATTATACTGAGTATATTACTTTTTTATTGCTCTGCTTAAATCTATGATATTATATAACCAGACTTAAGAAACAACAAAAAGTTTACATAATAATAACTTAAATTCAAGTCTCTAGCATTCAAAATAAATTAAGAAGAAGATGAATGATTTATTTCAATGCGTAATAGGCTACAATATTAAACTATGTACAACTCAGTAGCTTCAAACATAATTATATACATATAGTAAATTAATACAAGAAACAATTTGTCATAATCCTAATATTATTATAAATGCGAAAGTAAGTTTGTTTGTTACGCTTTCACGCTAAAACCATTCTATCTGTTGTATTGAAATTTTACATGGACATTCCTAGAAAAAACATAAGCCTATTCTTATTTTGGAAATCCTTTCGGGCTACGCCCCGCTGGTCTTTCAAAAGTTCTGTACTGTGGGCTCCAAGAACTGGATAAATGCATTCAACTGCTATTTTTAAACATCGTATTAAGTCAGCACGACCACATGTTTTATTATTTTAACCAGTATTTTCTATTTGTTTACATTTATAGAGTGAAAGCATAACAAAGGTAACAAAACTTCTTATTTAAATCACCATAATCCTTTATGTTATTATTGTTATTTTTCTCTGATTGTGTTTTGATTTTGTTGTTTTGATTAATATTAAGTAAAATGCTTGGTTATGGATAGCTGCCAACTTTGTTATAAGTTATGTTGTACAAAATGGTTTACCGTTGAAATAAATAAATAAATAAATAAATGAGAAAAAAGGCAAACCAATTGATTTATTCTGGCTCACAAAGCCAACACGAGAGTGACTATAAACGCAATTTTAATGACAGAAAATCGTCAAGGTGACATAGCATCCATTTACTTACTGATGGGTTCTACGATACTGATTAGGTATATAAATACTGATGTAGGCTAATACCTAAACTGGACCGAAGAAATAGCATACATGAACATGGACTGGGAAGTAAGAACTTTACTGTATCATGTATGATTTACATATGGATGAAAACTGTCACAATGTAAGTATTGAAATGAATTAGTATTGCTGATGTTGATTTCAGTTTTTTATTTTCGATACAAATATTGAAATATCTATATAATTTAGAAAACGATACTGTTTTGAATCCAACCCCATTTCAAAATTAAGTATTTCTGTCTACTGAAATGAATGAATGATTTACTTCCTAAAAACACATCTATTAGTACCCAGAAAAAATCATATGAGTATTACAGAAATCTATACTAACATAACATAAAATTCTGTTTTGACAAATCAAATATAATTTTAATAGGAAGATAGGGTCCCAAAGGCAAAGCCTCATTTGGGATACCATCAGATTAGTTCATCATTTAGATAAACAGTTCATTTGCGGTTGCAGACCTATAACTATTTATAATCCTATATATCCTATATACCATCAGCATGCCTACTTACGATTTAAAATTTCCATAGGACTCCATCATAAGTGCTTTTATTAGGTAATATAAGAACTTCGATTTTGAAAATTGCGTGCGAAACTGCGGGTAACAGCTAGTTAAAAAGAAATATAATTACATAACAACAACAAAACTAAAATACGACTATTTACAATAAATTATTATCCTAGGTTATTTAAAATCAGTGTAGGTTATTTAACCTTAAATAGAGTTCAACGGGAGCCCTACAAGCTATACAAAACCGATGTTCTCGTTCCAGTTGTGGGGCACAGTCCTCGCAGACAGCGGGATGTCCGCAAGGAACAGCTACCATCATCGCTGCCTTGTGCTCCAGGCAAACGAGGCAGTGATTTATCACTAGCTGCTGACCTGTGGAATAATATGTTGTTGTTTGATTTTGAGACATAAAATTAAATTGTATCATATTACATAGTTTAATCGTCAACCCTTGAAGGTTAATTTCTACTTTAAAGTTATTGAAATAAACTGTTAAATTGGATTAGAAATGATTATATACTGTTTCTTATATATTTTATTAAATAATAATAAGCAAAATAATTTAATTAAGTAGTATACTTATTATTCAGCAACTTGGATCTGACCATGTAAAGAAATATAAACACGGCGTGTGATTTTAGAATTACCAATTTATTTCTATCAATTATAAAGAAAACACAATAATGTTTGAAACAATCATTTTAAACCATTTGAAATAATTCAATTAAAATGTTCTATTAAATTTCAACATTTTATAATTTAAATCAAACCTTCCTCCAATGTTTAAGAAACGAATACATTACTGATACGAATATTGTTCTTACCCACAACTGGAACAGGTGGTAAAACTGGTGCTTGTAGTGCTGCACCGTCAACTACCATTAGAAAATATGGAATGGGTGGTACCACTGGTAGGGCTTGAGGAGCTGGAAAGACCACTGGACCAGGAGGAGGTACTGGAACAGCAGCAGCAAAAACAGGTAAAGCTTCCACTGCTTCAGCTCCAGGGGCCACCGCTGCTGGTGGGGCACGTCCACCTCCATCGGGAACCTTTGGTACCTTATACATTTAAAAACTATTTATTACAGGTATTGCAAATTCTTTAAGATGGCCATTAAAGGTCAGTTGGAGCCCAATTATATGCAAAGTACAAAATTAAAACAATACGTATTCTCTTCTCTGCTAATATATTTGCATTAAAAAAATTTAACTATAAATGAGTATAACCTTAAAAATATATAAATAAATGTGGAAAATAAAAAATATTAATATCAAGTTTGGTTTTAAATAATGTCTATTTTATAATAATTTAAGAAATGTTATTTTCCATTAATTCATCACATTTGTAGAATGCCTTGGGCTTTTTTATTGGTGGAAGTAGGTGATAGGTACCTTAGTGAAATGACTTATTTAACAAATGTTACTAAAAATTAGATAGCAACTCCGTGTTTCCAATGTGTATTACACTACTGATTCCTAAGCACTGTACATTTTATTTAGACTACATTTTAAATGTAAAGACATGTTTCTGCATATTTGGCAGGTTAGTCGACTTACATAATGCAATAGGGTTTTTATTGAGCACAAGAAACGATACTATTTAACTGTCATTAAAACAGAACAAATTATTCCCTAAAATATTATTTATTTTACAATTTGCCTATCTAGAGTTGCTTAAATCATTATGTTATACAGTTTTGCGTTATCTGTAATTGGTATAAAATATATTTTTGGGGATTAATTAGAACTACTTTTCCGTCTCTACAGATCCATATAAAGATACTAGTAAACATGTCATAATGGCAAACATTTTAAACTCACCATCACATGTCTTCGTCTCCCGCGTGCTGCCACTGCCCCACGTCGAACACGTCCTCTTCTTGCCACCGCTCCACGGTTGCGACCGCGTACAGCTACTGCAGCTTGGCCACCAGCTTCTTCGTCCGGCGGCAATCTGCCACCGTCCACACCAACAACATCCTCATCGTCGTCTTCGTCGTCGCCTGCGACGTTGTAGACTTCGTTGTGGATGTTGTCCAGCTGGTGACTAGCAGCCTCCAAAAACTCGCCAACACTGTACTGCCTGTCATCTAAGCGTGTGGTGAGAGTATTTATTGTCCTGTTGGACAACAAATATCTCAGACGAGGTGGTCTGACAGCGTTGAGACCCCTTTGTAACGAAGCCAGCGTTACTGAAGCCTCGTGTTCCAGCGCTCTCAGACCGCCTGTAAAATTCAATTATTGCTGTTCAGTCAGTCACTTCATTGCAGTCTTCATTGTATGTCTTTATTAACATGAGCAAATATATCAATATGAGTGAGATGTTTGAGCTGTAATTATTATCATAATTGTTCTTCATAATTAATACTTTTACACGTAAAAGCTACTTAAATTAAATAAATTTAACTTTTGGACCTTTACCTGTAAAAACCCACACGTTCGGATGGGCAGTATTCATGGTATCCCTCAGCTTTCTGTGGTAGGACTCCATGTCGTTGTTGGTTCGTCTCCTCTGTTTATAAACAGAGAAAGACTCAACACCGACACCTAGGACATTATTTTCGTTGTAAAATAATGTTGTTAGTTTAACAAACTTTCCAATTAAAGTAGAATCATTCATTTAGAACATAATTGTATTTAAATAGTTAAATATTAAAGAGGAAACCAACATCTTATCTGAGTAGTCTGTTAATACGATAATTTTCTTGCCCTTTTAGTGCTACAGCGTCTACGTTGTAGACGCAGCGTATTTATATATATATATATATATATATATATATATATATATATATATATATATTATACGTATATATATATATTATACGTGTATATATATATATATATATATATATATAATACGTATATATATATATATATATTGGTTTAGTTTATGCAATTTACTGACTGCAAACGATGATAAAAATAATATAAAATTGTTTACACAATAAAATTGTATGCCAAAGAGAAAACAAAAAAAATATTATAACATTTACATTTAAAATTTTTTTTATAACAATCCGAATATGTACAAATGTATTTTTTGTATTTATTTCTGTTTATTGGTTATTTATCTTCAATAGAAAAAAAGTAACAAGATATGACCTGAAATAAGGGAATAGTAAGGAATTTACTAAAACTCTGCATTTATGCACTAAAATGCTTAGCACTCTTGGGTTTGGCAATGCGCCAGACCCCTTAGCACTAAAAGGGTTCTTACCAGTAATCCACACACGGTGCACATAGTTGAGGAACACCGCGAGATTTTGGAGGACGCCCGCCTGCTGCGCGAAGTTCACAACATGGTCGTACCCTGCCTCGATCATGTTCGCTGGAAGTAGAGGCAAGGCCTGGCACATCTTGTACACTTTTCTTGCAGCAGGGTTTTGGCGTAGCAGCTGAACGTGGCCCAGAGTCCGCGCTTTCTTGTTCATGCTCTGTTAGAACATGCATAATATCGAATTACTTTGTTTTCTGAATTGAATGTCAACAAAAGTAAAATATCTGTATATTTGTGAAATATAAGTAATTTTTCTTTAAGGTACTTATTACCTACTTTTACCGGTAAAATTATCCACGGCATTTTACACATTTGATGAGTTAATGGAACACAACGTTATTTAAATAACTAAAACAAAACTTTATATAAATACCTTATAAATCTTAACGTTTTTCTTCGGTTATTTTAATATCTCCAAGGTTTAATTTATTTTTTTAAATTTTTATAGTAATGTATTATCAAAGAACACGTCTTGTTTATATTTTGTGTGTTCAATATTGATCTTGATTAACACAACTTACTGTTGATATACATCAATAAAAAGTTTATTATCGTTATTGTTTTATGTACAGTCATAGACAAGTTATTTAATAAACAGTGGCCATAAATATTTATTATTATTTATATATTATTTATAAATATTTCTTATTGACATACATATTATTATACAACTAGAAATACTTACATTTGCCGAGTGAAACCAACATCCGGCCACTCGTCTTTCCGGCCATGCTCTTCTTAAGGCACGCGTCACCGCCTTCTCAAAGTCACATGTGAATACTGTGGGGTGCCAGTCGGACAGAACCTCCCGCAAGTAGTCGAACACTCTACTGTAGAGAAGTCTTTCTACCCATCAGCACACTTGCCACCGGAAAAGCCTGTTATAAATCAAATGGCATATTATGACTATTACTTATTTGATATATTATATTAAGATTGGATTATTGCAAAAGATGACTAGTACACCCGTTTCATATAACTTTTCATGGTCGAAAAACAATTAACATTAATATTGTAATGTAATATGTACATTAATGTTCACTTTTAATATAATGAAAGAAGAAATTGTTAACACTTCTTCAAAACTAGTAAATTAAAGGAATACAACATGTTTACAAATTACACAATTATGTCTGAAAAATTCAATAGGCTGGACACGCAAATACAATGTTTTAGTTATATAGGAAATTAAATAAGACCATTCCAACCCATGAAACCATGAATAGTGGAAGTGGTCCCATTAATATTTTTTGCTGTAACTGATAAATAAATATTGTTATTGCAGGAAAAATAAAGAATAGTGAGAATGCGATAACTTACATGGTCGAAATAAATAGCACTGATAGTAAGGAGCTGGCAGCTTGGAGGAGTGCTCGGCACTACCTTAAATGTGCCGTCCAAATGGATGTGAGAGCCATCGGCCGAGAGCCTTGCAGACAGGTTCTCGGAGATGAAGATTACGGCAACATCGCCGTTGTCGTCGACAACTGTTGCCCTGTAGAAATCTTCACCCCGATGACTCTGCCCGTACCTAGGGTTCCTGCGACAGCGCTTACTCTTCCATACTCTTGCAGAGTACTCGGTACGGGCCCATTAGCAGCTCGCCTGGCACGCTGCATCGCTTTGGACAGCACATGATACGGCAGTTCAGCTGCGACGCCAATATCAACCCTAAAATAAATGAAGGGTGTGCATTATTTAATAGTAGTTAAAAATAAGCCGTGTATTCTATGTTGAATGCACACTGAAGGGATCTTGCAAACTATGAGATATAGTAGGCTAAAGATGTAATGGACAAAGTTGAGCGTAATAACAAGACCACCAAATTTAAGTGGTCAAGTTGATTATTGGTTGCATCGTTCACACGCTGTGCTAAAAAAACTATTTGTGGTCAAAATTGTGTAACTGTCACAACTCTCTTATTAGTAGCTTTATTGAAAAGTGTTCACAGGAAATCTGTATAAAATGTCTTCTAGCTCTCTAAAATTATAATTAAAATGAGATTAATTTATTTTTTGAGAAGCAAGCAGGAGGTGTAGGGTTGCAGTGTATGTTATTAATGCAACGTCCCATTTTTTACCTAAAAAAAAAGAAAGTATATTTTTTAATGATATCAATAATATAATACTGTGTTATATTTTCCTCTTGGTTTTGATCGAGTAACTCATAATAAACCCGTTATTATACGGTTGTGTAAAGGGAATTTTTATTCTACTATTATGATAGTTAAATAAGGATGGCTGATATTCCACTGGACGCATTGATGGATTCAACTGTTTATTTAAACATAGAAATGATCAGACAAGGTCAGTCTAAAAGTGACTGTTTCTGACATTTATGTAATTTTGTATTAACCAAATAGCATGTTGGTTTCAAATTGTATCATCATTTAGAATGTTATATAAAATAAAAATAATTAAACAATCTAATTATGGGTGATTAATTCCAAAATAAAAATATCAAAAATAGATTATTTTTTATTAATTATTCGATACTTACCTTGAGGGAATATATCATATACGGTATCTTTGAAATTAGTAAAAAGTTAATATCTTTTTATTAATTAAAAATTGGTTTAACAATTTTTAGTCGAACCCTATATATTATGCTTGTTTTTCTTCGAAAACTTGTTCTTACAATTTTTAATAACTAGACGATATTTCATGCAGATTTCATGTGAGCAAACGTTTTAATATAGCTAATAAGAGAGCTGTGATAGCTTGAACGTGTTGACCAAAAATAGTTTTGTGAACGACGAAACCAATAATCAGCTTACCAAGTTAATTTGTTGGTCTTGTTATTACGCACAACTTTGTCTATTTAAAACTTGCTGTATCTCTTGTAGTTTCTAAGACCCCTTCAGTGCGCAATGAATGTAGAACAGACGGTATAAATTTGTTCCATTACTTATAATCTTAAAAAATCCATAAATCGACTAAATATATTGCTTTTTATACTTTTAGATTACCTAAAGACCCCGTGGGCAGTAAATAATCAGCTTTATTCCTAAACCAATTTTGAACATAAGGACAAAGCTTCTGTATTCATTTAGTTTCAGGCAAAATCTAACATTTAGTTTCTGTATACTTAAATTTTTGCTATTTATGTGTAAATTACTTGTAACCATTACTTTTTTGTTACTAAATGAGCTCAAATGTTGTGTATAAGTCTTCACTAAATCTGCATGCAAAGTTTCAAGAAAATAGCTCATTTCCTTCTCGAGATGTTCTGCGGACAAACTGAGAATCAGACCGAAAAAAATATTATTGAGATGAAATTGAATATAGTTTCTTTTCGTCGGACTCAATCGAACTTATTAATTCTTATATAAACCGATGCTGCGTACAAAATTTGATGTATATAGGTCTACTCGTTTTCGAGATATGCGGACAGACGGACAAATAAACATATAGACTGATATAAATGAAAAGTTTCCGGTCCACTCGCAAATGCTCAGTAAAGTTAAAACTCAATCTATATTTGATAGCTGTTTTAACAATATAGACATATATATATATATATATATATATATATATATATATATATATATATATATATATATATATATATATATAGATTACTTACCTCTCACTTTCCTCTCTCTGAATATGCCTAAACGGCGTTGATGTCGTCTCGCATCTTCTCAGAATTGATGTCCTGAGAGTATTCACTTCGAGCCAATTAGGCTGAGGAGGGTGGCTGTGAGGACGAGACGTCACCAAAGAGGAAGCAAGCCTGGCTTCGGGCTGGAGAGGCATATTGGCTCTTGCTGTGCACAACTTCGATACCGCACATCGGAGATAGAACTTATTATTTCTGTCCGTAGAATTTTTGTAATAAAAATATCCGTCTCCTATGTGATACACTGTTGCCTTGAACTTGAGCCCTAAAACCTCGGAAATCATTGCCATGGTTAGCGGACGAAGTAAGCTACACGGAAACTGAAGAGCGAATGACGGTAGAAGGTAGTGGTGGAAATCCCTAAAATGTGGAATTAGAAGGTAATCGGTTATTCATTCGACTAAAATAACCGATTAACGACAAAAATAACTGACTGGTTAGTCGGTTATAAAATCCATTCGGTTATCCCATTACTACGGAAGGGCGAGCAGCCGACTAAGTTCGTGGCCCGTGGAATCTCTGCATAGCGCGCGACACCACCAAGTCTGTTTTCTACCAAAACCACATATGTAGCAGGAACAAAGTGATTCCTATCGTAGAAGTGACAACACCAATCTATAAACATTGTTCATGTGCTACTTCAATCCGTTAACATATTTTCCTCTTGTTAAGAGTCACATAAACAAATAAATGTTCATTAAATGTGTCTGAACCATAAAATTACTTAGGGTTTTTTTTAACAATTTATTATTTATTTGAGGTGTTTTGTACTCTAATTGTTTCAACAGAAAACCAGTTATAATTTAAATATCATCGGTAGTTTTTAAATAAATACGTTATGATCTTAATTTTATTTTTACAGAAACAATCTTTAAACATCCGTCATCTAAAATATACAACTAGAGTTGAGGCGTAATAGTTCAATTTATAGAGGACTTAATAAGCCTTTAGCATCTAAGTCACAACAAATTGTTTTTAAACGATATCCTACTTTGTTAAATAGTTATAGTAAAGTAAATTACACTCATACACAACAATAACTCAGTTACTAAACACTAATGTATAACGGTATACAGCTGTTGTAATTAAATAAGTAATTGTTATATATTTTTAAAAAAACATTACAGGATTAGAGTTTACATGCAACATTTCAGCTCTGTTGAGTAGTGGAAAGAGGTTAAATATAAGCAATGTATTTTTGCGTCATGACGATACAAACACAGAGATAGTTTGCATACTAGTAGTGGGCATTGAATAGACATTCATACGAAATTGTAACGCTATTATGTCTCAAACCACTTCGGCACTATCAAATGTTTAAGGAGAGATCTAAATAGACATAGATAATAAACAAAGTGAAGTAATAAATACATTTCTCAATAGGTTTCCTTCCTTGCTCTTTTCATTTTAAACCAAACCACGTGTCGCGTACCTTATAATATAATATTTGATTAAGAAATGAATATATGAAGCATATTGCAGTATACAAATTGTCTACGAGAATAAATAATAAAGTTTATAATTTTGGACTAGAATCTTGAAGCTGCAGGTGCTGCACGAGCCGCAGGAGCTGCACGCGGTTGACAGGACATGAAAGGCGGCGCGGCGGAACATTCTTTAAAATACAATAAATTTTAACCGTTAACCTACGCCTGTACGCGGTGAGCGTGACAGGACTCTGTAATCACAGCCCCCGGACAGGCCTGACACAGGCACAATATTCATAGCCGCCATATGATTGTACTTGATATATATTCTTAAGTAAAATCTGGAAACACTGTTCGCCGCTAATTACACATACACGGCTGCCGAATTACGCAATATACGCTTGTGCTGAATGATGACAAAATCTTACGGCAGTAACATGACGTAATTATTAATTTTCTTACTTCCAATTATGGTACTGATCTGATATCGTTGCTATATCATTAATTTAGAATTTTAAAACAATATACTCCTCAATATCCCAAGAGATGTCTCTTACAATTTTTGAATAAGATATTGTTATTGTCATTATTTTCTTGTATAGTAATTGGTTAAAATGGAGAGAGCTTAAAATTTAAAACACAAAACCAATCTTCTTTAGAAAAGCAGTCTATAGGCTACTAAAAGAATTGGGCTGGTAATAGATAAATGCAGTTTTTAAACTGCAAAAATATGATGTAATATGTAATCAAGAAGTACAACAAACTTATGTGTATAGAGATAACTAAAATGCGGCTGCAATTTCATTGTCTTATCTAATACACCGTCGTGAGTACGGTGGGCTCTCAACGACTTCAACGTAGGGAGCAATGCAGGATAGCGATGGTCACTCTGCCCTAATGTTATTGTTGTTCTCTACTCTCCTGATACTTGAGACGTTCATCGCTGACATTTTCAGACACTGTTACGTCATATCGCCCTCTCTCATCACCCTCTCCCTAAGCAGCTGTGAGGGAAGGATCATCCAATTCTCTTGCCAACCTCTGTGCGCCTGATACTACTCTTTCCTTGTATTACTTTGGAGGGGGGAGGTTGCGTAAACCACGCCCCCACCGCCATTCTGCCGTCTGATTTGTACTTGGTGTTTTCCAATAGAAAAATTTTGTCGCTTGTCCTTTTGGTCGCTTGTCGGCCTCCGATCCCAACACGCAAAAACTGCCCTTCCAGAATGGAGTTTTATTGATTTAAGAAACCAATAGAATTGAGCGAGGGCGGGGCCTGCGTTTTCTATGTTTCACTTATACCTGAGTATCAGGAGGGCAGAGAAGGATAGAGGTTCTGTTAGCAGAACTTTGAAGATCACATGTTGGCGATCAACTGTCCCTATAATTATCTGCCATACCGAACTCTTGCGTTTGTAAATGAGACTAGTATCAGGAGTGCAGGAAACTGTATTAGCAATGTTTCTTGTTATACTTACCGGGATTTCACTGGTTAAAGACTTAAAACTTCTAGCCACGTAACAGGATGCGTAAAGATTAAATACCCTTCGTTGTTTATTTTATAGCCATTGTTTTAAAGAATCATAGGTAATAATATTTTTAATGATTATTGATATAAATAAGGTAATATTTCAACTGTTATTTAAGAAAAACAAAGTTGAAATTAAAACTTTAAATTTGTTCTTATTACGTACTGGTAACGTTAAATTGTATCTCGGTTTAATATAGCATCCTATGACCTGTAATAAATAAATGACAAAAGTTTTTTAATTATATTGTCTTTTATAGATAATAAGGTACATTAACAATAATTATAAAAAGAGTGTTTTAAAGTACATAAAACATCAGTGGAGAATATTTTATTTTTAAAATGCACAAACAAATCAGCCATACACAAGAGATAGCTCATATCTTTCGTTGTCCAATATTAAAAACAACGGTATTTTTTTAACATGTTATAGAATTTTGACACTTAATATTTTGAATATCAGTTGTTGAAGTTAACGTTTAGTGTAGTTTTGTTAATATGTAATCAAGTAAAAGTTAATTAAACGAAAGAAGTCGGTTAAGAAAATAACTTTATAAATAACTATTATTGTTGCAAAAATGCTTATAGTGTACTCTTTATTAATATCGTTGTTATCATACGTGCATGCATTGCATCCTTTGTGGTTGCGTTTAATTTTATTTTTTGAAGAAGTACGCTGTAAGAAAAAAATAATTAACACATTATTTAAAACGTCATCTTTTAGACAAACAGTAACGTAAAAATATGCATTGGATTGAAATTTAACTATCAGTTACAAGAAAGACCAAATATCTTTTCCAGTTATCGGTAGATAAATAAAACTATAAATGTGAATTTTTAAATGGATGGATCCTAACAATGGGGTGTTCCCTTCATGTTATTTATGGCATTTTTAGTTTCCTTGAGGGGAAAAAATGCATCAAGGGAAACATTCTTTCCTAGACTACATTCCTATAAGTAACAAGACAAAGAGCTTTTTAGTCCTATGTATTTATGTATTTATTTTCTTTTTTGGGACAAGCCAAATTCTAAAAATTACACTAGAGATATATTAGACCGGACTTAGATAATAATTGCCAAAGGTAAAAAGTTTTTGACTAGAGTAGGATTCCGAAAACCGTTAGTCTATATGTATATTATTTTCTTGATCGAGGAATTGTTACAGTTAAACTCTACTGTGGTGTCAGAAATTTGATTGATTAGAACCTAAATTGTATGCTCCTCTCTCACGAACAACTTTAAAGCAGTAAAAATTGTTTTCAACTTATGAATCACTCAACCACGGTCACTTAATTAAAAAGTGACGGATATTTACCAAATTCTACTTGAAAACTGTTAGGGCACCATCATATAGGCCTACTATCATAGATGTTTTTACAAAGAAGGCGTCCTTCTTCGATTTTGAAAAGTGCTTGCGAAGTCGCGTGTAACTGGTAGTATATATAATTTTATACTTTATTACCATTATACTTAAAGAATGAGTTACTGATATTACACAAATATCAGTTGAATTGATCATTGACCCATTCATTTCTACGATACATCAGGAATGTTGTAGTCATTTCGTGTTGGAATTCTTCTTTCATGAAATAACATGCAGATTTCTAAAAATATAAAAATATTAACCTAACTATCAATGATGGCAAATATCAGTTTTGCAGACTAAGATCCGCTATGTGAGTCATCAGCACAGTGATGACAGGTGGGCCGGGCTGCACGTGTGAGGGTGTGCAAGGGTCGCCTTTTCAGGTGCCGCAGTTTGATTTGTTATCTCTCGGGTTTTTAAGGCAGCGGAAAACCCAATGGACCTAGTAAAAGCATTGTATCCAATTCAAATAGAGAACTGAGCCATAAAAAGATCACTCGTCGGCCGCGCTAAAATTTTATAAACAAAAACAAGCTTTGAAAGCCAATTATACGTGTAAGTAGTTTGCCAATTGACTTATAAAGTTTTAACTTTGTATATCATTGTGATCGATAGTCAAGTTTTACAAATTAGTAAGGTAAACAGTTAGTAAATCATATACTAGGCCTATTTTACAGGGAGAGTTCAATAAATTTGTCAATAATTGTTAACTTAAAGGATATTTAAAAATATTAAAAATTTTTATTTTTGTTTCAGGAAAGAACAATTTGTAGACAAAGAACATTACCAGAATAGTTTATCAACGTTCATTTTAAGTAGGTTTTATGTATAGACATTAAGAAAATTTATCTGAGGAAAAATAAATAGAATAGAACATATTTATTTTCAGAAAGTATATACAATCCACCACAAGTACAATACACACAACAATACATAATGTGTAACGTTACATAATATGTAATTGTTGTACATATGACTCTATAATTTATCTGGAGATTTAATCTAAGAGTTTTAAAAAACATGCCAGTATTAATGTATCAATTATTATTATTATTATTATAATATGCCAATTATTATATTAATTATTATATGCCAGTATCTTATCGTTGAACTAAATGAATTTCGGATATGAGAACGTTTTGTGGCCTAACCGTATAAGATAGGACAAAATCTAAAGGACTTAATTTGTAGATTACATTATTTCTTAACCCGTAAGTGATGTGTTGGCAAAATTCGGGGATAAACGGGATTTGGCAATTGGTTAAATTCGAACAAGAGGTTTCCAGATTTCATGTTCGAGAAATAGAGATACGAGGAAATACTAAACGACCTTTTTTAAAAACCCCTTAATTACCAATCCACATATTACGTTAGATTTGAGTTAAAACCTCTAGATCGGTCACAATTGGCCTGTGAACACATATGCACAGAGAAAATGTCCAAGATTGAACTAAAGTTTTTGACTTTAAAGGCGTTTTGTGGTTTAACCGTTAGAGATACGAGAAAAAGTGACTGGACCTTTCTTGTAAGAAAATTAATTTTATCTGATTCTGATCTCGGATTTTAGCTACAAGTTTTGGTATATCCAGTACAGAGCATGGAAGAAAAGTCTGCACTGGTCAACTATTGTGAATTGTTTAGTGTAAATATAAAAAACCTACCCTATGTCAGTATCAAAGTTGTTTAGGGGTTTAATTTACTCAGGAAATTATATGGTTATACCAGGAAATTCTGGGGGGGGGTGGTTATTGTAACCGGGGGTTAAGACACACGTGGGCCTCTTTTGGAGGGTGGTGTGTTTGTGAGCATAAATACAATTTACTCTGTCCCTAATTAGTATTGACCTTCCTTCGCTAACGCTCAGCCAATTCACGATGTGCTCTAATAGCCACGTTTACTAGTCAGTCGTTTACGTAGTAATACAACCTCAATCTGAAACTGTTATGAATTGCTAAAATTTTAGACGGAAAAATCAAGAGCCCCTAAAATCGCCAATTCAAAAAAAAAAGATTTTGCCATTGAGCCGTATAACAGGCTTAGGGAAAGCTTTACAACACAAAGCTACAGAACTTTTTTGTAGATTCTATTAATACCTATTTATAATAATTTTGAGATTTAAGCTGGGACAAACGGGTCAACCGTTATCGACTCCAGAAACAAAGTTTTCCCGTCAAAATTACAAAATATTGATATTTATTAGCCAAACCGATGAGATAGAGCAAAAAATATAAGGTTCTAACTTCTTTTACGTTATAAAAAAAATTCGTATTATTTTAACGTTATCACAAAGGCTTTAATATGGCCATTGAAAGTCAATTAATGCCTAAATGAATGTTAAGTATCTACATGCCTTCATTAATTTTGATATTGAAAACTCACCACGATATGCCCACGTCTCCCTGGAAGTAGAGGCAAGGCCTGGCACATTTTGTATACTCTTCTGGTAGCAGGGTTTGGCGTAGCAGCTGTACGTGGCCCAGAGTCCGCGCTTTCTTGTTCATGCTCTGTAAGAATAAGCACAATGCCGAACTTATTTTTCATCTGCATCTGGATATCTCATTTATATTTGATGTTATTTCTTTTATAATACTAAGGTATTAGTAGAGAATACGCCTCGTTTCAATTTTGTTTTTTTCAATTATGACATTGATGACATACATTTATGATGTCATGAACCAATATAATGTTTGTTATTGTTACATTTACAGTTGTTATTAAATTATATAATAAACAGTTGCCATGCACATTGATGTGTAAATGTTATAAAATTTAAAACTTACATTTGCCGAGTGAAACCAGCATCCGGCTACTAGGCCTTCTGGCCATGCTCTTCTTAAGGCAGAAGTCGCAAGTTACTACTGTGGGATACCAGTCAGGCAGAACCTCTTTCAAGTAGGCAAATACTCTACTGTACAGAAGTTCTGTCTTCCTGCCCATCAGGACACTTTCCACCGGAAAAGCCTGTTAGAAATCAATTCGCATATTATATCTGTAAGTTATATGATATATTATATTACGTTTCGATAATTTCAATTGTATAGTTGTTATTTTTTAGAAAAATAATGACTTCAGTATTAAGAATGTAGTGTACCTTGAATTTGTATGGCTATTGTGCCAATATCTTTTAAAACACATATACACATCTAAAATACTGTAAATTTTCTAAAATTTTAAATTTACTGTATGTGTCACTTCCTCTGAGATTGCAGATATACTATTTTTTTACTTCTAACTAGTTTTACTGTAAAGTCATAGCAAAAACTGCCAACCTACGTAAGTATATAAACAATAGACACATACCACCTTGTGACCAATGAAATTTTACAATTTATTATGTATATCATTTTGAAAATGTAATAAAATGACGTAATAATAATTGAATAAATTACTTTCGCACCTTATACGTTTGAGCAATAAAAATATGTTTTCAAATATACAAAAAATATCACAAAAAATTGGCAGTAGGCCATACACACAAATAAATATAAATGTTTTATTGGATATTTTATATTTAACCCTTGTACGAATCCGTGGGATGTAGTTTTGACTTGCCATTTTATGATTGGAGTAAGCGGGCTCATTAATTTTGATGTGCGATTCTGATGAAACACCCTTGTTATTGCTGGAAATAGACAAAATATAGAAAATATGGTAACTTACATTGTCGAAATAAACAGCACTTAGAGTTAGTGCTGTTTATGTCCAAGTGGATGTGGGTGCCATCGGTTGAGAGCCTTGCGGACAGATTCTCGGAGATAAAGATTACGGCAACATCGCCGTTTTCGTCGACAACTGTTGCCTTGTAGTAATCCTCACCCCGATGATTCTGCCCGTACCTACGGTTCTGCGCCAGCGCATTCCCTTACTCTAATAGAGTATTTGGTACGGGCTCATTAGCTCCCCGCCTGGCACGCAGCATTGATTTGGACAGCACATGGTATGGTAATTGAGCAGCGACGTCAATATCAACCCTAACATAAACAAAACATATGACTTATATAGTAATAAAAAGAATATTTGTATTTCGTAAATTAATAATAAGCTTACCCTTTAGCTGTTCCACAACGATTTATCGAGGTTCGTTGTTTTGCCGGTGCGCAATAAAACTCCGGTTGCGAAATGTTTTGAGATGAATTTTCGTATTTACGTACCAATATGTATGCAAAAAAGCTCTTATATAAGCTATATATAATATAAATAAAATAATGATACAAACTGAAAAGTTTATGACTAAGAAATCTAAGAGGTTACTTAAAAAGTTATCAAAATTGTGTATACAATATACAGGAAATAATGAGTTGCCAGTATACAATAATTTTACGCATTCCTCTAAATCTCAACCTTCAGAAGAAATTTTAAATTTAAATCTTATTTCACCACATCAAGAGCCAACCAATAATAGAGTATTACAGCAAGGTAGAGTTTTAGAACAAAGAGATAATCTATTACCACCAACAAACCCTTCTGTAAAAGTTGAGAATTTGTCAAATTATACACCTAATATTAATGAAATTTAGATTTTAACAAAAGTATTAACTTTTTCCCCTACTCCAAGGTTCAACCATATTAATTTGCTGACGCATTGGAATTTGCACGAGATACCGTACTAGAATCAAATTTTATTTCAGTAAACATGAAAATAAGAACAATGTCAATTACCAATTTCCGCTTTCCCTTAAAATATTTCAACCCAAGTCTGAGTGGCAGCCTCCATCCCTGCCCAATGACCATCCTATTGAGCAGTTTCTAAATGTAATATTAGCCAATGGACCTGATCAAAAATGTATTGAAAATTTGCCACAGTTAAAAAATATTTACCACGTAAAAAGGCCGTGGACAATAAATAACTATTTTTATTCGTAACCTACTACGTAATAACCTACACATTTTATTAACAGAGTGCACCAGATTACATGTCACGTATATGCTTTAACTTAAACTGCATGCACAATTTCTAGTCATCAGCTAAATTCTTTGTCGATGTGCTCTGTTGACAAACTGCGAGGTAAAAAGTAATCTATTACTTATAATAATTTCACTAAATATAGGCCTATACATTTATTACTTACCTCTCACTTTCCTCTCTTTGTATTTACCTGAAAGGCGTTGATGATGTCTCACATCTCCTCAGTATTGTAGTCCTCAGTGTGTTGACTTCGAGCTACGTAGGCTGAGGAGGATGACTGTGAGGGCGAATCGTCACCAGAGAGGACGCCAGTCTGGCCTCATCGCCTGTATGGTATAATGTCGCCTATTGGCCACTTACTTCGGCTCCATTACTATTAATGCGCTTACTGTGGCAACTCAAGAGCGACTGTGAACAGAAAGCAAGGGAAGAACCTTAAGAAGCAAGAGGTGTGTCGTAAACTTTTACACGTCACATTCTTCATATTTATGATAGGGTCGCCTTGAGGGGGAGGATTGCAAGACCTCACCCCTCCCAGTGCTAGGCCAAATATTGGCAACACATCTTTTGTGTCCACTACCGGACAGGAAGCAGGGTTTTCCCACGGTGAGGTTTATGGTTAGAAAGTAAGACCACCCTGTTGGGGGCTCAACATATACAAGCTCTTCAGACGTATAAGACAAAAGCATTTGTCCCGTAGCACTTAATACCGTTGGTGTTCAATGGTTATTTCAATAGCACTTATCGTAGAAGAGTCTGAAGGTCTCTAATACTTCAGCTTTCAGAATCAATATTAAATGAGTAAAAATACCGTTGACTCATTGAAACCATAAATGATTACAAGATCATATTTTGTGAAGGGGTTGAATTCAAAAACAACTTTAAATTTAATTTTTTAAATATACGTAGAAAATTAAGTCTTCTACCAATATAAAACACAAAATACAATTAAACAAAACAGTGATCTTTTAAAGAACACGTTACTTCGAAAATGGGATAAGAAATTCGCGGAAAAGTAAGATTATTTCACGATAGACCGCGACAATTATCTGGTTATTCTTGTTGGATTTCCACCGGTCACGGATTTAAATAAGACATTAAGGATACCGCCAAAAGTAACGGATTATGACTTTTGTTTCAGATACTTTCTGTTACAATCGTTAGTTTTATGGCATTGTTATCATACGTAGTGATGTGTCAAAACAAAATCTCTAATGAACAGAGTCTCTAACAAAGATTCAGGTATGGAAAACGATTGACGAGCGATGTAAAATGAATATGATGGGCTTCCACATATGCTACAACTCTAATAATAGCTACTTCATCAATTGTTGGTGCTTTAAAACGTCTTGAACGTTGGCCCAGGGTAAATTATCAGCTCTGATTATAATTCTTTTTATCGGATGGCATGAGATGTAGAGTTGTTTTGAACAATGTAACCAAGTTATTGCGTTGATGAAAGAAAGCGTGTAGTTGTTCTATAATGGATCTCTTTACTGATCTATTATTTGCACAACTGAGATCAATTTCTTGGGTTTAACTGCCCAATAAATAAATTTGCATCTAACATTGGCAACAATGTACCTGCTCGGTGATATATTTGGTCCTATACCTGCAACTTAAAAAAAAAAACAGATTTGTTACTCTTCCAAATACAATAAAATGTAATAACCCTAGCTATTGATGAGAAGTCTGTTTTCTATATTGTCTGTTGTTACCTTGAAAGTTGGCATGAAATTAAACCGAACTACAATTATTGTCTTAAATACAGTCGTAAGGAACAAGTGGTTAAATTGTAGGATATTTTTTAAGAAATATAGAATCTGTTCATGTGCCTGAAATAAATGAGTTTAATGGCTCTGGTGGCGGAATCAATGGTATTAATTTCGATTTCAAGATCCAATACCAACGCAATGATAGTCACTGTATACAGTTGAAACATTGAATCTGGAAGTGGATCGATTCAAACTGAATTATTATCAGAGTGACGCGCTGCACAGTTCTGTGATGTTCGATTCATTTCAAGTTCATTTCCATTCTGACATTGCTGGACATTCCGAAGAGGGACAATTTGCCGGATTTGAAGCATTTCTAATTCCTCGATGCAAATTAATCATCCTGCGTTTTATTGGCTTCATAGTCTTGAAAGGAAATATAAACAACTCACATGGAATAAAGAAATCGAGGAGCGTGTTTGTCTATTGAGAAGCAACAATAATATTACAATCAACAAAATTACACAAAAATCTGATTTTTAAAACATGTGCTTTGCTATAGGCAGGCAGCCATGTTGCCCAATCAAGAAATGTAGTGGAGCTTAATCATTGTTTAAAACAGATAGTTATGTGAGTCAAACCAAACTAAGCTATATAAGGCCCATCAGAATTACGAGTGTTATAAAACTCCTTATAAGAGTGACATATTTTTTGTCTTATATCTGTGAACGTCTTACTTGGGCAAAATAAACTCTAGTATCGATGTAGACTAGAACACATATTTGTTTCTTATTGACGCGTTTAACTTTAATATTAAACTGACAAGTTTCCAAACGGTCAGCTATCACCTGTTTGGCTAAGAAGAATTATTTTGAGTTTTATTGATACTTCCGGGCAATTTTTCTCTTCATAAGAATTTTTTTCTTAAATATTTTGTATTGTTGATTTTTTTCGCGTGCTTTATAGTGTTGCTCTCAGCATTTTCCGTCTTTTCTTTTTGCCCGTGGTTTCACACGAAATTTCCTGCTAAATAACAGAGACACCATGGGCATATAATATTTAAACGCGTACCAGACACTCCTGTGATGGTTACTGGAAAATATTATAATGTGATCCAAGAGGTGGGTGAAACAGCTTTTATTTCGCCTTCTAGAAAATATCTAGAATTAATATTTCATTTTATTTAAAAGTAAACCGAAAATGGTAATAACTGTCAAGTGTGATTTCACTTAAGATTTCGTTTCGTAAATATTTTAATTATTTTCATGAATTCTTCAATATTGTGGGCAATGTATTTAGCTTCTCTTTTCTTGTAAACCATCCTCGGACTGCGATGAATTCCGAGTGGTGAAAGACGCTGCAGCGTCTATTAAATCTCGTTCGCGAGTGGCAGAGACCCTCTAGCGTCTATTAACGCAAGCGTCTTTTGTTCCGGTATTTCCGATGTTGTGCCGCAACTTAAACGCTATATATTAGGTATAGTTAGAAAGACCAGATCCCAAACTTTAATTTGATATAGTATTTAGATATGCTGGCGTTAATGAAACCTTTACAAACGGTTTATTCACTTACTGTACTACCTCCTGGACCAGGTGAAGATCTTCTTCAATGGATTGCTCATTTACCAGACTTTGTGCATTGTGTGGACACACCAAAATAGGGGGCAAAAGTCACTTCTGGTGCCCAGATTGTAATTTTGGGATTCATAGGGAGTGTTTCTCTTACTTGGAACATTACTGGAGGCCTCTCAAACCAGAATGAATGAGTAGGAATGAGGTTGGCTCTGATACTGACTAAAATGCAGTAAAAAACGTGTACATAAAAGTTTCGATCAGCAACTAGTGTGTTATTTTTAGGGATAATAAATATAAGCGATACGTATTTTTCTTCAGAATTAAATTTTAAACAAAATGGCTATTTTTTATTTCTGTTAAAAAATTAAAATCAGGAACATTTACTCAGCCTAACATAAAACAAAAAAATTGAATATTTGTTTTGGAATTCAACCCATTGGTTTTCTACACCAATCCAAGGGAAGTCTTTCTTATTATTACCATTCTATTCTGTGTGTTATGTAGTTTAAATTGATGTATGATATGTCATACCTATATAATTTACAGTATTTTATATAAATTTTCTTTTGCGAACATACAAAATCAGTAAAAATGTCCCGCCACTTGGTGAAAAAAGTACCGCCACTCGGAGGGTTAAAAAAAACATAATTAGCCAAATTGTGTTCAGCCGTTCTCGAGATTAACGATTACCTACACATTTAGTTATCCATTTTTATATAGCAGTACATATATATATATATATATATATATATATATATATATATATATATATATACTAGCTGTTTCCCGCGGCTTCGCACGCTTTTCGTAAGTTTTGCCCGCGTATGAGCATTTCTGGTTGAAGTAAATTATATTTCCAACCCCGATGTAGATTTTACCTTGATGTCACGATCAAGAAAATATGTCAAAAATGTATTGTACATGCATAATGTATTTTATTACAAAGTGGTCTACCACTCAACCTTTAAGTTCAACCAAAAATTTAGTTTAGACAATTATACATCATAACTTAGCGCCTTCAAATAGTGTTTCACTGTTTAATATACGTATCTATCTCGTAATTGCAGGTTATAATGTGCAGGCGCTTTGAAAACTTTTCTTCATTTTATTCGTTTATATTCACGACATAAGCGAATAATTCAGATAATAACTATCCTATCTTCTAAGTTAGACTAAATTACGGATACATGTGAAATTTGATTGAAATTGGTTCAGTCGTTTTGGAGTTTATTGGCAACATATATCGTGACTCAAGATTTTTATATATATATAAGATATATATATATATATATATATATATATATATATCTTGTAAAATCTAAAAAGCAACATAGAACTTGCTTCACAAAAAGGATGTATGTAATATATCGATATCTACACACGTCAACACAGTCGTGTGAATATTGCCAGGCCAAAAGGCCAAATGCTGCCAAGGCCCAAGACGGCCGACGCGACGTGCAGCTGGACAAAGGAAGGCCAATTGGAGGGGTTTATGGTCTTATTTTTGTCACCAGTAGAGATATCCTTCATAATTTATGAGGGTTGCAGGTGTTCTTCGGTTGCTCCCGATCTACAAAAATTGGTCTTTCGCTTTATTTCCAGAATTTTTGAAACGTTACAATTATTACAAATACAAGAACGCCTTACTGTTAGTAGGTTTTTCCTATCAACCCATTCATGTTCAAACCTACACTAAAGTACTCGTTAAAAAATAAGAAGTAAAGAAATTTGTTACACTTTTATTTATATATATCGAATTATTTATAGAATAGATTTTTTTTTTATATTTCGCCAACAATATTATGATCAATGTAAAGTCATCCAGAACTTTTAATACACTAAATAATGTGTATTAAAAGTTCTGTGGTAATTGTTAATACAATTCGGGTATTCGCATCTACACACGCGTGATGTTTGCCACGTGGCGTTTTTTATTAACGCCTTCATATACTGTAGTTTCATGCTCACAAATTACAATCGTACACAGTTTTTTTTAAATAATATTTTCTGTTCGCTAGGGATATATCTTTGCTACGTCACCGTTCATGGGACGATCCACTAGCATTGGCCAGAAGTAAAATAGTCAATTTGCATGCTCTTTATGACAAAGACATGTATAGGAAGCGTCGTATAATTTATTTTTGTTCTTATTCGCACCACATCAGAATCAAGAACCAAACGTGTAACAAATCCGTTGCTCCCTAGGTAAAATTTTAGAGATGACTTCTTAGTCCTAACTTCACCTGATGAATTAAGAATTTTTTTTACCCTTTTACAATTTAGCATCCTGTACATTTAACTTTATTTAATTTGTTAATTTAACTAACCCAGTTTTCCGATTGGCCGATCTCCCAGTTGCAAGCAACAAAACTCGTTTACATTGTAAATACGTGTTAACTTGAAACACTTTTTAGGCATTTTTTTAAGTCCCAGGGTCATTGGAAATTTCTAATTTATTTTGGCAACTCGTTTATAAAATGAACACCTGCCTTCAAGGACAATAAGCCATGGTGCTATGCATTCCGGTCGGTTAATTAACTTGCCTCATACGAATTTATATCTCAGCCAACAATCGAGGCATACAATACAGAGTGCTTTTCCAAAATATAGAGATTCAGTAGAGTCAGCAACAGTAGTTTTTCAAGACTCTGGAAATCAAATAAATGATTGCAAATTGCTCGCTCTTATAATTTTAAGCACTCAAAATTTGGTTATTTACACAAGCAAACCACATAAAACTCCATAAGAGAGAGGTGGGAGTTAATCGGTATATAATATGCCATGATCAGATCCTGAGTAGGGTATTATTTCAATAACTACTTCAAGACATTAATGGCTGAGGATAATTTTGCTCAAAAATTATAGTTATGGTCATTCAATGTTAACCTTCGAAGGTTTATCATGAAATTTTAAATATCAAATTCTTTTTGTATGAAGTCTGTCTAAATGTCGGCAAAATATCACGTTTCGGTCCAACAGAATGCAAGGTCAAGTTCATTCATACATTTAATTTAGATGTATGTATCTGTTTCGATATTGACGCTTTTTAACAGATTAAATACAATTTTGTTGAAATTAACAAACGTAGCATCAGCATATTGTACTCTTCTGTGCAATAATGATAACCTAAAGTCATTACCAGATATTAGAAAAAGAATTGGACTAAGAATTGATAAAAGTACTTTTACAACTATAGTAAAGTAACATGTTACCAGAAGTAAATTCACCTTATTACAATCAGATTAATTTTAACAACAAATTCTTTCAACGCGTTTTTTACATAGTAAAAATGATTATCTATTATACTGTAAAATAAAACAAACATCTGAGAACACAGGTAAGTAAAATACGGCTGCAATTTTACTACCATGCGCCGTGACTACGGTGGACAACGCAGGGTAGCGTTTTTCACTCTGCCTGAATGGTGTTAATGGTCTCTACTCTCCTGATACTTGGGATGATCCGGTGTAACCGCAACGGTTTTGTCGAATCAGTTTCGACAGTGCAACTGTTGTTGTTGCGCCTTTAAATTGTTGTGCCATGATGGCTGTTCTATATTCAATAATAAAAATAAACAATCATTCTCTTTTTACTTCAATATTCTGATATTGATCAGAATCTTCCAAAAAAGCCTAAAAATACTATAATGCACGAAGCTGGCTAATATTAATAATCAATTGCCTTAACAACCAAATGATGTTATGAAATTAGATAAGTTTACAATAATTTATCTAACATTAGAATATTACTCCTAATACCTACAAAATATCTTTGTAAACAATATTTACAGCAGTCGTTTCGTTGCACAACATAAATAGGTTATTGTTGGGAGTTACTCTTCAAAGTTCAACATTTAGTTGTCCATGTGAAACACATTGAACTCTTTAAACTAATCCTGCAACAATGCGACAGTGAGTGTTTGAAACAGAAAGTAATTGAAAATGACAATTTCGCAGGAAGTTGCAGCCGTTTAAATTGAAAAGGGAAAAGGGTCTGTAGGGATTAAAAGAATCCCAGTAATCGAAAAAACTTCTCCAAAAAACATTTGCGGCGTATACCAATCGCGTATACCATTTGCGGCTTTTTAATCCAACAATAAAAAAACCATAACTGCTAAATTTGAGGATCTAAATGTATAAGGTAGTAATTCCACTACTCGATGGGTTTAACTTTAGTTAAAGACCGTTTAATCTTTGATTTCATTATTATACTTCACAAGTGTGGTATGGCCCACTCGACCTCAGGCGCCGTTCTTTGGTCATAAGTCGCGCAACCAAAAAACGCAGACTTTTACACTTAATACCTATCTACCAAAAATATTTATTGTTTGCTTAAAGAATAATTTGACCTAATATTTACGCATCTTAATGCGGTGATAAGAATATGTTATTGATTTAAATAGTTTCAGAAATGCTTATAAAACGTAAACTTTAAAAGAGGAAAATGTTTGTTGTAGGTCATTATTTGAAGACAGATATATGCTACTGAAGACATTTTTGTAGGCCTATTTGAAACGTACAATTTCATAGTACTTTGTTGTATTCTAAGCCATAACTTTTAGTCAGTAGGTATTGACAATGAAAGCGCTCAAAAATGTCAATTTTCGCATTATACAAACTTGTATCTAATTTCTATGATCAATAGTGATGTATCATACCTAAACACCTGCCCTAGTCCATAGCGAAGTCGACAGTAAAAATTGTATGAAAATCAGGTGAGTAGTTGAGATGCACAAACAGACCTACACAAAAGCGACTTTAATTTATATTATGTTTGATGGTAACGAGCTAAGATCCTTGTCCTAACTGTTAGCAACATTTATTTGAAACAAAAAGGTGATTTGTACATTTGTAACAGGAACCGTAATATTTAATGTCACAACTTGTCGCCTTTTTGTTGGCATTAGGTTACAAAAATATTAAAATTTGACCATATATTTTCTCTAATTGTAACAATGTTTGTTATGTTTGCATATTACTAATCACATTGTCTCGGTCGTCGATACTAACACTTTGTATTATATTGTGTTATTGTAATATTAAAAAACATCTAATTATTATTGTACTGTCTTACAGTTATTTAGGTTTTTTTAAGCCTACGTTTCAATCAGAAAATGTAACTAAGAACAAAATAATAGTGGTAATAATATTTTACAATAATAAACTATATTAGTTATTTATATAATAATAATAATTGTTATTTCACGAAATTGTTGTATCAATTATTGGATCTAGTTTACTATAACTATTACAAACAGATTAGTAACTTTAAACTGCTGCCCAGCGGCAATCGAGTCACTCTTCCACCATATGAAGTGCAAGAGTTGGGGACTGCAGAGAGAGATCGACAAGTGTTCACAAAAGCTCTGCTCCAAAATCTCTATCCGTTTCTGCTCTCCTAATATTCCTGGTACATGTGAAACACAGAAACGCAGGCCCTCAATAGCTCAATTTCTATTGGTTAGTCAAATCTATAAAACATCATTCTGGAAGGACGAATTTTTGGGTCCACCACCGATTTTTTGTTCTAGGTCGCTTGTCTTCTCAGCCGCTTGTTCGCCCCCGGGAAAATGTTTTCTTTTAACATTCCCCAGACGTAGGCGTCCGGTGTTGTAAGATTGGGGGAGTGGGCTGGGTAAGGAAAGTTTGTTCCAAGGGAGATGAGACGGTTCCCAAAGGTTTTTTGGAGGAAAGCAATGTTGTTAACGGCAGTGTGACTGGTCGCGCCATCTTGCAGGAACCACTGTGAATTTAACGGCAGGTTTCGTGCACGACAAAATCTCCTGAGGTCCCTCACAAAATGATCAAGAATGGCCCTATATCGATACTGATTTACAGTAAGAGTCTCTCCATTGTTGCCTTCAAAAAAATTATGGTCCCACTATACCCCTTCCAGACACAGCGCACCAAAATGGTTACACGTTTATTATGTCGTGTCCTCTCTACAACAGTTTTAGGACATTGAAATCCAAGTGTTATCTGCTTTTTTATGAAACCATTAAGGTGCACATGCCATTAATCTGTATACCATACATCTCTCAGTAACTCAGGTTCTTTATAGCATATCGCTAACATTAAAGCACAGTACTGAACTCTGACTAGTTCAAAGGTTGTCCAGTTTGTATCCTGTAGGGAAAACCACCAATGTTTTTGAACAACCTTCGCATTGCTGACGTATTGCTAATATTCAGTTTAAAAAAAGCTCCCATTAGGCTTCTTTTCGGTGACTGTAACACTTGCTGCAACACTCTTCTGTGGTTTTGTACACACAATAATTGGCCGACCTGAAAAGCCCTTTCGCTGTGTCAAAACACTACCTGTTCTTCGAAATTTTTCAACAACACTAAGAATCACAGCATTACTAGGCGGGTTTTTGTGGAAATGTTCCTGTAAACGTATTGCAGTGTATGACAAGCTTGGCCCACCCGCGCGTCCAATTCCGTATGAGCAAAACAAATGTTCTACGATAATAACTTTCTCTACCGTTGTTAGCAACATGTTATAAAAAACTAACCTAAAATAAAAAAGAAGTAATGATTACGAAGCCGTGTCAACATTCTACAATTGAATGAGAAGGCAACTACAGCTGATTCAGTTTCAGTACTGTTTATTATGGCTAATATTGTACTTTTAATGCATATGTAGCTACCACGCACCATCAAAGGCCCCAAAACATCAAAATACTATCACAACATATACGACTTCTCCGGTAAATCAAGTAAGTATCAAGTATAAATACGCATTGGTATCTATGGAATTTTTTTCTCTTGAAAACTATTATCATTCTTTTGAATTTTATCCGATTACAAAAATCGTCCAAAGGGGTTTTTTCATGATTTGAACCACCAACCCATCTATCCTTGGGGGCTTTTCTACTTTTTATCCTCCCTATGGCCCACAAAAGATTCATCGTTGGGAAAATTGTCCTATTCTCAACCTATGTATTTAAGTTCATTCCCCTTATAATCCGGACTTATTCCGTTCGTCCTCGATCGCCCGTTTTTTATCAAACGAACATCCTATTAATCTTACCTTTAATCATTTTGTCCGCCTGTTCACAATGCTACTTCTAATAGTATCTCTTGATCTTTTTCATTGTATATGTAAATCTGGGCCTAAAAAACGCTATATACTTCTTAATTGTCTTCTGTATTCTCTACTTCGTCTTCTTTTAGTCCTCTGACTAGTGTGCTTAGCTTCGCAGTCAATAATGCTGCCTCCTGATCTTGTCTAGTTACTTTCTATCATTATTCCACCTCGTCGTCGTATATACCCCATTAAAACCTCTAGCCCTGCAAACCTATTTCTTTCGCTTCCTTCCTTCAATACTCTTACTTCTAGAACATGTTCTTAATTGCCCGTTTTAGGTACCGGCCATTCTCCTCTGAACTTCTCTTATAACTCTTATTACATTTTTTTGAATATTTGACTTTGAAAGCATTGAATTTGGCGTGGATTACCACGTCAAAACTAGAGAGAAATGGGTTGCTCGTTCACATGCGCATAGGAATAGGTTAATAGAGAAATTTTACAATCTCCTTGTAATTGAGATCTCAAAAAACAAAGAATAATTTGTATATATAATATTCATAAAATCCTATAAGTTAAATTTTTTTCTGCACATTTAACCTTATCCAGAGCGTGCAGAAAAAACACAAAAATCCACTCAACGTTCAGTAAAAATGTATTTGAAATCAGGTATATTTTTATGCTTACCTGAGTAGTCATTGGGGCTTATGGCTTATCTCGTTTTCTTTTGTCTTTATTTCCATTACTGTATCCTTATTAATGTAGTCATGTCATGGATTAGTTGATTTTTTACCGCTTTTTGGTTTTCCATAAACTCACCATACTTGAGGTTATCCGTATCCAGACTATGAAATTTCAAGATATCATATTGATTTTCTAGAAAGTGATTGATTTGTTTAGCTTCTTATTTATTAACTCATCTTATCTTGACATACACTTTATTGTTTTCCAGATACAGATCCTTCCCAGATTCATTTGCAAAAGTGAAAATATAACACTAATCGATAAAAGAAAGTTTCAGGCACTAATTTAAGAAGTTATACTGAAGTTCAACTATTGGGTTTTATTCACTTTAAATGTGTTTATTTTCCCTATTTTTTCTAAACGTAAACTTACTATATCATTTACTGAATGTTCATTTCATTTTTATTTTTATTCGCCATTCAAATTAAAGTGTTTCATTTGTTTTTAAAATTGATTTTTCAACACATACATACTGGTTAAGACGATTTTTATCTATTGTCATAACATGTAAGAGGAAATTACTGTTCTTTATTACTTGATAAGGAATTTATATGCCGTTAATAACAATAATTTCATAATTCATGGTAATAGCACGTGTGAAGAATTGATGATACTCATAGGTAGTTTGAGTTTTAAAAGCCAAAATGTCGTTGTTCATTGCAGAGGTGATAACTTCGTACAGTTCAGTGAGACACACCTTATCTATGTCACAAGTAGTATCCTCTGATGTTGTACCGGACGGATGATGGCTGGTATATAAAGACTCCTCAGAGCGACTCTAAACCTCACTCTAGTTTAGCGTTAAGACTGAGTTAGAAAATGTAACAGAGTAATAATTACGAGTGAGGCTTAAGTGTTCTGGTCAATGCCAAGTTTATTAAAGAGGGTTTTTGCAAGAAGTCCATGGCAGGAAAAGGGGTTTCTTTCTTTTACTGGTACAAATTTTTAATGATAGGTCTTTTATTTGCTGACTACCATGATATGTTATGCGTGCATCCTACCGAAACTGAACACCTCTCTAATGTCTCAAATTCTCCACCCACTAATGAAAATATTAGTTATAGTGATAAGGACTCGCTTAATAAAAATGTTAAATGTGATGGGGCATCAGGGAATCATTCTGAAACTTGGAAAAAGGTTCAATATAAGGGTAAATGTAGGACTAAGGTAACTAAGTATTCTCTACAAAACGACAAAACAGTGAGTGTCCAAATCGGTTTCGTGTTCTTGAGTCGGAAAATAATAGTGTAAATAATATATCTGTAATCTGTAACCCATCAGAAAAATAGCAAATTAAGGCACTTAAACTCCAGGCAAACAAACCTAGACCATCTGTAAAAATACCTAATCATAGTTATTCAAAGGAAATTAAGGAAACTTTTTCTCACAGGAGTGTTCTGACCTCAAATGTAAGAGGAAATGTTTCCAATAACGTAAGAAGTCCAAAGTGTTTAAATCGTTTAGGGGAAAAAGCACAGTCAATCTCAATGTCCAACGTCCGAAAGAGACTCCCTTTTACGTTACTCAGGAAAAAGGTGTGTCTCAGTCTGCAATTGCCTGTTGAACAGAGTGATTTGTGTCCCAGTCTTCAGTTTTCACTGAGAAAAATGTTGTGTATCCCAGTATTCAGTTTTCACTGAGAAAAATGTTGTGTGTCCCAGTCTTCAGTTTTCACTGAGAAAAATGTTGTGTATCCCAGTATTCAGTTTTCAGCTGAGAAAAATGCTGTGTGTCCCAGTATTCTGTCATCTCCTGAGTAGAATGTTGAGTGTCTCAGTAAAAGTCTGAGTGTTGAGTGTCCGAGCAAAATATTGTGGGTCCTAGTCATCAGTTGACGCATTTAAATTATTCTGTATTGAGTTCTTCAAGTAATAACCAGTTGGGAAATGACACCGACGAGCCTCCGGCAGGGTAGGGTAGCACATGTAAATATCAGATCGCTTAATACAGATTTTGAGGAATTATGTTCCGTGATAAGTGATTTCCAGTTTGCCTTAATAGGAATTACAGAATCATGGCTCACTCCAGAAACTCCCTCTTATATTTTCGATGTGCATTCTTATTCACTTCATCGCTGCTACAGACCCATTGAGCTTGGAAGGGGTGGCGGTGGTGTCGCTCTTTATGTAAATAGCGAGATTAAGTTTACTCGTATTTATCTTCTCAGTGTTGATGATCGTATCGAGTACATCAGCGACATTGCCAATCTTAGAGGTTTGAAGCTGCTCGTCTGCATTGCTTACAGGCCACCTGATGTCTTGTATTCAAACTTAAGTTCCTTAATCCCCGCTCTGTTCATTCACGAGTCACCAAATGTTGATGCAATGATTTTGTTGGGTGATTTCAATATCAATGTTTTTGACCAAAAAAAGGCAGATGTGAAATACTTTGAGAGAATTCTTCAGTCCTTGGGCCTTGCACAGACCATTAAAGAGCCAACACGCATCACTGAAAGCTCATCCTCTCTGTTAGACGTTATTATTGTTGACAAAACCCAGAAATTTCAGGTTGGACTAGTTGATACTTCCAATGTCATAAACCCCAATAGGAGGTGCATCACCGACCACAAGCTCGTTTTCTGTGATGTGCCTTTTGGTAAAGCTAAGCCAAAGGCCAGGTTTATTTCATATAGAAAATTTAGTGATTTTTATTGTGAGAAGTTTATAAATATTGCTTCTAGTATTCCTTGGGAAAACGCAATGCTCTTGCATAACGTAGGTAATATAACCAACATGTTAACCAAGAACATAATCTACGCGTTTGATGAATGTGCACCCATGGTGAGAAAAAGAATAACAAGAAAAAATCTCCTGGGAAAGACTCAAACGCTAATGTGGCTATACGATCAGCTAAAAGGAAGTTCTTTAAAGAGAAACTGGATACGAAAACTCCTAAGAGGTTCTGAGATACATTGAGAGCCGGTGGAGTCCTGGGTTTGTAGAAATTTAGGGACAATTCTTTTGGATCCGAGGATTTGAATGATTACTTCTCATCTATGGGTTGTGGCATGACGGTTAGCTCTGAGAAACTGAGTTTTTCTTAAGTAATAAATGTGCAGAAGTAAGCTCTTCCTTTGCGTTTTCTCCCGTTTCACAGACTACAGTTAAGGAATTAATGAACAGGATGACTAGCACTGCATTTGATTTGGATGGAATATCCATAAAAATGGTTCGGGGTTTGAGTCCATACTGCATTGGTACAAAGAATCACCTTATAAACGTTTCTTTAAAAACCGGCACTTTTTCAACCAGCTGGAAGCGGAAGTGTGATGATTCCTCTTCCAAAAGTCCTTAATCCTACTTCTATATCCCAGTCCCGGCCAATATCAATTCTCCAAGTTCTGTCCAAAATATTGGGAAAAGTTGTTTCAAAGCAGTTTGTTTTATTTTTGGAATTTGTTGGGCTGTTACCGGAGTCTCAATTAGGATTTCGGAGGGATTTTAGTACATGCTCGGTACTCCTTAATCTGGTGGATGACATGCTTTCAGCTAAGGACGGTGGTTTGGAGAAATTGATGACTGCATTAGACTTCTCACAGTCATTTGACTCGGTAAACTTTGAGTTGATGTGGGCAAAACTGGCTTTTTATCGATTTGATGAAACTTCGGTTAGATGGTTTTCATCGTATTTATCTGAGCGAACGTAGAGCACAAAGGTTGACGGGAAATTGTCATCGGCAATTCCTAGATCTGTTTGTGTTCCTCAAGGTAGTTGCCTGGGACCCATTCTCTTCTTCATATATACCGAAGATTTGAAGGATCATTTGATAAACTGCTCGCTAAGTTCTTACGCTGATGATTCACAGCTGTTGTATTAACGAATCGTTGAGTCGGCTGATGCTGCACGTAAAGTCAACTATGACTTGGAGAGAGTAAAGAGGTGGTCAGATGATCATGGTATTCGGCTAAACTCCGATAAATGTTCTTTTAACCTAGTAAATGATCCATCTTTGAATGACCAATCGGGAAAGTGCAGTGCTGAATGAAAATGCAGTCCATGTAGACGGTAAGCCTTTGACTTCATGCAATACTTTGAAGGTTCTTGGAGTCACTCTTGATTGCCAACTCGACTTTTCTTACCACGTGAATCCATATGTAAAAATGTTACAACAAAGTTGAAATTTACATCCAAGCTAAGCACAATTCTCCCAGTCTTTTCTATATTAGAAATTGTAAGACCAACAATTTTCTTTCAATGACCTATGCTCTTCTAACCGTTGATTTCTGTTTAACACGGGAAAACGTGATGGTTCTCACCCGTTTACAGAATAGGGCATTGAGATTTGTTTACGGTTTGAGAAAGTTTTATCGCATAAGCAAGTACCGATTAAGTACTAGGGTGGTCGGTGGAGTGTTGCTCCCATCTTCAAACCGTTGAGCTGATTCATAAAATTCTTCAGACGGGAAGGCCAGAAT
Source organism: Homalodisca vitripennis (assembly GCF_021130785.1). Lineage (NCBI taxonomy): Eukaryota > Metazoa > Arthropoda > Insecta > Hemiptera > Cicadellidae > Homalodisca > Homalodisca vitripennis. Next base: position 97,555,707 of record NC_060215.1, read on the forward strand.
ATCTTAGAAGAAAGCTGGTTTTTAGGCATGAAGTGAGTCAGCGCTGTACTCGACAGGATGGTCTATTAAACCTACCAAGGAAAGGTTTAGATACAGGGAAAAAGGCATTTAGACACTTTGGACCAAAAGAATATAATTCTCTGCCCACTGCAATAAAAATCCTCAGCCTCTTAAAATTGAAGAAAAGTGTTGCAAGAATATTTATGTAAATAATTTTACTCTTAATTGTATTATTGTGTGATTTATGTATAATGAATGTTGTATACTCTGACAGGAGTTGTCATGAAAAGCAGAGTTTGTACTTTTATGAACGCTCGACCAATAAAGACATTTTTATGTATTACAATGTTATCTGACTAATATCAAAATAAAATAACACTAAAGAATAACTGGATTTGATAAAATATCTTTTTACTGCTAAAATTATATTTAAGAAAGAGAAACATTGTAATGGAAAACTTTCTGATTTTTGTTTAGATTCCTTATATGAGTTCATTAAAAATAGTTTTAATAGTTTAACCACGTTAGAACACATTTTTAGATCAATCGCCATTTTAAATGCTTTGAAATGCGAAATAATGTAAAGTAAGTGATTCCTTTTGGTAATAGTATTTGGTAAATTAAGATTTAGTATTCAAAAACACAAAATACCATAGTAATAATAAGAAACTTTAACATAAGTTTATCTTTCAACGTGATCGGCTTAAAATGTAAGTTGAAACACGACCATTATATAAAAAATAAGTCCCGACAAGAGTGAAAAAACTACAACTATTTTAAAATTAATTTATTTATAGTAAAGAAGAAAGAAAATTTGAAAAAATCAATAGAAAAATGATTGATGGCACCAAAATTTGAACAAAATTGGGTATTTTTTGAAGTGTGAGACTTTAAGTGAAGTTACTTTAAACAACACATTGTGTTTAATTTTTTAAACATTCACTGTTAAACAAATACTGAAAATCACTAGACATGCTAAAATATTTTTTCTTATAAACACACCTTATAATGAGATAATGCTATAAAAGCTACTACAATATTTCAGACAGCAATTTCCTCGGCATTATGACTTCATAGGTTGTGTCTCCGATCGTACATAACATCACGTACCAGTTAGAAACGATGGGTTTCCTATCCAGGCTCAACACATGGCAGTAGACTTTGACTGGAAACAATTAAAAATCTTTATATTTTCCTAAAAATAGAATTTTACTAAATTAAATTCATTACTAATTTTTATTTACATTCGTAAATCCTTCCACTCTCTGAACTTTAAATGGAGGGGGGGGGGTTGGCGTGCCACTAGTAAAAGCAGGCAAATGTACAGTCACATCACTCAGTTATAAGTCACAGGCAAATAAAATGCCTCAAAATTCGCCATCCGAATATTATATTATGCCGGCCGCCATATAAAACTACACGAAACACACACAGTGCAATGTAACTTTAAAGAAACACACGGCACAGTTATTGAAAATTAAGTTTATTTGCTTAAAAAATATTAAAATATAGCGTTAACGAAGTAAGATGAACACAAAAAGATAATACAAAATTGTTAAAATTAAAATTTGAAAACAACTCAGACTTTTAATACATATGATATTGTGAAGTAATGGAAACCTCGAACAGGACGATTAATTGTGCCGAGAAACAGGTAAGTCAAGTGTTTACACTTCTCCTCATTGAGGCGTTAAAACCTAATCAACAAATATACTGTGCCTGTTAACTAATTGTATTTATATCAACTTTAAGATGAATAAATCGATTCTAATTCACGAGATAGTAAATCAATCGGATATAATATCTAACCGTAAATAATTTAAACAAGAATTTAATAATGTATGAAATGGAGAACGAAGAGGGTTGCGAGAAACTCCTGTAGTAATGCTTGCAATGCATGTGAGTTTTAAATTGAAAAAGGTAATGAGGAAAATACGGATAATAATTTGGTAGGATGTTGCAGCTTACCAAAGAGGAAGAAAAAAATAACTAAAAATTAAATTTTCAAGGAAATATGAAACAAGCGCCGATCATTATCCAAAGAATTTGACATTTTGACAAAATACCCGAAACATTTTTAATTTGTATACTACATGTATCTATTCTAGACCTGTTTATACATAAACGGATACTAGATCTTAGGAGAATCCAAACATATTGTCATAATGTATTTATTTTATTAACTCTTAAGACGCACGTTTCCCAATTAAAGATACATTAATATTTTACTACCTGAAAATAGAAAGTAAATGAATGGCTAAGAAAGCAAAGAAAACTGCCAGTTGAAGGTTTCAAGACAAATAAGATAACCATGAACAGTTACTGTACAGGGCCTTTTCCAGGTCACCTTTAAAACAAAACCAGAGTTGGGGAAAGTGAGAGGATGAAATGTTGGCTGTAATTTCCATATAGTAGTAGAATACTATGTTAGTGTAAGGAATTTGTTTGGTGAAAATAAAAATCTCTTTATAGAATAGTACAGTTAAAGGAAAAAAATATACGTAAACGTAGAAAAATACAGGACATTCTTCATGGCTAAGGTGTTGGTAAAACCACTTCCTGTCGAGATTTACGTGATTAGTAATTAGAGATTGCATTAATTCTCTTGATTGGGGCATTGTTATTACTATTGTAGGAACTGCCAAATTCCGCAGGAAGTTGCATGAGTATTTCTATACTCACAACCCCCACAAGAAAATATATAGTTGATAAGGTTTGGTGATAGCTATCACCAAATAACTTTCTACCTCTACCAGTCTGTTTTAAAAGTATCATGCAGATAATAATTTAAAAACTGGCAAAATGTGCCAACGTGTAGCAACTAAATTTCTAATTTAGTTTCTACTGCTATTACTTCTGACATGACTGACCAAATGTATTAGAAAAAAGATAGAACACGGACGGTAATGAACCATGTACATCCTAATTGTTCAATGTTCAGAATTCGTGACCTTTTGACTTCTGTTCAAAATTGAAACAGTCGTCGAGACTTTTTTATTAGAGGTTATAAAAGTTAAGAGAGGCTATTTCTGTTGTACTTTTCGTGAAATCTTGACAATTTTCGAGTGTACTGAAGTTTATAAATTAAAATCTTACAATCCTAACACGCCTACTATAATTTATGTGCGTTTTAAATTATACAATTTGTGACAAACCTTCTATGAATATCTTAACACAAGGGAGTATCGTATTTAAAAATTTTCACTGTCCATTCTAATAGCTTCCGTTTCATTCTCTTTAGCAGCTTCAAGCAATACAGCAGAACTGGTTAAAAATACTAACCGTATGTGAAGTAGAACGGTTTAATGTGCAATAAACAACAAAAGAAATTATGGCATTTTATATAAAATATTAATCTTTTCAACAAGGAAGTAGTTATTGTTTGACATACATTATCTGTTTTAATACATATTATACACTACCTTACATTTGTAGCAACAAGTACGCATTGGAAAATAGTTTATAGACAAAATTGCCCCGTATCGAAATTTTGTTGAATATCGCAAAAATGTTGATTACTTCAGCATTGAAGTTGCCACAAATTTTTCTCTCTGAGGTTGACAGAGAGTAATGAAAAAATATTAAACTTTTATCGTTCTATTTTTATTACTAGATAATCTCTGCGTCGATAGTCTGATAATTATTGAAAAATGCTGGTAATCACGGCGTTCATTTTTCTATTACCGAATGTACGCTTTAGACCTACTCAACACACTGCTCAAATAATTACGTGGAATGCTTTCGACAAAAAAGACAGAACATGTGTTTTATCACAGTTTTATTTTAGATGAACAAGCTGTGATTTCAATATAGAAGAGGCTATTTTTTCATGATGGAATTTATATATTTATTGTAATTTTTATGTGCTTACAATCAAAATGAGACGTACTTAAATCATGATTTTGTACAATGGTATTGCGTTGTAAGCATACAAATCACATTTACAAAGGTTATGAATATGCATGGAGTTATTTCGCAAAAGTTAAAATGTAGGCTCTATAGACGATCACGAAGTTACAAAGAAAGTAAGTTCTTCAGCTCCAATACTTTTCTAAACTTTCTTTATATTCTGTATCAGTCACACAGAAATTTTGTAAAAACTTAGGGAACCTTACAACAGATTTTTTGCAGATATATTATTGTGTGTATTTTTAACAACTATAACTGTATATTATTTATTGTTATCTAACACACACACACACACACACACACACACACACACACACACACACACACACACACACACACACACACACACACACACACACACACACACACACACACACACACACACACACATATATATATATATATATATATATATATATATATATATATATTGGAGACAAAAGATCTTCACCTAGAAAAATTAAATAGTATAAATTAATTCAAAACTGTTAAAAAGTGAAATTCGATGATTGGGAAGAGGGCATCATTTTTAAGTGATTGTATTTAAAATGTGTGTATTTTATGGACGCCAACATCGTATTTAATATAATTAAATCTAAATGAAAGATAACGTACATTGTTTAAATTTCTTTAATCTAGAACTTTATAAAGTTAGCTTTTAAAGGTTTTGCTGTTTTTTTTGCTAATTTAAACAGTACATCGATCAAGCTACTTTGACAAATTAAAAATGAGACAGTCTTCCGTATTAAAAAATATACGTATTGTATGAGTCATAATATAATGCTATTATTTATATTATATAAGCAGCAAAGACATTGGAAATATAGTATTTACTTCCAATACGTGCAGTATATAAAGGGAAATGTGATGTATCGCTTGGGAGAATCATAAAAATTAGAAAACGAATCCTTGAAAATATTTAAATTAATGAGTGTTTTTCTTTTTATTCTGAAACTCTTTGGAAGTCTTAGTGGAAAATAGTGGAATTGAATGCAAAGCTCGCTGCATTTTCTTAACAGGTTTAATTACTCATAGCTATGAACATTAAACCTCGTAGGTTTTATAAGTTAATTAAAATTAGTGACTTCTCTTCATTACTTCTAACCTAAGTGTGTGTTAATGATTAGGGGTAGGTTTTATAGACGCAAACACATTGTTGAAGTATAAGTTTTTATGTCAAAAAAAACAACTACTATATAAATTCAGAACTTAACGAGAACGTTTTTTAATATTGCTATGAGGCAATAAGAATTCAGAAGGCCATTCCGTTCTTGAATTTTTCAGTGCTACACGACTTTGTTTAATTTCAATGCTATAACCTACTTATAGCACAGAAATAAAGAAATTTCAATTTGCTCTTTAGTCTTCTTCAAGTAAAGAACTAAAATAGAATTCTGATCAAACTATTTCAAACGATTTAAAAAATCAAAACTTCGTAATTTAAAAAACGTTCCGATTGTAAATTAATACGTGAAGACTTTCATTTTCATATTTTAAAAAGAAATCCTGTGCAATAACTTGTCATCATAAATAAAATAGCTTATATGACTGTATACATCAAGTTTATCATTATCTACTTAACGAAATAGTTTTAAAAATCATAATTGGTTTATGGCTATCCAACGGATGAGTTTCCAAAAGATTGTGTGGTTGGTTTCGCCGGTATTTAAATTTGAGTGGTAAATGCTTGTAACTTTGATAGTGATTTGTGTGTACCTATTTTATTATTTTAAAATAGCAAATAGCTTAGCGAAAAAACATGTTACGTACATTTACTTCATTCAAATAACTGATTGAAATACTAAAATTGGATTTATTATCAAGTTAAATTATAAAAAATATTTAATCGCTTATACAATAAGTTAACCATATATCACACAAACTATTATTAAGTAATAAGTGTTAACTATCACTTATTATATAGTAAATATTAATAAGTAATATAAGTAATGTAGTATATTATTAGTAAAGCTTTTCTGGAAATAATTGGTATATAATTGTATAACCCATTTTAATATTGGTGATTATAATATATTCCAGCTTATGGTTTGTGATTATTTTATGTTTCACGTTATAAAAGCCAGGCTAACTACTAAGTCAAGTTCAACAATATCTAATTACCTTCTAGAGTGAATAAGCTTGTACTGTAGAAACAAAGTAGTTATGTCGTACTAATTACCTTTATGATAAATGAACAGCTTGGACATGACGTGCGGGGTTGGGGTGGGTAGAGAAGGTTGACTGTCCCTGAAAAATGGCGTGTCTCAACAGTTGATTGTAGGCTATATAATACACTTCCATGGCTTCTATCTAGAAAATGGAAATTTTTCGTAAGTTTTTATTACGATGCAAGAAAGCTTTGTTTGTGATTTGATATATATATCATTATGTTTTGTCAATTCTACTGGGGTTGTTAAAAATAACATTGCTATACGCACAAGTCCCTGAAATAGGTCTTGGAACAAATTGGTAAGTTTCGTATTTCTGTTTAATATCTGTTTAGTCTTTGTATATTCATGAATTTGTATAGTGGTATTTCTAACAAACACTAGTAATGTGCTACAAACATAGGTTTGGTATTATTAACTAAACTGTTTTGTTTGTTTTCATACTCTATGCCAATCACGTGTGATAATGATCGACTTCAGAATTCTGTTTCATAGCATATTAGTGCCAATCGAAAAGAATTAGATACTGTTGATCGTTTTTAAGGTTAGTCAATCATCAACTATATAGTCTTCGCAAGACAACCAATTCATTTATTTCATTACACGCAAATGGTATGACTCCATTTATTGGTAACATCGCTGGAATTGTTCATTTGGAATTTTTTAATAAATAATAAGAGGAGTGTTGAAAGTTATTTACTTTACTATAACTAATATAATCATAGCACCAAAGATACGTACAATTGCAATTGAAGGTAGTGTAAACCCAGATATTGTATTTAAAACACATTAATTAAATAAGGATCGTAGCCATAGAAGAAATTGTTGAACAGTTTTCTGAATCAATGAGACTGAATATTATGATCAGTAAGTCTGTAAAAGAAGAAACTCAAATCCTAGTTCTCGAGATCTTTAGGGAAATCTCAAATTACATTTGGCTTTAGATGAAATTGATCCCACACATACAGTTATATAACTTGTAAATACACAATCATTCCTAATCATACGCTTTACAAATTATCGTCTTCGATGTCGTATCTAATCTTAAGAATCCACTTAAAAGTACTGTGAAAAATAACAAGAAAGACTTGTTAGAATGAGAGTTTTCAAAAGGTGGTTGAGAAGTTTGAGGATACATTTTTTGAACCTAAGACGGTGAAATACTGTTCAGCTGAAAACGACCATGGGGAATGTACTCAGCCAAATAGCGACACTAAAGAGCACGAATTGCATATTGTTATTAATTATTTATGTCTAGTTAATGTTCAGTACATTTGAAAAGACTGGAAAAATTTTCATTTTTAGGTCGCTGTTCTCAAAATAGTATGTCTGTTCTTTTTTTATAAATAGTTATTGTTAATGATTTAGTGAAACATTGTATTTTCACAACAAAAAAAATTAAAATACAATATTATTATTATTGTATTTGTATAATTTGTTTTTTACGTTTTTATTCCACTTGTTAGTATGAACTAGTTTTCATCATTTATATATCCATTTTTTGTTAAAGTAGTTCTTCTTCTTCTTTTGTATTAGCTTCACTGATGCGTGTGTATTTTGATTTATTTCGACGTTTGTGGCAATAGTTCCACATGGTTCGGTGCTTTTGTAATGGTGCACGGCATTTACAGAGATCTATGGTTTGCTCGGTTCGATTTCTAGGACCTTGTCAGTAGTTCCGGAAGTTTTTCGAGTGTCAATTCCGACTGCTTAGCGAGGATAGTACGACCTTTGGAAGAAAAGCCGTTCAAGCTAGAGCTGCCGTAAGAGGTTATACTACACGACGGTCGCACAAGCAAGAGAACTGATGACGAAGCGATTGCTACGGTTTACAGTCTCCGAGCTCTTCCTCGCTGAGTAATTAGCGCACACGCTGTTCTTCAAACAAGGATAACGGTTCGATTAGTTATGTCCGCTAAAAATTGTGTGAATTTTTTGCAGAAGGATTCGTTATGATGTCCTCCAATTTGAGAAACAACATGGTGGAACCTCGAACGAGGCGTGACATCGTAAATTGTGAATTTAGAGTTGGCCTGGGCAAACCACAGGCTCGGTTTGTCTGACCAAAAACGCGGAATATTAACGGCAAAACAAAAGTACAACAGAGCGATGATCACCGGCGTTTACAAATAATAAAACTTGTACATATAGGTTAACGAGTCGCGTGTTTCTTGAGTGCAATAGATAGACTGTCCATAATATTACATTATTTATAACTCTCGTTGCTAGAAACCGAACCGTGTGGAACTTTTGCCACACTATCCCCTGGGTATTGGTAGATGGCTACGAAAGAAAGCATTATTTTGGACGCAGTTGATAATTTACAAAAGCAAATTGACGGGCTCTCGTCTTCTCGCTCTCGCCCACGTTCGATCTCGTAGCTTGTGCATTAAACGCTCGAAATATTCCAGATTTTTATCCAGTTCGCGTTATTTACGATGCTAGTAATTTTATTAATTACTGTAAAATATTTTCCAAAATCGATTTAGTGAAAGCGTATTAACAAATTTTTCTTGGTGAAGAAGATATTTGTAAAACTGCTATAACACCCTTTGGTCTTTTTGATTTCCCTTTCATGACGTTCAGTCTACGAATTACCGGTCATACTTTTCATAGATTTATGTATGAAGTTAGATGGGTTGAATTTTTTCTTCATTTATATGGACGACATTCTCGATTTCTCGCATTATAAAGAAGAGCATGAGCGTCATCTTACAATCATTTTCGAACGTCTTTCGAGGTTCAGAATGTCCATGAGCGTGCAAAAATGCTCCTTTGGAGTGCTAGAGGTCACTTTTCGAGGTCACTTTTCTTGGTTACAACATTGCTCCTGATGGTATTCGTCTCCAGTTAAACGCATTTAAACAATTGAAGATTTTCATTGCCAAAAACAACCCAGGAATTTCGGCGTTTCCTTGTAACGCTTAATGTTTATCGCAGATTCATCTCTCTTGTCTCTGAATTTTTAAGCACAATTGCATGATGCTGTAAGAAATCCGATCCTAAAAAGTCCTAAAAATGCTGAGCCCCCCTGAGTGTACACCTGAATTAAGAGAAGCTTTCCATGCGTACGAAAACTGCATATCGTCTTCTTCACTTCTTGTAAACCCTCATTTCAACGCATCTCTTGCATTATTCCCATATAATTTAAATCACTCTGATGGAGCATGCTTACAACATCTTGATAGTGTCTGGCAACCTCTTGCTTTCTATTCCAAGAAGATGTCATCAAAAGTAAGCTCGTGGCCTGCTTAATATCGCGAGCTTCTGGATTCCTACATAGCCAATTAACACTTTTGTCACTTCTTAGAAGGTCATCCTTTCGTGTTTGTCCAAATATTTTGTTGTTTTTTTTTCTGTTTTTATGAAGGAAAATCGAGAAAAACTTCCACCAATACAGTGAACCCAATAGACGAAACACATGAGGTTGGAGATCTCTGAAGTCGTGGTAATAAACATTCGATTTGCTAAGTTTACTTATAAGTTTAATTGAGGCAAATAGAACATAAAAGTAACACTTTAAGATGTTAAAATAAAATAATTTCTTGCCAATTTGCTGCCAAAAAGAGTAATACTGAACTAAAATGATATCTTGGGGGTGGGCCTAATGGTTCCAGTGTTCTATGCAATTTTGCCTATAAACTTAATCATTTAATAAAACTTTAATAAAAAATTTACTTCCCCTCGACTCACAAACCAAGGCGTCAGCATCTTGGCTCGACATTACAGCTGTAGTCGCAACAAGAAAGATTAGAATACTAGAAGACTAGAAGACGAAGACTGGAGGCACTCGAAGTTGAACAAAAAGTAAATCAAAGTACTTGGTACTTAGTGTCGCCTAAAGGAAAATTGCGACGGTATTAGCCATTTATTGTGATAACTTATAATCACGACAACGTGGTCTCGTCAGAAGGACATCGCCACAGATATATCTGTATTAATCTGGCAAATCCAGATATTTATCTAGAACAATTCATGACTGCGAAATCTGTGATTCACGGACTAAGGATGTTGGATTTCTCCTTTCGTGTTACTGAGACTCTTATATCTGATCGAGGAGCTCAATTTACCTCTCACCTTTTGAAAAAAACTTAACGAATAATTTCGCAATTTGCCGCAACTTTACTACAAGTTGGCAATCAGCTTCTTATGATTTGATTGAGCGTTTACATCGCCAAATAAAGCTACAATGGATGCTCAATCTGAAACTGATTCCCTTCACTCTTTGCCTCTTGTCTTCTCAGCATTCAGACTACTTTCAAAGATGACATCAAGGCTACTACAGCTGAACCTGTTTATAAAGAAAGTTTACGCCTACCTTGTGAAATATTCTCCTCGAATCTCAATAATCCCAATCTTGATGATTCAGCCAGCTTTCTTTTAATTTGACGAGAGGTTACGTTTTGTTTACGACCTTCTCTAGGCGCAAGACATTGCCAACATGCGGTTTTATGTTCAAATACTGGACCCCAAAAAATTCTTGATCGAAGTGACAAAACTGTAACTCAAAATATTTAACAAACCTACAAGTTTCTATCGATCGTGTAAAACAAGCTTTCATTCTGCAAGAAGTAGCTGCATATGTTTCTGCTGCCCCGCCTGTTCTTACTACCACATATTTACTTACTTCTGCTTCATCTTTTATTGAAGAACGGACAACCCATTCCGGAAGAAGAGTACCTTTTAGGGATGTTTTGGACCTGTAGCAAAAGTCACTGCCCAGGGGGGATTCCAAATGGTTCAGTGCCTGGCAACGTGGATTGTTATTATTAAGACAGTTTCTTTGTTTACTTAGTGATATTGTGAGCAGTCTACTATTGTACTCAATTAACACACATCTCGTTAACATGTATACACAAGTTTTATTATTCAATACTAATCAACCTAACCTTATCCTTTACGTACAACAAACATTTCCTGGATAAAGCATTGGAAGCACTAAAAAACACGTCCACTTGTCTTTGAATTACCAGTTAGTTTCAAAGCATGAATTACCACCTACCTCGTGGTTAAAGTGTTATAAATAAAGATTGAACTATAACATGTAATTGCAATAGTACAACCAGCAACAAAATATTTTACAATGTCATAAAATGTTTAAATGTTTTGTACGTTTAGGCGGAATCTCTATGAAAACATCGCGTGAATATCGTTTTTGTTTAATATTATTTATAAAGAAACATTGCTTTTTCCTTGTAACTTTTGACTATTTATAAATGTCTAAATTGATGAATAGCATGTATTTATTATATAACAAGCCTTAAACGGATGATTTCTTTACTTGCAGATTAGTTATTAGTTTCCTTATGAATATTATTAAGTCACTTTGCATAAATACACATCAAAATTCCAAAACAAATCGTGTTGCTTGAATTTTAGAAAAGTTTTAATATAAACCATTACTGAAAAGTTAGTGTCGGTCTAAGCCCTGGGATGGTGATTGTGGAATATAGTGACCACATTAAATGTGTACTGTTGACTGAACCGACGTACGCTGATTTTAAAGTCCTTTGTAAGATGTTAAATAGTTAGTATTTGTTTTAGTCCTAGTATTTTAACATTGCCTATTGTATTATATCTTCCAATGCCTGGAAAAAGGCAGGACCGCTTTTGTATGCTCCTATGTATGACCTCAGATGTACTTGAATACATATATCCGTTAAACTATGATCACATTTTATCACCAATGTTTTTCAATTTCATTACCAAAGAGACCTGGATTGCTATAGGCTATCAGACATTTATGTTCCTAAGGATTCTTTCCAAGTATTAAATAGTTAATAAGTACTAGTATCTTATCAGTCTCTGTCATAACACATACGTATATGGACACATGGAAACCGTGTACCGTGCAGATGTACCTGCGGGTACTTCTTATATATCAATTGTAGCTATTTCATTGTCATTCCTATATGAGTACTCAGAGCGTTAACATGGGGGCCGTCCTTAGGCTTGAGTTAAGAAACACTATTAACAAGATTGAGAGATTTCATACCACATGTGCAAAGTTTTCACTGACCTCTACCATTGATACAGAATAATGGCCCTTAGCATTTTCAGAGTTTTTGGTCGATCATAAGAAGGATGGAGTCTCACTTACTGATCATGTAGGAATTATTATTGAATATCAAGGTATATCTCATGATACTTTTCATTGTAGCATCTAATTTAAACTCTTACGTGTTTGATTATATATTTTAGAAAGCATTGTATCATGTTTAATTTCCTTGTCAGGACCATTGCTTGTTACATTAATTATGGTAAACATACCGAAACACTTTCTTCAATAACTTACGTAGGTTAACCTTGAGTTGAGAATCTCATGGCTGGCGAGACCAAGAAAATATGTTGGGAGGAATAAATTTGTTATAGAATGGCTAGATAGCGCCATAAAGAGCGATGGTTGGGCAACTTTACAAACATAGTCAGGCTTAATCAGGAAGGAGTTACGAACAAAATCTCCTGATACACCAGGACTCCACCCCTTGGGTGTTGTGGAAACATGCGTCAAGCTTAGTTAATTTACGACATGACAATGCCAATCACAAATATGGTGATTGTAATAATATCATTACCATATCCGGTAAAATGTAAGTGTCGGGTACGCATCCCATTTTTAGAATTGGGGTCCCGGGAGGTTAGAAACTGAGCGATGTGCAAAGAGTGTTCGAATTACTCGGTAAATATATGTGCCTTAGTATGTTGTAGGCATTAACTACTAAATATGTATAGGCTACAGTGAACTATTCAGGGTTCCATTTTAAAAGATATGTGGACAAGTCCGAGTACGAATTTAAGCTACTGAAGGCTATCAAGGAGCCCGGACAGTTAGAAATTTGTATGGCTTTCAGCTTGTATAAGAGACGTGGGATATTCGGACGACTGTATAGGTCTTTGTGGATACAGGTTGGTAGATGGTAAAATCCGAGTGTGTACGATATGCCCCGCTTGGAGTACTAAAGGCAGTCGAAAACTGTTGGTGCCCTGGCAATGTGCGGCAATGTGCGGTACGACAGAGTGTGGATGTTACATGAGACGGGGTACGCAAAATAGATGGTCGGCTATGCACATTCAAGGTTTACTCGGAAAAGGTTGACAGGTAATAAATACTTCCCGTTTTTTACGGAACAAACTTACCGCATGCGTGGTAAGAGCGACTACGGAATGTTAGAAATCGTAGTGTGGGCAATACAGAACAATAAGAACTACTAGATATGAGGGTGTGGGCGTTAATAATCTTGAGTATTCTAAAAAATTGGCTTCAATAGGCCTCGACATGGGACCTACCTGGCCATGGACGGTAGATTAAGTTGCACACAAAGTCTTTAGATCAGTGGGATGTCTGGGTTGAGATAAGTCGCTTGTAGCAGACTGACTGTTAGATAGTATGTAAATATATCTCCCCTAATAGACAATTCTAATTTATCGCTATAAGATCCCATGTTAAAATAAATCCATAAGACATCTTGTTGGGCCCCAAGGGGGGCATGGTATGCTCGCTGCATGGCACGATAAGCTCTGTGATTCAATCGGGTGTAAATAATATTGCCACCTAAATTATAAAATGAATAAATGTTCTTAAAATATAATTTAAATTATTTATGAATGGTATTTTAGAATAATATTATTTCTTTGAATTGTTTATTTATTTTACGAAGATTCATCCAGATTTGCGCACTGGCGTTTTGTGATAGAGTATCAAAAAGACAAAGATGCTCATAAAATTTAGAATATATAATATATGCGGGTTTCAAATGTATCCTATTTATAATACGATAGCCACACACGTGGCTGCTTGTGTAGTTATATATTTGTGAGAATTCAATAATTTATTAAACTTCTTCATGAGTAAATAAATGCTTTTAAATTCATCTATAAACTAGATTTGATATGTGTCTTTGCAACAAATATTAACACCAACAATAATATCTTATTTTACTACTAGACTATTTTTAAACCGGAAATTGATTTCTAGAACAGCAGTAAAAGTTCCAACATATAACACTAATTATCAATAAACTTATCGGCCTGAAAGTTCCACAGAACATACTGTATCATATTTCTCACTTGATATTAAACTTCTTCTGGTGTGAACTGTATGAACTGTTGTACTTTGAGTATATATAACGGGTTAGCCAGTGAAACGGGAAGATTGGAGATGGCCTTGACAGTTGGAATGTGAGTGGTGGGGGTGATAGTGGCCGGCTCCTTTCTATCTGCATGTCCTGCCATTTAGTTGAGATGGATCGTTGGACGGGTGAACATCGCGGCTACGCGGTTAAAGCGTATTATACGAATGGTGAGAGTTTGGTGAAAACGCGACGTGCTTTTCAACGCCATTTCAACATACCGCGCAACAGGCCTGTTCCCTCGGATAACGCAATTCGTTCGTGGATAAACAACATTGGACAAACTGGAACAACGTTTAAAAAACGGGGTGAGAGTGCAAAACCGTTCGAACCCCTCAAAATATCGCTACTGTTCAACAGGCAATGCTCAGAATTCCAAGCCGATCTGCCAAACAACATGATCTACGCCTTGGAATAAGTAACACTTCGGTGAGAAGGATTCTTCATCAAGATTTAAATTTTCACCTATACAAAATACAGATTGTGCAATCTCTCAAACCAACTGACCATCAGAAACGATTACAGCTTTGTGAGGAAATGGCCAGAAGACTTGAGGAAAATTTCGACCAAGTAAACAACTTGTGGATGAGCGATGAGGCGCATTTCCACCTCTCTGTTTTTGTTAATAAACAAAACTTCAGATACTGGTCTGAGGAAAACCCTGGTGCACTTCATGAAACGCCTCTTCATGCTGAAAAAGTGACGGTTTGGTGCGTAATGTCAGCAACAGGAATCATAGGTCCAATTTTCTTTGAAGATAGCAATGGAAGTGCTGTGACTGTTAACTCTGTGCGTTACGTTGCAATGATCCAGAACTTTCTTACCCCCCAACCCTCCCGTTTTCCAGTAAATGAACACACAATGTTCCAACAAGATGGGGCAACAAGCCACACTGCAAGAGTTGCTATGAATGCTATGAACGCTTTGTTTCCAGGTGGAGTCATTTCCCGAAACGGGGATATCCCTTGGCCCCCTCGCTCTCCAGATTTGTCAGCCTGTGACTTTTTTTCAATGGCGTTACTTAAAAACAATAGTTTTTCAGAACGATCCACCTAGAACTATCCCTGCCCTAAAAAAAACGAATTCGGAACGAAATCGAAGGAATACCAGTCAATATGCTACAAAATGGAATGAGAAACTTCCAGGCCCGGCTGCAGCAGTGCATAGATTCCAATGGAGGACATATGACAAGTGTTATATTCGAAAAAAGGTTTTTTCACTTATTGTACAGTAAATGGCTATTTTTTTCTTTATATTTATAATCATTAAATAATAAAATTAATTTTCTTAAAGAATTAGTTACTTATTTAAATCTTCCCGTTTCACTGGCTAACCCGTTATTAGTAAAAATTACGAAAATGTTCCATATTTATACCAAAAAGTAATAATTCGATTTATTTATTTTCACTAATTTATAACACAATAAATAATACATTTTAAGGAACTGTTATACCTTATTCTTATTGTATCTTATTATAAGTCTTTTTAAGTAACAAACGTGAATTTATAATTTGGTGTAATCCAAATTTCCAAATGAGAAAAAGCTTTGTTTCTTGTATCATTTCATTAATTCATGTAATTAAATCTCTGAAGTTAGAAAATCTAATATCCTGCTTTGTTGAATAAAATTAAGAAAATAACAAATAAACAATATTTTATTTTTTTTATAAAAGTTGACTCATTCACTATTTTGCAAATATTTTTATTTTGCCTCTTAGAATATGTCTTAATCCATCCCTGTTAACACTTAACACACTTTTTTATACTTCAAATTCTGATGAACATATAAAACATTATCAACACTTTACTTGAGGCCGGTGCGTGAAACACAGACCGCTCTGTGAGTTATGAGTGTTCTAATGCATTGTAACTTGATTGTTGTAACTTTTCTGAAGCGACTGATCAAAACGAAGAGAATCCTCAAACATATATCCTCTGCTTCAAGGTTGGCGTCTCTAGGGACGATTTTAGTTACTACAATTTTTCATTTCAGTATTTTCATTTATGTTTTCCCTCATAACAGTCGTGGAGGAAAGAGACAATGTCCATTGTCTAAGAACACAATTCCTTCCGCACTTGTTCTCAGAATCTCTTTGGCTGCCATAGATACTCTACAAACAATGAGGATTACAGTATTATACCTCTATGCATCGTCATTACAGTTTGATATATCGTATTCTACCAAACATGGTGTTAGTTAAAATGTAAAACAATAGTAAAGTGTGTTTTAAAATGGATTAGACTTTCAAAAATTACTAATCTGATAACTTTATATAAATACAATATCTTTTTATTACTATATGTATATTAGATGGATATAAACATTTGTCCGTATTTCAAAACTCAGTATTTTAATAAATTACATAAATATCACCTGGATCTCTAAAATATTTTATAATAAAAAAAAACTTAAATATTAATTAATGCGTGACAATTTAAATTTGTGTAAACCTTCAAATAAAAAGAAGTATTGAAATTAAGAATTTAATTTTACAGATTTTTTCATTAAATAAATTATGTACGCACGTTTCAAAATCACAATAATTTTTGAACTATCATATGTTCTTATGTGAGGATAACATTTTATAATGTTGTCTTACTGTATATAGTGTGTGTATTATGAAAACTATTATGAAGACACCACACAACTGCCTTCAAGATTTGTAATCCTCGTTTATTATATTAAGTCCATGTATTACTGTAAAATCATACGTTTTAAAATTTATTCAAATTCCTTTTAAAATAAACATTATAGATGTAAAAATATTGAGTTTTATTCTCATTAAATCTTAAAAAGTGTATGAATTTACTCCCCAACTGAAAATATAAAAGGAAAATGTATTTATAAATAAAATGTCATCAGGCCCTAGTAATTTTGATTAAAAATTTTAGCAATTTTACGAAAGACTGAACGATATCTGTATGAATCTTACTAAAATATTAAATAGAAGACTTTCAATCGTAGAGACGATAAATACGTTTACCAGAACATATATAAATATATATATATATATATCTTTATTATTTAAAGTTATCTTAGTATAAAATTCGTAACTGGGGATGTAGAAGAAGGGAGAACACAACCAGGAGACAAAAGAAAGATACATGTTACAGTAGTGATTCAACCAATTGTAGACATCCGAAGGAGCTGTTCTGCCCTTAATCTCACGAGATGTGTTCAATTCTTTTAAAATAAATCTTTTAATAATTCCTTAAAATAACACTTAAATCTAAATCTCATTTTACCTCTTACTTTCAGAAAAAGTAAAGCGCAATGCCTCCGTCATGACTTTATCTCGACAGCTCCCAAAATGCTATTATTTTATGAAACAAATTTTTACAGTTCCCCCATTTAATTACATAACCTTTATCACTTAAGTTTGTCTGCAAATTTAGCCAGTGTTTTGTAGGTATGTTATTTCTAATTTATTGTTACAAATCTCGTTGTTGGTATTTATGCTATTTGGTTCGTTGATGATCAAATATGTTATAAATTTTTTTCTTATAAATTAAACATTGATTTTATCCACTATTAATAAATAATATTTCATAACATTAATCAGTAGCACTGCTAATAGCTGATGTTATAATCATCTATGTAGATTTGTTAATAGTTATCAATTCTTGTCTGACATAGTCTATATGTACAGTATATTGATATTGATAAACGTATACCGTGAATGCGTGAATAGATAAAACATTACCTAATTTTTGTAAACAGTAAATGGATTTTCTCTAAGATGGAAATTAATCTTCATTCATTATAGTTTAATTTTTGTATATTTTTCTGTTGTTAAAATTGATAAAATGAATACAGCTTTAAAATATGATTAAACATTCTTTATAAACTATGTTTAACCCTTTCGCTGTCCTTCCACTTCTGTCTCCACCAATACAAAGAGCTATTAACGATCATTTCTTTAATGGAGGAAATTTCACTCGTAATTTAATGAAAACATCGGCTTTATTCTTATGGTAAATTGACTCACTCTTAATGTACTACAATGTCACATAGCTTACGTGTTCAATGCTCCTTCAGTGATAGATAAAATTATTTATTTATATTTTTTGGAAATGCATTGAACCTCATGAATATTCTTGACTAAAGGAGGTTAGAATTTCACCATATTATCTGTTTATTTACAGTACACCAACTAATTAATCAAAAGTTACGTTTTTGAAATGCATTCTTAATAACAATAAAGTAATTCAATCGGAAATACCAGCTTCAATGTAAAATAATCGAATACCTTAGAAAAATAAGATTTTTTTAATGAAGATAAACTTATCTCATATCATGTATTAAAATAATAAAAAAAACAGTAATTGAAACTGGTAAGTAATATTTAACTTAATTAATAATACTATTCTAAATTTTATTTTGGATTACTGCAATGATATGTACGATCATTATACTAATATTCCAAGTACGGTGAAGGTTTGTTGTTCTAAATATCTTTCTAGTATTTTCTTAAATATTTATTAATATTAAATAAAACATTTAAGCCTTCCAAACACCCATATACAAGTTTTTAAAAACGAGTTACCCATCTCAGTAAGCTTGTCATTTTTTGAATTTCAGTTCAACAATTTTTATGTTGTGGAATTTTGTTGGATATATATAACCAACAAAATAATTGAGTACATTACCAGTTGACAGCGGACTACATGTTTGTGTCTGAAACTTTCAGTACGTTTCTACCTGGCAATGAATTTTTACGTAAAAATGTTGATACGTTATGAAAAATTTAACAGGAGCGATTTTGTTTCACTTAGAGGAACTATCCAAGATGTATATCATTTCCATTTTGGAGCTTAGAAGAAGCTCTACAAGATCAGCATACGCATCAGTCACGCATACCACGGTCCAAGTGGTCTGCGGAAATACGTTTCTCGCAGCCTGTTTCCGTTGCACTACCTTCCTTGTGAGCTTCTCACGTACTACTTTACATAATCTTTCTGTTCTGGCTAATAAGAACGATATTGGTGGGAAGGTGTTAATTTCCATTAATATCTCCTCACTTGGATAATTTGGCACACACATATTTTACCGTGTTTGACCGATCCATTTTTGGAGGCTGGTTTAGCCTTCTCGAGTCTTGATTGAACGCGTGAGAACATCACATCATACGATTCATTTTGTGACCCTGAAAGGTAGCTTTCTTACCATCATCCTATTTGGACCATTTTTATCCTCAACCTTCATATCGTGTACCTCATCGTTTTGTTATAAGTCGTTTAATGAGGTTGTATCCGTCATTGAATATCGATAAAGAGCTGAATATTCAATGTGCTCTCCCGGTACTAAATTTAAAGGGTTGGGCTGCTGCTATTCCAAGGTCCATCTGGAACGGCGTCCTGAGACCTTTTCCACCATCATAAGCCATTTCTAATAGGTTTAGTAGTATATTGCAATTATTATCAGTTTTATACTTGTCCATACTTAAACATTTAATATTCTACCACATTTCGGAAACATTCTTTTTACAGGTAATAAACTGTGAATATATTGCAGCCAAGAGTTACGAAGGTTCTGTTTAACTCTATTGTGGAGATGAAAATACTAAACTCTGCGATACAAGCACTGAACTGAATACTGCGAATATCATACGTTAAGCAGTGGACGGAGTCCTTCTTAGAAACTCTTCTTGTGATTAAAGAACATGCTTATCATTCAGACCCAGAAGAAAGAAATTAAACTTTAACCCCATAATCGACTGATTCCAGGTGGATAATGGACTCCCAAGGAGTATTTTCAACGTCACATGAAAAATTTCATCAATAATTTAAAAGCATCTGTAGGTTTTAAACATACCCTGAGAATCAAGAGTTCTACTTTTTAGAACACAATATATCAGTTCATGATGCGAGATTGGGAATGTATGTGTTTGGAAATGTGTCGGATGGGGATACAGGCGAGTGGAGAGATTTTCGGCAGTGGAGGGAGAGGAAAGGGTCGTTTCCGGTAATACAACCGTTTCCGGTCATACCGGTCCCTCAGCAACGACGAGCCAGCGAGGAGCAGATCACACACACACACACACACACACACACACACACACACACACACACACACACACACACACACACACACACACACACACACACACACACACCACAATACTCGTATGCAAGAAAAATCTATTTACTACTGTACAAAAT
This sequence comes from Homalodisca vitripennis, assembly GCF_021130785.1. NCBI lineage: Eukaryota > Metazoa > Arthropoda > Insecta > Hemiptera > Cicadellidae > Homalodisca > Homalodisca vitripennis. The sequence goes on from NC_060215.1 coordinate 97,576,075, forward strand.
ATTATCATACATGTATTCTTTACGCAATTAATTAAAAAACAATTGTTGGTTTGCCCAGATTGTTGTTGATATGCACTGGTATGGAGTACCATGAGTGTGTAAGTCTGAGGGCGTATGCGTGATCTGTGTGTAACCATCATTTGACTAGGAAACGTTATGGTGTTTTACTAACAGACGGAAAAGGCCAAAAAATATCTGGCCGAGTTGCATTGCCGCTTATCTGGTACGACTATAGCTGCCACAACGCTTATCACTTGGAGCCTACAACATCTTTAGTTTACAAAGTAATAGGTTTATATTATTAGGGATCTTATTAGGGTCAGTAATCCCACTGCTTTCACTTTTAAAGATAAAATTGATTGACATCATCACCTTGAAATCTTTACAAGTTAAATATTGTTAGGCGTAAAAATTGCGTACTTAAAGAATTCTAGAACACAATGTATGACACCAACTCCAACTGCAAATGATGAAATAGGAATGGCTTGTCATAATTCTTTATTAAGTAAAAATGTAATATATTTTACTTTCTAATTTAGTAAACTATTTTTTTATACTAAAGCTGTATCTTTTTTTAAATAATACGGCTTATTATACGACGTTATCAACTTATAGTTTCATTTTGTAACTTATGTGAAAACATTAGTAAAATAAGTATGTAAATAGTCGATAGGGTGACATGTTCATTTCTCATAAGTAACCTTACTCTTCACACTGCTTTTCAGTTCCTAACAATATATTTTATTTAAAAATAAACATAAACATTTGGTAGGGCATTACTTTAGTTTTATTCAATTCCGTAAAGGACAAACTTGTTGAGCTGTGAACAATTTTTGGTTTTTTTAGTTTTCTAGGGAGACGGATCTTTGATTTAAAATTCTACCTATTACTTAGGTCTAAAACTACATAGGCTGTAACTAATGTCATTGTACTTTGAGATATGGGTAGTAGTGAAAACGAGTTACACTTATCTCTCGGTAGGCAAATACAACTCGGTTTTGATTTAGTGCTTTTTAAATATTCATAGTATCATGTAATCGCCCTGATAGTTCTATTTAAATTAATTTTTGTATAGGAATAACTAAGTTAGAAGAAATTTTCTTGCTATTTATTATGATTTCAATTAAAAGTATGTTAGAAAATAATTATAATATGTATACATTATGTGACTAAAATATATATTAAATATTGTTACGCAATTAGAGGTGATTTTTCCCTATCATATTGATACATTACAACAGAAGAATATAATAAATCTAGTTAAATTTGTTTTTGATCAATGGAAGAATATTCAGAACTTCTAACGCTGGCCGGTTTCATCATGTTAGTCCCTATTTATCGATGAAAATTATTATTGTAAAAAGGTTTAAATTATTTAATTGTAAATATTTGAGCTTTGTTTCAAATTCGAGCTGTATATTGAATGCAATCACCCTGACGCAGCAATCAAGTAGATCACAGAAATGGGATTCAACAACAATACTTGAATCACATTCACATTTGTCGTGTTGGAGCTTTATGTCAAATGCTGCGTATTATTGATAAGTCTGATTGCACGGGATTAGATGTGAGTGCTGCTGCGCCTCTAGCCACAGTTTATCAATACGATCTTATTTCTTTGTCTGATAAACAATGCCAATATGTAAATGTCGAGGAGGGAGGAACAAAATTTTAATTCTATAAAACCAGAATGTTGACTAAAAATAATGTAGATTAAAAAAAAATAAGTTACTTATTTATAAAAGCAATAAATTAAAGATTGTCTTGGTTTAAAACAAATTCAAAGCGTAATGAAGGCTGATTAACCCGCATCAGCCCAGATAACGAAATGATAAATGAACATTCTATGCAAGGGGCAACGTATTCCCGTGTCCATATGGGTATCAGATATAAATATCAATATTTATATCTGATAAAAAAGCTGATAGCATAAACTAACTTAAAATATATATTTTGGAATATTTCGCTAATGAGCTTATTACATGTCATTACATACATTAATTTACCTTAAAAAAAAAATATATATATATATATATATACTCGTTAACCTAAATAATATATCTGTTTTTAAAACGGTTTTGGCAAAATCTTACCATCAAACTTTCTGTAAAAAATCTTTCCTTCCATGTGTACTTATAGTTTACATTTTTACTTTTTTTAATCAAAATTTTATTTTCCATGGTTAAATACTCATTTATATATAGATTAATACTAGGAAATGTATTATTTATATGTTTTCCGGTAAGTCCATTTGTGTTCTTCCTCATGACCTGTAATTCTCCATCCATGTAGTCTTCAGCACTCTTGAGTGGAACTGACCCCCAAACTGCGGATTCCGCTACTTCCTGAAGGATAGAACGCGGTGAGCCTCTGCGTTTGCACATTCCAACTCCGATTGCCTTGCTCCACGTCGTGTACTAGTCGTATTCAACCCAAGTTCATTAATTTACAACAATTTAAATATTTATTAGGATGAATTATAACTCTTAGGTATTTACGATTCAGACAGATTTAGAGTATAAAAATACACAATATATTGTAACTGTAAAGTAGTTGTAAAATACACAATGTTTTGTAACTAAAACAATTAAGTTGTTTTATGTACAATATATTTGAATAAGGTAAAATTTAGGATAACTTTACATTTGTAATGAATTATTACAGGTCTTAAGTATTATTGAGAACAGCTCTAGGTTATAAAGACGGGAAATGCGTTTTAGTTGTTTTTTTATAACTTAACGATTATCTTTAAGATGTTCCTGAAGGATTAATGAACTCCAGGGTTGAAACTCACTTGATACCATTGGAGACTTTTACTTGTTTTTTTATAGTCCATAGCTTTTAATTTGATTTTATTGTAAAACCATTATCGTAAACAAGGGAAAGTATGATATATTTTAATATAAGATATTTATATATTCATTGGCTAATGAAATGTAAGATTTAAATATTTGGAAACCTAAAGTAAAACTATTATAACTGTTTCGTATAGTTTCAATGAACAATATTAAAGATATAAACAGATAAAATAATGAACACAATTAAAGTGTATTTATAAATTCGATTGCGTACTTTATTTATTTAACTGTGGTCTTATCAGTGATGGAAGTCCATTGATACAAATATTATAATGTCTAAATTAAGCTGGAATTCGTTACATACCTGTTTTAATAAACTGTTATGGCTGATATTAGTACTGTAAAATATTGGGAGAAACAGTGATTTATAACTCGATGCTTACAATTTCCATAAATTTGCAGGTCTTAATTCTTTTCTGGTTTAGAATGTGTCAATATTGTACTTTTTAATAATATACTTTGTCAGTGATGTTGTGTAGCTAACTCAACAGTTCAGTCTTGTACTTCGTGGAGTAAGTGAGTGACAAATGGGGCATAGGCAGCGTGGTGGTGATGCTGTCAAGTATGAAGCCGTCGATAATAATCACCAGCACACATCGTACAGTTTCTCAGAATTCATCCCGCGAACCCGTCTAACATTGTACACATCGAGGCAACGTACACTTCTGACAATATACTCGACTCAGATCTCTCCCCCCCTCCCTCTCTCTCTCATACATAGAAAACTAACTGACCTAATCCTGTAATTAAATCCTCAGTAAAGAATAGCAAAGTGGCATTTAGGCAAATTAAACTTCTAACTTTTACGCTGCTTGAGAGCATGGTTACAATCCGGAAAATCCAAAAAATTCGTTAAGATCACTGTCAAAGGAGTAACATGATTATTGCAAATGAGTTCAGGTGGTATACAACGAATTAGTTACTGCAATTCACATAATGCATAGATTAAATCGCAGATTTTCAATCATGTTCACTATAGAAGTTATTATATAAGCGCAATCAGCCCATGCCATAGGGAGTTGAACCGGCAATGAATATCATTACTTGTGATTGCTCTTATTAATTTCACAGAAGTTACCGTCTATTTTCGTTTTAATCAAACTGGATTATATTCGTCACATTTTTGTTAATTAAACAGACTATTTAAGCTAATGTCGTTAAGTATTGCTTATAAATACTGTTTACATATAAGAATATGTATTTCATACATAGTAAGGTCAATAACAACATTTTGCTCCTTAATATTGTATCCATTCATCTTCGCCACTAACAATAAAAGAGTATTTGCATTTTAAATAGCAGTTACAGCAACGAAATTAATTTTTGTAAGAATAATCACAAGATTTCTTTGGGCAGGTTTTAAAAATACTAGTCTTACAGCAATTATACTAGTAGTCGATAGCGTTGTCACCGTATAATTTTCAGCCAAGTTTATTTGCAATTATTAAGAAACCAGTTTATTTTACCACTAACGCTCTGCTTGCATATTTTATTGGTTTGTTTAATACACAACCAATTAATGCTGAGAAAAAATATTCCAAGTGTATAAAAACATACAATATTTCACGTTTCACTCATCATTTCCGAGTCGACGAAAAAATTCAATAAAATAATTTAAAATACAATAACAACTGTAAAATTATTCAAATGTGTTCATGTAAAGCCATTACAAATTAAACATAAAAAATAATTTGTACGTAATAAATATACAGGTAAAATAATGATACTACTGTCATCACTCTCGTTGCGCTTAACGATAATACGCAAATATGTATGTATATATAATCCGTTATCCGCTATTTTATTTGTTCCAGGAGTTTTCGACAATACCTTGATAAACTGACTTAGAAACTTTAGATAGAACTAAGCAGACTAAAATAAATATATAAAAGCAGAGGTTCCATAAAACGTATGGTTTTAAATAAAAGGTTTAATTTTTAATGTGCTTCAGAATAATGGGTACCTAAAAGTAACGAAATGTTTTGGTACTATTTGTAATACATGCCAGTCTAATACACTTTTTATTTAACAAATCAACTTGGTGGAACTGAAATTATTTTACGTTTCTACTTAATCTTGCGCCGGTGTTTCAACTTTAAGAAACTTTATTTCTTTCACTACTGTTTGAACCAAAAAAGACTGTATTTCTCGTTTCAGTGTAGAAATTATTAATCAGGGGTGAATATGTTTTTGGAAGTATTATAATGTTATAGCACACATTTCATCAATTATTATGAGTATTATAAATAAGTAAGCAATATTAAAACGTTAATTTGATGAAATAATTAAAGTTTCCTTAACAAAACATTTTTCTCACGGTATTTTTGCTGGATTTACTTGGTAATACATGGGTGTAGATAAAAACACAAACAAAAGGCAAAGTTATGCTTTCACACACTGGTTTTGTAAATGACAAACCGTTGAATCGGAAGCCAGTATCCAGATTAACAGTAATTACTAGTATGCAAAGGATTTTGGCGTATTATGAGCCTAACATGATTGACAACCTAAATCTCTCAATGGAGTCTTTGCACATGGGGTCTATTGCAGTGTAGATTGAAAACGTTTATATATATATAAATATATATATATACTTGTCACGAATAGTAGCTACGTAAGTAAGACTAACTGGCGTGCAGGTAGGCCAGGAAATTTGAATTTCTGCAAAAACAAGACTTGACTAAAGATTAATTAGTAAAATCAATATTCCTAAAATAATAAGCTTATTTTGTTAGCCATATTACCATATCAACATGGTAAGATTTTGTTATAAAATGCTATAGAATCTAAATAACAAACAAATAAAAACCAATGGTCATACAAATTTATTTATGAACAAATACGAAAAATTACAACATCTATTTGAAAGTTCTTTACCATTAAACTTCATCCAAGACATATTATCTTAAAACAATTAAAATAATTTCTAATAAATTTACTCTGCAAAAAAACTTAACTAAATTTTTTTAATTAAAATGTTTGCAACTAGAACGTTATATTTACATGTTGGATATTGCATGAATCAAGAAAATGGTAAATAACTAAAACCTGACAACGCGGTTTGATTATTTATTTGAATAATGTAAATATGTAATTGAAAATATCTTTCAAAACTGGATTTAGCTTTGAATGTCATTATTATTAAAGCTGTGTGGCAAAATAGTATCAAAATTAAAGCAGTAACATCTATAGCAAAGACTTTGTTCTGTTATACTTACGAGTTTTAATGAATAGCGGCCTTCATACTATGGTTCCTTCATCCAGACTCGTTTGTCGTGTGGTTTACCGTTTGCACGCTACGAATGTGGATAAATACCGAAACCACTCTTAAGGTTGGCTTTGTAGTGACACGAACAATGATATCTTCCCTGTGTTCGAACATTTATTTTAAATTCTCGTTGTCTTACAAACACGGAGTTTTGCTGAGTTTGAGCATTACACCTGGGTAGCTAAAGGGCATAATAAGTAAGGTTCTATTCACATTGTGGGTCAGAACACGAATATAAAGACTTAAGAATAGAACACGAAGGAAAAACGTCTCTGCAAACTGCACGATAGAATTTCGTACTACCAAAATTAATCACACAGGATGGTTATCTCACTGTCAGTCTCCTGTCATTCTGCTAAAAGCAGGGAGTAAAATTGTCAAAATCTTGTATTAAAATTAAAACGCTCTCTGCAGACCAGCTCTATCGCAATTTATAGTTTCTAGGTCCTTCTTATCTAATACTGCGATTAGTTATGTGGAACAGGTAGACTATCTCATTATAATCGTTGATTTATCCCGTACGATTATAATTTTATTGAATAAATATAAATCGCTTAAAGATAATAATACATTTGCGTGACCTAATAATATGTAAGAGATTAGCAATTAAAAAATTGAGGTATCTGATTAAACTGTTTTCTTTCAAAATGGCGAGAGTATGCAAAGTATGATCTTACCAAATCCCATATTGTAATATTTGAATTTTTCTCCGATGTTATAATTACTAATATAGATAATTATACTGTGTATTAATATATTTAATATGCAAGAACAGTGTATTTGTCAAATAGTCTGACAAGAAAACTGATATACATCTGTCTTGAATATATTAATACATTGCAATAAACATATTTTAATATTCAGTCAAGACGCGCGAGATGTTAAAGTATACAAATAAGAAATGTGTCAAGAAGGCGATCCTTGGGGATCTTAATTCAGCTTCGCCAAAGACTCAAATCCTGTCTTGACGTTTCAGTTCCAGTCTTGAAATCCACGACCACAACTTTGTTGAAATTTGATTTAAGAGATATTCTTGATCCATTCTCTCTTTTGTCTTTTTTAGCGTAATATGTTTGATTGCAAAACTAAATATATAAAACTGTAAAATGTAAAACATACTGAGAAAGAAATTCGTTTAGTAATATTTTCATTCTAAATGCTCAGTCTTATGTTTATTACATTAAGGATTGAAACACAATCCAAAACAACCTATGATAGTAGTTTCAAGTAGAAGTAACGTAAGGTACGAATTCTTTAAGTTTACTGGTGTAATATTATTAAATTCTTGTTAACAATATTAATATATTATTAAAAGTTGTTACAATGTTGTTCTGTGTAGTTTTTGGTGCATATGTTAAACCAATGTACCACACGGAATAATATTCATTTGTTTTCAGTCATATAGTAATGAACAGTTAGCATTCATTATGAGCTGTAACGATGAACTTTACATTAATAAATGGTTACTTACGTGTGTAATACAATTTTTATGTATAACAGTACTATATACATACTATTAATTTATAGTATTTGAGTTGCCTTTAATGCCTATCCCTATAGTAAAATAGGAGATCTGTAAGAAATCACTTATCTTTACAATACCCAAATTACTTTTTTGCTGACAAGCAGATTGTTTAAGATTTTACAATTCCCAAGAGGGCTTTTTAAAACATTTCCGCTCTTGGTTTCCCATACAGTTAAAGGATTTGATACAGGAGGATATTCATTTCTTAGGCTTAATTTCCAAATTGTATAGACTAAAATGTTGGTCCAGTGTGTTGGAGTACTGTTGGATTATGCCGGAGAGTAACATTAATCTTCAGTGAGCATTTGAAAATCTGTGGAAATTTCCACAGCTTCAGGTCGAGTAGGTTTTGATATATGTAAATAGTATTGATCAGATTAACTCATAAAACCAGCTCAACGTTCTGAGATCATAAACAATGAACACACGTGTAACGTTCTATGGTATGTATCTGTACTTTATGAATTCTCATAAAATTACTCCTGAAGTCATACAGAAAAATAGTTTCACTCCTTATGCATATAATAACATTTCGTTGCAAAAGTTCCGATAATTTGTGAAGATAATAATATATTGATAATAAACCTTAAAATATTAAATATTTTCGCAATTTACTACAGTTGGGTATGAAAATAAGGTACAATTATCCACCTTTAAACACATATTTGGCCCAATATGTTATCCTATTGCTAATTTATCATGAGATAACGACGGGAAAAAAGTGTTGTTAAAGTTTATTAGTTTAATCCTGCTTATCTCGAAATATATTGATAATTTAGTCTCCTTTGCTGAATATTCTTGTAGAATTTTCAGAGTGTAAGACTCACACACAGATTTGTTGTCTGCATAAAATTATAGTGATGAATAATTTTAAGCCACTTCATATTTCCGCTGAAATGTTTTTTTAATAAATCCTTTCTCTCATTTACTATATTTTTATTTTATCTTGCAAAACAGGGAGTTTCTTTCCATCATAAAAATACAATTTAAAAAACTACACAACATGCTATATCCGATCAATCTTATCACAGTTATATATGAGGACTGAGCACATTTACCAGCCAAAGTTTTTAATTACTTTTGACTTTTTCGATCTGTAAATTGGCACTCCTGCAGAATTTTATACTCAACCTGCATGAGTTGAAATGACTACTTGCAGACTTATCGTTCTTAAAATAGTCTGTGATAACGTTCTTATAGCATCACATTTAAACATAATACTGCAAACCAAGAAAGAAGATAAGTAATTCAGTGACAGAATACAGCTGCATACAGCCGAATGTATTGGATTTGTATAGATATAGTAAACAAAATTTATTAATTATTAATATATATATATATATATATATATATTAATTATTAATTATATATATTAATTATTAATTATATATATATTAATTATTAATTATATATATATATATATATATATATATATATATATATATATATATATATATATATCCTGGAAGCCCCAGTATGGAGTGATAGCAGACCGATGAGTTGTTAGTGGTTAAAAAACCTATCCACAAGCGCTCTGTAATGTATTAGAATTTTCAGCTTTCAAGTTCGACATCAGCCTCAGTAATTAATAGGAACGTGTGTCTGTGTAAACGATCACGAATTGTCAACTTAAACTCTGTATTAACAGTATCGTATTGTGAACTCGAATAATACATGTATATACGTATAAGTCTATGGTTTTTCTTAAGAACCAGCGGGCATTGTATTAAATTCAATGGTTAAACAGAGCTTAACCACAAATATTCCATATTAAGTTCAGTTTAAATTAAAAGTTTTGTGGGATATGCATGAGTCTTATCAAACTATAGAGTTTCACATCAAGAAGTTGCAAATTTATGTTAACTCTGAATTTGTATTCTGCTAAAGTAGAATCACCATATATTTTTCTAGAACTCGCTTTTATTCCAGCGTATCATAGACCTATTAACGTCACATTCTACGTTACTTAAACTATATTCTAGGTTATAATTAAAATTATAACTAGTTATAAGTGAGCTATTATAACAAACATCTCGTAATTAAATAGATTAGTATTCACCTTAATACTTATTTTTGACTACATTTTAGATCATTTCTGACTGTAATGTAAAGTTTAATTAAGACTTGTATTTGCTCAATAAATGGATATTACATATTAATAGGGTAAATTAAATCCTTTCTGGCTCACCCGATTTCACTTTTTACGCTGGTTTAACAATTAATTATTTCAACTTATTATTTTCCCTTGGTTTAGCTGTTGTAAAATAATTGTGTGGAACTATTTGTATTCGAATTTTGGAATTCCTCTAATAAAACGTATTCAACGAATATATTTGTATTACAATTTTATTACTAGCAATTACCTTCGCACATTATTTTCTTTTCAATGACAGGTGCGTCATTGGAGTTGCACTATAGGCATATCTATTTTAAATTAAGTAGTAGCACTGTCTAAAATAAAATTAGTCCGTTTCAGGATAATTAGACTTCAAGTTAGGGCAATGTTTTCGGGCCCTGAAGTCGAAGAGCGAAACAGTTTTCCTTAACAGCAATTACATATTTAATTTATCTGCAATATAACATAATACATAAGAGTTCCAATCGTTTTAGCAGCAACTAAAATATTTAGGCAAGTGTAATGATGAAATATGATAGAGCTCTATGATTATGACACTTTGGAGGTCTATATTAATTTATTGTTTTTGGTCAAGAGGTTTTGGTTGTGACTTGCTTTACCTTCAGGTGTTTTGTGAGTAAGAATACTTTTAGTTTGAGTGAGTTATATTTCAAACGTTATCGTAGACTTTCCATTAATGTCGTAATCCAAAACATATTCATACGTAGATATGAAAACCCAACGTCATTCATGAACCGTCTACAGATATAGGAAATTTTTGTTGCCATAGTAGCTTTTGGATTTATGTCCCGATAAATAAGATGTGCATATTTGGTTGTGAGAAGCGTGCATCGGTCATAAAGCATTCAGTTTTGGTCGTAGTAATCTTAAAGTCCAAGGTATTTACGGTGCCGTGGTGGCGTTCGATATGTTCCACTGATGAAGAAAATATAATCATACGACGGTCTTGAGTTTTGCAAAGCAAAACATAGTTCTAGGCATTGCAACCCCATATCAAAACTTACAGGTTGGTTTATCTTTATTAATTTCTGTTACTTTTCTATTTTAGTAATGAAAGACGTCAAACTTAAACTTTTCATCACATCAAGAAGTTGGCAACAGTATTTGAACCACTATGGATGTTTGATCTTTATGAAAATGCTTCGGTTTTCTATTTAATTCATTAGTGTGCTAAATTTTCAAATTTCTGAGATATCGGGAAGTTAAAGAATTAGTGGTGTGTGAGTAAGGTATATGCCTTTTATGTAAACATTAACTGAACAAATTATACAACTCTTGGTCATCTCAATTTGATTTTTAAAAATGTTGTATTTTGGAGCTTTTAATCTACTATGTATACATTTGAGTGTTCTTCCGCCTGTGTCCTGCGAAAAATTTAAGAATTGGCAACCAAAGCGGCCTAATTTCGACTGATTGCTTACAGATTGGTTGGTTGGGTTGGTTTGCCAATTTAATCTATGGAGTCTCTATTACTTTATTTTCCAATAAATGAAGTTCCCGATGTTTTACATTGGCTTCATAAAAATTAATACAACGGTTTTCGCGCTAAAAAAGATCTGCCAATTTTGTACTTTATTGTTACCTCCTTTCTTGTGTTGTCTGTATGTTTTTATCCTTAAACTCATTTCTTTAACTCTGTGAAATTTTTTTGTTCTGTTTTTAAAAGAATTTTTCTATGGGAATGTACGTAATAAACGTAGTTTTAATGTTGTGCTTTCCACTTACTCTTGTAGTTTTCTCCAATAATCTTGATACATAAGTGATTAATATAAACGAACATCTACGTATATTCTGATGTACTAAATCAGGAATTATTCCGGTTCGTTTGCGATTTTTATTGCTGATTGAGACTATCTATTGGGTCTAAGATGCGATTAAACTTTCTTAAACTCAGTTTAGTGCCTCTAAGATGAAAAAACACAGGTTTCATCCAAATATCTCCACAAAATAATCGATTTGCTTTGTTGCTAAAGCAAAGTATTTTTGCTCAAATTCCTCCATAAAAATATATTGGCAAAGAAAAGAAACTCTGGAAAACCCATTGCCACCCCTTCAAATGTGACCCTCTAACTTAAATAATTGCATTGAGTGAATAGTTCCAACAGTTCCATACTAACTGGTACTGGAATTTATGTCCTTTTACCTAATTTTAGGTCTTAGAAACGAGAGTTTCTGGAACAGGTGTATTTGTGAATAGATAGACTTTCAAGGTAAATACTTACTATCAGTCAGTTTCAGTCAACTTCAGAGATTTGTACTCTCTACAAAATTCCTGCAAATTTGTAGTTTTCCTCCTAAAAATGGCGTTAAATATCCAAAATGACTTTCGACAGATCTCTGTAAACACATAATAATCTCTGTGATATAATCATGAGAGCTAATTATATGCCAGAGAGGGATGCTGGGTTTGTGGATTTTGGAGAGACCATAGGGGATTTTGGAGTGGTGAGGAGCTAATTTAGATCTTTTTACATTTATCTGGAAAATGTGCCTTGAGTTTTCTTAAGTTGGGTACTCTACGTTACATTCAAAGGATCACTTGGATCTTTATTTAAAACTGTATATTTGCCAGTATATAAAGTTTTGGTAATCTTTTCTTTATACGTTAATAAGTCAAGTAATTTAGTAGGGCTGCCTTTATCGGCTGGTAAGATTTTTGAAAGTGTCGTATGTCCAAGGAAAACAATAGCCTTTGTCTCCTATACTGTGAAATTTGGCTTTGTGGAAGGAATTTTTCTGAGCAAAAGTCTGGTTTCACAACGAAACCGGTCAGCTTCTTTGTCAGTTAACTGTGAAAGAGGCGACTTCATTCCTGTTAAGAAAACCAGTGCCTCTACCGCGATTTGTATGATACAAAAAAGTTGAAGTCCTTAGATAAAACTTATATATCCGTTTCATTGAGTATTTTCTTTGATACAGGTTCTTAAGGGTATTTTTTTTACTTTTGAGAATTTATGTCTGTTTTCTAAATAACATAACTTTTTACATATATTTTGGATGCTTTCGAGAATATTGTTGAATTCTGTACCAATCAGAGTTTTTAATTAAGAATTTCTACAGTTAATACTACTTTGGAGGAGGCTTCTTTCACTATAATGCTTTTTTAAAGTAAGGATTTATCGTATGTATGCTTAGGAAGATATATATGGTTTAAGTAGATAGCCAAAAAAAATACCCATATTATTTTTGGTAAAGTTTTCCATTGAATATATAGAATAAGAAAACCGTAAATTTGCGGACACTTATGTGGGTTTTACTTACAACTTTATTTACCCCTAACTGGATGTAAACTAAAATCCCAAAACTGCGTATCCAAACTTATATTTACTAACTGACAACTGACAATAAAAATGTACCATTCACATGTAGTGAAGTATATCTACCTCTATGATATAAGTATATGTGTGTGTGTGTGTGTGTGTGTGTGTGTGTGTGTGTGTGTGTGTGTGTGTGTGTGTGTGTGTGTGTGTGTGTGTGTGTGTGTGTGTGTGTGTGTGTGTGTGTGTGTGTGTGTGTGTGTGTGTGTGTGTGTGTGTGTGTGTGTGTGTGTGTGTGTGTGAGTGTGTGTGTAAAACATAAAAACTAAGGTTCTATAAACATAGCTCCTGAAAATCGTTTGAAACGTTATCTTTCTAGATTTGTTTTAAGTATAGTGGCAAGAATATTTTATTTTACTATATACTATGTTATTGCTGAAAGGCTTGCTCCGACATTAAAAAAAACCTGCAGGTGAAATCTGTTAAACCACATTTTGCAAAATTCAATGCAAGTATAGAACTATTTAAGAGTCATAAACTTTAATAAATTAGTTGATACATTGAAACTAAAGTCTAACATTTCAAACTGATTAGTTTAATTCCTTTTGTAATATTAGTAAGTATTACTCGCAATCTTGAAATGAGGCATCATACCTGTGTAAGTAAGTAATAAATGGAAAGGGTTAGGAAGAAAAAATGGAAAGGTTTATTGTGAATTCAGCCCATTCACTTATGTTTTATCTCTCTCGCATAGCTATTTACTTTTTTTAAATCCACAAGTACCTCCCATTTTCTAGCATTAGCTATATAAAGTATCTTTTTTTACTGTTTGGTATAAATATATGAAGGGATAACATCTAAATTAGGTTCAGATGATTGAAACATCGAGCGTCTGACTTGACTATAACAGTACTTGTCATGATTAAAGTAACGATAGGGATAGAATTATTATTTGTACCTAATAAAGAGGCATGATTAAATTTGGCATTATAAGGCTGCGAATTGTACATATTCCTTTGCACCTTATTTTCGTATAAATTTGATGTAATAGTATAAGCTTAGTCTTCCTGATTCAAACATTTGTATTCCAAAATAAGATGCAATTGTTAGAATAATGAAAATTAAGTAGTATAACTAACTTTCCTTGAAAGATTATTATACTTTAATTCCATTTAAAACAATATTTATTAACAAAAATAAAAACAGAGAGAATTAGATTCCCAGAACAATATTGAACTGTAACATTGTAATAATTAATCAACATAATACATTATTTGTTAATTTCAATTAATAAGAGATTATTGTGTATAGTATATGTATATACTATAATATATATATATATATATATATATGTGTGTGTGTGTGTGTGTGTGTGTGTGTGTGTGTGTGAGTATATATATATATATATATATCTTTATATATATATATATATATATATATATATATATATATATATATATATATAAACATACTAATACAAAAGGTCACAACATACAAACTCAACTTATATGCTAAAAACAAATGATTTATAAATTTTTAATTACTTGTAACAAATGTTATTTTTAAACTTTCTCAGCTTAATCAAGAAAACTTGACATCAGGATGGAAATGAGGTTACCACAAAAGAATAATTACAAAATTATAAACATTGTAATGAGACAGTTGAAATAAGTAAACGTAAATCTGTAACATTGCACACAGAAAATAAAGTTTAAACTTGTATTTTTACAAAACATTTGGTCTTATGAACAGTGACATCAAATTTACTCATGAATTTAACACCCCATGTATCATGAAAGGTCAAAATTAGCTTTTCTATCAAAGAAAATGAGTACTATCCACAGCAACACACAGACACTTCTTAGTTATCAAAATGCATACACAGCACAGTATATTATATTCTAGAACTGCTTATAGATTGTAGGTTTTCATTGGAACCTTGTATTTCCAGATAATCTGTTGACCATTTAGTTATGCTATAGATAATAAGAATTCTAAATAAATTGAAACTTAATTATATTCAGAGATTCATACCAGTACTTGACAAGTGCAAAAATGGAGACATACCAGTGAACATTAATCATAATATAATTGAAAATGGTAAACATGGTACTTTGAAATGAGTCCCAGGACAATTAGGCACTTACTAAATTGAATATATTAAATAAATAAATAAATTAGGACTTTATTTTGGAGCGGTTTTCAACAATAATTGCTGGTTTACAAAACGACTCATGTCTTATTATAGTTCTTAAAAAATTAAAAGCTTATTTTATAGTTATTAATAAATAAAACATAATATTAGACATACAGTTATATATGGCTGTATCACCTTGTATTGTACATTAAATACTTGTATATATTTTCTTTGTATGTCGTTTCAGATACACCCTGGCCTGTTACGCTGGAGGACAGTTCATTATATAATTTGGGAGCGAAGTACGCAAATCGTTTTCTTTCAAATTCACGGCGAACGCGAGGCATCTCCAACACTTGATCCTGTCTAGTACTGCGAGATCGGACATGAGACCTGATTTTTAATTTTTCTCTCAGATATCCCGGCCTGCCAGTGGTCAGGATTCTGTAAACCAGGCATGAGGAGCGCAGGGTACAAGTATCAGCTACAGTCAACAAACCCAGCGATCGTCGAGCCTCCGAAACATGGTCAAACCTTCTTAAACCACATACATACCTTACACACATATTTTGGACCCTCTGTAATTTTTCTAAATCTCCTTTAGACACAATGTTGCCATAGACAGGGAGGCAATAATCGATCACAGAGAGCACAAGAGCCCGGACAAGGCGAAGCCTGGTCTCTCTAGGAAACATGTGCCTATGCTTGTATAGCATTCTCAGTCGACCAAGTGTTCGCCGACAAACAGCACTTACATGACCAGATAGTGTGAGGCCACTATCAAGCATGAGGCCCAAGAGCTTTGAGGATTCACACTCCTTCAGTCTGACACTGCCAAGCAACACCTCACCCACTGTCTCCGAACCCACATCCTTGTTCAGTTTAATCCCATGCCTCTCAGACCAATCATGGAAAATGCTTAAGTCAGCAATCAAAATGGAAACTGCTGAGTCAGCTCTTCCGGCTTCATATGAAACACACAGTTGAGCATCATCGGCGTATGAATACAAGGGACTATGTTGCAAGTCTGAACCCATAGTGGCGGAAAACAGGGTGAATAGAATGGGCCCAAGGCAATTTCCCTGTGGAACACCATCCCAAATTTTAACCTTTTGTCTCCTATTCACCAAATAGGAATCAAACCAAGAAACCACTTCTGGTCGAAAACCATAAAAATGCATGACAGCCAACAACATCCTGTGGTCTATTGAGTCGAATGCATGTGAAAAAGTCCAGCATTGCAAGAAGAGATGCTTTCTTATCCGCCCTTGCGTGAAGCAACTCGTCACAAACGAGCAAAAGCGCAGTTGCAGTACTATGGTCCTTCCTGAACCCAGACTGTAAGGCTGGAAGGATATTCTCCGACTCCAGAAATTGTAACATTTTTGAAACAACCAGCTTCTCCATTATCTTCGACAGGGCAGGCAATACCGAAATTGGACGCAGCTCGGACACAGATGAAGGTGCTTTGACTTTGGGAAGGGGCAGTACAATTGCCTCCTTCCATGCATCCGGAAAAGTGGAAGTGGCCAATGACTGGTTAGCTAAATGTGTTATGGCATCAATACAATACGGACTTATCATTTTAATCATTTTTATTGATATGCCATCAGCTCCAACTGCCTCTGATGTGATGCTATTCAAAGCCTCCTGCACTTCTCTCCTTGTAACACTCCTGAAATAGAAATCACAAGTGACACTCTCTGATTTGTTTCCTTCATAGAACTGTAAGCAATCATCATTTGCCATGATACCTAAGCCCATACTAACGAAATACTTATTGATTTCTTCCAAATCTTTTACAAAGTTGGGTATGGCTGGATCGAATGGATCAGTGACACCACTTGTCCTTATTTTAGTCCAAAAGTCTCTAGAGCTTTTACATTTCTCCATTTCAGTTCTAAAATAATTTTGTTTTGATCGTCTTATTTCATTGTTGAGCATATTTCTAACCTTACAATATGTTTTTTTACAAGTTTCATTTCCTGTAGGTAGCATTTTCTTCTTATAATAATCTTTTTCTATGGTTAGTTGAATGATTTGTTTATTTCTCCATGGAGATTTCTTTCTGGTCACTCTCTTATGTACTAGAGGTGCATTTTCATTAAAAACTTGAATAATAGCAGAATTAATAAAATCTAGAATGTCATCTACATTGTTCATAGACATAGCATCTTCCCACCTAATACTGGACGTACAATGTATCATCTTGTCAATGTCAAATCGGGAGAAGTCACGATAAGTAACAAATCTAGGAGGCCTTCTTGATTGTTTTGTTTTTATATCGACATATGTCATCTTGTGATCAGATACTCGAACACCTCTTGAGTCATAGATGGTTGAAATATCCACGACGTCACACTGTACGTATTTAACATTGCTATTTACAATATTGTGATCAATCAAAGTTGCACAGGTTTTAGTAACCCTTGTAGCAACTTTAACCAACTGAGTCACCTCAAGGCTGTTAAAGAGTTTATTTGCAAAGCGGGTCTCTGGGGATGATAAATCTAACAAGTTAATATTCAAGTCACCCATTACAACAATATTATCTGCGTACTGGGCCATATCATAAAATACAAAGTGGAGAGCGGGCTCTAGACAAGTGTAAGGCATATCTCCCGGTCTGTAGATAATGCAAATACAGAAAGATTCACTTTTACACTTCAATATTCCACAAATATGCTCTGGAAAATTACAATCTTCAAATTGAAGTGATTTCAGCGAAAATTGTAGGCAGTTCTTCACATATAGTGCCACTCCACCACCTCTGGAGGCAACTGCATTTCCCTTTCTGTCGCTCCTAAACAATGAATATCCACTCATCGCAAACTCATCAGAAGATTTACTTTCATTCAGCCAAGTTTCCGAAACACCAAAAACATCCAGGTTTAAATCCTCTACCACGGCACGCATCTCTTCGAAGCCCGTGGAAAGAGAGTTCATATTTAGATGTGCTATCCTGATAAATTTATCAAGTTTACATATCCGTTTTTTGACTGCACCACATTCCTATCATCCACAAGTCTCGGCAAGCCAGATTTGTCACTCTCAACCGGAAGTTCAACATTCAATACGGCTTCAACACCGTCAACTACAGTTTCCAGCAACCCAACCTCAACATCATCCACCTCAAGCTCACCCCTCGTTACGGCGTCTACACCGTCAGCCCCAAGTTTCAACAAGCAACCTCCGACAACATCAACTGGAAGCACACCACTCGTCACAGCGCTTTCAGCGCCAGACAAAACCCCATCCGAAGCCATTTCACAGGATGTAAGCTGCTCGCAGACATTCAAAAGTGCTGCTCCAAACACAGACACCCCCTTTCTGTTAAGGTGTCTGCCATCCCGAGCAAGATGGTACCTTCGATTCCAGTTCAAGAAAACGACACCAAAGTTTCCAGACATCAGCTCCAACTGCTCATTAAATTGTGCTAATGCAGTTCCACTTATGTTAGACCTTGGCAAAATGCTGTCAACTAAAACAACACTGTTTGGAAAACGGATTCGTGTTGTGTATAACAGGTCCGCCATACAGTGCAACGCCTCGCGCTTGCCGCATCCCCCATTGTACCCAGCACCACCGTTATATTTCAAAGGCAAGTTATTGGTTCCTACATGAAAATGAATTATTTTAGGCTGGTGCTGCAAGAAACCCATCAACTTATTTTTTACATCTTTGATTTTCGCCCCAGGGTGTACCCTAACAGTACAACCATTTTCCTTACAAAGCTTCCCCGAATATCGGAGAATTGAATCACCTATAAGCAAATAATCAGCATTACTTTGCTCAACGGGTTTGAGAGAGTGATTTTCCTCCAGAGTAGTCTGGCCTGCACATTCTACAGCCGGTAACATGTCATCAGTGGCACACAAACCACTCAAAACCATTGCATTATTTAGGCCTACTGTACAACTACTACTTTAAACATTTATTTTACTCTTATTTTTAGAGGGATTTCTTTTATCTTTGCTTTTCAAAGAGTCTGTTTTACGTTTTTCCTTGCATTTTACATGACCAGAATTTTCACTCCATACACCTGAAGAGCTCTTAACAACCTTAACAACTGACTCAGTAACAGAAGTGTGGTTACTTAAAACTACAAATTTATTTTTACAAGGTACTTGATTATGTTTATTCGGATTTAAGTTTCGCCTGGCACATTTTTTACCTTTCACAACTTTCCACACTTTATCATTTGCCAAATTTGACCTAGAATTATTACTACTTTGAGAACTTGGTACAAGAGTGGCATTAGTACTACCATGTGTCTCAGAGGTGTCAGTGTGATGCAGTGTGTTGTGAGTCAAAGCGAATCGGTCGCACACCTGACCGAGCAACAGCCGAGCGTTAACAAGAACGTGAACACCACATTCAAAAGACTCTGTCTGCTGAAAAGTCTGCCCCTCACTTATTGGAACACTATCTAATCCAAGGTTGACAAGCAACGCTGCAGCATGCCGCTCGTTCAGGCCGCGCACCGAGTCGTAGTGTACTGCTGTTCGTGTTGTGTTATCAAGGAGCAGTAGGCTCCAGTGTGACCCACCATTCTGCTCAAGACCTTGGTCACAATTTTTTAATACAAAAAATACCCAGGATTTGTTATAAAACGACATGTCACTTAAAGCCTGATCTACATAAGTTCTACTATGCAGTTTGAGAAGTTGCGTCAAAGTTGGATCAACAAACAAAATATCATTTTGAATTCTAGTGACTTCAGAATTCAGTAACCTGATATGATCAGTTATAATTTCATCTGATAACCATTTATTGTTTAAAACCTTCAATGAAGATTCAAGTTGAACAATCTTATTAGTGTTTACTAGCAGCTTATCTTTTAAAACATGCTTTCATTTTTTTTCGACCAACTTTTTTAGTCTGCTATTTTCTACAATTAGCTTACGATTAGCACATTGAACTGTTTCATAGTCATTTACAATGTTATCATGTTCTGCTTGCAGATTTCTCAACAGAGAATTTGTATTTTCGGCCTTAGACAACTTTTTACTAATGTCCTTAATCTTAACTTCTAAAGTATTTTTTTCATTAACTAAATGGTCATTATTGCTAAGAGAGATATTTAATTCAGAACGGTGAGAATTCCTTTCTACATCCCTCTGTGCACTCAAATAGTCCAGTTCTTCTTTCAAGCGCTCATATTTACCACACACGTCATTCAGCTGTCCGCAACGTCATCAAACTTCAAAACAACGCCAGAAGCTCCATTAATCAATTCATTGCAGTCATAATCACAATTTGATACAAGTTTATATAGCTGAATACAAAATTCAGAAACTAACGTACTAGCATCATCGTTAAAATTAGCGCAGTCAAATATAAAGCTATCCATTGCCAAAATAACTTTAGTCAAATTTAAGGAATTAATTTAAGGAATATATTAGTATGTTAGCGCAATGGAACCAAGGTAACAAATATTTACATTCCAATTGACGATTTCTAAATATATAATATTCAAATTCAATAATCAGATTTACCGACTAACACGAGAGGGAATATGGTGTAAACAATGAAAGGAAAGACATTTAAAAACTGTAATTATATCATTACAGGCAAAGTTATTATTTTAGAATATTCTTTTTTGCAAAATGGGAAATTCAATTTTTCGTTCGCCATATATTTAGAAAAAATATGTTTTAAACTTTAAAATACATCCGTGTTTAAAGAGCTTATGGAATTAAGGAAGTTTTATTAAACAGTTTGCTTGTATTATTTTAGTGTTTACCCACTTAGCAATACAATGTTTACTCAGGCTTCAAATATTATGGTCTTAGAAAAATTGTAGATAAATTTAGTGTTATTTACTTATGACAGTTTTATTCATTTAAAAAGTAATCATTGAATCATTTTGAAAACATATTTTATTAGATTAAGTTCAGAATTTTTTTAAATCAATCCTTTGTAACGGAATTTTTATTAAATCTGAACAAAATTTTAATTCAATTTTGACACAATTATTGTCACGATGGATATAAGTTTTGTTCATTCAAGACAGAATATTGATATAAATTGAAGAATTTTAATTTTAACTTTAACAGATTCTTCATTAAAAGTGTTTGTTATGTTCTGTTTAAATGGTAGAATATTTACGATGCATTAGAGGGAGATTTTACATTGTTTTATGTCTTCCCCCAAAAGAGGCGTAGGAAACTAATATGTTTAACTTCTTTTGATTGATATATATGTATTGACTTACCAATGAACTCTGTGAACATTTATTGTTATTCATTTAAGTTAACATTTAAGTTACAGATCCATTCAAATTTAGGTCTATGTGTGCTTAGTTCTAAGGGTGTTTATTTCTAAAACAATCATTAAATTGCAAAATTCTTATAAAATAATAACAATAGTAAAAATATCTCTATTTAGTATGTGAATATGAACGAGCTTTGATGTATGGCGTAACAAAGATTTCCAATGAGTTTTACTATAAAACTTGATAAAATATATACAACATTAATGACTTTCTTGTAAAACAGTTCAATAATTTATCACATCATAAGATAAATTACATGCGAATAAAGGTTCTGATCGGAAATTTATAAGTAAACAACTATTTTTTAGGTATAAATAGAAATGGAGTTTTAAATGTGGGATCATACATCGATTTACCTGGATTGTTTTGTGTTAAATTGCTTGTAATAGTAATAAATATGGGGCATATCTGTTTTATTTAACTAATTAGATGTGTTAATGATAGACCTAAATGCATATTTATCGATTTTAACAATATGAAATATATGTAAATTAATGGCGACATAATTTCTGGATTTGACCAGCCAATACCATTTAAATATGTAAAACTGTTTATTTAACGATTTTCGTTAGAAAAATAGGTCTGTCTCAGCTAGGAAGGCACATTCATTCAAGATCTGGTGGTATTTATAATTTTATCGTATGCTAAACGCTAATAATTCATACCTAATAATAAAAATTTGTTTGTACAGTAAATATAAGAATAATTCATCTCATAACTATTTTGAGTTATGCAAGCTTCAACCTTCTATTGAAGTGGTTTTTATTTAATTAATTATTGTGTCAGCTTAGAAGAAAATATTCAGGATTAGGGTTACTAAGACTGTATTTTGTAAACCAGTCTATGTCAGTTTAAAATGACAGTCAGTAATATTCTTCCCGGACAAAGCATCAGTACGTAATATAAATGTGTTATAACAGATGATTAATATGTGAATTAATTTTTGTAGGCTAAGCTTAATTTCATAATGTATACATTCCTGTAACTAAATATATAGTTTAGAATACATTGTTTTATTATCATAGTATTTATATAAATAAACAAAAAAACAGTACTGAGACAGTTTTGAAGTGCATGCCTTACCTATTTTCTAATCGTTTTGTTTTCAAACACGCGAGATATACATACGATACCTGACACGCAATGTTGAAACTAAGCACCTTCGCTAGATTTTCCTCAACTGCAAGATTGGTCAATTATACTCGTAAAATGTTCCTCAATATGACACAAACACCATAATCTTTTTTATTTTACAATTTTTATAAACATTTCCTTCACTTCATGATTGCTGTACATTATGGAATAATGGTTTATTTTTTAAGTAAATATTAATAACAGCAATATAATACAAGTTAACAATGAATCAGAGAATAAAGTAGTAGTTGAAGTAGAAGTATTTTAATCCGGTCTATAAAGAAACTCATTGCGCATGTCTTGAGCATCCAATGATATTAAAATACAACATTACAGGAATGATGAATCTCGTGAGGAATTATCATTTATGTGGAGGATGAGTAGAATAGAAATGTATATAAGACCAAATAAACTTTTTTTATTTATTATTAATTCTTGTACACTAGACAATCAAGAGATTTTGTATATATTCTGAGTGGCATGTGAATTTGTTATGTATAATAATTTTCATGTTACGACGCCAAGAGCACCCGTATATAAACGTTTGGTTGGATAATTTAGATACTCTTCAAATATTGTCTCCCCAATAGATAGTAAGATAGTTGGTATAAGATAATTTCCTTGTCGCTTACTTGTAGCTGAGCCTAGGGAAACTGGGATAATCTGCATCCGGTCCAGTATTGTTTGATTATATAGTTGTTAAATAATATTTTGCCAAACGTGTATCTATATTTTAATCGTTAGTTGTAATTATTTTAGTTCTACTATATGTGTTATTAATTTATATTTTAATGGTGGGTTTTTGTACAGAAATGATAATAAACACATACATAAGACAATACAATCAACGAGGTACTTATTCAACCTACGAGACTGTAAACTAGGCGATAATTACTCAACACAAAGTGATTTGTAGATTTGAATTCATTGTGAAACAGTGACTATAAAGGGATGATTCTAAATTAAGGGTTTTCATGACGACATCTGACCACACATAGAACACAATAGACTATTCAAACATCAGCAAGCCAAGAATGACAGGTAGGTCAAAAAGTTTCAATCCCCAACTAACACAGGTAGTAATGAACATACCTATTCACACTAAATCACATATAAAGACTATAGTCAATAAATTTATTTCTTAATAAAGTAACGTATTTTTTCTGCTCTTCCATGTATGCCATTAACAATGTCCGCTAAACTTAAACGATTAACTTCTTCATAATGGGTTTTAATAGTGCATACGTATACATTCATGTAGTAAAGTACATAGTTCTATACATTATATGCTAGAACCAATGAATAATTGATGTATTTTACAAAATACTTGTGAAGCATATTTTGGCAACTTTCTCACGGGGCGTGTAGTTGCGTAGGGACGCCAGAGGTTGAAAACGGCAGATTTATTTTATAAATTCTAGCTATTTATAGTATACACAAGATTTAAATTTCATTAAACTTACAATTTTTATAAAAATCATAACGATTTTTAATTATGGAAACAACTTAAGAATGTAATAATCTACAAACTACAAACTTAACACATCGAATAACGCAATTACAGTTATAATCTAGAATTGAAATTACAATATTCTTTAAAATATATCATGCAAATAAAAAAACTGTATTGAGATTGAACTGCAATGGTTATTATTTAAGAAGGTGGCGAACACACATGTTAAACATCATATTTATTAAAGAGTATCATATTTTATAAATGTATTATATTAATTTTAAAAGTTACAAGACTACTGTGCAATAAAAGGTAATATCTAGTACAATATAAGGCCAATGATTAATCTTAAAACGATGATTACTATTTAGTAATTATATAATGATTTATATGTTAATTTTGTTGCAGGTTATAATTTTAAAGTATAATCAACGTATTGTTATAATCTTTTAATATTATGAGTAACGATTATATGATGAAATGCTTAAAAACTTTCAAAAAATACATTTGATGGTATAAATCAAACTGATGCCATGTGAAATGATTAGAGATTCTGCACTTGTAATGAGTTTTATCGTAAGTTTTCTGTATAGGTTTCATTTTAGGAAACTCAGAAAAACTCACGAAGAAATATTTTATGAATGTCATCGTTATTCTCTGCAATCGTCTTATTATACGGAGAACCAAATCTAATATATCAATTTTATACTACGGTCTTAGTAGCCAATGCTAACCATGAAAATCAGATAAATGTTTTGAGCTACAAGTTAAGCAATACGCCTTTTTAATTCTGTATTTTCCGCTTTCAGCCCAGAGTTTTGGAGATCAGGACATGATGATCCGTTGAGGAGTGTTGACGGGGCGGACTCGGAAACAATGGGCGTCATGTTCTTAGCTACATTTGAATGAACTGATTATGAAAAATGCACCCGAGGGGATTTGACAAAGTAGTATAATAGACAATCATATAACATCCAATAAATCCAATGAAATTCAAGTATTTATATGGAAAAAAAGTTAATATCTCCTTGTATCGTGCCTTATAATATTTTCATTTATTATGAATACTATATAGTTGTTCCAGTTTGATAACGCATTCAGATTAAATCATAGAAAACCCTTCATCTTGATATTATTTGTCCTAATACTATGCATATGTATGTGTATTGGACATACTATAATGTAATTAAGTCAAAATTTTTGTTAACGTCTTCTGTATTATCCTAGCGAGAAAGTTGCTACAGAACTGAATTAAAGAAAGTAACATATAATAAGTAAGTCTATTTTCTGGTGAGAGTAAGCAACTGATATTATTATTTGGACGTTATTTGTGGTTTATGTTTGGTACTATCAATTTATTTTTTCAGTAACTTTTTATACAAATGAAGCTTTATGTAATAAGATATTTTATAAAAATAAGTAGGTAAGAAATAAATATGATAAACAGGACTTTTATCACACGCAGGAACTAAATTATTTGTTGACAGTCTAGTTTCACCCAGGTGCATGTTATGACTAAGAGGGTCAGTAATATTCTTTTGTCTAGACAGACGCAAATATCATCACAGTGAACATCGGTATCCATAAAAATCTGCTTATGTAAAGTTGCCCTTATTACCAGATGTTTGCCCGCAGCTATAGTAAAAATCAGAGAATTAAATCCAAAAATAATACGTAAAAACAGACTAAAATTTTCCAATAGCAACTAACATTATTGAATTGTAATAGGTCTTTACATGTCCTTTTGTCAGAAATCCATAAACAATACTTTGTTTACTCGTATCGATGTTAAACATCGCTGTCAAGGCAGTAATACTATTAATCATTACAATATTTTGGAACTAGGAATTGTCAAACATTAAAAACCCAAACACGGACACGGATACCAGTTAAAATAAAGTTTTTACACAATAACCACGTTTGGTAGGTCTACCTGTGCGACTCGGCTGTGGACAGCTACGAGCCTACAACAGCAGAAATAAGTAACTTCGTTAAAGCCACTATTATCACTGGCGTTATCAGCTGGACATGGGTCAATTGACCTAGAGCTGCTTTTTCCCCCTTGTATTAATGGAGTGTGATTTGAAGTTTAACTTCTCATTCAGCACGTGGATTGTTATTTCGTCACTTTTGAAGAGCCAATAAATCTCAAATTCTTTCAATACATATTTTCCTTTTGGACATACATGTAAAACCACGAATTCAACATTATATTATGCATTGCACAATCCACTAAGTGTTATAGGAATGTGGACCCTAGTTTAGCTTACGTTCAGTCAAGCTTATGCAGGATATAACGTGTTTTGAAGCTACGACCTGTTTGACCGATGTAAGCGTTAGCACAATTGGGATATTAAATTTAAGACAAAAAAATATTTCGAAAATGTCATATGACCATTATTTTACAATATTCATGAAAGGGAACGTTGGAAACCTGCCGAAAGCTGCACCATTTCTATATTATCTCAAATGTTATTTTACATAAAGGTTTTGACCAGCTCATTCACTGACCTTTTTGCAGCTAAACCTTGCATTCATAAATTTCATACAGAATCACATCCATACTTACAGTACAGTTGAATAAAGTCAAAGATTAAATTAATTACGTGCTTAAATAAGTAGAGTACAGAGGATAAAAACATGAAATACCATAACTAATGAAGTATTTTCGAAATATTTATACCGTAGATATACTTAGTGGTTTTAAAACCGTGTAAATAATTTTCGGACTTTTTCAGATTAGACATTTCGTAGTTTAAACAATCATTTTCAGAGAAAAACCACATAATAAAACAATTTGCATCCCTTTTGGGTGTTTTACTAAATCAAAAATTTTAAAATGGATAACACCTACAGCTGGAAAGTATTTTTTTAGCAATTCGTTAATGAATAATTTAAATTCATAACACGATAGTACTGAGACCAAAATGAAAATATTCCATGCCAATAGGAGCTGTGTGCTGATTGATTGTTAGAAACACTTAAAGTTATCTTTTTAATGAATACTAGGTACGATGAGTAACATGTTCTTTGGTTATTAAAACATTTCTATTCTTATGTAATACCAGTAGGCAAACCTCTTACCATTTAACGTATAAGTCAGCTGGTGGTTTGCTGTTAGTTAGCCAAAAGCTGATTTCGTCTATAACTATTTTGTAATTACTTTATGTTTTACAATTCGGGGACTGTGGAACTACGGTAACGGTGGTATTCTACATTATTTACAAGTTGTTATGTAAATCTATAAGTCTAATAATCTTGTTTATTTTTCATTACATGTACAATGGTATTTTGGAAATGGAAGATATAAAATGAAAGATGTAAGAATAAAACGTGTTATATGTTAAATCATAATTAAATATTACTACAAATGTAATAAGAAACTATTACTGCGATGGTTTTATTTAGTTAGGGTCTGTATTTTGGAAAAAAACTACAAAAAATACAAAGCCTATTTAATTCACCCATGATTTATTTAATCCTAGTCTGTAATAACTAATTAGAACAAAAGAAACTTTCGCAAGGTTAAGGTTCCCCTTAGACCGAGTCTTAGGAGTCAAATTCATGTTGTGTTTTCCGTGGCTTGCTTCCACATGTTACCGGCCCATAAAATAACAGTAATGAATTAATTGCATAGTATAAAAACCATTATTTGGTATTTATTTTTTATTAAAAACGTAATATATGTTAATTGTTATATTTTAAATCAGATTACCTAATTGTGTAAATTATTGTAAGGTTTTAAACTTTTTACTTTATTAATAAGAAACAAATATAAAAAGGTTATTAATTACAAAATTGTAATACAAATACACGTATATTCTTGACTATACTTAAGATTTACAATGGTCAAATAGGTACTTTTACTAAAATAAGGGAGGATTTAAGGATGTGGAGTTTTGCACATATGTATGTATATAATATTTTTTGTCCCTTTCTGCTAAAAGTCAGAATAAAGATCATTGCTACACAACTGTATGACTGTATGGCTACTTTCTTAAGCGGAGTTATGAATTGTGTGTCAATTTCATGTGGTAGAATCTTACGATAAAAATGAAGTCCTTTTTTGAACAAAATTATTACAAACGAGTGATATGACTCCCATGCCGAGTGAAAACCGACTGATTTTGATAAATTGGATAAAATACGCTCCGATATACATAAACTACCTTTTTATCATGTTTTTTATAGTATGTAAGAATACCCTTAATAATTGGTTTTGTTTCAAAAACTATGGATCAGTTAGTTTTAACCAAGGTTTTGGTAACTGAGAAAAAAACTTCCACTACTACAAGTAGTGGGCGTAATGCAGAAATAAATTTGCAAGTTAATGACACTGGTAAAAGTACTGCCTAAGTAAAACTAAGTTTACAGTCTCCTATCACAGAGCCACTCATCAGAGTTATTTGTTTCACAAGTAGTAGTCTAAGTCATGCAAAAGTTTATGTACTGTTTTGTATTTTACATGTAAAGGCAATAGTCCTTTCTGTGTAATCCAAGATTATGGATTTAAACATTTCTGAAAGATGCATTTCCTTTGATTAATGTTCAGACAAAGTCAAGCAAAGACTGGGAGTAGAGAACCGCATTGGCATCTCCACTGGTTTTTTGGACCGTGTGTATGGCAGAACAATACTTTTTAGGGTTGATAGCACATTATTTGGATGGTATGGATATCATTTAAGTATAACTAGCGTGTACTGCCCTGGATACTTATCTTAAAGCACGATATCTAAAACGAAAATAAATAAAATCACAAGGGAATAGAGTATTACAAAGTCCAAGTGATCACGCTCGACAATGAAGCAAACATTGTAACAGGAGCCATAAATACCTTCCTAAACACATGTTACTTTGCACACTTTTAACCTGGTAAAATCCGCTGCTGTAGGTCACGCTGGGATAGTGGGTATCATATAAAAGGTGAGAGCCATGGTAAAACGCATAAAAATAGTGCAATTATGTCTGAAAATCTAAGAAGAATACCTTTTGACAGTGGCATTCCATAAGGTATAACAAAACATTTTTTAAACATAAAAACTCGTTGGAACTCTAAATTTTATTTGATCAAACGGATTCTGCATTTTTGACCACTGTTATCAAAATTATTATTATTGACAACAATAACCCTGAAACACCGTCTGCTATTGAAACCGCATATAGGCTATATGACAGTTGGTGAATTTCTTTTAGCCATTCCATTTTGCAACAAAGGAGATATCTGGAGAACAATATGTGAACATATCTAAAATAATGCAAATACAAATATCACCATTTATCAAGTTTTCCGTGAAGTAGCTCAGTTACATTAGCATTGGAAAGTACAAAAGTATCAGAATTTAATAATATATTTGGTAATATTGAACTAAACTCTACTCTCTTTACAAATGTTTTAGACATAATGTCCAATACTGTCTACTTTACAAATGCAGTCGCTACCAATAATGAAATCCAAGATCGGTATAAACTTTAATTAAAACTGCTGCTGAACTCGAATGAATGTTCAGAAGAAGAAACCTATACTGAACCGGGAGTATATGTCTTTTGGCATCAACACAAACAACTGGCACATAGCGAACAAGAGGGATCAAACATTACTGAGAGTTCCAAGAATAATCTTGTGAACAAGTTCAAAGGGAACCCTCACGAAACTTGGGAGGATATTAAGACGAACATCTCTCTTAAGTAACAAGGTAACACCTCCCACAAAGGGTCCTTTCAGTTCCTTCATTTTTAACGCAGGAACTACTGTAACCAAACAAAGAAGCACGCAGTATCCTAAATATTACATAAAGTATTTTTTTTCTAGTTTGTCCGAAAAATATGTTTTATGGTTTATTAATATAGTGATTTTAGTTACTGATGATTGACAAATTTTTAGTAAAGATTCTAATTATTAAATTTACTTGCAATAGTACCTATTATTATATCATTAATATAAAAAGCGTACTTTCATAATAGTTATATAATTAAACCAAAATATTTTCCAAAATATACGACTGTCTCTTTAATTACATACACTTTTTATGTTAACAGTTTGAAATATAGTTAAAAACATTTTTCACTTAAGTAGAGACCATATTCCTACACTTTGCCATGTTTACGTTACGATTTTCTAGAAAATACTAATACTATCAATATTAATTTTGTAAAGACTGTTGTACATGGTGTAAGAAACGTAAGTGTTTAAATATTTAAAGGTATATATTTCAAAACGGTTTCTTCGTAATTTTTACACACCTAGATTTAAATTTAGGAATATTCTCACAAATATTAGGTATATACACTAACAATTTATACGCCTGATGCTAATTACTTTTGCAATAACTATAACAAATAGGTTATTATAAAAACCCAACTATATTTAAAAGAAAACAATTTGATTTCAAAGTATTAGTCCAACCCCAAATAGAATATATTTCTGGTTATATAACCGTTCCCTTAGAATGTTATTAATAAATATATATAATTATGTGTACAATAATTATGCGAGTATACGATGTATTTATATACAAGAATCAATCAATAATGTACGCATACGGTCTATAATTACATAGATAAAAATTAAAAGGCTTAATAGCACATAATAAATTATTATATAAACTTTATGTAAATCTTAATGCTTTCAAGAAAGTTACGTTTTCTTTTCCTTAAAAAACAATTTCTGAAAAAGTATTTGTGCAACTGATATAGAAAAGGAATTTTCATGATCCCAAGTTTTTTAATTATGCATATAACTCATAACCCAGAAAAATTTAGTTTATTTAACTAGAAACATCATCACGTTTTTTCATATAATTTACAAAAACTGATCGAAATTTCATATTGATAGTGCACGTATTATTTTAGAATGTCGTACAGTTTGAAGGTACATAATTATCGTAAAAACAGCCTTGTAGGGCTCATTTGCAACACGAAGGACACTTAAAAACATACTAATTATCGGTAAATTGTAGATATTTGGATTGTCCATATAGCCTTCCCAACCCATGTAATAATATAAGTCTCCCAGTGCAGCGTTTCTGCACCTGCCATCAACTAAAATCTAGTCGTGTCATGACTGATCCTAGCACATATTAAACTATTAATTCAAATAATAACCTGAATAAATTATTGTTTCGTTTGTGTTTTGAATCATTTGTGCTTTTAAAAACAGGTAGTTATAATTCTAAGAAACGTTGCCGGTTAATTATTATAAAGCACACAAAGTGTTCTATACGTGCTGTATATCAATAGAAAACCTTAAACTCACAGCTACTACACAAATTACAATTATTACCAACACACGTTTTGACAGAGAATAACTAAATGTTTTACAAAGTGTATATAGGTAAATATTATACATTTTAAATTTTTTATAATTAAACAGATATTTTAATATGTAGTACAGCGAATTACCATTCAAATAGGGCATGAGAGGATATTTAAAACATTTAATGTAACCTCTATGTCCCTCAACGCAGGGTCATTTACGATAAAAATACTAAAAATTCTCTGTTGATAATGTAAGGTTAATATAAAAGTCATAATATGGTATTTCAGAATAAAAGCAAACTCTAGCTTAAAATCTAAAATTATTCCCCTTAGAAATATAAAATTGATGTTTTGACAAAAAGATACAACATGTTTGATTGGCATTCTCTTAGCTTGAAGAAGAGTACTCATATTTCGTGTTATTTTTCAATTAAAAATATTTAATGTCTAAATCATGCATGTAAAATGTACATTATTAGTATCAATTTTCTTTTAGTTCACCGCTTTAGATATAATATTTAAATGTTCCCATAATAGCAGAATGCAAAAACAACTCTATACAGGTATATACAACTGTATAAGTTTCTGTTTGATAAACGGCTATTAATCACAAACTACATGCAAAGGTGTGATTGATTTTTCTATCAGAATATTACCTTAATTATTTAAATCCAAGAAACTGAAATGCACAAACCGAGAAATAGGTTAATCACTACCATTTCTGCCACTCGATGAGCGCTTTCAATTTATACTCGATTTTAATTAGAGGTTTGTAAATCAATGACCTTATTATAGAAATATGTAATCAATGTCAGGCAACAATAAGCCAACCACTGACATTAAAAATGTATTTCAGTAAAGTACTTCAGCTATACACTCATTAAGTTCTTTATATTTGAAAACTTATCTGAATATGATTTTTAAATTGGAGCAATGAAATAGAAGTTATGATTCAAATATTGTTTTGCCGTTAACCATAATATGATATAATTTATGTCAAATGTCATGACTGATTTTATAATTTCCACATTCATTCCAAAATTCCACATTAATCCATGTGTTTTTATTCATAGACCATATTTTATTGAATTTTATGTACCGTCTACGCTAGTGCCAGTTTACAGAATGGGTGGTCTTCTAATTATATGTTAAAAATTCGATGACATTATAGAACGCCTTTGAAAAAATTAAAAGGAAGGTGATCTGGAGCTAAATTGGATCTCTTCACACGAGCATGTCTCCAGATTCCAGGAGTCAAGTATGAGACAGCGTCAAATACCAGATGTTGAAATAAAAGGTAAGTGAATTGTAGCTGAATTCTATATTTAAAAGTAAAACATTACTTTCCTTAATATTTACATACATTATAGAAAATGCATTTTAATTTGAAACAAATTTTCATGTAAGTCTTCCTTCGATCATTAGTATATACCAATATTTAGTTGCATTAAATATATGTATATTATCACAAAACTGTTACTCGTAACGATGTTCTTGGAACTAAATTCTTGACAAAATAATAACCTAATTGGAGCGCGTCGTAAATTTTGTTCTATTGAACTTTTTAGTCGTACGAAACTTGTAGTAATTCCAGCATTCAT
The DNA here is from genome assembly GCF_021130785.1 of Homalodisca vitripennis. Taxonomy (NCBI): domain Eukaryota; kingdom Metazoa; phylum Arthropoda; class Insecta; order Hemiptera; family Cicadellidae; genus Homalodisca; species Homalodisca vitripennis. Next base: position 97,608,976 of record NC_060215.1, read on the forward strand.
TTTTTAGACATCTAGTCTTCTAATACCTCTTTTTGTGACTCAGTTGCAACCACGTGCCATGATGCTGACGCCGCTGTGTGTGGTTCACATCAACGCGAAGGGATGTAATTTTAAAGTTTTATTAAATAATTAAAGTTCGTAGTCAAAATAAAAAGCATTTGAACTACGAGACCAATCCATAAAAATATCATTTCATTTTGGCATTAACTATTTTGGCAGCAATATGAGAAAGTCATATTTTTATTTTAACATCTTAAACCATCAGTTAACAACATCATAGTAGGTTGTATTTTCCATAAATAAACTTAGAAGACAACTCTTTAAAAAACCAAGTATTTATTTATAAGACCTCAGAGATTTCTAACACCTGGTCTTTCATCCATTCGGTACAACTATATTGCTGAGAAACAGGGGCGGAATAACTTTTTAATGAGATAACTTTATCAGAGATTCTTAAGAAACCTTACCTGATTAAATAAACAATATAATTTTTTTTAATCCAGAAGAAATTGGAGTAAATTGAGGTAGTATTTAGGAGAAACTTTCAATCACCTCAAACAAAAGTGTCTGAAGATTACGATGTGATATTTTCACCGCATGTAGGTACCTATTTTAAAGATAAAAATAAAAGTTTTCTAACTAATATATTATAAAATACATGCTTTTAACATAACTTTCACAACTTATACAAATATTATACATAAATCACTTGTTTTATATTTAGCGGAGAGATCTAAATAAACGCTCTAACTGTCTGTCTTCAGGAAAGTTATCTTAAAGGGCTGTCCCTGTAAATACAAAAACTTATCCAACCGAAACAGATTCCACCACCTCAAGGTTAACCCTTACCATTTATCATCACCTAGGCTAACTAAAGAGAAGATTGTTGAACTATCATTTGGATGATAAAAAACTGGGACATACAAACGCAGGACGATAATCAACTATTCTAAACTGAACAATACGTTAACGAGACCTCCAACAATATTACCATGATGTAGACCTGTTAACTGAAATATGAAAGAACAAGCATGTGACGGATTTTATTACTTTTCGATTCATGGAATTTCCGGCTAGAACCTGGAAGATCTAGAGTGTTGATTTCCCCACGGAACATGTTATACAAGATATAAATGTTTTGCAGAGTTTTTTTTAAAAGATTTGATTGTGTAAGAACGCTCGATAATAATATTTCACATTCAACAGTCTTTATATTGGCTAAGGATGGACTTACGTAGAATTCCCATGACGTAAAAAGAAAAAAAGTAAGGGATGTTGTATTTCATTTTGCGAAATTACAGCTAAGAAGCCCTCTCCAACACATAATCCGATAACCAATGGTTTGAATATAAATTCTAAACCAGCATCAATGGCCGGGAAGGCGAGGTTTTTCCAAGGATCACTCAGCGATCATCCAAACAGTAGCCAAGCTTGACGTTGCTTGACTCTGTTATCTTGCGATAACCGCCAAATCAATGGCAGTAATGTTTGACTGTAAAGACAAAAACCCTTGGCTGTAAAGAACTATAATAATGATACACTTAGAGAGCAAACACTCATAAGGTATTACGCATGCAGAGAAACACAATTACAACACAAAAGGACTTCATACATTGTGGAAACTATGTTAACAATAATTACAGTATATACGTTTAAGATCCAAATGCAGTTAAACTATTTTAAGTTTCAAACTATGAGAACAGTTTTAAAGTTTAAACACTTTACGCCCTTATGTTCCATTGCACAGTTATGGACGATTCTATAAAGGATACATCACGGGGAAACATAAAAAGAGACATCGCGATAATTCCTCTTTTGAGTAATATACTCCAATATTTCGTTAATTCAGCACTGAAATTTGATTCGCAGAATTATTCGTCATACAGTATTGCAGCTTAAATATTTCATAATGTGTACGGTGTAGTTCCTTTTAGAGGCAAACGCGTACTTATTTACAAACGGAAATACTGTTCATGGAGTCGTGATTGACACCACTAAATTAAAAGTTTAGTATATTTTAGGCCAGGGTAACATACAAGAATTTGAGTTATTACTTTTTAATATCAATCTCATTAGATGGTATGTAAATATGCTCTTTATTAATTTATTCTTTTTCACTGATAATTTAGGTTATGTTTAGTTATTTTAAAATCATAGGTATGTTACAATAACAGAGTGGAAACTTAAATTAATACTGGGCTATACCAATGAACACTATGATTTTAAAATTTTATTAGTTATGCCTGCTTATTAAATGGTCCAGTTAAATTCGAATCCGCCACAATATCTGATCCTGTTGTTAAAGGAACTTTGAATAAAAACTATTGTAAGGATTAATAAATATATATGTTGATAAGGCCAATACATATATATGTAAAACAATACATATTAGTGTAAGCTTTATTATTCTATTTCTTTTGCAAATAATTTGCTTTATTTTGGTGGGTATCACTTGTTAATATTACAATTTATATTTATAGTTAATAAGTATATTATTGCAGTCTTTCTGATCAGCTGTTTCTGTCATGAATTGTCAGCTATGCCATCTTATTTTGTCAAATGTTTTGTATAATTATAATGGTTTACCGTTGGAAATAAATAAATAAATAGAATTTATCATGTCTCGAATCACTGATTTTTGTACAACATGGAAGATTCGATCAGGCAGGGTGGTGGCGGTGCTGTCAATTACAACGCCGTCGATAATAATCACCAGCAGACGACGTACAGTTTCTCAGAATTTATCACGTTCAATCGTCTCGCATCACTGATTTTTGTACAACATGGAAGATTCTATCAGACAGGGTGGTGGGATTGCTGTAATTATTAAAATTATATTTGTGTATATGTATATATATATATATATATATATATATATATATATATATATATACATATACACTATATCTTATATATAGAAAGAAAATATTTTTAAGAAAAATTAATTTTCAGTATAACACTGTTTACAACTTGTGATACTGATGGTATAACATTGTGAGTGTCTATATATATGTATATCTTGAAATTGGATTCAAGAGATTTTCTCGATAACTTTTCTCCTTTTTTATATAATATGTGTTATCACACACTCACAATATTATACCATCAGTATCACAAGTTGTAAACAGTGTTATACTAAAAATTAATTTTTCTTACAAAATTTTTCTTTCTAAATGGACAAAATTTGTATCTTATCTTTAAACCTTTAGGATTAAACACGATCCTAAACCACCTATAGTAATAATTCAGAAACCATGTAAGGTACGATATATTTAAGTTTAATGGTATAAAGATTCTTGTTACTATTATTGATATATTATTAACATATTTTTACTACATTTTTCTATTTAGTTTTGGGCACTTTCTCATAGGTTAAACCAATAAACCACCAAAAATTATATTAATTCAAATTCAGACATATAGTAACGAACAATTAGGATTTATCATCCCCTCTATTGATGAGTTACTTTGTTGTTTACATGTGTAATACTATTTGTATGTCTAACAATACTATACACATACTAGTTATTTATAGTATTAAAGGCGTCTTCCACCTGTCTCCACAGTAAAATAGGAGGATTTGTTATAATTCACTTAATTTTTTACAACCAAAATATTCTTGTTTGAGATTTTTCAATTCCTAGTAAGCTTTGTAATTTATTCACGCTCTTGGTTTGCTCTAAAATTTATATATTTGATACAGGAATATTATTATTATATATTGATTTCTCAAATTTAATTTCCAAATTGTCAACACTTAATTATATGCCAGTGAGTATTCCAACTAAAGTCGGAGAGCACCATTTTTCTCAGTGAGTATTTGCAAACTTTTCCATATTTTCACAACTTTGGGCAGAGTATTTTTTGACGTATGGAAATTTTATTGATCAGATGAACTCATAAAACCAGTGTTCTGAGATCTGAAATCAATATCACATGTGCAACGTTTCATGGTGTATGTTTCTGTATTTTATGATTTCTGAAAGCCTGAGTGCTGAGGTCAGATAGCAAACTCGTTTTACTGCACGTGCTCGAAGTAACTTTCGTGGAATTATGTTCGATAATTTAAGAATATAATGTTATATTGATGTAAAACCTTTACTTATTAAATAATTTTACAATTTCCTGTGATTGGATATGAAAATCAGGTAAACTCTACATGTACACAAAAACTTTGATCAAGATGTAATTGGATTGCTAATTTATCATATTGGAAAATATGACAAGAGGAAAAATATGTTGCTCAAGGTTTTTTAATTTAATATTGCTTATTTCAGAATAGATTAACCATCTAGCCCTTTTTATGGATATTTGTATACGTGCTTAAGGATTTAAGGCTCAAAGCCCTCTACTGCCCAAATAAAATTACATAATGTTGAATAATTTAAACTACTCTACATTAATGCTTATAAACTTAATATTTATCTTTCAATAATACTTTCTCTCATTTCTAATTCGTTCTAACTATTCTTCATTGTAGCAACAAGAAGTCATCATATGCAACATCCTATCAATCGTATTGTAACTACATAAGATGACTACTTTTAAGCTGTTCGATCTGTAAATTGCCACTTCTCCTTAATTCGATATTTGAGTAAAAAGAGAACTGATAAAAGAGATTAAGTTTTTCAGCCCATAGTTGAGTTTTGCCCCCTAGAAAAGTATGAAATATTATGCAATTTTACGCTGATATTTCCTATCGTTGCGCTATGGGTGATATCTCATGTCTCAAACCTAGTTTATTTTCAAATAATGATTATCTTATGCTTTCACTACGATGCTACAATTTACTTATAAGAAAGCAAGTAAACAATAATAACGTAGCAATTGTTCAACATGTCTCATCACGAAACACTTTTTAACGCGGTTGGTTCATTGGTAGTACACAGCCTCCTGGAGAGGCAAAAAGTAGATTCAGTAACCGTAGCATATGACATTGACGAGGAACATAAATATGCTGCGAAAGAAAGTCGACGCGTTGCTAAACGGAATCTATTGCTGAGCAAGGCATGTTTAAAATAGACTATATATGTGGCTCTCAGAGTGATAATACTTGCTTTGTAGTGCCTCGATGGTCGTGGAAACTTTTGTTTACTTTTTAAATATTATTAAATTTATAACTCAGAGTGCTCTTACTGGGATTTAGAGCATGGAGAGATATACTACCCACTCCTTCTACTAGTGAAGTTAAGAAGCATCCAACATGTTTGACATGCAGATTCTATCACCCTGAAAAGGTCTCTGATAACGGTCTTAAATTATCATGTGTAAATTTAGTGCTGCAAACCAAGAAAGAAGGTGATTCCGTGACAGTATACAACAGTATACAGCCGAATTTATTGGATTTGTAAGGACGTAGTAAATAAACTTTATGAATTATTATATGTTTATCCTGGCAGCCCCAATATGGAATGATAAGAGTACCGGTAACTTTTAGTGGTTCAAGGTCCTCCCCACAAGCGCTTTGTAATGTATTAGCGTTTTCAGCTTTCACGTTTGACGTCAGCCCATAGTTGAGTTTTCCCCATATGAATTATATTCAATGTATGTCATACATTACATCAAACGGAATTCACAGATTATATCATTACAAAAATGTTGATTTTGTTACATATAGAAAAGAGTCTATAACATTGTACCAGTTTAATGTCATTTCTAAACATTATAACGGATCCATTTCTTACTGAAAGTAAAATATTAGAAGATTGTATTAGAAATTTACTTTATTTAAAAGTAAAAACTATTGGATTAATATAACAGGTCACGTGAGTTTCGAGAAGGCAGATGGACAGATGGCTGTGGACTTGTGTTTGCACGGGCCTGAGTTGCACCTAGAACTGGACAGTTGATTTGGATACATATAAATTATACAAACGTCACTTGTACCTCTCTTCTGATCGTGTTCTACCCTCTTTCCTCATTCTTCCAAAAATCCCATCTGAGTAGTTTCCAGTCGAAGTGTGTTCAATTGTAAATTGTTTTATAGTGTCCAGAGATCTTCTCTTCAACTGTAGACTTTTATATCGCCTTTGTTTTTAATTTCAGTACAACATTTACTTATACTATATAATGTTATTAATTATAAATCATAATTAGTAGGACCTGAAAGATTTCGTTAGTAACAATTTAAATAATAATATTAGTAATTAATAATAATAACAGCAATGTAAATAAATAAATTATTTTACATTTTTTATGTAGAACTTTGTGGGAGAGTTAAAATAATTTCTGAAGTTCGAGAGTAAAATGTGTAGAATCTGGGTTTTAACAAAGATCAGATCTTCGATTTTAATTAAATGCTAAATTAAGAATTTTAAAATTTACGTATTTCTGAAACGTACTTAATGTAATATTCGTATACATTCAGTTTGAACATTACACGTAAAGTATATTACTACTGAATTCATCATACACACTCATGAAAAGTACATGTGATATTAATAATTATTAACTGTATATTATAAGATTATGTAAATTCTAGAATATACAAGTTAGGACATAAGTGAGGTTTATTATGGAAGTTGGTTATTTAGAACCGTACATAACGATTTTATTTTAAACAGAAGATATTAAAAGTAATTAATTTTAAGTTTTATAGGTTACTGAACCCAAACGATTATTTAATTTCATATTTCAATGGAAAAGCTAAGCCTTTGAGTTTTATTTAACATTAATAAATGTTTTCGGAGACCAAGCTTATTTTATTTTAAGTTTTGGAGTGATAGATTTTTATTTTTAGAAACAAACAAACTTATTATAAACGTATGTATTATTTTACATAAAAAATGGAGAACAGTTTATGTGAGTTATTTTTAGATATTATGTGTTTATATATATATATACAGGCTCGATAAGTTGAAGAAACAAACTTTACAGTATTAATTTAAAATTGTAATTAAGTAAATGTGCGCAATGATTTATAATATGAAACAAAACAATAATTGAATTGTTCTCATGAATCCCTGTTGACCTTCTTAAATTTTGGCTATTGAATTTTTAGATTGTATCATATCAACAAATAGTTTATACTTTTTGACATAAATTGTAATTTGATAAAATTTTATGTGCTAGCTAAGCCTATTTATACTTATGCAATTATCATATTTAAAAGTAAATACAATTCATGATATTAATTGTGCAACCTGTTTTCTATTATATTCTGGGTGAACCAATTGTCTTTACAGAATAATACGTAGCCTTTAGCTTCACGTAATGTTGATGATCAAAAACGGTTCATATTTTAATCAGATCAGGTCAGAACTGCGTAATCTGTAAAATAATAGTGGAGCCATATAGACACAGATATATGCTGATCCTTTGCACAGAGAGTTCATTTCTCACTTATGATCTGGGCTGATACGGGTTAAACTAGCTATTATATCAAATGCTTAACGCTTAACAACCCGGTGTAGCCATATCCACACAATTATGTCTTTACTTCTCGGAGAGAGAACTCTTTTCTATCATTATTACCTTGGATCATACGGGTTAAACTAGCTATTATATCAACTCTCAACAACCCGGTGTAGCCATATCCACACAATTATGTCTTTACTTCTCGGAGAGAGAACTCTTTTCTATCATTATTATCTTGGATTATACGGGTTAAACTAGCTATTATATCAACTCTCAACAACCCGGTGTAGCCATATCCACACAATTATGTCTTTACTTTTCGGAGAGAGAACTCTTTTCTCTCATTATTATCTTGGATTATACGGGTTAAACTAGCTATTATATCAACTCTCAACAACCCGGTGTAGCCATATCCACACAATTATGTCTTTACTTCTCGGAGAGAGAACTCTTTTCTCTCATTATTATCTTGGATTATACGGGTTAAACTAGCTATTATATCAACTCTCAACAACCCGGTGTAGCCATATCCACACAATTATGTCTTTACTTCTCGGAGAGAGAACTCTTTTCTATCATTATTATCTTGGATTATACGGGTTAAACTAGCTATTATATCAACTCTCAACAACCCGGTGTAGCCATATCCACACAATTATGTCTTTACTTCTCGGAGAGAGAACTCTTTTCTCTCATTATTATCTTGGATTATACGGGTTAAACTAGCTATTATATCAAATGCTTAACGCTTAACAACCCGGTGTAGCCATATCCACACAATTATGTCTTTACTTCTCGGAGAGAGAACTCTTTTCTCTCATTATTACCTTGGATCATACGGGTTAAAATATAATAATATTAATAATACTCGTAATATCTTTATTGCATTTAAACAATTTCTTACATTGTATTGCAATCGTCAACTTTAACACGTTCTGTAAAAGAACCATGTACACGTTTTCAATCAGTCAGATATACATTTTAAACATTCACACAGACACATCCATCCCGACATCAGATCCAGCTGTTGAATTTAGATTTTTAAATTTCGATTTTTAAATTTACCAGCGGCTCATCATGGATTCTTAAACAGAGTAAAACGCTTTAGACACCAGAAGGCGCTTGAGACGAGTTTTAAATTGATTTGTGTTGTTTGAATCACGCTTTCAGGGAGCCCGTTGATTAGTCTGACACCAACTTGTTGCGGGAGGTGTTGAGACAACGTCAGTCTGTGTTGCTATGTTCTGAAGTTGTCCCTGCCTCTGGTTTCATATTGGTGAACCCTGCCACGAACCAAGACACACTTGGAGAAGCAGTACATGATCACCTCAGAAATATAGAGGAAGGGTAAATTCAGAAATCCCAACTCCCTGAAAGATTCCTTGCATGACTCTCTAAAGTTTAACTTTCCTGTACCGTTATTATAGTACATATATTAATTGACTTTGGAGCTAATATTTTATAAATCAGAACAACTTTTCGGAAATACTTAATTTATTCCGATTTAAAGTTCACCCAAAAATGTAACAAAGTTTACAAACTTTAGATTTGATTTTCTTCAAAAATTTCTCACAATCGGTCAAATCTAATTAAGAGTCTGATCTAAATTAAAATGAAACTAAAAATGTATATTTCTCCAAAATGGTTTAAATTAACAAAATAAAATAAAAAGTTCTCTTCTCAAAATATTCAAAATCAAAATAACACAAAACTTGATATTAACTTTACGACCAAAATCTAATTTACAATACTTCAAAATTGAATTAATTCTCAGACTTTGTAATATGGGAAACTTTAGAAATTTAATCACAACAGTATAAAATAAAAGATATTAACTAAACGCTGGTACGGGACTTACTACTTTGAAGACTATGGAGGCTGAAAGGAAACTATTACGCACTTAAACAAATATAAAAACTTGATTTAAATTACACCCGGTAAAGAATTTACTCTAGATCCCAAAAGTAAAGGATTAGAGGAAGAACTACTGCTTCTCAACTGGACGTCTCAACCGGCTCGGGAACGTATCACCGTAGACATCTCGATCAGCTGATTTACCGGTCTAACTAACAAACAATGTCCACGCACCGCGTCTAGTTAACAATGGAGCCTACTTCCTACCGCGATTCAGCATAATAATTATAACTATGGTACATTCCAATTACCCTTACAGCTTTTTTTGGAGTTTAAAAACTCGCTCCATTTTGCTTCTGGAACAACCTCCCTAGAGTATTATTACATACGTTAAATATGCATGGATAAAGCCATAATAAGCCATCTTTAAGACCCTTGGGGAACAGAACATTGCTCGTTTTCACAAGGCATAGCCCGGTGTAGCCATATCGAAACAGGGATAAGTTGACTCCTCGCACAGAGAATTCATTTCTTACTTTATTATTTGGCCTAATAAGGGTTAATCAGCTTTCATTACGCTTTGAATGTGATAATATCTGGATAAACAGATCGCATTCAACTGAAGATACGACCTGAAATATATTGTTTACCTATCTAGTTAAAATATTTCACTTTAAACAAATGTAAATTAATATTATTGAATCTGTCATTATAGTTTTGTCAAAATTTCAGGTCAACATTCTATATTTTACGATAAAAATTCTGTTTCTCTACTTACAAGGCACAATTACATATTGAAATTGTTTATTTATCTGGTTTTAAACTGTGGCGTGAGAGGCGGCAGCACTATAATCCCGGGCAATCAGAGTTATCAATAATAGACTTGACATACAATACACGATGAGAAATGTGTTGTAATTTGAGCATTGTTGTTGCATCCTAGTCCTGTGATCAACTTCACTGTATTGCTTATAACATTTAATGTAAACCTCCAATTTAGATATAATGTCAGACTAGTTTCACTGAAATGATTTAGACCTTCTCATAATTATTTGTCATATTTATAAAGTAGGAAAATCAATGCACGTCTCACATAGACAAACCATCCTGAACAGTTTAAGAACCTGTGAACCTTCTTCCATCGATATAAAAATACATAACTTAATTAGACCTACTTTAACCCATTTTATCCTAGTGTTACCATACGGTCACAGTGAACACGCTCTACAAAATGAGGTGAGAATTTTACGTTATGTTTGATTTCAGTTGGTCACACGGATCAGTCAACAGAAAAAGGTTAAGTTTATAGCCTAAAACGATGAATTGTGATCAGAGCTGTATAAAAGAGCTTTATTAGTGTCTCTAGTTATGAACAACAACCAATGGGCTTGAATCACCATGTCATTTCTATTTGAATGTAGACAAGCCTAACCGTAAATGAAATGCAATTAGTATTATTTACTTGATATTTTTGGTGTGGTTAAGATAAAATAGTTTTGCTTTAGGTGCTTAGAAACGAATACTTTATTCTGATGTTACCATATGGTAACGCTAGGACATTCCACTGCCAGGTGTGATCTCTTGGTATGGATTATCAAAATTCCTTTCTTTTCATTTCAGACGTCGATTTACTCTTCAAGATGCCTTGAATTTACTAGAGGCAAACAATGAACATGGGAGAGATGTAGAGGGAGTTTTTATAGACGCCCCAGAAAGCGCAATTCTTACCGACGAGGACTCTGGCGATGAAGATTTAGAAGGGTTAATTGATAATCTATCCGGAAAACAACTATTAGCTACAGCGGAGATTAGGTTCAATGGAAATAACGATAATATTGACGCTGCACAAAAGGATAGAGTGGATGAAACCGTTCATTTACGCGAAGAAAACAATAATCTCACTGAAAGTTTCATTTTGAGAAAAACTGCTGTGTTACAAGAAATTAAAGGTGAATATGTTAACGAACTGGCACAGAAAAAGGAATTTGCTAAGAAAATGAAGAAGGATAATAATTTAACCCCCCCTCCCCCAGGAAAAGTTGGGCTGAGGGAGATATGGTGGACCGGAATGCAGCTTTTTCCATTGTTGGATTCTCCAAGTATAAGGATTTTTCTGCTGGTGAGCTATTTCGGCTTTTTTTATGAAGAATTATATCATAGAGAAAGAGACACGCCGCTATGCTTTCTTGAAGAACTGTCCAGACCCCAATGTTACTATTAAAAATATAAAATTTTTCTTGGCATTGTTGATTTACACAAGCTATAATGTACTACCAATGAAAAGGTTATACTGGGATTCTCAGCCGTACCTTCAACAAGGGTTTATATCAAGGGATGATAGATAAAGTCCAAACGAAAAATTTGAAGCATTTTGTTCCGGTACAATACGGTACAATATTTGAACTATGGTGAAAGTATGATAGAATACACGGGTGTAGGCAATGCATAAGAGGATAACCAATTCGTTTCGGTTACAAAATGTAGTGAATCAATTCTACTTATGGTTACCTTAGTAACTTTAACGTTTATCAAGGCAAGTCGTTAGCAATACCAACTAATTACTAATATTAGTTTTCTAACACTAGTTTTGTATGCACTTGGGCTGATAATGAGTATAATGCTAAATTTAAGCTAGCCTTTCATATTTCGGATTGTTAGGACGAGTTGCTCCACGACAAGTAAGAATACCTTTGAGGCCTGCACATTCAAATATTTAGAGAGGGATGTGCAACAGAAAACCATTATGAAACCCCTAAATTTTGCCTGTGTTCATGGTATAAATTATGCTTAAAGAAAATAATTGATAGTGAAATTCAGTTATAGGAATTCTATCATTCTTCCAAATACAAATGGAGATTTTATAAATTGATAATGATAGCAAGTGATAATAAGGATGGGTCCTTTTCTATACGTATTTTACGATATGCAGTGTTTAACCGATAGTCAAAATTCAATAACATAAATCATATTACACCTACACCGCACGTGACAAGGTGAGTTATGTAATAGATTGGGAGCTGATAGTATCGAATTGTTTCCTCAGATTCAGTTTCTAGATTAATGTTTACATTTAATACACAACTATGCTATGTTTATCGATAGTCGCTAAGACGAAATCGAATCTCGAAGGTAAGTTATACAATAGATTGGTAATGACGGCATATGTAGCTGATACAGTCGGATTTGTCCCTCGCCTTCAGTTTCCGAGTTATTTTTTAAATTTAATCTAAAAGTATTAAACATTCATTGTAAGTAACTGTAATGAATGCCAATACGGGAATTAAGTTACACTTATCGTGTTTGCACAGAGACTCCGCTGATATTATTAGATTAAAGGGTAACACAGCATCTAGTGTAATATTTTAACTTTTGTGTGTCGAAGTAATGTAATGACAAGTAAATTATTGATTTTTTAAATTAATGGTGTACATTACCAAATGACAGCACACAAGGTTTCAGTATTGAAAACTTTCTATATGTTTCTAACTTACAATGTTTTTGTTTTCTGTACACATGAAGATAGATTATGAAAAGTTTGATTGTAAACTAAATCTACCAATAGGTTTGAATTATTAGCTTTCGAGTCAGAAAAACTTCGCCTAAGAAAGACATTTTTAACCATTATTCACATTTTATATTAAGTATTATAATGTAGAGTATACACTAGTACAATATAGAAACATAGAACCTTATTTTTTGTTTCGAGGAAAATACAAACCAAAACTTTAATAAAAATTTAAATCATACTTTGATGAAAATTTTTACGAATTAAAGGCTTAAGAGTTATAAAACGATGTTTAAATGCATACATATACGGTGTATATTTATTAATGTTACGTTAAAAACACACACACACACACACATATATATATATATATATTAAATGTCTTTTTGGTTATTAAAAATACATTGGGAGAACTTTTGATTACTGTGTTTATTGACTGAAAAGGTACTGATAATATTGTGAAATATCAAACTATTTTAGCTAACAAAATCCACTATGCAACAAATTATTTTAAACACCTGTATGTATGAATAATAAATAATATGGGAGTTGAAAGAACATAACTTAAATATCATTTCCTATTATCAGCTCCAAATCAGTGGTGTGTATTAACCCTATTCCAGATAACTGTATTGTAATAGAGGCCACTTTGGAATCTAACGGATGGCCTGACCTTATTTCAGATGATCCTATCTCGCCTAAATTATAAATTGAAGTTTGTTACTTAAATATAACTACCTTTCTAGGGGTGACACTGCCACTCAAGACCAATGGAGATCCGAATCCATCTAATTGTTTGTTAGTCTCGAACACTTGTTAAGCGTCCTGCATGAGGCGGCGGTAGCCCTAGGCGCCACGCAGTAGTCGTGTTAAATCGGACATTACCAATCTCGATTTGCCTCTCTGGAGTCGTAACACACGTGCTTTATGTATGAATTGGGGGCTTCCAATCCCATAGTGTGAAGCGATCCGTGCCTAAGGGATGCATGTGTGTAGGGATAGTGTGTCGCAAGGAGCCCTTGGGGATTGGGATCTGCCCCACCCCCAAGCATAAATAGCCTTACCTAGCGGGGCTCTGACTGGGCGGACTTTTAATTTCCTCGGTACTCGTGGGGCCTATTATCCTAATATCCTAAAATCAAATACCCAACAGATCCTGATCTGGAAAGTTTTACAGCAGGCAGTTGCATCCGGCAGTTTAGCTTTGGGTGTCTCTACCTGCTTATCACGCTCAACTGCCATCAACGAAGATTCAGCAGTTGGTGGTTTTGATGTAGATATTGAGCTCAGCTGAGGACGCGAGGTGTAGCAACTGATCATGGGGATCCAGGTCCTTCAAGGTCAATCTGCTGCACAATACAGGTAAGAGTTTGTAAGGGTAAAATATCAGGGCTTTCCATGAAAGGGGTAAGAGTTGTTAGCGGCAATGTTAATAATACCAGATCTTGTATTTTTGTAAGCAACAAAGTGAAGGGCATCCTATTCTGGGATTTTTTTCTAGGGATCTCTCCACCGTAAGACTGATTGAGGCTGGCACTGGAAGAACCCTAATGATGTAATCGTTATGCATATGATTATCTGGATTCCACTGGGGAAAGATGTGGAGAGATAACTGTTTTGGTGGATCATGTTGGGAGGAGTGGTGTGGGATTGGTAATTGGCTGTGATGCTAACTCCCATAGTTAGGCATGGGGTATATCTAAAACAAACAGTAGAGGTAAGTCGCTTCTTGATTATATACTTTCCTGAAGTCTAGTGATCGCAAACGTAGGTAATGCGCCTACGTTTTGCACGCAGATGCGTAGGGTGGTGATAGATTTGCCAATAATGGCGGAGAGTATGGTTAATCAGATACAGGTTGGTATGTGTCAGACGGGCCTTCCCTCTCTGATTATATTCACATCTGTTTTACAACCGGAGACCAGAACCTGAAAAAGGTCATTATAGAAATCCGAGAAATACAAACTGGGTTTCATACAAGAAAAACTTAAGTGTACAACTAGAATAAAGTACACAATAAATTACAGCTGTTTTCTGCCGACAGTCTGAATTCTGCAATTGTGAGTTTATTTGATCTCAGTTATCCTGTAACAGGTGAAGATCAAAAGTAGACTAGTTTATCTCTCTAGGAAGGAAGTGAATCAGGGCTTTAATTAGGATAACTAAAATTTCTGGTACTAAGGAAACCTACCATGAGGCTCGTGCACTGTACAACCGCAAGATCCGTAAGGCTAAGAGAATAGTCTGGAAGAAATTCTGCACTGACATTGCAGTATGCTGGGTTGTGCAAGGCTTCAAAAACTATTAGCAAAAATCCTATCTCGCCTAAATTATAAATTCCAGTTTTTTACTTACATATAATTATGATGTAATAAGAATCGTCTATTACAGTTCCTTAAATTGTATTATTTATTGAATTATACTTTATGAAAATAAATAAATAACACGAGTTACTAATTTTTTTTATATAAGTATAAAAAATTTTCGTAATATTTAGTAAAGGATACCCTCAAAGTATAACATTTCATAAAATTCGGATAAAAAATGTTTGATAACAACGGAGTATGATGTTTCAGTCTTTTCTGTAGAACTTTCAGAACACTTAATGTCAGTTTATCGAAAACCGGTGTACCTTTGGAAGACACATGAGGTTGGTGACTTCTGAGGTCGTAGTAATAAATACTAGAAATGCAAATTTTACTTATAAGTTCAGTTTAATTACGAAAACTTACAAGCACCACATTTAGATGGTAAAGGAAAAGTATGTAATGCCACGTTGCTGCCAATTAGAACACAAGAACTAAAAACGAATATCTTCTAAGTGGGCCTAAAATATCCAATGTTCTCTGGAATTATGCCTACGATGTTCTACTTTATAAAACAATAAGATTTCACTTCCCTTCGCAATATGTAGACTCACAACCCGGGTGTCGGCGTCATGGCACGAGACATTGAAGCTGCAGTCTAAGAACGGTTATTTCTAGAAGAGGAGTAGAAGTTGGGAAACTGGTAGCCATCTACTAAAACAACACGTGAGATACATCAGGTACGTGAGCTACGTGAACTAAGTGAACTCGCGGACAAAGCGCGCGAGGTCTGCTCGGTCACATAGTTGGGCTGCTACCAAGGGTTAGAAGAAAATATTCATACGCGTGCCAATTAGGTAGTTCCTCCGCCCAATAATTTAGTTCCGGAACATTGGATAAAAGTAATATTAAATTATACTGGCTGACTAGGTTGCGAACATTACATTGTATGAAATTTTAATTAACTAATTTACGGTACACCGGTCACAGTTATATGTTGAAACTTTTACTGCTGTTTTCCTGAAGAGATAAATATACAGTAGTAAAATACGTATTTGTCCTCAAAAATTGTTATTAATAACTTTATCATTAGCATTCCATGTTTGTAGCATAGGGAAGAGTGTAGTTCTTAAACTAGCCCAAATTAAAAATAAAACAAAAATGCTTAGTGTGTGGTTAATTCTCTTATAAATAGGATATACATTCGCATATATTATGAGTGAAAGGCTACGGGGAAGAACGATAGAAGTTAATTTTTCTTCCAAATTCATGTTTCCAATATATCTGGGGGATTATTACTGATAGCATTCAACTGCAATATCATTCAGGCTAAAAAAGTCATAGTTACACAGTTACCGCAGAAAAAAATATCTTAGCTAACGGGCAAGAATGATCAACGTCCACGCGCCGGCGACGGGTAGGAAAGATCAATGTCGAATTCGCTCCCTTCACTCACATCACTAATCTTCAGCTCATGTCAGCTGTTCTTTTTGATGTTCTTTTGTGTAGAACATAAAGACACCTGATGACTGGAAGGGCATCATTAATTTGACAGAATCAAACCTTCACGTTTTACTGTTATTGATTGTTCCAAAAAGGTAAAATTTGAAACTTAGACAGACTTTTTATTTTAAATTTATGTTATAAAGTTCCCTGCTCTTAAACAACCAATTCTAGTTTTAAAAGTTCGCTAAAAATAGCCAAGCTTTATGTTACGCAAGGAAAACTCTTTTGGAAGCTCTTTGAAATCGGTTTTTTGTTTTCTATGAACCAAAAAGGCGTAAAGAAATTTTGCAATGGAAAACTGCCTATTAACCTCAAACCTCAAACAATTACGGACTACTACATTTAAAACAGTTCATAAAAGTAGCATACTCTCAAGCATTTTGAGATTCCCTGGTTCCTTCCCTTAGAGCTGAGGAGGATAGGATTACGTTGAGTATGCGGATGTCCCACCAATTGAAGCCTAGTAACCTGCAAAAGCGATGAAGGTTCTGACATTATATTATTTTGGTATTAATTTATCTTGTTCATTTATTATTTTTATTTGTGAATTTTTAGTAAATATTGTATTACAACATAAAAAGGTTCAAGAAATATTGTATTTATATTGTTAAGTTACTTAATCGATTTCAAACTAAAAAAACGTATTATTGAAAACTTTGGTGTAAAACATTATGATCGTTTTTACCTGTGGCCCTTGAAATACAAAATTTTATGAAGATGTTTAGATTTTTGATACTTAATTACAAAAACTCAGTGCACAGATTCGGACGAGACTTGGCATGTACATTACTTAGATAACATAGTCAAATACATACATTTTTTATTTCAAAATATCACCCACAAACAATATTAAAATGTATTCGAAGAAATTTTATTTATTTTAATAATAGCCGGTATATTTTACACCTGATTGAGTCACAGAGTTATCTTTCTATACACAGTCACTCTATTTCGTATTTGGATTAATAAATGTCAGCTGTCGTTGTGTGGTTCAAATAATAATGCCAACTAGTACCATAATATTTATAAATGAAAAAAAAATGATGAACTATCAATTATTAGTTTATTCTGGACCATTTTCGATGTTTACGAAACGAATCTTTTTGTTAATGTGGATATGTACGTTGCTCAAAATTGGTTTCCTGTCGGGGAAATTGCGTCCATTTTTCACTGATTAGTAGACAGTAGACAGTAGACAAATGCTTTATTTAAAGAAAGTTCCCAATACTTTTAAACATTCCAAGAGCTCACAGAGCTCGCGAGGAAATACTATTAACATACGAAACAAAATTAATTACGACATACAATATTAGTTGTCAGCCAGTCTTGTAATAATTATTAGTTCGTCATTTATCAACTCTTTTAACTTTTAATAAAGTTACAACATGCATTTTCTATATCAAACAGAACACGTATCTGAACAGTAAATTCCGTGGCAAATTATTTAACTACTAATTTTCACAAAAATATCAACAATAAATAAATAAACTACTATTAAAAATCAACAATACATTTTTTTAAACTACATCTAACAAAAACATCTGCAATAAATAAACAAATACAAACCAACAATAATATACAGAAAACAACTAACAGATCAACAACAATATACAACAAATTCTAACAGAAATATCAACAATAAACCATATATAATTAACAATTCAATAAATATATTTTTAATACGAACAAAGTTTACAACGATTTACTAATTATGAAATTTTGTCAATACACAAAATATATAAGCTATGCTTCTGAGATGCAGACTAATACCATTACTATACATTAATTTCGTTTTTGAGAATTGCGCTCTTAACTTTCATTTTAAAACGAGGTTTCCTCTCATTTAAAATGTCGTTACCAAAGTGTACAATAATGTTATTGAAATTTTCTTTTCCAACAAAACAAAACTGTCTTCTACAAAATCCTTTTCTGAAATTGGGCGTTGAAATAGTAATGAATCGCGAAGTTCGCGTAGGAGCATTAAATTGTTTCAAACTATATTTGCTAAAAAAATTATGTGTATGCAACAAACCAGTCAACAAATACAACTGATCAATTGTAAGATAGTCATTCTGCGAAAATAAATAAGGCATACTCACTGATTTTTTTATAAAATGGATAGTTCTTATTGCAAACCTTTGTATCATTACAATTGATTTTAATACTATAGGGTAAGTCCCCCCATAATGAATGATGCTATAACGAGCTGTACTTTCGAACCAAGATCTGTAAAGGGCATTTAAATGCTCCTTCCTTAAAAAGTTCCTTATATAATATAAAGCATAATTGATTTTTTTGAGTTTTGATTCCAAGTACTCCACATGTCTATTCCACTTTAACTTACTATCAATAAAAACGCCTAAATACTTAACTGAGTCAACAAATCCAATATTTTCACATGTACCATTGAGCAAGCATTGATGATTGTGACAGACTAATTGAAATTCTAACGTGAGATTATCTACATCGCATGAAGAACCAGTGAACAAAATACATTTAGATTTTTAATTATTGATCAAAAGCCTGTTTAATATTAACCAATTTGAAATAACCTCTAGATCTCTATTTATTTTAGCTTTAAGGGCATAGCGGTTCACAGCTGAACACACAATAGCAATATCGTCTGCATAGGCAAATATAGAAGAATTCAATGGAATACTCAACAAATCATTGATATACATCAAAAACATTAACGGACCTGCCACCCCACCTTGAGCAACACATACCTAATGTGCAATAACTCACTATATGTATTGTTTATTTTGACTGTTTGTCTTCTGTTTTTGCAAAAGGATTCTAGTAATTTATATGCAAGGCCACCTATTACATATCTCTTATTTTTTTTTAATAATATATCAATATCTACAACGTCAAACGCTTTCTTAAAATCCAAGTATACAGCTAAAGTACACCTACTACGATCAACTAATGATGCTATTTCACATATATGTTCCTCAATTGCCAAATCAGTACCACGATTAGGCAAAAACCCATATTTCTGTGGTGAAAAAATGCTTTGGTTTAACAAATATTTTAAAAGCTCCTCCTTAATAAATACCTCAAATATTTTAGCAATAGTGTTTATAAGGGAGATTGGCCGATATGACGAGACGAGCATATCATCACCTGACTTAAAAACAGGCACCACAACTGCGTCTTTGAAGCTTGTGGGAAAGACACCCTGTTTCAATGATTTGTCATAAATGGCTGTAAGGACTGGTGCTAATGTATCAATATTATTCTTTATTGATGATATATTTATACCATCGAGACCAGAACTTTTTGTATTTTTCATACTGGAGACTATCCTAAGCACATCGTTAATACCTATGGTGAACTTATCAAAGTAAACAACACTATCTAAATGACTCTCAATAATAAACATGTCACACCCAAAAGACTCATATCTTAAATCATTCACTATATTTACAAAATAATTGTTAACATAATTGCTAATAAGAATCTCATTTTCATGAGCAGGCAAAATTAAATTGTTAACATTGACTTTTTTCATTTCATGCTTTCTTTTTTTCATTATGTCCCTTACAACAGACCAGTACTTTTTACTATCACCATTATTTCTCTCTATGATGGAAGAATAATAATTTATTTTTGCCTCCCTGATTCTTTTTGTTACAAGCTTAGATAAACTAGTATACTCTGTTTTAATGTTTTGATCCAATCTATTCATAGAAAACATTTTAAACAATGTGTTCTTCCTATTTATTAGTGAAACTAATGCATTAGTTACCCACGGTTTACGCTTTCTATTTTTACTGTTTATCTTTTTCAATCTATATGATTTTTCGAGACAAGAGTTATAAATGCCATAAAAATTCTTTACACATTCGTTTACATCATCAGTAAAATAAACTGTTTCCCAATCAGCCGAGCATAGTTGTCTGCGCATTACTCCCTCATCAACAACTCTATAATACGGAACAGTATCATTATTGGCTTCCTTATGGATATTAGTGTGAGCAGATAACTCAACAGTTACAGCAAAATGATCACTTATAATCAGATTTAGAACACTACAATCAAAATGTATATTCTTAGAATTTCTAATTAAAATATGATCAAGGCAGCTTACAGAGTTATTACTAATTATTGTAGGAAGGTTAATACAATTTTTAAATCCATAAGCAGAAACTAAACTTAAATAATTTTTACCAGAACCTGTATTTTTTATTGTAAATATGTTTAAGTCTCCAATAATTAAGGTTGGATCACATGAATTCTGCAGTATATTTTCAAAATCTACTTTAAATGCATTTTAGGTAAATTTACAACACCTATAAATAGCATATAACGATATTTTGTAAGAAAGTTTATCTTCATTTTCAACTTTGAAGGAAATGTGAATAATTTCAGCAGTGGGCAGCAATAGCAACTGATAAGAGTGTTGCAGTCCAGAGGTCAGGTACACAGCAATGCCACCAGCCTGGTTGTCTGGTCTGGGCTGAACCAGCATGTAATATCCTGGTAGTTGGTATTGTTCCTCTTCACCGCGTTTAATCCATATTTCAGATAATATTATTATATCATATTGCTTTTCTTGATTTAATAAATATACATAAAACTCATCATAATGTTTCCTCAAACTTCTAATGTTTAAATGGAAAATATGTAACTTGGTTCGCTTGAAACTTACATTATTTGACATACACACAGACAAACATTGTACTAATAAAAATATTTAAAACAGTCATTTCAACCCTCCAATGTCTTCAGGATTTTTTCCAGCTTAATGTTAGATTTTATCCATATAGTTTTGTGATTCGGGGAATCAGATTTTCTGGCAAAAATTTTCCCCTCTTTGGGCCATACATATTTAAATCCTTTCTCCTTTAATTGCTTTGCCTTGTAAAGTAATTCGTTGTTGCGTGGGGTAAGGTGTTAATTTATATAGATATATGCGTCAGGGGCTGAGTTTATAACCTGGGTGGACTTAATTTTCTTTTGCTTTGCGTTCTTCAAAAAACTGTCTCTCTTTTGCCTACTCGAGAACTGCACGACAATAGGTTTTATTCCAGATTTTCTGTGAGTTGGAATCCGATGAGCCGCTTGAATATCTACCTCATAATTAACAGGTTCTCCGATAATTTCACCCAGTTTCGAGATAATAGTAGAAACCGCCTCTCTGTCATCATAAGGCACACCGCCAATCTGAATGTTTCGGTTACGATTATACTGATCAAGACGATCAAACTGCTCTTGCAACAATGTCAACTTATTTTGCAGTTCCCGATTTTGAGCAATAAGAGATTCATTCGATTTTTCTAAATCTTTTACTCTACTATCATAAACAAAGATGCGTTGTTCAAATTAATGAATTTTCTCAGAAACAAATTCAACACATTCACTTTGTTCACAAGTTCATTTACTTTTCATTAATCTTTTCACTGTGGATACTGAATTGTTCCTTAATTGTTTCTTGCATTTTTGCAAAATTCCTCATGCATTTTACTCATTGCTTCAGAAGCCACAGGTTTACTTCTACAAACTTTACATTTCCAGCTTTTCTGTCTAGCAGTTCCTATAGTAACCCAAGTATTTTCTGATATGCCAGCACAATCAAAGTGTAACTTACATTTATTAATGAAGCAAAGCGCAAATTCATCATCAGATGGAACTGGATCACTACAAATAATACAGCTATCACTCATAACGAAACACAGTGCAGTAGCTACAAGGAAAACAACCTTCCACTACGCCAGCTGGCAGACAACTCTCTAGTGGCACGATACAGATAAGATAATATCTATACTTATTAATAAATATTGATATAGTTACTCTACTGAATCGAGGAAATAGAATGATAGAGCAAACAAGGATCAGGAAGCAAGGGCATATGCTGTTTTTTATCAGGTTAAGAGATACTCTTTCTTTAAAAAACCAATACAGAAATGTACATTCAAGGGCACACAGCCAGTTGGCCTACAAATTATGCATATATTTACTTTTAGGGAGCTAATCGTAAATAATATTATTAAATCGGGCCCGTTTTTAAAGTTATGTCTTTGGTGTATGTCCGAGTAGGTTTGTCTACATATTACCTCGTAAACAGTTTGACGTGCAGTGAAGATATTTAGCACAAATGTTTGTTTGTTTATTAGAAAGTAAAACTCAGCCAGAAGTAAAGATTTTTCATTCTATCCTTTATACACGCAGTGGAGTAAAAACGCCGGAAGGAGACGCTTTTAAATCCAAAATAAAGATAAAACATTTGCGTCTAACTAAAAGGAGTTTTCATTTATAAACTAATTTAAATGTAGTAAACGTAAAAATTAAAAAAAACGTACACCAGTCAATATGATAAATGCAGGGAACCAGATGGTCTTTTAAATATGTATTTATAAAATAAAATATTTGCCGACACTTCAAAATATCCGACATAAGAGCTGATGGCAGATAGTTTGCTTATGATATATATTCAATTTTTATTATTTGTGTTGTTTTATCTTAACCATAAACACTGAAACATAAGTAAATGATATACGTGATATATTTCTACTGTTAATTCATAAATAACATACGTTTCCATCGTATTACATCATAAGTGCATTTACTAAGAAAGCTACGGACTGACTTCGGGGCAGGTCCACATTGGTCTAAAATAGTATTACTGAAATTATTGAAGGTATTCCATCAAATCATAGAAAATTTCACATAAAAATATGTTGCCCAGGATAAAATGCGTTTAATTCTAGAGCATGTATACACATTTTGAGACAGTGATAATTTTATATTAAATATAAAATGAATGAAATCATTCATAAAACTTAATATTAGATATACTTCTTGATAAAGGAGGCATATGTATATCCTTAGAATAACTATTTCCTTTATTTTGTTTAAATTCTTTTCAATACAGAAAATAAAAGGCTTTTGTGCATAAAATATTAATATGGCTAAAACCTCAAAACAATGTTGTTTATTTTTGTGTAAAGATAGCATATGGTATAGAGTTGTCTTCAAGGATAAGGATATATACATGTTCTCAGCTTATGATGTACACACAATATACTATAAAATCTCAGTGGGGTTAAGTAATTAATGTATTTAAAAAATCATTAATCAAAGTACACCTCTTTTATAAAACAACTCATGGTAAAGTTGGTAAAGGTAAAGTAAAACTCATCTAAATAAGACCTAGTAAGATTTACGGCCAAGCTCCAAGACAAATATCCGGAGGGTTGTGAAACTAAATATTTACAAACTTTCTGTTTAAACATGACAAAAGGTGGTAAAAATGTATGAGTCCAAAGTAAGGAAACCCTATCCTTCCTAATTCATGCTTTACTTGTGGCACCTGCTAAAAGCCAATCTTTCGAGTGGCGCTCACCTCACTTCTGAAAATACGCTTTTTATTCAATTATAAAGGCGTCGAATGTCAACATAACCTGCAATATCAATAATTCAGTATATATATATATATATATATATATATATATATATATATATATATATATATACTAATCACTGTGTTGAATAGAAGAAAAGAAAAGAACTATTTTTCACTTCTATATTTCGGGGGATTTAATACCCCCGTCTTCAGGAAGTTTTAAATAAAAATGAACACAGAACTATAACATGTAAACAAAAATTAATAAAACATAAATGTAAACACAGTGCATAACATTTGACAAAGTCCAGCTGACGTGAAATTTTTCTAATTCAATCTTGTTGGAACAGTTGATTTTTATAAAGGGTAAAATGCAACTTGTAATTTATGGCGAATTTTGAATGTTTTAAAATTATTTAAAAAGTTACCTTAAATTTAGACCAAATGGATTTTTTGTCTTCAACATAATTTGATCAGCTTGCTCCATGTGCTTTAATTTTAATCTGTTGTAGTTTTCATCAGGGCATTGTGGTAGTTGGTGTATTCCTTTTAATTTAAAACACTCTTCAATTTTGTCTTGTTTGTGTTCTAGACAATGTCTTGCCAATGGTTTATCTTCATCTTTATGGAATATGTCAAACCTATGCCCTGTCATACGGATTCTCAAATGGTTCGATGTTTGGCCAATATATTGTTTGGAGCAAAATTTACAATTAATTTGGTATATTACATTTTTTGAATTACAGTCAATTTTGCCAATTATAGGATAGGTCATTCCGGTACTGCTGCTATTGAATTCTCTTGAAGAAGTCATAATTTTCCATGTTCCACATCGTGATTTTTTACATGGATCACATCCATTTCTTGTATAGTTGATAGATTTTGGAACTAGTGTGTTAACAAGCTTGTTTTTCAAATTTGGAGGTCTTCTAAAAATTACTCGAGGTGCTTTTGAAATAAATTTTGAAGTGTCAGGGGAACTTTGAAGTAAATTAAATCCAATTTTTATAATAGAATTAATTTTGTGTAGACCAGGGAAGAATTGAGTAATAAATTTAGGTTCTTTTGAATAATCATATGAATTTTTTGGACATTTCGGTTTATTAATTTGATTTTTGACAATTTTTTCGGGGTAATCCAAATCTTTGAAGGTTTTACCCAATTTTTCAATGTAGTTTAAGAAATCAGATTGGCTGCTGCATAGTTTCTTTGCTCTTACTGACAAACTTTTTGGAATGGATTTTTTGACGTACATTGGGTGACAGCTGGAGAAATGTAGGTAATTCATGGTGTTAGTCTCTTTTATGTGTAATTTAGTTTGGAGAAATCCAGATTCAATAAAAACATCTAAATCTAGAAACGTGATTTTAGATTTAGAATATATCCATGAAAATTTTAAAGAAGAGAAATCTTGAAGATCATTAAGAAATTGTGTCAATGAATCGACTCCATGATCCCAGATGGAAAAAACATCGTCTATATAACGTAGCCATTTCAAAGGTATTAAGCGTTGTGTATCTAAAAATTCTTTTTCAAATAAGCCCATAAATAGACTTGCGTAAGATGGGGCCATTCTAGTTCCCATTGCAGTACCAGAAGTTTGTATATAATTTTGGTTATTGAATTTAAAATTGTTCATTGTAAGTATCATTCTGATTAACGTGATAATAAATTGTGTTGTAGGTTTAGTATTATTTGGTCGTGAATTTAAAAAATATTCTGCTGCTTTTACTCCATCTTCATGTGGGATGTTAGTGTAAAGGGAATTAACATCCACTGTTACTAAAATAGAGTCATCAGGTAATGGTTGGTTGATACAGGAAATTTGATCGATGAAATGCAATGAATTTTTTACATATGATGGAAGAGATTTTACATGTGGTTGCAACTGATCATCAACAAAAGAGGATATCCTTTCAGTCGGTGACCCGTAACTGGATACAATGGGTCTCCCAGGTGGATTTTGGATACTCTTATGAATTTTGGGGAGTGTATAAAAAATGGGGGTGCGAGGTTTTATTGGTGAAAGTAATGCAATGTTTTTTGAAGAAATATCTTGTTCTGGACCATTTTCCTCCAAATATTCTTTGATTTTATCATTAAATTTAACGGTTGGGTCTTCATCTAAAGTTTGATATGTATCATGGTCTGACAATTGCTTTTGTGCTTCTTTAATATAATCTTCTAAATTTTGAATAACAATTTTGTTCCCTTTATCGGCAGGTAGAATGATGATGTCTGTGTTATTTTTTAATGACTTTATTGCTTTAAATTGGTGTGGACTGAGGTTTTCCTTTGTATTTAATGACTTTTTAAATTCAGGGTTGGATAAATTAAACAGAACTAGGTTGATAAACTGTTCAACAGGGTGATCCGGAGGTAGTGGAGGAGGTTCCCAACTTGATTTTGTTTTGAATTTTTCTAAACATGGAATAATATCAGAGTTTAATGTTTCTTGCTGTTTACTGAAGAAGTATTTTATTCTTACATCTCTAGCAAATGCTAGAGCATCATTCAATAAATTAATTTGATTAAATTGAGGGGTCGGACAAAAAGTAAGACCTTTTGAAAGAACTTCCAGTTCTGCCTTTTTTGGAGCATAACTTGAAAGGTTTACAATTAATTGAGATTTTTGTACATTCGCTTGCTGCTCATCGTTGAGATTAGATGACTTAATTTGTGGTTGTTCGTAGTTAAAAGATTCCGATTCAGTTTGTGACATTTCATTATTTAAATCAAATTGTGACATATATTTCCATTTTGTTGGTATTTCATTTCCTAATTCTATGTTTTCTTTACAGATACGTAAAAGTTTACATTTGAGTTTTTCTGTTTTGTTTGTCATAAAACTTTGTAGTTTTTTTTATTATGTTATTTATATCGGTTTTAAGTTCTTCACTATTGTAAAGAGACAATAATAAATCATAGATATTCTTCAATGAATTACCATGTTCTTTAGCTAATTTTTTATATGAAATAAGTACTAGATTTGACAGGTCAAAGCTAGTTTTTACTGCAAGAATTTCAACATCTTCATGCATAGATGGTGGTAGTCCAGAGAAAGGAAACTTCGGACTTAATCCACGAGGTGTCAAACCAAAAGACAAAAGTACACTAAGAAACATAATGTGACAATTTACGTTAACAATTTTAAAAGAATGGTATTTAAATTGTTTCATCAAACGTTTTTTGCTAGGCTGTGAAATCATTTTAAGGAAAAAAGTAAAAAAGAAAGAGAACAAAAATATAAAGAGTATAAAGAAGAGTTACCAGCAGGCTTTTGTTGGTCGATTTTCGTATCTGCCAAATGGCTTACTTACTAATCACTGTGTTGAATAGAAGAAAAGAAAAGAACTATTTTTCACTTCTATATTTCGGGGGATTTAATACCCCCGTCTTCAGGAAGTTTTAAATAAAAATGAACACAGAACTATAACATGTAAACAAAAATTAATAAAACATAAATGTAAACACAGTGCATAACATTTGACAAAGTCCAGCTGACGTGAAATTTTTCTTATTCAATCTTGTTGGAACAGTTGATTTTTATAATTATATATTATATATATAACTGCATTCTTTGTATAATTGTGTATGAGGATGGTCCTGCACATTTGCGGAGAGGTAGTTTACATTTACTGCGATCAAACTGTTTCCAGAAGTTGGAAAAGGATAATAAATTATAAGTACCAGACAAAGACAAGATATAATCATGATGGGAAGTTGTAATATGAAAAATTAAGCAAATTAATTTTCTAGTTCCATCATATATCTGTGCACCCTTATGGAATCCTTTCTTCCACAAACTTTAATGACGATTTTGGACAGGTATGAAGATTAGATACAGTTTCAAATAAATCATTGAAAAAATTTGTTTACAAACTACGCAAGGATTTCAATAACGCATACATGAATTTTTGCCAAAAATAAAAATCTATTAATCGTACTTAATTGAGAGTAAAAATAAAAGTATCTTCAATTCTACAATTTTAAACTAAAAAGGTCCCAGTCATACTTTTTAATTACCCCACATTATCTTAATGAATTTTCCTTTTAGATGACGACCTCTCGCAACCAACGAGATTGATGAAAAGTTGAATGAAATCTTGAGTCTTGCACATGAAATAAGAAAGTTAATTACATTACATTATAGTACAGCATTATATGAAATAATTCTCTCTCTTACATCTTGTAAATAATTGTGTATAGTAATAATATATCTTTTACCTTTGATTTTAGACTATTATACAAATTGCGTACAATTTAAAGTAGTTAAAATTTTGTTTACTCAATTTCATTTTGGCGAAAATTAATACTTGTGTTTCATTTCTAGAAATTACCTGTTAAAAATCGTGGAAGCTATACCAATGTATTAGATGGCATCATCTATCAATAGTTAAAAGTTCTGAGTATTTTATAGGCAATGTTGATAACGCAGTAAGTAGTATTAGAGGAAATAATGCTTTTCTTATAAATCTGCAATTATCAAAGCCAAGCAAAACTAGTTTTGACTACATATTTTTTAGAAGGGTCTGTGGAGTGCAAAGATATATGAATTAGATAAGTTTAGCTAAGACTAATGTGGTGTACATCGTGAATCTAACATTGATTATAATCACTATAATGATATTACTAGGCTGTAAATTGTATACTCATAACATTATTGTTACAGGAAAATCATAGAGATGTTATCAAGATATTACTATTAAAAATGTATATGTTCTTTGTTAATACAAAATAATTAAAACTATAAATATTTTCTTTGAACAATTTTTAAATTATGTTTTATTTTTCGGGTTTAATGTATTAAAAATAATGTATATTTTTTCACCCAACATTTCAAATAAATCACCATCTTTAAACTCACCATTCAAAATTTCTGTTAGATGTTTGTGTTAAATTTATATATACAAATATGTATATACGATATAGTTATGATATCAATTATAGTGATTTACAAGGAATGTTCCTGCTCAGAGGACTCAGCCTACAATGGCCTAGTTAATTCCAGGATCAAACGTTCAGACAAAACCAACGTAAAAAGAACATAAACGATTATGATACATATATTGTCTGCTTTCAGGTTGTGGCTCTCAAATAAGCAACAATAACCCATTTTAGCACCATACGGATTATGATCAATGTCACAACCTTCTTATACTCGTAAGTGTAAGGGGGTAGGGTTGACTAATCGTCTCAGCACCTGCGCACCTGCCCATTTTGTCCTTGTGTTCCCCCAGGCGCAAGACAGTTCCACCAAGTTATTTGCTCCGTAGCCAGATAGTTGGGCTCCTAGATGAAAAGTTGATAAGGTGTTCAGGGATTTTGTCAAATCTACTGCCGACGTAGTCAAAACATAGCACATGCACACTGCTGGTGTTCCAACAACCAGAATTATAAACCCACCAACTGCTGTATAACTTCCAACTACTGTAAATCCTTATACAAGTATCACGGAATGGGAAAATACGGGATGTGCTTAACGATCCGCAACTAGCATAAAGGTATGCCTACGGGGGTAGACCGCATGAAGAATAGTAACATGCAATATGAAACCGAGCTGTAAATCAATAATTTATAGGCCTACTACATATTCTTGTATTATATTGTCACCAATGGAAAGAGGCCTCTAGCCTAATCTCAAAAATACTATTTATAATGCACGTGCTTGTTCTAATTTGTAACTGTAGAACAGGCAAGAAATTCTACAGGAAAATTAGATATGGTAATTTTTAGCATCGTAAAAGATAATAGTTAACAAAAATGTATACTGGTAAATAATATTAATTCCGAAGCGCACTAAATATTAGATTGTACAGCCAAGTCTATGAGGTTAATCTTATTCTAAATTAATGGTTGTTGCCTTATCTGTTGTAAGTTGTAAAGATTGCTCAGACACGAGCGATAGACTATGATTTAATATTGCTATAACTAGGTAATTATGGTTGGCTTTAGCTACCTATGTGGGCTGTAGTTTCCAAACTAGCAGAAATAATCGTATTTCAATCGTCATCAGGCAGGTTTCAAGAATATTTTCTTTCTACACCTTATTTCTTTCTTATGCGTTGCCGACCCAACTCCTCAATATCAAATCAAATCAAATCAGATTTTTATTGCCGGAACATTCTATAATGCATGGCAAAAGTCAACTTTTTACTTGCTAGAATTTTGTCATACACCCCACAATAGATCTCATTCAGACATACAATTTACAAATTTACATACATCAGTTCATTCGCCAATGATTCCCACTTCCAGCGACGGATTCAGTCAGTCTTTTTAATTGGTGATCTCCCAATCAAATGCTAAAAACTCGTCTACATTATAAAATGCTTGTGACACTAAAAAGCGTTTCAAACAAGTCTTTAACACCTTGGGCGTTGGAGCGTTTTTTATTGAATTTGGTAATTTGTTGACGAAATGAACACCTGCCTGTGAAGGCAAGCGTTCATAAACCACCGTTCTGTGCCTACCAGTTCGGTAGCTATCTCTGCCTCTAGTCTCATACGCATGTATGTCCCGGCCATTCGTCATGGTACATTTAGACATACAAAACAGAGTAGTTTCCAAGATGTAGAGACTGGGCAGCGTCAACAGTTGTAGATTTTTGAAGGCTTCCTTGCACGACTCTCTAAATTTCAACAGAGCGATAATGCGGATCGCTTGTTTTTGCAGCTTGAACACTCTCATAAATTGATTGTTTGCACAAGCTCCCCACAACACCAACCCGTAAGTGAGATGAGGGTAAATCAAGCCAAAATACGCCATCATTAGAACCTGAATAGGGCAGTATTTGGCTAGAGACCTCAAAACATAAATGCCTGAAGCCAATTTGGAGCAAACGTGATCGATGTGATTATTCCAAGTCAACCCTCGATCTAGGTATATTCCCAGGAATTTCGAGCAGTAGACTTCTTCCCGCATTGTGTCAGCCAACATAACAGCTGGCTCGTCATGCCTGTCTACTGATCGCAAAGCAAAATTTAGAAAATTAGATTTTGCAGAATTTGTCTTAAGATTGAGGCTGTTGAAATGTTGGACGCAGTTGTTGATCTCAACAAAACTTTGCTGTTCCAGAATCAATTTTGATTTGCTTGTGAAACAGAGAGTCGTGTCATCAGCATACTGCACAAGTTTTCCGTGCAGAAGTGATGAACCTACGTCATTGACATAGATCAGGAAGAGAATTGGACTGAGAATTGAGCCCTGTGGGACACCATAGCTCAGGTGAATTGGTTCAGATAATTTGTTTGCGATTTGGACAATTTGGGTTCTGTGGCTTAAAAATGACCTGAGCCACTGGAGAGGCACGCCTCGGATGCCATGAGATTCAAGTTTGTCAAGCATTGTAACATGGTCAACGCAGTCGAATGCTTTCGATAAGTCTAGGAACACACGCAATGTGGGATCCCGACGTTCTAGCCCCTCTACAACCATATCGACTAGACGTACAATTGCGTCTATTGTCGACTTACCCTTCCTGAAGCCAAACTGGTCTTCAGATAGCTGGTTGTGCTTATTTAAAAATTGAAGCATTCTTAACAAGAAAAGTTTTTCGAATATTTTGCTCAAAACTGGCAAAATTTAGACAGGCCGGTAATTGTGTGGGGAGTGGGGATCATCTTTCTTAAAAATCGGGCTCACTTTCGCGGTTTTTAGGAGTGAGGGGAAAACTCCTTGTTCAAAAGAGAAATTTACTAATTGGGTTAAAGGTTTCACAATATGCTTTGAACATGTTTTTATTAGCCACATCGACATTAAATTTAAATCATTTGATTTTTTGGCTGGGAGCTGCTGAATTATTTTTTCAAGCTCTTCCTCAACGACAGGTGCCAGTGCCATGGAGGCTACTGGACACTGTCTCCGTCTTGGGATTCCTTGTGGCGGTGATGGGCAAGGGCCTTGCTCATAAGCAACAGATCCAAAGAATCTGTTAAGCCTATTCGCAACCTCAACCGCGTCCTCCACAAGTCTGTCACCATTTTTTAATTTGATTTGATTGTTGCATGATTTGTTTTTATTGTTGATGATGTTCCAAGCAGTTTTAGAATTATTTTTTGACAATATAATTGATTTAGAAACATCATATGCCTTTGCCGCCTGGATCACTTTTCTGTAAATTAGTTTATAATTTCGGAAAAATCGTTTGAATTCTTCATTGTGTGATGTTTTCTGAATTTCTGAGAAATACTTTAGTTTTTCTCTAGAAATTAAAATTCCTTTAGTGATCCATTTGTTGTTTACCGTTTTGGGACAAACTTGTATGGTTTTGAGAGGACAGTACATGTTAACATGAAAGTTTAGTGTATCACTAAACATTTTAAAATGCTGTTCTACCGAAAGACTTGATTCTTGGAATTTCCAATCTTCTTTGGAAAGGGAAGTGTTGAGGAGAGCGATGTTTCCTGGCCTTAAGTCTCTTATTGTTTTAGTGATTTTGGGCTCCCTCTCGATTTTTACTCCACTAATAATAGCCTCTTGGCCATTGTGGTCCGAGATAGCTGTATTGACCACGGGACACTGCGACACTTGGAAGATTAGATATGATATTGTCGATTGTCGACTGTGTAGACTGTGTCACACGCGTTGGCGTTTTTGACCAACAACTCAAGGTTGAATGATCTTAACAAGTCGACAAATCGTTTGGTGGAAAGGGTGATTAGTGTCCATCGCATTAATGTTAAAATCGCCCATTAGGATATAACCCTGTTCATGGGTTAGTTTAAATCCATCCAGCAGGGCTTCAAAATTTGTGAAGAAATTTTCCTCATTGCCATTGGGAGACCTGTAGATTCCGATGACGGTAAAATTTTTGATCTGTTCGAATTGAATTTTATCCCAACTGCTTCAAAGTCTTTTTCTATAGTTTTGACAAGTGAGAAGGGAGAAAAAGAATAATTTTTTTGACAAAAAAATGGCGACTCCTCCTCCTTTGGAAAGTTGTCGGCAATACGCATTAGCCAATGTGAAATTTGGAATTTGGCATTGGTCGATGTTCTTGTCATTAAAACCGTTCTCAGTTACAACAAGTACATCTGTTTTCGTTTCTTCACACATTAATTGAATTTCGTCAAGCTTGTTAGTGGCAGATTGGGCATTTTGGTTGAAGCAGTCGGATTTGAACTGATTGAGAAATTTGGAATTCGTCTGTATTTGTTGGGTAGCGTCAGTCAATTTTGCTCGTCGGCCGTCTGTGGGGTCCCTAAAAAAAACACAATCAGCTTTTATCAGAATTCACAGGAGATGAAGTGGCAGGTGAACAGCTGGTGACGGCCTCGGCATAGGTCTTGTTGCAAGTACGTGTCATCGCGCATGCTGGGAGTTGACACCAGCGCCGAGTCTCGAAGGAGCTGGTCCTGGCGTCTCAGGCAGAGGAACTGGTCTCGAGGGAGTGGACACAACAGTCATCGGCTCCACAGGCTGCACTGCCGCTGGAGAAGGTGCCGCCGAGTTCAGTTGTTGATGGTTCTCACAGGAACCAAAGTCGGCCAGTCTCCCCCGCAATCAGTCGTGCCAGAAACCCTCTTGCCGCACAATTCTCAGGTGCATGCCGTGGGCAGTAAAGTTAGGACGTCGGATGCAGTTCACCTCCAGTACCCTTACATCCTTATGCCGATTGCAGAGTTCCGTTATGTAGCCATTCACCATCCTGATCGTCCTGTTTGTTGCGTTGTCAGGAGAGCTAAGTCATGGCGGTGGGGAAGGGTAGCTACTAGCACTTTGGAGGATGAGCTAAGTTGTTGAAGGATTTCCCTCCATGTATTTGTAAATTATCTCCTCCTTCCCCGCTGCAACATCATTGGTGCCCGCTATGAGGAAATAGCAGTGGTTTCGCAGATGGTGGGATGTTCGATGGCGAGACGATGTGCAGCAGGCCGGCTCCGGGTTTACAGACACCACTCACTTTCGTTCCCTGGACCTGTAAGCTTACGACAAGACCTGGCGATATGTCGGGTGTGACTATCACCCAATATGGTGACTCCATGGAAGGGGATTTGTATTGGGCTTTGTTTTTCAGCTGTCACATGCTTACTATATTCATGTTTTTTCTTATTTTTCTTTCTTCGTTTTTTGTTGTTATTTATTTTTTTCTGAGAGGACACGGATTTATTCTCCCTGAGAACAGTCTCCTCATCAGTTTGTGGCTCTGGAGGGTTTGTTATGGGAGGTGTATGGATATTCGACAAGGTGGGGCTTGGTTTGGTCAATATGGAGGGGTTTTTGTACAGTTTTTAGACTGTTCTTCAAGAGCCTTGATTGCCGATATCATATTGGATGCTTCTTCCTTGAGGATGATGCACCTTTCGCAAGGTCGCTTTCAATCTCGTTACTTCTTCCTCCAGCATTTTAATAGTTTCCTTAGCCGGCGTCTTGTCATCAGCTACACGTGTCATGATCTCAGTTTGGGTGGTTCGATGTTCAACGGTGGTTATAGCAGGTTCCGATGTCTTTGTTCGAGGTGGGAGGAGTCGAGCGCAGAGGGAAAACTTCATCGTGTACTGGGATAGTCGCATATCGTTTTGTATTGCATGGTCGAGTATGGATTTCATTTGTGTTTTCAGCTGCGATATCTCATTTTTCAGGGCTAAGTTTTCGTTATTTAGGAATGCTGTCAGTGTCTCTGGCGTTGTCAGTGAGGGTTGCTGTGTTAGTTAACACTTCAGATTTAGGAGTGTTTTATCCTTCGGAGACGACCCTGGAAGGTCCGGGGTAACGGAGGTCGGAGTTGTCGGACGCGGGTAGTGCTGGCGCTCTCAGCCGCGGGTGTCCGGGCGGGCGATGTCTGCGCGCTTCTGTTGAGGTGTCAGCACCAGAGACCTCATAGTCACAGGATGTGGGCCATCATGGTTATCATTTTGTGGACAATATTTGGGTTTTTTCCAAATTTGTTTTTTACCGTTGCCTTACAATTACGTCCCAGGCAATCTCCAGGTAATATCTCCGTTTTTTGAGTGATAACTTTCTCTAAATTTATTGTTATTGTACAAAATATGTGGTTTACCATTTTTCGTTTTTTCAATAGTATAGTTGATGCTGATTTATGTAAAATGCTTAACTTCAGTTGATTAATAAATAATAACAGTAATAAATATTTAATAAATAAAACAGGAATAAATAGTTAATAAGTAAAAGCAGCAATAACAAGTTAATAAGTAAAACAACAATAAATAGTTAATAAATAGCACAATAACACAGATAAATAAAAACCACAGCCACAATTGTCATAAAATAAAGTTTTGATTAAAAGTATTAAAAAAACTTAGTTATTGGTTCCTGTTAGAAATATTTAATTAACAAACGAAGTGACAAAAATTTATCTGCAGCCAGGTGGATTCGATCTGAGGACCCTTGTACTGTTAATCAGTTACGCAACTGATAGCGCTACGAACGCTGATAAGAGACATCGTATATTTAATATCAACTCAGATTCAAATTTGGTACCTTCCAGCTTCTAATTTCCAAATTTGCTCCACTTTATTTAATATGTCGACGCGGATTTCTCGATAGCACTATTATTAAATTTAAAACTCAGAAAAGTTTCTCTTGCACAAAATTTCAATCTTCAACTCGATTTCAGCACTCTTCACGTCCACATCACAACACACATTTTCACACGACTCTCCCACGTTTCAGTTCCCCCGTTTCCTGCCCAAAAATCTGGATTCTCGATCATCGTCGCTTATCGCAGCCACAACTTCTGGTGATAGCACCGCAACTGCCTGCTGTAGTATCGCTTGTAGGGGCTATTTCCCCAATACACGTTAGTTTGAGCACTAGGCAAAATGTTTCATATCACAAGTTTTTATTAAACGTCTCTTTATTAAAGTAGGATAAATTATTCTTCACCATCCATTTAAGAACAAACAATTTGTCGGATTAAAAAGTTTTAGGATTTTTACAGTAACTATTAGAAAATTTTATAAAAAGCCGTAATGATATATTATTTTTTTTAGATGTAAGTACACTTTTTATTAATTTATTCAACTATCACATAGAGTATTTGAAAAAGTTTTTTTGTTAGTAAAGCATTGCTTAGAAAATATGTATATTTTAAATAATGAGTAATTTTTCATGTAATATTATGATTTATTTTATGGAAAAATGATTATAACACAAGAATATTTGATTGAAAAAATATGTTGAAAAATGATTCCATTTTGTTAAATATTACTTTTTGATTATTAAAACTTTACAGTAAAAATTATCTCCGACACCAAATGACAATCCATCATGAAATCGATACGAGAATTTAGGGGACTTGTTATCAAATTTTATAAATTTGACTCACGCGTTGATAAAGAATTTTATATTTTACTGAACTGTTATTTTTGTGCCAATATATAAGGCTCTACGCTAAAGATTTAGTATTTCTTGAAACAAAACTCAGTAATACTTGTCATAAATTCTTAATTTTATTTATGATTAATAATAGAGATTTAAACCCCTTACGAAGCTAGTATTTTTGTGTAAAACAATATATTATAAGTACGATAAGTAATTTACGAGAATACGCCAATAAATTTAGGAATAACAAGAATTATTCACGGGGAAATCAAGTTAAAACTTTATAGGTATCAAGCTGTTTCACAATTATAAGAACCGTTGTCACAATATCTTTTTTTTAATTCATGATTGATCTTTGATTCATTGATAGATCTCTTTTTGTCCAACTGCTTATAAGAAAGGTATATAGTAAAATTAATAGCGTAAAAATTATATAAATTATAAAAGGTAAAATTTATGATAAGTTTACGAGCAAAATAAAATTATAATTTACAAGTTCATTACAGTGGATTTGTATTGGAAGTGAAACATCATCACATTATCATATTGTGATTTTTTAAATC
Source organism: Homalodisca vitripennis (assembly GCF_021130785.1). Taxonomy (NCBI): domain Eukaryota; kingdom Metazoa; phylum Arthropoda; class Insecta; order Hemiptera; family Cicadellidae; genus Homalodisca; species Homalodisca vitripennis. The sequence continues at coordinate 97,645,699 of NC_060215.1, forward strand.
ATGGCTTTATGGTAATAATAATATTACTTGTATCCTAGAACAACTACAAACAAATATGATTAAACCTTTGTTAATTATTGTCACTTATCTAGATATAAGACAACCATTTGAGAAACACTGATCATGAAATGTGGTTTTCTGAATGTTATAAATGTTTGAAACTCTCTTAAGCTATTGAAGCATTGTACCAATAAACAAAATTTTTCAGTGTTATAATTATATATCTGCTATTGAAAACCTATGTCACGTCGGTCGGTAACTTTAGCCTCATGTAAAAGACTTCAAATGAGCTTATAAAAAAACAATACTGGAATGATTAAAACAAACGTAAACAATAATAATAAATATAGTAACAAGAATAATTTAAACATTATTATCAAGCTTTTAAATTAAAGTGTGTGTGTGTGTGTGTGTGTGTGTGTGTGTGTGTGTGTGTGTGTGTGTGTGTGTGTGTGTGTGTGTGTTTAAGTAAATTTCATCAAATTTTGTTTTTCAAGGGCCACAGGTAATAAAAGGTGTTGCTACAGAACAGGTGTTTTATTTTTAATTTGCCCTTTTATTACATTTCGTTCCTAAATACCACTACAAACGTGTCCGACTGTGTGGACCAAATGATATGCTATGTAAGATATCCATAATAGTTAGAGGAGCTAGATGGTCTTTGCTTTTACACTCATAGGTAGTATAAATTTTAATGATTAGATCCCTCTTCAATTTAAAGCGTGAAAATAAAAGTTATTTAAAGACACTAAAGTGATAGATTGTAAATGACATAATTTTAATAACATCGTTATTTCGTAGATCGTTTTACGTAACTTTCATATTACAATAATGCTAATAATTAAAATATAAAAATTCATTAGTTCTTTACGTTTAGCAATAATTTCACTCTATAGACTATAAAGCAAACGTCCACCCCCTGTACATTAAGAGTGAGTCAATGGAGGAATAGAACACTGGATTTCCTCTCTTGTGTGTAATACTGACAAATAAGAGTTTTCTCCCACCAGAGCCTATAACGAAAACGTTAGCTCCCTAAGGACTCAGAGTGGGCTACTATTGCAATAGAGCTCTGGTTTTCCTCTCTTGTGTGTAATACTGACAAATAAGAGTTTTATCCCCCCAGAGCCTATAACGAAACGTCAGCTCCCTGTGGACTAAGTGTGGGCTACTACTGCAATAGAGCTCTCGCTTTGCTTGTTTGTGTGTTAAGCCCTGGGGACCACGTTCTGCTGACAGATACTTGCAGCAATGCATTCTGTATAAATTCTTGTAAGAGTTTGAAACATTAAATATACTCTACTATAATCTGTAATACTTATAACAATACGTACTCTTTTATTCTTTATAGTACAAATACTCCAATATTAAATAGGATAATTTGTTTAATAAACTCTTATATAAAATATACAGTATTGTAGAACCTACCATAATTGCTGATAAACCCTTCAGTGCAATAAACATTGATGTACTGGTACTGATCAAGATAAACAGTTTATTACTGACAGCTATTTAACTAGTAAATGTATTCAAATGATTTCACTGTTAATTTGAAAAAATTATTTTCTGTTTGCGGTTTTTATTACCTAATAAATTACATAATTTCTGCAGTATCAGGGATTAATCTCCATCCTTTCATCAATCGCTATCTTGTGGATTACTTATTTTTGCTTTGTGATTATCTACATCGTAGAACGGCTTTACATGTTTAATGAATCTCATTGTGTGAGAATTGCAGCTAACCAAGTTTAATACACATCGATATTTAGGAGCCTACAGTGCCACCATGGTAGACATAAGCTATATAATTTTGTTGTTTTATTTAATTTGAAAAACGGCACTGAGTTATTAACGAACTGTTAGTGTGAGGAGTTACAGGTGATAAGATAGAATATACTAGGAATGTTATTTAGGAACCTAATCTGCTGCCCGGGAAGACACTTACTTACAGCAATATTGTTTTAAATATTTTTACTAGACAACGAACTGACGAATCAAGCATTGAGAACAAAAACAGTCAACCAGTTTGCATACATTGATATATTTTGGAGCTTAATACACTACAAAAGCAGACATAAATTGTAACAACTTTTGTTTTATTTTTTACCCATCCAAAATATCTTATTGGTTTGGTCAACAATAAGAGATTTGCAATTTAAAACATTATATGAAGATTTGGTAGTTAGATTTAGAAACTCAGGACGGTATCATGTTAATGTGAACCATGTAACTTATCAAACTCAGCAGATATAATAGATAATTATAAATACTATAGAACTGCTATAAAAATAGAAAAAATACACCATGTTTAAATAAGTTTTGATTGAGCTAAGTCAATGTAATACCTAATTCTAACGTTATCCATATTAATCCTGATCGAATAAAAAATGAATTGCACTATATTTATGATGGTTCAAAATGGTTTATTCATAATGACGATGTCTAGTACAAGTGGTAAATTGAAAAACATTACTTATGAATGTACCAGTTATTTTGGTATAAGTTTTATTGTTTGGTAAAAATAAAAATAAAATAAAATAAGATTTACTTATTGGTTCATTAAAATTTATTCTTATCTATAAATATTGATTATTAATTTTAACTTAACATCTTCCGCTGAAATATTAACAATAAGAAGTGTTATATAATGATATAACGAAAAGATCACTAATTAAATTCACGAGATTTAAGTACTGTTAATCTAAATATAAATGGAAAATAATATTTGAATGTAGTACAAATGGTATTGTAAATTATTAATGTGATTTAACCTTATACTGACAGTAACTTCCATACAATCGTGAAATATATCATACAGAAACTTCAATTAAAATTAAAATGAATTATTTATAATGATAATTAATACATTTTTAATTGATTTTATGATTTAATAAACTTATAATAATAAAAGTATAAGTAGGGTTTTAACAATCAACGTTACCATACTTGTGTTAAATTGTTAAAAAAGGATCTTCATCCCCCATGACTACAACAAATATTATATAAAACTAAAAAAATTTACATACTCCGGTTTCATTAACTGAGTCAAATACGAGTCTATATAATTTGATTGCAATAGTTTATTGAAAAGAAGACAGTTTGGTCAACTAGTATTTTATTGGCCAAATAATTATTTATTAGTTTGTTACGTATGTACAGATTTTACAATATTTCAAATACTAATACACATTTAGAAAATTAGATACTTTGTTTTGGATAAACCTTTTTAAGTGGTGTTTGCGGTATTTATCTCTGCTAGACGAATCCTTTAAAATTATATATATACTTTTTATATATATATATATATATATATATTTACCTATGCTGAAATGTAAGATATTTCTTGTACTCCTTGTGAACTATCTTCATTGGATGGTAAAAAATTATAAAACACCCCTAAAACAATATTTCTAAGCTTCGGTATACATAAAAAAATTTACATTCCTAAATTGAGCCAACAAAATAATATTAATTCTTCTACAAGACGGACAGTATAACTTTTGAAACTGTAAAACAGCGCCATGTTACAGAAGAAAATTTGGAGGTGGGATTTGTGGCATTTTCTTGCAATCGAGCACTTTGATATGACGGACTCGACCTATTCTGTCAGGTAAGATTTTTTCTGGCTACCTTTGGACATAATATGACAACAATCTCATAATTACTAAAAAAAGTATATTTTTAGTTGCATTGATCACGTACCAAGTGTTATTGCGTTTTATCTCGTCGTTCAGAGAATATTAAACCTTTGCGTGTCTTTCTGAACACCACGTAATCACTATTATAATAGTACGTACCGTGCTATATGATACATATAAGTCATGAACATAATTTAGAAAGACAGAAAAATTAAGATGATAAAAAAATTACCTTCAGAAGGTTTGTTGATAAATTCTGATCTTTTTATTGCTACATTTACATATAGTGAATATCTGAATTGTGCTTTGGAATAATATTACAAACTAAGTATTTAATCTTCATACGTAAATATAGCAATTATAAAAAGTTAAATTTTAAATAAACATAACACATTCATACAGATTAGAGAAATGGGAATCCTCTTTTGATAAATGTAAAACATGAGTTGTTCCTCTATGGCATGTTCTCTTAAGGCGGTTCCCTCGAGTCCTTGTGAGCGTTTCCCTCACACGTGATCTTCAGCGAAGACAGGTCTATTAATTTGTCGTGAGACATCCTGCAGTATTTTAACTATAATTCCTTATCACTTTGTACCTAATCATACATTTTTACGTATACGCCAAGGGTACATTTATATAAATCAGACAAAAAATTTAAAAAAAGTAAAAATGTATTACATTGACAAATTAACTTGCATTTTAGCGTATTGCATTGCACTCCAACCGCGGAAGTGCACGTCATAGTAATCAAAGCAGTGGTCTAAGTTCACTATATTTTGACATGAAAAGAATGAGAACATTTGTATTCAAAATCCTTAGTTCTTAGTTAGGATGAGGAAATCATCGTAGTTTTTGAGTCGAGGCAAATGTTGATAGCAAATTTTAAGTTAATCTTATATATTTAGTAAATACTGGACTTGTTATCTTCAAAATTATACCTCCTGACAGTTTGGCCAACACTAACTCATCAGTAATGGTTGTAGTTAAAAACCTTACCTTACCTTAGTTATACATTACTTTACATTGGTATTACATTTTAAAAATTCAACCAACAAAGTTCGTTTTGGTGTTTTGATATGTATTCATGCAAGGTTAGTTACTAATCTTCATAAGGAAACTAATGTGTAAATAAAGAATTCTTCCTTATAAGACATCACATAACAGATAAACCGCACTCATTCATTTAACGATTTATAAATAACAGTATGCTATTAGCATATAAGGAGATTTTTTATAACTGTAAATTAAAAACAAAATTTTAAAATCATTTAAAAATTTTACAACATTGAAAAGTTTTGTTGGTGTTTAAAACTGGCTCTATTTCTATAGTTACATAATTGTTCAGTTCTTTATTACTGTTTGTTTCGTCATATATGTATCAGAAATGTAACAAATACAGACACACACACACACACACACACACACACACGCGCGCGCGCGCGTGTGTATGTCTATACATATAGTCACAGGGAGGTGGTAATCGGTCGAACCACTCACAGCTATCCTACCAGGGCGCATACTATTCAGCGAATACAATATACATGCGTTTGCCTCCAGTGATGGTAAGGGACCTGCGGGCAGAAAACCGACGTGATCAAACGACTGATACTACCTGACTACGGATGGTCGGCTCTAATAACGTCGAGTCTCTCTCACTCCCATTTACCGTTATTAACTACGTTTTACTATAACTACTTTCAGTTGCTTTGCCTTTGTGTCAGCCGCATATATTACATATATTACAAGTTCAGCCGCTTAGATATTTATTTTTTTTTTCTTTCTTTTTAGTCCTTTGTAACTATTATTTCATTTTGTGTAACTTTATTTGAGTTTAATTGTGTTTATTGTATGGGTATATTTTTAAAAATTGCTTGTTCTACAACATTATTTTAAATAAGAGTTCTCCATCACGCACAAGCCTCGGCCCAAGTGGTGGTATTTTTATAAATGTATGTTCGGAATTGTAATTATTACATTATTTTAAAATACAGGGTAATTTGATTTTGATTTGATTTATTTATAACACTCTAACTATGAGGCGATAAGTATAACATATCTTTTTAGTGCTTCTGTTACATTTTTCGGGAAACGTAGGAAGATGAACATTTTAATAAATCGCAAAATTATTGAATACACAAAATACATAAATTTAAGCTAAGAAAGGAAATTATAAAATATTGTTAAATGTCGGGAATTGCTACATTATGAAATTCTATGATTTCTATAATAATATACCTTTTATAATTTTTTTCATTTTCATAAATCAAGTAAAATGAAAATGTAAATGTAAAATTTGAATAAAGTATTTATTATAAGGAACAAAATAAAAAAGAACAGAAATAGTCTACTAATTTGAGACAACGACCTCATAATGCTTTCAATTTCTTAAAATGAACTAGAATTAAATAATTAATAAAAACATCCGTATTCATAGTCTTTAGTGCTAATCAAATTATCCTTTGTCCTTTTTGCTGAAGGTTACATCATTTGATCGTCCTAATTCCAAACATTTTTAGCCTCTAAATAGTCCACTGATTTTTGAAAGACTTTCATTTTAGTGTCTATTAGGTCTTCGTCGATATTTTCACGAGTACCTCTAAGAGCATTCTTAACTTTAGATACGACATCGAAGACGACACCTTGTAAACTGTACTTGTATTGGAAATGATTGTGTATTTAATCTATGTTATAACTGTCCACTAACTGTATGGGTGCGAACAATTTCATCTAAAGAGAAATCTATATTGGGTTTCTCTTTAAAGATCTTGAGAAGTAGTACGTGTGTTCAATTTTTGAACTATTTTTATACATTTTCAATGATGTGTTTAAAATCTAATATCTAGAAATGTCTTGGTTGATATTCCTGACAACTTTCATTTACAATTTTGTCTACATTTAGTGCTATAATTATAATAGCTATAGTAATAATCTTTTAGCAGTCTGCTTTATTCGTTATATCAATTTCAAATAGTTTTAGCGCATTTGTAATGTTTATTGGATACTATTACTTGATTATGCAAATTCTTCAAGGTCCGCGGGTTAACTCCAAGACAGACATACGAAGCCTACCGTTGTTTGGAGACTTGTTTCACGTAATGAACACAGTTTTCATTTTTAACAACCATAACTGAAAGGAAAAACCCAACTAAATACATCAATTCACAATCAAAGCTTTTCCGTATCGTTATCATAACTTACAAAAAGTTATATTTTCTAGATAGAAGCCAAGTATGTGAAACATATAAATATAACTGGTGATGTACAGTGACATTACAGTGACACTTCGTTTTTCAGTGACAGCGAAATTTCCCTACCGACCACACCACCGCACGTCATGTCTAAGCTGCTCATTTGTCATAAAGGTAATTATTGCGGCATAACTACTTTGCTTCTACAGTACAAGCCTATTCACTCTAGCAGGTATGTATATTATGAAATTCTACTTACTTATTAGTCTGGCTTGTATACTCTATTTTACTATTTTATTCTATGAAATAAAACAGAATCACACGACAAAGTTATACAAGCAGGTAAAAATGCTAATAACGGAATTAAAACAGGCTAAAATTGTAATACATATAGTTATAACTTTAATTAGTTTACAGATAATCTTTATTACAAACTATCCCAAAATATTTGTTAAAAATAATTTAACTTATAGTTATTATATTATAATAATTTCACTTGATGCGCAATCATCGCCAATGAAATCTTGAAAAGAAAAAAACTTTACTTGACATATTTTCTTCAATAAGCTATTACCTAGTTGAAAGCAGTAAAATGAGGTCATAAATCACTAGAAGAATTGCAAGTAAAATTTATTATTTAAATATTCAGTTAAAATACTATCTCATCCATTAGATGGCAATTAACCGATTTTGATTTTGACAGTATTGATTTCAAAATTAGGAATTAATAAATTTGATGTGTGATTCAATGATCTATTTTATTTTCCCTAACAAAGGTACTCTACAGAATTTCCTTCTACAATGTGAAAATTAAAATCTGCAGTATTCATTTGTAAGTAATATATATATTTTAGTTTTATTTTTTAAATGAGGTCAATAGTGGTTAGAATCCTTTTTGGTACTTTCTTAAAGAAGAATAAATAGAAAAAGAAATCTTAATTTTGGTGTTTTAACATACTCTTAACTAAAAACACGTACGATTCCTTTAAAATTAACTTATTCTATTATAATAAAAGGCCTTAGTATCGTTGACATTGGAAAAGTCAAAATGCGTTCTCGGGTGATAACGAAATTAGCACATTAGAGTTTTGTTTATTTTCTAATTTTTACTTTAAAAATTATTGTGTGTCTAAAAACATGTTTTCCAAATATTTATTCAGTCAATATAAACATTGCCTAGAAGTTCCAAAAACGTTTATATGATTAATGTAATTTGGCGGCACCACTTTTATATAATTAAGCTCCATGAGCCAATCATGATAAAAGTAAATAACATTCTTTTGTTTGATTTTATGTATACGATTTTGTTTGTTAAAAACAACATCTTGACCTTACCTAGAATAAGAACTAATAGATCGATTAGTTCTTTGTAGTTTGGATGTGCAATTGTCAGTGTGGTGACGTCAGTATAAATATGTCATATGACATCCTCCGTCAGGGCACTTCAGACCTAATTCAATTAAAGTATAAATCATAGGTACGGTTAATTATTCTCATTAACATTCAAACTATAAGTATATCATATAAAACATTTGCAACTCAATAACAAACATTGTGACCAATCTGCTTGTTATAGGACAGTAATTGGAAATTCTTCTAGTTTATTACCAAATGAAATATGATACAATTGTCTCCATTTTCTAAATAAACCCCATTCTGAAACGACGATTAAGATTAAAAACCAGAGAAGTCAATACTGCCTTTATAACACATGTAGAAACAAAATCTTTTCCAAGTAATATCCATTTATAGCAGCCTCGTAGTTTTGTATAGTTTGTCGTCATCAGTAGGAATAAGAAACGAAGAAGCTAAGTTAATTTGAGTAATTTGTTAAATCTCAGCATTTATTTAATTTCCATGTAAAATAAGTCTAATATTGTAATATATTATATACAATTGCAACTAAAAACTGAACTAAAACTTTCGTTACAAGTTCTACAGCGTGCTTTTTTCAATTATAAGGTCATTTGAGGTATGTAAAAAGCAAGGTAAGTTTTGAAAAAAAATAACTAAATATTTCCCACTTGAAAATAATAATATTATCTTGAAAAGATCAATATTTTCTTTTGTTATCTGAGTACAGCCCATATGAAAAACCTAAAACTGTTGGAATTTATCGAAAAGTAACATAGACATAAGTTCCACATGTGCATTGTCCAATATTTGCAATAGATGTATATATAGTAAGATTTATTTACGTTATTTATAATAAGACTTTTTGCTATAAGTTTTTATAGATCAGGCCATTCCAATATAATTCGATGAGCTTATGTAACCACTGCTTCTTCCTTTATCTCAGATAGGTTCTCAGCAAATATCAAACATTACAAAATCAGAATAAACGGCAGCTCTAAATGTGGGCCATGTCTTATCACAGTAAACCTGCCCTAAATCAGTAATTTATTAGTCGATTTAAATAAATTTTGTGTCATTACATTTTTCATAATATCCTCTAAAACAGTTTTTTTCGTAATTCTTATAAAAAACTGCTGGTTTAAAAACTATTCAAAGTAAAATAGTTGTATTACCGATTTTTTGAAAATACTGCAGATAATATATGAAAGTATTTTCGGTAATCGGCCTTGTTATCATAAACATTTGAGCAAAATTTGGTATAATTTAATTTATTGATTTTTGAGATATTAAGATTTTTAAAGAAAACACATACAGACAGACAGATGGGAAAGTAAGCATCGGAGACCCATGTTCATATGGTAAAATATGTTTGTCTTGAGCTGAGAATAACGTGGTACACCTCTGTCCAGAGAGTTACGTGACACCCTGTACAATGGATTCCTTGCAATAAGTTTTTAATGGATAGTTGGGTTCAATGTTGATATTCTGATTAGATCTTAGAGACCAATAAAATACCAGAAATAATTATACAATATTGTTTTCGAATTAATAACTTTCAACAGTTAGATGTGGATAACACTTGAGTATTAGTGAAATCGAGTTACTTTCTCACGGTTCCCACGATTTACACTTCAAAAATTATATCAGTGAAGAACCATATACCCATTTAATCAATACAGACATAACTTCGCTTCGTGATGGAAGTTCGCCTTTCTAGGATCTGTTAAGTGAAGGCAAGGATACAAAAGAAGATCACCTACAAATAGCCTTCATTCATTCTGCCAATCACCACATCTGATTATGAATATCACTATAATAGTAGTGTTTCACATTTCTTTAACCATGATTTCCTGGATGTGTTTTACTTTACCCTGTTCGTCAGCTCCAAAATATTTCCCAACTATTACCAGAATCATAATTTTTTAAACTCTAACACACATTTTGAATTGCATTAATATTGTAGTTTCTCGACCCCATCTCAGTCCACCATTTATATATGTTTTTACTATATGCTATACTATCTCCGATTGTTTTACCAGCTCTAGTTTTAAAATATCTTTCTACTTCTTAAAATCAATATCAATAAGTTTAGTAATTATGCACATTATAATTTTTCATTACATATTTACTCTCTCAATGAGTGGAAGTAAACGCTAAAATTACAAAAAATTATTCAAAATTATCTCTTTAGTTATGAGAAAAATACAATTTCCTAGGAACAGCACATGAATAAATTCTGAAAAAAAACCAAACAATTGTTTAACTAGCACTGGTTAATAGCCTCAATTAATTTCCTACTTCAATAATTCTATGCATTTCAGCACTGTTTTTATCACACTCAAATCTTGGCTTACAGTGGTAACAAAATTTTTAACCGTAAAACATATAAATTACTAAACATACAAATAAAAAGTATTTTAGAACAAGATGAATATCTTCATGAAGTCCATGAGTGAATGAATGTAAGTGGGGAATGAGTAATGGAAGACGTAATGAAAAACAGATGTCATTTAAAGCTTTTATCTGAATCCTAATGTTTCCCTACCCAATCAATTGTCCTGTTCAGGCTTCCAATACTTCACGTTATCATGCATATTAAACGTCATGAGTTGAATTCAAGTTTTAAACAAATACTTTTGCCCTCTTTTTCTGTCCATCTTACTCTGTTAATTCTAATAAAAAAAAGTGTAAGCACCTAGCCTCTTTTTAGAAACTGTGCAAAGCATTTGTTTACTGATACATTTTACTGTGTACTCCGTATGGTTTACAATGGCGGCCAGCTTAGTACAATTTCGGATAACGAATTAAAAGGGATTTTGTTTGCCAGTGCCTGCTTTAACCAGTGGCACTCCCCCTAAGAAAATTGGTGGTAAAGGTGGTGTTGTGATATATTACTTTACTTTATTTTAAGGTGAACACGTTGCCAGATAGACGTTTGTTTAAGTGTCTTATTAATGTGATATTTGGTGTTTCTAAAAACCAAAGCGAAATATTACTAAGGAAGGTATAATTTTCTTACATTCTACAACATGTCAAAGCATTAAAAATTACTATTGAGGAAAAATAAGGTTTCAAACGTAGTTACACTATTAACACTATCATAAAAATGACCATATGCAAAAATAAGGAATTCAATTAAACATACAAGTTTTCCATTACAGTTATATACTTCTTTAATAAAATTTTAACAGAAAAAATATATTTAATAAATATTTATTTTGTTTTTTTGTTTCGATAACGATATAACAGATTCCACTAAATGTAATTAAACAAGCCTTTACTCAACATCAAATTCTTACAGTTCTAAATTGATTTATATAAACTTAACATGCGGCGAGTGCCGCTATAGATTTGAATTTTGAAGGTTGTGATTCTCAGTCAAACTCGGTTTCCAGAATCCTGATTCCTTTTTCCTAGATTATCTTCTATAATTTAAATAAACTTTTTAAAGAAGCCCAACCTTAACCTTGGAAGAGTTTGAAGTATATAGAAGGTATGTGACATATTGGTGATAGATAGCTTTTAGTTGCTTTCCACTTATGGGTTTAAATTGTCTGTGGTTGAGGACTGGAGCTGTTCAGCGAGAATGGGCGCGGTTTCTTTCCGCCTTTCTGCATGGTAGTGTTTTTTGAAAATTATTGGAAGCTCTGCGTTCTAGTTTAAGATTTTTGGCTCGATTTAACTATAACTGATTCACTTCCAGATAACATTCCTCTTACCCATTCTACCACTCTTAATGGCTAAGCCTTCGAACTCCTCGGAGAAGGAGGGGAGGGTGCGGCGAGTGCCGTTATAGATTTGAATTTGGCGCGCGTAATCCATCAGTAGCCGCAAACACGATAGCCAGCTGCGCCGACCTCTAGGTCATAGCTTAAACAATAGGTGCCTCCTACCATCCGGAATTCTTCTGGACAGGTTCTGGTAGGATGATTCCTGCTAGGGTAGCAAGCAGAGACCGGAAGTTGTGCTACAGTCGTTGTGCAGCGATCGGGTAAGTGGACGGGTAGAAGTGAGCGTACGTGGTCTAGGATTTAGTACTATTGTTAGGGAACCTTTCGGAACCATATCCAAATTATTAGTTAATCTTTAGTCATCAGAGCTGGTTAGGTTTTGGATGGGGGAAATCTAGTGACGGATCCACGGCTAATTTTGATTCCTCTGGAAGGTGCCCTCTTCCGTTTGCGACGACTCGAGGTCGCAAATATTGATAGCGCGAGCCGTCCGCCTCGGATTCCCAACACCGTTCCTAATTTAACTACTAACAGTAAAAGTCTCCTTTAAGCTTTAACTAAGCAGAGTTACGATTTGATAAAAATTTAAATAGTTTTCTTTAATTACTAGTACCGTAACCTGAAGTACGCTTTCTATTAGACTGTAACACTATTTTTTCACTAATTATAGGTGTTATGCAGTATTTTTCTTTTGTTAACTTTTATTTACACAACTGTCCATTTATTTCTTACACCCACAATTCCTTTTTTCATAGGAAAAAAGTTTTCCATAAGGATTGTCATTTAAAAATCATTATCACGGAGTTCGTGATTTCCGTCTGTCTGTCTGTTTCAAACAAGAGTTTCTCGTTTCGTTTTAAGACAGTTTTAAAATTTAATTTGTCAATTTTCCACGTAATTATACTTATAGTTTTATAAGCTCGCAATTAATTGTTATAATTATTATTTTACTTCATTTTTATCCGAATTAGATTTTCTTATTTTTGGAACTAAAGTAATATTTTTCGACACAAGTTTAGTCAGTTTGCCGTGCAAGCACGTAATTGTGTAAGCAGAGTATGTTCCTCAGATCCGGTTTTTGTATCACTCCGTAGATAACGAAATCTAATTATGTTACTCTACATTGTAGATTTTAAGAGGTTAATATAGATTTTACTACTACAGTTAAGCAGGAATATTTTGTATTTTCCGGCCAATGTTTAAGGTACTACGTAAGTTATCTTTGTAAGCCAACGTTAATTGACTTGTTTTCGTTTTAACTTAAATATTTTTTTAAGGGAATGATTTCTTTAAATTATTTTACGACTTAGCCTTATATACGTTTAGATATTGGTTATATTATTTAGTGTTAAACACATAATAATGACTGATGCTTTTGTTTTAATGTAAATTGCAGCTTGCGACGATCATTTGTAACTAACCTTGAGTTACGAATACAGGTAAGATAATTGGTGACATTGTTATTTGTTGTTATTGCGAATATTTTACTTTCGGTAGAACCTTAAATTTTGTGTTGTAAATATCACTTCGCTTGGAAATATGTTTAATGTTGGATACGAGCATGTGTTTCAGGTACTTAAACAGTTGTTACAATTATTATAAGTCTAATAATGCAATTTGAGTATAATAACTTTTTTTCATTCAAAATAGATATACAAGCTAATTTACAGAGTAAATGTTATAAAAACTAAACTACTTAAAATTTTTACATCAATATAAAACTAATTTATAAAATATTAAAGTAACTACCTGATTTTTTCCTCCCCAATAGGTGTTGGTTTGTTGTATTTTAATCAAAGCTAGGTCAGCCCAATTTGTTTGAAATAATTGTTCTATTACTATTATTGTTTTCAGACTCCTCCAGTCTAATAATTACAAAAGCAAACATATATTGGTACCAGTTTGCCTTGTTTAGCTTATTGTGTTCCTGTTTTCTCTCATTAAATATGTATAAACCAGACAATATTCCCAAAACTGTAGCGTGGATTAAAGAGTTAAAAGCAACTCAGGCCCGTGATCAGTGCTCTCTATTGGGCATCACACAAGCAGGTACACTTGAGGGAATGAGAGTTCAGCTTCGTGCTTATGTTAAAGAAAAATATAAATTAGGTGAAATCGACTCAGACGAAAATGTTAATGAATCCAAACTAGAAACTACAGCAGCCTCGACTGATGTTACACCAACAGTCACACAACCACATTCTGAGGTACAGCCCAACATAGCATACACACCTTTACAACCAATAGATCCGAATATACAAAATTTGATAGTTGCTATGCAACAACTTACACAAACAACAGTTGAACGCACTACAGAAGTAGTGTCTTCACAGATTGCCGAGTTATTCTCAAGCCATAATAGAGATAGTGATGCGACATTTCCTTCTGTTGTGCGCGAAATGATTAGAGCCCTGCCTATGACTTCAGGTTCATCCCTCCCAGACCTCGTACAATTTGTAATTAAAGCTACAGAAATATTCAACTTGAACCTTGTAAGTGACAAACTATTTATTACGAACACTATTCCGCGGACTGAGGGTAGACTTCGTGGTATATGGTTAAATGCTATCACGTCTAATCTTAGTTAGCTCTCACTGGTCCAGACAATACGTACTTCACTCTTAACTGATAGAACACTGAGGGAAGCTCAGAATCAGTTCTTGTACCGAACAAACTAACTCAGAGTCCTTAGCTGACTATGTACACAACATTAGTGCAATGTTTACATTCTTAAACCCTACAGTAGATAACATAGTTGTCTTTACTACTATTATGGCAGGTCTCAATCCCTCCACTAGAGCCTGCTTATCAGGACTTATAACACCACACTGCATTAATGATCTTTTAAAATTGGCCCCCACGGTAGATGACCTACGTCTTACATATTATAAAACTCCACAAACAACCAACGTACCCCCACCTACATCCCTTCATAGTTCCATACCATATCAAAGTTTTCAACAGAACAACAGATTGTTTTACAACTGAAGCAGTGGCCAATCTAACCATACTTACGGTCAACACCACTACCAAAATTACCGGTCACGTAACTTTAATCGTTATAAACCTCAAAATAGTCGTAATGGCGGTCATTCACACTTGGAATCAGGAAATAACCATTCAGGCCAATATAGTACACCGAAAAACAACACAAGTCAGCGTAACTACCAAAACGATCAGCAGAATAGGCAAGCTAATTATTCTGGTCAGTCCTATTCCAGGCCGAAACATTTAAACTTCTTAGGGGGGCATTTTTAGACAGGGAAATTGTCTCCCCTAAACCGAAGGTGAATCGCCCTGTCCGATCTATGGCACCTTCTTTGCCCAAAGTAGATCCCCTTACTATCTGGCTATCCATAAAAGAAATCAAACTTGAAGCACTAATTGATACAGGCTCCACATACTCAATAATATCTGGGTCAGTCTTTAAGGATCTTCAGAAAGGTAAAGGGTTTTACGTCAACTCAACACCAGAACTCAAGCCATGACAGCAAATGGTACTTACATGAATTAGCAAAAACAGATTAAATTACATTTTAAAATTTTACACCTTTGCTGGACTTTTCCTTTCTTTGTATCAGATAGCCTACCGGTGGCAGTTGTTTTGGGTTTGGACATTGTAGATCACAGTAAAATGGTGATCAATGCAGCTCAGCGTAAAATAACTTTTTCCTTTGACACAACCTTAATTATTAATCAATTCCAGAATCAGTCAGCTCAACCTAACATAGAACCAACTCATACAGCACCAACATTCGGAGAAAACTTGAACACAAAACGAAAACACATTTTAAAAAACCTATTGCAGCAGTACCCGGATACCATAACACCATGCCTTAGCAAAACCAACTTAATATCTTATACCATTCGTATAACAACTAATAAGATTGTCCGCTCAAAACCTTTTCATTATTCTCCTCCCAAACTGAAAGAGCTAAACAGCCATATTAAAGACCTGTTGAGTAAGGGTATTATTCGTCCTAGTGACTCTCCATATTCAAGTCCGGCGTTTTTAGTCTCGAAAAAGAATGGTAAAAGTCGCATGGTGGTAGACTACCGTCTCATAAATAAGATGGTAGAGCTGGAGAACACTTCCATGCCAACGGTGGAGTCAGCTTTCCAGTATTTAGGGAAGGCTTCTCATTTTTCCCACCTGGATCTTGTAAGCGCCTATAATCAAATTCCTCTTGATGAGAATTCCAAAAAATATACTGCTTTTGTCACAATCACAGGTTGTTACGAGTATAACTATCTGCCCTTCGGCTTAGCATCCGGTGGTATGGTTTTGGCCAATCTACTTGACAAAGTCTTTGGAGATATAAAATTCAAATTTCTTTTTGTTTATTTTGATAACCTAGTTGTCTTCAGTAACAGTTTCAACGAGCATGTACAGCATCTTAAAATAGTTTTAGACAGGCTTAGAGATGCTGGTCTGACTGTTAGTCCTGAAATAAAGGTTGTGGCATCTCCTAGAATCGAATTCCTGGGTCACATATTTCATAATGGTAAAATCAGTCTTAATCCTGACAGAAGTAAACCTATCGACTCCTACCCTACACCAAAGAATTTAAAACAACTTTCTAGGTTTCTGGGAATGTGCTCATATGACTCAAGATTCATTAAAAGCTTTTCTCAGATTTCGGAACCTTTAAATTCTTTAAAAAGAAAGGGCGTTCCATACATATGGGGACCTTCTCAGGAGGAGGCATTCAAAACCCTTAAAGCAATTTTAGTATCTTCACCTGTTTTGAGGCTACCCGACTTCGAAAAACCCTTCACGTTGCAGACCGATGCCTCTGGCACGGCTGTGGGTGCGGTCTTGTCCCAGGAAACTTTGGATGGCAGCCTAGCACCTGTTGCTTACGCCAGTCGTGTCCTGAAC
The DNA here is from genome assembly GCF_021130785.1 of Homalodisca vitripennis. Taxonomy (NCBI): domain Eukaryota; kingdom Metazoa; phylum Arthropoda; class Insecta; order Hemiptera; family Cicadellidae; genus Homalodisca; species Homalodisca vitripennis. The sequence continues at coordinate 97,662,494 of NC_060215.1, forward strand.
CTCCATGAAAAAACTACTCTACTTTTGAACTGGAGGCTCTCGCTGTTGTGTTTGCTTTGGGAAAGTTCAGAACTTATTTAGAGCATAGAGAATTTTCTCTTTTTGTGGATAATAGTGCTCTTTCCTGGTTGCTGAACCACCCCAGGCAAATTGGAAAAATAACACGATGGATTGCCTTAATAAACACATTTAAATTTCAAGTCAGTCACATTAAGGGCAAAGAGAACGTTGTTGCTGACTGCCTCTCTCGTTTGTACGAGGAAGACTCCACAACTCCCCAACAACATGACACAAGTTCAACACCTTCGACAAGCAAACCCCAAAATCCTACCTCAAAATGTTTAGTTCTTTTCTCTCTACCAGAAGCCTTCCAAGACATAAGAGAACATCAAGCCCTAGACCCAGAATTAAAAAATATAATTAAGTCAATTAAGTCTGGACATCACCCTCCAAACTATGAAATAATTGATAATGTCTTAATTTATAAAACCCCTTCTCAGAGCAGACCGCGTGTTGTTGTTCCCAAAAAGCTACACCACATGCTATTTGCCATGTATCACACGTCCCCAGTTGGAGCACACTTGGGAATCTCCAAAACACTAAATCGGTTAAAAAGAACATTTTACAGTTCTGATCTTACAACAACAACAATAACTAACATGGTTAAATCATACTTGCAGTGCCAGCGCCTACTTTGGGTTTCCCCAGTCTATTGTCTCCGATTCTGGCAGTTGTTTAAAATCTCATCAGTTCAAAAACATGTGCGATGAGCTTGGGATTAAACACATTAGGACTTCTCCTTATTACCCGAAAAGTTCGCACGCTGAACGTGTGAACAAAAATATCGGAGTTGCCTTGCGAATTTTCCACCACAAAGACAATACTCAGTAGGATGAAAACCTACATTTTTTTCAAACCGCCTTTAATTCTTCTAAGCACGAGAGCACTGGCACATCACCCCCTGAAATATTTTTGGGATACACTATACGCACTCCTTTGGAAAATAAATGGAATCTTGACCAACTTCTAGAATCTAGAAACATGGAACAGAGATGGAGTAATGCTCTAGACAATCTGATCCGTGCTAAGGATAAAGTATCCAAACAGTATAATAAAGGTCGAGCACAAGTTCCCTTTAGAGTGGGTGATACAGTGATGTATCGACTATTTAACCTGAGTAATGCACCCAAACACATCTCAGCCAAGTTGCAGCCTATGTGGTCTAAACCTTTGGAAATTGAGACCTTTACTTCCCCTGTAACAGTTGCCTTGCGTCACCCAAAAACCAAGAAATTTTTGAGGTTAGCACATGTATCCCATATTAAAAAGTGCATTCTCCCAACTCCACGACCATGATCTGCCACTAGAGATTTCCTCTATTCCGAAAAAGCCATTGTGATATTAGGTTTAATTTTGAGTTTATTTTCATTCTTCTTTCTTATTACACCACAAAAATAACATTTCCTTTTCTTTTTCTACTCTTCTTTGGGACCCCGCATTGGTGGCTGGCCTGACACTGAGGTGGATTGGGCTTAGGAGTTCACCTGCGTGTGCTCTCCTCTTGCTACCTGGGTTTGGCAATTCTGGTGTTTGGTCCAAACTGTCTATTATACAGTTACACGAGGATGGGTGGTTATGAAATCTGCCGTTTAGATTTTTCTTGTTCGTTTGAAGTTTTTACAGCTTCCATGAATTGATATTTATTTATATATTTTTTCTGTAATTAATTTTGAGAGCAGCGACAGTCTCATTGCCTCCTATGCGCAACCCCAAACACACTTCTTTAACACATCTTTAACTATCTCTATCCTATTGATTTATTTTTTGTTAAGTTATTAGGGATATAGAATAATTTGTATTGATAAATGCTTTAGAATCGACATTATTTAACATTTCCCTTATAGTCGACTATTCAACAAAGTATTCTCCTATATACAACTAGGCTAAAGCTATAGGGAAGCACACACGCTAGTTAGTCAAACTTTATTTATTGCTATAAATGTTTATCTCTGTGTAATTTAGTGTTCGTGTATGGTGTTTCGTTGATAAAATATTACTTTGTAATTTCAAGCATGCGTGTTAATTTACGACCTTATAATGATCAGTTATATTTATATTTATTTGTATGTGTTAGTTACATAGAGTGGTTATCCTATCCACAAATTAATGGTTATTACCAATCCTATCCTGGCCTACTAACTTATAACTCTGAGCCAACAGAGGTTTTTTTTTCTTTTGAGTTATTGTTTGTTGGCCCATCCCTTCTCGGTCTGAACATTCCATTTAGGGAATACTACTCGCCATATGTCACCAAACAATCTTGAGAAACTAATAGGGTAGATAAGTTTAAAGAACTTGTTAGCAGACCATTTCTACTCTCTCCTTGCCTTTTATGACTGTAGTCACTAGGAGACCTCATCATTTCGATTTGGATTTACTTTTCCAATGGCCGTATCATATTTTCACCACCTTTCCTGTATTTCAAATATTGATAGAAAATGAACAAAACAATTGTATATGTTCTTCCAGAGAGGTCATGGGGACCTTTCACTCCCTCTCCTTCGGCGTGCGGTTGATTGGCTTGTTGGCAGCAGGCTTGTCTCCCATTGCGGGAGGGGGGAGAGAAGTAAGGGGAACAGGACTATGATAATGGCCAGCTACGAAGGAAGAAATATTCTACTGAGTTACACAAGAATAAAATATCCTTAACTTCTCCTTTCCTACTTGGCCTATTTTTGGAGGGAAATCTGTGTCTGATGATGGGGCTGAATGAAGGTTGTGATTCTCAGTCAAACTCGGTTTCCAGAATCCTGATTCCTTTTTCCTAGATTATCTTCTATAATTTAAATAAACTTTTTAAAGAAGCCCAACCTTAACCTTGGAAGAGTTTGAAGTATATAGAAGGTATGTGACATATTGGTGATAGATAGCTTTTAGTTGCTTTCCACTTATGGGTTTAAATTGTCTGTGGTTGAGGACTGGAGCTGTTCAGCGAGAATGGGCGCGGTTTCTTTCCGCCTTTCTGCATGGTAGTGTTTTTTGAAAATTATTGGAAGCTCTGCGTTCTAGTTTAAGATTTTTGGCTCGATTTAACTATAACTGATTCACTTCCAGATAACATTCCTCTTACCCATTCTACCACTCTTAATGGCTAAGCCCTCGAACTCCTCGGAGAAGGAGGGGAGGGTGCGGCGAGTGCCGTTATAGATTTGAATTTGGCGCGCGTAATCCATCAGTAGCCGCAAACACGATAGCCAGCTGCGCCGACCTCTAGGTCATAGCTTAAACAATAGGTGCCTCCTACCATCCGGAATTCTTCTGGACAGGTTCTGGTAGGATGATTCCTGCTAGGGTAGCAAGCAGAGACCGGAAGTTGTGCTACAGTCGTTGTGCAGCGATCGGGTAAGTGGACGGGTAGAAGTGAGCGTACGTGGTCTAGGATTTAGTACTATTGTTAGGGAACCTTTCGGAACCATATCCAAATTATTAGTTAATCTTTAGTCATCAGAGCTGGTTAGGTTTTGGATGGGGGAAATCTAGTGACGGATCCACGGCTAATTTTGATTCCTCTGGAAGGTGCCCTCTTCCGTTTGCGACGACACGAGGTCGCAAACAAAGTGATTAGTGCTAAATATGAACCAAATTCATGTAATGTTATACGGACCCTTACAAATACATTTCTCTCTATTTTTACAAACTGCCGGACTAAGAATTTTGAGAAACATAATGACACGAAATAGCTTTTTAACTGAAAATATGTTTACTGCTCCCAGCTTGAGCAATCATAAATTAGAAGTGTTTTGTTGAAAAATGTATTATTTGAATTGTAATGAAAATTCCAAAATATTAAGTATTTTATAAATGCTGTATTAAGGTACGTTTTTATTATTATTGTTAAATATTTTAGTTAATATCGAAACAAATCTCATTATTAAATTTAAAGTTTTTCTCTTATTTATTATCTGTTTACAAAGTTTGGTATATGTTTTTATAACTTTGGTATGCTCGATCTATACATAACAATGTTTGTATTAAAAACACACACAAAAATCGTGCCTAGCGACTCCTATGTTTATAGGAAAAGTTTTGTTTAATAATGTGTACTATCAGCCACATAAATTTGTGGAACCCCTTTTTTGAACTAAAGTAGTAAAAAAAGCTATTATTGCAACTTATTTAGTCGTGGCTGATTTTCATGGACATAAAACCAGGCTGTATTTTTCCGCCAGGAGTATTAACGTGGGAAATAATATAATACAGACGAAGAGTTCTAGTCGTTAACTTTATAAGAAAATAACATGAAAACAAATGTAGGCGGTCTTATGAAAAGGAACACAAAAAACTTACATAGTTCTGATATGAAGCTGTCAGATAGTAGCGGAGCTCTTCTACATATGACCGAAAAGATAAAAATCATTGTCTGGTGAGAACACTGTTGTGCAGGGTGTAATGTCCTGGCCATGCGAATGGACTTCCTGACATTCATTTTCCACTTGTCCCCTCACACTTTCAGCAATAATGTTTGCATGGACCTCTCTCACTCTTGGAGAACCTCCAACTTTGCAAATAGTTAACATTAATGCTTGAGTGAGAGATTATAATATTGAAACTAATCGAGGGGGGATTTCCAATTACTATGTAATAGGCCATCGATTTACAAACTCGATCAAGCAACTGTGCAGACCAACGTGTGAGTAAAGGATACAAAAGTCTACTGAGTTTTTAAGATTCGTTATAGTTTAAAGTACGAAAATCGATGGAAACACATTCAGAGATGAAAATAACATACAGCTACTTTAGAGCCAATACATTTAAACGTATAAAAGATTAACATATTGGATTACAAATATCTTAGATTGTGAAATTAAGTATAAATGACTAGTTTAAGTTTACAAAAATGAATATACATTTACATATAAATTATACCAAATAAGTTTTAACAGTTTTTGTCACTGATTGTGAAAACACTAAGCGGTAAGAAAATAATACTGGAATATTGTTTCACTTTTAAGTAGGAACAGAAAAATATTAAATTTTGTATCCTAACAGTAAAAACAGGCTCATGTACACTCAATGACTCTCATAACTTCATAGTTCATCTAGTTGTCCTCAGGGAACATAAAATCCTAATAGTGCCCTACCAGATTTTCCCTTTTTTATATAGGTTTCATATAGAATAAAAGACTTTACCCAACTACCAACCTAATATTCACAATTCTTAAAATTACATCAACAACCCAGTCTAAGCCAAATAATTTTTCAAAAAACATAATTTAATTAGTAAAAAAGCAGCGAAAATATTTTGATTCTTACTATTTAATGAACATTATTCAAAATTTTCCTTTCTCTATTGCCTTGACCTTGTATCTTTCAACAACTTCACTGAATACTTTTTCTATGTATTCAATGGAAACTCCTGCTTACGACAAGAAGACTGCCCACCTACCTACTTAAAAAAAATATATCTTGCACTGAATAAATACTATAAATTCTATAGCCCTTTATTACTAAATAAAAACAATATATGTCCAGAACATACGTTTGATCATAAAATATTACATTCATTTGCTTACTTACAAAACATAGTTTCATATTCACGGTAGATATTAATCTCTAAGCTGTTGAAATAAGCCTTTAGTTGCTGTAAAATAGATATACGAATTCATTACTTGCATAAAACTTCAATTTAACGTGGTTTTCAACGTTATCGTTTAGATTAATACAGCAATAAAATAAAACTGAAGAATTTATCAAATAGTTTTAATATTCCTTTTTGCAGTTTTTCATTAATGATGGAAAGTTTGAAATAATAGTAAGATTTAGTAAATTTTTCACTGTTATATGATACAATATGTAGTTTTATTGTTTTTGTAGCGTCTTTTCAATATAATTTACTTCTATAATAATTGTTCAATCAACAAATGTGTGCTAAATAGATGTGCATTAAATTAAATTAAATTGCATTAATAGTGTGCTCTAGGTTGGAAAAATAAACAAATGTTAAGGTTCTCCGTTCTCGGAACTATGATAATAGTTTTGTAAATAGTGAATTGCATTAGAAATTGTATTCTTTGTAAAGTGGTAATAAAGTAAAACAGTTAAATTATTAAAACGAAAAACTACTTTAGCAACTGGAGATCGGTTTGTACTCGTATCACAATTGGTGAAAATATTGTAAAGGTTGTCTAATATTATAAAATATTTTCTATTTTGGACGAGTATAACTTAATGGTTTAGTTTGCTGGTTCAAAGAAATGGGTTAAATATAGAGAAATATTAAGTTAGCGTGGGGAGAGATAAAACTATTTGAGACCGGAAAGTGGCGTGGTCCTGAATTTAGCATGAGGAAAGCTTGAGTCTAGATCAGAGAAAGACTGGAAAGACGAGATTATTTCTTCCCAAACCTTCTTTAAGCTTCTAACATGAGACTGCCTTTAAAGCGGGTTAGTTACTGGTTGGATGTTCCAAGACTATGATCGGTAGTTTGTAGGCAGAGAGATAGTATATGACGTATCTGGTTGGCTGTACAGTTATTTGGAGAAGCCAGTCAAACTGTGTTTCTTGTTGGTGACCATCCTGCACATTTCTAGAATTGAGGCTGTAACGTTTAGGCAAAGGTGTACATAACTAATCATTCTCTCTTTTAATCAAATAAAAATTTCTCTCTTTCTCTCTCAATATAAAATTCTGTAAATACTGTGTTAAATTATAAAGCGTAAATTGTGTATACAAATGTATTTTGTTAGTAAAAGTCATTTGAAAAGTGAATAAAGTACTGTAAACTAAAGATTTATTATTAGGTAATGAAAATTTGTTAATTAAATGCATTTAAATTTAAACACATTTTAAAAATAAAAGAAAATTTGACTATAGGGTTAGGTATAGCATAAGTAAATTCACATTTATTCTTGTGCAGAATTAAATTAATCTGCAATATTCATGGTTACTAGATTAGATTACTGTTTTGCATTTCGGAGGAATACTTTACTATGATACTGACAAATAAAAGCTGTTCGTTGACTTGGTCCTTAAATAATTTTGAAAAGTAAATAATAACAATATGCAGTATGTCGTTGTTATGTTATATTGTATATAGTGTTACTATCTTGATTTATTGTCAATTTAAAGTTGAACTTATACGTTTTAATTTAATTTTCCACATGATTAAATCATTGCTCATATAATATCATCTCGAAAAATGCCACTCTTGTATCTCAGAGATGAAAAAGTTCACCACTCCATGAGCGGTATCCAATATTAGTTTTAAAATTTCAGAGGTCGTGAAGATATGTATAAATATAGAGTGTACTGTACATTATTATAATGTATATATATATATATATATATATATATATATATATATATATATGGTGGAGAGCGAAACCCGCCACCAATCGTTTATTGAACACATGTTCCGCCATACAGCTTGCAAAACATATAGCCAACACTAAAATGTTATAGACACAAATTTTATTAATATAAGTTAGATACATTTTATTTCCTCCTCCTTTAAATCCTGGCTTACATCCTATCATATATATATATATATATATATATATATATTACAATACACATAGTTAATGTTGACTATTTTCTCTGAATGGAAAGTGCGTGGATTACTTATTTAGTTGAGCGTGTCACTCGTTACATCTCTACAGAATGCAATGTTGCTTTTCACTTGGGTGTTACTTCGGGGATTTAAATAAGGCAGATTTACTGAGAGCGGCAGATCGCTAAGTGTTAGATAACGCCATTTGGAAGTGTGTCGAAGAAGAAGGAGAAAATTTAGCTGGATAATATGGCACTGATGTCTGATTGGTTCGTAGGACCAGGAGAGCGAAACCCACCACCAATCGTTTATTGAACACATGTTCCGCCATACAGCTTGCAAAACATATAGCCGACACTAAAATGTTATAGACACAAATTTTATTAATATAAGTTAGATACATTTCATTTCATCCTCCTTTAAATCCTGGCTTGCATCCTATGAAACATCCAATACAACAAGATAATACAAAACATGGGCTATTATTAGAAACTGGTTTTCTAAACCTACTTGGATATCGGCTCTGTATTATTGCTCGTTCAGCTGGCGTTAATGTGGCAAATGACGTTGATCGTGCAGATGTGGAAGAAACTTGCGGGGAAGTTGACACAGTGGGTATCAAGGTGGAGGAAGGGGAGGTACCGTTCATTGGTGCCCCCCTCGGTCCATGTGATCGCTCTAAATAACCGCCAGCTTATCGCTCACTGCATCTTATAGACTGTGATAATAATACATCTTTGGGGTTTACTTGCCTTACATTGTTAGTACTTTCAGTTTCAGTTTCAATTCCAACTAATTAATCAATATGGAGTTTCCACCATTTCTCGATTTATTTTTACTAAATAAGAAGCAAGATATTTAATACTGTCCCCTTAATCTAATTATTTTTGCCTCTAATGTTACGCATTGGTGCTGTTTGTCCTAATGAAAAAAACTCTGTCACTACTCCTTTTTGTATAAGTTACGTGTTTATTCTAATTTTTAATTACGGTTTTAGATACACAGGGTCTAATTAAATTCAGTCTGATTCGCAACTCTCGACAAAACATAAGTTCAGATGGTGACACCTTCTGCTGTACTGTGGATAGTATTTCTATAGACTAACAAAAATTGGTTTAACACTAGGTCTACATTGGTTTTAGAACTTAACGTATGTTTTAGATGATTTTTTACAGTTTTTAAAGAATTTTATGCTTGGCCATTGGTGGATGGATGATACAGTGGAGTAAAACATGTGGTGAATACCATTTGATTCAAAGAAATCATTAAACTTATTAGTTCTAGGAACTAAAGAGTAGATCACTATCCGACATAATTTGTTCCAGAATATTACGAATCGATTTCCGTTAAAGGACTTGTTTGTTAAACATATTATTTGTTTGGTTGAGATTGACGCAACTTCCTCTGCTTCGAACCATATAGCGTGAGTGTCTACTACTATGAAATACAGTTTGGAGTTGAGGAGTAATAGAAACTCTACATGTAACCGTTTCCACGAGTTTTGTAGAAAAAACATACATGCAAAAATGCTTTTCCTGAAACTTGCCGTTTCATAAGACACAGTGGGCAACTGCTGGCAATAAGTTTGATATATTTATCAGTAACAGAACACCAAATATATGATCTAGCAGTTTTTTTCATTTTTACTACGCCCAAATGTCCAGCATGTAATTAGTTTTAGGTATTCATTAAAGATTTAGTTACAATTTATTTATCAACGGTACACCACCAATTACAATAAATCTCACTTTTTTTACTGTAAGTTCATTTCGGTATGGCAGAAAAAACCAGACAATACAGTTATTAACATGTGTAGGCAGTAAATAGTGACAAAGCAAGATCAAATACACTCGCAACAATATTAAAAAGTCAACAGCAACGATAGAGTCAAAATAGCGACCACAAACAGCAAGTTGAGCAGTATGAAAAACAAAACCAATTATATACCATTAAAGAAGTATAGGATGCTTCCTATATTATTTAACTATTTATAGGAATCTTTATATTTTTAATTAAGAGAATTGTAAACTTATATAAAAATTGAATTGTAAGATTGTGATCCTTCCAGCAGTGCTGAATTTCTTGTCGATTCGGGTTCGAGGAATGCTAGAAGCTTCCTTTTGTATCTAGGTATTGAGCATAGGTTACAGGTCTGGGTTGGATAGGTATCATCCAATTCAGACATTGTGTTTGCTCAAATTTGATTGGCCAATGTTAGGTGGATTAGATGGTGGGAGGGACTTCTAGATCCTTCCGGTGGCTTCATCCACGTTTTTCAAGAGATTTTTCAAGTGTGTACTCAGAGAGAGAAGTAAGTGTAGAAGTGATAGCCTACTCTTGCCGTATTGATTTTTCGGGAAGAAGGTTGAGTTTAAGATTAAAATTTCTTTTCAAAATTTAAAGTCTCAAGTTTAAATTAATTAATCTATAATAGTCATTTTGGTTACTTGGTGAAGTCTTCAGCAGATGTGTGAGGTACTGTGAAAGTTAGAATTTAATATTGAAATAGAAAATTACTTGATGATATTTTCCTGTTCAATTTGGTTTAATCAGGAATAGCCTACTAAAAAAGAAAATTCATTTAATGTTCTGAGATTCTCTAGATATTTTAACAAGTTCCTAAATTTAACCTTCAAAGCCAAGCGGATAATTTTGGATAATTCAATAATTTGTAAATTGGAAATTTAGAGAAAATAAGTAGTTTGAAATTGATACAATTTTGAGTTTAACTGGTTGGACATTGTCTTTGTTCATATATTAAATATTAATATTATCTTAATTTGTTTGATTTTTATTTTGAGAAGAAGTATTATTTTATTATTTGTTTCATTTTATATTTGAAGAAGATTATTTTATTTTGAAGTTTAATGAAGATTTTTATTTTGAGTTTGTGTTAAAAAAAATTAGCACTGAGAACTTGAAGGACACACTTATTGTATGATTGATTGATTGTTAGTTTTAAGACTGGACTTGAACACTTGATGGGTTAAAAATAAGAAATAATTCAGAATAAATTCAAAGTAAAAAAAATAGCTTGGCGTTGCTGTATTATTGATTTTAAACTTTATTAAAATTACTATTATTTTATACTGAGTTTAATTATTGAATTCCATTGGAACTTGTGCATTCTTAAAATAAAGTTATTAGTTCAGAACACAATTGATCGCTCTTATACTAAAACAAAAATAGTTGTAATTGGTTTATAGAAGATAACCCTACTATAGACACGTTACAAGAAGAAACAAGAATAAACAGTAAAATAAACGTAAGTAACTAGCAACCTTACAATAACAATGAATAGTTAAAAAAAATTAACAATAACAGTATAAATAACAGTAACAGTAAAAATATATAATGACTATAACAATAAAATAAATAATACCAGTAAGTACAAATTGTAATAATACCTTCAGCAACCAAAAAAGCACTCATTATTTATATAGAATAACATCCACGAAAAGAAGAGAAGAATCAATACCAAAGAGGAGATAAAGACAGCAAGCATTAGAAATGGTTCAAATGTCATAGAGTTCATAAATTAATCTCTCTATGGTACTCCTAAAGACTGCTGTATTGACCCCAAAAAAGTCAACATTGGTGGCCGCGCCGCTGCCTAAACTCAGTTTTCTCGAAATGCTGCTATTATAGGCATAGTTAGTCAGTCTTCGATCGGGTTCCTCTAGGGGGCACGAGAAGAATGCCACTAAGATGAACCGGGCAGTCAAGATCCGGTACAACATTTGCGTCTCTGATTCAGAGGCTTCAGCAGTAACTGAGTCACAACAGCATCCACTGGAGTTCAGAGGAAAGTAAAGGCTAGTCTTGTCACCTGCAACGTGGTAAAGCGATGCTATATATTGTTCAACATCCTGAGATGTCCAAGTTGATATGGCCACCATACAACTTAGCCGTATTTCAGGATAGGTCTAGCGAGGGATTTATAGAGGATGACTAGAGAAAGGGATTATTTAAAATACCTGGTAGAACTCATGACAAATTCATGAAGTGAACACGCTCTTGCTGTGATGTGGATAATATGTTCATTTGGGCTAATTGAAGAGGTCATAATCACTCCCAGATCCTTAACAGTGTTCACTCTTCTCATTCTATTTCTATTTATTTGATATACCAAAATATCCGCAAGTGATCGACGTTTGAAAGTAATTACTTGACGTTTGGAGATATTAAGCTCTCTACAAGAACATTGAATAGATTTTATTCAAGTCTAGTACACTTAATGGTAGTAACTTAGATAGACCATCAGCATGACATATTCGTTTTAGATCTTACATATGCAATGTTAAAATCGTAACCACATAAAAATAATACATAGAGTTGCAATCTACTTGTTGCAGGCACGGAGTACTTGAGTTCGGCTGAGGTTAAGTCCCTTAGTACCGTCTGCTTCCACTTGATTGAGAACACGTCGTAACTTAAACTATCTGTATGTAACGACCCGAACCCAATATTAACAATAATTCAAGAAATTATGCTTTATTTGGTTTTATAAAAATTTCATTCATTTAGTAAAATTTAACTAAAGACATAATAATTGTAAAGTGTACAGCACTGTTGAGGAGGTCAGCAGTAAGACTGCTGACAATGCAGAGTCAGCACCTGCGTGTGCTGGGAAGCTAGTCTAGTTCAGGCCTCAGACTCGTAGACATGTAACTCTCTGTCGCCCTATTATAAAATTTTCTAAATCCTTTCAATAATGTAATTCAATACTTTATCTCATTCAGAAGTGCTCTCCCCCTTTTTAATCAATCTAAATTGTGTAATTCTTATAAATTAATTATTAATAAACAGTGTTTTTAAAATTCAAACGTTGTTGCACAAACTTTATTTCTTTTTCCGGAATCATCCGGTGGTGGCAGCGGATACCAATTAATCCCCAAATCGGTCGCGTTACAGATTTGGTGGCAGCGGTGGGATGATCGCGTAACCTTGGGACAATTTAACTGTATAGTTGATTGATTTCCCGACGCCGAAGTGACCACGTGAACATCAAAATTACTCAAACAGTGTAATCCAGTGTTAAATACAGTTTTAACGGCTAGGAAAAGTGTTTTCAAGTTGGATTTTGCAAAAGTTTGGAATAAAAAGTGCAACAAGAAGACGATGGAATTGGATGAAGGAATCTACACGTGAAGACGCCAAGCCGAGAAAGGACGCCAAGAGACGACGCCATCTTGCCATCTTCATCACGTCACCAGCCTAGGAGACGGAAGCGGAGCAACCAACCAACATCATCTGTCCACAGCCTCTAGCAACCATGGCAGTCACAATGGCGGTGATATTTGGTGAGCCTTTGTTCACATTCGGAAATTAAAATAAATATAATAAAGAAACATTGGCTATACTTTTAAACTATTTTTACCAATTATTCTAATTAAAAATTAAGACATAGAAATAAGAGAGAATAAAGGTGCTGTGGTGTAATAGTGAATGCAGCATTGAATGATAACACAATTTTTTGCAAATTTTGTGATTGATTATTAAGTAATAAGTAAATTAAATTGAATTACTCTAACATGGAGTAACAATGTGTAGTTCAATGTCAGGTCGTCACTTCCAGGGCACCTATTTCTCATTTTAAAATTAAGATAAGCATATCAATGAATAGTTAAAAAAAATTAACAATAACAGTATAAATAACAGTAACAGTAAAAATATATAATGACTATAACAATAAAATAAATAATACCAGTAAGTACAAATTGTAATAATACCTTCAGCAACCAAAAAAGCACTCAGGAATAATAATAATAATAATAATATTCAGGAAGAAATGCCAATGTTTCCAGATAAAACATTATTTATTAAATCTTTGTAATGTAAAAGCACTCTTTAAAACAAGTGTCATAGCCTTGATAAAATTAATATTTTGGGTTTAAATAATTGATGTTATTGAGAAATATTGATGTTTTAAAATTAATTTTAATTTGAAGTTAGACGCTATTCCAGTGCGGTATTTAAAATCTATACGTCACATTTGTATACTTGTACTATGTACATCGATATTGTTAATTGGTTAGGAATTGCTAATCTACTAATTAGTTTTATATGATGTATATGGATTATTATCACTAACATCAATTGATGATGATTGATTGATTAGATTGGTATAGATAGGTTATCGATCATTGATTGGTTATTGGAAAATTTATTTTGATAGAAAACTTTTGGGATTTTTAAGAAAAAATTGTTTTATTAGTCATAAATTCAGTCGTATAGTCGAAATTGAACTTCTTAAAATTTTGTAGAGTTTCCTGAATTAAATGTTAGGTTATTAAGATCATTATATTAAATGTCACATAAGGAGCACGTTCCAAAATCAACAATCATGAGTTCTACAGTAACATTCGAAGGAAAAACCGTTGAGTTCCAAGAAGCTTTTGATGCAATTTCAACCAAAGTCAGGTCTCTTCAGGACTGCATAGACGAAACCATCGCGGGAAATTCTGTGCTGAACAGAACAGAGATGTCATCATCAATGACAATTGGAGCAGCAAGTAGACCATCATTTGAGCTAGTGTCTAGCATTACTCCCTACGATGGAGAGAGAGCCGATCTACTCATGCCATTCTTCGACAGCATTCAAGGCATAGGGGAACTGAGCAACTGGAACGAAACGCAAACATTACAAGTATTGAGATTAAAGTTAATTGGTATGCTCTTCGGTTTTTAAAATCAGATGAAAAATGCAAAAACGCCACAACACTTTGCAGACAGAAACAGAAATTAGGTCTGCCCTAACAGAAAGGTTTGGAGATAGCCTACCAGATCGCTATTATTTTGAACAGTTAGCTAACATCAGACAAAATAAAGGAGAGACTATCGAACAATTCTCTGACAGAGTCAAGAGGGTCAGTGACAAAACACTGAGAACCACCAATAACGAAGAAGTAAATAGAGTATTAAGAGAAGAAGCTGACCGAAGAACAATGGAAGCCTTTGTCAGAGGACTTTACGGAGAAATTGGCAGACAAACAAGGATTAAGTTTCCAAAGAATTTTAGAGAAGCAGTGACTACCGCGATAGCTATAAATAACTTAGAAAAAAGGCCAAATCCATTTGAAGAAAAACCAAGGAAAGTTTTTGGAAACAATTTAACAGGTAAATGCTACAATTGTGGAAAGATAGGACACGTAGCAAAAGACTGTAGATGTAGGAACTCTACAGACAGGCAGATGAAGGAATGTGGATATTGCCGCAGAAAAGGGCACAGAGAATCAGAATGTAAATCGAAGGCAAACCCCACACGTCCTCACTGCAACGTGTAAGAAACAAGGTCATACAGCTGATCATTGCTGGGCCAGAACAAAGAACACGGGTAATGAAAGAGGTCAACCTTCAGGAAGCGGTTATAGTTCAAGAAACGCTCTACCGTTAAACTACAGCGGGGAACCCAGAAGCGCCGCTGGCAACCCCGTGAGGAAGTAAATCTGAACCTACACAAGATAAGGTTTGGACAGGCGAAGAAAAAACCTAAAATTGCATACATCACTGAGCAGGAAAACAACTATGAACTACTAGCTCATGGAACCATTGGGAGTGTCAATGGGCCAGTCATAATTGATACTGGGGCACAAATCTCGATGATAGAGAAAAGGGTCACGCAAGGGCCTATCTCACCGACTGATGTTCGTGTACATGGCATCACAGGAGCCGTAATGCACACCTACGGTCAAGTAAAACAAACTATAAAGCTAGGAGACACAGAAATGATGTGTACGTTCATAGTAGCAGACTTGCCTGACGATTGTATTGCAGTTATAGAGTATGATGTGCTTAGGTGGAAAAGAGCTGTCATTGATTTAGAACGATATGTCCTAAGTATTGAAGGTCGTGACGCAGTCAACCTGTACGAACGAGACAAAGAAACTACGAATGATTGTGTGAGTGAACTTGGGATAGCCACCAAGCGAACTCAAACCTTCCAAGTAGAACCCGATCGCTCAATCAACACGCAAGTGAAGCCTAACGAAAACGAAAACTTGCCTGATTATCTTCCAGCCTACTGAAGAACTAACCTCAACATACCTGCCCGTTCAGAAATGTTAGTACAACTAAAATTGGGGAAAAATGTGAAACAACGAAAGCAAGAAATTGAGAACAAAGTTGTAATTACAGAACCAGCACTCGTAAAAATTCATGGAATTTATGTAGCCAGAAGTCTAACTAAAGTAAGAAATGGAACTTGTTGGACGAAAGTAGTTAATACAAGCCCAGAAGATTTAGTAATGTACAAGAACACTCTGATCTGTAAATTAGAAGAACCTCATTTAAAACCAAAGAATTCAACAGAACCAAAAAGGGTCAACACAGTATCTAAAAAAAAGCGACGAATTCAGAAGAAAAGTAAAAGAAAAGATAGAGCATTTGAGACCAGAAGAAAAAGCAAAGATTAGAAACGTACTTCATCGGTTTGGAAATTTGTTTAACCTTGGTGGAATTGAAAATTTTGGATGTACAGCAAAAGTAAGCCAAAAACTTAACACAGGAGACCACCCTCCCATTAACAAAAGGCCATACAGAGTGCCTCATGCACAGAAACAAGTGCTACAAGATCTGATAGAGGAACAACTGGATAAGGGAATCATAATACCGAGTGTATCACCATGGTCAGCACCAGTGGTCATAGTGCCAAAGAAACCTGGTCCAGATGGTGTTGTAACTCACAGAATGTGCATCGACTATAGAGATCTAAACTCATGCACGGTACCAGAAGTTTATCCTTTGCCAGATATTCATGAAACACTTGACATGCTTGGTGGAAGTAAATTCTTTACTGCGCTAGATATGAATTCGGGATTTTCCAAATTAAAATGCATCCTAACAGCCAAGAGAAAACAGCTTTCAGTACTCCAACAGGACATTATGAATATACCAGAATGCCCATGGGTCTTATTAACTCCCCTGCAGTTTTCCAGAGGTTAATTGATACCACTTTATCAGGACTGAAAGGAAAGTCTTGTTTACCATACATGGATGACATCTTAGTCTACAGCCCGACCATAGAACAGCATGGACAAGATTTGAGTGACGTGCTAGAGAGGTTTAAGGAGGTAAACTTAAGTGTGCAGCTAAAGAAATGCCAAATCGCAAAACCCAAAATTAATTTCTTAGGACATATAATCACGAATCAAGGAGTAAAGCCTTGTCCGAAAAAGATTGAAGCTGTAAAGGAGTTCCCTCAGCCAAAGAATGAGAAAGAAATCAGAGGATTCATTGGATTATGCAGTTACTACAGAATTAGCCAAACCCTTAACTAAATTAATCAAAAAGAATGAAAAATTTAATTGGACACCAGATTGTGAGACAGCTTTCAAGAAACTAAAAGAAAAACTAACCACTGAACCCTTGTTGATCTACCCAGATTTTTCAAAATCTTTCATTTTTAGCACAGATGCCAGCAACGTAGCGATTGGTGCAGTGCTAGGACAAGAAATAAACGGTGTAGAACATCCTATAGCATATGCATCAAGACAGTTGAATTCCGCAGAACAGAACTACAGTGTAACCGAAAGAGAGTTATTAGCTGTAGTTTGGGCAGTTAAGTACTTCAGATGTTATCTTTATGGAAGATCTTTTTCTCTTTACACGGATCACAGTGCAATCAAATGGCTACTATCATTAAAAGATCCTTCAAGTAGACTAACCAGATGGGCTTTGAAATTAGCTGAGTATGATTACAAAGTTTACCACAAACCCGGTGTGAAATACAAAAATGCAGATTGTCTAAGTAGAGTAGTATACAAAAATGAGTGTGAAAAGTTACCTTTATTAGATATAGATGCGATTAAAGCAGCTCAAAAGAAAGATAAAGAATGTCAAAAACTGAAAATGCACGAACATTTCAAAACAAGTCCCCAAGGAGTGGTGTACTTCAAGAAAGAAGATGAGAAATTAATTGTAATACCAAGACAATTGAGAGAGAAAGTAATACGACTGCATCATGATTTACCAACGAGTGGACATGGAGGAATAAAGAAGACCATATTAAGAATTCAAGATAAATTCTACTGGCCAAAAATAAGAGCAGATGTAACAGCATTCGTACGATCATGTGACTCATGCAACAGACGAACAGATTATGGAAAATCAAAAGCACCATTAGGGAAGTTTCAAGAAGTGAGTGAATTTGGGTATAGATTAGCATGCGACATAGTAGGTCCATTACCGTTTACTAGATCAAATAACAAGTACATATTAACTGTTATCGACCATTTCACAAGATTCGGAATATTCATAGCATTACCAGATCAAACAGCTGAAACCATAGCACGAGCATTTGTCCAGAAAATCATAACGTCAATCGGAGTACCAAAAGAACTAATTACAGACCAAGGAAAAAATTTCACATCAGAACTGATTCAGAATGTTTGCAAACTACTGAAAATAAAAAAATTACAGACAACTGCTTACCACCCTATGAGTAACGGACGGACAGAGAGAGTACACCGAACCATCCCTAAAATGCTGAGCCACTTTGTCAACAAAAACCAGTCAGACTGGGACGAACTGTTACCCATGATCAACATGGCATACAACAGCCAAGAACACGAGTGTACAGGGTACACACCTTTTGAAATGGTGTACGGAAAGAAGATGGAAACACCCTTAGAAGCAGATCTCACTATAACTGAGGACACAGATGTCTACTCAGATTACGTGGAAGATCTACGAACCAGATTAAAAGAGATTCAAGAAATATCGAAAACTGCCAGGAAAAGGCAAGGAAAGCTCAAAAGAAGCATTACGACAAGAAGTCGAAAGAAAGTTAGTATTATGTCGGACAGTTAGTGTACCTGCATGTACCACACATAAAAATGGCAGAGTTAAAAAACTCTCACAGTTATGGAAAGGTCCATACAAAATAGTAGAAATCGTATCTGAGTTAAATGTAGTTTTAAGAATAAGAGGGAAAAAAAGTGCACGTGAATAGAATCAAGCCAGTAGTTGAACTGAAAAACAAAGAAGAAGAAAGCGAAGACAGCGTAGAAGAATTCCATGAGAATGAAAATGAAGAAGCACTAGGAGTTCCTAGCAAGGAAGCAAGAAGAGAAATAAGCCTCAAAGAAGAAGCAAGTGATGAAGAAGAGGAGGTTGAAGATCCAACAGTACCAAGCCAAGCAGCAGAGCAAGCCGGACCGAGTGGATTACAACCTGCCCAAGAAAGAAACAATGAAAGACCAGTCAGGGAAAGGAGGAAGCCGTCCAGACTGGAAGACTATGAAGTTGAGTTGTAAATAGAATCATACAAGTTGTACTATAATAATGTAGAAGTAAAGTGTTATATCATGAGAGAAGTAAGAAAAAGGCCGAAGTTGTTGTGTATTCTTGAAATTTCATCTTGTAAGATAACAACTCAGTAGCGAATGAAGTGAAAATGATCAGTTTGACAGAAGTGAAAATGTGAAACGAATGTTGCTGAATGAGTTTGAATGTTGTGTGAGAGAAAACAAAAAAAGGTATCCCTAAAGACTAAAAATTGTCTGAGTATATCCACACAAGTACATGAGATTACTGAGAGTACTAACACAGAAGGCCAGATGGAAAAAAAGGTTGTAAGAAGTGAAAGGATAAATCGAGTTACTTTAAGAAGATCAATTGTGTTATATTACAATAAGGAGAAGTTAGTTAAGCAACATTGAATATGCATAACATAAATGATAGGTTAGATTATAGATGTCAAGTATAACCTTTGTTACAGGACTAATGATTATTACGTTGGTCAAAGCAGCTGAAATGAGTCAAGGAGTTGTGTTTAGGAAGCTAGAAGACTGTGATATCCGGAGATGAATGGAGAATCGTTTTAGACTTTGATCTAGTGGAGATCCTTGATGAACTGATACCATTAAAAGAAAGATGTGTAGAATTAGAACAGTTTAAAAATATCAGTGTGAACGTCTGGGATGAAGACTTCGAGTTTGAATATATAAGAGTGAAGGAAGGAATCGAGCAGTATGAGAGTGATATAACTGACTTATTAAAACTTTTGCCACCTGTAGGTCATTCTAGAAATAAGCGTGGGCTTATGAATGCAGGAGGTTATGCATTAAAGTGGTTATTTGGTGTACCAACTAGTGAAGATTTAGAACATGTAAATACTAAAGTAGACGAACTAAAGTTAATAAGTGGTACAGTTGTTAGTTCGCGTCATACACAAATAACTTTGATGAAAGATATTAATTCTAGAATTGTAAGTAACACTAAAGCTATTCATGAAATAATGATTAAGTTATCTACAGCCAACGACAGGTTAGTACCATCATTAACGAACTTCAATGAACAGAATATAATGATGCATCAGTCCTTAGCAAAACGTATGGCAATTACAACAATGTTAAGACATTTAGGTCAAACTGTTGATGAAGCTAAGTTAAGAGTAGTAGAGTTTAGGCAAGCATTAGAACTTATATACTCTGGTAAGATAAGCAGTAAATTACTAAATCCACATGATTTCACAAAGGTTTTGAATAAAATTGAGAAGAGTATACCATCTCATTTGAAACTAATTGTTCCTGTAAATGATGAAGATATATTTTTGTATTACGATCTTTGTACAGCACAAGCATTAGCTAATCCAGCTAGCATAAGATTGATTGTTACAGTACCATTAAGCTCAATTGATAGACAATTTGAAACCTATAAAATCGAAGTGATACCACTTTATCAACCTAGGTTAAGACATTGGTTAGTTTGGAAAATTGAACACAATTACTTTGTACCATAGTTGTAATTATTTATGCTGAATCGCGGTAGAAAGTAGGCTCTTTTTGTTAACTAGACGCGGTGCGTGGACATTGTTTGTTTAGTTAGACCGGTACATCAGCTGATGGAGATGACTACGGCGATACGTTCCGACCCGGCTCGCTGGAGAGAGAGGGGGATCAGTCGAGTCTTGAAGCCAGAACGAGAAGGAGCAGACGTCGAGTAGAGCATCGGTGGTCCTTCCTCTAATCCTATAGTTTTGGGATCTAGAGTAATTCTTTTTATCGCGTGTAAATTTAATTCAAGTATTTAATTTTTCTTCAGTGCGTATTAAATCCATATCAGCCTCCATAGTCTTCAAAGTAGTAAGTCCAGTACCAGCGTTTAGTTAATATCTTTTATTTTTATACTGTTGTAATTAAAATTTCTAAAGTTTCCCATCTTTCAGAGTCTGAGAACTAATTCAAATTTTGAAGTATTGTGAATTAAATTTTGGTCGTAAAGTTAGTATCAAGTTTTGTGTTATTTTGATTTTGAATATTTTGAGAAGAGAACTTTTTATTTTGTTTTGTTAATTTAAACCATTTTTGAAAAAGTTTACATTTTTAGTTTCATTTTAATTTTAATTCTTTTTTGACCAGACTCTTAATTAGATTTGTTCGATTGTGTGAAATTTTGAAGAAAATCGAATCTAAAGTTTGTAAACTTTGTCAAATTTTGAGTGAACTTTAATCTCGGAATAAATCAAGTATTTCCGAAAAGTTGTTTTGATTTACGAAGTATTAGCTCCATATAAATCTAATATATGTGCTATAATAACGGTACAACTTGTTGATATCTAAAGATAGGCAATACTATGTACCTCTCACCTCAAATGAATATGTTCAATGTAGGCACAGTTATGTTAAAATTTGTCCAAATTCAATAAGTGTGTTACACCATACAGTCGATGGTGTATTCATCTATTCACTGTTTATGGGATGAAGTTCGGTAACTCAAAAGTGTAATAGAGTTCTAACTGAAAATGTAAACTCACCGTTTTGGTTACAAAATGGCAATGACTGGATTTATAGTGTTGCAGAACCCTACAAAGTAATATTAAATTGTTTTAGAAATATTGAAGATGATACATCTGTAATTAAAACAGACATTGTAAAAGATTATTTAGAAGTCGTTGTTAATACCTCAGGTATCATAAAACAAGTATCAAGGTGTGATATTTTTGGAAAAAGTGGTAAGATATTTTCGAGGATTAGAGGCAATATAGCTTATAAAAGAAATATTACGCACCTTCATATACCGAAAATAAACATATTGCAGCCCAATGAAACTGCTCTTATATTATTAAACAATAACTTAACTTTTGAGACGCTAAAAGATATAAAAAAGAATCTAATTGATGATCATATAGAAATAGGACTAAATTCATTATTGCAAGGATCTAATGTAAACAAACCTGTCGTCATTAATGTAAATAAAAATTATAATTTCATCATCATATATGTAGTTTTAAGTTTAATTTGTATACTGCTCGTAGTTTTTATATGTCATAGGAGAATAAGACGCCTTTGCACGACCAGTCGGCGGCAAAGACAAACTCAGAGCACAAGCGGCCCAGACCAGAGCCAACTGACGGTGAGGGTGGAGGAAGGAACTCCATTAGCAGAGATCATCCACGAAGCCTCATGATTAAATAGTGAAAAAAATGTGAAAATTTTGAAAATCTTTAAAGTGACAAATCAAAAGACTCTGACCGGCTTGTGACTCTGAAAAGAAAATGTTGTATATTAGTAATAATCCTAAATCTTAATAGTATCATGATTATGTAAACTTAGATTAGTAATATGTACTAATAATGTGGGGATCACTTCAAAGAAAAAAAAAACATTTTTAAAGTTACAAATAAGTCATTAACATACGAATGTAATAGATTCAAGATGTGCCATCACTTCAATCCTATGACACATCTTTTCCAGAGGAGAGGGTGATGTAACGACCCGAACCCAATATTAACAATAATTCAAGAAATTATGCTTTATTTGGTTTAATAAAAATTTCATTCATTTAGTAAAATTTATTTAAAGACATAATAATTGTAAAGTGTACAGCACTGTTGAAGAGGTCAGCAGTAAGACTGCTGACAATGCAGAGTCAGCACCTGCGTGTGCTGGGAAGCTAGTCTAGTTCAGGCCTCAGACTCGTAGACATGTAACTCTCTGTCGCCCTATTATAAAATTTTCTAAATCCTTTCAATAATGTAATTCAATACTTTATCTCATTCAGAAGTGCTCTCCCCCAATCATCCGGTGGTGGCAGCGGATACCAATTAATCCCCAAATCGGTCGCGTTACATGTATACAAGCGTAATGGTAACTCTGGATTATAAAACAGGTGTTGCCACTATTTTTTTACTTAATAGATTCAAATGCCCGTTACAAAAAGCGTTTCAAATATTTACAGTTTCTAATATACAGTTTATTTTTTAAATACTATAAACCCTTGGACAGCTACAGTAGAAACTTCGGTACAAAATGAGTATAATAATTTACTGATTTGAATAAATCTATGAACAACTTTTTTTATGAATATAACGTAAAGTTGATTAAGCTACTGCATCTTTTAATGTCAGTATTTAAATCTCGTCGAATTCTAAATTGAATTTTAATAGTATTAATTCCTGTTCCAGTTCACTACTTGTTTCCTCCTGACAACATTTAAAAATGATTTAAATAAATTGATTAGATCTTTTCTAGCTAACAAGGCCCTAGTGTAATTTAATCCTGGAAGAAAAATAGTCTTTCCTTTTATTATAATTACAACATTTAATCAATTCCAATGGAGCAACATTACACTCACTTACCTTATTACCTTAGACTCACTTAAAAATAAATTACGTAAACCCTGATATTTAATAACTTTAATTACTAATGAAACGTCAAAACCATTTATTGACTTTTTAAAAGATAAAGTAAATTGAACAATGTCAAACTATGAAACTATAAATACAACAAGATATGGAACACTAAGATATTTAGCAATATATTATTCTAGAATGTTTATTTCTTATTTCAGTGATTAAAAACCCATAAATTCATTTTCAGAATACAATGACAATAAAAATGTAGTAATTATTTCTGAGTTTCTATTTTTTGGTCAGTATAATTTTTAACAGTCTTGTATTTCCAAAATAAGAAATAAAAATTAGTCCCGCTCTTAGCGGTTACAGAGAGATCAAACGTGACGAGAAGCAAAATATTTTCCCCCGTAGCCATAGCCCGACAAATGAAGTAGTCACTTAAAAAAACTGTCATTTGTTTTTACTGATTGTTAGGCCACTATTACGAAGTCGGTTACATACTCCTTTTAGTCTAGCTAAGTGTTCATTTAGATTTTTCCTGCTACTAGAATGTCATCTCGAAACCATACTATCTCTGGGATACCCATTAGTAACTGTTCCATAATTCTTTGGAATATTCCTGGCACAGAGAAAATTCCGTACGGTACTCACTTATACACAAATAATCCTTTATAGGTGATAACCGTACATAGCTTATTTTAGTTATAATTTGAAAATATGCTTCAGTCACATAAATGTTATAATAAGTTACACCTTTCTGTAATGAATTAAATAAATCATCTATTCTAGAAAAAGGATTTCTGCCAACTTCTAAGTAACTTCAGTTAGGATTTAAGGAGATCTTAAAAACTCCTCATATTCTTACTTTCTTCTTTTTAATACTGTAACGATAGGCGTTCCCCAATCACTACTCATCATATGTGACAAAATACCTACTACTAAATCTATGACTACTGAAATCGGGATATAGCAGTTGCACGTGTAAAGAGGTGAAAGAGGAAAATTCCACTCAATGGACTGTTTGTAGGAATAAAAAGAATCAAACAATAAAAATACCACATAAATATGACATATTGAGTAAAACCGCGGAACTAATTGAAACTATCATTCCTAAAATACCTACTTTAAATAAATCTAACAATAAAAAGCATGAACAAAATAAAAATAAGTACAAACGCCAAAAAAATGAATCCAAGCAAAAAACACGCAACACTGAGACATCTGTTACGCCAATGGTCTTTTAAACAGTTACTGTCGAGGGGGATAGCCACGTTCGCTCTTTGGCTGGACTGGTCCAGTCCCACGTCACCGTGAAGACGAGTGTGCTCGGGGTGTGCAAGCCTGGAGCCAAACTGTTAAGTGTGGTTGAGAACGTTCAACCCCCTCTTCCGGGAGCTGCTGTGTCTTAATTGCCGGAGCGAATGCCGTTGGAGCCGGCGAATCATCTACAATCTTTCAGCACCTGGAGCAGCAGATTATCGTGCGCACCTCCACAGCGAAGGTCGTGGTCTCGACAGTGCCATATCGCCACGACCTCTCCACCGACCACCCTGTCAACAAGCAGACTGACCTGGTCTACCACTACATCAGAGAGTTGTGTGCCAGATGTGAAGGATCCGTACTACTGGGCTTCAACACCATCGGGAGGTGGCACTTCACTCGTTATGGCCAGCATCTGACAATGGGAGGGAAGCAGCTACTGGCTCGACTTGTGGAGGATAGGTTGAAGAGGGCGAGCTAGGTCTCTGTAGGCCGGACACAGCCGCCACGCACCGTTTTCTGCTTCTGCCTCTGCGTCACCTGCTGCCCCGGCTGGGTCTCCAAGCATCGCCGCCGCGGAGCCACAGTCTCCGCCGACGCTGTCGCCGGGGTCGACTACTGGGGGACGCTGCTTTAGCACCCCCTGGAATAAGCACCCCCTCGGGCTCTGACGTCACGGCAGGGGGTGCTAATTCAGCGCACGGACACGGACCAGGCACTGAATTAGCACCCTGTTCCAAGGGGGTGCTTATTCAGCGTATGGTCATGGCTCAGTCACTGAATTAGCACCCCCTAGCATTCAACCAGCAAAAGGGATATTTATCTTTTACATATTCAATTTAATCATAAATATAATATTTGTTATCTGGATTTTTGTGTCGCTGCCACTTATAAGCTACTATCTACGATTGTTTTGCAATTTCCGATAAACGATTAAATAATATAATAATCAAATATGGCTACTTCCTCTTCAAAATTACCATAGACTTAATATTACATAATAATGCTCCGACTAACAAGGCTAATGGACCTTAGCACTCCTCCCTCTCACACGCATTGTCATATTTGTGTAATAATTTTCACTCATGACTTTGCTTTCTTAATTTTTTCTAAATATCACCTATTAAAATAATTAATTAAATCATATCCTTCATATATTCTATTTCAGTTTATTCTTTCACTTAATCCGTTTGTAAATTTAATTAACGCACTGCTAAATATATATTTATAAAAACATAAAATTCTCTACGCACAGATCATTAAAGCCCATGTAGGCTATTTTCCCTTCACGTTTTTTAATTACGAGTATAAAGTAATTAGAGACAAATTAAAACTTATGATAAATGCTGCTCTTGTTTGAATTTTAATTAGCTGTCTTAATTTATATGTATGTATTCTTTTGAGATATAAGATTTCTATTATTGTATATTAAGTTCTTTCATATCAACTATAAAAATACCATAATTTGTTTTCCTCTCGAATATAAGATATTTACTGCTGTATATACAGTTATACATTTTTGTGAAAGTAAAAGCTATTTTTGAGTAGTTTTTTTGGAATAATACGGAAGGTAAAATGGAATTATTGTTTTTATACACAATTAGTCTAGTATCTATGCTGCGTCATTTTTATTGTACAGGTATTGAGTACTGGGCGTCCATACCAATGGAAGATCTACTCATAGTCTAGTTAAGAGTATGCACTGTGCATTGACAGTTCAAGCTTAATCCAATCGTGAAAACTCAATGAAACATGTTTCTAGATATAATTAAAACTATGTTATTTGTATATGAATCCATAATTAAACTATTTATTTCATTTAATAGCTTCACGGAAATGGAGTGTTCTTTTTTTAGTTTAATAAACTTAAATTTAAAAAACTAATATAATTTTGTAAACAGTTTAGGCTCGTATTTTAGACAAAATAGTTCACTGTCACACAGTATGGAATTTTTCTTTGCGGCATTTTTGTTTCATATTTAATTTTAATTAAATTTAAAAATTAAGTTTTATGGAATTAAACAGATGAAGCATGAAAATTACAGTTTTTGACTTGTCATTTATTACAGAAATAATTTTTCAGTACCTGCCCTTAAATAATTACTCGTAACCATCTGCAGTAAGAAACTAGATCATAATTTTTTATCTTATGCACTATTAGGCGTACCGTGAATCATCTGCACAATGGAACAGCTCCATAGACTTAACACTACAAAAAATTCCGTAGAATGGTACTCACAAAAATATCTCCAGGTTACGCCGATAAGTATTACTATTGCTTACGTGTAAAATATCCTCTATAGAATCATGCCTAACTATTTTTCATAATTAAAGGAATATATAGAAACATCAAATACACAACATCCCTTCCGGTTGAGTCGGAAGAAAGGTATATTTCACATGTGGCTACAACTTGAAGATACATTATTAGTTTATGAACTTAACACTGTGAAAAAAAACTTATGGATGAGGCATTGGTAGCTAAGGATGAAGTATATTAATCCGCAAAGGTTTCTTCCTAATTAGTTACCGGTAATGTAAAAGAAATGTTTGATCGACTTCTGTCCATCTTACCTCTAGCAGATATATCCCTCTGGTAAAGGATTATACCCTCGATTATATTACTTTTTCTAACGGTATCGATGATAATTAGTGTCATATTACGAGAATGAATAATGGAAATCATATTGGGACTTTCATACTAAGTGATATCAACTATTACATGTAAAATATTCTCACATATATGTTTTGTTGCTCCTTTTATGAGTAACCCTATTTTCAAATGTGGATCATAAGTCTTTTATTACCTACAGTACTATAGGAAAGGAGGGGTCGTGATTTGTAATTACTTTAGAACATCAGTTCAGAAAATCATGGAATGTCGCATTGAAATTAAAATTGGAATATTTTCCAATGACCATAATTTATTTTATCAGTAGTATGCCATTTTTTTAAAGACATGAAGGAGATGTCTATGACGTACCAGTTATTCTACAAAAATTCCGTACGAAGGGACGGGTATCAGCTAGGAAACATATAAAAACTTGAAACTCCTTATTTTTGCCTTAACATCGTTGCTCGTTATATATCGGCCGTCTACCAAATATGAAATATACAGAGTGAAATCAACCTGCAAATATCGATTGTAGGACTGTAGGTCCACACACAATTTTGACGAAGCTGACGAAACCCGTCCGTGCATTACCGACCCTACTGTTCAGAACTGATGTGGCCGTATCGAGTGGTCGAGTAATAATATCGATGTTATTCTCAGTTGTTATTCCTATATTAATACAGAACTTACTATGTATAGTGAATTTGTTTGATGAAATTTCGTAAAAAATATAAAAAGAAATCAAACAATGTTTGAGTGTACAGGACCAAGGTGTGGCATATTATACTCTCTAGGTAAAGGATACTTTTACACGAGTAAAGAGAAAAGATAAACTAGAACACGGCAATGATGTATGGACAAAAACTGAAAATCATCGCCTTTTTGTATGCAGTTAAAGAATCTTTAACTATTGTGTGTTACATTAGTCACACGTGCAATTCTAACCCCATGTATCTGGATGTGTCAAACTTAAGGATGAACATTCTTACAATATTGTAAAAAGAAGAGTGAAATCTCAGTGAAGTCTTTAATAAAGCGTCTATAAAAAGGTAAAATTTAAAATTACACTTCAGCTTAGCTTTACTTTTATTTTAAGGCTATTTATATCGGAAAGTGTAATGAATGTTGCTACACTCTAATTTTCAATTCGTTGTAATTTTTATAACAGATTTGTAAACTAGGTAGTCAACAGATGTAAAGAAGCATAAATATTACTTCATTAATAATTAAAAAAATACTATACAAAAATACATAATATTTCATTTTGTATACAGTAAACTTTTATGTTTTTTTCATGTTTTATTTTCCGGGTAGAATAAAATCTTCAAACCTCGGTTAGAACAAACTTAACAACTGCAACAAATAGCAATCTTTACTGGTACATTTAAGCATCTACGTTTACCACCGTAATCAATAGCATATCTAAAAACTCCGTATAAATTTACAAGCCAGAAGTAGGTCTGAGGTCTTCCATTTAAAAAACAAAATATTAAATAGAAACATAATAACTATAAAGACATTTTTAATTTTTGGTCTAGGTAATCAACATGTACTAGAGTGTTTTTTTCTGACGTCTTAATCAAAAGAAACTTATATTCAGAAATAATTAAGGATATTATAATCACAGTTCAGCAATATAATGTTAAAATCACCTGATTAGAGCAGCTAAAATCGAAACAGCTGATTGTTGCAGGTCATATTCAGTGCTGTCATATAATAAAGGCGGATATTGTTTGGTAATAAATTAATAATTATAACTTTTTTTAGAAGAGCACTTTTCCAAAACCTGCTAAGTCCAAAAAGTTAATTTTTCAGGAAACCCCTTTTTTGAACAACCGCTCATTTATCAGATTACTATGCACCATATTAAGTTAAAAGAAGTACTTACTTATTTAAATATTTGAAAACACTGATTTTTTAAAATTTAAATGAATGAAGTCAATTTTTGAGAAGGCTTTTTTTCCAAACACAGCTAAAAGGACTTAGTGATGTTTGGAGAAAAACGTGGGACATAGAAGTATTTGGAAAAAATGTTTTAATACTAGATTAGGTGTTCCCCAGTAATAACATATGTTCACATTTTAATATTAACAGGATTAATTAAAATAAATTAAACTAAGCTTTTACAATATAATATTTCATTGTAAAAGACTTTACAGAAAAGGTTCCTGTTCGTCATAAACTACTTTGGAATGATCTTGCACTGCCACATCTGAAACTACGTCTTGAAGTGCTTTACCGTAGTATTGCTGGTCCTCTTCAGATAAGTGAACAAATTTCAAAAGTTCTTGCACATCCTTTTTCTTTTTTTCACTGATGTGATCGATTTCATTTACAACATTGACGATCCTGTAGAGTGAAGTCCAGTTTTTTAAGAAATTCTTCTTTTTGATTTAATGCTTACTGTAATCTCCAGTGTAGCTATTTTTAATAAATATACAGCTTTCTCCCTTTTCATATTTGAAAACACGCTGTTCTCTCATAGAAAAAGGCATTTGTGTTTTTAAAATGGTATCTGCATTCTTTTTCAAATTTAATACCTTCCAGTCTCTACCTAAAAGTTTTAGAGTGCCATGTTCCTGCAAAATATCGTGGTGTTGCTGCGGAGAAGTTATTTTTTCCTTACTCCGGTATTTCTTTTCTATTCTCCCAAACACACGATCTGGGGGCAAGAAACTATGGCCTCTTATAGGGAAAACATGTTCTATTTTTTCAAAGATCTTACTCCTTTGTACATAATCAAGAAGTAATCCCACCATTGTCGAATTTTTATTCTGACTTGACGCTGCATCTGAAAACAGTCGAAGAATTTTGGGACCAGAACCTTCATGGACTGTCTCCTGATATTTATCCTCTAAGTGAGACAAAAAATGATGAAGAGCAGAAGCAACTTCATTTGATCCTCTTCCAGACTGGTCTTCAGTCCATGAATAGATAAATGTGTTATTTTTATCTTGGATCTCTTCATGAACAATAAAGGTTAGGTTATATAACCATATCTGACGAGCATAAAATGTTTCGGTTACTCTTATCATAGGCAATGGCTGATTTTGTTGCATGTCGAATGCAACCTTTAGGACTCCTTCTTCATTCATTTTCAAAATTTCATACAACTTTTTTGCTCGCAATTTATGAAGTCTATACTGACCCATTAAGTTGGCTTTTTCGGCTGGAGATTTTGAACACTCCATTTTTAATTTTATTTATTCGCAAAAAGAACATACATCTGCTTTAGGATTCCCAAATCCTATATTGAATTTTTTCTGAAAAATATCATAAAATTTGCTGTACGATGCTACAGGCAAGGACTCTTTTCGCCTTATTTCTTTCCACAGCCGCCACATTGTTTTAACCGATAAATCTGGGGCCATATACACCCGAACACTCTTACATCTTCCATAATGGCTTTCTCGACATTTTAAAGTTTTTATGTATTCTATGATGGAGGATGTTGTATCAGTATCTTTTAATTTTTGGCGTGTCCCTCCTCTTTTTTCTTTCCTATCTGTGCCAACAGCACTAAGGTTTTTGATATACCATTTAGGCGAAATCTACTTATACTGGTCAAGGAAGAAAAGCTTTTAGCACATACCCGCAACATTTGCCCAGATTTCTTTCTTACAACGTATTGAGTAAGTAACCTAGGTCTAGGATTATTTGCCTTTCTAGGCCTATGGCGTTTTAGCTCCAAAATCATAATATATTTCATAAGAAAATTGTCCTGTTCAACTTTAGACCGATTAGAATATAGTTTGCTATGGAAATCGGTGATGTCCTCTTTATTTAATAAGCTTACCTTGCATGATTTTATCTCATTGTGAACATGTTTGCAGCTAATGTGAGGTTTATCTTTAGCTTGTGAGCTGTTTTTGGCAATCTTCCTTTTAGTTTTCTCCCAGTTATTTTCTTCTCTAAATCTTCTTCTACCTCGTCCTGGAAGCACAACTTGAGGGCTTATAAGCCCTTCTAAATCAAAATCACTCATACTAAAGTTTTAAAATAATATACTTAAAAACTGGAAACATAAATGCAACACACTGGCAGCTAAAACATCAACAAGTGAGGTTATGTTTATTACTGTTATACCGCATAATAGCTTGAGTCAGTCAGCTGTTGTCCTGTATTGCGCATGCTTCTGGACATGGTGAGTTTTGGAAAAAACCTCTGAGGGACCTAGATAAGTTTTGGAAAAAAATCTGTTTTTTCTTTTATTAAAATAAATGTGACTAAGAGGGTTTAGGAAAAAAATATTATAATGCATAGTTAGAGCTGTGAATGTTTAATAATGTAGTAATAGCAACTCAATTTATAAAATATGTTCTTTTGGAAAAGAGCTCTTCTTGGTTTTAAAAAACAGTAATTGGTTTTAAAAAACAAACTAACTCCCTTATTTCACAACCAATTTTTAAAACTTGGTATCGTTGGATTTTTAATTAAATTGTGTAATAATTGAGACCTTTTTTACCATATATGGCTTTTAAGATATTTACCCGTGAAGATTTTTTAGAAATCACTATTTTGAAAATAAAGCTTGTAAGACATTTAAATTTTTGATGTAATTATTCCTTAAGGTTATAAAGGTATATACAAAATTTTAACCTAAACAATCCATCAAATATAAAAAGTAAAGTAAAAAAGACAAAAACAAAACAAAATTGTGGCTATTTGAGTAATTATTGAGTTTTAGAAAGGTGAACATGATTGTTTTTGCCTTTGGTCCATGAATAATGTCTGAAAATATTGGTAGAGGTTGTGGAACACTCTGTATACTAATTTTATATACAGAGTGTCCTGTAATTCTTAGGACAAGTCTATATACCGCAACTGCTCAGGTCATGGCAAACGCATTTCAGAATATGGAAATAGATCTTTGGTACTTAGTTTCCTATCCGCCACTCTGTATGTGTTTTTTATAAACAAATTCGCTTTAATATCTTAAAACGAATAAACAAATCCTACCTCATTAATTGGATCAAATATTGGTGGTAATAAGGCCAATTATAAAAAATATTCATTAATACTTTCGAAATGGCGGCCATTAAATCTGATTAACTTTGAATGTCTTAAAATCCGGGAGGTATACAAGAATAAATCTGATCGTGGATTGTATCACAAATTTAATTACTCGAATACTATTTAAAACTAATAATAAATAACTCATTAAGAGCATCTTTACTGTAAAAAAACATGGTTCGTGAAAATAAATTAACATCAGCTTTAGAGTATCTTATCCCTATTTTCTTTATTTTTGTCATTTATTATGCAAAACATTTGAAATACATGTTTCAGGCCTATCTAAGGATAGAATAGAATCATATGTTTGATGTTTAATAAATTTATTTAAATATCTGTTGTTTTAGAACAAATTTATTTACGAAAATTTAGTCAAGCGTCAATCAGATGTATTTCCAATAAAACCGCTTATCTTTGATTTTGTCATCTATAAAAGCATTATTGTCTGAATATTACTGTAAGATGTTTCTTGTTGTTTATTATTCTTAATATATAACAGATAACCTAGTCACTTTATTTAGTTTTTTTAACATACATATTTAAAAATACAACAGTTTATTATTGTTAATTAAGACATTTGTTTTTGTCCTTCATTGTTCATAAAGGCGTTCATTGTTGATAAATTTGAAATATCACTCTTAGTTTTTAATTTATTAGAAAAAAAAAAGTTGCTTGGCAACAGATATTAATGTATTTCCTGTACTTTAAATGAAGGGACTAAGATATGAGCAGAATTAATTGGCATAAGATATTCTGGAGCTGCCGTTTACTAGATTTTGGTATTGTGACCTACTCGCTGAGAACCTCAATGTCAACAGTGTTTTGTTACAGTAAATCTGTGCATATGATATTTTATATATTTGGTCATTAGATTTGTGATAGAACCCTCTCAAATTCATTTTATTGCAATATTTTAGAATAACTGCAGATTTTAAGAAGTTAAAATGTAAAATATTTTAATAGCTACTATTTTCAAAGTATTAAAGATAACATCATAATATATTTTTAGCCGCCATAGAATTTTGACCAAGACTTGGTAGGATTAAATTTATTAGGTGTTCCTTTTAGATTTTCCAAGATATTCCATTTTTAACAACAACAACAAAACGCACACTAACCGACGCAGGGGAAATTAAGCAATGTAGATCCATAATACTCAGTATATAAATGTATGTTTTGACCTAAGCAGTAACGCTTTTTAAAATACGGTAGTATATTTCTCGCTACGTGTTTTAACATTGTTTTCAACGTTTTTTTTACTTACAGTTGAACTAACCGATATGGATATAACTAAATGATATTGATTCTTGTAGATATAAAATAATATTTAAATTTTTCAGTCAAGTGCGTTTGAATTATATTATTTAGTTTAAATAGTATAATTCAGTTTATGATGCGTCCTTAAAAATAATTGGCTCTTAGCCGTCGCAAAATTACAATTTCACGGTTCTGAATTTTCCCGCTTTTGATTGGTATTCTAAAAATAAAAATAAATAAATAATTGTTTTTAAAGTGGTTAATAGGTTGATATAATCTCTGACCATGTATATTTATTACACATGCCGGATTTACGCAATATCAGTTCCTCGGCGTTGTTCGTACCATGATTTCAAATTAATTTTACTTTAAAATAAACCTGTATTTGTATTTGAATGTCTAGAACCTAGTCTTTTTTAAGGTTATGCATAAAATATTCTTAAGCATAGTATTTTTACAATTGGTAATGAACTGTTTGTTTTTTAAATGTTAAGTAAACCACAGCAATGCAGTAAATATACTCATTGCCATGTATTTAAATTAGTATATATATATATATATATATATATATATATATATATATATATATATATATATATATATGTATACATTAATCAAGTTCGTATAAATGGCAATAGCCTTATTTTATTTTTTTTTTCAATAAACATTGAATCGCAAAAAGTATTTGCTCCGCCGGGACTCGAACCCGGATCTCTCACTTGCCGGGTGAATGTGCTTATATTATTTTATTTTATTGAAAAATAAATCGCAATATGGTTAAACATTTATTATTCTATTCCGTTGGGATAATTATTAATCTCATCAATACGGTGCTGATTTAGCAGCCCCCAGATTCAAGGGGGTGCTAAATCAGCACATGAGCACGGTAAAGGCGCTGAATTAGGACCCCCCTATTCGAAGGGGGTGCTAAATCAGCACATGAACACGGTCAAGGCGCTGAATTAGGACCCCCGTATTCGAAGGGGGTGATTATTCAGGGCCTGGACACGGCCACTGTGCTGATTTAGCACCCCCTTTCGTGACGTCAAAATGACGTCAGTAGCGAGGGGGTGCTATGTCCAGGGGGTGCTAATACAGGCGCACCGACTACTGACTCTGCGGTTCCCTGTGTGCCTCCCAGTTCGACTACACCTTGGACGCTACCCCGCGACAGCTACGCAGAGACAGTAAGATCTTCAACTCCAAATGAACGTCATACATCTGATGAAACGATTAAATCAAAAGCTGTTTGTTTAGGGACCCCACTTGGACAAAATTTACAAACAAAACTCAATTAAAACAAACAAATACTCAAAAACAAACTGAATCCAGACTGCTTCATCAAAATTCTCAATTTGCAACCAATAAACTGGACCAAATTCAACTTATGTGCAAGGCTCTTAAAACTGATCTGCTTGTAGTAACCGAAAGTTGTTTCAACATGGAGAACATCGCACTGTGCAAAATCCCAAATTACAAATTGGCTTCCGCGTTTGGTCGAAACCACTCCAAAGGAGGAGAAGTTGCTATTTTTCTTAAACAAAATTGGTTATCTAAACCGGAAAAGATTTTGACGCAGTCGGGATCAAACTTCAAACGACACAATCAAAAATACTCGTGATCGGAATTTACAGGTCTCCCAGTGGTAATGAAGACATCTTTTTTTCTAAATTCGAAAGATTATTGACATGCCTGACTAACGAACGTCAAGAATTTGTCATGATTGGGGATCTCAACATTGACGCCTTAGACTACACTCACCATTCCATAATTCGATTAGTCGATTTACTTAGGTCAATTGACCTGGTGCTACTCAAAACTCCGATGAGAATGACGGCTACAGCACAATCGGCTATCGATATCACAACCAACCACCCAAGTGCCGCAGTGTCTATAGTGAATACAGCTATTTCAGACCACTATGGCCAAGAAGCCGTCATTAGTGGGGTACAATTCAAAAGGGAGCCCATCTTTAAGCAAACAGTAAGAGACATAAAGGACAGAAAACATTGCTCACCTCAACATTTCCCTTTCTAACGAAAGATGGGATTTTCTAAATTCATTTCAACCTGTAGAGTAGCAATTTAAATTGTTTAACGACACTCTAAATTTCCACATTAACATCTGCTGCCCTACAAAAACGATCAATGTTAGCACACAAATTAAAAATAAATCACAGCGGTTTTCTAGAGAGAAACTAAAATTCTTCTCCGAAATTTATAAAAAAAGTTCAAGCGAACAATTCAATTTGTTTTTCAAAAATTATAAAAAAATATACAGGAATGTGATCCAAGCCGCAAAAGCATATGATGTCTTAAAATCCATTATCTCTTCCAAAAACGTTTCAAAAACAATTTTGGGCATCATTAACAATAAAACAAACGCTCACAAAGAAATTAAAATTAAAATTGGGGATAGACTTGTGGAGGATGAAACAGAGATTGCCAATCAATTCAATGGATTTGTAGCGTCCGTTGCTGGTGGGCAGGGTCCTCGGCCATCTGAACCCCAAGTACGCTCCTCGTGAAGAAAGAGCCCCACATCTTAATGCGATACCGCTGAGAAGTCTGAAGGTTCCAATAAGAATAGTTTGAGTCTTGCTTTCGTTAAGTTTCAGTCCGTGTTTAAAGGCCCACGTTGCAATAGCGTCAATGTCAGTGTTCATGTCAGCAACAATGTTTGGATAGTTTGAAACGGAAAAGTGGCTGTAAATTTGCAAATCAGGTGAAAAAAAATGAGTGTTTGGTCATAGCAGTCAAATCGTCGATGTAAATTGAAAAAAGAAGAGGGCCAAGGTCAGAGCCTTGTGGCACCCCACCATTCACAGGTTTCCAGTAGGAGTCTTTGTCGTTGGACCTAACACACTGCTGGTGACCTGACAGATACGACCCAAACCACTCCACACAGCCATCAGAGAATCCGATTTTAGACAAAGATGCCCCAACGCCCAAGGCGTTAAAGACTCACCTTAAACGCCTCTTGGTGTCACAAGCATTCTATAATGCAGGTGAGTTTTTGGCATTCGATTGGGAGACCGCCCAATTAGAAGACTGACTCCGCTGTACTAAGTGGGTAGCATTGGCGATGGATGAAAGAGGCGTAACTGTAAAATTGTATGTATGAGCGTGTATTGTTGTATGAATACAGTTTTGAAGCGATTAAAGAAAAAATTCGCTGGTTCTGTGTGGAGTGCGAGCTATGGCTTCAAGACACGAAAGCTGCAGCAAACGACGAAAGTTGCTACTCTAAATGTAACTGTAGTGTTCAGATTAAAGTGATTCTAGATGAATTGACGAAAGTTTCTGATAATCAATTAGCTATGAGTAATATTATCAAAAATGTGGAACAAGAAAACAACAGGATAAAGGGTATTATAGCTAACCAATCATCGCTTTTATAACAGGTGTTAGATCAACCTAAGTATGTTTCACGTGAGTATACCAGTGCTGATAATAATTCAAGAACTGACTTAAGCTCATTAAAGGCTTATGAAACAACAAATACAAAGGTAACTGTACAGAAAACCAATCCCGAAGACTACCCTACTAACCTAGCTGTTGACCCGGGTCATAGGTCTGGCCCAAGTGTAAATAATGACTCCCAGCAGAGTTTCGCCTCTGTGATTAAAAGAACTGACAATAAGGCTGACAAAGGAACATGGCAAAAACGCCAGGGAAACAGAAGTGAATCAAACAACAGTAGGCCTAGGCCTACCGTTAACAAGCCAACCGTTGATCGGAGGAGAACAAATTTTGTCACTGGAACTTTAGAAAGTGAGCATAGCCTAAAAACTACTGGTAAGAAAACTTTTTTATTTGTTTCAAGACTGAGTCCAGAAACTGAGTGTGATGATTTGAAGAACTTTTTAAATGACAAAAAAAGAAAGCGGATTATGTAGTTGAAAAACTAACCCCGAAATACCCTGACCAGTATTCGTCATTCAAGGTAGGCCTACCCTTAACTATACTAAATTATGTCTTCTCGCCTAGTTTTTGGCCTAATAAAGTCTTTGTTTCAAGATTTAGGCTTAGGCCTAATTATTTAAACAAGCAGCATTCATCTTCAAACACTAAAGCTTTAACTTCAGCGACTACTTTATCTGACAAGCCTAATAGTTATTTTTTGGAGCAAAACGAAGATCCCCCCCCCCCAGAAAGACTAGAGACGGGTTTTCACTTAGTGCCTAAAGCTAATGCAGGATCAAATTACAATACAAATAATCAACTTGACGCAACTAAAAGTAGGCCTACGCCTAACTTAAGTGATGTTTCTTTATATAATTTGAACATTCAGTATGTTAAAAATAAATTGCTTGAATTTGAGCTCTTTCTGTAGAATATTCAATGTAACATTCTT
Source organism: Homalodisca vitripennis (assembly GCF_021130785.1). Lineage (NCBI taxonomy): Eukaryota > Metazoa > Arthropoda > Insecta > Hemiptera > Cicadellidae > Homalodisca > Homalodisca vitripennis. The sequence goes on from NC_060215.1 coordinate 97,700,120, forward strand.
TGCCTAAACGAACATTGGTGCTCACAGGAAGATTTAAATTTTTATGTTCCTTCAGGATACAAGTTAATTACAAGTTTTACCAGATCTTTCATAAAACATGGTGGTGTATTTATGTGGCAACTAACTTTACTTTAATTTTCTTTGCATTAATGTCAAGGAGTTATGTGAGGAGCAACAATTTGAAGCTGCGGCGGTGGCATTCCCAGACCTTAATCTGATTGTGGTTGCAGTGTACCGTGCCCCAAACTCTGACATAAATATTTTTACTGACAAACTTGAAAAATGTATTTTATTTATTAATAAGTCTTATAAGTACAAAAACAGCAAAGTTGTAATTGCTGGAGACATTAATATTAACCCTAGGAACAGTGATCTTAAGATTATAGGTTTCTTAGATAGGCTAAGGTCTTATGACTTTTTTTGTTTAAATTTTGTGCCTACCAGACATAACTCTTGTTTGGACAATATAATTACTAATTTTCACTATGCAGATGTAGACTGTAAGGTAACACAGCCTCATCTATCAGGTCATTTGGGATTAATATTAAGTATTAAGCCTAATACTAGGCATCATGGTGGTACTGGTACTGACAGTGCAAAGGGACTGAATAGTAAGAATAAATCTTTTAGGCTACTGAATAATTCCACTGTAAATAGTTTTAAGGTCATGCTCAATAATATTAATTGGTTAGATTTGCTATTGCCTTACAATTTGGTTGAAGATGCATTTGATTGTTTCATGGAAACTTTAAAATACTATTTTGATATTTGCTGTCCAATTAAAACTAAGCCTACGCAGCCTAATGATGTACCGGTAACTGGAGTATTGTCTCATAGTATAGATAAGAAATGGTATACTGTTGAGTTGAAAAATATTAGATCAATAATGTTAATATATTACAATAAGTCCCTTGTTAATCCTAACTACAAAATCAGTTACTTGAGGTTAAAGCAAATTTACAGGTCTCAAGTTAAGATAGCAAAAAACAGGCAAATGAAAACTGTATTATGAATGCTACAAATAACTGTAAAGCAGCTTGCCATATCATTAACTCTGAGTGTGGAAGGCTGTCTAATTCAACAAATAAGTATGATATGCCTATACCTATTTCTGTCAATGCTTTGAATACTCATTTTATAAATGTAGGAAGTAGGCCTAATGTTAACAGTACTACAAGTCATGATAATGTCTCTGATCCTATTGATATATTATTGTCAACATGGAATGCACCTCCTCAAAATGTTTTTAAATGGAAAGAAGTTACTGTAGATCATGTAAATAAAATTGTAAATAGTTTAAGTAATTCTAAAGCTCAGGATGTCTATGGTATGTCTAATTTGTTCTAAAAAGATTGTTTCTAGCGTAGTAGATCCTCTAACTTTCCTGATTAATTGGGTTCTACATGAAGGTACCTGCCCTAAGTGTTTAAAAATAACAGTTACAGTACCAGTTTATAAGAAAGGTGATAGGCAGGATGCTAATAGCTATCGACCTATTTCGCTCATTTCTGTAATATCTAAGGTGATTGAAAGTGCAATAAAAAGTCAACTAGAGTGTTATTTTGAAGCTAACAAAATGGTATCCCCATCTCAATATGAGTTTAGGAAAAACCTTTCTACTATTAAGGCTGTGGAAGATGTTGTGGGGAAGACTCTGTTACCATCACATGTAATGAGTGGTTTTGAGGCCAAAAAAGAAACATCTGCTGTGCTATTAGACCTAAGTAAAGCTTTTGATGTAGTTCCTCATAATTTTCTTATTAAAAAACTACAATCTTATAACATTAAGGGAAAAGAATTATTGTTAATGGAGACATATCTGACTGATAGATATCAATTTGTAAAAATTTCTGAAAAAAATTTTTTGTTTTAAGAGTTTTAAGTTGGGTACCTCAGGGCTCTGTCCTAGGCCCTTTTCTGTTTGTGATACTTGTCAATGATCTACCTGCTTTTATCCCTGATAAATGTATTTTATATGCAGATGACACGACACTGTTAACTTCAAGCGCTAATTCTGAAACTAACTGTATTGTTAAAAACTATATGGTTGAGAGATCTAACCTATGGTTCTGTGCCAATCAATTGTCTGTAAATAGTAGTAAAACAGACGAAATTGTATTTAGTTTATGTAACTTAGATGATAACACTGTGAAATTGTTAGGAATTACATTAGACTGTAAATTGGGCTGGCATCATCACATAAGTAACTTGTGTACTCGCTTATATAGAGTAGTTTTCCTACTAAGTAAGCTAAAACAGTAAACAAATGACAGTTTAGTCATAAATGCATACTATGCCTTTTTCCACTCGCACATATTGTATGGCCTATTCCTGTGGGGAAACGCCCCTGGTGCAAAGGAGGTTTTTAAATGGCAAAAGCGAGCAATCAGATGTGTTTCAGGTATTGGCTTTCTGGATAGCTGTAGATCACATTTTACAGAGCTACGCATACTTACTGTTCCCTCAATGTATATTCTCCAATGTCTGATCTATGTTACAGAACATTTGGATGAATATAACGTAAGAGGTAGTTGCCATGAGCGTAACACTAGAAATAAGGGCCTAATTGATTGTAAATATGTTAGACTAAGTAAAACACAACACAGTTATGGTTACATTGGGGTCAAACTGTTTAATAAGTTACCATTAGCTGCTAGTAATGTTACTGTACATAATTTAAAAAAAGTTTTACAAAATTGGTTAAAAATTAAAGCCTTTTATTTTGTTGAGGACTGGGAAACTGCTGACATGAGTGACCTTAAGTTTTAACAATACATAGCCTACCATTCTAGTCTAATATTTTATATGTTTTATGTAGGCCTTTATATTTATATTTTTAGCATAGAGTATATTTTATGTACCTATTTGACAATGTCTATTACAATGTTGTATGTTGTTTAATGACAATAAAGAATTGATTGATTGAATGTTAGAAATTAAAAAACCCATGACGTTTGCTATACAATGTAAATATTGTCGTCGCAATAAAAAAGATTTGATTTGATTACTAACCTCTCAATTTCTTTTTCCACTTTTTCTTTAAGAGAAAAAAGATATGTATCTTGGCTTGAAATGTTTTGGTAAAACCTATTGATTTATATTAAATTTGATCGGTTTCCATTTATAATTGACTTAGATGTAAAACATTAGGGCACTCTTTAAACAAATTACTCATTACAGAACTTATTTGACTGTATTTGGTTAAATGTTTCATTGAGTCTAGGAATATTTACTGTTAGCTCTTATTCCTTAAACCAGTCTCTCCCTAGAAGAACATTCGCTCCATTAGCAATAACATACTGGGCGAAACATTTAAATTGATTTTTAAACTATACTTGAACATTCAGCTTTCTCACTATTTTGATTCGGTTGTCAGTATAAGAGCTCAAAACAAGAGTCTGAAATTCAAAATACAATCATTAATGTGATAATACTTGACCGAGATAACAGACGCACAAGCTCCTGTGTTATTTTTCTTAATCTTAACTTATACTTTAAATCAATTACAATTGGCTCAACTATCAGTTTTCTCTTTTCAGTAGGTTCTACAGTGTATAGCCTAAATAGACCAAACAGATTAATCTCGTCCCTAGTTGGTTGATTTTCTAAATTTAGGCCCATCTCATAACTATCAATGAAATGTTTTTTAGGCTTAGACCTATCCTTTGTGTAAACTGAGGCGTTCTGTTACTTTGTAATCGTACCTTTGACTGAGCTTCGTTATTAAGCCTAGAATTAGACATAATTTTAACCTCACATACTTTTGATAAATTTCCTATCTTTTTACAGCTATTGTAAATATATTCACGGTATCTGTACACTTTGGCCACATGGCCAGTGCGACCACAATAATAACACACATTGCCATTGTAACCTGCACTTGATATACTACCTATGTTGTTGCCACTCACTCTCTAAAGGATGAGATGTAACGGCCATGATCGGAATTTCTGTTGTCCACTGCCCAATGTGATGTCCTCAACCCTCGTCGTCTGCGATGACGTTTAAAACGTCAAGGCTGCTGCAACGTTGTCGGATGCCTCCAACGCCAACGAGATCTGCATGCCTTCTCATATGTCAAGTTTGCCTCTCCCAATCAACGTTTCTTGATCGAAACACTTTTAAGGCCACTCACTAACCAATTCCTCTAATAATCAGATAATTTGTCTTTGAACTCACAATTAGTTGATTAATGTTTTTATTGAAGAATGTATTACGCTGCAGATTCATGTTCATGTTGTATCCATAAACCAAACTTATAACTTTCCGATATAAATGACATTTTCTTGATAATTTTTCACTAACTAACTTGACTAAATCATAATATGATTTAGTACTAGGCTTATCCGGAGTACACAAGTAAAGAGATTGTAAGTTTTTACACTACAAATACAATAGTTTTACACCCACCTCTGACAATAAGGTACAGAGTTTTTCTCTGCCTTTATTTTAAAACTCACAGTAAAGTTTAAAGCGTTCAATATATAAAAATCATCCGTTTTTGTCATTGCCTGAAACACCGATGTTGCGATAATACCGGCTATTGTGTATCCGCCAAAAAAGTCGAGAATAATGGACTTGTAACATTTACAGGATGTAATGTTGCTTTTAATTTGAGCATTATTTTCATTTGGTGATTCTAAATAAGGCACATTTACCGTTGTACATTGAGACCGGCAAGACGCTAGGTATTAAGGAACGCCATTCTGAAGTCTCTCTACAAGAAGGAGGGAATTTAGCTAGGTAATATGGTATTGGTGTCTGATTGGTTCGTAGGACGACAAGAGCTTAACCCGCCAACCATTAAATAAACTCATGTCCTGCCATACAGCTTTCAAAACGTATTGCCAACACAAAAATGTGATAGAACAAAATTGTATGACTAAAAGTTATATACATTACATCTTCAGACATTAGAAGAGCATACGGAGAGGGAATTTATTTATTTTGTCTTCCAACGGCTTAGCCAATTTACAATCAGTATAGTTAAATACAGGACATTATACATATATAGTAAGCAAAGTAGCACAATGTTGTGACGGTGTACAAGAGATATACAAGAAATATTAAATTGTACAATTGCAAAAACAAAACAAAATATTTTCCAAATAATGGAGACAACAACGTGAAGAGTACAATGGCAAAGATTAAGACAAGATGCTGACTTAACGACTAATAAATGCCGACTAGTCAAACGTAACAATAAGCTAGAAGTAATAACAAACAACGGTGCAACAGAAAGCAACAACAATCAATAAACACAACAATAAACTGCAATAACAACAAGCTAATAAAAATATGCAAAAATGAATAATGTGTGGTTAAAGCGATAACAATGACACAAACAAGAGATAAACTATGACACTAGCGATAACAACAAAGAATAATCAGTAACAATAGCCTGCTAACAATACTAGGCATGAAATGTAACAAGTTAATTAATACGGAAGCAACCTTGATCAGGCCATGCATAACAAAACCACTTGCACTGGTTGTAGTGGCCCTCTAAAGGCACCACTCAAGAGCACATCACTGCACAAGCCAAAGGTGGTCACGTGTCACGATTGGAGGCTTCGAACAGCTGATCTGAATGACGAGGGCGGGGTATGGAAGAAGTCTAGGTGATCAGGAAGTGTGTTGCCCAGGCGCTGGACTCGAAACAGTGAGCTATTGGCTGCATATAAGGTATTAGTTGAGGTTTTCGCAAAAAGTGCCCTTGACCTCGTGCCAGAAGGTACCCTGAAGTTTATTCTTTCCAGCAAATCAGGGCAGTCCAACTCTCCTCTGACCAGCTTGTATAAGAAAAGTAAGTCCTGACTGACACGCCTTGATTCCATGGAGGGTAGGTTTAGGAGCCGTGAGACTTCTTGCACAGGAACATCCAGATATCGGAATCCTAGTCTAACACCAACCAACCTCAGAAAACGTCTTTGGATCTTCTCTATGTTGTCTTTTAGATACTGCTGGTGAGGAGACCAAACAACACTGTTGTATTCTAAGTGCGGTCTCACCAGGCAGCAGTACAAGAGTTTGAGAACGTTTAGATCAGTAAATGACTTAGAAGCTCGGAAGAGGAAGCCAAGGACTTGAAGAGCGCTATTGCATATATGTTGGACATGGGGCTCCCAGCTTAGGGAAGAAGTAAAGAACACTCCAAGATCCCTCACCTCCGATGTTCTGGATAGTGGCACACCTCTGACAGAGTAATCATGCAATATAGGTTTTGAAATGCAATCAAATGAGATGCAAACACATTTGCTCAGATTCAGCGACATTTTGTTAAGACTACACCAGCGATCGACCCTGTTAATGTCATCTTGAAGTTGAGCCACGTCCAAGGCGGAAGATATAACGGAGTACAGCTTCAGGTCGTCCGCAAACAACAAGTGTTTGCAAGTCAGGGAAGAAACCACATCATTTATATACAAATTGAATAGGATGGGCCCGAGATGGGAACCTTGTGGGACACCGCTTGTTACTTTGAACTCCTTGGAAAGGACGTTGTTATATTTCACTACCAGCTTCCGGTTATGTAGGTAGCTTTTAAGCCACTGGAAGAAGGGTCCTGAAAATCCCGATGCCCCCAATTTATTTAACAAATTTTCATGGCACACTCTATCGAAGGCTTTAGAGAAATCCATTTCTATGGTGTCAATCTGCTTCCTTCGTTCAAATGCTTCGATGATATGGCTTTGAAAGAGAACGAGATTGGTGGAGGTAGACCTATTTGAGATAAAGCCATGTTGACTAATAGTCAATTTGCTGCTGATCATGAATATGATTCTGCTCAGAACAATCTTCTCGAAGATTTTGGCTAGTATTGGTAAAATGGTAATGGGCCTGTAATTCTTTATATCATTTACTGAGCCTTTCTTGTGTATGGGAACCACATGGCCAATTTTGAAGATATCCGGGAATACTCCTTCTGATAGTGATCTGTTGAAGAGTGTGGTTAAGGGACGGGCGATGACATCAGTACAGTGCTTAATTACTGTCGGTGGGATTGAGTCGGGGCCCGGACCTTTTTTAGTGTCAAGATTCTTGAGTGTCTTCAAAACCTCCGATGGACTTATGCGGCAGGTAGAAAATTGGTGAATAGATGAGCTGGAGATTCGATTGGACTGCAATGGGTCATTGGCCGGATTGAAGACTGAGGCAAAAAAGTCAGCAAACATGTTCGCTACATCTCTTTCAGAGCTTGATGAGATGTCGTCAAAACGCATGGTAGTGGGGGTTGCATTGTTATTATTTAACGATTTCATATAGCTCCAGAAGAATTTTGGGTTATCAGTTATTGAAGTTTGAACTGTATTCATGTACCGGTTGAAACAAGTGTTGGACAATGACTTGCACTGTGCTCTTACTGCAGCGAATTGGTTATAACTAAGCTGGGAAAGGGTCGATTTGTAGCGTCTGTGGAGAGATTTTTTTTCAAAATTGTAAGGCGGATCAACTCCTTAGAAAACCATTTAGGGAAGGCTGACAATCCCATCTTCGTCCTCGGAGAGAATTGAAGTACACTCTTCTTGATTGTGTTAACAAATATGTTGAATGCTTCATTGACATCTCCCCGAGCAACCGAGTCAGCAAGGTCAAGAGCCTGTAGGTCCTGGAGTACGCTAGCATAGTCACAAAGCTTGACGTTGGCCTGATAAGTTACATTTTTTTGGACATTAAATGGTCCAGATATAGTCATAGACAGTGCTGGATGGTGAATATCCTCTGGAAGCAGCGGATCCGGGTCATGAGAGACTGTTATGTTTTGAGAAGAGGAGAAACATAAGTCAAGGATTACACCTCTGAAATTGGGAATCTTATTGACTTGAGTAAGGCCAAACAAGGTTGCCATATTTTGAAGAACTTGAAAAGAGCCGTCACGTGATGCGCACATCGAGGTCCAGTCAGCATTCGGCAGATTGAAGTCTCCTAGAAGCAAGATGTCTTGAAACCCATTAAAGTTGACAATATCTTCGAGAGAGTCGGAAAAATCAGTATAACATGCTGTAGGTTTATTCGGAGGAATATAGACGCCACCAAGGAGCATTTTATTGCCGTAGGAGAGACAGATAGAGACAAAAATAGCCTCTGATGGGGTGCAAACAGGGACTTCAGCACATTTGATGTTGTTAGATATGGCGATTAGCACTCCACCACCACTCTTCTTATTAGTAGTGTCGAGCGCTCTGTCGCTCCTAAAAACTTGGTAGCAGGATAGGCCGAGTTCACTGGTTGCGATGCTAGGTAGAAGGTTTGTTTCTGTAAGGACTATTCATTGATGATTCATTGAGCTGGTATATAGCAGTTTTTAAATAGTAATTCAGTATACAGTATATTGATGACATAAACTTAAATATACTGCATAGCTGCAAAAATACACAACCTAAGCTAAGGTTAAAGGAGAATGTTGGCTTTTCTTCAATATTTAACTGCCCCACACGTATATCGCATATCTCCAAATTTTGTATTGATCACATTTTGACTTAAAATATGAACACATACAGATTTAGAACTAATATATTATCTACCTACCCTTTTGTGGTAGTCCTTACGGTGGCGGAAGCCTGCACAATATATATATATATATATATATATATATATATATATATATATATATATATATATATAAAAATTTCAATAAACATTGAATCGCAAAAAGTACTTGCTCCGCCGGGAGTACTTTTTGCGATTCAATGTTTATTGAAATTAAATAAGGCAATTTCCATTTATACAATTTAATGTGTATATATATATATATATACTGTTTCGAATATATATATATATATATATATATATATATATATATATATATATATATATATATATACGAGTATATATAATTCACTAAAAAGATAAATTACTGTGAATCATTTGATATGATCATGATGTTGAAAACATGTATTTGTTTCTAAATATGAAGTGGGATGTTTGTTTTCTTACTAGGAATGGAAATTCATGCTAGAATACTTTTACAGTTATTTTATCTGAGATCATAAAAAATTTGTAAAAGTATAGATGGAAATAGAAAACTACATTATACGCGACTCAAAAGTCCGTGGATTACTCTTCAGCTAATAATTAAATAAAGGCAAGAAATAAAATGCACATAATCTTCAGAAAAAGGCCGTATGTTAGTGTTTTTTTAAAATTACTACACTAGAATGTTTAGTAGCTAAAAAAATAGACAAAAATAGATTTTACTATACTATACGGTTAAATTGGAGTTATTGTTTGTAATAGATACTCTGCGCAACATTAGAAAATTAACAGACTAACAGAAAGAAGTACAAATAAAAGTGTATGTAGGGTTATTTTATATGCAGTAATATTGTGACTCAAGCGAGGAATGTAGCCGAGACTGTGAATCAGCTGACTATCACGGTCAAAGTCATCATTATCATTATCATAATACAACCGTGTGTAAAACTTTTGATTTTTGAAGATAATACTGGCCACACTTCCTTTTGAATATTTACTTATTCTGTAAACATAATTTGTAATTATATTTCTTTACTGTTTAGTTCCAAGGTTTCAAACTACAGCCACTGATAGACATCTTTATATATTGTAATATTTGAAATATTTTTATGTGAATTTTCTGTACGTTTTATTTTATAAAATTGCTAGCTATGACAGCTTTACTTTGAGATATGTGCAATAATGTTATTAATTCGTATATTTTGTTTCATACAATGCATTTGTTCTTATAATACTATATAAAAGTTTATATTGTTTCATTATTTTATTGTGTTAAAAATAATGTGTAAATTAATAAGGCATTTAATTTTGAGTTAGCTCCTGTTCACCTTCCTTTTATTGCAGCGTGTGGTATCTGACGTTCTCTTAGATTTGACTACTAGAATCTTGAGTCATTTTAATCTGAAGAAAACGAAATAAAGTTGACAATGAAGGAGCTCAAAACGAAACATTTACTGTATTTCCAAATCTGAAAGACATATAAATAGGTTGAAGTGATAGTGTCATTGCCTCATCATTGTTGAGACTACCACAGGTAACCAACAGTTTAAAGGTGACTTCCAAACCACCATCAATGGCTGGGAAGGTGAAGTTCTTTCAAGGATCACTCAGCGATCATCCATGCAAACAGTAGCCACGCTTGACGTTCCTCAGCGATCATACATATAAACAGTAGCCAAGCTTGACGTTCCTTCACTCTGTTATCTTGCAATAACCGGAAAAGCAACGGTGGTAAGATTTTCTTTAAAGACAAAAATGCCTATTCCATTAAAAGACCTACTAAAAATGTACCCAGGGAAAACACATAAAAGAAACAACAAATATGCCAAGAAACACAACCACATGCGCAATAGGAATTAGTCTCTTAACATTATAGAACTATTTTAAGAACAAAGTGAATATATTTAAGAGCAAAATTCAGTTAAAGGACATTGAGTTTTACCCTAAAAAAACCTATTTAAAAGTTTACCTACCTTTATTCTAGATTACAGAGTGATGGCCGCATCACCCATAACCCTACAAAGGATACGCAAGGAAACATAAAAGGACATAACGCAATGTTTACTTTTTGAAATATGGTTAATACTCTTTATTAATTCCTTGCTTCTAACACTGAAATGGAATTTTTAGAGCTCATATTCTAATAAACGTGTCTCTTTACTCGCTTATTGAAAATGTAACGTAAACCCCGTAATTTAGTATTTGAGTATATTTTAGGTCAGGGTTAAGTATAATTATTTATTTGTTTTTAGTTATTTTATTTTAGTATCAATGTCTTTAAATTATATTTAAATATGTTTCTTAATAAGTTATGCATATTTTGAATTATAATAAAGGCATGGTTTAGTTTTTTATAAGCATAGACATTTTACAGTAACAGAGTGGGAAATGTCAATTAATATTGGGTCATACCCTGAACACTACGATTTTAAATGTTTACTAGATATGCCTGATTATTAAATGGTCCAGTTAAGGTCACATTCGCCTAAATATCTGACCCAGTTTGTTAACTAAATTTATAAAAAAAACTATCGAAATGGAATTCTTTCACAAAATATGTTCTATTTTAAAGCCAATATAGGAATATGTGACACTTTTACTGCATACGAAACTCAACAGAATGTTATACTCGGATATTCCTAGAGGTTTTAAATAATAAATAACCAACCCCCATTCTTATCAACACATGCGCGGGTGCGCTCGTCTGTAGTAAAGTTGATGGAGGTCTCTACTTTACCGCCCAGTTTTACAACCCTAGATGGCTGACATTGTTGTGCGGCGATCCTGACCTTATTTTTAAGACATAAATTATTCTCTTCTTCTTCAAAGTTAATGTTTTCTCATTTGTTAGGTCAAACTAAAATGAGTGTTTAGACTTTAATGATAAAAAAACAGCTATCTTCTATATGACATTTTGAAAAAATAATAACTCTTATAATATATAATAATATGTCCTATAAGGTTATATGATTTGTTTATATATATATATATATAAAATGTTTGTATCTATGTAAATAAAATGTAATGTTCATCACTATAATAATGAGTTACTTTAATTAATTGTTTGTTTTCACAATCCTACGATCAAACAGTTGATTGTTACACCACAATGAATTGTACAATAGTGTTACGTTTCCTTAAGGAAGAATAATTACTAAACTATAAAATTTCAAATAATATTTTAAAAGCTGTTTTTATGCATCGTGATAAAAAGTTCAATACTCGTATCGAATGTGACCAATTCCAGGACTCGATACCGTGTTTCAATCTTAAGCTGTCACAGTTTCGACTCCTTGAATCTAAAGCCATGTTTATCTGAAGAAATCCAAAATAAGTTAAGGACGAAGAACCTGAAAATTAACACCTTACATCGTTTCGACATTAGAGGCATCTTTACTACAGAATCTAGTGTATTATAGTGTTCGGATTTCTTCAGACAATCTTAAAAAAATATTCCAGGAATCAAGTTTTTGACAGAGTTTGATTCCAGTTGCTGCACTAAGAGGAAGGTAAACTGGAGTAAAACTCGATTTTCATTATACCATTGTTTATTTAATTACTAAAATAATTGTGATTTGAGTCTGGCAGGGTAAAAGAGTTAATAATAGGGAAAAATGTAAGTTAGTAAATTACTACCCCGATCAATACGCCAAAAGAATTCAGCATGAACAAAATCTCACTCGGTAATCCTATATTTTAATTTTTCAATTTCAAATAAAATCAAATTCTATTTTCTGTCATAAATTTATCAATCTATCACTTTTGGCTTTATGAACTGAATCGAATGACGTTTTAATATTATTGTATATCCGCTTTAGTATAACTCTTTCACTAAATCTAAAGAAGACCAAATGTAAGAACTATACAAAGTCAAACTTCCACCATTAGTATTTGGGCATAAAGAACTCTCGCAAATATTAGGCTACGTAAACCACTAATTGTATCCAATGATTTGCATACCGTTTGTATTTGTACAATAATAAATGTAATTTATTAAGAATCATTTTTAAACTCAAATAAAAATGAATTGAATTATACAATTATTGCATTGATAGGTTCGTCTTGAAGTTTGGATACTGTCACCTGTAGTAATTGATAACACGTTAACAAACAAATATGATTATCTCAAGAAATCATGCAGGAATTATCTGATTTTTCAACTCCTTTCTGCTCACAGTGAACTGATTTAATTAGATTTTGTAGGGTTTAAGAGGAGAACCAGTACATCTAAATATAGCCGTCCACACATACGAATATCTGAGTTGGGATGTTAGTGTCTTGTATAAATGATCTGCAATGAACAATTCGGGAGCTTCATCATGCTTTATACCTGTAGGTACGTTGGTGGACGGTACGTCTAACTTCGAGCAACCAATTTATATAGATACCTCAGATGGCTTATGATTGATTTGAAATTTTTACGTTAAGAATAAGTTATATTTTTACAAATATAATGGGGAGAAACATCCTCCATTTAAAATTATAACTTGTTTTCAGTGTTAAACATAAAAAGCTGATTTTTGGTGATGTTACGATATTTTCAGTTTAAGTTCCAGTTTTGATTTAGGCAGTTACTGCAATAGAACTATAAGAAAATCTTTTATTTCTAATTTTTTTATATTTGAAACGCATTATGGATATTAATTTATTTGTTTAAATATACATCACGTGGTTATGTACAAAAGCCCAAATCAGTCGTATAAGTTATTGATTTAGTATGTTGCAGAAGAAAGTATAAGAGAAGAATTAATTTATAAGGTAATTGCCGCGCTCTCAAAACCAATTTAAGGCGTTTAAGTTGACGCTTTATATTGTGGTCTCCGCATACTGAATGAACTTGAAAATTTCCTTTTATTTCTTACTTTAGGCTATCCCCCTTTATTTCAGGTAGTTTAAACTAGTATGTTCTTCCTTACTAATAATTTTAGATAATTTTATTTCAATGGGGAGTTTTTAATAAATAATCAGAGTTTAAAAGTAAATATACTAAACAAAACTGAACCTCTCTTTAGTCTTTGTGAGGGTGCAATAAAGAATCAAGGGCCATAATACAACAATGCCTGACAGTTTACTTCTTAGGGCTATTAAAATAGAGTATCGGGTATAACTTTCCGGCTCACACACAGTGTTGAAGGGCGGGGTGGATATTAACTAGAGATTAAACCGCTCTATCTTTGAACAAGTACGGATTTTATTTGAGGGCAACAGCCCGTTGAGTGAAGGTTTACAAAAGGGCGATATAGCAGAGCCTTCTCTCAGCAATTGGTTTGATTCACTTGCAAGGCCGATGGTTGTTAATAAGAGTAAATGTCATGCACGGCTACAAATCTATTCATTATAATCAGTTCAGGTAGTACATAAGTATATTGCACCAGTCTAATAATGTTTTGCCTGCATATAAAAATAATCAAAGAATAGATTTGACAAACGTATTTTATGACTCTACAATGAAAGCAAATTTTTAATCGGTGTCTTTAATTGTACATAACTATATAAATAATAAGCTATCTTTATTGTAGCTAAAACTAGGTAAAATAACTAACTATAGTCCCGTGTGCTAAGTCCAATTAATTTTCCATCATTTTAAATAAAAGAAAAAGTTTCCAAGTGTTAAATAGGTTACAAACTCCAATACTAGTGTAGGGAAATTTTAAACTTCCACAGAATTCCTCAAAATAATGTTTGGATTATTATATAGTTTAAAAACGTATTATATATATATATATATATATATGTGTGTGTGTGTGTGTGTGTGTGTGTGTGTGTGTGTGTGTGTGTGTGTGTGTGTGTGTGTGTGTGTGTGTTTGTACATTTTGCATGAAAGTAAGTAATACAAAATCTTTATTCTGCAAAGTTTATTGTAGCACATTCTTTATCTTTAAATAAGATTACATCATGTATGATTATACCAAATAACAATTTACTATCGTCGTAATTTTTATAAAGATATTCGTCATTTCTTTTCTCCAAGTGAGCTATAAAATCATGTAATATCTTACATTTGAAAGCATAATCAAATTGTATATCTAACTGTGAAAAATTACAGGTATTATCTTTTCATAATCAATGTTCTTATTTTCACCAAACTATCTGCTATATTCTTTCACATTCAAACTATCGATTGTTTAAAGATTTTTTCTTGATTATTCGGTTTATCTACTTGAAAACATGTAATAAGGAACTTAGTATTGAAAATATTTATATAAATGTTTGTCATACGAAACGAATAACTTGTTCCCGAAATACCGTTTTGCTCAATACTTTGCCAATCTATAAAACTAAACATAAGCTTTGGAGTTTTTGTAATTTCATCAGTAAACCAAATGTACTCGTGATTTTATAATCAGTCATTTGAAATCCAAAAAAACTCGTTATTTGTAATTTTTTATCAACTGGCATGTCACTTCCAGGTTTTGTTTATTAATATCGCATCATCATCTTCAGCTCTTATGAAACTAATGTAAAATCCACCTTTATATAAAGGCAAAATTACATTTACAAAAAATCCTAAGCCAAAATGTGATAAATTGCCCACCGCTATCCAAATGCATAAGTCGATTCAAAAGCATTTGAAGTTTTCAATTTATTGTTTTCTTACCTAAATTTTGGAAGATAAAAGAGGTATACAATTTTAAATTAATTTACCATCATTTGGTACAAGATATGCTTGAACATGTTGTTTAGTTATAGTTCAAGTAATGTAAAACTGGAATTCCGACGATGAAAAACTTAATTTGAATTCTACATCAAATGGTGTGTACTATTTTACAATTGTACACATTGATTTATGTTTTTGTTTTTGCTGGTCGCATATTAAGTAGCCTTTTAAAATAAGTTTCAGCCAGTTGTCACAAACTATATAACTTGGTGAAATATATTTTAAGCGTTTCACATTAAGATTTGTTAGAGTTATTGTTTTAACAACAAGTATAACATTCAGTCGTAATTATCTAATGGCAAGTTCTTATGGTCCAGAAGGTTGAGTAGGTACTGTTTTTGTATGGAGGACTTTATGAAAATGACTCAGCGACATACAAGAGAGTGGACGCCTGCCTTTCTTTTAGGTCGATAAAGAACACTGACATTACGACCATAAAAAAAAATGTATTAATGCATTGAAGTATCGCTGACAGGACTTTGTTCGTAATTTTGCATTTTAGAATCTGACATCAGGAGCTACATACACAGGGCTAGTCTAATGTATGAATGTCCTAGATGAATGAATGCAGTGAAC
Organism: Homalodisca vitripennis; assembly: GCF_021130785.1. Classification (NCBI taxonomy): domain Eukaryota; kingdom Metazoa; phylum Arthropoda; class Insecta; order Hemiptera; family Cicadellidae; genus Homalodisca; species Homalodisca vitripennis. The sequence continues at coordinate 97,715,829 of NC_060215.1, forward strand.
TCGCATTGAATCACCCCTTCCCACCAAAGCTGCATTATGTGCAGAAGACTAGGTTGCTCCAACGTGCTTTGGGGTAGAGTCAGTCAACATCGTAGTGCACTCAATTGTATACCTGATGATACAGTGATGATAGCCTACCTTTTCACCTATATTGTACTACTTTTTTGTAGTCTGAGTGTCTCAGATGTCGAAAAGAAGCGGAGATTCGTTCTTCATTGTCGACTATTTTTGGATCCTTTCAGGGGAACATGACTCCAGATTTCAAGAGTCAAACCTGCAACAGCATCGGATTGTAGATGCTACACGTAAAACCAAGGTGAACTTAAGCTAACCTAAACATTCGCATTCTCTTGTCACCCTGAAGTACAGTTCAATTAATATATGGAATTTATACAAGTCATAAAGTTATAAATACATTTAAAAATAACAATAACGAATGCAAACAGAAAACATAAACATTTAATATATTGGAAACCAACTATATGCACATAGTATGGCACGAATCATGTCACCATCCAAGACAAGAATATTTTATTTTATATCAACTCTTTATAGAAAATAAAATACTTCCTTAGCATAAAAATAACTGTAATAAAGAGCTAAAATCCAAGCAATGTACTAGCAAATAACAATGGATACAGTCAAGATTAAATCTTTAAAATCAATTGGATGCAGGAGAGAAGACAAGCACAGCTCACAAGTTCCACGAGAAATCGTAAAATACCAATAGAATACAATAGCAACAACAATAAGTGAAACATAATACAAATATTGGGTACATTTTCCCCAATACACTGATTATCTAAATAAAATTTAACGAATAGATTGGAAAAATGTCGGATTATCTTTGGCACAATGAAGAAATATTAACCAATTTGTACCATTAAGGTTTGAAAATACCTCTGTCATAGAGGTACCACGGTTTTCTGAAGTCCGCGTTCACATAGAGGTATGCTTGTGCAAGTAACACGTTTCGTTAAGCATGCTTAAAAATATCGTAAATATATGTAAAACTAATGGCGAAGTGCCCGTGATATTATATTTGCACAAAGTAGCTGCTACGTCTACCACCCTGGGCCGCTTTGTACCACTAAATATTAACGACAAATTACTGAGATTATCTTCTCTTATAAGGTTCGATCTAGTTACACATATTATTATCCAGTCTAGCTATCGACTGCAAGACATTAAATGGCATGTCTTGGCAATCACATTATCTTAAAACAATTTAATGTATTGCTTTCCCGAACTCTTTCCACTTCTCTACATATGTGCTTGAAGTATATACTCTCTACGCACTACGAACATTGAGTTATTTAATGCCACATGATATTAAGATATTATACATGTATCAGAATGATATAAGAAACGTGAAATTATAGCAGTACCACCCCTACCTAAAAGGAGAGCTCCGCATTGAGGAATTTCTTGCTACTGCCAAAAGTGTATCACGGAATTAAAAATTACCAACTATGTGGTATGCAAGCAATACACCAAATATGATACCACTGTCTGATGTGCAAGTTTAGTATAGTTTTATTAAAATGCGATCAATAAGTTTGAACACCCTTCTAAAAAAAAACACTTTTCTTAACTTAAAAAAACCTCTCTTATTAACTGTTTATTTTTTACTGACAAATACTGCATCTTCTCACGAAGTAAATTTAGCTCATCTTTAATCACTATAGATTAATTCATACTACTTTAAGTGAACCATTTAACGTAGTAGTAAAGTTTTCTCAAAATAAATTAAATGTAATAGTTGACTGTTTATGACGATTCCTATATTAACTCCCATTCCTAATCTGCGCTTAGTCAAGTTATAACTTTGCAGTCTCTATTACTGAATCAATATGGTTTTATTTAGGTAATATTATTTTGCGTTTTTTAAGATCCAGCTGGTATAGAAACAAGGTAGTCTTAAAGTCAATCGTATAAACACAACATACTCGTCCGATCAGAACCACATTTCATATTCACTACACCAACTGTGGCTGCCCACATACCGCTCTGACTGAGCTGCACAATTTCCACTGGCCAACTACTTCACTAATTGGCATTACAATAAATTCCTCTTTACTTCCATTATCAATAGTTACTGCAATCAACTCTAGCATAAACACGTATAATATTTAAATTGTATACAAGAGCAACTATTTAGTAACTATTTGATAAATCAATAACATATAACACATTTATCCTGACAAACAGTCAGATCAATACAAATTTAATCCTGATAATGGGCTAGGAAAATTACTATAATTAAAATGTGCCACAACAGTTTTATACTCAATCTTTATATGTTGAAGATTTAAAGGACGATTTTCATTGTGTTTCATTAAAACCTAAGTATGCCTGGCCGGTAATTTAGGAAACATTTTAAATGCATTTTTATATATTAATTAATAACAGATATTTAGATGGGATATGTGTTTTTGACGAGTGTACTTTTATGATTAAATAATTCTTTAAATTGTATTCCATTTATGTTAATAAAAGAAGAAAATAAAAAATTTCTGTTTGATGTTTGAATGCAAGTCACGCATTAAATTAAAAATTAGTTTAAATTCTATCTTTGTTGTAACTTGGTTTTATCATCAGATCCAAACAACATCAAAAGAATTACGAAAATTTACGAAACTTTAGTTCCTGTATATTACTAATGACTTAATATAGAACATTAGTCCTCCCCAATTTCTTCGTTGACTTTTAGTGATAATTTTATATTAGTACGTGTCTCTCTAGGTATTTTTGCATGTAAAGTATTTAAGGGAATATGTAGTATTCATATATCTGTGAAAACAGTATTGATTAGTTATTATTAAGTATTACAGCTTCCCATTCTACGGTTTGTATATTGCCAATCCACAGATATTACATATTTTGTATAAAAAAAAACAAAAGAGAAAAGGGTTCAAAATATGTCTTAAATTAAGTTTCATGAAATTACTGGAATTGAGTCTTTGGCGAAGCGGTTGAAAGATCTCCAGGGATCAGCTTCTTGAAACAATTTGTGCGAGTATTTGTATTCTTACCAAGAGTGAAAAAAACAAATACTTTACTTTTTTTGTAGGACCTCGAGTAAATTGAATATTGAAATACATTTATTGGAATTCATTAATATATTCAGGAGAAATCCTTATTGACTGAGTGTTGGATAAATACAGAGATCTGGCATACGAAATACTTTAATAATCTTCATGGTTATCTATAATAGTGGTTATACTAATGGACAAAATTCAAATGTAAAAAGTTATATTTTAAAAGTCAGATCGTTTAAATCTAAAATGTGGTAATTTGGCTTTAACATAATATAGCTGGGTTGTATGAGATTGTGTGAGATCATATTTTGTGTTATCTCACCATTTTTATAACAAATAATTTAATCACATACCTACTTTTTAAATTCTTGTATCCCTAAGTAAATATTTATATTACTTAAATGTATTTTAAACTTAATTATTAACCCTTTGAGTGCCGCAGCGTCTACATAGTAGAATGTTGTTAAATGTGCATAAATTGCCGGCATCTACCCAGTAGACGATTTGTATTTAATTAATATCACATATAATTCATTTTTGTTTTGACAAATAACTTATTTCACGGCAATCTACAAGTTTCAAACAATCGATTGTGATTGATTTTTTATTGTTCACCGCCCCCTTGTAGTTATTTGCCATCAGAAAAAAAAAAACAGATGACGCAATAGTTTGGTCAGCTGCTACTTGTTGCCATTAACTACACAGTTTCGTTTGTTGTGTGTTTAGATTGTGCTAGTTTCGTGTGTTTATGCTGAAAACTGTTGTTATTACTATTCTGCAATTGTGTTCAGTAAAACTTACAATGCATTTATAAACTTCTTTTTTCGTGTTTAGTGACGTATATTTTATTGTTGGATTGGTGATGAAGTAAAACGCAAGTTCCAATCAAACTATTGATTTTAGGTGAAGTAAGGTTATATTGTAGGCCTGTGTATATTTTTATATACTTTTTATATAATTAGTATTTTACAGTCGTCTTACTTCATTGAGTGAAATAGGATAGTTATAATATTGTTTTTAAACTTTTACTATATAATAACTGACAAACTTGAACAAAAATTGCTTTTTGTTGTATTTTGTATATATTGCAGTATCTGGTTAAATATTACTGTAACACACCATATTATGCATGATTTTTGTTCGGTTTTTCATGCTCTTTCATATGGTATAGCTAAAAAAAATTAAAAAAATATTGTATAAATAAAATTTTAGTTCAAACTTAAAATTTATTTTTTTTTTTCATTTTTTAGTTTTTTTTTGTTATAACCTATATTCTTTTTGTGTAAATAAAAATAAAATTATAATATTATATGGAAAAAATACCTTGTTTTATAACACACAAACTAAAAAAAAATTATTCAAATCGGTCGAATAGTTTTTTTAATATAGTTTTTTCCACACACGCTTGCAAAACAGAAGGAAATGCTCCGGCAATTTATGCGTATGACTTGGGAAATATGCCGTGGCACTCAAAGGGTTAAGAAATTATCAACGATTACATTGAATTAGTCTATTTGTTTGCAATATTTATGATCCGACGTTAGCAATGAACTATTTAGTAACTATAAATTCCGATACAGCTGGTTTTACGCAGTGATGTTTTTTAAATACATATTCTGGCAATATTTACTCACCACTTTTAGCAAAGATGCAGGGAGATTGACAGTGAGATATCTATCCTGAGCGATGCAGGTCGTCTCTACGACATTCTCTCGATCAGTTTGCTGAGACGTTCTTGTTTTTTTGTTTAATTCTTTATATTCGTGTTCTTACGCATATTGTGAATAGCTTGCCTTGGCTATGTTGCAGCGCTTCGTATCATTCACGAATATTTGGCACTTTCATTTATTTTCATTTGTAGTTACAAAATCTTCTGTTTGTATTGTTATTTTCTTCACCAATTTCAAATATAACTCAACATATCTTCAATATTTCCTAGCGGGATGTTTGTTCGTGTCTTTTAAAATATGTTCCGAAATCCCCTCGGTTCGTAAATTAAATGTACAATGATTCAGATAGCAAGGTAAGTGATGTAGGAGTAATAAAGTGATACTTTTAATTTATTCATCTGGCACCCGTCTGATGTTGTCATTTATAACTTGATGTCACACATCCTATGAAGCTCTCACAGTCACCATAATCCACTAACTGGAGTTTACACAGTTCCTTCGAAAAATCTTACCTATTATTCCATTAAGGTAACCAGACGAAATGCTCACTTTCAACTAGAACTACAGGATCTATAATATGACGAGAATTAAAATAAATGTTCCGATACAATTAAAATGCATCGTTGCTGGTGTTAATACAAAGCCAGCCTTAAGTCTAGTATCAATACTTATCCACATTCTCAGCGTGCGAACTGTAAACCATACGAAAAATGAGCCTCTTTAAAGAAACCACAAGAAAGATTTGAGTAGCTGAACATAGTTCGCATTTTTTTTTCAGTAACTCTCGTAACTGTATCAGAAGCAATGCTTGCTCTAGACGATGTTACTGCCTTATTCCTATTTTACCAGACATCCTTAATAAGGTATTTTCAACTAAATATTTACACCTTTCAACTAAAGAATTAAACCACTTTGAAGACATTTAGCTTTTTACGAGATTCTAGATTCATACAATATAAGAAATGACGGCACACATACAATTTTCCAGTTGCAACCATTAAGTGCAAAAATTAAGTAAAAGTTTTATTTTAGGATAATTCTGTGATTTTCTTATTTGTTTTAAGTAATATGTCTTTGACATGGTTAAATACTAAATAACAATCAAATAGATATTTTTATTTTTCGTATATGTACATCAATAACTACTATTTATTTATTTGTTTGTTGTTTAGGCTCTACAGTATTTTATAACTGAATCTGATCATGTTGATATCATATGAAAAAAAGCTTATTATCTAAGGAGTAAAGTATTACTGTTTTACTGAATACTTTATTCGTTTTGTTCATGCAGAAATGCAGGTTCCTGACCTACCTGCACGCCAATCGGTCTTGGGTATTTATAGAAACGTTTCAATATGTCACTGTAATAGTTCCCATGTGCAAAGAGCCCAGCGAGAGATTTACGTTGTCAATCATGTTAGGCTCATAGTAAACCAACATCATTTGTATACTAGTAACTATTGTTAATCTGGATACTGGCTTCCAATTCAACGGTTTGTAATTTAACAATTCACTGTGGGAAAGAATAACAATGCCTTTTGTTTGTGTTTTTATCATCGCTTACGTATCATTAAGTAATTTCAGCATGCATACATTGTCAATTCAACGTGTGACAAATGTTTTGATATGGAAAATGTTATGAACTCATCAGAAACACAGTTTACTTAGTAATATTACTTATTATTATTACGTTTGAAGTTTGCTTTTAACGATGGAAGGATTGTGAAGGAAACAGGATTTTTCTGGAAATTTGTCATCGTTCAGTGATACACAAAATCAATAACAATACGTTTCGAGATCTGCAATCTGATCTCTTCTTCAGGTAAATAACTAACCTAACATAATTATAAACTAGGTTAAAATAAACAAATCATACCGGAGCGTTGTGACACGCTTAAGTCAGGAATCACAACTACCATGCTGTTTGTCTTTTACACTAACTCTAAAACATCCACTTATAAAAAAAAAAAAACACTAATCAATAAAACTTAACTGAAGAATACAGGTCACAAAAGGTCTGCATTCACCTACCAACTACTAACGACTGACCAGAGGCCAAAATAAAAATTCTATTTCAGCATTGTATGAAAATGACACACTACATGGTGGTTGTGATTCCTGCCTTTAGCGTGTCACAACTGGTTACTTATCATTGAACGATGGCAAATGTCAGGAAAATCCTATTTACTTTACAAATGAAAATGTTTGCTATAACCTTATAATATTTCCAAATAAATAATACGCCATTGCTTAGTGATTTCTACACCGATACGACAATATAGTGCTAATTTGTACTGACAACATTTTAAAGAAATAAAGTGTTACACAGTCTACAAAAATATAACTAAAAAATATTTTTAATACGTTATTTTTTAAAACAAAAATTATTAATTGGTGCAAAATTAACTAGAATCGTATGACCCTTTCAGTCTCACGAACAAAATTTGTAAAAGGAGGGACATCATAAGACTGCCATGTATTAAATATAGTTCCACTAAATTATATTACTTTTTAGTACACATTATTCTGAAATTCATCAATAAGTTCTTAAAAATTGCACCTTAATGAATGCAACTCCCTAATTTATATGTCTATTTTCAGCCTGTTTACTTCTAATTAAAGTGTCAAAGTTAATTTAATAATCTATTATCGATTCTTAGAACAAGTGACTTCAACAGGATATGTATGTAGTATATGGACATATTGGGGCACTATCTTTAAGTGCAACAAGACTGATGAAGTAGTAGCATTATTTTATTGTGAATTTATTACGTACAAAACTATTTTTAAGTTAACTTTTTAACTAACTTTTACGAAAAAACCTAACTGTAGTTATTTTACTCATTTTAACTAGTTGTTATTTCAACTTATTTTAGTGTTTATTTCGTCGAATCAAAAAGGATAAGAGAGACGTACAAAAATATTACGTATTTTGCACACCTTGAATATCCTGTCTCAGAATTAAACCAACCACAAATATAAGTAAGCCTAACGTTAGTGGTAAAAGAAGCTGTTTTCTCTTAATAATCTTCTACCTTGAATCGGTTCAAGGTATAAGGCGAGTCATATAAGAAGTTGTACCATGTCTCGATGTGTACAATGTGCGACGAGTGCACTGGATAAATTCTGAGAAACTGTACGATGTGTGCTGGTGATTATTATCGGCGGCTTCATACTTGACAACATCTCTACCACCCACTGTCTAAACTAATCTTCCATGTTGTACAACAATTAGTGTCGTGAGACGAGTGCACTGGATACATTCTGAGAAACTGTACGATGTGTGCCGGTGATTACTATCGGCGGCTTCATACTTGACAGCATCTCTACCACCCACTATCTAAACTAATCTTCCATGTTGTATAAACAATTAGTGTCGTGAGAAGAGTGCACTGGATACATTATGAGAAACTGTACGATGTGTGCTGGTGATTACTATCGGCGGCTTCATACTTGACAGCATCTCTACCACCCACTGTCTAAACTAATCTTCCATGTTGTACAACAATAATTAGTGTCGTGAGACGAATGCGCGGGATAAATTCTGAGAAACTGTACGATGTGTGCTGGTGATTACTATCGGCGGCTTCATACTTGACAACATCTCTACCACCCACTGTCTAAACTAATCTTCCGTGTTGTATAACAATTAGTGTCGTGAGAAGAGTGCACTGGATACATTATGAGAAACTGTACGATGTGTGCTGTTGATTAGTATCGGCGGCTTCATACTTGACAACATCTCTACCACCCACTGTCTAAACTAATCTTCCATGTTGTACAACAATTAGTGTCGTGAGACGAATGCGCGGGATAAATTCTGAGAAACTGTACGATGTGTGCTGGTGATTACTATCGGCGGCTTAATACTTGACAACATCTTTACCACCCACTGTCTAAACTAATCTTCCATGTTGTACAACAATTAGTGTCGTGAGACGAATGCGCGGGATAAATTCTGAGAAACTGTACGATGTCTGCTGGTTATTATTATCGGCGGATTCATACTTGACAGCATCTCTACCACCCACTGTCTAAACTAATCTTCCATGTTGTACAGCAATTAGTGTCGTGAGACGAATGCGCGGGATAAATTCTGAGAAACTGTACGATGTGTGCTGGTGATTACTATCGGCGGCTTCATACTTGACAGCATCTCTACCACCCACTGTCTAAACTAATCTTCCATGTTGTACAACAATTAGTGTCGTGAGACGAATGCGCGGGATAAATTCTGAGAAACTGTACGATGTCTGCTGGTTATTATTATCGGCGGATTCATACTTGACAGCATCTCTACCACCCACTGTCTAAACTAATCTTCCATGTTGTACAGCAATTAGTGTCGTGAGACGAATGCGCGGGATAAATTCTGACAACAACCCTCTACCATGTCTGAGCCCCATCTGTCACTCACTGCACTAGGTACAAGCTGGAACTGTCGATTTAGCTAAACAGCATCACTGACAAAGTATATTATTCGTTACTATTCCAGCACATTTAAAACACTGTTTACGTAACAATGAAACGTGTTTACACAGCACTATGTGCCTTTACTCATTGAAACGTATAATGCATTGCTTGCTATCGACAAATTCTCAATCCGAAAAAAATTCAAACCCGTAAATATATAGAAATAGTAAGCATCGAGTTAGAAATCACTGTTTCTAAAAATATTTGACAATACTAATATCAGCCATAATAGTTTATTAACCTAATTACGTAACGAATTCTACCTTAAGAGACACATACATTTTTATCAATGGACTTGTAGCAGTAATAAAATCACAACTGACTAACTAAAGTAGATCAATATAAAAAAAAAAACTCTTGGAATTCAGGTTTATTGGCAGGACTGTTTGCAAATCGTGGAAACTGCAGGAAACAATAATAATAGTTAGATTTGGTATCCAAATATTTAGTTCTTATATTTAATAAGTTATAATATACCAAATTTCATAGATCACAAATTATTATATTTTCCCTAGCTGAAGAAACAAATATTTGAAATAAAATTACACTAAATATGCATGTAAACACTTCTGGAAAAATAAGAGCAGTTAAAATTACATCGAATGAAGTCCAACTATGGTGTTTATGAAATCCTCAAGAATCCTAAAGATAAACCTTAGAATACAAAATAAAGAAACCAAAAAATCGATTGTGCATCGTAATATCCTAAAATTGCTCTTAATAATAACTACACATAATATTAGCTAAATATGAGTGTACACTACCGTAGTATTTAGCAGGCCATATGTTGTTTACCTGGAGTAAAGAACGAGGTTGTTTTCCATATACACAATTCAAAAAATACTTTACCTCAAACAACTTAATATACTCTAATCCAGTCTGAATTATAAAGTTGTTATAATAATGTATATTCATCTTACGTAATGGAATTACAGGTATACCTATGAATTTACTTGTTGATTTCAAAAACTTATTAACTTAGGTTTACTTAGGTATCGCAGCCACAACCTGTACTGCTGCCTCCGTAACTGCCTGACATAGCACTGTTTCGCAGGGCTGCCCAATACTCGTTGTTTTCCCTCCAGCAAATTACTGTTTATTACACACTAAATAAATAAAGGCACCCAAAAACACATAGTGTGTTTTATTTATATGTGTGTGTGATAAATTATAATTTCACACTCCATTTAATAATTTAAAAAATTTTAATAGGAATATTTTAAATATGTTTTACTCCGAATTGATCGTTATGTAATTTTTCAGAGAAAAGAACCATTTTGTTAATTGTTTATTAAATTATCACATAGAGTACGTAATAAATGTTTTTTAGTAAAGCATTATTTGGCAAATTATTTGTAGTTTGAAACTGGTATTTTATTCTTATTATTACATTTGATATTATTTTCTTTAAATTTTGAATGCAGTCTTATAAATATCACTTACTTTATCATTAATTGATTTAAAACATCATTAAATTGTTAAAAATATTAATTTCTGCTTACCAAAACTTGTTAGGAAAAAGTTATTGATGACACCAATTAGGTAATCAATCATGGCATCCTTTCGTGTTTATATGGGAGGCTTACAAGTTACACTCACCCCTTTGATATAGAAGTATGTATTTTATTGATCAGTATATGTTATTTTTGTGACAACTTACAATGTTTTACGCTTAAAATTTAGTGTTTCTTAAAATGAACTCTCATTCTGGTAAAAAGCTTTCAATTTTATTTATTGTTATTAATAATAATTTAAACTCCTAATAAAGTTAGCATTTTAGCGTTCTACAGTATATGGAATTGGATTATTACAATAAAATTTGGAATGGAAAGAAATATTCAGTAGTTTTACAAATATAAGAGGCGTTGTTACAATATTTTTTTTATATTCAAGAAGGCTGCGGCGTGGCCGTTATGTTAAACTTTACACTCTACTTTTAAACGTGCCTATATATTTGATAAGTCGTAAATAACGAGATTCTATCCGTCCCAGAACCTAGTTTTGACTGTAGATTAGGATTCGGTACAAGTCTTAATAGTTCTGTTTCTGTATAAATACTCAAAAGAAAGTAATATAAGAAAATTTTAACCATAAGATAATTATATAAAAAGAAATATATGATGTTTCAGCAAAATACAATCATAGATTATCATAATGTAATTTTTCAAATTATAGCTTTAAGGTGCTAACCATCGAACTTGTTATCTGGACAAAATAAATAAAACTTTTCATAAAACATAAAATCATTGTAAAATATTGTAATTGATGAAGATTAAAGTTTACAATTTGAAAAATGTTTAATCACTAACCATGAAATGTTGCTTTTATTTTATTTTATAAATATATAAAACCCCCCTAACCTACTTAGGCATTGTACCAATAAAGAACAATACGTTGTTTTATTAACATTATATATCTCCTAGACATACCCTAGGTTACGTTGTTCAGTTACGTTATCCTCATGTTAAAGACTCCTTTGGCTTATTAACAAACACCATTATTGTAATGCGTACTACTAAATTTGAACAATAAAAATAAATATAGCAACAAAAATCATCTAAAACATTATTATCGAACCTTAGAATAAAACTATCAATCGCTGGCAGTCATATACTTGCATTAACAGCTTTACAAAAGAAAGCGTAAGCCTTCCATTTTCAGGAGATATCATTCCCCTAACATTATATTAATATACAGATTAAATATAACAATTAAATGTATATTCTGTAAAAAAAGATCAAAAAATGACGTTACAGAAAATGGACACAACTATAGTGGTCATGAGACCCCTAGAATCGTGATGTAAGGCCGTTAGAAAAATACAGGTTATTAATAAAATATCGCCCCAAAGCTTAATGAATGTGTACATATAATAAGGTGTTACTTAAAAACAGGATTTATGCTTTTGAATAGTCTTTTTATTGCATATTGCTTCTGAATAGACCACAAACGTTTCCGACGTATCCGATAAATAAGAATGTTTTCCCACCAGAGCCTATAACGCAAACGTTAGCTATCTGTGGGCTAAGAGTGGGTTAACCCTTCCATATAGCGCAGTGTTTGCCTATTTGTTTATAGTACTCATAAATAAGAAATCCAACCTAGATTAGTGTGGTAAGAAAGTTTTCCTACCGGGGTTTATAACGCAAACATCAGCTACCTATGGACTAAGAGTCGCCCACTATTACAAAAATACGATCGCTTTCCTCACTTGTTTGTATTACTTATAATAGGAATATTTCCCGGAAGTCCCTATAAATCGCAAATGTCAGCTACCTATGGACAAAAAGTAAGTAACTACTGCAATACAGTACCTGCTTTACACACTTGTGTAATACTGAAAAAAAGGAATGTTTTCCCACCAAAGCCTATAACGCAAACGTTAGCTCCCTGTGGACTAAGAATGGTTTACTACTGTAATAGAGCGCTCGTTTTACTCACTAATAAATAAGAATGTGTTCCCACCAAAGCCTATAATGCAAACGTTAGCTCCCTGTGGACTAAGAATGGTTTACTACTGTAATAGAGCGCTCGTTTTACTCACTAATAAATAAGAATGTGTTCCCACCAAAGCCTATAATGCAAACGTTAGCTCCCTGTGGACTAAGAATGGTTTACTACTGTAATGGAGCGCTCGTTTTACTCACTAATAAATAAGAACGTAATCCCACCAAAGCCTATAATGCAAACGTCAGCTCCCTGTGGACAAAGAGTTAGTGACAACTGCAACTTACTGTGAGCTCTTACTTCCCTCACTTGTGTATACTGATAAATAGGATTTGTTCCTATAAAAAACTATAACGCAAAAGTCAGTTCCATGTGGACTAAGAGTAGGTTACAACTCCAATATAGTGCTCTCTTTGCTTGTTTGTATTTATTACTGATAGAGAAGCACGTTTTGCAACCAGTCTATAACGGAAATGTTAGCTCTCTCTGGACTAAGAGTTGATTACTATCCTATATAGCGCTCTCTTTTCTTACTTGTGTGTTATACTGATGAAAAATAATGTTATTTCGCTAGAGCCTATGACGCAAATGGCAGCACCATGTAGCCTAACAGTAGGTGTCTGTCGCAATATAGCGTGTGTGTAATAATGATAAATAAGAAAGTTAACCCACCAGAAAATATTACGAACACGTCAGCTCTCTGTGGCCTAACAGTTGGTGACTGCCGCAATAGAGCGTGTGTGTAATAATGATAAATAAGAAAGTTAGCCCACCAGAAAATATTACGAACACGTCAGCTCTCTGTGGACTAAGAGTAGGTGACTGCCGCAATAGAGCGTGTGTGTAATAATGATAAATAAATAAGTTAGCCCACCAGAAAATATTACGAACACGTCAGCTCTCTGTGGACTAAGGGTAGGTGACTGCCGCAATAGAGCGTGTGTGTAGTAATGATAAATAAGAAAGTTAGCCCACCAGAAAATATTACGAACACGTCAGCTCTCTGTGGCCTAAGGGTAGGTGACTGCCGCAATAGAGCGTGTGTGTAATAATGATAAATAAATAAGTTAGCCTACTAGAGAAATATTAGCGAACACGTCAGCTCTCTGTGGACTAAGAGTAGGTGACTGCCGCAATAGAGCGTGTGTGTCATAATGATAATAATAAATAAGAAAGTTAGCCCACCAGAAAATATTACGAACACGTCAGCTCTCTGTGGCCTAAGAGTAGGTGACTGCCGCAATAGAGAGTTCGTGTGTGTAATAATGATAAATAAGAAAGTTAGCCCACCAGAAAATATTACGAACACGTCAGCTATCTGTGGCCTAAGAGTAGGTGAATGCCGCAATAGAGCGTGTGTGTAATAATGATAAATAAGAAAGTTAGCCCACCAGAAAATATTACGAACACGTCAGCTCTCTGTGGCCTAACAGTTGGTGACTGCCGCAATAGAGCGTGTGTGTAGTAATGATAAATAAGAAAGTTAGCCCACCAGAAAATATTACGAACACGTCAGCTCTCTGTGGCCTAACAGTTGGTGACTGCCGCAATAGAGCGTGTGTGTAATAATGATAAATAAGAAAGTTAGCCCACCAGAAAATATTACGAACACGTCAGCTCTCTGTGGCCTAAGAGTAGGTGACTGCCGCAATATAGCGTGTGTGTAGTAATGATAAATAAATAAGTTAGCCCACCAGAAAATATTACGAACACGTCAGCTCTCTGTGGCCTAACAGTAGGTGACTGCCGCAATAGAGCGTGTGTGTAGTAATGATAAATAAGAAAGTTAGCCCACCAGAAAATATCACGAACACGTCAGCTCTCTGTGGCCTAACAGTAGGTGACTGCCGCAATAGAGCATGTGTGTAATAATGATAAATAAGAAAGTTAGCCCACCAGAAAATATTACGAACACGTCAGCTCTCTGTGGCCTAAGAGTAGGTGAATGCCGCAATAGAGCGTGTGTGTAATAATGATAAATAAGAAAGTTAGCCCACTAGAAAATATTACGAACACGTCAGCTCTCTGTGGCCTAACAGTTGGCGACTGCCGCAATAGAGCGTGTGTGTAGTAATGATAAATAAGAAAGTTAGCCTACCAGAAAATATTACGAACACGTCAGCTCTCTGTGCACTAAGAGTGAGCAACTACTGCAATAGAGCTCTCGCTTTGCTTGGTTGTGTGTTAAGCCCTGGGGACCACGTTTTGCTGATATTTCCGACAGGTACTTGTAGCAATGTATTCTGTATACAGTTCTTCTAAGAGTTTGAAACATTTAATTTACTCTGCAATAATCTTAATACTTTGTATTGCATATTAGTTTAAAGTTCTACAATAAAAATACCCCAATATGAAATGGGAACATTTTTTTACATTCACTGCTAAGTAGTTTCATAAAATATTAGATAAAATATAATGTAAAAATATATCTTACATGCTGATATAGATTTTAGTAATAAGTTAGATTAATATCCTGGTCTTGATCAAGAGAAAGTCTTGTATACGGACATTTATTATACAAGCAAAATATGTGTATGTATTCAAATATTTATACTGTTAGCATAATTTGATAGCATAATTTGTTATTCGCGTATTATAGTTTATGAACGTATCTTCCACAACCATAAAAACATTTATTGTTTGAATCTAAAATTAGCATCTATGCATATTTTTATATAAGTGTTATGCTACTATTATACATATTCTAATAAATATTAAGTATGAAATCACAAACAAGTTTTAAATTAAGGTTCTTGCTTTGTAACTGACTTAGCAAATTATAGTATTGGACATCATTTCCAAAGGATTAGAGTTTCAATATCCATCCTTTCGCCAATCGTTATATTTCATGACTATATACATTAGACAAAGATTTTACATATTTAACGAATCTCGTAATACGATAAATACAGCTATCCGAGTTGAACACATTTCAAAACTTTTGTGCCTAGAATGCTACGAAGGAAGATATGAACTGTAATATTGTTTGTTTTATTTACACTGGAAAACGGCATTAGATATTTAACGAATTGCATAGTGAGAGAACTGACAGGTGATCAGGCAGAATATACTAGGAACAATATTATTTAGTCTAATGCACTGCCCAGGAAAAGATTTACCATCACAATCTTATTTTGTATAGATTTAACGAACCAAGAAGTTTTTACAAAATCAGCCAATCGGTTTCTCATGCACTGATGATTATGGAGCCTACTACACTAACAAAGCAGACATAAATTATACAGCTTGTGTCTTATCAAGTTTAATTTTTAATGTTTGACCCATCCAAACACTACTTATTTTTTTTGTAGAATAAAATAGAGTTATCATATAAAATATTATATTAAGACTACGTAGTTTGATTAAGATAATGTGTGCGGTATCCTGTTATAAGAACCAAGTCAATTATAAAACTCAGCAAATACAATTGGTATAACTATAAGGTAAATAGTAGAAACATGTGTAAAATAGCAATTACATGTTTAAATATGGTATGTGTTGATGTAACTGAATACGAGTAATTAATGTCACTGTTGTATCTATTGGTCCTGATCATATTAAAACAATTATTTACAATATACTTTTGATTAGAAAATAGTTTGCTCATGTTTTAGATTTCTAAAAAAAAATTTGAAAAATTTACTTACCAATGAACACATTAATTTAGTATGTTTTATTGTTTATTTGTTATTTATTTACATATTTAAATAGTTAGTTACATTATTCAACTTTTTGTAATCGTTCAGTATTAATTATTAAATCATATTTCATTGTTTTATTTTAGGTACGGTCCATAAAGCTTGCTCACTGTACCTTCATGTGTCTACTTAAGAAAAAATGCAGCATGTATGGTACGAACAGGTTCCATAGTGTCCATAGTGCATTTTATTTTAAAAATTCTAAAGCCAGCCAAGATGATTCCTTCGTAAGTATTGTTTAGTAGAACCACCAATAAGACACAGAATAACAGGTGGATCAAGCTCTACTGAAGGCATAAGTTGCCAACATTGTATTGACAAAATTTCCGGAAACAGATTATAAGTATGTAGGAATGTATTTATTAGAGTTTTGAGCTTAAAAAAAATACAGATTTGAAGGGGTTTACACGGTTTAAGAAGGAAGGTTGAAACTCGAGGTGGGTATCGGAAGGCTAACATTTAGCAGAAAAAAATTGTTTCGACCATGTAGCATGTGTATTTTGTTTAAGGCACGCAGTTTAAAAACATAATCACATTACACCAGAGCAAGGGGTACTCGAATTAGCCTGTTTATATCGTAAACGTGGAAAATGTAACAAGAATCAATTCCATAAGACAAAAGATAAAGAGTCGTTTTTAGACACATATTTGTGAATAGGTTTAACATCAGCTTTTAAAGTCCATCATCAGATGTATGCTCAACGTGTCTGCATTAAAATAAATATTAAAGTTGGAACAAATGAAGAGACTTTCCAAAACTTAAAATGGATTTAAATTTACACACTAATCTTTTTAAAGGGCTTTTTACCCTTTTAGAGAAATATCAACCTAGTGTCACTTTTATGTCCTTAACGATATGCAAAAAATGGTTCTGGCAAAGCTCCTAGATCGAAGTACGTAATATTCAAGGCAGTTATGCTGTTATAATTTGACAGTAGTTTCTGGATATTTTAGTGGAGTTGATGGCTTACGTAAAGAAAATTTAATTTCAGACCGAGCGCGAAAAGAATTACTTTTCCTCTGCGGTATTTGAGGAGCTTGAGTTAAAATCTAAGTATGGTTTAACGGTATATGTATTAAATATAAGTAGTATTTAAATTTAAAATGTTCAAGATTTTTCTTGTTTTGTCAATGTCAAACTATTTTGTTAATTCCTCTCCATTTTCATTAAATTCCCTTAAAAGTTCCATTAATATATGTTTTTCCTTCCTCGCAATCTCCTAAATCGTCTAAAACTAATACCGGTAATTTTCTCATTAAACTTTTCACCCTACATCCTACTTATATCATCGTATTACGGTAGTTTTTGGCCTACTCCCCGTCCTTCGTTTCTTATATTATTTAATTGTTTATGATATTATTTACGATATGCGATTGTTTTACCGGTTTCTGTATTAAATTAGCATTTTACTACTTAAAATCATAACCAGTACGTTTGCTTAGTGAGCAGTATAATAGTTAATTATTTTTTATTGTATCAATGAATAGAAGTGACCACTTGAATGACAATAAACTAATAAAAAGTATTTCTTTAACTAACAGTAACTATACAAGTTCTTAGGAATGTCCCAGAAAGAAAGGATGAGAAATATTGAATATAAGCATAGATCTAAAGTCCACTACGTGTTGGAATTTTAATAATAAAAGAGGTAATGAAAAATATATGTCATATTCAAGGCTCTTATCTGAATCTTAATGTTTCCCTACCCAAGCAATCTTTCTGTTCAGGCTTAAATTACTTCACGTTATCATGCATATTAAACGTCATGAGTTGTATTCTAAGCTTATTTTTAGTTTTAACTATTTTTACCGATCTTTTTTTGTATTCATGTAGCTCGGTTGACTTGAAATTTCCACATTTTTAAGCACATTTAATAAAGAATATCTAAACTTATTTTATACCGGAGCTAAATAGTTTAATACTCAGTTACAGTGCAGAGCTTTTGTTTAGAGTTACATTATACTGTGTGTGCTGTGTTTGGTTTGCAACGGCGGGGCCAAATACAATTTCGGATAATGAATTACAAGGTCCTGTTGCCTTTTGTTATAATCGGGTGATTCAAGTGTCCACTAGTCTGCTTTGCCAAGCTGCACCAAGAGAAATTCTGAGGGTGGCGAGAGCTATGGTTTAACTAGTGTAAATGAAAGTTATTAGGATTTAATTTAGCAAAAATGTGACTTCTAGGATAACGAAAACGTTTTGTGAGTATTTATAATCAATATATAGTGCCAAGTGCTACTCTCAACAAAAGGAGACTAATTGTTTCTAATGCTATATTCTGCCATCTCCTATCTGATGCAAAACCGATGTTTTCACATTTTGGTGGAATTTGCTGTCCGAAATTTGTTTTGTTGCTCTTTCTTCGGTTACCTCATGATATGTTATGTTTATATGTAAGGCATGCCTAATAATTTTCAATTTTTTTATCAATGAGTGTGTAAGAGATGAAAAACAATTGTGTAAGAGACAAACTCGTTCAAATTTCAGTGCCACCGATCATTGTTTTATAGCATACAGTAAATTAATTTCGAAATAGTTATAATTTTTGCTCACGCATCTTGGGACTTTTTTATTTATTTTCTAATGTACAGATTCTGTTGCTTTCTACTATTTTAATTTGAACACATTGTCAGAAAACTTTTATTTCAATGTCTTATCATCTGATATTTGGTTTTAAAGGAAATCTTTCAAATATTATTACGATTTTTAATTTACGTTATACCACATTTCAAACCATTTAAAAAGACTACTGATTAAACATAAAATGTATAAAGAAGTTAATATATTATTCCTATCATAAAAGATACCTAACCCGTCATATAAGGAAGTCTAATAAGGATTGAAGTTTTTTATTTGAATGAAATATTTCTTGAAAATACTTTTAAGTTAACGATATCTTATTACATCCACTTACTTTATTGTGTTATTTTATTATTTTATATATAAATTATAAAGTATTTTATAAATTACAGGAATTTCAGTGGAAGATGGGTTATTTTATAGATAATATTTTAAAGTAACATAGATAATGTCATTCAAAAATTAAATATCTTGTAATATATAAAATTTAAAAGGAAATTGTCTTTTCAGAATAAATAATTTGAATTAATTTCAATACTAAATTTAAATCGTAAAAGTAAACTATTCATTCTCTGGTAATTTTTTTATACAGTAAACCAGTAAATAACGCTTAAACTTTAACAAGGTGTAAAACAAAAATGTAGTTTACAAATATTTTGAGCTTTACAAAGCCAATATTTATTATGAACAGTGGTATACAATTTTCTCACGATTTCAATTACCCAGAAGTATTAAAAATTATAAGATTTTTTATCGAAAAAAGGAACCTATAATTATCTACCGTAACATATATTCAGGAATTACTTATTTTTGGTGATGGGTCAAAATGCATAACAAGCATAGCTTATTATATTCTACAACTTTATATGAGTTGTAGGGTTTTATAGCAGCCTTGTGTTTCCAGATAATCTGCGGAACATTTTGCTATTCTAAAGACAACAAATGCCACAGCAGAACGTTATTACCTTTACGGTTCATATCAGCACTTGACGGTGTCTGTACAAATGTAAAGATGGTAACGTCCCAGTAACCATAACTGAAAATGGTAAACATGTTATTTTTAAATTACTCCCAGGACACTTAGGCACTTACTGCCATTAATATGGACAAGGAAATGGTAATAACCTTTAATAAATAATGACACCAATGTAACAAATATATACGTTCCACCTGCCAATGTAAAAGCATAGAATATTCAAATACAAACGTTCAGATATACTGACTAACACAAAAGGAAAAGTGGTGTAAGCAAATCAAAGGTACAAAATTTAACAACCGTTGGTACAGCATGACATACTTGGCAATTGTATTAACATTTAGATATAGAATTGCCAACTCTGGGGTGTTTGACATCAATTATTACTTTAATAATTACATATATCTGGATAGCTCTAATGAACAAAATAGTTCTCAATTCCCAAGGCACAGACCTAGACATGCTTTACATGCTTCTCACTGTATGTTTCTAATATAAGATTCTACTCTGATTCAATCTATATTTGTTGCTATCAAAATTATAGTGCTCCGTAATTAGTATTAAATTAAGGGGTTTATTGCTATATAGACATATTATTATTTTTTTTATAACATGCCTAGGGTAACTCTCAACACATTCACAGTGCTACTAGACGTTGAAAACCGGAGCTTAGTGAGTGAAGTTTTAGTTTAGATAACTCACTTTAACCTTGGCAATAAAATCTGACAAGCTATCACAGGGTCACGTCGCCCGCCTGGAAGTTTGCGCATGCGCACTGCGGTCCATTGCAGCCAAATACGCCGCGCGTGATTCCCCTTGCTACCCGTCCAACCTAGAAGGCGGCGTGTACACAAATCGACGCGTTTCACTGGCGCCTTGGCTCCTGGATACCACCCGCAACACACAACTGCTCTGCAAACTATATACTCCGGACTTGCAGGCATAAATTAATATATCACAATGTTTGAAATCGAAACTACCCGCAACGGAAAACCAAATATATTATTTAAAAACTATAAGTATAGAGAGGTATACGGTGAAGACTGGCGAGATAGTCTGGCGCTGCCTGGGCCGGACATGCGGAGCCACAATAAAAACGGACGCCGAAAAAACTTCCGTAACAGTAACACACAGTAGGCACACTGGCCCGCACCCTGTCACTATGAGGACACTGACGTCTCCAAATACATCTCCGCATCTGGGTGGTGGATCGACGGCCTCCTCGACCTCACTAGCGGCATCGCCCGCAGCTTCCACCCCGGTCGTCCTGCCGCGCCAACCGAGCAAGTTTCTAATGCCGCGGCACCTGTCGGCTCTTCATCCTTCTGTGAGCTGCCAGCGTCGATGCCAGGGGTGGCGGACCTTGTCATTGAGAATGGCAAGCTCAAAGATCAGATACAGCAGCTTAAGGATCAGCTGAAGTGTGTCCTAGACCACTCAATAGAATCAGACACACGACTGCTGCAGTACACAGATCAGGTGTTCGTGGCTAATTCCTCGCGGCTTGACTCACCGAGCCGCGCCTCCGCGACCGACTGCGGAGTACAGTGTGACCTGCTTTCCGACTGCAGGGACCAGCGCTGTGCTGACACCAGGGACCTCGTGGGCAGCCTCAAGGTCACCATTGAGGTTCTGGAGGCTGAGCTGCAGTGTCTGAAGGAGGGGGCGGCGCGTTGCAAGTGTGGAGGAGCAGTGCTGGAGATGGAATGGACTATCAACAGCAAGAAACGCCTTCCGATTACTTCGGAGAACAGGGATGCCGCAGAGAGCGGTAATTCAGAGAAAGAACCTCCCAAATCCCAGAGGCGGAAGACTGATGACGGGCGACAAAAACGGCGAAGAAAGAAGAAACGAACCAGAAAAACCTCTAAACACCTTAACGCCTTATCAGACCATCAGACCAACCGCAAAACTCCACTGTCCTTCTCTTCCATCCTCATAGACGGAGACAGCCACAGTCGCGGTCTGGCTGGTCTGGTGCGGCGGATGGTGGCCCAAGGGACTGCGGTGCAAGGAGTTTGCAAGCCGGGAGCTAAACTCCAAGAAGTGGCGTCCGACACCCCACCTCCAGCGGATAGTTGTTGCGCCATCATTGCCGGCACTAACGATGTTGCCGCCGGTCAACAGGTGAACATCTACCAACACCTGGAGCGGCGCATCACCAGCAAGCTGAGGGACTGCCGGCGGGGTTGTCGTCGCTACTCTGCCCCACAGACACGACCTGCCTGCGAGCCATCCTGTCAACCTGGAGACCGCGCGAGTAAACTCGTACATCGAGGAGCTGTGCGTGAGGCATCGTGGGACAGAAGTACTCGACTTCAGCCTCATCGGCAGAGAGGCCTTCACACCGCACGGGATGCACCTCAAGCCCACACACAAACACCTGCTGGCCGAGCTGCTGCTGGAGTGTGTGCAAAGGTTGGACCACGCAGTCACCCCGGTCCTGGCATCGCCCGCTAGCACCTGCGGGCCGCCGCCGCCGGCCCAGCCGGGATCGCCCGCCGCCCATGTGTCGCCAGCTTCTCGTGAACCACCGGTCCGGACCATGGCCTACGACACCTTCGCCGAGGCGGTGAAGAGCCAACGCCCAGCCAACCTCCAGTGCGGTGATGATTCTGGACAAAAAAACTGTCGGTTTTTAACCAATGTAAAAGAAGGATAGACACATCAGAGCCAGAGCGTCAAAATTTGCGTCAAAAATTCCACAGAAAACATCAAACCAACAAAATTCAAAATTCAACCAACATTTTCTCGGTTGTGCATCAAAATGCACAGACTGCCACCAACAAAGCAGACGAGCTGTCGCTCATGGCACGCGAACTGCATCCTGACGTTTTTGTTATTTCTGAACATGGTTTCAAACCTGAAACAGTCAGACTGTTCAGGATTGACAACTATAAATTGGCAACATCTTACGATCGAACTCATTTTAAAGGGGGAGGTGTGGCAATTTTCGTAAAATCTGATATTGAATTCCTTCCACACAAGTTGACTCACAGTTGTGATTTAGATTTTGAAGTGGATGGAATAAAAATCGGCCTGAATTCTGATGATAAAATTACAATTATTGGTTTATATATCGTTCTCCAAACGGATGCAGCAATATTTTTTTTTTAATTTTGAAAATCTTCTAAATTCTATCTGTTTGAATTCGTCCAAGTTTATCATAACTGGCGACTTTAACATTGATGTTTTAGACCACACCAATCCCCTGACCCAGCGGCTACGCGACATCCTAAATTCTTTCGGATTGATCTGGTCAGTAAAACACGCCAACACGAGTGACCGCCACATCGAGTAAAGCCATCGACAACGTCATCACAAACATTCCAAACGCCTCAGTCACTGTTTTCAATGCGGCCATCTCTGACCACTTCGCTCAGGAGACCACTATCAGTAACTTTCAGCCAGAAATTGAACACCCGTCATCCAAAATCAAAAGAGGCACTAGCTCGGAAAACATTGCCCTTTTGAATACGTTTTTAAAAAATGAGTCCTGGTCGTTTTTAGACAATCTTGAAAGCGTAGATGAAGCTTACACCGCGTTTCATAATATTTTTGTTTATCACTTAAATGTAACTTGTCCTTTCAAAAATTTTAAAGAGCGCAAACAAGCAAAACAAAATTCTTGGGTGACGAAGGAAATTTTAGAATTACGTGAACGGCTCAAATTTTATCATTCGATTTACATTAGCACCGAAAATGAACAATTTAAAACTTTTTTTAGAAATTTCAAGAGCAAATATCGGAAAACAATAAAATCTGCAAAAGCACGTGAAATTGAAACAAAATTGAAAAATTGCGAAAACTTTTCCAAAACTGCTTGGGGCATTATTAAAAATGTAACAACACAGCCAAATTGCCCAAAAAACTTCCAAATTCCAAAGCTTAAAATCCAGGACGAAATTATTTCAGATCCCTCTAAAGTGGCAAGTGAATTCAACTCATTTTTTTCATCTGTTGCATCACTTGACCCATCATTCAAAGGCCTCAATTGCAGCGAAGTGTCATCGATGGGACCGGTCTCATCCATGGCACTGTCTCCAGTGAGTGAGGAAGAGGTGGCCCGCGTGATACAGGGATTGAAACCAAAAAAATCATGTGACATCAACGGCATGTCTGTGTGGCTGCTCAAACGTTGCTCTAAGCATATTTTGGCTCCACTCACAAATTTGATCAACTTGTCTTTCGCCCAAGGCATTTTCCCCTCCCTTTTGAAATCTGCGAAAGTCAAACCCATTTTCAAAAAAGACGATCCTTGCCTTGCAAGCAACTATCGTCCAATTTCAATCCTCCCAGTTATGAGCAAAGTTTTTGAAAAGATTTTTCTTGTCAGATTTGAAAATTTTCTTGATCGTTTTGAAATCCTCTGTTCCGAACAATTTGGTTTCAGAAAAAACAAATCAACAATCGATGCGGTCACAGACCTAATCGATACAGTTGTCGATGGCCTGGAGAGAAGAGAACATGTGTTAAGCATATTTCTAGACCTCTCTAAAGCATTCGACTGTGTACATCACGAAACACTGTTGTACCAGTTGACGACATGTGGTGTTCGAGGTCTGCCACACAAATGGATCTCGTCTTACCTCAGGGATAGAAGCCAGTGTGTGCAGATTGCGAATACCCTGTCAGGAAAGGTTAAAATGACTTATGGTGTCCCACAGGGATCTATCCTTGGACCTGTCCTTTTCCTTGTGTACGTCAACAGATTGAACTCATCGATCCTTACGGGGAGGATGGTTCAGTATGCTGACGATACAACTCTCTGCATCAGAGCAAAAACAAAAGATGAATTAGAAATCAACTCATTTTTAGAACTGTATTCATGTATTCAGTATTTTTCAACACTAAATCTGAGGGCCAACAGTTCCAAATCAAGCGTCGTCAATTTTTTTCTCCGGCAGCAAGAACCTGACAACTTCGCTGCCGTGATGGCGGATGATGTTCTAATAGAAGAAACTGATTCCACCAAGTTCCTCGGAATGCACCTAGATCGAGGGCTGACTTGGGACGATCACATTGACGGCATTTGTTCAAAGGTTTCCTCAGGCATTTATGCCTTACGGAACCTTGCAAAATTCTGCTCTTTGGATATACTAAGAACGGCCTACTTTGGCTTGGTATATCCACATCTGACATACGGTTTGAGACTGTGGGGCAGCTGTTCTAAATACAAATTCGAACGTGTATTTAGAAGTCAAAAGAAAGCTGTCCGAATCATTTCAAAATTGAACTTCAGAGATTCATGCAAAAACACCTTCGGGGAGCTTGGATTGCTGACTTTGCCCTGTCTCTATATCCTGGAGGTTGTCCTGTACTGCCGTTCTAAGTGTAACTTGGTTCAAGGCAGGGACGTTCACCAGTACGGGACTAGAGGCAGGGACAACTTCCGCGTTCAACAACACAGAACTGCAGCATTCGAACGTTTGCCGTCTGAGGTTGGTGTCAAGCTAATCAATAAGCTCCCTGAAGAGATCAAACAATTGAATGACCAAAAAAAATTTAAAACTCGACTAAGACATCTTTTGCTGTCGGGGGTGTTTTACTCGGTTGACGAGTTTATGGAGAGCCGCTGGGACGAAATTCAAAACTAACACCATCAATCCTCTGGTTCTGGTGTGGCAGTGGCAGGATTGTCTGGTGAGAATGAAGATGAGAGTGAATGAGAGAACCATGTGACTGTGTGCGTGAGTGAATGAAGTTTAGGCCTACCTTTTTACTATTTAAATATTTATTTATGACGTTTGTATGCAATTTTATAATTGTTACCGCAATAAAAATATTATTATTATTATTATTATTATCTAACCTGTTTTAACTATCGTGGTCAGGTTTCTTTGATTTGAGTTGAGAAAGTTAATGTAAGGAAATTTGGTGCAGTAATTTAAAATGGGCATACAACTAGTTTTTAACATTTATGTTTGGATACTACAGCATTATTGTAATAGCATGTTTATATATTTATACTTTAGTATAGATCATAATTTCCTGTTCATGTTTATTTACTCATAATTTGTCATATTGATAAATTATTACAGAGTGCACATTCCAATGTTGTTCTAGGATTCCTATTTCTCACAATTTTCTTATTCAAACAGTGAAGAAAAAAAACTGTTTGAAATGGAAATATAGTGTTGCTTTATCTGTCCACTAAAGCTATAAACAACATGAATAGCATAACTTTGTTTCATTGAGGAAGGCTATGTTTATACGGGTACATCACATTTATAGGAAAATAGGATGCAAGGATTATGAGAATTTACAACCTGGTAATTTAGCCTACATTTAATTATGCCTCTTTATTATACAATATACTAACTCTACCTCTATCGTTACTCCAAAATCCAGTCAGCCGGCCTTCTGAACCTGTTTCATAAAATAATGTGAAATTCGAATATCTAATACTCCTTACGTAGCTAATGCCATAAAATGGGAGGGATTTGGTAATTTTAAATTAAAAAGCTATGCGCGAAAGGTACCGTTGGTATCACATAAGTGATTTGGCCGACTACGTGAGAACACTTTCCTCTTTTACCTTACTTAATATTAAAAAAGTAATATTTTAATAGTCTGTTTGAATTGTTAGACTTTCGTTTCAATCTATCAACTAAGTTTAAATGTCTTGAAGATTTTTAGTTGCAATTAATATTTTTAATGTGGCATGGCAATTTTCATCAACAGTGATTAAAGTAACAGTATTTTGGTTTACGTTAGGATATAATAAAATTAATATTCTTACCACTATAATTTTAACAGATTTTGAAATATGTTTTTCAATAAAAAACATATATAGACTGAAACTTTTTAAGATATGTGTTTATATAAAATTAGTTCATAGTTTTATGATTTCTTAACGCTATTTATGTGAAAGTTAAAGTTTTTATGGGAGTCGATAAATATAATAAAGTTTTACTTGTTACAATTTTATCTTTAAATTATATTATTGAAACTATCAATTTAATAAAAACATTTGTTGGTACTAAATAGGAACAATGCAATATAATTTTAAAAGGATCCTTACAAATACAGTTTTCACAATGTTTAGAAACAGACTGACTAAGCACCTCGAGAAACATAACTATGCTGACGTTGTAATTGACTTGTACGGGATAAATCGTAAGGGGGGTTTAAAACTTTTCTTTGCGCTTCTATTTATAGGGCAGTTGTATAAAACTGTACTGCCAAGTAAAAAGCCCAAAGGCTATAAAATTTATTTTTAAATATTTGTAGTGCAGTAACTAACTTTACCTTTTAAGTTTTACAATTTATTAGCGTTCTATGTAACCAGCTATATAGTTTAATTATTCAGAATTAAATGTATAAGGTGCGTTATGAAACGAATCTTTTGGGTGTGAAGAACATGTAGCTTTTTTTCAAGTGCAAGAATTAGTAGTGTTAGTGTTAAAATAGCTGTTATAATGAACTCGAGACTGGACTAAAAAGTACATTTTTATATTGGATTAGTTTGGGAATAAACGAGTGTTAATATTCTGAACAATTATTCTAGATCAGGATGGTGTTAGTGTGTAAAATATATAGTTGAACATTCGCCTTGGATTTGGATTTCCTAAGCAATGTATTACCGAGTCGGATACCGCATCCGTCTGGATGTTTGCCAATATTTATCTTACTTGGCTTCTCATACAATAAATGGCGTGTGGTGTGGAAAGTTGACCGTAACCTTTAATGTTCTATCATAGCTTTGCTATTCAAACAAGGGATTTTCTTCTCTCTATGAACAGTCTTATTTATCGTTTGAAATGAAATTAATACGATGCAACGTTGTACTAGAAATTGACTTTAGATAATTAATAATTGTTTACCAAGCCAACTCGTTTCATAAGTTATTAAACTGTGCATTTAACGGTTTTAAACTTACATATTTAAGGTTATGTCTGCTGGTTTACAAAACTGCTATTGTATTATTCGAAACCAAGCACCCTTTGTAACAAGTCTATTTCATAAATTATAAAAATTTAAATTTGTTACTTTTGAGATAATTTATTGTTTGAAAGAATAGTGTTTACATAAAAGGACTTTAAGTTTATAATTCGTTTGAAATTTGTGTACGTCAGATCCACAAATGTATAACTTAAAACTATTTTTAGTTTTAAAAAGATAAATTGGACAACTGACCTGTTTTAACTTGAATGACGTTTATTTCTTGTCACCTTCGTAAAATAAAAATTAAGGCATGATGTAAATTAGTCCTTTGAAGTGCACATTGTAACGAAGTGTTTGAGGATCCTAGGTATTGGTACTAGGGACGTATTGGGTTCCCGGTATATCGTCAGACGGGTTTGTTGAGCTCCCAACACATTGGTAAGGGCGTTTAGAGCCCGCGGTACACGGGACGGGCGTGTTGAGCTCCCGGTATATCGTCAGACGGACTTGTTGAGCTCCCAACACCTCGGTAGGGGCGTTTAGAGCCCGTGGTACACGGGACAGGCGTGTTGAGCTCCCGGTATATCGTCAGACGGGCTTGTTCAGCTCCCAACACCTCGGTAGGGGCGTTTAGAGCCCGTGGTACACGGGACAGGCGTGTTGAGCTCCCGGTATATCGTCAGACGGGCTTGTTGAGCTCCCAACACCTCGGTAGGGGCGTTTAGAGCCCGTGGTACACGGGACAGGCGTGTTGAGCTCCCGGTATATCGTCAGACGGGCTTGTTGAGCTCCCAACACCTCGGTAGGGGCGTTTAGAGCCCGTGGTACACGGGACAGGCGTGTTGAGCTCCCGGTATATCGTCAGACGGGCTTGTTCAGCTCCCAACACCTCGGTAGGGGCGTTTAGAGCCCGTGGTACACGGGACAGGCGTGTTGAGCTCCCGGTATATCGTCAGACGGGCTTGTTCAGCTCCCAACACCTCGGTAGGGGCGTTTAGAGCCCGTGGTACACGGGACGGGCGTGTTGAGCTACCAGTGGCATCTGTAACGGATGTGGTCGGGTGAGGATTGATCCCCACTCCTCCCACATGCTGTCTGGCACATATAATAGATTTTTTTCAGGAAGAGTATGATGCAGGACAGCTACCTGATCAGAAGTACTCGTAGGAGCCATGATTTTGAATTTGATGGTCTGCCAGCCAGTTGAGAGCACACAGAGCTAGTGTGTCATCATATGCCGTTTTTTCAACCGGGGACCATAGAGTCATGACAGCATACCGATTTCCGAACCCCGCTACTAGACCTCGAGCACTTCAACAGAGATTAAGGAGCTTACGGGGGCTACCAGTCGAACTCAGGACTTTGACTATCGAGATCGTGATTCGATATCCAGCTCGGCCATCCCTCTCTAGGTCCAGTGCAGGAGTTATCAAGTGAACACCAAGTTGTAAAGATATTACGATAAAAGAAAGATAGGTCAATTGTAAATATTTTACATGGACGGGGATAGAGTTTAATAAAGCTAATAAGTATTTTATTTTAACTGTTTTTCTCATTTTATTTTAGTGACCCAGTGTAGAATCTCCTTACAAAACACCAGAGTGGAGGTGGGTATTCCCACTGGATAGAACTTTAGTGCTTGAGGAAAAACCCCCTTAAAACATTAAAGGAAATATTGATAGTGAGCCTAATTGAAGTATACACAAAGTGTTAAAACTTTTACAATTTCAATAAACATAAAAAATATAGAAGTAATCATAAAACTAAGGGAAACCCTACTCATTATTGGGGTCTCATGGAGAACACCTAATAAGGCCACGTCGTTTATTCGTCAAATAACACTTTTATTGTGTTAATGTTGCATGCATAACAAATACGTAATCTTTATTATTAGTAACTACTTAACTTATTTCAATTTTGATGAATAATAGAAAACATACATAGTTAATAGTTAAACCAATATGGCCATCTTGTCCATTTTAATCCATGTTTCATTAAAAGTGTTATATTTTCATTAATATTATCATTATTTGATTCTATTAGGCATTAGAGAATAAGAGACTCATTGAAAAAGTATAAGTATATTTAGTACTCCACAAGTGATTGCCATATACAATATAAATCTTGGAAATTAATTAGATTTAGAAATCTAATGTCTAAAATTTAAAAACGTTAAAAAAGGCATGAGTATTAATTAATAATTCAGTGAAACTTATTATATGAAAAACTATTACATTGTTATTTCACAAATGTATGGTTTTAAGAAAACATTTATAACTTACAATGCATGTTGAACCAAGTTCACATTGACAAAGAATGCTGCCATTATTTAAGATTACGCATCGCAAGTGGAAATTACGTCTCAAAATTAACTTAATAAACTAAAACAACGTATCCCCTCCACTTACCATAGTAAAAGAAGACCAAATACCGTTTCCCGGATTCCGCAGCTTCTTTCCCAGTTCGTAACGGGCCGAACTGTTACAACAACTAACATCATGGAGAAATAACAACACTTTTCGATATTTTAGTCTAGTTTGCAGATGGGGTACGATATACTTCGGCTGATAGAGTATCTCTACCAGGTTTAAAGTATTCCAATATTGGGGTTGAGGTACAGAATATTACTAACGAGTATATAGCCTTGCAAAAGAGAGAAACCTTCTCATGATGCTCTGCTCGTCCGATAGCTATTACAAAGATTGGGTTCGCCCTTTAAATCTTGCTTGAAGCTGTTATTGGGATAGTCGCTCCTGAGCATTGCGTCATTAGATAGAGTCCTGCCACCTATTCAGTATTTTTTAAATGTAATGACAAGTAGATCTATATCAAGGAGACCTAACGCTTTTGAAAATCAAGATAGGTAGCTGATATGTATTTATGATCATCCAAGCTGCCAACAATCGTGCTAATGTGATCATTCAACGCCATGTCTTTACTTTTCCCGGGCAAATATCAAAATTGTCTAGAGGAAAAATTTGATCTAGTAGTAAAATACGACATTAACTTTTATTTTGCAATGTGCTCAAAAATCGTAGCAACTGAACTAATCAACGAGACTGGCCTGTATGAGGATAAATCCTTGGTATCCCCAGTTTTGTAAACTGGGATGACAGTTGCTATATTGAAGATTTTTGGTACTAATCCATTATTTAGTGATTTCTGAAAAATTGAAAAAAGAACTGGTGCAAGCACATCTAAATTTTATTTAATAACATTAAAACTAATACCATCAAACCCAGAACTATTCTTTTTGCACGTTTTTAATTGTAACTACAACATCAGCTAGGTTAATATCGAGACCGTGTAAGAAAACTTCATGTTCAGTGTTGTCCTCATAAAGCAAGTCCTCTCCAAAATCCTCATACCTTAAATTGGATATAATGTCACTGTAGTATTCATTAAAAGCATTTGCAACCAGTAATTCATTGTTATTCGCTCTTATTGCAACGTTGTTTACTATAATAAATTATTTTCTAAACCCTTCTTTTAATTCTTAATTAACTTCCTAACAACATTCCAGTACTTTTTCGAATCACCCCTGCTTTCTTGAATTAAACATGAAGAGTAATTTATTTTAGCATATTTGATTTTCCTGCCCACAATCTAGATATTAGATATATTTCTATATTAAATGTTTGAAGCTAAGTTATTCCTATTTCGGGCATAAGACTTATATATGTTATTCTTATAGCTTATTAACTCAACAAAATAATATGAAACATTGCCTCCTTTTCCTATTTCTACTTTATTTTTTTTAAAGTACATGATGCGAGGTGACATGCATTATAAATATCATAGAACCTTACAGCCTCATTTACATCAATACAGTCCATAACTATACTCCAGTCGGCCTAAAATAACTGTCTCTTCAGAAGACGATTATTTAGAGTTTTATAAAAATTAACTTAATTTTTATTCTACCTGAGATCGTCAATTTGAATATCTAGGGGAAAATGAGTAGTCAAATCAAGTAATTCCTCAACGCTACACATAAATTTAAACCCCTTAGCATTTTTAGCAGTGCGTGATCCAGACAAGACGTTGACTCATTAACTATTCTAGTTGGCGTATTTACTAAATTCTCAAAACCATAAGAAAAAAGTGTACTTAAATATTCAATGCTAGACTCTTTATTTTTTAATGTGCAAATATTTATGTCCCCCAATATGAATGTAGGGTCATTTTTAATTTGGAAATATTTACAAATTCATTTTTAAATTGATTTTAAGTAAACCTTCAATGTCTATAAATTACAAAGAGAGAAAACTCAAGACTATGATTTAAATGGGGGAGGAGGAGTGTGACATGGATCAGCTCGACAGTAGGGTAGACGATAACGCCACAGGCTTGACTGTCAGGTCTCGGCTGGAAACAGCATGCTGTATCCTGCGATGTT
Source organism: Homalodisca vitripennis (assembly GCF_021130785.1). Taxonomy (NCBI): domain Eukaryota; kingdom Metazoa; phylum Arthropoda; class Insecta; order Hemiptera; family Cicadellidae; genus Homalodisca; species Homalodisca vitripennis. The sequence goes on from NC_060215.1 coordinate 97,748,001, forward strand.
GTAATTGACCTCCTCTCCGCTCTTAATCCAAACTTCAGTTAAGATAATAATTTTATAACTATAGCTCAGTGAGTTTAAATAAACTATGAGTTCATTATAACGTTTCCTCATACTTATGATATTCACACACAAAATATTTAAGCCATTAAACACATAAGTGAGGGGCATGACCAATACAAAATTACAATGTCTGATTGTCTGTCAGCATTGTCCACATTACACGTCAGGTACCTTCGTCACCAATCCTTCAATACTCAACCCCTGTTTAGCCAAGTCGCCCATTGTTGATATTCTGGTTTTCCTATCATCTGGTTTCTTTCTTTCTTTCTTTCTTTCGTCCGATTTCTTCATAAATATTTTTCCCTTGACAACCCATACATATTTCATACCGATTCATGCCAAGAAGGATCTGTGTGTAGTTTTGTTTAGAAAGTGTATGTTAAGAAACTTCAAGCTTAATACTAAAAAGCAGAAAAATCTGTATCTTTCAAGTTTGTTCATTTTTTACAATTTTAAAATAAAAAGTTATTAAATATTTTAGAAAGCTTAATTTCAGATATCAATCTCATCTTCACCATCATCATCTTTTACCTCTAGCTGTAGATTACTAAATTACAGAGATTTCGGTAACCATATTTAAAGTCACATGTATGTAATGTAGCATTAAAAATACTGTTTTCAACACATCGCCAGAAGATGGAGGTACCAGGGTAGGTAATGTCTTCAATTCTCTCAAATTACTCTTTTCCGTTATCACTTCCGAGGGGGAGATTGTTTCCCAGAGACCTGTGCATTGCAATATGCTCTGTAGAAGTGCTACTATGGTGCTTCATTGGTTGGAGGCAGCGAACACAAGTCAGTCTTCATATTAACGATTAACTGATGAAAGCGTAGTATAAAACTTTTGTTGAGGTCGGTCTGATAAGATGGGTCGTGATATGCAGCTAGAAACATTATTTCGCCTACCTTTCCTATTAAATTGCGAGTTAGTGTCACAGCCACTGAAAATATGCAGCAAAAAAATGGAAGAAGAAAATTTATATTAAGGTACCAAGGCAGCAAAAATGTGTATTTAAACTTGTCCTCTTCCCACCAAAACGAACAGTGTAAAATTGTAATATACACTATATATATATATATATATATATATATATATATAGTTGTATATTGTATTGATGTGTTGTGTGTTAATATTTTAATACCATCAAAAGTTAAAAGTTACTATATTTTCATTAATAATAACAACAGTTATTGTTTAGTTATCCCGATCACAAGTAGTATTATTTTTTTTCATAACCTTTCGGGTACACTACTTTTTATTCCTACTTAATTCATCCCAACAGATGTTTTTTAACTGATTTCCTTTTTTAATTACCGACTTATCAATATTAATACGTAGAATATACCAATCACACTATAAATTTTGATTTAGGTTAGATTGTTTCTAAATTTGTTTTTTTTTTCAGAATATATTTTGTACCCTTTTTCTAAACGGGACTAGTCAAAATATTTAAGGACTGTAAGTCTTTTCTCTATATACCTTATATTAACTAGATTTAACAGATTGTATTGAAGATTGAATATTGTATAAAGTATTTAAAAGGAAGCCTTATGACACAAACTTTGCTCAATTTTATAAAAATTTTTGTAATAATTTAAAGGAAGAAATAAATATGGTAAAAAATACGTATTATTCTAATAAATTCCTAAGTTGTCAAGGTGACTCAGCCCAACAATGGAAGATAGTTAATGATCTAACTGGAGTATGTAAAGATAAGAATGTTGACCGAGTTGAGTTAGATAACGGAGTTTTGATAACTGATCCGATCATCGTTGCGGAGCAAATAAACAAATATCTTACTACCATACAATCAGTTCAGGAATGCAGGGTTAATGAGGAGGGTCTGTTTCTTAACAATAGGTTGACGTCTTTTTTCGTTCCACCAACTTCAGTGACGGAAATAAAGAAAATTATCAATAGTTTAAAAAATAAAAAGTCTTCTGGTTTAGATAATATTAATACTTCACTCGTTAAACACATCTCTGAGATAATATATCCCATTTTAGCACATATCGTAAATTTAAGTTTTTGTACTGGTGTATTTCCAGATAAGTTAAAAGTAAGTACAGTGATTCCTATTTTCAAAAAAGTGTCATCTTTAAAATTAGATAATCTGCGTCCAATTAGTCTGTTATCTGTATTTTCAAAGATTTTTGAGAAGTTAATGAAAATAAGACTTATTAAATATCTCAATAACATAAATTTTTTCAGTACTAATCAGTACGGTTTCAGGAAAGGTAGATCCACTGAAGATGCGCTCGTGTGTTTATCTGACTTGATATATGATAGCATGAACGAAGGAAATAAATCTACTGTTTTATTTATCGATTTTAAAAAAGCGTTTGACCTAGTAAACCACGAGACTTTGCTTCGCAAGTTGGAGGCCGCAGGTGTGAGAGGGATTGCGCTTAAATGGTTTCGTAGTTTTCTTTTTGGTCGTGAGCAGCGTGTTCGTGTGGGTGAATGTCTCAGCTCAGCGTTACCGGTTAAGCTAGGTGTTCCTCAGGGTTCTGTCATCTCAGCGACTCTTTTTTTGGTTTTTATTAACGATTTGCTGGAGTTAAACCTAAATGGAAAACCAAATGCTTTTGCTGATGACATTGCACTTTTTTACTGCCATAGAAATATTGAAACACTTTCTGAAATTCTAAATGACGATCTGCATAAATTAAGAAATTGGTGTGAATTAAATTCAATGCAAATAAATGTTAGCAAGACAAAATATATAAATTTTGATTTTAAAGGTTTCAATTTTTTTTCTAGTTTAAAGTATCATATCAATCGTTCTTGTGAGATTAACTGTAATTGTGAGACCATTAATAAAGAGAAGGATTTCAAATATCTTGGGATAGTTTTAGATGAAAAACTTAACTGGGAAAAACATATAAATTCTTTACATAAAACACTTAAATCTTCGGTAAGAAAATTTTACTTTCTAAGAAATTTCTGCTCTACACATTTATTAAGAACGTTGTATTTTGCCTTAGTTGACTCCAGAGTACAATATGGGGTGGTTTGTTGGGGTGGTGCATATAAATATCTAATTCAAAAAATGCGTGTCGTTCAAAATCACTTTTTACGAATTATATTAAGAAAAAAAATCGGTGACAGTTCTTTTCCTTTGTTTATGGAGTTAAACATTTTGCCCATTCAGCATACTTATATCTATAAAGTTCTTAGATTATTTTACCAGAGAAGCGGCAATACTGGAACTACTGATCTTTTATACTTAACGCGTAATATAAATCGTAGAATATTTAGAACTCCAAAAGTATATAAATCGTCGTTTAAATGTTCATTTCGTCATAGTGGCCCTACGTTTTTTAATAAGCTACCCTTGTCAATAAAAGAATCGGTAGGACTAAGAACTTTTAGCTTTAAGGTAAAAATATGGTTGTTTTCTTTGAGTAATTTGTAATTATTTTTAATTATTGTAATTTAGAACAATAAAATTTATAACTTTATTATTGTTAAAATAGTTTTGATATTTTTTTAAAATTATTAATTGTATTGCTTTATTAAATATAACAGTGTAATGGTGGCTGTATAATTTAATGTATTTGTAGTGTGATACAAAGAACAGACGTCACAGTGAGCGGCTCTGTGTCATTCAATTGAAAATCTGGACTCTAGCTTTTTTGTTGTTATTCTTTTTTGGCAATCTGGCCGCAATACTTGTAAACGTGGCCAGTTCTTATTCCGTAGAAAGAGTTTTTGTTCTTTTTTATATGTAAAAAAATGCTGGAATAAATCATTATTTCATTATTATTTTTTTTTCAGATTTACATTCACTGTACGGACTGTTTTTTCGTAATATTATGTTTTTCTTTAATGTCCTTTAATGTTTTTGAGGATATCTCTTTTATGAATAACTAAAGATATCGCATAACTGCGCTTGAATAAATAATAGTAAACTAGAATATAAATATTTGGGTTTTATGAAATGTAGATCACAAAACTGAATAACATCGTTGAAACTGCACATAAAAAGAAGCACTCAGCGAAATTAAAACCTCTTAACTTTGCCTTTTATACCTTAACCTGAGATGCTGATTCCGAGTGAGATATAGAGCACAAGGTAGAAAGAATGCTTTGATTTCTGATTTAAAAGAGAAGTTGTTGTTCGTTTTCAACCGTTGCTATATAAGCAGAAATACCGGATTTCTTCTAATACCAGTCTATCTAAATTAAGTCAGAAACATGAGATTGACAGTTGCAGTTTGCTATTGAATGTTTTGAGATATTTCTTAATAGTTCTTTTCTTTTTAAATGATCGGCGAATTTATTTTAAAAATTTAGGAATAGTGTTATCTAATATATTTTGTTACATTGAAATAAGGAAAAAAATTGTCTGTCCTTAAAATTATAGGTAAAAGTAATAAATCAGAACCCAACAAAGTGGAATATTAAAACAAGAATATATTTTATATGATGATATGGTATATTAATATTTATCTATAATCATTAAGTCGTCCTAATAATTATAGGACAAATTATTCATTATAGAACAATATTAACATACCATACCATTATATTATTTGAAGCGTATCGGTTTGAACATCTGTAATTAGGGAGGGAGAGACCAAGCCCCCCAGCATATACGGAATACACCGTCGTACAGTGTTAAACTCAAGACTCAGATGATGTTTGTGTTGCCATTGAGATCCATTAACGTTTTTGATGAAGTACAAACTTTACGGTAATAGATCAGCCAAGTAAACACACATATATGGGCCGGATTTGTGTTTTAAAATATTCTCCTCTCCCTTAAATTAGTCATATACGATCTAGCAGGATGTACTATTTTAAAATACAATAGGGTAATAAAGTAATTTAATTTTAGTTCTTGGTTAGAGAATGTGGTGGCTGCTTTATTTTTTTGCATCAAAATGTTTGAAAACCTTCTAGTTAATCATTGATTTGCTCAAACTTGCTACTTGGTATAGAAAACGTAGAATCGGCATTCATAAGGGTATTGATTGTTAAATTACTTAGTGCGTCCTGTACTATGTGTCGCCTTTGGAACATATAACGAGTCTAATATAATTTACAGTTCTCATTTTTGTAGCGTCATTAAATGTGCTTGGGTAAGAGCGGGGAACAGCAGTGCCTGTCGTTTTCCCGCATAGTAGTTAAAAGTTGTTGAAATGGCGAAAAGCATTGTTTTGGCGTGAGTTATAAGAAGAATGGTTCGGTGATTTGGAAAAGAGGTAGTTGATGAAGCAGATAATGTAAGAATATATACAATATAAGGATAAGAGTAGCACCTATTAACAAGTCAGTATGTGGCTGGATTGTAAGGAAGTCAAAATATATTAATATATTAACTTTAGCTCAACCAAAAACCTGACACTGCCCTAAGACATTCATATTATGCCTAATTTATGAATTTATTAAATAGTTAATTTCAGCATATACACATTTTTTTAATTGACTGAAATCATCTCTGATTTGATATATGGGTATTACGACAACTACTTGAAGCAAATATAAGATACTTACGTCAGACTATTCAAAGGATCAAACCTTATCAATACAAACAAGCGACCCTTAGTCGCAACATTATCAGTAGGTTTGCGTGTGCTCGCGTGTTACGTTTAGATTAAAATGCGGTTTTCCTTGAAAATATTTTTCTAAAAGACATCACTAATAAATATTTCACTCGAGTATTCCATTTTCAGAAGCAGTTAATGTAATACATCATGTCGTCAACATGGATAACGCATATGAAATTTGTATGGATAAATTAATTAAACATGAACTTACAACAACTTGACGGCTGAAATAAGTAAGTTGCTGAAGAATACTCTATTTTGTTACCCTATGTGAAATCCGCGGAGGACTAGCATCCTCCTCGGCATCAGCCACTTTCTCAGATGGGATCGAGGGTGGTGTACCCTCCTCGTCTTGTGATTTAAGAAGCAGGGCAAGAGGAGGAAGCCAAGTTACCTTATCCCTATTCCAGTGACTAGGGTAGAAAAGCTTTTCCCCCACTTGGTTTGGTCCTAAAATCGAAACTAGTCCCCTATCACTACCTTTCCTGATGTCGTCTCACTCTACCCACAACACCAGACTTAGGTGTTATGCGACCCGTGCTGACAGTCTCGTGGTATTAGGGGTATATTCAGTGTCTTCAACGGGGCCCCCTGCGGACATCCAGTCGTAATTAATCTTATCTTCCTATTCGTGTTACTGGGTAAATGGACTGAAAACACCCTGTTCTCGTGGGAACTTAATGGAGAATAAACTAATAAAAAACTCAAACAGAAGAAGTACCTAATGAGCAACTAAAAGTGTCTGAAATGTCCCCAATGGGGTAAGGTGAACTACGAAAGCGGAGGATTGAAGAGGCTCTCACTCGAGGTGAGCCGATGATTCCGCGGAAAGAAAGGCAGAAAGGGAATTTAGATATTGCGGTAGTCCCAGAGCAAGATAAAACTCCTTCCGAACCAGCCCAAAAACAGCAGACCCTAAGCTATGCAGGTGAGAAGTGCCCACGATTGCAGCTAACACCTGAAGAACAAGCAAAGGGAGGGGATAAAGAATGAAGGATCATGATGGAAGGGTCACTAAAAAGATACCTGAAACAAATGCCGAAATAATCTCTCAGATGGAGAATTGGCTTTAGTCCGGCTCAAATACCCCTAAGTAAAGCTATCGATGGAGGAAGCCAACAACCTGAAGAATGTGCTGGGAAAACGCAGGGCAAACGTTAGGATATCCAGTTGTCATATTGAAGGTGGAGCGATAGTGGTCGGCAGTGTTAACACATAAACTAAGGAGTGGCTAGAGAATCAGTTCTAGGAGCTGAGTCCTTTTGAAGGAATTCAGCTGAAAATGGGCCCATTAGATATAAATTTGGCTAGCAACTATATTACGACTAAAGTTTTAAAATTTAGTGAGCTAGATGAAGCATCTACTTTAGATCACAGCTTTATCGTCTCTAACATGAGGCCGAAAAAATAAATGAGACTTTCAGAAATTTAAAGAAAACAGATTGTGTAACTTTAATTGCGGATTAAAGGGAGAATGTACGGGAAAATGGGTATCAAGGGCAAGGGATCGATAACATGACAAACTCTTTACAAATTGCCATAAAAGAATCGTACCATAAAGCCTTCCCCGAACAGAAAAGAACTCAAGAAAAAAAATTCATGATGGTGGAACCACAGGCTTGAACCTCGAAGAAAAACCTTCGCAGAGCATATAATATACGCAGACATGCATGGATAGGTACTCTGCTGCTCTAACAGAGTAAAATTAAGAGATAAGAGAAACTCATATAGAGAATTCTGTCAGTATTGATAAGGTACCTGACTGTCAAGACTTCAAAGAGTCCTAGCTCAAAGCCTCATAAATGTGATGATTACTATACTTAATGAAGATGGGACTCACACCAAAGATCCTGAAGAGACCCTTCAGTATTTACTGAGCACACACTTCCCATGATATTTCTAGACCAGTGAAACAGTTCTTAATAAATGCCGGAGAGAACCTAGAGAGAGCTCATCTAAGGAGGACTGAAACTGTGCAAAGACTCAACTACTCATTGGTAAAATGGGCCCTATAATCTTTTCAGCCGTTCAAATCACCAGGTACCGATGGCATTTTTGCTCCCCTATTGCAGGAAAGTGAGGACTTGGTAATACCTCTGCTCCCACGACCGTTTAGGACTAACCTAGCGACAGGAGTCATGCCCTCATCTTAGAGGACCTTTAGGGTTATTTTTATCCCAAAGCCAGGTAAACCCTCTTATGGGGTTGCAGAGGCTTATAGACAAATAAGCCTAACATCCTTCCTCCTCAAGAACACGGAGAAGGTTCTAAATAGGCATTTAACGGACACAATCCTAATCAACTATCCCTTACATCCAAATCAACATTCTTATCAGAAAGGTAAATATTATGAAACAGCCCTACATAGTTTGGTTAGTAAGAGTGATCAAGCTATTGTACAAAAGTATAGCTTTAGCAATTTTACTCAGTATAGAAGGAACTTTTGATACTACGAGTATAGTGTCTAAGCTTACATCAAGGGAACTGAGAAAACTGTTATCAGATGGATAAAGAACACGCTTAGTAGCAGAAGAGCACAGGCATCTCTGTGCGGAGTCGCAAGAGAGGTCAAAAACGCAGAATGGTTGTCCACAAGGTGGTGGACTATAACCAAGCCTGTTGAATATAATTGTGGCTGACTTACTCTGGACTCTGTATGAACGGGGCAGATGATGTATGCTCCAAGGCTATGCAGATGATGTTGTGATACCCTTTACGGGCAAGCATAAGATGACGTCCTTGGAAATGATACAGACAACACTGTCCATTTTGGAGCAATGGTGTGATGAAGAAGGACTTGCAGTGAATTCTTCGAAGACCGTCATGATACCATTTACATGTTGGAGAAATTACACAGCCAGTCCTGTGTGATGGCCAGATACAGGTAAGCAGGGAGTTCAAGTATCTAGGAATCACACTGGATGATAAACCCACCTAGAACAGTCATCTGCAATACATAATCAGCCGATCTGATACTACATTGATGATGGTGAGAAGTGTGCTAGGATGCACATGTGAGTTTAGACCCGACATGTCACATTGGCTGCACACCAGTCATTAGACCGATGATGGTGTATGTTTTCTTGGTATGATGGCCAAAGGACCAACAGGTGACTGCCGCAAAAACCTGTCAAAGGATCAGCAATTGGTGTGCTTGGGGACAATGGGCGCCATGAGAGGCACACCAACCGCTGCCATGGAAGTAAGTAATGCTAAACCTCCTACCCTTTGATATATTTGTTATAGGAGAGACTATAGATAAGCTCGTAAGTAAACGTGCTCAGAAGTAAATTTCTGATGAGTACCGCGCAAGATGATCTTTGATTTTTATTGATGTAAAGAGCAAAATGGTGGTCAACAAGAAACCAAATATTGTAAAAAGGTGTATTGCCGTTTCATTGTAATAAATAAATAAGAGGGGCCCCTCTCCGGTAGGGGTTGTGGTGAGGAGTGGTACCAGCACCATCTTGTATCTGTTTATCAGCTGTGCGGATCTTGTCTCGCTCGCATAGTTATGTTTACACTGCAGCTACTTTGCCTGCTATATAACTATATATTTTGGTGTGTATGCATATACAAATTTCGCAATATAATCGTTAAATATTAATTGAAGAGATTAATGTAGCCATAGACGTATCCACGGAGCTTGCATTTAGTTGAGTGGTTAGCCGCGCAGTGGCAGTGGCCAAAGAGATGTGTCGTTCGGTCTTGACCCGTTCAATTCGAACGGGTCAGTCAAGTGAACGGGTGCTCCGAATCAGAGTGTTTCAAAAGACCCATTCACATAGAAAGTTTCGTTCACTTTTTCCCCCTTAGTTTCGTTCATTTTAAAACCCTTATCCAATGAAAATAGCTTAACATCATATGGAACTAACTAAAACTATAAATTTTATGCGTTACGTTACACTAGCTCCCCAAAATTGTTCAGTGTTTCCTTTCGTTCACTGCTAACCGATTACGAATAAAACCATAATAGTACTACCCAACAGGGGGAGTAGGGAGTCTGGGTATTATGAAAAGTGGTGGGAAGTTAATCGGTTGGATATAAAATATCTTGTTATTTATAAAAATAAATTATTTTCAAAGAAGCAACGTGTCTGTTTAATTTTCAGTAATTTTATTCAAAAAATTTGTAAAGGAATTACCTTACTTATGATAAATCAAAGACATATCAATCAACCAAGTACATTGATTATAATTATTAACAGTGAAAATATTTAGTAATATATGCATAACTAAGAATTAAAATTTTTATCAGTTTTGATAGATCTATTTACATTTTCTAGATTCCAGAAACAATACATTTATTGTTATATATCTATCTTTTCACTGTACGATATGCTGTTTCTTCCTTTATCTGAACACTCTTTTACAAGCGGATCCTTTCGTTAATTTGGTTGTTACATTCAGCCATTCATTTTGTTCGGTTAACACGATGACCGGTTCAACTGAACGAATCGCCGCAGTGAACGAAACCGAATGAGATGATCCGATAGAGCGAATGCCGAGCAGGGGTGGGGATACTGGGAGAGGGCAGCATCACAGCGTCGGAGGGCTATTTACCCCACCCTGCGTGAACTCAAATCACCTAGTGTATTTTTTGTAAACGTTCTACCTATATGATGGCTACCTCCAGATAGCAGTACAATGGGAACTGGCATCATAACCATGCTAGCAAGCACTCCAAGATCTCTGACATTCTCAAACTGGGCACTCTAGACATGATGTCTGACAGAATGTCAAAGGTTACGGACAGGGAAAACCCATTTCAAGTCAACATTGTTGCAAGAGAGGAATGTTCAAACGGTGAGCCTGTCTACATGAAGAAGGCTCTAATCTGGTACACAGACGGGTCGAAGACTCTGATGGGTGCTGGTGCAGGAGTCTGGGGAGCCAGACATGGGGCTAGCTTAAGCTTCAGCCTAGGCAAACTGGGAACTGTGTTTCAGGCTGAAGTTACAGCCTTAGCAGAATGCGCGAGAATTAATGTGGAAAGAGGCTACAAAGGCAAAACCACAACAAGGACATCTCGGACAGCAGGGTTGCTCTGCAGGCTTTGGCCAACCATGACTGTATTTCAAAGACAGTATGGGAATGCTATAAGATCATGAAATTGCTGGCGAAAACCAATAAAGTTATTCTAACATGGATGCCTAGACATAGAGTAATAAAATGTAACGAAGTGGCAGACAGCTGTGCCAACTTAGGAGCCAACTGTCCTCTTATTGGTCCTGAACCAACGTGTGGGGTCTCATATAGCTTAGCACGTAGATCAGTTGCCAAGTGGATATTTAACAAACACCGACAACATTGGAAAAAAACTTAGAGGAACGCACAAATAAAAGGGGATGCTCAATGGACCATCAAGGAACATTGCAGCAGATACCCTTAGAATGAGTGTAATGGAGATCCGTCAGATGACTGGTTTTATTACAGGTCTTTGGATATTCCGAACCCACCTGAACAGAATAGGTATTCCGGTTCAGGAAGCACTGTGTAGGAAATGTGGCTAGGCTAATGAAACAGCCGAGCACGTCATATTTGAATATCCGGCATTACAGAACAGGCGCTCAAGATCCGTAAGTTTCCTTAAGCATACGGAAGAGGGGTTAAAACAGGTAAACAATGCTTGGGATTTTACGCAGCTTAAAACTGGAAGTGGGTGCACAATAAGCTGGATGGTAACTACCAGTCGCAGGAAACCTGGCCCTCTGTTAAAAAACATTACTCTATCGGACAGTGTGATAAAGATAGACGATGAAAATAAATTACAACAGAAAGAAATACATCAATTCGAATTAAGAATAAGGTGATGAATATTAAAAAATGTTCAGATTTTTCAAGAAATTAAGTTAATTGACAACCTTAAATATTATAAAGAAGATCGTGAATGACAAGTTCAGTAACTATTACGTTAAAATCTTTCGTGGTTCAGTGATGTTAGAGGCGGTCTTCAATAATTATCGTGACACAATGAAGTTGCATTCTATATATTACGTAGATGTTGTTTGTTTAATGAATCGAGTTAAGGACTTTAAAGCGTAAATTGCGTTTTCTGTGTTTCGCAATTTTAACCAGGAGGTTCTTGGCACCTGTGGTGGTCGAAGAGGAGAGACTGGCAGGATGGACGTCTTATGGCTGGTCAGGGGAACTTGAGTGTTACAGCTTAGGTTTCAGCGCGACTTCAAAGCTTTTGCAGCCGGTTTCTGCTGTTGTCTATGAAGGAGGCGACAGATAACGACATTGGTAGCTCCCACCACCCCTACTTTACAGGGCTCAGGAAATAATTCCAACCCTTGAAATAATAAAGCAATAAACTTAACTGAGATAAAACATATGGATGTTTTTCAAGCGTGATCTTACAATGTGTATGCTGTTAAGGAAAAGTTAATGATACATATTTGTTGCATATATAATATGTGTGTAAATTTGGTGTTTTCATTGTAAACAGGTTTTTTTGACGATGGAAGGATTGTGAAGGAACATGATTTTTCTGGACATTTTCCATTGTTCAGTGGTACAATACAATCAGTACAGTACGTTAAAAGATCAGAAATATAATCTCTTCTTCAGGTAATTGACTAAACTAATTCATGACTTCAATCTAGTTTAAAGTAAAGAAAACATACTAGAGGGTTGTAACACGCATAGGTCAGGAACAAAAACATGCATGTTGTATGTTTAGTCCATGCTCTCTAATTCTAAAATATATGCACTTAACAAAAACTAAACACTAGCTATTTAAACTAAACTACATAATACAGGTCACAATAGTTATGAAACCTACGGCCTATAATCAGATCTCATGATTCGCCTGGCAGGGAATTGCCTAAAACCTGTTTGGATATTTTAACTCGATTGTTAATAGAAACTGCCTCTTTTATCAAAAATTCTAGGGATTTTGTATGGAAGTCAAAATTCCTTTAGTTGATTGAAACTGACAAACTATACTCGGTTCCATGTTCACCGTGCATGACGCAGAGCCAAATTTGTTTAAAAACCAGTCTTATCCGCGACTATATGTTATTTTTGTGTTCATGCTGAGGAATTCTAATAATCAGATATATGATAAGATGACAGATTCTTTCCTGGCCGCCTTTAAATTTTTCAGAACCATGACATCTTTGAATGTAAGTTTAAAAGTACTCGGAGAGAACCGGCGGATAAACTGTATAATATAAATAAAGTACACCATATTGGTACTTATATTTACAAGTGCGAAAACTAGAATCTTGTTACTGTCACGGCAATTAAAATGGTCTCATAAACAATATTATAGAAAATGATACTAATTTAATATTTCAGTATATTATATTGTTTCATAATACATTATACTTATATAATTTTAGGTGTCACACCTATATTTTTATATACACCAATTATAGTGATGCAAACATCACATATAAATAAGACACATATGAACATAAGCTAAGGTATAAAAGGTAGGAAGGGAACAGCAAAATGTATCTAAGCGCCTTCGCGCGGGTCGAGAGGACAGCTGACGCAACCCGCATGACACTAGACAATATGTTTCCAATAAAGGTAGTAACATGAGTATCTCTATAAGACCTGTACTGCACGGTGAACGTGGAATCGACTATAGTTGGTTTTAACGTTAAAAGTCTGTTCACAAATGTCGCACTTCCAGAAACTGTCGAAATCATTGAATCATGTCTAAAAGAAAACTAAACATTAAGGGAAAGAAATAAACTCCCCATGTCATTATTTGGATGGATCTGTTAAAATTATACAATAAATTTGATGGGGTTAGAGAGTGAAATATACTGTTAATATGAAGGCATGCAATGGGTTCATGCTATTTTCACCAAATATATTAATTTAGGAATTTGATCAAAAGTTTTGGTTGTCTTGAAACAGAAAATTTGGTGGAAGTATGTAGGTAACGATACAAATTAAAACATGTACCAAATTGTGGTAGTTAGAAGTCAAACCCTTTGTTTGTTTTCCTTCTATTTTGAGATTTAATGAATGTTTAGTACATAATATCAGTATTTCTCCTTCCATCCGCCTCAAAAGGGATGTTGAACTCCAAAAAAGCTTCTTTTTGGGATGTGTGTGTGTATTAAAAGATATTGATTTCCTTACGACTTCGGTTTTTCGAAAGAAAACACACACAGGAAAATATTAAATTAATAGTCAACCCATCAAAAATTTGTCAAAGAAGGAGTGACCTACTCGTTGTTTGATACAGCAGAGAGTTTATACTCAGATAAAGATTAATTAAAGGGGAATTTAAGAAAGTTGAATCGGATCTTGTTGAAAGTTGAATCGGCACAATCGACAAGCAGTAATAAACAAGTGCAAGCGAACCAGAAGAGTTATGCCCGAGTCAGTCTACCAGAATACTGATAAATTTGGGTTTATTTCAATTCCTTATGAGTCGGGATTATGGGAGAAAGTTAGAGGAGTAGGTATAAAATACGACATTAGGACCAAATTTAAAACACACCATACTCTTAGACAAAGTCTGGTAAAAAAAGCCAAAAAATGGCACACAAGCTTCCAAAAACTGTGTTCACAGTATAAAATGTAGTTGCAATGGGTTTCAAAAGCCATCTATATTTCGTGAGGAAAATGTATTCAAATTATATTACAAGTATATAATTAGTTCAGTAATGGAATGACTGTTGATATTTTATCTGGAAAATATTGTAAGGCAGAGAATAAAAAGCAATTGGCAATTAAAATGGGATCATCAATTAATGGGGTATTAATTTAATGAAGAGGGCGGGGATAGGGATAGGTCTGTGTTTATTAACAACTACTTAATAAGAGACGTCAAAGCACTACGAGTAACATGGAATGCGGAGTGTGTGTAAACAGGACGCGCACTTTTCCTTATCATAGACGGATTGTACATCTCGGTTATTACAATAGGCCAATCAGTGACACAGTTGACACTAAATTGATTATCTGCATATAAAAACTAAAAGGGGAGATGTTAAAGCTTATAGCTACTCAACTTATTTGTATATGTCACCCTTCCTGAACAAAATCTTATTGATTGAAAATACAGTAGTTTTGGTAGTTGTAATATGGAGAGTTACAGCAAGACAAACTGGTAAAACTGTAAGAGAAATATAACACAAGTAACTCGGGACTGATGATATATAATAACAGAAGGCACAGGATAAGGGAATATCGTATAATATTGAACTATATCGAAATAATGTAATAAGAAATCAATTACTTAACCACAAACGATTGCATTTGAGTGAACTTCACCAACCCCACTCAAATAATTAATCGGAACTTCTAATCGTTTAATTCAGGTAAGTGGAATCTACTCATGTGACGATTGAATTAGAATCGACAATTGTAAGTTCGACTTACACAATCGGTCGTTAAATTGGTTGTATACAAGTTAATATTACATCACATAATTTAGAATTTAATAACTGTAGAAGATATATTTTACAAATTTTTGTTAATGATAGATAGATAGATAGAGAGATGAGAGAGAGCGGGAGAGAGAGAGAGAGAGAGAGAGAGAGAGAGAGAGAGAGAGAGAGAGAGAGAGATGTTATCTATCTAATTCGACCACTGGCTTTGGCTTAGTAGTTTAAGATACGGCCATCGCCTCAGCGGCCGTTAGAAATCAAAAAGGCCTAGAGCTTTTGTGAGAGGCTAGCTAGCCCTGGAGTCAGCAATTTGTATCAGCAGTGCACAAAGCTTCAGCTCCATAACTTGGTACCATATTTATTATAATAATATTCGATTCCAGTTCTGGCATCAAAACCTTAAATGACTTGGTTGGTGATGGGTCATATTAACTATTAATATTGAGAGAATTAGTTTCTAAAAAACTTTAAAAACTATATTACCAGTAGATTATAGTAATTCTCTTTTATATGAACTCTCAGTTAACATAAGGTTGATCTAACAGAAACTCTGTTTTATTTATTGACGGGGCGTTACGCTCCCCCTTCATCAGCCAACGCTGGCCCCAGCATGTGGTCTAGGATGTTCAGCATATGTCATTCAACTATCAATGTATGACATATGTACGTGTTTCAAACTACCAGTTTTTGACACTAACCTTCACTCTAAGATCTAACTTAACTAACCAGCCGTGGAACATCTGTAGTCAGATTCTCTTGGACAATTTGTAACACTATGTTATTCTACTTTCGTGTTAGTCTTTAGGTAGTGCAAATCTTTCGGTTACCATATTACATGTAGAATTCCATAAATCGTATTGAATAAAAAGAATAGATAATTCAATCCTAAACCTCCCTTCTTACTATAATACTACAAATCATTAATAACTAATTGTCTAATCAATTCTACTATTCACAAAAAATCGTTAATATACGTAATACGTAAAGAAACACTCTCGTATTCTGCCAGTGTTTTGAAACATATGGAAGTTTCTGAAACTACCATTACTTATTTATAACCTAAACTTGTGTTGTAAATATTATACAGACTCATAGTTACTCAATCTAGAAATAGCGAGATTAATCTACTACCCTTAAATACCCGCAACGGGCGGTTTCAAGAACCTGAAAGTTACATGGGTGAATTGAGAACAGGATCAAAGCACCTTGATGGTTTTTGCAGTTTGGTTATAATTTGTAACTTCATTTGGTTATTTTGTAAATTAATTTTGTGTTTAAGAGATTTTGCCTTTAGATTATTTTATTTTTATAACGTGGTTCTAACATTATACCTTCTACCCACTCTTATATGTTTTACCAATACATAATCCAATAACTCCGTCACTTAAATGATTTTCATAAACGCAAACTTATTTATATTCTTATTTAACGACTCAGGAATGATGATCCTGTTTCGTTTTCACTTGTTTATTACTATTTGAGGATATCCATTACGTTTAATATCTAATTCAAATTTCAAACATTCCCCCTTTAATCCATCTTTATCTGATCATACGATCTTTACTCCATGTAAGCCACCTCAGATTTTTTATGGTTTGACTGGTTATTTAAATATTTTCCTGTGTGTCTTTTCTTTCGAAAAAGCGTAGTTAAAGTTGAAGTTTTTCCAAGGAGGAGTTACAATTAAATTCAGTGGGAACTGGGGGTGGGGTTTTGTTTAAAAGTATCTGGGTTTATTAGAATGAGGACATCAAAGTGCCCTTTACTAAAATGCCCAGGGAAACTACTTTTTTTTCCTCCCTGTTTAAGGTTCCTGAAAGTACCGATAATAATACCATGTACCTAAACCTGAAACTCATGACCAAATATTTCACCGTTGCTATGAGCTCTGAAAATAATCCGTGTAACATCTAGATAAATCTGGGATGTACTATTGCATAGAACCTTAAAGCTCGCCGTATCTGAGTAATGGGCTGAACCCTGTATTATTTATTTGCTTCATGAAGCACGATGTCAGCCTAAAGCTTGCAATTGAGATATCTCAATAAAGATGAGTAAAAAAGCCTGTGTGTCTTTCGAAAAAGCGTAGTCTAAGGACAACCCTATCTCTTAATACACACATCCAAAAAAGGAAGCTTGTTTTATACTTCCGGTTCCATTTTGAGAAAAATGGGAGGAGAAATGCCATTATTGTGATTAAAAAAACCCCGTTAAATGTATTGTCTCCTTGAAGAAGAACAATAAAGGTATTATTCACATACCTCGAAAAAGTCTTCAGTTTAATCTGAGCCAAATCAAAAGCTTTTTACCCAAATTATTCGATAAATATATTGGCTGAAACTTTAGACAGTGGAGAATCCATAACCAACATGAGGGTAACGGTAAAAATAATACTCTAAATCACAATAATAGCTTTGAGTGCGTAATTCGTAGTCACTATTATCTTTAATTCGTTATGTAATCAATGAAAAGTAATTCAGTTCTAATTTTTGTTTTAAATGGTAAAATGAATAGTTAAATTTCCACGGGTTTAACAGTCCTTCTAGCGAAGTAGATTACTTTTGAAAAAAAGAAATCGGCTTACAATATGTGTTTTTCGGTTTGTTTGGTTGACAGGAAAGTGAGCCTCATGACATGACACCCAGGGAACTAGAGGAAGGAATCATCTAACTAAGCTTAAATATTGTTTTTATTCTTGATGTACTTTGCCCTATTAGATTGGATTTATTCCTGAAAATTAACATTAGGATTAGGACTTTTTAATATAACTTAACTGAACTGAAGCTTTAATTACATTGCTCAAGTCAGTCAGCTATTCTAATAGGGCTTTGTTATTTGCTTTATAATATGTATAGTGTAAATTAATCCCTGAAAGGCTACAAAATTCTTTTGTAGGTGTACACCGCTCTGTATTTCAGTATAAGGTGTTATTAAATATGTTTGAAATGAAAATAATGAGCATACTCCTGTATTATGTAGCAACAACTCTTTTGAAAGTCAATGAATAAAGTATAGTTTACTGTGATTTGATAAAGTTTCTTTATAACTTTTGAAGTAATAACTACTAAAGTAATAAATATTCGCGATATATGTAAAATAACTAAAACACATTATTTCGAACAGTAGAAAAATATGTGTATTTATCATTGATACACAAAACTCCACCATTTGGAGATTAAACATTTGACGTATTAAAAATTAGTGTAAACATAAAGAATCTCTAATTCCAGTAATATACGAGTACTGAGTTTGTCATAAAGGGAATACAGAATCGGTATTCCATTCAACAGTAATAAATAGAAAGCCCATTTAAACCGTGGGCGCGCAGAGGTTATCGTCCTCTTTTGGCAGTGATTTATCAAATACCCAATAAAACATTAACATTTAAGTGTAGTGCACTCCTTTCCACAAATAATTATAACACCTAAATAGTCTAGTAGTAAGTATGAAAATAATAAAAAAGCGTAAATAGGACCAATGCTTACTAAAAGGATTTGAATGATGTGTCAATCATACTATTGCATACATGATTACATAAACAAAAGACATGAAACTAGCTGTAGCTAATTGGAACGAGTTTGGGGCTTACGTAATTACAACATATTTTGGTGCAATTACAGATTATCGCATGAAAACTTATATTACTGTCAATACAAAAATTGATTACATTATGCACTTAAAAGCAAGATATACTATTAGTAAATCATTTGTAATAGGGAACATGTATTATTTAGTTTCAACGCTTGCACTAAACTATTTATACTTAAACAAGTGAAACTATCACTATTGATTTTAGTAATAGAACAATAACTGTAAGAACTGAATGACTTTTCATTGTTTACATAACACATAAAAGTTACTATTTACAAAGAGTTCTTAACTTAATTAATATATTAATAATCAAAATTAAATACTTACGGACATAGATCACAGTATTTATATTCATGACTAAAAACAACCATCTTTATTCCAACGGAATTGACCATTCTTTACCATTGTGTAATATCTTATTTTAATCGGTTCAACATTGTAAGTAATAGTGGATTATAAAATAATTTATCTTCTGTTTTTATTTATTGCATGATTTAGCCTTAGACGAATTATTAGAAACATTATTTTACTTAATCGCTTCCAATTTGCCTTTATTCATTCCTAATTATTTTATAGAATAAATTTACTTTCAAATTAATACCAACTTAAGCCCTCCCTTTTATTACAAGGAATAATGTTGCTTCCAATTTAAATATACTTAAAGTTTCAACTTATTCTTGTGCTTTATACACATATATACATTGTATAATAAAGAAAATCTGAAACAGAATAGTCCTATACAAATAAGGTAATTTAGGTTCATTTACACGGCATAAATACTTGTGGTTTATAGGTAAAAGTCTAAGGAATTTAAGCTCTTAAATTTTCTGTGACAAAGTACATCATTAAATAATTTATACTCCCTTTGTTCGTTTTTATTCTGAAACATCCAATGATCCTCAAGTCATGTTGGAGTTTGACACGTCTGTCCATTATAAATATAAAGCTTTAACTAGTGGCCATAGATAGGATGACTTGAGACATGAGTTAACCTCTTCATAAAGTGTTCCTCGTGGCATAACTGGCAGATTCTGTCTAAAGTAACCATCTAAAAGAACTGTGATTCTGCCCATTAAACGGCTTTGGTCCATATGTCTTCAAGCTTCTTGTCGAGAATCTCAAAAATTTCCTTATGAGCCATGGTGCATACTGGCTCCTCGTACCACCTAAACCGCATCCCTCCGTATAACAATGTTACATATTACATAATCTTCACTAAACGTTATTTATGCATATAAATGTAATGCATAAATGCATATAATACATATGTATTACATTTTGTTGAGGAAACCTCTCATAAGTAGTATGCGCCATGCCACGTCGAAGCTATTAATGTATCCTCCTTCTTCGTTCTTCGTCACCTCGTCCAATTCTTCAACGGTGAACGCTACCTGCTCTCGGCCTTTTTTGACGTACTTGTAGATGCATTTTGTAGATTTTATAGAATTTTAAACTCCACATTAATATGGGTAGAAAAGGATCAAGATAGGACGGGATTGTATGGAACTGCGCAGGGATTGTTATGATCGATTCCACAGATGTTCACCTCAAAGCCGCCATCTGATGGGGACTACCTACGATACTGCAGCTATCTGTCCTATCCGATTTGAGTGTTCCATTTAACATACAGACGATGTCCCGTTCAGAGTCTACATAGACCGTGAACCATAGTAACCTTGAGAGTTTTATAAGTGGATGGGTTCTTATTGAGGGCTGGATACTTTGACAATAAACTTTGGTCTATTCTATCCAGATTGGAGTATACACTTATGGATGTCTTAGTTTCTGGCATTCCACTAAGTACATCTGGTACCTGAATGGGTCAAATTTTTTAGCTGTAGCAAGAAGCTTTATCGTGTGCTTATGTGTAGTATTGGAAATCTCTCGCAGCTATGCCATGTTTTTTATCAGCCAGTTGACCTTGTTTTAATAGCTTGTTTTAATTTTCTGCTATTTCCGGTTGCAAGCAAAGGTAATTAAAAGATCCGGTCGTCCGAAATGGCGCACATAAATCATAGAATCTTTTTCTTTCTTGCAGGATTCTCCAGCAAAATCTGTTGGTAAAACAACCATCCTGATAAGCTTTGTTAATTTATTGCCATTTCTTATCATGCCGTCTTTCAGGTAAATATTCCTCAATTCTCAGTTTTTTTAATCCTTGTGGGAAATCCAATTTAGTCCTTCAGTTTCGATCTTAGCATACATAAGAACCAAAAACTCATTAAAGCGGTTACGGAACAGCGGTAAGCAGCATTATTCTCCACCAATATCCATTATCCTACTGTTGTAGAAGTTAAGAGAAGGTTTGATCCTCTTAAGATTGCCTTTGATTGTGGCTCGCACAGAGAAATATTAATATAGTACGGGAAAACGGAACGTCTCACTGATTTATACCCTGTTATCTTCTGTGCTATGAATAATAATATTCCTGTTCTAAAAATCTAGATCAACAATGAAAATCGCCACTGTACACGTTAGTGCATCGAAATGACCACAGTGTACCCCTAAGGTTTCCTATTGGCATAAATCTTAACTCGGAAGAATCTTAATCTTAATCCTAATCTAAATCTTAACTTTTTGATCCTTAAGAACTCGATCAACAGCAGCCAACTGAAATAATGAAATAATAAATATTTATTCCTCAATATCATACATGTATACAAACAAGAGTACAGAGCCTGGAATAAGGCTTGCCACAATTGCCAGTATGTGTGGCTTGGCGTCTAATATACAAACAAAAATAACATATCTGATAAACTTGAATGAGTCTAATCCGTCTTGATGCTTACAACTAAACAAACAGCTCACTGCAGCGCGCACGGCTTATCACTGCTGATAACAAACAAAAGAGTACTTCTTATTGTTAGGACTAAATCTATTACATAACTCCTTCTTCCTTCCTCACTTATAGCGTTACTGACATTCGATTTCAAAGAAATGGTGAGTACAGTCTAGCATTAGTATCGTTTTAAATAAAAACATTATTCATGAAACTCAGATCGCTTTTAGTAAATAGCCAAGCTTTTAGCTTAGTAAAAAACTCATTTGATTTAGAAATTTCCTTAATATCCATTGGTAATGGATTAAAATATTTTGGCCCTAAATAGAGATACGATTGCCTAAAAATTGATTTGTTTACTTTAGGCGTTTTAAAAAGTCTTTTGTTGATGCTTCTTGTTCCATGAAATATCTGTACTGATCCTCTGTTACTACTTAATATATAAAACAGTTTCAAAGTTTTTTAAAACAAATAAATGCTGTATTGGTAAAATATTTTGATTAATATACAATAGGAAGCTACTTTCCCTGTATCCTTTTTTGTTAATAATTCTGATAAATTTGTTTTGGGTCGTTCTGATGCTATTAATTAAAAATTTAAACGCCCCACCCCAGCAGGTGATACCGTACTGAAGACGAGACTGAATCAGATCATAATATAGCGTACATAGCAACTTTGTACCACAGAAATTTTTTTAAATAATAAAACTTCCTAAGGTTAAATTTTAAATTATTATAAATGGTCATTACTTGTTTTTTCCACGACATACGTTCATCTAAAAGGTGATTTTTTTATTGGTGCGGTTTTTGAAACTAAATAAAAAAATGAAAAACAACCTGCATTGACATAAAAATGCATTTATTTCAACTACAGTGTCGTGACATTAACGTTTAAAAATGATCTCTGGCATATGGGCTCCATTTCGTTCGCGTAGAAAGCCCAATCGAGAAGTCCAATTTTCGAATACTCTTTCCAGCAGCTGTGGTTGAATTCCGCCAATAACTCGACGAATGTTAGCTTCCAAGTCATTTGAAGTTTGTGGCTTGTCAGCGTATACTTGAGACTTAACATATCCCCACAGAAAGTAGTCTGTTGGCGTGATATCACACGACCGTGGGGGCCAGTTGACACTACCTATAAATGAGATGATACGTTCACCAAATGCTTCTGCCAAGAGGCCAATTGTGTCGTTTGCCGTGTGGCACGTCGCGCCGTCTTGTTGGAACCAGACATTTTCTAAATCCACTTCAAGTTCGTTTAGCTGAGGAAAGAAAAAGCCCGTAACATTGCCCGATAGCGTTGACCATTTACCGTAACAGTCTGGCCAGCATTGTATTTAAAAAAATAAGGGCCAATAACACCACCTGCCCAAATGGCGCACCAAACGGTAAGTTTTTGTGGATGAAGGGGCATACCAACAAATTCTTTTGGGTTTTCATCACTCCAAATCCGACAATTCTGTTTGTTGACAAAGCCACATAACCAGAAATGAGCCTCATCACTGAAAAAAATCTTGCCTGCGAAAGCTGGGTCACGTGTTATCTTATGTTGAGCCCATTCAACGAAATGAAGACGCTTGCGATAGTCTAATCGTTTCAGTTCTTGCTCCAACTGAATCTTGTATGGATATAGGCGTAGATCCTTCCGTAAAATATTCCATAGAGTTGAGTAGCAGATCGGTAATTGCTGCGCACGATGACGAATCGACACACTTGGATCCTCTTCTACACTATGAGCAACAGCATCAGCAGCCTCTTCGGTCCTTACTGTGCGGCGTCTCTGCCGATGCTTGTCAACAAGAGTGTGGGTATTACGAAAACGATTAACCAAAGCTCGAATACCTGACTCTGATGGACGATTATGAGGTCCGTAAATCGGACGAAGAGCTCGGTAAGTTGCCCGAACGGAACTGCGATTTTCAAAATAAATTTGCACTATTCGCAAACGCTCTTATTTTGTAAGTCTGTTCATGGTTACTATACCATAATACGCACTAGACAATACAAATATCGAAATGACATAAGATAATAAACAAAAATCAGCTGTTTTATTCAAATTTAATTGTTGTGTTTAATAGTGGTGCCAACTTAAAAACCACACCAAAACAAAAATCACCCTTTAGAATTACCCCTAGATATTTGAATTCCTTAACTTTAATAATTTCTTCACAAGTACAAGTAATTGAATCTTTAAATTTTGAAGAGTGAAATCTAAATGGTCTATCGAAAGCAAAATCTACACTGTCAAAATTTATATATTTCGTTTTGTTTACATTAACAACCATTTTGTTAGAATCACACCATTTCCTCAACTGTTTCAGGTCATTACAGATTTCATCTTATATTATATTTTTGTCTTTGTTAGAATAAATGTACCCCAAATCACCGGCAAAAGCATAAATTTCTCCAAAAAATGTAATGTTTAACAAATCGTTTATAAATATCAAAAATAGATTTGCTGATAAAACACACCCCTGAGGAACACCACTTTGTTCTACTAAAAAACTACTAAGTTCAGTACCGACTTTTACTTGCTGGACTCTACCTTTTAAAAAACTGCTAAACCAATTTAACGCTACTCCACTAATTCCTAAGGATTCCATTTTTAGCAACAACACATCATGATCTACGAGATCAAAGGCTTTCTTGAAATCCATGAAAAGGGGAGACGTTTTACACTTGTTGTTCATGCTTAAATGTATTTTATTTACAAAACCCATCAACGCGTCTTCCGTGGATTTGCCTTTTGTAAACCCAAATTGATTTTGATTTTGAAAATTAAAACTAGCAAGGTAACTTATTAATCTTTTTTTCATGCATTTCTCAAGAATCTTGGAAAATACTGAAACTAAGCTTATAGGACGTATATTATCTATTTTGAACAAATTAGGCTTTTTGAATAATGGAATAACAATACTTCTTTTTAATATTCCCAGGAACACTCCAAGTCTAAAACTTAGATTTATTAATTTACTAATTGGAACAACGACGTTTTCAGCAATTTGTTTAATTACGTCATGCACTGATATGTTATCGAATCAGGTTGATTTCTTATTTTTTAGACCATTAATAATGTTTAGAATCTCGTGTGGATCGGTTTTATCGATGAAGAACGAATCTCTCCGTGTGGAAGAAGGTTTCCATAAACTGATATCATGTGAAATATCATCATTTTGTGATAACCTAACAAGAAATTTATTTAACTTTTCTGAAATTAATTTTGGGTCTTCTTCGAGATTTCCATCTTCAAGAATGATTTTGTTTATTCCATTTTTAACTACGTTACCAGTTATACTATTTACTATTTTTCCATTGCTGGCTTACGTCTCTGTTACAATTTTGAATTAGATATTCATAATACACATTTTTGGCTTTGTCAATATCACTTTTTAATTTATTACTAAACCTGTTAAAATAATCCTTGAAATTTTCATCATAAGGCCTTTTTTTCAACATACCATACAGTCTTTTCCTTTTGTTTAATCTGTTTAAAATGTTACTATTAATCCAAGGGCTGATAAGTTTTGCTTTACTTAACCTACTAACAATCATTCTTTCCTCTTTATTACTGTCTAATATACCATTAAAAATATTAAAGAAATTTTCAAAAGATATGTTTACATTTTCTTCGTCAATTATACTATTCCAGTCTGTATATTTTAATTATTGATTGATCATATTAAAATTAAAAACAGTTTTTGTAAATGCAGTTTTTGAAACATTAGATTTGATTATTAGCTTCATTTTTAGAGCTAAACAACAATGGTCAGTTAACCCAAGATCGAAAATTGCTATCTCAAACATATTCAAATTCTTAAATTTTAGAAAAATGTGATCGATGCAGGTGGAAGAGGTTTTACATACATCGAGATCTGTTGTATTTAAGCTCGAAAAAAACACAATCAGCCGTTATCATGTCAATTTCCATCTCTTGAACTGATAGCTCTTCGTCATAATAACATACAACGCCTCCAGATCTGTACTGATTATTGCATTTGCCTATTACATTATAACCAGGTATTTTGTAAAAACTTAATTCTTCGCTAAGGATCCATACTTCACTTAAAATTATTAAACTAATTTTTTGTTGTGCATTATTGAGTTTTGCTAGAAAACTATTGAAATTTTGTCTCAAACTTCGAATATTTAAATGATTTATTGAGATAGAGCCATCAGCGTCCGGAGAGGATGGTGAGAAAAATGCATCATTGAGAGAATTTAAATATGATTGTGAATCCAATTGAAATAAAACCAAAGCCACATGGTTGCTCACTGATTACAATTTTAGCGGTATTTTTCCACTTCATCAAGGCTAGTGATTTTGAAGCATTTCTCCACATCATCCCTCCTGAGATAGAACTTGCCATCCTTAAACCAGGCATACTTGACATTGCACTGCTTGCTTCTTTCCTTGAGTTGAGCCAAGAAGATCTTGTTGTCCGGTGACAGATGTTTATTGATGTACACCCTGGTGTCCGGAAAGGCGTTGCTCACTCTGCGGGCTGATAGGTCCTTGTTCTTCTTGTAGTTGGTGATCCAGACATCTCTCTGCATCTTGGTCTGGAACTGGACGACCATGGGTGGAGCTCGACCTTGCTTGTAGCTGGGAACTCGATGTGCAGCCATCACCTGGGTGTCATGAAGCTCGACTCCTATGGCAGTGCCGATGTCACGCAGGATCTTCATAGTGTCCTCGTTCCGAGTTACAGGGATGCCGCTGATCTCCAGATTGGTCCTT
The DNA here is from genome assembly GCF_021130785.1 of Homalodisca vitripennis. NCBI lineage: Eukaryota > Metazoa > Arthropoda > Insecta > Hemiptera > Cicadellidae > Homalodisca > Homalodisca vitripennis. Next base: position 97,774,086 of record NC_060215.1, read on the forward strand.
CTAGAGTACTGCTCCAGCTCTCTGACTTTACTTTTGAGCTCATTGACTGTCCCGCCCAACTTCAAGTTTGCTTCAGTTAACTTCTGGTTTTGTTTCATAATCTCGGCATAATCCAGCTGAACTTTTTTAAGCGTCTGGTTTGCTGTGTCAAAATTTGCTGACAGTAACTCAACCGACTTAGTAAGCTCTTGCATCTGGTTTGAGTGAGACTTAAACTCTTCAAACATTTGTCTTTTGATTGCTTCCATGGTAGACACAAGAAACTCCTTTGTAATACTTGTTGAACTAGATGACTTACTGCTTACTGAAGATTGTTTTTTAGATTTTAACACATACCTCACATTTCCAATCCTTATGGCCGGTACGAGTTTTGATTTTATCTTTGATACAGTCTATATGAAATACACGTTCACAACCACCAACACACTTCACAGGATTGGAATCCTCTTCAATACAGTTGCCGCACTCGCCACAGTTAGCCATAGTTACCAAGAAATAATTAAAGTAGACGAAATATTCAGGCTAATACGCGCACACACGCCACTGTAGACACACGTGTGTAGCTGTGTGACCTTGACTGCGGGGCACACAGAGCAGTGCTGTTATCAGTCCGACTGCCGGACTACGACTGAACTACAGAATATACTTGTTAATGTTTATGCGATTTTAAGTTAAGCATTAGGAGCAAGACAAAATATAACAATTCAAATAATGTTATATTTTTCTTAATCTAAAAAAATATGTATATAAATGTAAATTAACTCTCAATATAACATAAAACATATAACATGATACAATTAAGTATTTACAAACACATTACAGATGCATACATGTGAGTAAAAATTATTCATATTTATTGAACCTGCTTAAAACCAGAAGCAGGACATTTAATAATAGAAGAAAAGTTATAGAATCACCCCCCTCAAATCAAATCAAATCAAATCAAATCATTTTTATTTTGCCAGAACATTACAAAAATGTATAGCAATAGTCATTTTTCTATAATTTGGACCAATCACTCCACATTGAGACCAGTCAAACATACAGAAATTCAGTCGCCCCACATTCACTCTTGCCAATTTTCCCATTTTCCAACGCTGGTTGTCAGTGTTCCAATTGTGCGGTCACCCAGTCGAATGCCATAAACTCGTCAGCACTATAAAATGCTTGAGACGCTAAAAAGCGTTTTAAACGAGCTTTTAATGCCTTGGGCGTTGGGGCGTTTTTGATTGAATTTGGCAACTTGTTGAGAAAACGAACTCCTGCCTGCGAAGGCAAGTGTTCGTAAACCCCCGTCCTGTGACTTCCAGTTCGGTAGGTATCTCTGCCTCTTGTCCCATATGAATGTATGTCTCGGCCACGTGTCATGGCACATTTAGACATACAAAAAAAGATTGTCTCTAGGATGTAGAGACACGGCAGAGTCAACAGTTGCAGTTTTTTAAAAGCTTCCTTGCATGTTTCTCTGAACCTTAGCTGTGCGATTATGCGAATCGCTTGCTTCTGAAATTTGAATGCCCTGAAAAAATGATAGTTTGCGCTGGCTCCCCACAGCACCAAACCGTAGGTGAGGTGGGGGTAGATCAAGCCATAATAAGCCGTCATCAGTACCTGACTGGGGCAGTATTTGGCTAAAGACCTCAATACATAGATTCCCGAGGCCAGTTTTGAGCAAACATGATCAATGTGATAATTCCAAGTCAATCCCCGATCCAGGAATATTCCGAGGAATTTTGAACAGTCGACTTCCTCCAGGAAAAAGTCATCCAATAAAACGGCTGGCCCGTCATTGGAGTTTCCTGATCGCAACGCGAAAGTCAAGAAATTTGATTTTGAAGAATTTGCTTTGAGGTTGAGGCTGTTAAAGTGTTGGACACAATTGTTGGTGTCAAGAAAAATTTGCTGTTCCAGAATAGTTTTTGATTTGTTGGTGAAACAAAGTGTCGTGTCATCAGCGTACTGCACAAGTTTTCCATGCAGTAGTGATGACTCCATGTCATTGACATAGATGAGGAAAAGAATCGGACTGAGTATTGATCCCTGAGGGACACCATAGCTCAGCTGAATCGGTTCAGAGAATTTGTTTGAGATTTGGACGATTTGTGTTCTGTGGCCTAAAAATGAGCTAATCCATTGGAGCGGCACGCCTCTGATGCCATGAGATTCAAGTTTGTCAAGCAATTTCGAGTGGTCAACACAGTCAAATGCCTTAGATAAGTCGAGAAACACACTTAATGTGGAGTCTCGACTTTCTAACCCCTCTACAACCATTTCGACAAGACTCACAACGGCGTCTGTAGTCGATTTCCCCTTCCTGAAACCAAATTGGTGTTCAGAAAGCAGGTTATGGTTGTTTAGAAACTGAAGCATTCTAGTTAAAAAGAGTTTTTCAAAAATTTTGCTCAATGCGGGCAAAATTGAGACAGGCCTATAATTATTGGTTGAGCTGGGATCATCTTTTTTAAAAATTGGAGTTACTTTCGCGATTTTAAGGAGCGAGGGAAAAAACTCCTTGTTGAAAAGAATGATTGACTAATTGGGATAATGGACTCACAATATGCTTTGAGCATCTTTTAATGAGCCACACAGACATTAAATTAATATCGTTTGATTTTTTTGCCGGGAGCTGTTGAATAATTCTTTCGAGCTCATCCTCAACTACAGGACCCAAAGCCAATGATGACACTGGGCTCTGTCTTCGCGTGGGGTTTACTTGCGGAAGAGAAGGACAAGGACCTTGCTCACCAGCAACAGACGCGAAAAATCTGTTAAACTCGTTCGCAGCCTCAGTCGCATCCTCTACAAGCCTATCCCCTATTTTGATTTTTATTTGGGTCTGTGATTCATTTTTATTGTTTATGATGCCCCAAACAGTTTTAGAAACATTTTTTGACGAGATGATTGATTTAGAGACATCATATGCTTTCGCAGCTTGGATCACTTTTTTGTAAATTCTTTTGTAATTCCGAAAAAAAATTTTGAAATCTTCGTTTGAAGTAGTTTTTTGAATTTCGGAGAAAAATTTAAGTTTTTCTCTCGATACCAATATTCCTTTTGTGATCCATTTGTTGTTTGCCTTTCTCGGGCAAATTTTGATTGTTTTAGTAGGACAGCATAAATTTAGATGATAATTAAAATTTTTGGAGAACAATTTAAAGTGCCGCTCTACTGACTGTGGTAGATTTAAGAAATCCCAATTTTCTTTGGAAAGGGAAGCGTTGAGGAGAGCAATGTTACCTGACCTTATGTCTCTTATAGTTTTAGTAGTTTTGGGCTCCCTTTCTATTTTTTCGCCACTAATTACAGCCTCTTGGCCGTAGTGGTCTGAGATGGCTGTGTTTACCACGGATACCGCGACACCTGAAAGGTTAGTGATGACGTTGTCAATTGCTGTCTGTGTTGTTGCCGTCACTCGCGTTGGTGTTTTGACTGACAACGCAAGGCCAAAAGACCTTAACAAATCGATAAACCGTGTTGTGGATGGGTGATTTTTGTCCAGCGCGTCAATGTTGAAATCACCCATGAGGACATAATCCTGTTTTTGGTTTGTCAGGTCAGTCAGCACGGCTTCGAATTTGGAAAAAAAATTTTCTTTGTTTCCGCTGGGTGACCTGTAAATTCCGATGACAATCAATTTTGACTTGTTTGTGTGAAGTTTGATTCCGACTGCTTCAAAATCTTTTTCAATTGTTTCCCTAACTGAAAAAGTGCCAAAGTTGGAATTTTGTCTCACGAAAATTGCGACTCCTCCTCCTTTGGATAGTTGTCTACAATATGAGTTCGCCAGCTTGAAATTTGGGATTTTGCAACGATCAATGTTTTTGCTGTTGAAGCCATTTTCAGTAACTACAAGTACGTCTGTCTGTAGATCCTCACACATGAGTTGAACTTCATCTAATTTGTTTGTAGCAGATTGTGCGTTTTGATGAAGCAGTCGTATTGAATTTTGATTTTGAAATTTTGACATTGTCCGTCTTCCATGGGTTGCGTCAGTCAATTTAGACCGGCGTTGGTAGATGGGGTCCCTAAAAAAACCAGATTCATATTTAAGGCCTGACTGACATTCCTTTGGCCTGAGATTGGTGGACTGCCCAGCAGGTCGGCTGATCACAGCCTCCGCGTAGCTGTGATGCTGGGCGGTTGGTGTCGGTGATGCCGATGGCGACCGGGGTGGAGCAGTAGGAGCGGTGGTTCCGAAGCGGCGACGAGGCAGACTGGTTAACTCCCTCACTATCAAACCAGCCAGTAAAGATTTCCCCGTTGTTGTCAAGTGTAGGCCGTGAGGGGTGAAGTGTTCACGGCCCAGGACACTGATATCCATCATCGCCACGCCCTCGTAGCGTTCACACAACTCGCTCACATAGCTGTTCGCGAGAGCTATGGACTCGTGGATGGGGCTGTCGGGAGGCAGGTCGTATCGAGGTGGTAGAGGCGACACTAGGATATTAGAGGAGATCCTGCAACTCTTGATTACCTCCTCCATATGCTGGAACACGATGTCCTGTCTTCCGGCAGCCAAATCGTTGGTTCCGGCGACGAGGACGTAGCAGTGGTTCTCTGGAGGGGCGTGGGAAGGTGCGATCTGGAGGAGTCCAGCGCCGGGCTTGCAGACTCCGATGATGTTGGTGTGGCCGGCTGTCTGTGATCTCATAATGGCAGAGAGGTGACGGCTGTGGCTATCGCCTAAAACAGTCACATTTTTGAACGGGAGGATAGTTTTTTTTAAGTTTTGGGTGTTTTTTCCTTTTTGTATCGTTATCATGTTTTTTTGAAGATATGTGTTTTTGTTTTTTATTTGTTGTTTTTTTCCTGGCGTTTTTCTTCTTCCTACTCACTACTGTGAAGCTTGCCGTATCCTCATCGTTTAGGTCTGATAGGGCCATGTATCTGTTTCCTACAGTTATTTGAGGAGCATGAGCAGGTGACGTATGTGGCTGTTTCGCTGTCCCGTCCGGTGGCTGTTCTCCCATACACCCACATTCTTCCCTCCCCCTAAGGCACTTCAGCTCCGCCTCTAAGACTTCAATGGTGGTCCTGAGGCTGGCCACAAGATTTCGGGTCTCGGCACACCGCTGGTCCCCGCAGTTGATCGGCAGGTCACACTGCACGCCGCAGTCATTCGCGGAGACACGTACAGGTGAGTCAACCCGCGGCGTGGACGCCACGAAAACCTGGTTGGTGTACTGCATGAGTCGTGTATCCGACTCAATAGAGTGGTCCAGAACGTGCTTAAACTGTTCTTCGAGCTGCAGTAGACGGTCTTGGAGAACTTTGTTTTCGGCAACCAGGTCGGCTACTTCCGCGGCAGAAGCAGAGTCAAGACAGACAACCGGGATCGAGGCGCCGGTGGACGTCGCGGGTGACGCGGGGAGTTCAGCATCGCTCGAGAGCGCGATTAAAAAAATAATAATTTAATCAATAGTGAAATAATTTAATCATCGGGGCTACAAAAAGATAGCGTCCCTGGTGGGATTCGATCTGCTGTTCCTCGGATTACTAGGCCTGAACGCTATCAGTGAGCTAGTCCTGACTTAGTGATAAGACACAGTCACTTGTACATAGGTCGCAGCGACGAAGTCCGAGTGAAAATGCACCTGTTACTAACTCTTGGATCGTGTTTGTTAGTTAGTCAAAGTTAGGTTATGAATGAAAAGTCCAATATTACTGTGTGCCTTACTCACTTGAATGTCAAACACATTTAAATTGGATTGCAAGTCCAATCACAGCCACGTTAGATAATTAAAATTCACTTAGCTAATTGTTAAAATTAAAACTTAAAATTAGTAAATTTGAATAAAATAATTAGAAGCGATATAGCACCAGTGCTACACCCGCATTGTATGTTTACAATTCCCCCCTAAGTTAGAAGATCAATCACTATGTAAATATTGGGCAAAGATGACGTGTCTTGGCAAAACTGTAAACAACTGAGTCTGTATTGAGCGGCAAGCCCCCATCGCGCACTCACTACTTGTGTTTTTATTAAGTTTTCTCTGTTTCGCTTTTGACTAGCTTCTCCTCCATTTTTACACATCCAAAATATGTTCCATCCAAAAAGGTTTAGAATATTTCTTAGAAACCTTAAGGTGTGTAGATCCATTTAGCACTATTGTCTTGCAGTATATTAGTAACAGAATATATATTGCTCATGGTAAGAAGCAAAACTTGTTGCAGCTTATAATCTGATCTTCACTCAAAGTATAATTTTGAGGATAGGAAAGAGGTTATATTACTTTTATTGTGTTAAATATACGTTTGCAAACTAAGCTGATTAGTAAAATATTTATTGAACCTATTCCTAATAGATGTGTCACTATTACTACTCCTGATAGCCTATTTTTGCTCCCGATAAATCCGACACATCGGACAATCATTTTTAGTTTATGCTAGAGAGCCTATACGGCTAATAGCATAACATACATTTCCAAACTAGGAAAGGCAGTGAAAGATACGTGGAACCTATATCTGTAATTGTATCTGTATCTGTTAACTGTATGATACTGTCACTAACCAAGGTAACATATTTGCCGCTCCTTATTTATCCTATGTACAAAATCATTAATTTAGGAATTAGTCAGAAAGATTATACCAAAGCGCGAGGACAAGGAAAAGAAAATAAATTTACACATCTCGCGAAATAGAAAAATAATTTGTCCACTGGCTTTATACTATAAAGTAACTGCAATATCTTCCTTCCTTATTGCACAGAATTTAAACATACTTTTCTATACGATCAGGTCCTTATATTCTAATCCAACATTTTTATTTAAGCGACAAAACTTAGGCATACAACCTATGATAACCCAAATTCAATATTACCTAAATTTAGCAATGTCATAACATTCCAAATTAAACTAGCCAATTAGAATTTAAATGTTTGAAGTTATATACTTTCAGTCAGAATTCCATCAAATTCTATCTCTCTCTCTCTCTCTCTCTCTCTCTCTCTATATATATATATATATATATATATATATATATATATATATATATATATATATATATATATATATAAGGTATCTTCCAGAAAAATGAGGTACTTACAGCGACGAAATCGTAATGCGTAATTGGTGGATAAAAATAGTTACCAATATTTTGTCCAAGAAGTATCGACAACGTACTTATCGATAAAGTCGTAAAGCGTACTTGTCCCACGTTGGATCAGCGGTACAAATCCAACGTGATAAAAAAACAGTTCCTTTTCTAGGTATCAGAAATAAAAAAAATTTCCTGCATTCGAGTGATACGCTTCACTGACGCCCTGCCCACCATGGAGTCTTTCAATATTTTAATAGGGTTTAAGTTAAAATACTTTTTAAATCTGTAGATAAGTATAGATTTTTAACATGTTATATTATTAGTAAATCACAATTTAATAACGAACTAAATTGTCTTTAAACATTCTCGGGTGGAATACTATATTGATTTCCCGTGTGAATTGAACGTTAAAAATGCAACTTAAATTAATGACTTATCACAAATGATTATTTTAATGATTTTTAGAGATTACGTTAAAATTAAAACAGACACAGTTTCGGGACCAAATATTTTTTTTTAATTTTAATTTTAGTTGACATTTATTATAGTAAAGAAGTGATGACACACGTTAATATAAATACTTCTCACAGAAACTAGAGGCCATCTTCATTTGTTCTGTAGCAAATTCCATTGGGGTAATTGTGGTGTTCCACACTATAGTACGAATTGAGCTCGAAATCTTAATTCTATTAAAAATATGTAATTTTTATTTTGCCGATGGCTTCACGATATATGCTCATACAGTTTTTATAGTTATGATAATGATTTATATTATTTATATTAAATGACATCACACACTTTTGGTGTCATTCAAACTAAATTCCATTGAGAGAGTGGGATCTGTTAACCTATTTAGTAAACAATTTGTGTAACATTCAACCACTTCCAGTAGAGAAGGACAATGTTAATTCTTCCTCCAGTACCGATTTTAGCACGAACATAGCAAGAAACATGGAAAATTTTGAATATGTAAATTTGGCCCAACGAAATAAAATTTAAATTCATGTTCTATAGAACAGATGGTAATATTCTAATGTTCTTTTATATGGAGAAAAATTTAAATATACAAAACACTTGTGCTGGACTAATTTTGGTAAGCTTCATGATAGTGTGGACATAGTCCAGTCAAAGAACGTTGGACTTGAAGGAAGTTATTTTACCTTCGAAAAATATGTTAGAGATGTTTCCTCGAGAGCTGACCTTTCCTTCTTCATAATCATGTAAGTATACGTAATGTCTGAGGATTGTATCCCTTTCTCTTAAAACATCAATGCGCATGTCTTTAGGAAATTTACTATAACCAAAATTTAACAGAGATTCTTTTTTAAACATCTTGTCTGCCTAAATATGCCTCAAAATAATTTGTTATTCTTAAACTCTCATAGTTTTGTGGTAGTTGATGTGTGGTTTTTAGTTATAGTTTTTAAGGAAATTTATTGGTAAATATTAATAGAAATGGGCAGTGTAAATATTTTAGGAATACATGTTGAAGGACGTAGAAATGTAAAAAAAAATATTTATCAATATTAATGTTTTGTGTAAGAAAAAACTGTACACTTTAAAAAACTCAGTATAATCTAAATTTTTGTATTTAGCCATTTTTTTCTTGAAATGGTAGTCGTTCACGATTTAACTAACATCTTTTGTCACGAAAAAGTGATCAACTTTTACAGCTATATAATCACCAGAGAAAATTAGTATTTTAGATATTTAGTGTAAAGTGTATTTTTGCAACTCTTCCTTCATTATCGTGTAGGTACGGAGAAGAAAAGATATTTGGTTTTTTTATACTTTTGGAGAATGTTTCACTAATGCTCAGTCCAACACTTATTTTCTCAGTTCTTAGTGATCTATATTGTTTAGAGGAAAACTGTTAGGTGGACGAAATATTTTTAAAATTATTGGTATTCTTTGATATTGTGCTGAATTTTCTCAGGGGGTTGAAAATATTTCTCAACATGTAATAAATAAATTAAGAATTTTTAATTAATATTTAAATTTAAACCCAGTATAATTTAAACGGCACTAATTTAAATACTTGATATTTTAAACAATAAACTGCTATTAATGTTACTTCATAGGTTTTTCTCATCAAGGATAATTCGTGTGCTAAGGTTTGCTTATCATTTCAGAAAACGGAATCAGTACATTTCGCACTGTAGACATCGTGGTAATTTGCTCTTAGGAAGGGATCTCTGTAGGTTCCAGATAGTGACATTGATGAATAAATGTTTGTACATTGCAGTAAATTCTTACCTGAAATGCAATCTGTCAACACAATAGACTATTAGAGAACGGTACACAACTATTGTGTAAGGCTGAGGGCAGCAATGAATGCTTCCTCTTACTTTGGCCCCCGAACTACATTGCTTTCCGACCCACAGTAAAGAGGTTAACTTTACTTCTAGTTTATAAGGGCTTTACAAAAGAGTTATGTAATACATAGTACTTGACTTTTTCTAATCTAGTTTATTTCATAGTTAAAACTATTTTTATTTGTATATAGCTACCTAGCTATAAATATATTTGGATCAGTCCTTTTTCAAACCATTTTTGTAAGAAAAATTCCAACCACGTATAAATACAATATTTTGTATTTTTATTTCTACACTTGTCCAATCAGGTAAGAGGAATAAGATACGTTTATAAATATCAGTGGGTAGTCGCTCCCTAAGAAATCCTGGTCAGGTCGTATTATGAAGGACGGAAAAAAGGATCCCCCACTGAATTGGTGACTCCCGAACGATTACAGGTAAAGCAATAAAACTTGGTACATCATACACGCACCTATAAATGTACTATTTTAAGTAACCGCTTCATTTTTCATGTCCATAGGATGGCCAGCAAGGAGTCAGAATGAAATCTTAAACGAGAGCATATGTCGACTAGTACATCAAATTAATAGTCTTTATTGGTAGAGTAGAATGCTTAAAAACCGATCACAAAGAGTTCTCTCTTAAAAAAATTACGCTGGTTTGAAATTAGGAACATTTACAATATAGATAATTTTCTGGATGGTTTAATATTCTTGTCTTGGCTCAAGTTGTGAAAGTTAAAATTAGTAAATGAATACTCTACTTATGAAATAGTCTTTAAAGTTGTTAATGACTCTTCACATCCAATGGAGGATGGTCTACAAAGGTAGTTAGTATAAAAACATTTAGCGTAAGTATATCTCAAGATGTACATTGTCTATAGTATTTAGTTTTTTTATTTTTCAATGTAATTCAATAAGTTTATATCATATATCTATATATATATATATATATATATATATATATATATAGAAAGTGTCGGGTAGTCTTACCGGCACTTTCTGAGCTTATTTTACTATCAAAGATAAAGAAAAAGTTAATATAAACACAGTGTTCGTATATATGGATGGATAGCGCGGACATAAACAATATCCTCTAGTAATCATGATGGGTTTCTATTTTGAGTCTTGTACTATAACTTAGTTTACATTAACAATACTGAACAGTTGTTTATAGTTACGTAACTTTTTATATTCACCTTAATGGAATCAAGAAAAAGCTTTAGAGGAAATATTTAATATTTATTCTTTTTTTTATTTGCAATCTTAGAATCCGTTTGTTACAAATTTGAGATAACAGAAAAGTCTTTTTACCATTTGCTATATAATAAGTATATGCTATATAATAATTATTTATTTTAAACTAATACATACTTATAAATTATATTGTATAATTATTAATAACAATTATGCATGTGTTTCTAATTTTTACAGTATTAGTCGGAACATTAGTTTAAAATTATAAGTTATTTACTAATTATTGTAAATAGTATGAAGTACTTCTATCTGAGCACAGCCTATCGTAATGATATGTTATTAATTGATAACCAATTTTATTCTAAACTTGACGTGGAAACAATAGAAAATCTTGCAGTAAGTTTGTACTTGGGAAGCTTCATTAATTCTTGGCAGGTGCACTGCCTTGAAGCGTCGTTTCTGGTTTATCTTCCGTTCCATAGTATTAAACATCAAGTCGATTTCTCGGCTCTGCCTTGAATCTATTGTTTTGATTTCTTGAAGATATTTATTCTTGCGTGACTTGAATAAAAATTAAGTAATGCTATGATTATCAAAATTATTTAGTGTACAGGTAACATTAAAAATGAAGTTATAGTTTTATTATAAAATGAATCTATTTTTTCATTTGCAAACGATTATGCTATTTAATTTACATATTATAAAAAATATATAAATTTTACTTTTCAGAAAATCGTAATACCCATGATATAGTTACAAGTAGTTTCTACTTTGCATTTTCAATAGTTTCTGGATGGCAATAGCAATAAAGCTTTGCCTATGACCTATTCAAGGGTTTAGCATTTGCGACCTTTAACAGTGCCGTATAATACTGTAATTAGTTGAAAAGCAAGATTATAAGTTATTAAAATATTACTTTATAACTGATATCAAGTGATACAATGTTCTCTCGAGTCTTTTAGAGAGTGTGTTTTTAATTGGCCTATAGCCTGAAAATGAAAATACTGAGAAAAATCAATATAAAGATCAGACATCTACTGAAATCTAGAGATTCTTTTCTTCCTAGAGCCTTATTGAAACTGAAAGTCGTGAGGAGGACAACAAACAGTTGTGTACTAGGCGACATATTGCTGCTGTTCACGATCACTCGTGTTAACAGGTAGGAATTGCAGATTTTTGAATTAATCGTTCAGTTATTAGGCTCTTTGAATTAAAGGAATAATAATGTGTTAATACATTTAAAACAAGTTGGTTAATAAACACGTATGTTTTTCTACCCCATGACTTTTGAAGGTTTGCTATCAACTACTTGATGACTTGTTTTATAGTAAGTTAAGCTAGACACTACATAGAAGTTGTTTAACTATACTTCTAAGTATAGTGTTATTCATCCATAACAGTAAAGCTATGGGAGTGCCCTGATCTTTTGTCCATCAATCCCTCACGGCGGTGCGGGACTTAAGGCTGTGAATGTTGTCTCTTTAAACCCTTGGGGAGGAAAAAGAATCGGAGTCAGCAGAGAGATGCGTTTGTACTACCGATTATAGGTTATATCAAGTATGTCTCAACGGTAGATATTAGTTTTGTACATTTAAAGATAGTTTTCCAATTGGTAGTTTTTAGTGATCTGTTTATCACACAACATAAAGGGCAAAGTACAATGTGTTAAATTTTGCATTCTCCAACAGTGTATAATTAAATATAATAATGCCATTACCTAGCGGTATACCTAACTCTTTGCAACCTAGTCGTTACAAACAAAAGATTGTTTAATTTTAATACTTTGTAAAGGAAATTTTGCTGTATAAATTCTAATTTTAGTAAAGAATCTAGTACTTTTTCAAAGTTTGCTGAAATAGAGTCATGTAAATAGTCAGTCTATTCATAACTACTAAAATATTTCAAACATATAAAACCTGTATTCGGTATATTTATATTTAACGTGGTTTTATTTTCTTATGAATAATCATGAAATCTCGCAGTCAGAATATATGTCAACTGAATACAATCATTAGGAATGATGAATGGAACCAAAATAATTATTATAATAAACTAAGATACACTCTTGTTGATGTCAATGCTAGCCTGATTGTAATCGGAAATGTCGACGCAGCTAAACACCAACTGCCAATTCGATTTCAACTAGCAGTAAACACAGTTAGTTGTCCTGGGCCGATTGTGATCCTGAATATTCAGTTTACACACTAAACCTGTTTGAATGATGTATTTTAAAATGTATTTTTATTTTAACTATACTAATAAAACTGCTATTAAAAGTTAAAGAGTGTCAATTAATTTATCTTTTGGTATCGATATTTTGAACTATTCCTAATATGCACTAAGAGAGGAAATTTACTCCGTAGGATGATTGCTGTTAAACAAAACAAAAGCGAGAGTATAGAAAATTGGTTTCAAATTGCTTACGAATTTACATGAATATTAATGATAACTAACATCGTTATATCCAGTGAAGAAATTCTTAATAATGAGAAACTAAATTTCCATATTTGCATACCAAGAAGGCAATTCAATTTTAATGTGCGCCATTTCTCCAGATTGTATAAAATGTCTGTAATATCCTACATTGAAATGACCCATAAAACACTTCACTAATCTATTAGGTTCTTTATGAACTAATTAATTGCAATCGTTTAGTTTCAGAGTTGTATAATTATCATGCATGCTTATATCTCATACTTTATATGAAATATATGTAACTGCTGTGAATTTATTTATGGACTTTGTAATAAGAAAACCTATTCACAGATGTCTGTTGAAGTTTGTGTTATGTCTAATATCCGTTCATCTCACATTCAACTTCCGTCAAATATAGATCTAACTGTATCAAACATTTTATAAAGTTGTTGTTTATTGCTTTCTTTAACTCTCATTTCATAAAAATACTTATTTTATTTATTATGGTCTCGGTCTAAGGCTAATTAGATCGGGCTTTTTTCAAGTGGTTCGTGGTCAACATTTTACTCTCGTCAAGTTTAATATCAAAAACATCTTGTGGCCGTCTCTTCGTCGTGATGATCATTTTGACATCTTACATTGACATCAGCATCCGTGGAGCCAAGGTTCATGCCCAGTTAAAGAGAATTTTTTGTGAGAGGAGAAATATTCGCGGTACTTTGCTTTGTCAAGGAGGAAGTATTCATGATATATTTTGTTAATAAGGCTGTCAGTTAAAAACGTCAGTCCGTAATATTCGTCCAAGGCACAGTGTTAGTACATATCATTTGAATGTTATAAAATAACAAGTTAATTTTATCACCTCTGAAGGTCAAGATTTATTTGTTAGTATACAACAATTTAATTCGATTTACAGTTTCTAATAAATTGTTTAACTATAGGAGCAGTTATATAAATAATCAAAGAAATAATGCGAAGCCAGTTTTAAGTCGTATGCGCTGCATATATTCTAATTGTTTTGATTTCAAACACGCGAAATATACACACGATACCTGACATGCAATTTTATGACTGAGGACCTTCACTAGACTTTCCTCAACTACATAATTGGTCAATTATTCTCGTAAAATGTTCCTCAATATATGTCAAAAATTGCATAATCTTTGTTCTTTTATGCTATTCAAGAAGTGTCCTTCACTTAGTGTTTGTTGTATATTATGGAATAATGATTTATTTTTCAATATTTTCAAGTATTCACGCCAACAACAGAATATAATAAATTAACAAATCAAAGAGTAGAATTCTAGGTATGGTACATGTATTAATATCCGAACTGCAAGGAAAATTATTGAAAATGACTTGAGCATCCAATGATATTAAATCATAACATGAGATGAATGATGAATATCGTTTAGGATTATCAACTGTGGAGGGGAATCATTGAATAGGAATGTTTTTAGCAGCATACAATGTTTTTCTATTGATTTGATTAATATTGTACACTAATATTTTGAGTGTTTTTTTCATGGATAAAGTGAGACATGTATGTTTTGTACTACAATTCTCACCTTACGATACCAAGAATACCAGTACATTAATATGCAATTTGGATCTGTTTGTTGTAGCATTTTAATCTACACAGGTTTTAATTTAACATTTTATGGATTTAATTTTACAATAAAATAAGTCTTTTTAGGGTTAAATATATTTTCAAACGGTGGGTAATGATATTGAAATGTACTCTTTGGCAAGTCTGCTCTTGTAACTTGAGGTCTGCTCTTGTGTCAGTTCGAGTCTGAATTGAGCCTTTGTTGTACCCGTTCTGTGTCCAACTATTACTGGGTTTTGGTGAGTTCCGATCAAGAAAACTGGCTAATTCGTTGGCATCCTGCAGGGTCAATGATTTAGCTCGGTTATGACATCATTAATTATGAGAGTAGGGAATATTTAAACCAGCGCTTTTCGTCTTCCACTGGATTTTTCTGTTGCAAGTATGCGCGTATCCACATTAGTCGTGTTTGTCATAATTTCAGCGAGTGAATTTGGTTTAGTACTACTGTTTTTCCGAATTACGTTAAATAGTACAGCCAGGAAAACTCCTGGCTGTTCTTAACTAAGGGGTTTTATTGTTATAGGAATTTCACGCAGTTACGCAAGACTAAATTGCAGATTTATTATTATTAAATAATCCAGTAAAATGAAAGCCGTTAGAAGAAAGAATATATTCTTATGTAATATAGTTGTTTTCTCCTTTTTTAAAAAAAGGATTAAGTTCATCTTTATAATAGTTACAATACTCTTTGTGAATAATTTGTATAATTTTGGACTTTATTAAAAATTCACTTGTAGGAAATTCCATTTGAGTTTTAAAACATTTTAACTAAAACAAAACGAGAACTGGAAAATGTCACACAGTTTGAGTTTGGCACAAATTGCACAATAGAACTTTGAGAATTAAGTTAATTTGTCTTTTATTGATTATGTGATTTTAATCATAGAAGAATCTTTAATTTAATTTTATGTACATTTTTTTCTAAGAACCAATTTTAACATTTGTATCGAGAAGAGAGCATTTTATGTTTGTTTGATTTGAATATTGCCAAATAAATGTTTATTAAAAGTTTTTCAAAATTTGATTGGTAATGTAAAGATTGGAAATTTGAAAGGAAATTATTTAATACTGTGCCTTCCAAGTGATATTTAACTTTTTTATTGGCTTTTAACTCTGAGTTTGATTTCAAATTACTCATACTCTGTAGGTGTAGATATAGTTGGTATTCACTGTTTAAGCATTGTTCAGGGATAAATTATATAAAAAATATATATACTGACTTGGAGAGTTGATCACAATTTAATCCTGTAACTTTATTCATGGTTTTGTTACCTATAACCCAAATCGTTATAGTTACTCTTCAGATCTTGTGTTCTAATTAGATATTTTCATATGTATTAAATAATTTCTTCACCCCTTACCTGTAGCTGAGTCTAAGGAAACCTGGATTCATCTGCCTTTGGCCCGGTATTGTTTAATTTTATAGTTGATAATTAATATGTGTTGTAACTAGCATGTTTATCCATATAATTGGTTTTTTTTATATTTTTAATTACTTTATATTTTAAGCGTTTATAGTTTATATCAATCGTAAGGTACACCTTAGAAAGACCATATAATCGAACAAAGGACTTATTTAACCAACGTGATTGTAAATTTGATTGGTAATGTAAAGATTGGAAATTTGAAAGGAAATTATTTAATACTGTGCCTTCCAAGTGATATTTAACTTTGTTATTGGCTTTTAACTCTGAGTTTGATTTCAAATTACTGGTACTTCTAAGAACCAATTTTAACATTTTTTTGTATCGAGAAGAGAGCATTTTATGTTAGTTTGATTTGAATATTGCCAAATAAATTTTTATTAAAAGTTTTTCAAAATTTGATTGGTAATGTAAAGATTGGAAATTTGAAAGGAAATTATTTAATACTGTGCCTTCCAAGTGATATTTAACTTTTTTATTGGCTTTTAACTCTGAGTTTGATTTCAAATTACTCATACTCTGTAGGTGTAGATATAGTTGGTATTCACTGTTTAAGCATTGTTCAGGGATAAATTATATAAAAAATATATATACTGACTTGGAGAGTTGATCACAATTTAATCCTGTAACTTTATTCATGGTTTTGTTACCTATAACCCAAATCGTTATAGTTACTCTTCAGATCTTGTGTTCTAATTAGATATTTTCATATGTATTAAATAATTTCTTCACCCCTTACCTGTAGCTGAGTCTAAGGAAACCTGGATTCATCTGCCTTTGGCCCGGTATTGTTTAATTTTATAGTTGATAATTAATATGTGTTGTAACTAGCATGTTTATCCATATAATTGGTTTTTTTTATATTTTTAATTACTTTATATTTTAAGCGTTTATAGTTTATATCAATCGTAAGGTACACCTTAGAAAGACCATATAATCGAACAAAGCACTTATTTAACCAACGTGACTGTAAATTTGGTGATTTCTCAATACACATTTAATTTGGTAAACAATAGTTGTTAGATACTTGTGAAACGGTAATAATAAGTGCTCTTAAGGAAGAATTGGAGGCATCTGAAAACAAATATACTAAAATGGACTGCTCAAACACCAGTTAACTGCCCAAGAATTCTTTAGTAATCCTCCTTAGAACGTCAACAAGTTTCAAGCCCCAAGTAGCATAGGCAGTGATGGGCCAACCTTACTTTCAGAATTTATTTTTTCTCTGTTCTTCAATGTTTCCCATTAAAAATGTTCGGAGAAATAAGCTATAATTGTTTCATAACGAGTTTTAATTATCCGTGTAGTAATACATTTCCGTGATAAAACACATATGTCTATATTTATTTAGAGTAAATTAAATGTATGATTTTAAGTTCATTATACTATTTATTTATGTTATTTTTTTATAAATAGTGGTGAAGCGTATTCTCGTAATTTTCTCACAGGACTTGTACTTGCATAGAGACTAAAATTTGGAAACGAGAAATAGCTCACGTGCATGTAGGTGTGTATGTACACAAAATGTTGAAAGTAGAATGCATATTTTATAAATTTCTTTCATTTTTTGTATACGAAATTTACATCGTATTACGATTACAATATACATAACATTATTATGAATCATAATTATGAATATAACTTAATAAAATGTAATTTTAAAAATATCTGACTTATCGCAACAAGTAACATAATTACAGTTATGATTCCAATACGACTGATTTCAAGCCCCATATTCGTAAAATTACAAAATATTCTTGAATTTACTATTTTATATTGTTAGGTACACAATACTACCGAGTAACTAATAAAATCTAAGATAGTATGTAGTAGAAAATAAGACCAGTTTTCAACCCTAAAATGATTATTATCATAGATATGTCATTAACAATTTCTCATACTGCTAGAGTATGTGATAAAATAAAAGATGTGATAAAATCTTAAAGTATTTTATAAAAATATAATTATACACCCACTACATTCAATATGAATGTTGAGATTAGCTCCAGTTCACCTTCCTCTAAGTGAACCTTCGCTGAAGCGTCTAAAATATGACGCTATCACAGACTTGACGCCTAGAATCTAGTCATTTTCGTTTTAAGGGATAAAAAAGTCGTCGAAGAAGAAGCTCAAAACGAACAATTTTCATTATGAATTTGTTCGTGTTTGAGGAAGGTGAACTGGAGCTAAATTCAACATTCATATTCAATTAACCCTTCCCTCCATAACTACGTTACAGGTACAACAATAAGTTTCCATTAGTAGGATCTATTATACTATAGTTATATTGGGATGATATCGTTGTAGGTTATAAATTTAATGTATAATAAAACGTATCGTTATTAAGTAGGTATATTTTATGATGAAATGTTTTGGAAATCTACAAAAATATAATCGATGATATGGTTCAAATGGCTGTTCCGTTATACCATTGAAGAATTTTCCTTGTTCATGAGATTCATCATAAGTTTCCTGTACAGTTCTAATTTCAGAAAACTCAGTAAATCTCTGGAAAGGTGACTATGTGATTTTCACCGGTATTCTCTGCAATCCGCAGAACTTATTACGATACCCATTACGATTCAAGTGACGACGAAGGACATATTCCAATAGTACGAAATTCTACTACGGTCTTAGTGGCCAATGCTGACGCCAAAAAACGCCAAAAATAACGCGATTGGTAACCTTAGTGGTCATCATCCTGTTTCTCGCAATGTGTTCCAATTTTCTCTTTCGTTTCTGTTCATTATTATTTCTAAACTCTGTTGTTCGAATAAATAAATTTTACGATTCAATATCATTATCATTATGATTCACAACTTTAAACTTATTTCGAGCACTGATCTGCTTTGTAGTATAATAAATACTGCTGAACGACAACGTCCCGAGACCAAACAATACAAGTTTAACTTTCTGAGACTGAGGTTTGATATCCTCAAATTCTAACAACTCAAATTAGAACAGCTAGACAGAGTGTTCAAAAAAGTTTCCAAATACTTTGGGATTTTGTTCTACACATAAAAATCAGCAAAAACGTTCTTGTGAATGTATGTAATAAAACCTTTAGTTCTTCGTCAATATGTGTTTTTATCAAAAACATGTATCCTTTCACCCATTTAAGATACATTTATGAACCTTAGACATTAATTGCTTTTCAGTTATTTTAATGGAATAGTTTAAAAATCTGCCATTTTCAGCTAAAGGATTTTTATTATATTTTATTTTCAAAAAGGTCTACCAAAGTTAAATACAATTCTCAAGTTTCATAACTTTATCTTGTGATTTTGGATATAACTTTTATAAGAAACACAAACATACCTATAGAGAGAAAACTAAAAGTTTTACGATATACTTTCATGTGAATTTTTTACTAATTTTTATGTGTATAACAACATCCCAAACTATTGGAATACTTATTGAACATTCTGTTTATTATTCATAATAAATTTTAAATATTTTAAGACATAAATATGAAAAATTAACTTTTTGTTCATAAAAAAACTTCTACACATGATTTTTCACAAAATTGTGTTCAATTTTACACGATTTATAGAAGATTTATCATACGACGATTAATGTCACAATTTTGTACATAAAAATTAATTATTTATTTGCTTCATTTCCAAAATTACGTAGTTACTGTACGGATGTTCAGACCCATAATGAAAATAACAAAATAACTGTCGTGTTAGGAAAATTTCCAGTGTTAAAGACATACAATTTCTGAGTTTCTGAAAACTATTGGCTAAGCTTTAGCGAAGTCAATCACACGTAGTTTTCGAACATTTTTACATAATTATTATAGCTAACTGTATCTCTATTTATCTATCTGTCCGTGCGATATCTTGAAAACGAACTGATCTATAGACTTACAATTGTGCATGAAGCATCATTTATATACGACAAACACTGTACGATGGTGGCGCATGTCACTCCATACGAATTGGCTAAGTGTTAGTAAACATTTTTACATTGGTCTTATAGATTGTAGGAAGAAATAAAAAAAAATAAACTTTTAAAATCACTGTACATTTCTAAAAGATTTAAATGTGACATATTAACAAATTTATCAAAACCATCCCAAAACATACAACATTATGTTATATTGACTTAGTTGTACACGATTATTATTGAAACGCTGATATGAAACCCAATTTAATGAAAAAGAGCAGAACGTATAATTTCATGATATGTCAGGAAATATTTCATATTAGAGTTAACATTTTGCATGAATCTGAATTTTTACAACAATAAGTTCCATGATGCGTTATTTTCGTGTCAAAATATTGTTTATATGATTGTATTTCAGTCTATTTGTCTGCAAGATATGTCGAGAATAAAATGGCTGCAGAATTGAACTTTTGCCTGTAACCTTAGTGGTCTCTTATGACAGTTTTAGCTTACTTATACATTGTAAAAGTATGGAAAAATGGGACTTCAATTAAAGAATAATTATTCGGCTAAATACACAGAATACAGCGTTATCATGATATGCTACGTTATCATTAACCTTTAAGTTACCATTATTAATTTTTAACTAAACATTATTTTTCGGTCGTAGGTTGAAGAATGAAAACGGAAAGTGCATACGTGTATGTGTGTGTGTGTGTGTGTGTGTGTGTGTGTGTGTGTGTGTGTGTGTGTGTGTGTGTGTGTGTGTGTGTGTGTGTGTGAGTGAATACTAGAGCGGAATGTGAGTATTTACCAGAATACATGTCGCAGTTGCGCGTTAGTTATTTATTGGAATTTATTAATTATTGGTTTCACTGATTCTTCTTTCACCACGTTGCGACAAACGTATATATCACAATTTATTAAATTGGTACATTTTCCTTAAAAAAGATAATACTTCCCTATTTACATAACTCTTAAATAAAAAATAAATATTATTTTGGAGACCCGATACATTCTTTTAAGTTCACGTATTTGATATTCTAACTCATACAATACATTAATTTACAAAATAATAGTCAAGCCACAAGAATGCCTTTTTATTGCAAGTTATACCGCGAACTCTATAACACAATACAATTGTGACAAATTTTAACCGATAACCTATCCCTATCTTAAATCCTACAATAATTTATAATTTACATTATAAGAGCCTGGAAGATATTACCTGGAAGATTACTTCCAGTCATACCACAATTGCAATAACAATTATATAGATACTTCCTTTTTATAAGCCTAATCATTGTACTTGTCTACCTCTAAACGCAAACCTACTAGTCTAGAAATGTATTGTTCCAGTGCCATTCATTCCACAAAAACCTCAACTTCTGTATTCTGAGAAAGAAGCATCTACAGCAAAGCATCGCTTAGCATAATATTAGAAATTATAATCACCGTGAATCTTCCATTTTTTCAAATCTTATGAACTCTTTGTATGACGTTAAGAAAAATACTTTTTCTTAAGTAACCTCGATATATTTATTTTATGTAATTCAAGTTCCTATCTTTGTATCCTTTCTTAATTTACAGCGCTTAAAGATCGAAGGTACTAAATACAGAGTTCTCAGTATCGTTTCATTGAATGGTGGATATGCTAAATCCTATATGACCTAAGTAATCTCTATTGTGACAAGGTTTAATTTTTACAAATCTAACAGGTATGTTTACTCTAAACTCACTATGGGACATTAATAGGGGCGTCAACAGAATTATTTTCACCAGAGATGATTTTTAAACTTCTTAGGTATTAAGTAAATTCCCTGCCTACACCCATTTTATCGCACAGGGCCTGGATGATCAAATCTTTAAAACGTATGCTACTAATAAAAAATAAAAGTAAACGTACGAGTAAATTTAAATGAAGTATTTCATGTATGTGCTAAAATTTCAATATATTACAGATATTTTATCACTTAGCACTAGACCGATAGCATCAAGGTTGTACGTTACTAGCCTTCCTTCATTACGGTACAAGCTGCCACTCCTTAAATAATTATCTACTTTAATCTTAATTAATTTTATTAGGTTAATTACATAAATGCAATTTGTTACACTATTTAACATATCAACAGTGTTTTAAAATTCCCAAAACTGTATAATACTATGTGTGGACGTAATAAAATTTAGGTAAGACGGATGTTTTATACGAATGAAATTCCGTAGGTTATATATAACACAAACCAAGAGAATATTATGCTTTCTGAAATAAATAATAAAACTACTAAGCCTAGCATATAAGATAAGCCGCCTTTAATTTATACATATTAAATTTCTTTGATGCCTTGTCAAAGTTGATTTTCCGGTTGTTTCCCTTATGCAAAAGTAAATTTCTTTCAACCCTGTAACAATTTCAAGCAAATAACAATTTTTGATTTACATATATTTAAAATCCATGTCTAAATTTATAAAATACCTATTGAAGTTTTAATATTACTTAATGTAATACGTTGTTATAAGAGCATCATTAAAACCTGGATCCATAGGGAAGATTCTCTATTTTAAGTTACAGTAGGGATTTAAAGCGACTTTCAGACTTTTCATGCAATATCTTCTACATGTGGTGACCTAGGGGAATTAACCGTCTAAAGCGAGCGGACGACCGCAGATATCTTTGTATTTTGCCTTTTGAATCATGGTAGTTTTACAATATTTATTTGTATTGCTCAGGTATCCACTAACTACCAACGTCATTCGCTGGCAAACCTTAGGAATATTAATAATGCCGTTGCTTCTTTACATTACTTATTTTACGTTATATATTGACATCAACGTGACGTAAAGAATTTATATCAGTCTTTTCTGTATCATACACTGTATATATTATAATGTAGAATCTGAGGCCGATATTCAATTAGGTGCTTGTGAACTCGAAAAAGGATTTCACATGAGACTTCATGTTGTAATTGATACGGTTAAACTCGTGCATCTCATGTTTACCTCGTACCTCTTCCGGATTGATATCCTTTGTGTAACTAAAACATATTCACTCCTTAAGGAGATTTATGGAAATAAACTAATAATATAGCAAACGCAAGGTATTTTGAAAGCTCGTCAGCACTGAAGTTCAATACGCATGTGGCACTCACACCTATTCCTAGTACATTTTACCAACAGTAGAGTAGTTAAATCGAGAATAAGCTATATATCTAAGCAAGAGTAGGCCAGTAGGTCGTGCTTACTGGTGCGGCGTAGGGGCGGTACGAGCCTGGGTCAATTTAAGCAGTTGGGTCAAATAAAGCTGGCCATGCATGTTCTCTCTTACTTACTGCGCTAAAACTACAAATTAAATATTATTGCAAATTACAGTGTATGTCACACTAATGTCAGTTAATAATTCAAGTTGGATTCTTAATGTAACAATTTACAATAAATAAGAGGTAAGTTGATTGGACAAATAGAAAGTTTATTGTACAATATATGAAACTGAGTAAATCAAATAATTTTAAATGAATTAACAGAATTAGTTCAAAATTTATTGGTAGAGTATTACAAATTTAGTGTGTAGTGGTTAAAATGGGGAAAAATTATGATATCAAATAATAACTGTCAAAGTGTATTAACTGAGCAGTTTTAATATGGGGAAAGAAACGGAATAATAACTAACTTTAATTTTTAATTAGCTACCCATGTGGTCCACATTAACGACACTTACAAAACAGTATAAACGTCATGTGTTACTATTTTCCTAGTTAAATTTCTTCCGTGTGTGTGTTTTTTTTGCTTCTTTGCATGTCTATTCACCGTTCACAAACAAGTTATTGTTATAAAGGAGTTGTGAAACGCTTCGATATAAACTCGCAGTGAATTTTATAACTGTTGTTTTTGGTATTTTTATTTAAATTTAATTCTTATTAAAATTATTTATGTTTTATATTTTAATCAGGCACCTTTGTTTAAAGTTGTAAAATAAGACGTTTCTTACGAAAAACATCTATAAAGTATACGTGTTTACTGAAGGCTTTTACCATAGTATAATAATGATTTATATGACTTTGGAGTTTCTTTATAGGTTTCAGTACGGGAAGTTTACCGGTTCTTCTGATGGCGGACATCAGTCAGATATTCATTACTTGCAGGAAGGGATCTATAATAACAAAACTTTAATAAACAGATTATTTGAATAACTATAATACATTTTATAATTTATTTTTATATACTTATATGCAATACACTGCCAATTATAACCATAAAACGTGCGTTTCAAATATCACTTATTGTACATTTTTATGATATTACAGTTATATGATTAGAGTATCAAAGAACATCAATGAGATAATAGATATATTTTAATTTAAACGTAAGAACAAAAGCTACAAGTAATTTGGAAAAAGATTTTTATCAATGAATATATAACTTAGTTTTTGGAAAATATTTGGAAAATGTTAGAAATAAATGTAAAATTAAACTAGAAAATTAGGAGTTTTCTATGAATCGAGTGAAAAAAAGGAACATTGAATCGCTTAAAACGTTTGAATAAATTTGTATTGCGAGTCACATATACAAGCAAAAACTAAAATTTTGCAAACCGATTTATATAGGATTTTCTACTTTAGACTTTTCAAAATTGTTTATATATGAGTTCTTTTCATGATGAATTAAAGAAATTGGATCAAGATTTGAATATTTTTATATGGACATAGACAGTTATTTTGTTCAAATGAAGAAAAATTCATACAAAATTATTAAAGAGAATAATTGAACAAGTTTTATAAGAGCGATTATCCCAAAAATCACAATAGTTTCAACAGTAAAATCGTCAAAGTCACAATGTTGCGGATTGACACCAAAAATGTATTTTTAAAATATCATTATAAAAATTCATATACATATAAAGAGAAATTTTGTGACAAAAGAATACATATAGAAAACTTAAGAATGGTACGTTCGAAGATAAAGAATAATTAAGTGAGATGACTCGTTTATAATGAATCAAATTCATAAATTTAATTACAAAGATTGCATTACTAAATTTCTGTACAGTTGACACATTCCTGATAATGTCGGCTACAATAATGTACATCCAACGAAATAATTAGGAGATATCAAGGGCTACACTTTCTGCGCCCTTTTATTCCAAATGTTCTCATCTTGCCTGGTTTCAAATAATAGAAAATGAATTAGTCATTCATTAGTCTTGAGAACTGACGTGTTGTTGCTGAACACGCAACAATGTTCATTTGGGAGCATATACGTGTTACAGTTTCCAATATGCTCCACTGTACACGAGTAGACCTACACTTAACAAAGTTTATTTTGTAGTACAAAAGTGATACAATTTTCATTATACTTTACCGTTAACGTGTTTTATTTTATATTCTTTAAAAAACTGTGATAGACTGATTATATGTTAAACGCTTGTTTAGCTTTATGACAGACCGGCGGTGGATGGTCAATCTTAATACAAAATTCACAGCGTACATTACAAACAAATTACATTAATGTTTCTGTCATGTTACGCCATGTTGATTCTTTAAAACGCTTTATTGTTGGTACCATTTGTTGCTTGTCCGCAATTTAAATTATTTATTAAATTTGTGTGCTCTTACTCTGGCACTACACATTTCGGCTAATATTTTTCACAAAAATTGTTAATATTAAATAAAAACTATAATATAATATAGCTTTGTGCAGGGAGTTTTGGTACTGTTTTTGTATAAAAGCTACATATTCTCTTTGTTATAACTATTGTGCAAGCATAGGTTTACTGTTTAGCTCTGCGGAGATTAAACTAAACGATAGGGATAAGAATTCCCCAGACATCGCAAGAAGGGCCGAAGTACATTTGCTTGTGAACGAAATCAGACAGGCATCTAAGTTATACGAGAGTAATAGTCTCCTGCCAGAAATTTGCATGTAAGCAAATACAATACAAATATTGCATTTTATTGTATTGTTTTATCCCATGCTTATGTGCATGGGATAAAAAATCAAGCACAAACGTTTCTTCCAAACGTACATCTTTTGCTGCCTCTATGTCTGTGTATTCGTTGTACTTCGATCAAACATTTTGGTTTTTGAGCTATATATAGGTTGATCCTTTGCAAACACCAAAAATGGCGTATGTATATTCTTTTTCAAAATGTAACAACTACCAAAGTATGTATTTTATGAATATGGTACTGAGATAATTTTTAGATAGCACATAGATACATATGAGAAACATAGGGAAGTATCATTTGTGTAGTAGAAATTAAGTAATAACTTGTAAATAGTATTTTATTAAACCAAATAAGAGTTTATCTCACTTAAAAGTTTAGTGAGTAAAGACAGACATCCTACTGGACTACACGTACTGGATCTCTTTTTCAATATAATGAGAAACACACAGTTAAAGCAATAAAAGCAGAACTTTCACTAAAATATACAATCTTATTTCTTTACTTAGCATGGGATATGGTATATGCTTAGAGGTTGTTTGTTAAATGGATTAAGAATTAATCTCTCTAGCGTTAATACAAACACATCGTTACTGGAAATCTTTACTGCTCTTTTATATATTCTCTCTCCGATACCTTCACGAAACTTGGGCAAGCATGTTTTAATTACCACATTATACCAATTTTCTTGGGTCAGCTCCATATGTTAGTTCATGGTTCTGAGAGTAGTAGATTGGAGAGTACATAAAACGAGATTTACTCCCCGTACACTATTGCTTCCTATTTAACTTTTAGACTCGTTCTCGTCTGACATTGATCCTACTAAACCGTTCTAATGGATAACTCAAAAGTCACTGTATTGTAGCTATAAACATATATTAAAATATAACTTCAAATATATCTAATTAAAAACTAAATAATAATCAATTGTTATTATTGTATCTCTTCTTCTGTAAAAGTCAAAAATAGACGGCTGATCTTGAATGTGGGGGTATTGCTACTCTTGTGCTCAGTCTAAGATGAAGTTCACGCAATATATTAGTGATGCATCGCTGGAAGCTTATTTTCTAAATAAAAGTGATACTGTTTAGCCAAGTTAGCCAGCAAGTTACTCCGCCGCGTGGTTGACCTAGCATCATCATACAGTTTGTACCAAAGTTGTTTGTGCTACTTAACGTTGTACATATTTGAGGTAGTAGGACTAGTCAACAGGAGATGTCATGTAAATTACATTTCTCCGTAATTATTGCGCCGCGCGGGATCCACTTCTTTGTTCACTAAGCGTTGAGACGCCTGAATTTCACCAACATTGAGTCACCATTCAGGGTGACTGTGCTGCAAACTGCATACACTATAGTTGCTGGCATTCATAATCGATTTTGCAATGTTTGCAAACTACGCGAAATGGAAAGCCAGATATATTATTTAAGAACTATAACTACAGAGATAGCTACACAGTGTTATCTTTCTCAGTAGAATCTCCCCAATGCTCAACCTTCCATTGCGGGTGGTTCTGTAGCGTCGCTCAAACCTATGTACTAAGCATCCACGAATCCTGCCAGATCTTTAACTTTCAGTGAGCTGCCAGCATCTTTGCAGAAGTGCCGGATATGTCCCAAGGACCTTGAATAACTGCCCAATCAGCAAATTAATTGCTTCCTAGACCTGTTACCTACAGTTCGACTACTCAGAGACTCCAGAGACACTAGAAACTTCAAGGTCACCATTGATGTTCTGGAGGCTGAGCTCCGGTGTTTGAAAGAGGTGGGTACACGTAGTGAGGATGATTTCCTCCTAGAGGAAACTGATTCCACCAAGTTCCTGTGTATGTAACTACCACCTACACTGTGTATGTCTTAAGTAATTTTAACATTTTTTTTCTATGGTTATACTACGAACGGCCTACTCTAGCATGTTGTATCCTTATTATGAAATATAGGTTAAGACTGTGGGCAGCTGTTCTAAATAAAAATTCTAAATTATTTATTAGTTAGAAATAAAGTTGTCCGGATCACTTCAAAATTAAACACCAGAGATTGTTCTAAAAAATGCATTCAGGGATTTTTTTATTGCGTAATTTTTCCTGACTCAATATTATTGAGGTAGCACTGTACTGCCGATCCAAGTGTGACTTGTTCTAAGGCAGGGAGGTTCACCAAAACGGGACTAGAGGCAGGGGCAACTTCCGCCTATAACAACACCAAACGCTGCTCTTGAACGTTTCCGTCTTATGGTTTGTCAAGCTGATCAATAGATTCCCTGAAGAAATACACAATTTAATTACACGAAACAGTTCAAGCTCGGGTAAAATACCTCTTGGTTTCGAGGGTGTTGTACTCTGAACGTGTTTGTAATGATCCGCAGGAATCCAATTAAGAACTTACATGATCTTTCGTTCTGATAATGTATCATAGGATTACACTAGTTATTGGCATGAAAGTGATTGAGAAAAATTGATTCTGCGTCATTAATTTAATGGAAGTTCTTTGTAAAATGTTATGCGATGCCTATATTATAAAATTGGCGTGTGTATGCAATTGTAAAAATGTTTGCCAAGATTAAGATTTAATATTATTATTACCAATCCCTACAAATTTGTAGTGCGATTTCAGTCGTAACATTACTGGATAAATATTTGTTAAATATACCGTTGACTCACTCGCTTACGCAGAAACCATTCATCAGTTTGTAGCGTTCATTGGAGAAGGTTATTGGATGTTGTTGGCTGCAACAAAAAAGTGCGACCTGTCACACATCATTTAAAGCAATAGACACTGTTCAGTATTTTTGGGGAATGAATAACTTCAATAAGACTTTATTTTCCACGCTCGCCAGACCTGTACTATTTCGTTTATTTTTATGAGTGTATTTGAAGGAAAAGGTTTACCTGCGACACAACTTGAAAAGGACCACCGAAGCGATGTACACCACAGTGCTCAAACGAGTGTCTCCCAAATTGTGTGTGGTAGTAACTTTTCAGATATGTACGGATGGAGGACATTTTGCACACCTGTTTACATGATACACTTTAAAACTCTCGTAAGTAAGTTAGTATAAGCTGCAATTTACTTAATAGCAAGCAATAGTTCAATTTATTATTAATGACACTAAGGTAGTATGAAAGGTTATTCATAACAAACACTTAATAGTTCCGAATTTGTGATTGATATTTCAATAAAAAGTCAGTACTTTCACCAGTTATTATAAATAAACTGAATCAAATTTAAATTTAAGTCAAGCACTAATTGTAATACCGTGCTATAATAAGAGTCTGTTACATCTGACACCACTGAGTTTCTCATTATTAAGTTATTCATTTTGTACGATCAAAATTGATTGGTGCAAGGTTTGGTATCGTCAATCGACGCTTGTCAATAGCCCTACACTTTAGTGTGTATTTTCCTTTAAAACAAACAAATTTTCATACATTGTACACGCGAATATAGTGCTCAAAAATCTCCTGATAAACCTAAGAGTGTATCTCTGTAATTAAGAATAAGATTGAATACATATTGGAATAATTGGTTTAGTGGTCTTTTTGTGGAGTACACAATTTGTGCTACAAACTGCGCTGTTCATTATTTTTTTGGTTACACGTTGTGGTTTTTTTTCAGCTATATATCCCATTAAAATATAACTGTGCAATAAAAAACTATAAGTCAGGATAATATACCAATACTCATGAACCACAAAGTAACCTAAAAATGTATGAATAATAAAAATTAGATAAATAAAATTTATTTTAGACAATAATTTGAAAGCACACAATAAGTTCCATTGAGACTCTCCAAATTTAAATATAGATATAGCTTTTTAATTTAAATTACTTGTAGCGAAATTATTGACATACTGCGTTGGTGTTTTATGTACATATTTTATACATTTTTATTGTAAGAAACAAATACCAATGTTGTAATAATACTTTAATAACTCTCAACGTACAATACACCTAGTATTTTACAGCATATGCTAAAGTATTTTCAAGAATAATGTGGCATTAAATTTAGGACTAATCAATTGAGGTATAAGCATATCTTTCGGATTCTGGTAAATGAGTTAGAAATAACTATGACTACAAATAAATTATATAACAAGTGCATAAGAATAGTTAGAGATTTTCCTGTTTGTTGTGTACTGGAGTTTAAACGTATCGTTTGTAACAATCTGATTGCTTCGAAATTTCAAGGACAGATTATTTTAAAATATGGTATGTGAATATATCCAGTACAGGTGATGTTAAAGTCTATTATTTATTGCCGCAGAGACGTAACTATCTTTCAAATGACAAATCTGGTTGCTTAGATACAACATTTATTGCTAACTATTTCACAAATAACGTAGAACAAAAATCAATTATAAAAAAACTTGATGACAGTCCTGGGACAGCAGTAGTTTTATATTAATCTCTATTTTTTTTTATTAAATAAAAATACATATTAAGTAATTTTATTTATATTTTAAAAATATTTGTACATATTAAACGATAAATGGGTAACACATATTTGGAGTTGTTATTTAAAAATAATGTAACACTCTCATGTTTAGAAAATAAAACATATGTAATATCTATCTACATATCTAGATGTCAAATGTGTGAAGAACTGTGTATCCTGCAGTGATGTTTAATAATGTGTTGCTTTTGTTTCACAGACTGCTTGCAGTAATAAAGCAACAAGGAGAACATAAAATTCGCAAATAACGTTTTTGTTATTTATACATGCAAGAGAACGTGTATGGGTTTCATAATCAGTTGAATATTATAATATAAACAGTGTATTAACAATATTGCAAATACTGCAAAAATGTTCATGCAAAAGCGAATATAACTATTGTGTTGTTTGTAACATAAATGAAACATTTTACTGAAATCTGGCTTTGCTAGAATCAAATGTTGATACAATATTGACTTCAGTTCACAGTCCTTTATTGCAAGAGAGAGAAATTATATATCTTTATTACAATCGTCAAGCGCGTTCAATTGTAAATTAATGACTGATAACGTAAAAATATCATTTATTAAATAAAGGGTATCCAATTATAATACAAAATTATACTGAATCAAGATGCATCATTCATAAAATTCTATTCCAGAGGCCAAGTAAACAAATCCAGGACTCATTGAGATTCTATCATAAGTTAGTGTTCCATAAAGTCATTTACAAGGTTTGTTTAAAATTTATTGTGTGTCAACTTATTGCTTTTTAATGAAACTACTCAGGTTGTTAAAAGGTTTATCCAGACTTGAAGATACTAGTTCTGATACAGCCTCCTCCAGTCAAACTGGTATTATACAGTTTTCCCCCCACATGTTTACGGTAGCATCAGCTCCACTAAGGAAGCTAGCTGCACCTTCTGTCCTACAGTAAACTAGGTATATATAAATTCTATCTTCTTATTGTGTGATTGCCGAGGCAATGTTGTGCATCACTAGTAGTCTTTTACAACAATGATGAATAAATAAATAAATTAAGGCATTTCCTTATTCCAGTTCCTCAATAGTTGTTGATTTGTCACACCTAGACACCCATGGAGTTACCCAGATATAAGTGATATATTGATTTTACTGTTTATAGTGTGAATTCTACTCGTAGGTAGAAAGACCAGCCAGAAGTGAACCCTCCTGGGGAAAATGTGGCACACACTCTAACGAGCATGTCTGTAATCCATGTCAGGAAAAGGGTATTTAGTAAGTTGCACAACTGCCCTGTCATGGATGAATATAAAATACATTAATAATTACATCCACTGTTAAAATATATAATTACTAGAATATATCTCATTCAAGATAATCTATATGATTTTAAATATTGCAAAAGCCGCTTTAGGCATCAATTTATAGCATGTTTTTTTTTATTTGAAGAATTAATTACTTTTTGGTTCATAACCAAGACATCTCAAAATTACTTTCATTGTTTACTTTGGAATATAAAGGCTGTATTATGTTTTACAATAGAAGTGATTTTTTCTTCCTTGAAACTCTTTCTACACAAAACGTGTCCCATTACATAGTTTTAAATGGAAAACATATGGATTCAATAGATGGATTCCGAAAAAAAGCTGTTTTCCACAAACTACCAAAATATCGTGTAGTGCGAAAAATTAATTTAAATTCATCAACTCCTCATAGACATTTGGCTGACGTATAGAACAATAGTTATTAAATGTGGAATCTTTGTTGTATTACCGCCCTCTATCTCACTAAGTGATGATTTTTTTGATATTCAGCAGTTTAATTATCTTAAAAAGAAATTCCAAAACAATCCGTCTTGAGGGCTTTACTTAAACCGGGATGCTGCACACTTATACTTCTGTCACCGTGGCAAAGTCCTGTGTTTTTAACAAAACCATTGTTATCAATGAATTATAGCGAAAATGTGAATAGCTCAGAGAGAAACTTCTAAGAGTGTCAGATACAAGTATATTATCTGGAACCTGGAACCAACGATAGTGAGATGTGTTAAACAATGTTTATCTCGCTCATTGCTCGATTCACTGTGTGTATCTTTTGCATATTGTCCCAAGCCTGAGCGACCGTTTTAGTAAGAGATCTTATCTCTGGTCTTATCTAATAAATGATGGTTCATGACAGGTAATAAATAAAATAATGTATTTATTTGAAACATACACTTAATTATAGTTCATGTTTTTAATAAACTTAAGCATACAGACGGCGTATGTCAACCCTTTTCAAGGACAATATTTAAAGTATTATCTTAGGTAGATGCAATTCAGCCAACTGGTAATTATAAATATTACATTTATATTACTAGTAACTAACGATGTTCCCATAATACTATTGATTACGAATTTTAAAACTTTGCATAGAAGGTAATTATGCACACGTATTCAAAAAATACTACTTAATTATAAAAATGTTTCTCTATTATTAGTTTGCCTAAAATATTCTTAATATGTATTTTCACTTATGTTTTACTTAAAAGGTCAGCATGTTGTTCCTACAAAACAATGTTTAAACCTACAAATTTACCAATTTTACATGTGTGACGTCGGGACTAGTCTGCTGTTTAAAACTGTAAATTCAAAATAAAAATAATACAGTCCAATAGAATACCTTTTAATCTGAACCTGTGTGACATATTGGAAATTTTTTACATTATGGTTGAACATTCGGAGGACAGAAGAACAAACTGAAATATATGAAAACATTTTCTTTCAGTTGTATCGCTTTAGTAGTATTTTAGAGTGATTTGTGAAAACTAAAATTGGACTGCATATTTGGATAAGCTCATATTATCAATTTAAAGAGGTTTTATATTTAATTGCTTGCAATCTATTACTTTATCACTTTTCTCTTGGTATTTATATCACTATTACTAGCTTTTTTACTCCCTTCCTTGATCTTATTTTATAATTTATGTGAAAGAAGAAAATGTATTGTTAGTCTTCTAATCTTTACATTTTTACTTTAATGTACATAGTTGCTTCTTATCTTGTAGTTCTATTAGTTTTTGCCAAATAAGAACTAAGTGTGTCTTTGCGTGTAATACAAAAGTTTCGTTCATTAATTTTCTTCTATATGACAGAAGTCTGTATGCGATCAACATATTGACTATAACATTTATTTAAATAATCGAATTAATATTCAATTTATTACACTCATTGTGTAATGATATATTCTATATTATTTGGATTGATTATATAAAGACAATCATAACAGTTTTTCTCAATTTTAAATAGTAATATAGTCATTAGGAATATTAAACTTAGCTTATTACAAATCCATTTTTATATACTACAGAAATATTTACTGTAACCTACATACACCTATCTTACCTAAATACCCATTACATTACAGATTGAAATTACTACTTAGATAATTATTATGCCCTAAGATTGACAAAGACAATTGTAAAGACAAAGAGAAATATTTAGTATGTTACAAAACCTATTACTTATAATTTAAAACAAATATAATTCTAACAGTTATAATCTATAATTGGTCTAACCTAAACCTATTATTGGTCTAACCTATTAGTTATATTCAAATAGGGGCTCATTTAAAATTATAGTAAAATATTTTAAATTAGGTTTTTAATCAATTGCACTAACTGCAAATTTTTAAAGTTATTACTTTGTGGTCAAAAAAACTACTTTGGAATTAAGTATTATGGTGCATTAACTAGCCAGGACAAATAGTAAAATAATGTGTATGCCTTGAAGGTTATATTAAAAAACTGAATTATTATATGAGGATTGTATATAACAATATTTAGGCTACATATTTTATCTGAATAATTGAATAAATGTTACATTTACCCAAATAAAAATTATTTTTATGTATTATAATTACAATATAAGAATATTCAAGAGGATAATCATCACACCTCCATTAACCTGAAATGTATATTCCACTAAACAGCAAGTAATTTCAAGAAAGCATTTATTTAAGGCATAAAATATTAATCCCATAAATACTTTGTAATCCACATACGTGGATGCCTTAGTTGACGCTGCGTGAATAACATGCTGAAATAATTATAAAATTAAATCAATAACAAATATTTACATATTGTGTAATTTTTTAATCACTGTATTACGCTCATTTTCACCAGGATATAATATTACATTTGTATAATAAATAGGCTTTATGCATGGAAATGAGGATATTGAAAAATAAAACATATATATGTAAACAAAATCATACAAACCACCGGTTGTCTATATAAATTGGACTCAAATTGAATTATGATGACTAGGTACGTAGCCACAATTGCAGTTATTCCTATGCAGATTATAGCACGTTTTTATTGAGTAATTGCAGTACATACGACTTTAAACCTTCTGTCAGTTCCGAGCCTAAGTCCTGGTTGATCAGTTTGCGGATGAGCGTTGACACGTTGACCTCCCTTGAGACATCATAGCTTGAGAGAGCCACCGAAAACAGAAAACGGGCGCGAAAACGATACAGATACCGGTATTAGTGATCTAAAAGTTAGTCCCGTCGAATCTGTTAAGAAAGAAGAAATAATATTTATAAATGTACAAATGATGGAAACCAGTAGGAGGATGCAGTAGAAGTCTTTAGCTTGGTACGCTGTATCGTACAGTAGATGATAGGCACTCATGAGAGATTACTTTCCTGTAGAAGAATTATTTTTGTCAGCGATTACAGAAAGTTACGGCGTAGGACAGAATGTCTATAATCATGACTCTGTACTTTCTGTATCGTCATGTCGATAATAAGTCTAAATCTTCATGCAATTCCATAGGCAACTTGCTAGAAATAACTAACATAGCAGTTCATTTACTTAATGAAATCACTATTAAAAATACACTATGGATTATTTAATGACGAATTCATGCTCTAGGTGGCATACAATACTACTTGCTCTTTGTAATATTACTGTAGAAGCAATGGAAAGAATGATGGTCGATTGTTAACTGCAATACCATTTCCGTGTGTTCCCAGTTAATAACAGAATTAGCAGCATAGCGCTGACACACAAAATGGTGGTAGTGATTCCTTACTTACGCGTGTTCTGGTATGATTTGTTTATTTCAACCTTGTTTGTAATAATGTGTTAGGTTAGTTATTTACCTGAAGAATTAAGAATGTAAGATGTCTTTTTCAAATATTCAGCAATGTATTCAATGCACAAGCTGCTACTCCATCCAATGCAATATGATCGTGAATATTATAAAAGGTATCATAAAAAGTATAGACCAATTTGATGGCCTGACGAGTAGGTCCGTTAATTTAAAAGGGAATAAGAGACATAAGTTGTAATATTTAATGTCTGAAAACCAGGCTAAACCGTCATCATCCCTTATAATTTTAATTCTTTTTATGTTTTTGAGGCCAACAATTACTAAATATAATATTTGCCTTTCAAAATTTTGATATAAAAAGTATACGAAATTTTGTTCAAACGCATCCGATTTACAGTACCTTTCCATTTTATAAATGATATTGAAACTTTTAGAGCTATTCTGTACAAAATGTGGAGAATCACATTGTATGCATTGGAGAAATCCCTAAACCCCAAGTTGAAATCATGAATTGCCGTATTCATTTTCTGTTGTACTTATGTTTGTTTTGAAACCCACTAAATCATCGGATTTTTCTGTCAAATGGATCTACTTGGAGACTACCAGTTACTAAATCGCTCTGAATAACAAAATAAAGGACATTATCTAATTTATCTAAAATTATATTTCCCACTGATTTTTCACCCAGTCATGTAACGTGCTTGACAATTTATTCAGCTGTTTGAACATAGCACTATCAAAATAAATAACTGAATCGCACTAGAATTTCAATTTTTATGCAGGGAAAGTGTTTACATAAGGGAATGATTGTTTACACTGGAAAGTAATCTTTAGAAGATGGAAAATCATCTGTCTTAGCTACGACAGAAACAATGACTTTCGCAGATCTCAGATGTAATGGTACTACTTAGGAATACTATAATGAGAAGGTCATACAATAATTGTGGCTTTAAGTTTGCTGAGATTAATCTGGGACAATAATGTTTCACATTAAGCATTTTCCAACAAAGAAACCCTGGGTAAATACGAACCTTGTAATTGACACTTTTGATCTCGCTGGTCGTATTTTGTCCCAGCCAGAGGTAAAGCTACGCGTATAAGGCAATCGGTCCGGCGGTGGCGCACAATGGTTCAAAGAGCGGTAAATTGTGACTAAATTCTGAAAGTCTAATAATAGCTGTGAAACGGAAATTTGTCACATTGTTTCCATGCCCCTTTCCCTTCTGAACTCAAAGGGAATGAACTGAATGAGTACTTTTATGATACTTTTGATAGTAGTGGAATGTCTAACAAATCAAGTAAGTCTACACTGCTAGTTGTTTTTAACATGCATAATTGTCTTAACTTATATACAGGGTGATTGGAAAGTAAGTTGCACCTCCCTTAACTTGTTTATTTTTTTTTAATATGTGAAATCTTTTTACGGCACTCTTACTAGCTACAAAGGGTTACACTAATAAGTTAATAGTTTTCAAAATTTTGTCCCTCAGGGGAAAGGGGGGTGGGGTGTCACTCCAAATCTTCAGATAGCATTTATAGCCTTGTAAAATATCATTTATAGGTTTTGCCAGCCCAAACGCAACAGAGCATTTTCTTCTCTGTGTCTTTTCCTGTCTATGTCCGTACTGCAAGATATACACTCAATTTTATAAAGATACATAATTTTTTATTTTGTACCATAATTTCAGTGTCGCATCATATAGTGTCAGCAATATATTGTTGATAGAACGCTAAAACCCCTGGAGGAATTTCTTCTATACGGTTACTTGCCTGGCGGCTTTCGTATCATACGACGGACAGAAGGTGTTACATGCTCTTCTAGCCAAACTTTTCTTACAGGTTAATCAAGTAGTGGAATGAAGATCCGGGTGCTATATAACTAGACGCGTGAATTCAAACCTACACACTCTGCTGAGACTTCTGATCAAAACAAATTGGTAGTGGGATTGGATACCTTTTCCTGTACTCCGGAAAGGATACACAAGGATACTTTGAACAACTTTGAAAACTTTCTCATATGGGACGCTTGATTCCTCATAATACGCGAGATATGGAACGCTCTAATTTAGCCTTGTGAAGTTTCTCAATGAGAAGTTTTGCACCGAAATCACGTTTTAGCAGCAGATTTCTGACGTGACAGATATATCCGTTGCCTCTTTAACTTACATATACTAACACTGTTTTAGGCCTGCAAAATCAATTGATATTTATTTACTAAAGATTAATTGTAATATTTGTACTTAGAAAAATGTGTTTTGGTTCGCTATATAACAACATTTAGTAACAGTTATTAAATTTAAAAGATATAAAGACTACTTTTAAAATTATATGAACATAACAAGAGTTTTTTTTCTATGAATAAGGGAATAACCCATACTGTTTTAGGATCTTAAACATTATTATAGCTTATGTACGCCTTAGATTGAAAGTAAGGATATAAACTGTTTAAGTTTCAAATGATACACAGCCAGGAGGGTTTGTAATAAAGAGCAATGTTCAGGATGTCCAAGCGTAAATTATACATTTATTAATGTCATGTTACTTCGTTTACTCTTAGCAACCTCCACCTCTTGCTGTTTCCAGTCTATTAGAACTTGATATAATAATCCTTAATATATTAAACATTGGTTGAAAACCTACAACCCTCTGCTTTATCATGATAGTCTCGATTATTGGAACTAACCATATAAGGTGGTTTTTTTCCGAATATTTTTATGTATCTCTCTTCAAAAGCCAGTTCTATATATTACCCTTCTTAACTAGCAGTGCTTTTAATTTAAATTGTTAAATGATAGACTAGTGGTTGCTACTAATTTGAAAACTAGCTACTGTGAGGGCTATAGTTAATAGCTTGCACATCCACGATCTTCAGTTTCTAAACAGCAAATATAGGTAAGGACTCAATTAAAATACTATTATACTATTAGAATTAAGGACAAAATCTCAAGATTCATGATGGCGATTAAGAAGATACTTTGTTTACCAAGTATTCTAACAGACACCTTCCTACTCATCTACTGAAGATGAAATTCAAACGGAATTTGTAAAGCTTCGTAATATATT
Source organism: Homalodisca vitripennis (assembly GCF_021130785.1). NCBI lineage: Eukaryota > Metazoa > Arthropoda > Insecta > Hemiptera > Cicadellidae > Homalodisca > Homalodisca vitripennis. Next base: position 97,812,486 of record NC_060215.1, read on the forward strand.
AGGCCACTGTGCAATAATTTTTTATCCAATATGATTTGGAGACTTTTATAACAAAATGAGATGAAGGTTTACCCTATATCTTTTGCAATCCATTGCAAAAAATTTCAAAATAACTATGAATGTAAACAGCCACATTTAAACGATTTTGAATATTTATAATTATCGAGTTGTTTGATGTGAAAAATATGTAACTCATGAATCGTACGATGAAAACATTTTCTTCAGTATTATGTATTTTGTTATCTTAAACCTAAATCAAAGCCATAGTGTCCTTCTACAACATTTATGAGTTTTACTCATAAACAATTAGAGAACACAAGGATCAGATATTCTGTGGCAATAAACAACGTTTATTAAACCTGTACCTGTTTCCTCAATTACGTGTGGTATAAAAACAGTGCGTATTTATTGGCACTGGTTTGAGTAATCTCTAGCAGAACCCCAATGTAACTGCCACAATTGTAATTTTATCAGGGTACTTCATTCTCTGACTGTGAGTGTTTCGCGCATTCCAGATTCATCTGTGTTACTAATGTTCCTTTACTTGTTTCCTGTTTGTAATTTTTAATCATAACATCAATGAACTTTACGAAATGTAAAAGTATCATAGTTTTATGTTAGTAATCTATTATTTACTGTTTAGATACACGTACCTCATTAAACATTTAAAGGCTTACAATTTTTGCCCAGTAATAAAGGCAATATGTGCCTTCTAGTTTATTTACGTGATGATTAAAACTTTGATTTTACATGGATAAATTTACAAGATCTTTATTAGCCATTGCATAACTTCAAAATTATAATAGGCTTCGTCAATATAATAGTTATAATGTTTAAGTCTACTAGTATAACACATCCAACATGTCAAAACTTAGGTTTTTATCTATCGAATAAAACCCTTAGATTTTAAGCTTAAACTAATAATTTAAATTTGTTACTGGATATAAATCCACTTTTAGAAGTTATTAAACAGCAGATCTTGCTGATAGATATAGATTTTGAGACAATTGCTCAAGCCTGACATTTGGTGTACAAAAATCATACTTTTTACGAGAGTTATAATCATGTAAAGAAAGGTAAGAAGACGAATTACTCACGTTTTCACAACAAGACACACCAGATTTTGATAACTTAAAAAACTAGTCCTGAAAATGAGGTTTAAATTAACCCTGGTTATAATTAAAGCTTAAAAAGCTGTCTCTACATGATAAAATAGAGGGCAATGCATCAATCTTCTTCCTTTCTTTTACCGAAGAAAACCTTACGGCTATCGTACCATAAATGCACATGAACCGATTGAAAATAAGTCATTAATAGTACATCACTATTTACACAAGACTTAAGCTTTCTTAAAAGATCAATTTTTCTTGCCAATATTTTCAAACATACTCTGTCCCTACTCATCCTAAAAAATTTTATTATCAAGGTATGTGCCAAGAAGCTTTACAGGTTTTAAAAGGAAATCATCTAATAGGCCTAAAATATTTTAAAAGTAAAAACAATATTTTTATTCTTATTATTAATAATAAAAAGGTTATTTATACTGTACCACTCTTGAATTACAGTCCAGTTGTACAGATGCAAGTGAAAGACCATTTACCCTGTAAACATCAGTCATGGCAAAGTAATGTTGTTTCGTTTGCATACAGGACCGACAGTGCGTTATACTAAAACTAAAACGATTATCCTCCAGATCATTGAAACAGTTTGTAATCAAAGCTTGAGTGGCTGCAAAAGTGCTACGCTTAGACTTAAAAATATGTCGACTTTTTCATAAACTATAATTTTCTTCTAGGAAGATTAGCATCTGCCTATGTATAAGAAGTTCACAGACCCTCTACATTACAGGCACAATATTGGTCTATAGTTTGAACATAAGTTTTTCTTGCCTTTCTTGTGTATTGATATTACTTTAGTGTGTTTAGGTTTGCCAGGACAAAGCCCTGTGTGATACATTAGTTAAATAAGTATGATAAGTTCTCAATTATGTGCTTAGAAGCTATTTTGAGTGTAAAACATTTATTCCATAAAGTTACAAACAAGAACTATTTCTTATATATATATATATATATATATATATATATATATATATATAGAATCAGTTTATACCAAATTAGCCTGAGGCATTTATGTACTTACAATATTTCTTGCTAAATACTACCTAATTCCGGTAATGATGGCGGCGGTCTAATATTCCCGCACCTCACCTACAGAGGGGTTTTGTGGGAAGTTTGCGCAAAAATACTGGTTTCATTGTGCTTATCTAAATATGCCCTATCAACAAGCCGAGCTGTACACGGGTATGAAACAAGAAGCACACACAGCTACGGAACTGGGAAACACAAAGTGATACCATATTAACACTTTCCTTTGCATGCAAGTGACCACTTTATCAGCAAGTTTCCAGATTTCGTTTTCGAGTGACCAACGCTCAAGGCGTTAAAGACTCATTTCAAACGATATTTTTTGTAAAATACATTCTATAACACGGCGAGTTTTTGGCATATATTTTGGGAGACCATCCTGAAAACTGGCACTAGCGTTTCAAAAAATTTCGAAAATATAATTTATGAATGCAAAAATATATGTACGAATGAGGAATTGTGGAATGAATGTCGGATTTTATGTAATATCAGTCATCATTTTTGACAAATAATGTTAAATTGTTAACGGCGATTCAATATTTGAATTTAAAGTAAAACTTCAAAACCATTGCTCCAATTAAAAAATCAGCTAAGTTGTCAAATTTAAAGAACTTAGTGAGCGTATAACTAAGCAAACTTGTTACATTTTTAATGTCACTGGTTAGCTTATTGTTGCCTGTCATGGATCATATATTTCCATAACAAGGTCATTGATTTACAAACCACTAATTAAAATCGAGTATATATTGAAAGCGTTCATCGAGTGGCAGAATTGGTAGTCATTAACCTATTTCTCGGTTTGTGCAGTTCAGTTTCTTGGATTAAATAAATATGTTGGTTTATAAATTCTGATAGAAAAATCAAGAACAATTTTGGGTGTAATTAATAATTTAACCCGTTTATAAAACACAAACCTAAATTGAATTGTGTTTGCTGATTATTATTATCGGAAAATCGAAATATTATATATAAAGCGGTAAACTAAAGGAGATTTGTTATTATTCGCATACTTAATATGACTTAATTAGATATTAAATATTTAATAATTGAAAATAATTACAAAATATTACTACTCTATTTTAAGCCAAACAGAATGAATTAGAAATCTTGTTTTTTTTGTCAAAGGATCAATTTTATATTTCTAAAGGGATTAATTTTCGCCAATAAACCACAGACCGTTTTAATTCTTAAATACCATATTACAACTTATATATTATCCTTATATTATCAATAAGGATTTTTTTTGTCGGTATTGGCACTGCTTTAGGGACAAATTGGTTACTAAATAAACTGCTTTAAACATCCCTTTATATATTACTTGAATTCCTCATGAAGAGAAAAAGCTGCTCATAATTTGAGTTGGCATAAATTGCGAAATATTCCAATATTTACCGAAAGAAAATGGCAATTACTGTATCATCAAAGCCGTATTTTTATGCGTTAATATAATGTTCATAATTATCCATGCATTTCATTTTTATTAGTAGTATTTTTATTCCTATTATTAATACTATTACTTTGAACTTCCATCATAGGCATGGATCGATGCCGCATATTTTTCTAAAGTCGCTATCAATACCGTATCGTAACAAATATATCGATACATTAAGTATCGTACCGGTACTTTTGTTTCTTTAACTCAATATCTGGCCACTATATTTGTTCTGTACCGATCTGCAAAGGTTTTTATGATGCTCTTTTAGAGTTTGTGTTGTTTTTAAAGGAAAATGTACACCTTGTATATATGTTGTTTGGCATAAAACGAAAAATGGAAATGTGCTATTTTATAATTGTTTTTCTTATATAAAATAAAATTATAAAAGTGTTGTTGTTACAAAAATTTTATTTTTAAAATACAATTTTTAAGTTGATGGTTTATTATTGATGAAACAAACATAGCTAATAATTCGTATATTTACCTGAAAGTAAGCAAGGAATTTCAAAATTTCTTATAACAATTTGAATTAAAAATCATGGTATTCTAAATAAAGCCCTGAGTTGAAAAAAAAACAGAAGCCTATTTTCAACAATCTATAAACAGTTTTATAAATTTGTTTTAAATATTACAAATACATGTTGTAATTGATGAATGATAACTTGGCTGCACTTCACACTAAAAATATTTCGTTAATTGTGAAATTGAAAATTTATAAAAGTTACTTACAGAAACCTAGTAAAACATATTGTTATTCTTCGAGATAAAGTTTGTTGGTGATTTTTGTAACAGCTGTGTTTTTTAAGTTTTTGATTGATATACAGCACGTATGGAAAACCTTGTATGATCTATTGTAATTAACCAGCAACATTTCTTTAAGTTATAACTACCTGTTTTGAAAGCACATATGATTCGAAACACAACGTAACGATAATTTATTCGGTTTAATATTTGAATTGATAGTTTAATATTAGCTAAAATCAACCAAAACACTACACTAGACTCTAGTTTGTGGCACGTGCCGAAACGCCGCACTAGGAGACTTATATTATTACCCGGGTTAGGGAGGCTGCAAGGGCGAAACAATTTTTACAATTCTTTTGTTTATAACTAGTGTATTTTCTACATTTAACCATGTACAATATGTTTGTTTTCAAGTGAAGAAGCTCCACGAAATTTTCGAAAATTACACCTGCACTATAATACCTCAATATATAATTTCTACCGATTTATGTAAATCCTATGAAAAGTGTGCTGAGGTTTTTCAGTGAAATAAATTTAGTTCTTCTGAGTTACGATCCTTTCTAATAAAACATTACTTTAAGCGTTTTTCAGTTCTTAATATTTAATTTGCATAGAAAAAATGCATGACTATCAAAACACTCATTTACCTTTTCATATCAATTGCACAAATATTCCCTCAGAAAAGTTTCCTTAATAATATAAAATGTAAATATCTATAAAGCATGAAAATTTATAAAAAAGTTCAGGCGAAATTTATAAAAAAGTTACTTTATTACGAAATATTTAATCTTTAACATGTTTCCCTTTTCTATGTAATTATAGACCATTGCTTACATTATTGATTGATGCTTGTGTCAAAATAACCATTTTTCAAAGAATATCCTATATACTCGTATACGTATATTGAATAACTATTTAATATTTATTCATAAGGTTTTTAGCGTACACTTATAAAACCACTAAAATATTCTATTTGTGATTGGACTAATATTTTGACATAAATAGTTATCTTTTGTTATGTAGTTGGATTTTTATAATAACACATTTGTTATAGTTATTAAAAAATAATTATAGCATAAGACGTATAAATTATTATTGTATTATATTCCTTGTATTAGTAAGATTATTTAGAAATTGAAATGAGGTGTGTAAAAATTACGAAGACACTCGTTTTGAAATATTTACGTAGTAGAAACATCACAACAGTTGTAATTAACAGTTACTGAGAAAAAATAAATATTTACTTACCAGCAAATAAACACTAACGTTTCTTATATCGTGTAAAAGAATTTCTACAAAGTTAATATTGATAGTATACATATTTTTTCGACACTTTTCGTAAAGTGAACATGGCGAAAGTTAGGGTTATTGCTTCACCTTAAGTGAACATTTCTTAATCTAAATTTCAAACTTTTAACATAATTTCAAAAACATTTCAGTAATTAAAAAGACAAAAGAATTTTTTATAAGTCTTAAAATGGCATAGTGATATCTGCTATTGCAAGTAAATAAAATATTTACAATAATTCATTTTAAGATTTTTAATCATTAACACCTAAAATGACCATTTTAATAAACGTAGTTCTTTTTTTGATATACTATACTAAAACGGTTTTTTATTATTTGGCATTATGTTTGTTTATTTGTTAGGTTACAACAACTTCTGCGTTAAAAACTTTCCGAAGGAACTTATGGATCGTTTGTGATAGGTATTACCTTGTTACCGTGAAGGTTACAGGGAAGATCGTTTTAATATCCTCCCAAGTTCGTGGGGGTTTCTCTTTGTATTTGTTCGCAAGATTATTTATGTAACTTTTAGTAATGTTTGATACCTTTTGTTTGACATGTGCCAGTTGTTTGTGTTTATGCCAAAGGACATGCATTTCCGGTTCAGTATAGATTTCTTCTTCTTCTTAAGATTCTTAGAGTTCTTTCTGCAGCTATTGTTTTAATTAAAGTTTTTACTTACGTTTAATTACATTAGGAGTAGCAACTGATTTGGTAAAATCGACAGTATGGGCATTACGTCATCAAAAGTTTCCAAGAGATATAGATCAATATTACCAAATATTTCATTTCTGATACTTTCAAATGCCAATGTAACTGAGCTCCTAAACGTAAAGCTTGATAAATGATGATATTTGTATTGGGATTATTTTATATATTTTCACATGCTGTTCTCGAGATATATTTCTTGTTACAAAAATACCATAGAATTTGAATTATAACGTGGGTACAGTATTCCGTTGTAGATATCTTTCTGTCTGAAATTTTGAAAACTCTAAACATAATATTATTGTAATTTATGTTTTCTATTTAGTTTCTTATAGTTTATAACCTACTATTGCACTTGATGAGACAATGATTATACCTTTTTACCTAGATTATGCTTGATTTTTAGTGTGCTTGTCTCTAATGTTGAAACGATGCAAAAAGTTCATTTTGAGCTCCTTCTTGGCCTAATCTTTTGGTTCTCTTCAGGTAAACGTGTACTCCAGATTCAAGAAGTGAAGTCAGTAACAGCGTCTGATTCAGATGATGAATTAAACTGAAGGTGACATGGTGCATAACTGACCATTCGCATAAGGTTTATTTTCCTAAAATACCATATCGAATTTGAATTATAACAGTGGGTACAGATGTGTAAGTTCAAGTGTTAAAACTACTAATACAGTTGCCCCCTACTCATTTCTACTGGTATGTTCATACATACATAGTATTACTAGTTGGTTTTAAGTATAGTAATGTCGAAAATATTAAGATATATTCTTAGTAGTAAAAGTTCGGATATTAAATGTAATAACTACAACAAAATTAGGCATTAACTACAACTATTAATTAGGCATGCCCTGAACTTCGTTTGTGTGTAATTACAGCTATATCTAAGTTCATCTCTTTTTCTAATTCACCTCTACCACAACACAATGTACAATAAATACACCATACACACTGTACAATACATATACAATAAATATTTTAGTAGAACTGTGCCAACTACTATTTTACATAATTTTTCTTAAACTATTAATTTTTTTTAATATTAGACTAATTTATTTATTCTAATTAATGAATTCTTCAAGTTATTTGTGAAAATGCAATAGCCAGTTACACTGTGCAGTGCATTCAAGTAATGGTTTTAGTAGAGGTTCGATAACTCACTAGCAAAAGAGGACGATTACCTCTTCCCGCCCACAATCTGAATGGGCTTTAGATTGCCAATGAATGGAATGGAATCCCCGGTTGTGTATTCCCTTTATGACAAGCACAGTACATTACTGGAATAGCAGATTCTTTACTGTGCAACACAACTGTCGAAAGGTTTTGGATGTGTAAATGGTGGAATTGTGTGTATAAATAATACATTTTTACACATTTCTGCTAGTTTATACGATAGGTTTATTTAATTCTTCATATTGCGAGTATTTATTACTTCACAATAAATTATATAAATTAATTTTAACAAATCGCAATAAAGTATAAATTATAAATTCTTTACTTTCCTAAGAGATCAAAACAGGAGTATGCTCATTCTTACCAAAACATACGAGTAAACATGGTACACTGAAATATAGAGCGGTGTAAATAAAAGAGAAGAATGCCCACCCTTACTGTAACAGACTGAGTAAACAGGTTAGCCTTGAAGGGTAATAATTAAATTTACTTTACTATAACTAAAGGATGACTATCAATCAGATATAATAGTATGTAATTATAAATAATTAAATAAAAATGCCTTTTATTTCCAAGCGTTTCTCAGTACATGACTGTTTTTCAGATTAAATTAGGTCAATCATTATAAATATTAAAACAGGTGCAACAAACAATATTTAACACGTTCACACTAAACTTAACAGTAAATAAATAATGAACTAACTTCAACTAAATGACTATTTTTATAAAAATCCTTTACTTTTATTCCAAATGAATCTAGTTTTACTCGTTTGAGGTTTTCTGGGACGTCGTTGTACAATTTTGGGCCGAAGTAAGAGAAGCTCCTCCTACCCAATTCCAGGTTCACTTTTGTAAAGTGTAGCAAGTGCGTGACATGACGGGTTCTGTATTTTGAAACCTCCTCCCGGGATGAGACCCTCCCGCTTAAGTACTGTGGCTCTCCGTCAGACAGAACCTTGTGAATTAAAATACAGGTCTGTATCCTGCACACAGCTTCCATTGGCAATAGGCCACCAGCATCTCGATAAGGAGAAACATGATCATAGCGTTTCAATTTGAAAACAAAACGAATTGCGGAATTTTTAAGCTTCTGGATTCGCTCCTGGTCTCCCTTCGAGATGCTGTTGCCACAAGCAGGATAACAATAGTAAAATACAGAGAACACGAAAGCCTGCATTAATTGCAGCCTTGCAGACTCCGGCAGCAGATACCTAAACCTGTAGAGACTCCTTAACCTGTCAATGGCACACTGGATGGTATAAGTGACATGGTTGGAGAACGTAAGGTCCCTATCCAGCACTACGACGAGAGTCTTCACGCGGTCACAAACAGCCAAACTCTCGCCACCTATCGTGACTCTCAGACCCCTGTCACTTAGGGCCTCTACAAGGTTGTGTGGGGCAAGATGAATCACAGTGTACTTTCTAACATTGAGTTTGAGGCCATTGTCATGCGACCACTGGCTGATTCTCTCTAGATCAGAGTTAATCCTCAGAAACGCCTCTTCAATGTTGCCAGGCGCATATGACAAGTGCAATTGTGAGTCATCTGCATACAGGTGTACTACACTTGTTTTGCACACATGAAGGAAAATCTTATGTGTACAGGTTGAAAAGAATTTGGCCCAGACAACTTCCCTGAGGTACACCTCTACGTTTAAACAAGACAGCAGATGCCTCAGCTCCCAACTTTGTAATCTGTCTCCTATCATCTAGATATGATTTGACCCAATCTATTACACTTTTGCCAAATCCATAATAATGCATCTTCGCCACCAGCAGTTCATGATCTATTGAATCAAACGCTTGTGAATAGTCAAGCATTACAACTGAGCTATATTTCCTTGGTCTCTTTCATCGATCAGATCACTGAATAAGTTTACCAGGGCAGTGCATGTGCTGTGGCTTTTCCTAAAACCAGATTGTGTTGTTGGCAAAATGTTTTCTCTTTCCATATAATTAAAAAATTTTTCTTGTTGCAATTTTCTCGAGAATCTTGGATATTGCGGGTAATATCGATATGGGCCTTAACCGTTCGACACATTTAGGGGCTGCCACCTTTGGCAAAGGGTTTACAAGACTAATTTTCCAGTTTTCAGGAAAAATCTCATTTATTAATGACTCGTTTATCAAATGTGTAATGGCCTCTGTGGCATACGGACTCACAGCCTTGATCATATCTATTGAAATTTCATCACTCCCGACTGCTTTTGATTTGATTTCATTCATTGCTGATTTTACTTCGTCACTTGTTACTGTTGAAAAGATGAAATCATTTACCACTTCCTCTCGCCTTTTTTCCTTAAAGAAGGCAATTTTTTCACTTCTTTTCCACACCCCATTTCTATAAAATACTTATTTATATCATCAATATTTAGTTGAAGTGGGAAACTTTTATTTTTGTTATTTCCAACATCATTACATTTTCTTTAGGCACGTCCAAAATTCTTTTGGATTTTTATTGGATGACAACTTTTGTGCAAAAAAGGCTTTCTTAGTCCTCCACACCAATTTATTCAGGTTATTGCGAGCCCTCTTGTAATCTTTCCAATCATCACTGTCTCTGGTTTTCCAATATTTGTTTCGCAACTTAATCTTTAATTTGGTGTGTTTTATTATGATGTGATTTCTCCAAGGAGCTTTATCTTTGGTTACTCTTTTACGAACTATTGGGGCCTCATTATCAAACACAGTTTTTATATGAGTGGTGATAAACGTTTCAATGCTATTTACCCCTTGCAGTTGAGTGACGTTTTTTAAATCAACTTCAGCTGTTGCACTAGCAGCTCGTCTTGGGTCAAATTTTGAAAAGTTTCTATAGGTAATCATTTTTGGAATCTTTTTTGCATTTCTTAAACATGATGGTGCAACCATTCTGTGGTCCGTAATCTTCGCCCCTTCATGGTCAGGAATACTAGGTGCATCAATGAGGCCGGTCCTCATGACTTCAGCCGACCTGTCCACTATGATGTGGTTTAACAAGGTGGCTGAAGTTGCTGTCACTCTGGTTGGCTCGTTAATTACTTGCTTTGTATTAGTCTCTTGCATGAGTCGGCGTAAATATTTTGCATCATTGCTTGATGTTGATAACAGATCAATATTTGTGTCACCTAGATACATAACAGTATTCACCTCTATGGCCAGATTAACAAAGAGTGAACGAAACAAGACAGAAAGAGAGGTGTATCTCACATGAGGAGGCCTATAAACCACACATAAGCCTAGCTTCTGCCCCTTTAACTTCAAAACAATCGAGAGAAACTCTATACCAAGGTCCACATCTTCAGTGAGTGTGCACTGTTCATACACAACACCGTCCTTAACGTAAAGGGCCACTCCACCACCAGCTGTGTTTCTTGAAAGACCTTGCACTCTGTCTTTTCGGTCCATGCGCAACATGGTGTACCCTGGTACAGAGAAATTATCCGATCGGGGTGAAGCCAGGTCTCAGATACACCAAAAACGTCAAAGTCAAAATCACGCAACAAAGCGGTCACAGCGTCAAAACCTGTGTTTAACTATCTCATGTTGAGATGCGCGACTTTGAAGTGACCGTCCTTCCAATTTTCAATCGGTTAGTCCTCCGACAGTCCAGAACCATCCAAGCTTCCACCTGGGCCGTGGTTGCCATCGACAAAATTCCCGACTCCGGGAGACTGACTGGTAACAGACATGACTTCACCCGAACCCCCAGGAACGGAGGCTGGCTCTACTTGAGACTGCAAGGCCGCCGCAATAGCTTTCACAAACTGTGACCCCAAACGAGAGACAGCTCTTCTGTTGAAGTGCACCCCATCCCAGACGAGGTCCCGTCTGGTGACACAAGTGTTTGCCTCCACAAATTCAACGTCAAAGTTGTTACTCATGAGGTCAAGTTGGTCGTTGAAATCGTGGTGAGCTTTGTAGCCAATATCTTGCCTGATTTAAAAACACTGTCCAAAACATTTTTGAATTTGGAAAGTTGGTCTTGACAGTGTACAGAAGATTCACCATGTCATGGAGGGCCTCACGCTCCCCCTGCCCACCATTGTAGCCTGGACCCCCCCCCCCCCCCGATAACCCATTCTTAAGTTATTAGCACCAACATGGATATAAATAACAGATAAACTTACACCTACATAACTTAGAAGTCTAGCCTTAATGTATAATATTTTCCCTCCAGGGCAACATTCGAGATAGGCACCTCGATTTACACATTTCCTGCTCGAGTGTCGTTGATGAGAATCACCTATCATCAACACATGTCCAAAGTTTGTGCTGCCATCTGAGGGTGGGGTGGCAGAAGGTGTGAGGGTGTCTTTTCTAAATACTGTTTACATACGTATTTTGTTTTAAATACTGTGTTTTACAGAGTGTTTTTATTGATAAACTCTGTTGAATTGGTTGGTTTTGTGTGTAACTAAAAAACGAGAAAACAAATTTTAATCACAGTTCCATACAGTACAAATCCTAAAAGGATTCAATTTGTGGTCCCTACGATTGGATGGAAGAGTCACCTCACCATAAACTCCAATTACAATATTATTGCATTTAATTGAGTAGAATCACGATACTTGTAACTTTTCATTTTAATATTTTCCTGTATAAAGTTAAAAATTAGTTCTTTTAATTTCTATAAACTCTAAATACAAGTAACTAAATTGTTTTAAGAAACTATTGCTGTTATATGAGTATTGAATCCGCAAAATACATTTCTTATATTATTATTGGACACGTTTTATTAAAAAAAATATATATAAATTTGTTTTAGTTAATCAGTTAGTGGATCATACAGCTCATTATTCTAAAATAGTTAGAAGACAAGTAATTTGTAGAATTCTACATAGTTTGAAGCAGAGTCACAGAAAATGTAATGAACTTAGTAACTTTTTACATCAAATGTGATAACAACTCATAGTATATGAAAGTTGTGTTTAATTTTAGTGTTTCCTAAGCAAATAACAGTAATAAGTGAAAATACAAAACACTAATGAGCTGTGACAGAATGGAACCATTTCGTCCATCAAATACAGGGGTGTCCACTAACTAGTAAGGGGGGAAGGCAGTTGATAGCGTAGAATTGTATATAGGACCCAATAAATAGAATTGCTTCTTAAAATAGCTAGAAAATTAAAATTTCATATACTGCTCTTAAAATATCATTAAATATATTTTGTATTTAGTGTAATAAATAGGTATATTTGTTTTAAATCACAAACTCATAAATTAGAACAAAGTAAGAACGATTAAAGTGTCTTGAGTCTCTACCAATCTAAGAGTATGGATAGATGCACCGAACTAAAATCACATTCATTGAATGTAAAATTTATAATCTTGATGAGAGGTGTCCCCATGTGGAAAATTGAGCTGTCGTTAATATTCGATCGCACATAGTCAGATTTCTCATGATTAGATGTATAATAGCTTTTCGATATTTTTTAATGCGTGATCTAATTATGAAGCTGATCGTTTTTGCTACAGAACTGAAGATATTAAATTCACTAAATACATGTTTCACGTTTTTTGTTGCTGAAATTTTAAAATATAATATTACTATCATATATATTAAAAATTCTTTTTAATCAAACAATTACTTCTTACTTAAAGTATATTTTCCTTACAAAACTTCCTATATTACGAACTTAATAAACTTGGTGGAACAACTATATAACAAATTTAAAGTGTTCTTACCATCGCGTATTTGCAGCTAAGGATTTATTAGCAACACGCTTTAATGCCAACACCAAATATCCCATCATTTATAAATATGAAAGTTGGTCAAGAATTCCAGTAGCAGCCGAATTAACTATTGGGACGCCATTAGCTAGTAATCAGAAATTAGTAGTGAAATCCATATATTTAATATTTTTTCTTGAAACTAACTGTTATCTTTGCATTAAAATATTGTTTGTAATTAGTGCCACCACTAATATTCAAATGTATTTCGATAACATCATTCGTAGAACGTACAAAAGTATAACCTGGACAGTATGAAAGCAAATATAAACTTAAAATCTTAAATATAGGCTATTCTCACGTACCAAAATGGTGAAACGTCTAAAATTGGCTACACGAGGTAGTTAGAACAAAGGAATAGTACTTATTAATTAATAAAAAGAATGAGTTATATTTTCACAAAATAAAGTGAAACTCTGACATGAATTACATTGGTTCCAATAAGCTGTACAACAATGGTTACATATCACTGCCTGTTGGGTTACCATACTCTTTGTAGTGCCACTTATTCTTTTTTATATCTGACCGAACAAGCAAAGCACTCCGAAATAATTATCGTATTTGCCTTAAGGAGTTGTCATAATGGCTATATAACAAATCACATACAGTTTAGACCTCAAATTCAGCAAGAACTGTGAACTACGGATTAGACGTGAAAGTAAACTGTTATAAAATTGTACCAGTAGAGCTAACCCAATTCTTAATAATTAATTTTAGGACTATTTAAGGATTTCTAAGAACTAAATTAATCTTTTCCTAAACTTAATGTAACAAAAATACGTATATTATCATTAGATATTGTTTTAAGAACCTTTTGTAAAATAGGAAAAGTAACAGACTACATGTACTGACAAATGGGCGCATCAGACTGTTTGATACGCAATGTTTTCTAGATGGAAGGGATTAAAAGAGGATGTTTATGCATACGGTGACACCGTTTAAACAAGTGTACTCCGAATAAACAAGACATGTACACCGTGACTCGCTGCTTTAGAACATTATTTCGACACATCCAAAGAAATTCGGCACTGATTCAAAATATATTTATACTGATTAAACTACGTTCCATTCAAGGTTATACCAACCCTTAAGGTGCATATTTCCAAATAATTTTAGGTATTGCACAATAATATGATTGGTTGACTCGTACTCTTGCTAGTGCAACTTAGCCTAATTACTTATACTTTTAAATAACTACAGAAAAAATATTATTTATTTAACAAATTCATCGTTTAACATTAAATGATATGGACAAATAATACGAAAGAACGAAAGAAAAACTTAGGTCTCCACCAATTTTATACGAAACTAGCGAAATAAATTTATAAATCTTTTACAAATAAAAATGTATAATATTTTTGAAATATATTTTAACTATGAAAACCATACTTTTTTATGTGAATAGAACCTATTTGTTAGGAAAAGTGGAGCAGTTATATTTTCGGATGAAGGCACCTGCATTTTGTTTCGGATTGAAACAAGGGAGATTTTCCTTGTTAATTGTTGTAAATTGGAGGTTTGCAGCACTAGAATGGAGTGTGTTTATATAGACGAACTTCACCACGACAACAAACAATAGGTTCTATTTTTCTATGAGTCCTCGACATAGGTAGTACAGATGTATTTGTTATAATGTGGTTCTCCATTAATACAGCTTGCGCGCTGCTATTGACTTTACATTCTATAGTAATAATATATCATTAATTTAAGAGAAGACATAGTACGCCAGTAACACATAGATGATAAATTACATTAGTAGTAGATGAGTTTAGCAAATTATCCACTAAGTAGGTGAACATATCGTACTGATTTCTTAAATTTAAATTACATTAGTAGTAGACGAGTTTAGCAAATTATCCACTAAGTAGATGAACATACCGTATTGATTGCTTAAGTTTAAATTACATTAGTAGTAGACGAGTTTAGCAAATTATCCACTAGGTAGGTGAACATATCGTACTGATTGCTTAAGTTTAAATTACATTAGTACTAGACGAGTTTAGCAAATTATCCACTAGGTAGGTGAACATATCGTACTGATTTCTTAAATTTAAATTACATAAGTAGTAAAAACGAGTTTAGCAAATTATCCACTAGGTAGGTGAACATATCGTACTGATTGCTTAAGTTTAAATTACATTAGTACTAGACGAGTTTAGCAAATTATCCACTAGGTAGGTGAACATATCGTACTGATTGCTTAAGTTTAAATTACATTAGTACTAGACGAGTTTAGCAAATTATCCACTAGGTAGGTGATCATATCGTACTCATTGCTTAAATTTAAATTACATAAGTAGTAAATGAGTTTAGCAAATTATCCACTAGGTAGGTGAACATATCGTACTGATTGCTTAAGTTTAAATTACATTAGTAGTAGACGAGTTTAGCAAATTATCCACTAGGTAGGTGAACATATCGTACTCATTGCTTAAATTTAAATTACATTAGTAGTAGACGACTTTAGCAAATTATCCACTAAGTAGGTGAACATATCGTACTGATTTCTTAAATTTAAAAAGTTAGTCCAATATGTGTACAAAACGTGTTTGAAAATGTGAAACACTTAATACCTTATAATTTATTTAAAGCGATTGGGATTACAATAAAAAGGCTTGAAATGAATCAGTCTGGGCACTTTTAATTAGTTTTTGTTTTTATAATAATTAAACCAATGCAAATCTAGTAAACAAAACTAGTAAAATCCTCACAACTTACAGTGGTACGATACGTATGGAATTTTTCATGGGTTTTTCACCATTTTTACAAAAGTCACAATGAGCTCTATGCAAAAAGCTAGCCAGGTGTCTATCGGGTGAACATCTCAACATCTTTCCTTTAATATACGTTATAATGTCAGTAGAGTAGACTATTCGGGTGGTTGCAGTTACAACTGATTAAGAAAAGGCGGATATATATATATATATATTAGCGTATCGTTACATTCGATACATGAAGGCTATTGTACCTTAGACCAGTACGTCTATAAGACGTATATTTGTGTAAGGTATTAAATACTTTGTTTGTTTAGGTACAAGGTAAATTTGAAATTTCCAATTATTTGTTCAACACAAGTATTTTAAGTACATGAATAAAGCATAACACATAAAGCGTGATAATTTTTGGAATTAATTAATCTAATGAGTTAGCAACATTAGAATTCGTAAGTGCAAGGCACAGTGTTACCACTACACAAAGTCCGCATTCGACAGCAAACGTGGGTACTAAATTTAGCTAATTAATTTTCATTTAACTCTGCAGTGTCTTTAGCAAGCAATCAAGTAATGTTCTAAATATTTTAAAAATCGATACATCATAAAATAAAACATGTGCTACGATTTTATTCTAACACAAAACAATTCTGAAGCTGCCAATAACAATTATTACATTATAGCAAATCTCAAATACTGCAAATGCAGTTAGCTGTGGTCTACTATGGCAGGTGATCCTTTACAAGTGAAACTTGTACCAAATATAATCTGACCTTATGGAAGAGATAAGGAATTGTATTCAGAAATAGAGATGTCTCAATTGAGAATCATTGCATCAGGATTGTTTTGGGATAGATTAAGTCCAGATAAAGTTCTCGTCAGACTCTATTAATATCACAAGATCCATTACATGAGCCTATCGGCAATATTATAAAGTGAATTATTTCTAAAGCATCTATAAAACTAAGGAATGATCCAAAAATAAGAAATGCTAAATATAGAATATCTTAAACTTGTTTAATACAAATATGTAAATTCTACGTTCGGTCAAAATGAAATATTGTATACTATATGTGTTAGTGAAGTATTAAGTACCGAAAATCATAGGATTAAACTGTGAAGTATAAAATTAAAAATTACTAAATAAATTTCGCTCGCAAAATTACATACTGGTGTCTCTTTTTAGTTGATTCACCGCAGTGTCATTCAGTAACAGTTCCATTTTTTGCAGCATGATTTTGGGTTTCGTAGTATCTTTCCTATTTCTTCAGGTTCTTATCTCCTTATTAAGATGTTTATTTTATTATAGCAAACATTTTACTTATTATATAATAACTTAATATGACAATAGCCCAGATATTTGGTTTGTTCTAGGATTCTACCCACTCAACGAATTAGTTCTATACACTGATCGTTAAGTATTCGACATTTCACTTCAAATAAAGTGTGTTTCCTATCAATGACAAACGATTTCTCATGTGGCAAGGTCAGCCTTGATCCGGCACACCGCCACCTTGTCACATACGGCATCATGATTCTTAAAGAGACGTTGCATGACGTGGCACCTTGTTTACAATACGGAAGACTCTACGGCCACCAAAGAAACGATGCTATTTCTATTGAGACATTAAAACAGTTATTTTTAGATTCTGCCACTGTAACGAGGAGGTCTTGATTCTCTTATGGAGTAAATAATATGTTAACCTAAAACTCCCAAATAGCCACACCCTCTAGGACAACCAAATCCTTCGTAAAATAAACGTGTTCTTTTATGAGATTGTGTCATTATCTCCCATACTGTATACGAAGACGAAGCCAATCTTGATCAATGTCTCACAGAGCATTCTCTATCAAGTGCATCTCTATATAATCATTGCGTCTTTTACACATGAAGCAGTGTTTAAGACGATACTGGTGTAAGTTTCTACTAGAAATGTGTATTTGTACATTGCTGTTAACAAATGAGTATAAGCAACTCTTAGACGAAACCACTCCATTCAAATGTATGTATGTATTCTTGCAATTCAAGCAATTCAAAAACTAATTTGAATTGTACACTGTACAATTTGAATAAAATACATACATACTTTTTTCAGTCAACTCTTTTAAAAAGTTAATCATTATTAAAATTCACAAAGAATATTGTGAATCTAGTTGATTACTATTGTTTGCCTAGATAATTTGAACGGATAGCAGGATTCGAAAGAATTTCCATCGTTATAAGTTAAACAATAGAATAATACGTAGTTTTGGCTTCGTAGTAAAATTTGGCCTGGAAAGAATGTTTTGTAAACTGGGCGTATATTTAAAGATGACTTTAGAAAGTTTACAAATTAAATATATACTATTAGGTAAAGATTCAATTTGTGGAAAATACACCTTTTTGTTGATCTTATTAAGGCCAGTTTTATATGTGGGGGTATATATATATATATATATATATATATATATATATATATATATATATATATATATACATATATCCAAAACACACACGTAGATATTTGGAAGACCAAATACTTGTCAAACGACTTTAATTTACATTAATCAAATTTGAATACATGGCAATAGCCGAAATTTAATTTCAATAAACATTGAATCTCACAAAGTACTTGGTCCGCCGGGACTCGAACCCTGATCTCTCACTTGCCGGGTGAATATGCTACCATTACATCACAGAGGCCTTAATTTTTACGATTCAATGATTTTGTATTTGACCGTCTATGTCACATATCCGTTTAAATAACCAAACTGACATATGATCGGAAGACCAAATACATGTAAAACGACTTTAATTTACAATAATTTAATTTGTATACGTGGCAATATACGACGTTAATTTCAATAAACATTGAATCACAAAACGTACTTGCTCCGCCGGGACTCGAACCCGGATATTTCACTTATCTCCCTCTCTCTCTCTCTCTCTCTCTATATATATATATATATAATATATATATATATATATATATATATATATATATATATATATAAAGATAGGTGGAGCTATGTTTTTTAGCCGGTAGCCACTATTTGCTATTTAAGAAATTATCTCTAGTATTTATACAGTTAAAAATAACATTTTTGTATAAGTTACATCAAATAAGAGGAAGCTAGAAAGAAACTGTTATTTTATTTAATATTGACATAATTGCGCCTATTGATTTTTTTTACTAAACTGGCGAAAACCCGGTATAACTAAAATAAGTATACTACGTGTCAACTACTTTACAGTTTTTAAAACAATTACAAAACTGAGTTGCTTCAATAAATCCGACAAGAGTACGACCACTTTAAATGTCCGCTAGGCCAAGCTGGGTCCAACAAACATGTCAAAACAGCTGATGTCTCTCAACTAACAATAATGTTTCAGCGCGCGCGTTTGTGTGTGTTGAACATCAGCTATGTACTAATAATACAAAAATGAAATTGGATAACATTCCTGGCTCTTCCTTTTAATTGCATTTGCCTTAATATACAGATATTTTTTTCCTTCACTTCACAATATAACCTATTATGGTTAATATGCGTGCTTTAAACCGTTTTGCATCTACTTTGTCGAACGGTAGAAGCTGTAACACCACTGAGGTTACATACTCGTCCGTTTTGAGAAATTGGCCATTCTCATAATACTATCTAGTGGAATTGGGGCTCCTTCTACGTTTGGACTCCTTAATCGCAGTTGGGTATCTCCCAGCCTTTAGAGTTGGGCGGCACGTCGTAATCAGCTGATTGACGCAATGGTTGATCAGGTTGCAACAAGTATGTTATCACTCGACATACTTGTCCTTGACGTCAGTAGCCCTACGTGCTACGTCCTGAGAGAAAAATACCCTGATAATGTGGCCGGACAGGACGAAGATACGCTGTTGTGGACTGACGCGTGTTACAGTTACTGCGAGTAGTTTCCTATTCTCCCTCGTACCCATGTAATATTGGATTATCCTGGCAGAGGAAATTATTGAGGGAAATTATTGAAGTTTGAGAGTGAATTTACGGGGTTAGTCCTCATACTTATATGCTGCGTGTCTAGTCCGTGACGAAGGATGCTGCGGTCCCTCTGAGCGTGTGAGCCTAGCGGATATTCTTGGGACATTCTCACCCCCTCCACTCCCACAAGAGGGTTGCCTCCATCGAACCACCACTGCACTCCAACCAAAGCTAATATTCTTATTATTATTGAGCATAATTTTAGTTCAGAGTATATGTCAAACCCTGGCGTGTCTTAAATGTTATTGTTATTAATTTATATGTATATTATAATGTTTATCGCTTTATGCTTAGGAACCTTAGCGTCGGCCGACGAGTATGTATTCTAGAGTGTCTAAGAAAAATACATTTATTTATTTTTATGTGTTTAATAGTACCTAAAGCTAATTATTTTTAAAGTGTGTCGTAAAATTCAGAAATATAATTAAACACCGTACTGCTGCAATATGATGTTATTATTTGGTAGCCTCATACCTAAAATCTTTCTAACTTTATGATTTAAATTATATAATTTGATTTAAATACTAGAATCCGTCTTTAATTTATCCAACATGTAACGCTTTCATGTATATTAGTATCAAATTACACTTTCTTACTTTAATAATGTCATGTATAAACAAATTTTGTATTTACAGCTTTATAAATATAATATAACTAATTGCTTACAAATTCATGTATTAGAACTAAATTGTCTGAGCACTTACGGTGTAACCTATCATATGACAGAACAGACTAGAGTCTATCACATCGAGTTTGATTGAGCTACTTGGTAGTAATATATTTTAAAGCCCTGCCGTCTTATCTACCTATTCCTGCCTGGGTATCTTTCCTTGTTTGCTACCCTGAACCGTTTCAAAACAAGTTGGGGTCCTATTTCTACAATATCTCTTCAAGACCACTAAGAGCCCAGACTTCTACTACTAGGCCCATGGCCATCTCTGAGCGGCCTGAGGCACGGATGTTACAAATCTTAGTCTTATTAATATTAGGTAATTGATTTGATCGAATGGTTAAAATATATAAAAAAAAACAGAATTTAATAAATTTTTTCACCTTCAACATACAGTGTTAATCTGTTACCACAGAGGCATACAACTATGAAATATCACGTTACTCAGATAAACTAGGCCTCCCAAACGTAGCTTGGGCCCTTTTATCCAAGTTATTTTAATTTTGAAGAGCTCAAACAAAATATTTGTCGAGGGAGTGATATTAACAATGGAAACTAAGTGCAAAATTAAATTTACAAATGTATAAGTCTAAATTTGCTAATTACAAGACTTTGTTTGTGCCTATTACAAAAGTTATCTAAAATGACAAAATCACTTGTGTTTTTTTTTTTTTATTTAAAACTATGGAGTGATAAAACAATGGACTTACCAACATAAAGGTTCAACTTAATTTAAAGAACTCACTACAGCTCTTCTGGTGATCCAAAAATATATTCTCACCACCCTCTTTTGGAAACAGATTTAATCGAAGGAAATAAGAATAAAGAGACCTCAAAAGATAATACTATGCTTGTTTCTAGAGTAGAACAAGCCACTGTAATCCAGACGGAGTTCATGCGTAGGCAAAGAGAGACATGTCAAGGACAAACAAATTTAATTAAGCTACTTTTTATGAAACATAATTTGGTAAATTCATTTATGAGGAAAATTTATTCGCCCAGCTAAACAATTTTGATATATTAATTACTGGGAGAACTTTTAAATACGGTAACACTGCTCTCTCATGAACTTTCTGTATTGGACCAACGTAAAATACAGAAACTTTCTTACATTAATAAAGTACGTTCTCAGAGAGCGTGTTAGTTAACAAACGGTTTGACCAAGTACTATCCGCCTTCCAGATTTAAGGCAGAATATTAAATCAGCTGTTTGTGGTGGGCTGGCAAAGATTAAGATTTTCCATTAAGAACAGTGTGCTAGTGCAGTAAATCTCCCCAATAAGTACGTTTAACGATGACATTTTAGAATAAACATTACGGTTTTAACACTCTTTAATGTTTATAAGTTTGACCATTTTCTACGAACTCTGATGCAAATTAAAGTTTTAAGGACGTTTAAATGGGTATAAATTATCTTCTAATATATATAATAGATAATATATATAAGATAAAATATAAATATATATATATATATATATATATATATATAAAATCTATCTTTTAAAACACGATTTCTTACTTGAATCAAACGTTTTCAAAATACGAATTTTGTATTTTGCTGTTGTTTTGTAATTCTCCTATAAACTATGTTTAAATGTATAATATGTTTTATTTATATTTATAAACGCAGAAATAAACAAGATACTTTTCAATATAACACCCGCTATTGTAACTGTGCAAGTTACATTTAGTCAGCATTCAAACTCGGGTATTTATACTTTTAGATCCGAGGCTACAGTATTATATTATTTATTTTTATATGTATGGATGTAAAAACGTCGCATAAATAATGCATGTATACATTTGTAGGTTCTCATGACAAGAAAAATCCAATACTTGCATAGTTTGTTATTCATGATTAATCGGACGTAATAAATAACATAACGGTAAAGTAAAATTACGTTAACATTACACACTCATATTAATCCATACATAGAAAAATTTATCATGTTTTGGGGCGATTGTACACTTACATGAGTAATCCAACAATAATGTTTTGGTCTTTTACAACAACTGAGATATAAAAGAACAGTAACTTAATTGTTAAAAATAGGGACGAAAGTAGAACTATGTCTGCATTAGAATGATTACGTAGAGAATAAAAACCATTGATAACCATTCTAGCAGTGTCAGTAAATGAATAGATGCAAATATCCGTACACATATATTCTAGTTTGAATTATTTAAAATTTAACAAATTAGGTGACAATATATGATTAATTTTGTATGTTTAGTCTAACACAATGAGTTATAAGTTATTTATAAGCTGTAGATAATGATAGGAGTCCAAAACTTAACGAAACTTAATTTCAAAGAAGAACCAGGTTTGAATGTCATCAACGTACATGTGTATTTACTGTGTTTGAGAAGCCTTCAGAGTGAATAACGAAATCATCAGGTTGGAAGTGGAACGAACATTATAACCACACAAGTAAAATATTCAACTTCCAAAATCACGTAACCAACTGTCACACACTCTGAGAAATAATGCTTTAACTAGTTCAATTCATTTTTAGAAAAACCCAATATCCATTATTTTTTACAATTAATTTACATTAAGTTTTCAATTTTCTCCGAATAAAAGTAGTAAGTATCAAGCCCTTTCCATCTATTCTCGTCTTTTGTCATCCGTTCACCTATTCTTTTTCACAATTTGTTTCCTACTATGGTTAGTTCACGAGAACGAGATTGGAAATCATTAAATGTTGTTCAATAACAGATATTTAGTGATGTGGTAAAGCAAAATTCTCTCGAAACTTTGTAGAGTAATGTGTAGCATATTATTCGGCCTACATTGTGAACATAAAATGCCTGAGATCTTATGGAGGGGATTGATAAGAATCGAACACATTGAATTTGAAACATACCACTTCTTACAGCCGTCTAGAAACTTAAAGTAATATTGAGGACAGCAACAAATAGAATATTATTTACATGCAGTATTGAGGATGTTGATTCTTAAAGGCGAGGTGACGATTTTATACTACTGCTGTTCACGATCACTTATGTGACAGGTAAGAGTTTCAGAATGCAGGTTAACGTATTCTTTCAATTGGTTACCATTTTGAATGCAGAATATAAAATTTTTGTTTAATTCATCAACATAAATATCAGTTGGTTGTAAAACACTTATTTTAGCTTTCCCTAAGACTCTTGACTATTCGCCTTAAGCTCCTTTATGACTGTTTTACATTCTCCAAAAACTAGTAACCTAACCTTGAAACTACGTCAGTCAACTTATTGATCGACAAACTAATATCACGGGATTTACAATCAAGAGACAGTGCTAATAAATAATTATATCGAAGAATTATGCGCAAGGCATAACTCTTATATATAATTATTGCTAGATTTTAATTATATAGGTAGAAGTACCATTAATCCCCATGGGATTCGAATGAAAAGTACCAGCAAGCTTCTGGTTGACGAGCAGCTGATAAGGTATCCCCGGAGAATGAAACGTTCTGTCTCTGAAGCGTCATTTCAACCCCAACCCCCCCCCCACCACTAACGGGCGCCACCGTCACATGAGCTTCAGGAGCCTCTCCATCTGTGCCACTTCTGACCATCTTAGACCCATAATTCGCAATACTGACCTTCGACAGCTATCGGAGGCAGTAAAAAAACAAAATAGCATTTTCAAAGTTCAAAATTTGAGCCACTAATATATTTATTAGCGGCTCATGGCAGAACTCTGAAGTAAACTGACAATTATGAATTGGTTAACGTTTTTATCTGATTATATTTTAAATATGGCGGCGTTGAAATTTTATAAAATTATAGTAACTGGCTTATAAAGATACCCAAATGAGTGCAGCATGACCTTTCTGTTGATTTTGAAACCCTTCCAAATTTTCAGTATTAATAAATTCTTATTTCCTTTTTTAAAGCATATATACCTGTATGTTACAGAACAGAGGGGAAACTGAAAATAATACTGGCCCATACCATGAATACTATGATATCATCGGTTATTAGTTATCCATGTTTTTTAATAGTCGAGATAAGGACACATTTTCTAAAATACCTATTCTAGTTTATTAACAACAAAGCTAATTTATATTGAAATTTTACTACAGGTTTTAAATCATAAAAAATCAACCTCAATTCTTAACCAAACAAGCGTGAGTGTGCTAGTCTGGAGTAAAGTTGAAGAGACCTTCTTTACCGCTCAGTTTTACAACCCTTTATGGCTGACATTGTCGTACGGCGATACTGACCTTACTTTTTAGACATAAATTACACTCTTCTTCTTCAAAGTATATCTCATTTATTAGATCACGATAAAATGAATGTTTAGACTTTATTAGTAATAAATAACCTGCTATCATCTGCCCTTGGTCTAAAATGGGATAAGGGACTGTATGATATATGTCATTCTTAGAGAAATTAAACAATAGTCAAGTTGTATCCCTTACTAATTTTAAGAAAACAGTTTGGATAAGAAATTATTATAAAATAAATATACTTTAAAATACTTTAAAGTAAAGTAAACTACTTTAAAATAAAACAAAATAAAGTACAATGTATTACACTGTAGTTGGGTCACTCAAATGTAAAACAATGTTATTCCGTCAACCTTGACCGATAAAACATAAAAATTAGAATATGATTTATATATTTTTATAATAAACATCATAACATTTCTTCTTCTTATTTTATTTCTTTTTTAAAAAAAGGAGAAGCCGATCTCCTAGATTTTATTTTGATCACACTGTTTCGTAAAGAGCTACTTTCAAATACAGGTGATATCTACAAAATAATAGTTCCCTCTAATATTTCAGCTGATTTTCTCTCTCCTAAAAATTACTATCCCTACCCTTCCGTATGTAAACAATTTTACCACGTGAATACATGTCTTCACTGTATAAACTATTGGAATCCAGTGTTATTCCGGTATTTGTTTTGACAGTTCTATTTTCAAGCTGGTTTTATCACACCAATGAATTATGAAATAATTTTACGTTTCCTTATGGAAGAAACATTACATGATTTCGTGTGCAATCGTTTCGAAACTGACCTATTGCGGAGATCGATAGCATTTCCATACTGGCTGGCTTCGTTTCGCGCGTAAATGTAATCTCGTCCAGAAAGGGGCCACTTTCTAGCGGTTACTATTCCTTAACTAGGAGACAAATACAATAACATGATTAAAAACCAAAACATAAATTAGGAATTTCAATACTGACAAATGGTAACATTTTAAACAGCTGCTCGATGTTATTGGAGGCAGTACTGTTAACGTATGAAACTCATTACAGTCATATTTTGAGGTAAAAGTTAGGAGGATATGAGGGATGTGGCTGAGCGCGGTCTACTCACTATTAAGCGCTGATTTGAGAGCTGGTTTGATCAATGTCGGCTCACAGTTAATATTACCAAAACTACATGTGTGCCAATCTCTTAACGAGCTGACGGTGATCATTTTGTTTTTAAGCTACGGTTACATAAATTTGGTGGCCTGGATGGATGTGTTTTGTGTAAACGGTGAGTGAATATTAACACTTATGTGTGGTGTTTGATAATCATTTTTATTGGAGTAATCATGTAGCTTACATGCGAAACAAACTTCGTAAATTTCTTTGTTTAAAATTTTGTATTGACAATGGAAGGTTTGAAAGTACAACAGGGTTTTGTATATATGTCATAGTTATATATAACAAAAGGTATATGACAACGTTTTGAGAATTGGAATATATCCTCATCGTCAGGTAGGGAAGGTATTAGTACATAAAAAATAAAGAACAGAAATAAGTAAGGAAGGGAAAGGAAGGGTTCAAACACACCTAATAGCTGCATGTGGACTCCGTTTTTCGGCGTTCAGGCGTTGTCCCTGCATTGAAAGCAAGTCCCAAGCACAATTCACAACTACGAGAATTTAGTACTGTTACTCATAAATTTTGCTCGCAAAGTTAATTTCATTTAAGTTATTTTATGTAAGTTAACTCATTTTGGTTAAGTTTTTATAAAGTATAAGTAATTTAACACTTTACATGTTTCTGTAATCAATTATGTGATAGGGAGAGCTTTGCTGTACAGCCCTAACTCCATCTCTTTAATAAAGGCATTTTTCATGTCATTTTATGATTTGTTAAATTCTTTTACAATAATTATCTAAATAAATATGATTAATGATTAAAAAAATTGGTTTTGTATGTTTTAGGATAAGGAATAGAACATAAAAATATGGCCCGCGACACTTGCGATTTCCTAAGTTGGGATGTTAAGGATCCCTTTACGCTTGTGTAAGGGATCTACAAGAATTGACGTTTTTCATCGTTCTGTGTACCTGTAGTTAATAAGTGAGAAGATGGATGCAACCGAAAAATTCGAGCAAGCAATTAATACACATCCCTCTGTTTATGAGTGTATCGTAGTTAGGATATCAAGATTAAGTTCCCTACACGCTAAGTAGAAGGTGACATGGAGATGAACTTAACATTCTTAAGATTAAGTTATCTTTTCTTAAGTATAATGGGGAGAATCATCCTACATTAAACATTGTAACTTGTTTTCGGTGTTAAATAGAGAAAAGTAAAATTTTGTTCATTTTATCATATTTCATTGAGTTTTTGATATAGTTAGTTGTACTCTAAATAGGATTCCAAAAAGTGGCTCTATTCCGAATTTAAGTGTGATTGAATCATGTTTTGGACATTACGTTATTTTTATAAATATACAGCATGTGGTAGTTGGCAAAAGCCCAAACCCGGCGTATAAATGTTTAATTATGTTGCAGATAAAATAGATAATAATTCATGGTAATTAGAGCACTCAAAAATCAATTTAAGACGGTTAAGGGGGCGCTGCATATTGTAGACTGCGCAAACTGAATAAATTATAAAAATCATTTGATTTTAAAATATTATTTCTTGCTTTAACCTGTCCTTCGTATTTCAGCTAGTTTGAACTTATATATTTATCTATATTTATAACTTTAGATGATTATATTTCAATGGGATATCCCTAATAATTATTCACAGTTTAGAAGTAAATATACAAAAAATATCTCAATCTCTAGTTAGTCTTTGTGAGGATGCAATCATGGGCCATAGTACAACAATACCTAACTGGTCAGTTTCTAGGGTATTTAAATAGGCTAATTATCTCTGACTATGAAATATATAAAAATTAATTTAAAGTTTACTAACTACCGACCAAATTTAGTGAAGTTAGTTTCCAAAATAACATTTCATTAAAATACATTGAATAACATGTTGTTAATCTTTAAATATGAAGTGAAAAGTTTCAGTATATTATTGTAGGTGTTAAGTATTTATTGCATTAAATAACTTGTTTTTTATTGCCTAATATGAAAAGGCTACTTTTATTGAATAATAATTATGTATATATTTTTTGTGCAACTTATACTCCATATTTACCTTTATTTTACTAAACTGTATATACTGCATTAATTCTATATCTCTTTCTGCGGCCTAGTGCCTACAATACCATTCCTTACTGGATTAAAATATTCACGTACAGTGACAGACCAATGAACCATT
This sequence comes from Homalodisca vitripennis, assembly GCF_021130785.1. NCBI lineage: Eukaryota > Metazoa > Arthropoda > Insecta > Hemiptera > Cicadellidae > Homalodisca > Homalodisca vitripennis. The sequence goes on from NC_060215.1 coordinate 97,840,570, forward strand.
GTTTCCCGAATCAGCTGTTTACTGTACACTGACCAACCAATCACAACGGTTGACTTATCAATTGACCACCTTGCAAGCGTAGGCACGCTTGCTCATTATACTCTCGGTCCCGCCTGGGGCACTTATGTACTCTCTAGCCACTGCTTACCATACTTACTCTCCCCCCCATGTGTTACTCTCTTATTTAAATATTAGTTTATCTCTATTTGTTGTACATTTACATTAACATTAAAGTCAGTGCTCTGGATTGGCAATCTCTACCAGAACGTCTCTGCTCCCGGACACCCGCGTCTACCGTGCTCTACAGGACTGGCCACAGTGTTATAAACTATTCGTTTGCGGTCGTGTTGTGCGTGAGTGAATCCGTGAAGGACATCTTCCGTCTTCACGCCTGCCTACAAGACAGCAGGCCTATTTCCACACTTACTGATCACAACCTGGCCCTCAACAACAGCAGACTACGGTTAGGTACCTCTCATGAAAACAAAGGTAACTGTTTAATTTCTAAACTTTATTTGAATATGCACTGTTCATAAACTCATTATGTGTAACCTGGTGAACTCTTGTTAAAATCAATGTGTTCGGCGTCTTCACTGCCTAGTGTGTGGTCCTTCTTAATCGAGCCTCTAAAATATTATTTCACGGTTCTCATAACCAAAATTCATTCTTTTCATGGTCCTTAGCGAGCCGGATAATAAGAACTTTAGTCCATTGGTGAATATCAGTGCAATCTCAACTCTTATAAGCTCTATACAGTGCATATTTCAAAGCGTGGTTTCAGGTTCTTTCACGATTGCAAAGTGAATATCACGTGCATATCGATTTTCCAGTCCCCTCTCCAGTCATATCAGCTGTGATCATATCAGCTGTGACGTCTGATCATATCAGCTGTGGTGCTCTGTCGACTGCATTGTTTGTTGACAAACAAGCTTTCAGAAGAAGTTCACAGCACAGGTGAACTGATTACTGTGTTTAATGGTTACCGCTTCTCAATACTTGTTGGTTATCAGCCCTACTTGTAATAGACATTATTCTAAGCAGGTTAAATATAAACAATCTTGGTTATTGACACTTTACCTTGAGCAGGACTCTATACGTACGAGCACCCTTATTGCAAAATTAAATGTTTATTTTGTCAACACTATATTCTAGTCTCAGCTTAAAAAGAAAAAAAGCTACTTACTGCTCACAATTGTTTATTATAATTTCTATTTGAACATTGCTCACGCATATGTATGCATGGTTTATGGTTACTGTCACAACACTACCATACTTTACCACTGACAGTTTACATGTAGTACGTGCGCATAATGTTTCCAGAGCCTCTGCTACATTATAGCTGAATTTAGCTCAACAGTAACCTTAATTGTTGTTTATTATTTAATAAAAACTTGTCTTGTTTACGTTTTGCCATAATAACAGTGTATTTTATTTTCTCAAAACAAAACTATACTATAGGCCTATACGAGCCTACTCTACTTATTGCATTATTATTGAGTTTTTACCTCAAAAAACTAAACAATTGGTACCTGAAGATGAAATCAATGATACATAGTAACAAAAATAAAAGTTTACAAAAAGTGTTAAAAGGTTTATTTATATTGTATCATAAATATTTTTTAAATTGTTTTTCATTGTATTATATTGTTTAGATACTTCTTATTTCTTGGGGAAAATACTTCAGAGGAAAATAATTTAGTTTCTATTTTTATCACTGTCTCAGTTCAAGAGGACAATATTTTGTTTACTTTTCACCTTTGAAGTTTTACTCAAATTGATTAATTTCCTACAAACACTTTCAACATGGCGATGTCTCTTAAAGTGGCCAATGCAAAGCGAGAATACCTCTTTTCTCAGATACAAAGTATCTATGATTTAACTAAGAAGACTTCCGATCCAAATATACTTCAGCAGTTGCTTGTCAGAGCTAAATCTATTCAGAGACTTAGACAGGAATTTTCAGCGATATTAGACTTGTGCCACAAGTTGGAATTAAAAGTAGATGCCGACTATACACCTAACTATTCAGCATTAGCGAGCGTGGACGAGTTAGTTGATTACATTTCTGCTAACGTGCTTATGATTGAGACCAAGAGACAAGCTAAAGCTAATAAAAGCGAAACTATTCCGCCTGCCTCCCCTCAAGTCAACGTCCGGCTACCGAAATTGGAATTAAAAACTTTCGACGGAGCTGCTTTGGACTTCTGTACGTTCATCAACGTTTATGAACAAGCCGTACACAACAATGCGCACCTAAGCGATGTAATGAAATTTCAATATCTCTTGAGCGTGCTTTCAGGCGAACCACTCTCTCTGATAAAGTTAAATATAACTGAGCAAAATTATGCAATCGCTTATCAGCTGCTGAAGGATCGCTACCATAATACTAGCCGTCTACTCACACTACATTTAAATCAAATACTAGACCTTCCTGTCATCTCCAGCACATCTGTGAAGAATATCCGTGCTTTCCTTAATCTTTTTCACGAACATACGCAATCACTTAAAGCATTAAACAATGACATCACTAGTAACAACCCACTTCTCTCAGCCTTGTTATTACGCAAGATTGATAATCGGATGGTCACATGCCTAGAACAGTTTCGAAAAAAAGGAAGAGCTTCATACTTTGCCCTCGGTTGAACAAATAATTGAGTTTCTCAACCTGGAATGCAGCCACATTGAGGACAGTAGTCTACATGACAATATTGTGGACCCCAAGAACGCTTCAAGTTCTTATATTGGGTCAAAACCCAGATTTGATAAGCCCAAATCGTCTCTTAAAAACGTGAGCTTGTTAGCGGCTTCCTCTCCACCCCCCTCGGCCTATAAACAAGGCCCATCATGTTTTTATTGCCATCAGAGCGGTCATAAAATTTATGGCTGTCCCAGCTTCGGCCAAAAGACACCTCAAGAACGGCACGGGATTATTAAACAGCACAACCGCTGTTCTTCTTGTTTGGGGACGCACAGATTAAGTGAATGTCAGTCTAAATTCACGTGTCGAACATGTCGTGGTCGTCATCATACCTTGCTACACTTCACTGATCGGCCAACACGGTCCAGTGTTAGTACGTCGGACCGCGTTCGTCCCGTTGTGGAGAACGGCCGTGACGGCGGCCGGCCTGCAACACCTACACCTGCTGTCCGCCCTCCGCCTGCGACCACAGCGCTCTCGCCTCCTAGCCCGGCCGAACACACCACACTACACGCTCATGGCACACTGCATCGAGACCTCGCCCCTAGTACCACGGTTCTTCTGGGTACTTCTCTTGTCAAGCTCACCGCCTCTAACGGACAAGCTTATGTCTTTCGTGCCTTAATTGATTCAGGAAGCATGCTACATTTTATTAGCGAGAAAGCCTCCCAACTGTTGGGTACACAGCGCCGTCCGGCCACTATTAATGTCGCCGGCCTTTCTCAAACCTCTGCTCACACACGCGGATTTTTAACTCTGGGCGTGGAAACTCTTGCTGGCCACCCAGTTACCGCCCCGCACTCGTTCCACATATTGCCACAAATCACTGTAGATCTCCCACGAGTGCAAATATCTCAGGAGGTCATGAATAAGGTTAAAAATATTACACTGGCTGATCCAACCTTCCACCTCCCTGGTGGCATTGACGTGCTTATTGGTGGAGCGCTATTTCCACATATTCTTACTCACGAGACCTACTCTCTTGGTCTCAATTTACCTCACGCCCTGGGCACCTGTTTTGGTTTCGTGCTGATGGGGACGGCTCCCTGCACACCACTGACGCAGTCTGTCTCTACTATGGCTGTCTCTCTTCTCTCGACTGCTAAGGTGGACCTCCACGCCTCTCTGCAGCGTTTCTGGATACAAGAGGAACTGCCTGCTCCCAGTAAAAGGTCTGCAGAGGAAACTCAGTGCGATGAATATTTTTCTACCACGCACTCCAGGGACCGTGAGGGTCGATATATGGTCCGCCTCCCTTTCAAGAACACCAGTACTCATCTGGGAAATTCCAAAGTTCATGCTGAAAGTAGACTCTATTCACTCGAGCGCAAGCTCCACGCTCCCACTAATGTGGAGTATTATAATTTATATTCTGATTTTATACATGACTATCTCTCTCTAGGCCATATGCAGGGCTGCCCTACTCCTGACTTAAGCACTCCCCACTACTTTCTGCCACACCACGGTGTTTTTAAGGCACAAAGTAGCACCACCAAACTACGCGTCGTTTTTGACGCCAGTGCCAAAAACCAGTTCCGGACTCTCTCTCAACGACACTCTGTTGACCGGACCTAAACTGCAAAATAATATTTGTGACATTCTTCTGCGCTTCCGCCTTCAGAACGTAGTGTTCTCTTGTGACATCAGACAGATGTACCGCCAAATTAAGGAGCATCCTGACGATCAACATTTCCAACTGATCTTATGGTGTGATCACCCCACCGACTTGATGTCCACGTTCAAGCTCACGACAGTTACCTACGGCCTGAACTGTTCACCCTACTTGGCCCTCAAAACGCTACATCAATTGGCAGAAGACGAAGGTCACCGCTACCCCCATGCTGCTGAGATTCTCAAGCACCAGAGCTACGTCGACGACCTGATCTGCGGAGCTGAGACTGAAGAACTCGCCGCTGAACTTCAAGATCAACTCATCAAACTCCTTCGGCTCGGTGGCTTTGAGCTCCGGAAGTGGGTCTCGAACTCTCCGAGACTTCTGCAACACCTTCCTGAAGATCATCGGGAAATCCCAGTTTTTCTGCAACCCTCTCAGGAGCCTCATTTCTCTATTTTGGGCCTTAAATGGACCCCTCTGACTGACACTTTTACGTTTAATTTTAATTTTTCTTGTGAAAACCACACTAAGCGTAAAGTTTTAAGTCTCATTTCTCAAGTCTATGACCCCTGTGGTTTTTTGGCGCCTTGTATAATGCTCGCAAAAAATATCATGCAACTCGTATGGATTTCTGGCATAGATTGGGATGATCCGCTCCCTCCAGAAATATACAAAAAATGGCACGCCTTTTTATTTGAACTTAAGCACGTTGCCACTATTACAATTCCTCGTGCTATCCCCTACTCTGCTGCTACTCACTGGGACTTGCACGGTTTCTCTGACGCCTCAGAACTAGGCTATGCTGCTGTAGTCTACATCCGCTCTACCTCCAATGACACGGTGCACGTAAGCCAAGTTATGGCTAAAACTCGCGTCGCTCCTCTCAAAAGAGTGACGCTGCCCCGACTGGAGCTATGCGCAGCTCATCTCCTGGCCCAACTTGTGAAATATTGTGTTACTCAATTAGCTCCCACCCGCAAGTTTGGTTCTATTGTTTGCTGGTGCGACTCTACTGTGACCCTCGCGTGGATCAAAACACCTTATCGCCTCAAAACCTATGTGGCTAATCGTGTGGCGCAAACTCAAGAGCTTGTGGCTGTGGAGTGCTGGCGCTACATACCCAGTGCTTCCAATCCTGCTGACTGCGCCTCCCGTGGGATCTTTCCCTCTCAATTGGTGGATCATCCCCTTTGGTGGCATGGACCCGACTGGTTACGTCTCCCCTCCTCGGCCTGGCCAGATACTGATTCCAGCCTGGACTCGGTCTCTCTGGAGGAGCTAGGGGAGCTGAAGCATTCCACTCCTGTCATTGCCTTGGCCACAGCACCGCCTACGTGGGACCTCCTCATCCAGTACTCTTCCTGGAGGAAATTGTTGCACGTGATGGCCTACGTCTTGCGTTTTATCCACAACTGTCGTTCACCAAACCGCCACTTCGGACCTCTCTCCAAGACAGAACGGGACTCCGCCCAGCTGCGAATTTTCAAGACCGTGCAAGAGGAAGCTTTCACTGAAGATCTGGCTCTACTGTGGGACCGAAAGACGTGTTCTACCAGACTTCAACGCCTCGCCCCATTCCAGGGTCCGGATGGACTTCTCCGCGTCGGCGGCAGACTGCGCCACGCTGACCTCCCGCCGAACATGTCTCACCCGTGCATCCTGCCCAAGAAGTGTCGTGGACCTCCTCATTGACCATGTCCATGTCAAACATCTCCACGCTGGCGCGCAGCTTACTCTCTCTCTGCTCTCCCAGCAAGTCTGGATCCTCTCTGCACGCAGCGTGGTGAGATCTCGCAGTTTTAGATGCCTCACATGTTTTAAGAATCGGCCTAAAAATAACGCCCCTCTCATGGGCGACCTCCCCAAAGCTCGCATTACTCCAGCCCGAGCTTTTCTCTCCACCGGCATGGACTATGGTGGCCCCTTTTCGCTCAAGGTCCATAATTTAGGCTCTGCCCGCATTATTAAGGCCTATATTTGTATTTTTGTTTGTATGGTTACGAAGGCCGTTCACATTGAGGTGGTGACGGACCTGTCCACCGAAGGTTTCCTTGGTGCTCTCACTCGCTTCGTTTCTCGTCGTGGCCTGTGCACAGACCTTTATAGTGACTGTGGCACAAACTTCGTAGGTGCTAAAAATGCCCTACACAAAATCCTCACGGCTGACCAGCGCAAAGTCCAAGACTTTGCTGCTGACCGTTCAAAGCGATTCCACTTCAACCCTCCTGCTGCTCCCCATCAAGGTGGAATTTGGGAAAGTGCCATCAAGAGTGCTAAACACCATTTAAAACGTGTCATGGGACTCCACATACTAACTTTGTCTCAATTCATGACGCTCACAAGTCAGGTTGAAGCGATGCTCAACTCCCGCCCGCTCACCGCTCTCTCCAGTGATCCCAACGACCTTCTCCCACTGACGCCTGGACACTTCTTGATCGGCTCTCCTCTGGTTTCCGTGCCTGAAGAGAACTGGCTGGACATACCCACGAACCGCCTTTCTCACTGGCAGCTGGTTCAAGCTCTGCACCAACGTATCTGGAAGCGTTGGCAGCGAGAATATCTCCAGACTCTTCAGCAGCGCCTCAAGTGGAGCACTCCTTCCCGCAACCTCCAACCTGGAGACCTCGTCCTGGTGCATCAGGATACTCCCGCTCTCTCTTGGCCCCTTGCACGGGTCACTGATGTCACTCCAGGACAAGATGGTACAGTTCGAGTGGTACATCTCAAGACCTCAAGTGGAACTCTCACTCGTCCAGCAGTGAAGGTGTTTCTCTTACCTCACCTCTACAATTAATTAACTGTCTCTCTACAACCGCCTATAACCTTTGTAATTTGAGCCTATGTTGCTCTTTCTCTCATTGAATCCCAAGGTGATTCAAGGCGGCCGGTATGTTAAGTATTTATTGCATTAAATAACTTGTTTTTTATTGCCTAATATGAAAAGGCTACTTTTATTGAATAATAATTATGTATATATTTTTTTTGCAACTTATACTCCATATTTACCTTTATTTTACTAAACTGTATATACTGCATTAATTCTATATCTCTTTCTGCGGCCTAGTGCCTACAATACCATTCCTTACTGGAATTAAAATATTCACGTACAGTGACAGACCAATGAACCATTGTTTCCCGAATCAGCTGTTTACTGTACACTGACCAACCAATCACAACGGTTGACTTATCAATTGACCACCTTGCAAGCGTAGGCACGCTTGCTCATTATACTCTCGGTCCCGCCTGGGGCACTTATGTACTCTCTAGCCACTGCTTACCATACTTACTCTCTCCCCCATGTGTTACTCTCTTATTTAAATATTAGTTTATCTCTATTTGTTGTACATTTACATTAACATTAAAGTCAGTGCTCTGGATTGGCAATCTCTACCAGAACGTCTCTGCTCCCGGACACCCGCGTCTACCGTGCTCTACAGGACTGGCCACAGTGTTATAAACTATTCGTTTGCGGTCGTGTTGTGCGTGAGTGAATCCGTGAAGGACATCTTCCGTCTTCACGCCTGCCTACAAGACAGCAGCCTATTTCCACACTTACTGATCACAACCTGGCCCTCAACAACAGCAGACTACGGTTAGGTACCTCTCATGAAAACAAAGGTAACTGTTTAATTTCTAAACTTTATTTGAATATGCACTGTTCATAAACTCATTATGTGTAACCTGGTGAACTCTTGTTAAAATCAGTGTGTTCGGCGTCTTCACTGCCTAGTGTGAAGTGGTCCTTCTTAATCGAGCCTCTAAAATATTATTTCACGGTTCTCATAACCAAAATTCATTCTTTTCAGTAGGTATACATTTTAACTACTTCAATTTTCCCAATTTTCAGCACGTTCCAGCCCATTTTCTGTATTAAATGAGAAATTTATTATTTGTTACTTTTGAATATCAAAATGATATATTTTTAAAACCCTTCTTTAAATCAAATTATCATTGTCACTATTAAATTATTTGTACTGTCAAAGTTTTAAAAAGTGAAAAGCTAAACATTTATTGATTTGTCATAATTTATTACAGTAGCCGCAGGTTCAAAATACAAATACATTACAGATTATTTTAAACCAGCATGTAAATAAAATAATGAACTTTCCAAACTTTCCGTAATTTTATCCAACTTCTCTACTAGAGAACACATATTGTTATAATTTTTTTTAAACATCCTTAAGATATACAAAACATATTTTTATTGCTGAAAAGTACATATTGGTATTACGGGTGAGATTATAACCAGTGTGTCTCAGTAACGGTTTGATATTTATTACGCAATTAGTTACTAAATGGTTCCTGTTGTATAATTACACGCGTTTAGACTATAGTTAGTTGCTGTAACTATTGATACAAGAAATTTAAATTGGTTTAAATTGGAACCCCAATTAGTGAAGTATTTGGATAGTGGATATTGTGTGGTTCAGTCAGAGTGGCATGTGGGCAACCACAGTTGGTGTAATGAATATGAATGTGATTGTCTGTTGAACGAGTATGTTGCGTTTATACGATTGATTTACGACTACCTTGTTTCTATGTCAGCCAGGTGGATACTCTAAAAGACAAAAGAAGGCTACATAACTAAAACTTTGTTGGTTGAATAACGTAGGCAATAAAAGTATAACATGAGTAAGCGTGGATTAAAAAAGTGACTTAATGCATGTGATATAAAATTCTGTGATAGACTTTCTACACTAGCACCAAAGTTCTCAATAGTTTTGTTTCTCCCTTTAGGAAGGAGCGATGCAGTTATAACTTCACATATTTTGTCTTCATGCTAATATTTAATACTATATATAAATAGCATCTGGCATTAAACAACTCAAGAGATCAGGAAAGCAATACATTAGGTCGTTTGACGATAACGTTATTGCCAAGATGTTCCGTTTCATGTCTTGCAATCGATGACTAGATTGGAGAATAACACGAGTAAGTTGAGCTGACCTTATCAGAGAGGACATCTAAGTAATTCGTTGTTAAGGAGGGGCAAGGCGGTCCAGGGCAGTGGTCGTAGCAGCTATGACAATCCTTTGCTGATATGCTATCCTTCAACACAGAGGACAGAGCAGCGGGGAGAGCATCAGAAGGAAAAATACTAGGGAGACCAATCCCTCACGTCAACTTTCAACAGCACTCAGTCGAAGAACACTCGAATGTATAGACAGTAGTTTAGGAGCTTCAACATACAATAATTGTCACTTTAAATCAAATGTAAGTGACCTACAATTTATAGTTCAGTTCATTGTTATATAAAAGGCACAGTCCTCACTCACTCCCCACTTGTTCTCTAACTTCCCAATATCTCAAAAAGTTTCTATTTTGCTCAATTACGATGAACGATGTAAATAGAAAAACTAAATAAAGCATTTTCATACAGATCAAAAAACCATAGCGATTTAAATAAGTTGACAACTTATCGATGTCCTAGATAGTTTAATAAAAACCTGTCTCATTACCAAAATATAAAAATATAATAACTTATTAAGATCAACAACGCTGTAGGGATTGAAATGGGGTTCCGGTGCCTATAAATATGTTTTTGGTTTTTCCAAATTCATAATGTCTTAAAAAAGGTTAAATTTGACACACGTGCATTATGCTCCCAAAAGACTACCGCATTGGGCATACCTTAGAACGGAAATCGTATAAAATGGCAAGAAGTAATTGTTTTTTGACCAAAATAGACTTTTTAGACAAACTTATGTATATAATTATTTCTCTGAACAACAAGACAATGCTGTTAGGCCTCGGAAGAACCTTAACCCGTAAGTTTATTATTATGAGTGGAAGTGGGTGCTTTTAAACTAAACATGACTTTTGGGACCTATGTATGGATATTGAGTATAAAAGCAAAAATTCAAATATTGCAATGGCAATGGAAGTAAATTACGATAGCTGAAATCGAACGTTTTTCTTACAAAGAACACTTTTTAGACCAACGTATGAATACACTTTCTTAATCAATGGAACATATCAAACGGTACTACAGCACCGAAAGTAACTTAGACCTTAAGATTACAAGGACCAAAAATAAAAGCTTTATGACCGAAGCACGCTTCTCAAAACCACACATGCACATCATATTTATCGGGACATAAATCCAAAACCTACTACGGCAGTAAAAATACCCTTCATCAGTTGCCCGTTTCTGACTGAAATTGATATTTCATAGCAACGTAAGTAAATATTTTTAAATTTCGACTTAAATTCAAAGTCTACTATGGCATTTGAAATATAATTCATTAAAACCAAAAGTATTGTTACTGGCACAACACCTGAAGTAAGAATAAGCCGAAATTGTGTTCAACTTAAAACCTTTTTACAAATAAATTAATATAGACCTCCATTATGCCATAATTATACAGCTCCTGCACGGACCTAAAATAATCCAGTTTCTTCTGACATTGGGAGCTATTAGTGTAATATGCTATATTGTGGATAAATTGATTGTTGAATTGCTAACCATAAACACTGTCTTAATCTTCGAATTCTGAATTATAATTACGATAAACATTGCTTTAACTTAAACTGTAATTAACCTGAATTGGATTAGGATACTGTAATATATTCCAGTAATAACTATTTTAATGAGTGGTTACTATTTTATTATAGTATGCCTATAATGCACCTGTAATTCAACAGGAAATGGCGTTCAAAGCCACAGGTAACTGGCAGTGATTTGTTAAAGAATTACGAACGTGGAAGAATTTACATTGTTGTAATCCAAAAAGTGTAATTTAAACAGCTTTTCTTAATTAAACTATATGTATTATATCTAAAAAATTATTATACAGAAGTTCAATTAATGTAAATAATAAATTTAATTAATTACCTGTTTATGTAGCGTAAAGAGTGAAATCGGATGGATCAGAAGATATTTAATTTTGTGTATAATTATGTAACATTCATTTGTTGAGCAAATACACGTTTTAAACGAACTTTACATTACAGGACAATGAATATTACAGTCAGAAATTAGCTAAAATTTCTTACTCAACAAAAGGTATTAAATTGAATACCAAACTTATTGAATTACGAGATGTATGTTATAGGGGCTCACTAATAATTATCTGTACCTTAAATTGTAACTTTAAATATAGTTTAAATAACATAGAATGTGCGGGTTAGTTTTTCTATGACATGTTGGAATAAAAATGAGTACTAAACAATGGTTTGGTTAAATGAAGCATTACCACGGATGCTGGAAGTCCTAAGCTCTAGAGAAATGTACGGTTATTCAACTTTAGCAGTCTAAATATGTGGAATTGACATAATATAGCAACTTCTTGATGAGAAAATCGATTACACATATTTTGCTAAGAATCATGCATATCCCACATAGCTTTAAATTTAAACTGAAATTAACTTGGAATACTTATGGTTAAACTCTGTTTACCACTTTTTTCATACAATGTCTGCTACAATTTACGCATCTATTATACAATACAACTGTTAAAAGTCGTATTGTATCATTCTGTTGATGCTACGAAGGTTAAGGATTCGTGTGCAATCAATCGCATTTTTCTTCATGGTCCCATAAGAAATTGCTGTACGGAAAATAACCGGTAGTTTTTACACAATAAAAATACTAAAGCACATGCCCTGATAAATCCTTATTTTTATTCATGATGCTGCGATAGTAAATTACAACGTAAAGTGCTTGGTATTTAATATTTGCCTTATGGGAAAAATACTCAAGGTCGTTTCTATAAAGCCAACTCTTAAACAAACACATGCAATAATACATATGCACATGTATGATTTATGATCCATATAATGTACTACTGTGTACTACGGACAGAGTGTACGTTGGCAATTCGTGATTATTTACACAGGCTCACGTTCCTATTACTTACTGAGGCTGACGTCAAACGTGAAAGCTTAAAATGCTAATACATTACAGAGCGAATGTGGGGAGGACTATCACTCCATATTGGGACTGCCAGGATATCAATATATAATTCATAAGCAGCTGTATCATGTCACTGAATTACTCATCTACTTTCTTGGTTTGCAGGATAGTGTTTAAATATGATGATATAAGAACTTTATCAGAAACCATTTTCAGTCTGCCAGTAGCCATTTCAAGTCATGGAGGTTGAGTATAAAAATCAGTAAGAGTGCCAATTTACGAATGGAAAAACTCAAAAGTAATCAAAACTTGGTGGGTATATGTGCTTAGTTGTCTTGTATAATTATAATAAAAATTATCGAATAATGCATGCTGTATAGTTTTTAAAACTGTATTTTTATGATGGAATAGATTCCCTGTTGTTACAAGGAGAAAATGAAAAGAAATGAAAGAAAGGATTTTGAAAATGTAAACCTTAAATTTTATCAGAGAAATAAGAAGTGGCTTAAAATTATTGAAAACTATATACTTTTATGCAGGCAGTGAAGGCGTTTTTAAGCCTGAACATCCAAATATCCAGCAAAGCAGATTAGATGATCAATATATTTCGAGATAAGAGGATTAAACTAACAAACTTTAATAACACATGTTTCCACATTTTGATCTTATCCAACTTGATAATTCAGCAATATGATAACATATTGCTTCACGTATGTTGACGATCTTCTTATATTATTGAAACTTTTACCACAAAATGTTATTTTACGCATGAAGAGTAAAACGAGTTAGCTGCATGACTTCGGGGCTAGTTTTATGAGAGTTCACAAAATACAAGAACATACACTATGTAACGTTGCACATGTGTCAGTTATTTCAAATCTCAGAACACTGTGTTAGTTTTATGAGTTGATCTGATCAATAAAATCTACATAATATATCAAAACATACTTAACCTGAAGCTGTGAAAATTGGTAAATGTTCACTTAGGAAAATGTTTCTCTCTGATTTTAGTACTCCAACACACTGGATTAAATTTAGTCTTTAAAATTTGGAATTTAAATCTGAGAAAAGAATATCTCCTATAACATATACTTTAATTGTATGGCAAAGTAAGATATAAAATGTATTACAAAAGAATATTTTAGGTGTTGTAAAAGATAAGTGATAACCTACAGATCTACTGTTCTCCTATAGGGACAGGTGTTAGAGGCCACTCTAATACTATAAATAAATAGTATTTGAATAGTATTGTTATACGTATAAATTGTAATACACACGTAAATAAAGATGTATTAAAGTAACTCATCGTTACAGCTGATAATGAATCCTAACTGTTTATTACTACATGATTGAATTTGAATTAATATTATTTTGTGTGATACATTGGTTAAACCTATACGACTGCGCCAAACACTACACAGAACGATGTGGTAACAACTTTTAATAATATGTCTATATTAGTAACAAGAATATTTAGAGACTTTCACCAGTAAATTTAAAGAAATCGTACCTTATATTATTCAACTTGAAATTACTATTATAGGTTGATTATGATTGTGTTTTAATCGTAAACTTAATTTAGAATTAAAATATTAATAAAAGAATGTATTTCTCATTATGTTCTAAATTTTACACCTTTACATATTAATTTCTGTGATAAGAAATATTATGCTAAAAAGGACAAAAGAGTAAATGGATCAAGAATATCACTTAAATCCAATTTCAACAGGCGTGGATTTCAAGACTGGAACCGAAACGTCAAGAAAGTATTTGAGTCCTTGGTGAAGCCGCATAAAGATCCCCAAGGATCGCCTTCTTGACACAATTCTTATTTGTATCCTTTTAAATCTCGTGCGACTTGACTGAATATCAAAATAAGTTTATTGAAACGTATTAATATAATCAAGTATCTCAGTTTTGTTTGACTGACTGTTGGACGAATACGGTGTTCTTGGATATTAATACATTAATAATTAGTGTATAATCGGAATGGTTCTCTACATTAGTAATTATAACGGAAAAAATTAAAATATTAAATGTTAAAGTTTTAAACTAAAAAGTGTTTCCTTAACAACATTATATAGCTGGGTAGTATGGAATTTGGTAAGATCATGCTTTGCTTAATCTCACCATTTTTGTAGAAAACATTTAATCAGGTACCTAATTTTTTAATGTTTAATCTCTAAAATATATTAGGTCACAGAAATATATATTTTCTTTAAATAATTCATATTTATAAAAAAAAATTATAAATAGTCCGTGAATACTCAAAGATTGTTATGAAGTAGTCTATTTGTTGCACAATAATTGATCCCATTAAGAAGGAATTAGCATATAATTAGCACTATAAATTCCGATAAAGCTGGTCTGTGGAGAACGTTTTCATTTAAATACCACATTCTGGTAATTTTACTCACTGCTTTTATCAGAGTGACAGTATATCAGTGAGAAAATCATCCTGCGTGATGATTAATTAATCGAAATTATTTCGATAGTAGTCGTTCTTTTGTTCGGTTTGCAGAGACGTTTTTCCGTCGTGTTCTTGTTTCTTAGTTCTTAAATTCGTGTTCTGACGAACATTGTGAGTAGTTTGCCTTCACTATGTTGCAGAGCTTCGTATCATGCCTGAATCTAATGCAATTTAATCACAATGTCTACAAAGTCACCCTGCAACAGTTTATATGTGGATTATAAATTGTCTATCTTTATTGTTTTCTCCTTTTAAACTTAAAAAGATAAGTAAAAACACCTTCAATATTTCCCACCGGGGGCCCTCCTATAGTGTCTGTCCTTCTATAGAGTCCTCTATAATGTGATCCTAAATATCCTCGATACCTAGCTAGATCGGACAGTGGTATATACAGCAAGAACATAATTTAGGGGTAATAAAGTGACTCTTTAAATTCATCCAACTGGCATCCGTGGGATAGGGTCAGAATAACCCAACCTCCACAACCCTTGCAGGTTTCATAGACACCATAATGCACCTACTGAAGTTTACACGGCTCCTTCGAAAAACTTTACCTATTGTGGCTTTTAGCCACCCAGCTTTAATACCCGAATTTAGCAAAACTCCGCGCTCTATAAGACGAAGAGAATTCAAAACAATAATACGTTCAAACGTAGGTAAAAGACATTGTTGGTAGTCTCGATACAAAGCCAGCCTTAAGAGTGGTTTCGGTACTTATCCATATTCGCAGCGTGCAAACGGTAAACCACACGACAAACGAGTCTGGATGAAGGAACCATAAAAACTATTAGAAAATATGAACATATTTTGATGGCCAAATTTTGTTTTTAGTAAACCTCCTAAGTATAACAGAACTAATCTTTTGCTATAGATACTACTGCCTTAATTTTTATTGCCATTTTTAGACAGCCTTAATAATAATAAAAACAGTCTAAGCATAATCCAGTTTTGAGAGGTATTGCCAACTGAATATTTACATTATTCAAGTAAAGAATTAAACCACGTTGAGAAGATTAAGCTATTTACGATATTCTTGATTTGTAAAATATCCGATATGATTGAATAAATAAATGATAAATAAGAATCAAATATATGTTTTAATTAGTCTTGTGTGATCATCAATAACCATGTATGTCCATTGTTTATTTATTTGTTTTTTTTCTTGGCTAACAAAATAAGCTTATTATTAAAGAAATATTGAATTTGCTAATTAATCTTTAGTCATGTATAGTTTTTGCAGAAATGCAGAGTTCCTGACCTACCTGCACGCCAGTCAGTCTTGAGTACGTTGCTGCTATTTGTGAGATAAGCACGTAAAGAAACATTTTAAATCTTTCACTGCAATAGTCCCCACGTGCAAAGAGCCCATTGAGAGATTTACGTCGTCAATCATGATAGGCTCATAGTAAGCCAACATCATTTGTATACTACTAATTATTGTTTCTTTCGATACTGGCTTTGGATTCAACGGTTTGTAATTTACCAAACTACTGTGTGAAACATAACTTTGCCTATTACTTATGTTTTTATTTACGTCCACGTATTATCAAGTAATTCCAGTAACTATACCTTGTAAATTTTATTTTATTTCCTTGCAACGGTCAAAGACAACTTTATAACTATAAACATACTGCAAGGCAGCTAATTACCACAGTCCTTAAACATGACAGGGACAAGCCTAACATACAATTGGGCTTTATATTCCTAGACATAAATGACAGTGTACAAAATAAGTATAAATTATAATCAATATAACAGTAATGAGAAATAATTATTGAGCAGATAAGCAATCTAGAAATAAATAGCAATGCAAAAATAAACTATCCGTAATTAAGTAACAGTGCAGAAAACTATAAATGGATAGCAAAAACAAACAAATATATATATATATATATATATATATATATATATATATATATATATATATATATATATATATATATATATATATATATATATATATATATATATATATACATAATTTCAATAAATATTGAATCGCAAAAAGTACTTGCTCCGCCGGGACTCGAACCCGGATCTCTCACTTGCCGGGTGAATGTGCTACCATTACACCACAGAGCCCTCACTTTTTACGATTCAATTATTTTGTATTTGGCCGTTTCTTTCACATATGTGTTTAAATAACCAAACTAACATATGATCGGAAGACCAAATACCTGTCAAATGACTTCTGTTTACATTCATTTGTATAAGTGGCAATAGCCTAATTTAATTTTAATAAATATTGAATCGCAAAAAGTATATATATATATATATATAAAACAATGTAAAATATATATGTATGTATATATATATATATATGTTTTTCATTATATATTTATAATAAATTTATATTTATAGTTTATATTTATATAATAAATGCCAAATACAATAATAAATAAATAAATTACAACTGCAAAAGCATATAAATAAAATACGAAGAGCTACAATTATTGGCAAAGGTGACAACTACATAACAGCATAAATTAATTAATTACTTCATGCAAAGAAAGAAGAAACATATCTCTCAACAAGGCCCCAATCTATTCTAAAGTATACTGGGAATCAGCTAGCACACGTCCTCTAATAATTGCTGCACTATCATTGAAGACTTCGAACTTGTCGCAGAAACTATTTCCGAGCCTGACCATTCTGGCGAGTAGACCGTGAAAGACATAGGAACGCTGGCAATGGCGTCTACTGAACAAGTCGCATGATCGAGTCCTTGCCAAGAGAATACGGAAGTCCACTTGTGATAGGAGCATCGGACAATCCAGTTGCCCATTTACCAGTTTCGTTAGGAACAGAACATCTGCGACGCACCGCCTCCTTGAAGATCAGGGAGAAGAAGATCAGCCTGCAGTCCAGCAATAGGGATTTCCCTGTAGAGCAGCCCCTGTCGAACGCCCACCATTCTTACGAACTCCCTCTGCACAGCTTCCAGTTTCTCAATAAGACCCAGATGGTAGGGACACCAGACAGGGCTAGCATACTCCAGGAGTTGACGCACAAAGGATGAATAGAGAGTCTTCAAGACAAGGGGATTTGTCAAACCGCAGGTTGACCTAGTGATGAATCCCAGCATCCTATAAGCTCTTCTACATAGGTGGTCAACATGCTCATTTAATGATAAGTCAGATGAATATGTTACACCCAGGTCATTTATCGAGGACACTCTTCATAGGGGTTGGTCCTGTTCAATACTGTACTGAAAATGGTGCAGGTTATTCGAACGACCCAAGGTCATGGCAGAGCACTTTGAAGAGTTTAGCTTCATGGTATTAGAAACGCACCAACCCAATACATTATGGAGACCTGTCTGTAGACGTGCAAAGTCCTCAACGCTGGAGACCACGGTGTAAATCTTCACATTCACAGCAAAGAGTAGAACATCAATCAGAAGAACGGAGGCTATGTCGTTAATGAAAATGATGAAGAGGTATGGACCAAGAAGCGACCCTTGAGATACACCGGAAATTTGCAAAAATTCCTGGAAGAGCGCATCAGGTAATTTTACCCTCATGGGCCGGACAAGCAGATAATAGCGGAACCAGGAGAATAATGGGCCATTGATTCCATATGCTTCTAAGTTATTGGTGAGGATGGAGTGGTCAACCTTGTCTAAGGCCTTGGAAAAGTCGATAAAGGCAACGTCCAGCTGTTTAACTAATCCCAGGGCAGATAATATACTCTCTTCGAATATCATTAGATTGGTGACGGTTGATCTGAGGTTGATCGAGGTATTTATTAGAAGTTCCTTCTTGGGTCGATCAATGATGGAACGTTCGGATGTAGTGCAGTCATAAGAGGCTATGTTACAGTCACCAGACAGTAGCAAGGAAGATGATGAAGGCAAAGAAGATACTACTTCATCTACTAAGTCACAACATGCTTTATGGTGACAGGTTGTCTCGGGGGAATGTAGACACAATTCAGCACTATTTTGTAAGTGGGAAAGGAGATGAAGAGGCTCTAAATGAAAGAGTCATGAATTATTTCATGCGACTGTATACTGTTTTGGATTGCAACTAAAACTCCCCCAACATACGTTTTGCTACTTGAAAGAATGCTTCTATCTTTCCTATAAATCGTATGGTTATTGTTTGCCTGTAGTTCTGAGCTGAATATATCTGAGGATAAGTTTGTTTCACAAAGTAATAGTGCATCATATGTGTTGCAAGTCAAAGCATGTTTTAAGTCCAGCAGTTTGGTTCAAAAGCCATTTACATTTTGGAAGTATATATTTAAATAGTTTTTGCCGTTGGAAGATATTAGTTTTTTTGCACGATCTTGGGGATTCAATTTATGTACTTTTTAGTCAGGTCCTGTTCACCAGATCCTGTCTTCCTGGGTTTTAAGAGTATTTAGCAATTCAGAGAGATACTGTCTTTCTTCAAAGTGCGATCACGTGCAAGAGAGACACCATTGAAATCATCATTTGAGCCCTTCTTCGAGTCGAAACTTCGGAAGAGTGTGGAGGTATCAATCTCGGACGAGAGGCAAATCTTAATAGCTCGAGGTTTATCCTTATTAATCTTGGCAATTCTAAAGAAACGGGCTCCCTTCAAAGATGATTCAAGATCGCAGCCGTCCAGAATTTGCTTGATGAGACCACCGTCATGTGTTTTCATATATGCCGGCGCAGTTGATTTGCACTCTTTAAGCCCATGAATAATGACGATGCGTCCTGACGTTGTCTTTCATTAATTTCTTCCAAGGCGTTTTCAATTGGCACATCACTACTGGCAGCACTACTTTTTAAATCAAGAAGTTCACCCTCAAGCTTCTAAATGGGTGGCTCTAAAGAATTCATCTTAGTACTTAGTTTGTGTCTATTGGATTTTATCTCTTGCGAGGCATCAGAAATCCCCTTCTCTTCTTCTTTTGTTGCGAGTTGGGAGAACTTATTGAGGATTCACCGTGAGACAAATCTTTTTTTAAGGAAACTTTAATTATCTCATCATATTAACGTTTCAACACAGTTTACTTAATTAATCTTAACTGGTGTGTGCTATAGCTTTAGAATAGTCCCTCGAAAAGATATTCTCCATTCCTTAGAGATTTCTACACCGAACTATAGTCCTTTTTTTACTAATAGTAGTCAAATCAATCAAATTTTTCACATTTTAAATGTTAAATGAAAAAGAATATTAGACTGTCGTGTATTACAAATAGTTCCAGCAAGTTATGTTACTTTTTAGTGCCCATTTTTCTTAAACACATCAATAAATCCTTAAAAATGTAAGCTTTTATTAAAAACTGCATAATTTTTATCATAAAGATAGCAACTTTTGGATTTATACAGGGTGTAACAGAAAGTTTGGGTTGGCAGTGTACTTTCAAATTCTGTGTGTGATTTTAAGCTAAAAATGACCAAGCTTAAGTCTCTCTTAAGTGACCAAGTTTATTAGAAGTTGTGAAACAGTCAGTTTATTCCGGATTCTTAGAACAAGTAACTTAGCGGATAATGGATTTATGATATATAAATAGTTTTGCGTATTATATTTAAGCGTGACGAGAGTGATTTCAGAAGTATTATTATTTTACTTGTACATTTATAACGTTAAAAACTCATTTTAAGTTGCATTTTTAATGGTTTTAGATGAACACATATCCTTAATTTAACAGAAATTATTATAGTTCAACTTATTTAAGTGCGTAATTTCGTCGAGGTGAAAACGGTGATTGGGACGTGCAAAAATACATTTTTATACAACTTGAACATCCTATCCCAGAATTAAACCAACTACTAAGATATGAAAGCATAAAGTTAGTGGTAAAAAAAGTCGTTTTCTCTTATTAATTTGAGGTAAATTTGGACGAAAATTATACAGCCTAATTCTTAATATTGCTAAGAAAACGTAATACACTTATACCATTACTGATACCACTTCCGACCACTTCTTTAATAACTGTTAAGACTAGCATTCGTAAAAGCTGCTCGAAGAAACATGTTGCTGTGACTTCAATGTTAAATGCAAATACTCTTTCAATGTTATCGCCGAAGATGGATATAACCAATAATAAGGTGAAAATTTGAATGTTGGAAGCTTTTATATATATGAAACGAATAATTTTAGAGGTAAACAATATTTATATATAATACTTAAAAGCAAAAGCTTAACAGTCTCTTTAATGGACAAAAATGTGCCAAATCCAATCCAATTTGATTACAACGAATATAGACGGTGTCGTCTATGAAGTAAACAAGAGCAAACACAAGTAATGAAATTCATTACTGGCTCAACTCCCTATAGCATATGGACTAATTGCGATATGAATAACTTCTATAGTGAACATGATTGAAAATCTGCGATTTAATCTATACATTATGTGAATTTCAGTAATCAACAACAAGTATGCAGTAGTAGAATCTTCATTCTATACCAGCTCAACTCATTTTGCAATAATTATTTTATTAACTTTATAGCGCTTTTAAAGAATTTTTCGAATTGAAACCATGGTTTTTAGCAGCTGAAACGCAATCTCAGTTTTCAGCTTTATGTAACCTATTTTGAAGAACCCCTTTCCTAAACTGAGAAAACAGTCGCAGGCCAAGGATTAATAAGTTTGGAGTTCCACAACTACGTATGCGCGTAGAAGTATTTACTAAAAATGTTCTAATGTTTCTCTCAGTTCAGTAAAGGAGAACCACATGAGAGAGAGAGAGAGAGAGAGAGAGAGAGAGAGAGAGAGAGAGAGAGAGAGAGTACTTTTAACCTAGTCATATCACGGGTATGATGCCTGAAATGGAATTAACCAAATATTTACTTGGATAAACCATTTTGTTGGATTAACCATAAATATTTATTTTTCAGTATTTAGACAAATACTTCAAGGATTGGGTCTAAACTATTTTGTTCAGACGTTTTCTCTTTATTTATGGAATACTATTTATTTTATTTACCGTATCCTACGTAAACGCAAACAGTACAATTAATAATGCGAGTTCGAGTTATATATTCTTAGAAGTTGTACGTTGTCTCGATGTGTACAAAGTCAGACGAGTTCGCGGAATCAATTCTGAGAAACTGTAGGTTGTCTGCTGGTGATTATTATCGGCGGCTTCATACTTGACAGCATCCCACTACCCTGCCTATGCCCCATTTGTCACTCACTTACTGCACGGGCTGGAACTGTTAATTTAGCTACATAAAATCACTGACAAAATACATAACTCGTGATTATTTCAGCACCTTTAAAAGACTGTTTACGTAATAATGAAACGTGTTTACACACAACTACGTGGAAATGTATCATGCATTTATTGGTATTCACACACATCACATTTACAACTAGACAGGATTTTTAAATATATAGAAACAATAGGCATCGAGTTATAATACATTTTTTCTTATAATATTTGACAATACTCATATCAGCTAAAATAGTTTAATAAAACAGGTACGTTTGTAACGGATTTCAGATTAAGTTAGACATAATTTGTTTTAACGTACTTCGAGCAGTGATAAGACCACAATGGAGTAAATGAAGTATATAACTTAAGAAATCCTCAACATGGAATTTATAAAACCTTTTAATTGCATTTATTGATAGAAATGTCTAAAAATCTTTAGCCGAAACTGTAGAAAACAGTAATAATAGATCTACGGTGGGATTCCAAATAAATAAGTCTTGGTTTTCATTAGCTATAAAATGTGTGTGTGTGTGTGTGTGTGTGTGTGTGTGTGTGTGTGTGTGTGTGTGTGTGTGTGTGTGCGCGCGCGCGCGTGTAGGATAAGTTAAACTGTCTTGTATTAATTAATACGATTTGGGTTAGCACTACTGGTGTAGTTTTAGAACAGTTTCACCTCTAGTCCATAGTTTTATAGTTTTTTAAAACAATATTTTATAATAATATACGGAATAATATTAATATTCCTTTGCTGCAACTATCTCGTGTAGACAATTTTTAATTTTTACCATTTCGGTAAGTGGGAGTATATTAAAATTTTAAGTTTATTTTTTGTTTTCATACTGCCCAGATTACAATTTTTAGATTCTACCAATTATGCTATCATAATTTATTTTAATGTGTTGGGGAAGAAAAAAAATACAAACAATATTTTATACGCAAAGGTAACACTTAGTTTGAAAAACACACATTCAGTATTGGAGTTTAGTATTATTTTTTTATTACTAACTATATCCAAGTTTTAAATTTATTATATAGTCATTCCACGCGGTTAAGTTAGTTCATTTTAAAGAAAGTTTTGGATGACAAATATACATTAAGTATGGTGTAATTGTTTGATACAAAATATGTAAGTCAGCTGTTCGTTTAAGGCACAGCAATGCGTCTGCTTTATAATCAATGTGATATTAAACTTATAGTAATTTAAATTTGTATTATAAACCCTGAAAGGCTAACTTTTTTTATTAGTATACGTTTAGCCTTCTATATTTAAGGGGAGATGTACGCCCCATAAGCCCGTAATGTTAAACATATGATAATATATAACCCATTATCTCAGAAAGTATCAGAGTTATAAAATTGAAATTTTTACCCTAAAATAAACATAGTATTCTAAAGACACCCTACTAATTTCATTGAATTCCATTAACTTTTTGGCATTATTTTTATTTTTTAAATATTTGTAAATATTTTTGCTTATAATTTTGGATTACTATTTTAAAATAATTTTTTATTGTTGAGCTAGAAGTCTAAATCTAGTAGGGGTTGTGTAAACAGACATTCTTAATAACCTGTAAAAATTTGAAATGAATTGGCCTTCTACTTTCTGAGATAATGGGACTTTTGTGTAAAAAAAATTGATTTTCGGGAAATCGCGAAAACATGATAAACATATATTTACTTACATTTCAAAACATTCCAGCTTCGTAATTCTGATCATTTTCCTTCTCAACATCGAGGAGTTTCTTCCTGATCATCCTGGTCCTTTTTCTGGCTAGCTTTGTCTTCTCTTCACATGCTATATCTGATTTTATCATCCGACCTCGATCAATTTCACTAAGGCACTTTGCACAATTTTTGCCAATTTTGACCCCAAGCCCTTTTAAGACTGCTAATCTCCCCTGACTGCCCTCATTAAAAGTAATAACTGCATCATATGTGCCTAACTTTAGAGTTTGTAGTCCTACAAAGTTATTTTTTGGCACTCTGGACCAGAGAACAGAATTGAAGCTTTCGTTAATATTTTGAGTGCGGCCGTGCAGACTAACAACTATAACAACTCAGTTTTTGCCAGGTCCCTGAATATAGGTTTTATCAGATCAATTATGGGCTGGTCCAGTGAATTTTTATGTTCATATGTTTTAGCATCCCAAATGGCTTGCTTATACCTACACCATGATATGTCGCAAAGCTGATGCTGTGGGTTGTCGTCCGTGGACGCTTTATGCAAGAAAAAAATATTATTTTTATATTATTTAGGATCCGTATATGCATGTATTATATATCATTTTAATCAGAACAAACTAAACAATACAACAAAAATATAAAAAAAAATAAATAAAAATTTTTAATTTTTGGGCGTACATCTCCCCTTAATGTGTTTACTCAATTTGTTTCGGGAAGAATGAGCATACATCACTTTAATTCACCGAGGTCTCATTTAAAAACTAAATAATTTATAAAGTACGATTTATAGATATTTCCTTAATGTATACTAGAGCTTTTAATAAAACTCGTAATAAATACTCATGTAGAATTGTATAAATATGTAAATGTTTATCACTGATACTGAAAATGCATTTAGAAATAAAACATTTGACATATCGAAGGTTGAGTTGAACAGTAAAGAATCTTTAATTCCAGTAATGTACTGTGCATGTCATGAAGGGAATACAGAACCGGGAATTCCTTTCATTGGTAATTGAAAGCCCATTCAGATCGTGGGCGCGCAGAGGTAATCGTCCTATTTTCCTATTGAGTTATCGGACCCGTAATAAAACCATTCCTTGAATGTAGTGCAGTGCATAACATATTGCATGTTCACAAATAACTTTGAGAAATAAACACAAATAAATTAATCTAGCATTGAAAAGAAAAAATTAATGTGTAAGAACAATAGTAAAATAGCGTAATAAGGCTAGTTCCTACTAAAGATATTTATTGGATATGTGAATAATATTATTGTGGTAGTAGTGAATTATAAAAATATATGAACTTAGATACAACTATAATTACACATAAACGACCTTTGGGCTTACCTAGTTAACACACATTTTGTAATGATGAAATGTAACATGAAAACTTACTACTGAAAATGTAACACATTATTGACGACATTATTATTCCTAAACCAAACAGTACTACTACTTATATATAATTATATATATATATATATATTATATATATATATATAATTGTATTAATACCAGTATTAATGGGTAAGGGCAACTATATTAGTAATTTTAAAACTTTAACTTACACACACACACACACACACACACACACACACACACACACACACACACACACACACACACATATATATATATATATATATATATATATATGTATGTATGTATATATATGTATATACGAGGTATGGCTATTAAATAACGGGACTGACGCTGCAGTGGAACGAGTGCGCATGCGCCAACCAACAATGACCAACAGCTGTGTAGTTTGAGACTTCTTCTTCAGAATGCAGTTAGTCTCGTTTCTGTAAACAACATCGTTGTGTCATAACCTTCATTTATTTAAGTGTTGTTATTTTGTTTTGCCGGAAAAATGGTTAGCGTAATAATAGAACAACGAATTGTTATTAAATTTCACGTTAAACTTAGAAAAACCGCTACCGAAACCTATAACTTACTAAAAGAAGTGTATGTCAGTGAATGTTTATCGCGGACTCGTGTTTTTGAATGGTTTAAGCGTTTTCAAGATGGTCGACAAGACGTGGAAGATGATTCGCGCCCAGGTTGTCCTTCAACATCAAAAACGGAAAACAATGTCGAAACAGTTGCTAATTTGATTCGGTCTGACCGACGATTAAGCATTCGTGCAGTTGCTGAATCTGTAGGCATTGATAAAGAATGTGTACGGCAAATTTTACATGACAATTTGAACATGCGAAAAGTGTGTGCAAAAATTGTACCAAAAATTCTTACGATTGATCAACAAGCAGCTCGTAAAAATGTTTATACTGACACTTTGAATGCCATTGAAAATGACCCAAATTTATTGGAAAGAATAATGACATGTGATGAATCGTGGTTTTTTACTTATGATCCGGAAACGAAGCGCCAATCTATGCATTGGAAGACCTCAACTTCACCGAGAGCCAAAAAAGCAAGAATGAGCAAGTCAAAATTTAAAGCAATGATGATTGTTTTTTTTCGACATTCGTGGGATTGTGTACCTTCACTGGGTTCCTGAAGGTCAAACAATTAATCAACATTACTATCTTGAGGTACCTAATAAACTACGTGAAAGAGTAAGAAAAAAACTACCCGAAATGTGGAAGGACAAATCATGGATTTTTCACCAAGACAATGCGCCAGCTCATTCCGCGTTATCTGTCAAGCGGTTCCTGACCAAGTACAGCACCCCAGTGTTAGAACATCCACCTTTTTCGCCAGACCTAGCACCATGCGACTTTTATCTTTTCCCTAAGGTGAAATCTGCATTGAAAGGTACGAGATTTGAATCCGTAGAAGCTGTTCAAGAAAAAGCGGCAAGACTCCTGAAAGAGTTGACAGAAGATGACTTTCAGCATTGTTTATTGAAAGGGGTGTATCAGCATCAGCAAAGGGGTGTATATTGAAGGTGATAATAAGTAATTATGTTTAAAATGAAAATAAATTTTTTTACAATATCAGTCCCATTATTTAATAGCCATACCTCGTATGTAAGTCTCTAATGTAATAATATATAGCCTAAGTCTAATGTGACTAAGGATCTCCAAACGAATTCTTTCTATCGTTTCGACATTAGAGACACGTAGACTACAAAATCAAGTATAATCTAGATAAAGAGATATTATCATAGTCTCATCAGGTTTAATGTATGTAATAAAATATTATAAATCAAATATAAAATAATAATTCCAAGATTTACAAACGATATATCAACATTTCTGATAACAAGACTAGCGTTGTACTCAGTGACAACTCTTTTGTTAGTCTTATCATACTTTAATTCTAGTAAGAGGACAATAACTCTTGTTGACACGCTGGAAACTAAACCACCTCAAACCACATTTTGAATGTTTCAATCATAATACCTCTGTAATTACTTTTATAACCTGTAATAACATAGGTTACATTTCTCTCCAAGAGAGATCACTTCTGGAAGGATTACACATGCTATTAGAACTTATACCGAGTACAAAGGAAACCATTGCCACTTACATCTGAATCTAATGGATGTCCAGAAAAGGCTCAACACTAACTGGGGACGTGACGAAATATGGGTAAAGGTTGTGTATTTATTTGATAGGTCCATCGATCCTGTTTGAGTGGATGGGGATCTCGTTGTTCCTACAAACTAGTCTTTATCTGCACGTTTTGACCGGTAGAGGGTGACACAAAACAGACTTTCCCTTATTCCAAGGTGTAATGTCTGAAATAGTGCCATGTATCAAATCTTATAGCAGTAATATGGGGTGTCAGTAAAATGCAACCGTACATTGCACTGTCTCAACCAGTTGATAAGACCCTCGCACGGGACAGGATTCTATGAGTTTGGGCAGAATAAAGCTTAGAGGGTACTGGCCACTCCTTTTTTAAAAAGATAGTTTCAGTAAGTTTGAATTGAGATCAGAGACAAATACAGGACATTTTTTGAACAAACAACTAAGAACATGCTGCTTAAGAAAACTATATGGCTAATTTTATAATTTGTAAGGATGTAAATTATAAAACAATATTTCAATCCTGTACATAGATAACCACAGGGTCTTAAGGAAATTGTGTTAGCTAATACTCATTGAATTTATTCATGGACAGTCCATGATTCTAAAGTGGCAATATTAATATTACGTAACTTAGTCAGATTTGTATGTGATAATAAAGGGTTTTTTTAATAAGGGGAAGAGTACATATGTATTAAACTATATTTGGATCTTTTTACGTTGTTGATTTTTTGTATAAATCCTAAAAATACAAACATTTTACAAACAGTTACCTCACCATAATTGTACATCTAGCATGAAAGGGCACGTTGAAAACTTGCCGAAGGTTGCACCATTCCTGTGAGCATCCATGTGAAATTTATGGCGGATTATCACAAGTCTTATTTTACTTTAATGGTTCTACCTTGCTTTTAGCTCATTCGTTGATTTGTTTGCAGCTTAACCTTGCATTCATAAATTGCATACCGAATCTCAACCATATTTTTCAGTACTACAATAAACTTAACACCCAATTTAAATAGTGTCAAATATTAAATTAATTTAAGTTACTAAATAATTAGAATATAGATCATAGAAACCTTAAACATAACATAACTAATGCAGTATTCTTAGACTATGTACAACGCAGATATACCTAGTGGTTTTATAAAAGTGTGAAGAATATTCGGGCTTCTTTAGACTAGACATTTCTAAATATAAACAATAATTTTCAAACAAAAATCACATTATACGTTATTCCTTTTGTGTGTTTTACTAAATCAAACACTTTAGAATGGATACAACCTAGATCTGAGAGCATTGTTTTTTAAGTGAGGTAATTTGTAAATTAATAATGTAAGTTGATAAGACGATGAGTACAAAATGAAAATATTCCAAGTCAGTAAGAGCTATGTGCTGATTGATTATTAGAAAATGTACAGTTTTTTTCAATAAATACCATGTACGACGAATTACATGTTATTTGTTTATTAAAACATTTATGTTTTATATAACATTAGTAGGCCAACCACTTAGCATTTAACCTCTGAGTCAACTATTGGTTTGCTATTAAGGAAGCCAACAGCTAGGTTCATCCATAAAGATTATGTAATTCTGTAATAATATGAGGAGTGAGTAACAACGTAGCCTATATAACGTTGGTGATCTACATGAATTTCCATTTGTTATGTAAAACCTTAGGTCTAATAATCTGGTTTGTTTTCCATAAACACTATTGAAATGTAAATTTAAGTATTTTTTGATAGTTGTAAATTGATGATCAGAAATTAAAGATGCAAAGAGAAAATCTGTTTTCTGTTCATTCACAGTTACATATTACTAAAAACTTTTATAAATAACGATTACCGTATCGCGATTGTTTTATTTAATCCAGGTCTGTATTTTGGGGGAAAAAAAGCCTATTTCATTCACCCATTATTTATTGCATTCTAGTTTCCAATACTGAATTAGAACAACAGAAATTTTCACAAGGTTCAGGTTCCATTAAGATCGAGTCTTAAATAATTTTAAAACTCCGTATTATCAATTAGTCATGGTTTCAATTTGTCTATGGTGTACATTTCAAAGTAGCATTTTCTTATTGTATGACGCGTAGTTTGATTCCACCTGCTACAGCCTATAACAATAAAGAAGTAAATTGAATTATTTTTACAATTTAAAATTTACATGTATTTATTTATTTATTTATTTATTTATTTATTTCCAACGGCAGCAGCCAATTTACAAATACAAACATAGATAGTAGATACAGCGGAAAATAAAATTAATACGAACAGATGAAAAATCTACATAAAGTAATAAAATAGGTATCATACAAAATTTGATAATAAATAATTAGTATTCAAAGATGTAACAGTTATAAATATCCAAAACATAACAAAAAATAAAAATAGATTAACAAACAACAATAATTATTCAAGTATGGAGCGAACATAGATAAATTGTGCTAATAAATTAAAATATAATATATAACATTTAACAAATAACAGTGAAATTAAATAAATACAACATATAATACAATGAACATGCACTTAACACAGATTAAAGCTAACTACTGTAGGTCTTAATCACTAGTCCCTCACAGAAAGAAGAGAGAAGGCCTGCCGGCGAACCTGGTGAAGTCCATCGAAGAACAGGTCACACCCAGACGCAACCTGATTTCCCAGGCGAATAAACCTTGCGAAAGGACTGTTGAAGTCGAAGTTAGTTGAGTGGTATCTTCGACCCAGCAGATCTCGAGATCTTGTGTTTGCCGGAACTCTGAGGTCGATTTCAGCTAGGAGATCTGGAGAGTTCATGCGACCATTTACTATCTTCCAGAGAAGGACAACATCAGCCACGTCACGTCGCAGGGCAAGAGGTGACAAGTTCAGATTGCCGGACAGTTCCTCCACAGGCACATCAAGATAGGCAAAGCCCAGCCGGACACCAATCAAGCGAAGAAAACGCCTTTGTAGAGCAAGGCCTACAAATATAAAAACGCCTTTTTATATTTGTATTAAAATGTAATAGCTAGTAATTGCGATTTTATCTAAAATTAGTTTTAAAAATTAGTCCTTTCACTTATTTTAGAATATTTTTTTACGCAGGAGCTACTTCCACCAAACAAAGAAACATACACTATACCAAACAATTAAGCAAACTTTTGTTTCTTGTTTAGTTTATCTGAAAAGTAGTAAGTTTATTAAAAAGGTGATTTTAGTTACTGATGCTTGACAAAGTTTTAATACAAAATTCTAAATATTTAATTTACTTGAAATATCAGATATTTTTATACCATTAACTTGAAGACCTTTAAAATATTATTTTGTCTTTAAACAACCTAAATGTTGTATACAAAATTTAACAGTTTGAAATTTTGTTTAAACATGTTTCCCTTAAGGGAAAGTCGTAACCGTAGACTTAGCCATGTTGACGTTAGGAAAATTTTCAAACAAATACCTATACCATCAATATTAATTTTTTACATATTTTTTATATGCTATGCGAAACGAAAGTGGTATTTTTTAAAGTGAATATTATTTTTTTCTCAGTTATGATGTTTTAACTGGGTAAAAATTTCAAAACGCGTTACTTCATAAGTTTTACACACCTAAGTTTAAATTTAGGATATTCTTACTAGTTTAAACAATATAATACTCAAATAATATTTAAGCCTATTGCTATAATTAATTGTGTTTCCAATAACCATTGCAAGTAGGTGATCCAACCAGGATGAATATTTTTATTAAAATATTAATCCATTCACAAATATAATATTTTTGGTAATTGAATAATATTGAGTAATACTGAATATACAATTTATTTAACCAATAATTATACGAGTATTTATGGTACTATAAGAAGACTTATACGAGGCACGTCCAGAAAGTAAGTGAACTAGTACTCTCACAGCTGTAGGGAATACTTTTTCCACATGTTGGTAACACTGCCGCGTAGCCTAAATCCTCCCCTTCAAAACGAGACCAATCCGAGGTTAGTGTGTTGAAAACTCTTGACCCAGTAGCATCTCTCGCGAAAAATGTCGATCTATCTACCGCCAAGTGCGAAATTCGCGCCGTCATTCGCTACCTCGTTGTGATGGGAAAAGCTCCGGTGGTGCGAGAGTGGCAAAAGATAAATTCAGTTAAAGGAATTGGGAGAATATTTAAACAAATTCTTCTCGTTTTATTATTTATTCTTTTTCGACTATTGGAGCAAGTCGTTGGTCAGAGTTAATCAGGTGGTCCAGTAAAGCCTTTCTTTCGACTCGCAGTCTCTAGAACCCTTCTCTCAGTGCCTGATTGTCAGCCTTAAGATGGCAGTGAGGGTACAAGGGTGGCCAGGGGCGAGGCAGCAAGAACGACTAGATTAACTTGCACAGCACTTGGGTGATCCATTGCTTGCTGTGCTGTAAAACTATGGGTTCGATCTTAGCCACGGCTGTCACGGTATGAATACTGATTAGTTAAACTTAAGATACAATCGGAAACATGAAAAACAGTTTCTGATATGAAGTTGTCATACGTAATTATTAGTATAACAAAATTCATAGAATCAATGTACAAATAGTTGCTGGAAAGGAGGTCTTGTACTACAATTCGAAATAAAACATCCTCCGGATGTAAGTGGATACACACATCCGCCCAGACACCGATGATGAACAAACAGGAAATGCTTGTTTAAGCAGCGGAAGTGCTTATTTCTAAAAATCATGCGACGATGTAAGAGACAGCCGTGCTGATATCAAAAATTGGTAATCACCAATTACGATGGAGAGATTTGGCATAGGCGTGGTCAGGAGAGCTGGCGGGGGCAACATCAAATATCACGAACAACGGAGGAGAGGCAGGAAGTCGGAGAGTCGATTCGCAAAGCCACGTTTCGGGAGAGGCAGTGCGTGTGTTTGAGTGCGGGGAAAAATCTGTTATGCGAAATAGTGTGAAGTGCAAACAAAATGTAACTTAATAAAATCTTGTATTTAATTTTAGGAATTTAATATTATATATCAGGGTTCATTAATCATTTTAATATGTCTCATTTAAAATTCCAAGTTACCTGTACCTAAAGTGATAAAAAGAAAAGAGTATTACGTGTAGTAATCAAATTAATAGTTTAATATTGAAATTCATATTTTCCTATTCCATATATTTTATGTAAATGTACTCAATTTCGAAAAGTCATTCATTTGTTTTAATCATGTAATTTTATGTAAATGTTTAGATGTTTTAAAAGAAAGTTTTCTCACGTTTCATTCATGAATACATAATTATTAAAACACTACAAAATTTACTAATAAATGTTATATAAAAAAATCAATTAAACATAAACTGTAATAAATAATAATTCATGATTGGTATTAAAGTTTTGTTTCAATATGTCTGTTGATTATATCCATTGTAATTTGAAAATTAAGTCAATATAATGAGATGTTATTACAAATAAAATATGAGTTGGGTCATTTGAGGGTGTTGTATTGCCAATCGAACCTACTATTTAAATCCTCTCACAATACCCCCTCATAATACATTTTAATATTTCACAACCTTAATCTAAAAAAAACCTTACAAAGTATAAAGTTTTAAATACGAGTTCTTATCACTAAAGTATTTGTGACACTACTAACAAGCACACTTGTATCAATTATACATTAACCTCCCTACTTTACACTGTATCGAATAGAAGCTAAGATATCGAGCCGTGATAGATAATATCAGGGTTAGACCTCACACCATCAATAGCAATCTGTCTACATCTCTACAGAATTGTCAGTACCTCGACATGATATTGTGACTGATCGCCTGAGATAATATTTACCAATGTTTATTAAACTTATTTTTCTGTTATTCTAATCAGTAGTATGGGTTTGCCTAATCAGCATGAGTATAATATCTTCCCTTCATAAATGTTATTAGAATAACTAACAACAGGACTAATATGATTACAATATGGTA
Source organism: Homalodisca vitripennis (assembly GCF_021130785.1). Classification (NCBI taxonomy): domain Eukaryota; kingdom Metazoa; phylum Arthropoda; class Insecta; order Hemiptera; family Cicadellidae; genus Homalodisca; species Homalodisca vitripennis. Next base: position 97,873,464 of record NC_060215.1, read on the forward strand.
AGGTTAGTAATATATGTTCTAAACCTTGTTTCATTGTGTGATTTCAATAACAAATATAAAACGAAATAATATATCGTATCAGTTGAATAGAACACAATATTTAATTAGTATAACAGTTCGTACAATAATTATAGGCTACTAAAATAATTTATCAATTAATTTGATATCAACCACTGGTATTACTTATTGATCGTTAATAACTAACACATACGTTACTATTTAGGCAATCCCTTCTATTAAGAAAAAACGTTAGTGTATTTAATTATTGTTATCAGTATAAAAGGTGATACCTAGTAGCAATATAAGGGTTTATTAAGGAGCGTGATATATGGCACCTTCAAACAGCAGTTAAGTTGTAAAGAGGCTTAAAGTGAAGGTGTAAGGGAGACGAATGAAAAGGAAATATTTCACACGTCTGAGATGGATTGTGGAATGACATCAGGGAACAACCATCTCTCACATTCTAAAAGAGATAAATCTTTCCCAAAGTTTTAAGCCAGCTGAACATGCTAAACGGTTATTTGAAACTAAATGTAGGTATTAAAGACAATTTATATATTATTTATTTAATGTTAAATATTTTTTAACATTAGGCAATATATTGTGCATAGATCTCATGTACTGTACATAAATCCGACTTGTGTACCTATGTATAGGATTCCTATAATATATATTGAAATCTTTTGAGCAGTAATAGTGGGTATAGCTACTATAAAAGGTAGAGTTAATACGGTTTTCAATAGATCAACTATTGTACGTAACAAAATAAGTAATGGTAGTTAACATTAAATAATAATAAAATAATATTAACTAAAAATATAATAAACTTTAGATATGTGCAGCTTAGTACGTATTGGTACAAGTTACTAAAACTTATTTTAAGTAGTATTGAAATGTCATATTTATTTGTTATTATTATTATTGACGTATTGAAAGGAAGTACTTTTAAAATTCCAATCGAAATAAATACTTCTATACAAGTTTATGTAGTCTCAATATAACCTAAAACACGATATATTGGTGTATTTATGATGTTTTATCATACTGAAAACAAAAATTATTACGTAATAAACAAGTTTAAAAACAGAAGCAGGACATTAATAAATTACTGAAAACTATAGAACACCCCAGTGAGTGATCAATCACTTGGCAAATATTGAGCGAAGAGGACGTGTCCACCCAAAACTGTAAACAACTGAGCCCATATTGAGCAACCACACACATTCGCGCGTCCACTACACATACAACTACAAAACAACATCGATACATGTTACGAAGGTCGGCTCGCAACTGCGGATGGAGAATAGTCTATCTAAAAAACACGAACATTTCAAAGATTACGAAAACATATCCATTAAAATTCCATTCATATCCATTCATATGAAATTATTATCTTACTTCTGCTTGAACTGGTTAGTTCAAGAATGTTGAACAACTGATCTATGCATAATAAACCTATGAAATATTTTAACTGCTATCAAATTTAGAACAGAAAATCCAAATACCATAGACCCCTGCACCATAAGATGGTCTTCTAAAGTGCAGCTCTTTCTGGTTTTACAGAAATGGACATAATTAATAAGTAGTTTGAAATTAAATAAAGAAACACTTTTAAAGGCAAAAATAAACAATAGCAGACATACATACATAAAAACTGGAACACCGAAACAGATACAAATCGTTCAGAGTTTACTGTTATCAAGCAAGTAGTAATCCAACATGAGAATACGTAAAGATCGAGTCCGGAATAAAGGGGTGGGACTGAGGAATAGTACTCAGGCACTTATTCCATACAAGTACAAAGTACCATATAAATTATAAAACGATTAATTAAGTAAACATCAGCAGACTACAAACATGACGATGTCCATGTTTAAAGATTACAGAAATCTTCTGCGTTTAGTTGCCTTTCTGCCTGTCTGAGTATATTAAATAGCAATCTTCTAAAACTTATTGGAAAAACTAATAATGTATAAAGTAATTTTACTTTAATAAATAAATAAAAGTAAAAGTAAGTCATAGGACTTTTTAATAAAGAGGTTATTACATTTTATAACAGAGAGTAGTACACATAATAGTGAGTAAGCCTACTATAAAATCGTCCGCGCTTTATTTGTTCGCATGTCCACGGGCATGCGTATATTCCATAGTTTGAAAAATGAACTACACCACCCAAAATATTTCGTTGAAAAAAATAGACCATAGACCAATATAATAATCTGCCAAACTATTTTAGTGCAGTGGAAAGATTAGAGATTAAGCATTACACTAGGACTCTGAATGATTAATTACATAATTGCGTTAACAATAAAATAAGTTACAGAGCAAAACACGCAGATGGAGGGGAGGAGTTAGTAATAACCATAAGAAAGTATAACAGTAATGATACCAACTTTGTTCTCGCTCCATAGCAGAGACTTGGGGCGGAACATCTAGTTCGGGTCTTCATAGTTTCCATGAGGGTCGACCGATGTCCATGCGCAGACTGGCCGTCGCGTCACTGTTATCACTCCACGAATCACGAGTCACTGGCATCGGATTCCATCTGTGTATGGCATACTACAGGATTACAACCAAAAGGACTCTCAAAGCCATTCGGACACGCAACCAACGGGAGACAAAAGTGCAACCAACCCATACTTCAACATAGAGAAAATGAGTCCGATTATACTAGGTCTTCTCAAGACGAGGTCCGATGTGGCACTGCTACTGATAACAAAAGAGGGCAAAGAGACCGCTCTCTCTTTGAACAAGTTCCAAACTACACAGGTGAGTTTCAGGCGTCAATCAGACGCTTTCAGATGTTAGCCCACTAATAGGAGAACTATTGTTTCATCGGACGACAGTGACTAAAGTCCCTCAAACCAGTTTATTGATTTGCTCTGGACCGAGAATATAAATGCCAGAAAATAAAAATTGCTAAGGAATGCAGCTAAAACTTACACTAACTATTTATATTGTAAAAGTTATACAGGATTTTAAAAATAAAGCCATTGGTAAAACTAAACTCACTTATGACTGATACGATAATATGTAACACAGTTAAAGTGATAAACAATTATTTGCATTTTAATTTTTACATCTTTTTCTAGTGTTTAAATAAAAATGAAAAAATCAAATGCATATACACTATATAATAGTCCCACTATTCATACTTTGATCTGAATTCAATTTTAGTAATTGCTAAGTATCCACGTTGTAAAAAGAAAAATTACTAGGACAAAGTATAATATTCGAAAATGTGAGTTGTTATTAATAGCTACAACTACTTTAAAACTATCTCCATTTGTTCCAGAAATCTTCTATTTATTCAAAAGTTTTGACTTACTTACATGATACAAGATTAAACTAGTTATTTAATATTATACATAATCATTTATCTTAGAATCACCTCTTATTGCATGTCAGGTGCCATAGGAAATAAAGGAAGGTAAAGTAAAATATGAATTTTGATTAAAATATATTCTACTTTTAAGCGTTGACAAATGTTTTTATGTGATGGCATATATTTTACATCGTTACTCATAAAATCAGAGTAACCAGGTCAGTTTTTTTACACACACATTGCCATTTAATGTATCCCACTGCAAATAATTACGATACATCCAGACATAATTAAAATGTTTATTGAAATATTTCATTATGCCCTTATTAATTTTTATATTAAAGAAGATTTATTTTAAGCTAAATTATAGTTCTTCTTTGTTTATGACTTTGAATATAACGTAACTATAGTGAGAAGTGTTGATTCAATGCGTATGGTGTGTTTAACTCCAGTTAATCTCCTTCTTAGTGCTCCGGCTGAAATATTATATTGTCAAAGTCTTGAATCCCAGAAACTAGAGTCATGTTCGTCTGAAAGGATCCAAATAGGTCATCGACAAGAAGCTAAAAATGAACTATTTACATAGATTCGACGTAGAGACACCCAGGCAACAAAATATAGTGTAATCTAGGTGAAGAGGTATTCTCATGATCTAATCAGGTGTACATTTTGAGTACCTTACACTATGTAGTAAACATAATCTCAAAGCACGGTGGAGCAACCACATATTTACATAACGTTGCTATGTTGGTAAGGGTTGAATCAATGTCAATATTAAGTATAGCTGCAATTCAATTTCGTCTTTCTCAGATTACAAAATATGTCGCGTACGTCTTGACGTTTAGGTGATGTAATAAATATGAGGTTGAGATAGTTTAAAATCTTTTAGTCACGTACTAAGAGTTAAAGTGTACTAACAGGCTTTGATCATTACATGAGAAGTTGTAAGCAATTAAAGTAGTGTTTAAGAACATCTTATTACCAGTCCTAAAAATATTAAAAAATAAGGATAAGACATTTTTACAGTAAATATATGAAAGATAAGTTGACATAAATACATATTAAGGCTTTCTACTTAATTTCCTTCAATAATATTTTATTTATAACTTGAACTGTCTTAAATTACATTTCATAAAAAGATCAAATCCTTCAAGTCAACTTGTATTGTAAATCCCCATAACCATGGACTTTTTTATAAACTGATAGGATTAATAAAAACTAGCACAACCAATGCCAATTGCACCATTATTTTAAAAAGACTTTAAAAAAATGTATTATATGTTGAAAAGTACAAAGTATGATATATTTCATTCTTATCACAAAACGAAATATAAATATTATGTACAGTTGATTTAATTGCACAATAGAGCTTATTGATACTTAAGTGTTTTGTAACAACAACAATGGTTAATTATATTGAATTAATACTGCGAGTATTTCGATATTTAACATTGTAACACTTCTTTAGAGCTCTCAATCAAAACCTTTTTATGTACTTTTAAAATAGCATACAGCATGACGTATCTCTCCATATTTTGGCTCATTCAGGCTGTTTTTCCTTGTTCGAAATATTTTTATTTACACTCAAATTAGAAAGGTTTTGGTAAATACAGTTATATAGCAAGTCAACTCAAGACAATTAATTTAAAAGTAAAAATTGTATTGTTTTAATTAAAAATTTTAATGCGTAGATAATACCAACGATCGTGTAAAACCATAATTTTAGTATTGCCCAGTCATTATAGGTTGATTATAAAACCTTTATCAAAATGATTCCTTTATCTAGATGATTAAAATATGACTCATGTGTTAGAAGCACACTGTACTATATATCAATTTTTATATTAAACCTGGGGCCCTCGGGTTCGTCACATTCTGTGATTAAAATCTGATTAACGAGTTTTAAATACCTTCCCGAAATGTGATTTGTTTATTGCCGGGTGTATATTTGTTTCTTTGGTACAGCACTAGTTATCTTTCTGATATGCATTTAGGACACCTTATCAAAGACACAATGTACTCACTCGTATAAGAGATTAAAAAATTTAACACGAGGCTCTGAACTCGATATCTACCTACATTTCCAACTTGTTCAGACAAAAATCGCTGTGCATTTTGAAGTTAAACATACATTTGACAAGTTCGTCTGCCAGTCTCATTCATAAAACATTTTCAAAGCAACGTCGTTTACACTTCTTCAACATTTCCACCTCGAATGTTTTAGATGTTCAGTTTTATAAATGATTAATTTCTATACATACAGGAAGGTTTAAATACGGCATCAGCAAGTACAGTAGTTCTATTACATCTCTTAAACACTGCTAAGCAAAAATTTTAAAAACATGTTAAGGATTCACAGGTAATTTACAGCAAGGTTTTGAAACAGAGGCGTAACAGGAATGAACGAAATCATAACAACAAAAAGATCGAATAAGTTTAATCAGTTAGCATGAATTAATGACGTATAATCTAAACTAGTTTTAATTGTTTTAAAATGAAAGAGTTCAATTCCATCAAAAAATTATCGGTTTCGTGGACCTAACCTCATTTTATAAATATTATTCACTATTCAAGGTCATAGTAAAAAAAATATTGTATTATTACAAAATATTTAAAAGTAATCATGCCTATGATCTAAATGCAAATCTGGTAATGTTTAAGTTGTGAAACAAAATGTACATGCCAACTTGTTTTGTTGGATGTTGTTATTTAATTACTGATTTAAATTATTGCAGTTTACAAGTTGAAATATATTATTAAATTCTTAAATCTTTCCGAAATTAAGGTTTACGTATTTAGTTTTTTTATCTATTTTATTCGTACTTATATGATATAATATTATATTGTTTTTAACATAATTCACATAAGTTTTTATATTTATATATCCCTTATTCTTTATTCTATGTAATTTATACACATATATGTTAAATAATGAGCGTTTATATTTTTTAAATTTTCTTAATTATCGCGTAATTTAATTGTACTTATGGTGGTATTCTATGTTAAATATCACTTTAACTTCTTTTTAATCTGTTGGGGAGTTTGGTGATAATAATCTTTAAAGGTTGAATACAAAGGATTTATAGATTTATGATTTGTTTAACTGACCAGTAATAAAATGCAGAATGTAAAATCTTGTATTTACGTTTCAGCTCTATTTATGGTAGTTTTAAGTTTAAGATTCCTGAACGCTTTGAAAAACCTCATTAGGTGTTCTTTGTTATAATATTCATTAAATTTAAATTTACAAAGTACAAATGAGGAGGTATATGGTAAAAGGGCTCATAACCAGAAACCATACTTTTGGGAAACAGGCAAACAATAATTGACTTGATTGTACTTTTTTACACATAAGAGTTATGGCTTCCAAACCTTCAAACAAAATAAAGTTCAGAATCTCAACTTTTATATTAAAAGAAGAGATATTTTGTTAAATGAGCATTGTAAATATAAATTATTATCAAAAAAATGTACACGCCCTTTTTACAAAGTCAAGCTCTTATTCCAAAGATTTACAGCTCCAAGTATAACAAAACGGTTATTAACAATATCATTAATGATCTTTAACCCAATGGGGATTGCATAATAAAAGGTTAGGCTGTAATTTTTGGTCCAAATTATTTGTAGAATGTTTTTATGCCTGTTTTGTAACTTAGGTCCATTTACCTGCATGCACTAAGGAAATGTTTATGGTTAACAAATAATAAAAAACACAATTTTATGATAAGTTATATATTTATTACAATTAACATTCTTACATTAGGAGGTATATTTTCTAGTTTTAGGTTATTTCCTCATCAGCATGATTGTCCACAACAGCAGCTGTCTCTTTTTTTCTGTGGAAGAAATAGTTCCATTATGAGACTCTTGGAATACGTTCTCAAACCATTTAACGTCAGTCTCATAAGAAATCTAAATAAATTTCAAATGTCCTTTTCCTTAGCAGCATTAATTTTAACTTTATTAGCTGGTAGAAGAGTTTCCTAATCAATAGAAACCTCACGTTTCTTTAGGTACTGAAAAGGGCAATAATCCCCAAAATATGAAGTTGACACCAGAACTCCTCCCAAAGGTTGGTATTGAAGACGACAATACGACATAATTTTAAAAAACCGTTCTCTCGGATGTTATTGGCTTCTGAAAGACATTCTTAAATCCTGTAGCCCAATTTTTTAACAAAGGGGCATCGTGTTTTAAGATGAATGGGCTGGGGTTGTTCCTTGCAGCTTGTAAGATTTCTATGTACTATTGAAGATTGTGGATCTTCTCCTCAGATTTAACCTTGGCCCCATTGACTCCGAAGTTCCTATCATTCTGTCCAAAACTGTGGTCAACAACTGGAAAAATGTGGGTTACTGGAATCCCAAGCGAAGTTGCTAACCAGCTGCAGAATGTTACCAAAATTTTATTCCTATTTTGACCACTTGTGCTATCTGACAAAAGATAGATCTCATCACATCTGATACATTCAACCTTTTCCTTAATAAAATCATATAGGAATGAGCATACACTTTCTGGATTTTTCCTTGCTTCGGTCTCTAAATGATAATAAAAAGCACTGCTGCTATCATTATGACAGTGCACATTAAATAAATATACCCAAAGAAGACGTCTGTAAAACTATGCCGTTTCATTTGTTTTTGGTAAAGGTAAATTTTGAGCATTATCAAACTCCCAAAAATAAAATCTTTTGGTCAATATTTACAAATTTTTTTAACAAATAATCTTTCATTGTCTTAAAGGCTTTAAATATTCTGCAATGTAATTCATACGGTACTTTGCATTTATCGTTAGGATTGGTCTTAAGTTTCACTACACATTCCGAACAGTAGTTACAACATCTGTTCGAGGGACTCGAAAACCATAGTTCATTTTGTAGAAAAAGAAGTGATGATAAGTTTTATAATGAAGTTTAAGAGCTTTACCAGTTGTTTCTTTGTATAAATCAGTGTAAATGTTGAATTTAGGTCAGAGTTTCCAAAATAAAGTTTCTTTTTTTCCGGGAGTAATGAGACTCACGGATAGGGAACATGGACAGATGTGTTTTTGCAAGATCCCAGATTTTATCATCAATTTTCTGAGGTCGATTACTATGAGTCCCACGCTTCTCAATAAAAGTATCACCAGATATACTTTTTTATAATTCTAAGTCGTTTTTTTTTTTTCAGAAATTTGAAATAACTCAAAAAGAAACTGCCTGCAAACACTTGTTTCACTCCCATTAACTCTAACACAGTATTTCCATACAATATCTCTTTTTTTAGTAGTACCTACCAATTGAGAACTTGCGCTTTGTGATTTCATCAGTCCAGAGAGAAGGGCATCTAGATTTTCTTTCGAAGCGCAGTTAAAAAACTGATAAAATAAATCTTCTTGGTCACTTCCTTTCGCTTTAGTCCCACAGCCTTGCTTACAACAGTTTAATACAACACAAAATGTCTTACTAGGCTTCCGCTCTTCAGATCGTGATTTGAAATAATTTTCTCAAGAATACCTACTTTTTTTATTGCTTTCACGGTCTTCAACAGATTCCTTCTTTTTTCCTTTCTTGCATTTTACTGAGACGTTTTCAATATTAGGAATAACACTCATGTTCAACAATACTAATCTCACTTTACATCAGATCTACACAACATAACCAAATCACTTTCACTTAAGAGAATAACAGTAAAATGATAAAATGTTCATGGTTACCAACAGATACATGATAAATCGAAATATACCATCTCCGGAAAAAGGGCGTATGACAGATTACCAAAGACCTCCTCAAATATAAATATAATAAATAGTTATTAAGAGTTGTAAATTTGTAATGGATTCTAAAAAGGTTATCTATTTTAATTATATACTGTTTTATTTATCAAGGAGAATTATTGTTTCTTAGTATAAAGTGCAATATGGAATCATATTGCTTTTCATACATAACGAGTCCAGTAATAATACAAAATCAAATTACTGTATGAAAATGTATTATTTTTTCACATTACGTTGTTTCTTTTAGCTAGTATTGAAGAGAAAAATATATTTTAAAATAATGATACATAGTTCCTTTAGTAAATAAATCAATATAAAACTGACATTCATTTTTAAATTTAACTTATTTATAGTATTACAAATTTAACACGGACTATTTTAAATTATTACGTTTCAAACATAATATTTTCTTATTTCTCTGCAAATTTAAATAATGGACTAATAGTGATCGACCATTACTGCCTATTCTTTTGATTGATCGCCGCGATTAATTGAATTTAAATAATTCGAAGTGAAATGGAAAATTTATTCAAAACATATGTAACAAGTAATACGACCAGATTCTGTCATTTTTATCTGTAAATATCTGTCCGTATTGCCAGATTATTATAATATCTGCAATTTTTTTTTCATTGTATTAAAAAACAGAAGTTTTTACTAATTGTATTTACTTTGTCTCATAACCATAATGAAATTAAAACTTATGCATAATATATCTAAAAAAAACCTACCCAGATGGGAAAATTTGCCTTAATTAAATTATATGCATGTAAATAAATATATGTTGGAGAGAAAATAAATAAGGTACAGCATGTACAGGGCTAAATATGCTATTAATAGAAAGTTATATTGGGTATATGTACAATATTTTTTTAAACCGTTCACTACACACTAAGAAAAACGATACCAGAAAAATTACTTTCTCAGGGATTGATTATTTTTATATATTTTTATCTCAGAAATGAACGTGTATTTTCACAGAAGGATTAAGTGGTGCATTTTTTAAATCGTAATAATTCTAAAAAATAATCTAATTATCGAGTTTTATGTAAGTGTTAAATATATCTAATAAAACATTATATTTTATGATAATCTTGTAAGTTTTCCGGTTTCACTACGCGTTGAAACATTGTTCAGAAATAAAGTTCTCCAAAATATTCCTTCTTGGGTTGTAGAGCTTTCAGATATTGAACCAATCTTAGATTCAATTATCCTGCCTATTTTTATTTCTCTAAATTGCTTTTTTTGTATCTATTGATTTTTTTGAGGTTGGGTTTTGGTTTTGGTTGATTTTTTGGTGTCTGAAAATTTCAAGTAAAACATACTAGAACTACTTTAAATAATGTGTGTGCTGTGTGTGTGTGTGTGTAACTAAATACTTCATTTTAAGTTAGTTTATATTACTAAACATAAATATTATTATTACTATGTAGGGGAGTAATTTTAAGTAATAAGGATCTTATAAGCGTAAACAAGATATTCCACTTGAACGAAAGTATTACATTTCCAACCTCATTACTCTATAAGTTGCCCGATTTAAGGGTTGTCATTTTCTTGTAATTTTACCATTTCATTTTTTATCTTAAATTTCTGTTGTTCCCTTTTAAGATTCTAGTCGCTTTAATAATTTATATAGATGAGCAAGTTTGTTTAGCTACGCATTTACAATTTTCTAAATAATGACGAATTTCTAGATATTGTGGATATTCAAGTTTTACAATTTAAATTTTAAACTTTACATAAAACGTTTTAAGATTTATTTCTGTAAAATTAAATGTTAAATCAATATTCTTCGACAGTTATTAGAATATTGTATTATATTATAGTATTTCCCATATATTGGTAGGAATTGAATTATAATTACGAATTATAAATCAAATACATTTTACCACTTGCCTTCGGCTCGCCCCAGGCCCCTAAGTGGTATGTTAAATAGGATGTAAGAAGAATCTGGTAATAGGTAATTAATTCTGATGATAAAATTTTCCAGGGAGTTTAAAGTAAAACGTCGTACTAAAATTTTCTGGATTTGACTAAAGTTTTGAATTTGAGACTGTATTGTGGTAAAAATTTGGAATATACAACAAAAATAGTCTAGACCTTTTCACTAGGAAATTAAATTTATTCCAGCTATTAGAATTGAGCGAAAGTAAAATATTACCAAACCTCATTTGTAGATCACTTCATTTACCACTAATGATTTTCCATCATGTTCGAGCTAACTGTAACGGTTAAAACGCAATTGGGCTTCAAAGTAAGGCCTGCAAGGTTAGACATGTATACAATTTCATGAAAGTTTGTTAAGGATTTAAAAGTAAAAATTTGTAGCTTTCAGTGTTTTTTCAGATTGTAATATGACAAACGAAACCTGTGTGCCAAATATCAAGTTTAGAAGTATTTTACAATATGTATTTAAAGATGAATGAGTATTAATAATATTGTAGTGTCATAAAGGATGTAGACTAAATCAATAACAAAAAGCAATTTGTGGAGATAGTTTTTCAACTCAAACAATAAAATATAAGTAAATATGAATTTGCCTAGTTACGATTAATACCTTATGTAAATGTCAATCAGTAAACATTGTACTCCGAACAATGAATGACAAAACAGCGGTAGAATTCATGACAACCACTTTGACAGATCTGTCCTGCTTGCTCACAATAGAATGGACCGTACCAATACATCAAATAGTAGACTTGCGGCCGAATACACTGGACGGTACCAATACATCTTCTGGCCTTCTTCGTGTCTAGTATACGATCTACGTTCACACTCGACACATTTACATTGACATACCTATCCTACCTGTTCACAATATCAAATAGTAGACTTGCGGCCGAATACACTGGACGGCACCAATACATCCTCTGGCCTTGTCCGTGTCTAGTATACGATCTACGTTCACACTCGACACATTTACATTGACATACCTATCCTACCTGTTCACAACATCAAATAGTAGACTTGCGGCCGAATACACTGGACGACAATAAAAAAACTTCTGGCCTTGTCCGTGTCTAGTATTCGATTGTTGTCGTATCGACGATCACTCTCGACACATTTACTTTGACAGACTTAAAGTGCTTGCTCATCTGCTCTTCAAGTATCAGTGGTTGGAGGTATATATTACGACCATATGTGCTGAACAGTATACAAAAGTAACACTACATAATAGAAATAATTTATAATGTGAACTAGAAGTGAACAGAAAGAGTCTGGCCTGAGTAAATTTAACTGTTCTGTCTAATATAAAGAAATCCCTTCAATTTTTCGTTCCTTATTTCGCGTTTATAAGTACATACTTTTAATTTCTTGTAAGAAATTTAACGTTTCAAAAAAGTTAAATACCAACAAAGTGTAACTCTACGATTATTGAGTTGAATTAGTAGTTCTATCGTCTTTAAACTACTGTTGTATATAACGATTGTAGAGTGCCGCGGACAGGTGGTCTGCGTCACCCTGTATTTATTGCTCTTGCTAAGCAGGGACACGTATTGGAGCTTAAAACCTAATCCTCTCTTCGAACAATAGTTTTGTGTAGAGGAAACCTTATACGGCTTGTAAGGTGGAAATTATAGTTTGAAAACAATGATAGGTAGGGAAAGGTTTGTGGAATTATATCTAATAGATTGGCAACTGCTTCTACCGTCGATATCATACTTGTATTCTTAGCCTCTCGTACGCACCGAGGAATGCTTTTAGGTTTAAGACAGAAAGCCTATACGGCTGATAGGATACTAGTTATTCGTTTGCAAACTAGGAAAGTAGTGACAGATTTTTAAAAGCTTCACCAAGATTAATGTGAATTGTTAAACTCAACATTTGCAACTCTTTTTGAAGTGTAAATGTCCTTTCCAGCTTGTATTTCGAACAGCTACCCTAAATTATTGTACCGTTGGACGATAACACATGAGGGTGGTGACATCTGAGGTCGTAGCAATAAATACTAGAAATGCAAAGTTTACTTATAAGTTCAGTTTAATTACGAAAACTTACAAGCACCACTTTTAGATGGTAAAGGAAAAGTATGTAATGCCACGTTGCTGCCAATTAGAACACAAGAACTAAAAACGAATATCTTCTAAGTGGGCCTAAAATATCCAATGTTCTCTGGAATTATGCCTACGATGTTCTACTTTATAAAACAATAAGATTTCACTTCCCTTCACAATATGTAGACTCACAACCCGGGTGTCGGCGTCATGGCACGAGACATTGAAGCTGCAGTCTAATAACGGTTATTTCTAGAAGAGGAGTAGAGTTGGGAAACTGGTAGCCATCTACTCAAACAACACGTGAGATACATCAGGTACGTGAGCTACGTGAACTACGTGAACTCGCCTAAAACAAATTCGCGACGGTATTAGCCATTTAATGATACAAATTACTTATTATAACAACGTGTTCGCCGTTAAGGATGACGCGACAACTTTTATCTATCTCAATCAAGCAAATAAAAGATCTTCAAGGGTAAGTAACTTTAGTATTTACAACTTCACTTTACGTTACATTCATTTTTATATGTTTGGCATCAAAGAGCTAATTTAATAATAAAAGATAAATTTTACTTACGGACAAAGCGCGCGAGGTCTGATCGGTCATGTAGTTGGGCTGCTACAAAGGGTTAGAGGAAAAAATTCGTGCCAATTAGGTAGTTACTCCACCCAATAATTTAGTTCCGGAACATTGGATAAAAATAATAATAAATTATACTGGCTGACTAGGTTGCGAAAATTACATTATATGAAATTTAATTAATCAATTAACGGTATAGTATCATGCCATACTCCTAATGAGAATGGGTCAAGCCAAAATAGATTAAATTTTGGGGGCAGAATTCTGCTCTGTTACACAAGACTGAGATAATCATAGAGCAAACTCTGCTAATAAAATCGTTCCAATTCAACCCTTTGTCGAGGTGTATTTCTCGAACTTTGTGTATTTTTTCCTCTATCAGTTCTTCATTAACTATCATATTCATATTGTTTTCTAATTTAAATTATATAAAGCAAAATTGTATAAAATCTGACTTTGTTTCTTTCTTTGTAAAACTCTTTGTACTGAAAGTGTTGGTGAATTAGTATAAATCAACTAATGATTTAATTCAATTTGCTGCTGATTTGTCATTTACATAAATAGTCATGTAGCTAGAGTAATTACACTTTCTCATGCTGGTTAAATGACATCATTCCGTTTACATAAGATGAACAAAATTAAGCCAAGAACTGATCCCTGAGTGATACCTTCCATCACTTTCAGTTTCGCCAGACAGGACATTCTCAACCTGTACTCACTACTCCCTGTCTCTGAGATATTTTGACGAGATCTATTTGTGTGAAAGAACGTCAATACCGCATCCATCTAACTTGTGCAACAGTGCCACAAGGTGCATGCAGTCCCGGGGTTTAAAGTGTTCAAGAAAAATGTTGAGAATTAGGTGTTTTTTCCTTATCCATATTGTAAATGTTGTTTTTGGGTAAATCCTGCGTGATGGGATCGGAATACTAAAAAGTGTAATGCGGGGTATCAGTACGGTTGGAGGAGTCACAGCGGACGATAAGCCAACAGAATTGATGCAGGCAGCGAAGACAGTGGAGTGGAAGGGGTTACGCTGGAAGCCAGAAGCAGGAGGTTCTGTCGGTGACCTGGAAAAGGCAGCGAAGACAGTGGAGTGGAAGTGGTTACGCTGGAAGCCAGAAGCAGGAGGTTCTCTCGGCGACCTGGAGCAGGCAGCGAAGACAGTGGAGTGGAAGGGGTTACGCTGGAAGCCAGAAGCAGGAGGTCCTGTCGGCGACCTGGAGCAGGCAGCGAAGACAGTGGAGTGGAAGGGATTACGCTGGAAGCCAGAAGCAGGAGGTTATGTCGCCGACCTAGAGCAGGCAGCGCAGACAGTGGAATGGAAGGGGTTACGCTGGAAGCCAGAAGCAGGAGGTCCTGGAGCAGGCAGCAAAGACAGTGAAGTGGAAGGTGTAACACATGTATAGGCTGCATGAGCAGGCCTGTTCGGGGGTTGGATGGTAAATGACTGACCGAAACGATCATGACATTCAAACACAAGCCCAGTCAGCAACCGCTCACCAGGCAATCACAAGTTCACACCGTAGAGGGTAAACCAGCGGCTTTCAATCTCAATTAAAATTCAACAGCTCTATTCCTTCATATCGAATAAATAGCCCTTCAATGAAGAAGTAAACTAGGAAAATCCGCTGATTCACGCATGATCCATAGAGAGATCATGATGATCCGAATCAGTGGACAACAGTAACCGTCGGAATGTTGGTCCCCTGTCTGCAGGTTAGTGGGTTCACGCGTAGTTAAAAAATGCCAGTAAAATTACGAATATGGTTTTCACCCTTGATGTACATTCGTAGAATAACGTCAATTTAACTCTCGATACTTTGGCTTTTTAGGCGTGGACGTTTAGTGGATGATAGTTTTAAGATATTTTGAGGGATAGATTATATGGTTCATTTTTGTCAATTCGAAGTTGGGATTTTTGTTATTCAGAATCGGATTTTTAAGGCACTTGTATTAAGTTTACATTCCAATTCAAATTTGACATACTGACGATTTTAACTTATTTTGCGATAACTCGACCTGAGTGTAACCGCTGGCGAGGCGCTGGTTTACCAGCACTGATGATCTCGTATCCTGTTCTCGCTTCATCAAAGCTAACAATATGAAACATATGTATAAAAAAAACCAGTACGCAAATAAATACTAGCATGTTGATAAACTAACGGAATTATGAACAATTGATGAAACACAAATAAATTATGCAATAATAACTTTACAATATCAAAAACCCCTTTTTTCTGTGACATTGAAACTGCAATTAACTAACTAATATTTATTTACAAAAATCAATTACGATTTATTTTAGTTCATACGATTTTGCACTTTGAGGCAAAGTTGTGCGCTGATGTTTGTTCATAGCGTAAGAGCGGAATCAGAACTTTCCGCTCTATATAAAGTAGACCAACTACTCTGAGACCAACTCTCTGAGAGGTTCTCTGTACGCTTTACAAAGACATAGATGCATCAAGTTTTGGAAACTGGTGAACATTTTCACATGAAACGCAACTTAGACTGTTGTAAACGGGGAAGAATGTTCAAAACAGCAAACTATTAGATGACATGCTACAACTGACGCGTGTAAAGCTAGAGAAAAGGATAAAAATCTCCTCGTACTTTGGACCCAAGAAGTACAATGCTCTTCCGCCCGTCATAAAGGGATTAAACTGTAAGGAATTATAACAAAAACAGGTAACTGCTATAATTATTGCTTGAATTAAATAACGCGTTCTTGCTCTGGCCTGTTTTATTTCATGGTTAAAACATTTTTAACTTATACTAATTATAGTTATTAGAATGAGTGCTTTTTAAACCGTTACTGTAAAATAAAAATAAAATATACCCAATAAAAAGACCGTATTTATATTTATAAATGTTTCCTCTTAAGTAAGAGGAGCCTGCTAATATATACTGGCCAATTCATATTATATAAAAATTTCACATGCTGACCTGGACAGCCTTGGTTTACCCAATATCGGTATGAAACTTTGAGAACTGGCATGGTTTAATGAGTTCACAATGTGAGGCTCTTCAAGCTAGTGTTAATCATGGACATATAAATTGTTGGGGAATGGAGTTTGAAGGTTTAAAATACAAATATTTTATACCGACCAAAGCAACATCCCCTGTTATGATCGTGCTAGTTTAAAAATATATACAAGCTTATATTTTGAGTCTCGTGGTGTTATAATTAACACCAAACAAATCTGAGGTGTTGTTTATATATAAATGGCTTTTTAATCACCCTCACTGACGTATGAAACACTCCTAAATTAGATATTTATAACATAATGTTTTAAGTTTACATAAAAGTTTCTAACAAATATAGGACAGCAGAAATGTGACGAATTGCTATTTAATATGTACTAAAGACAAATCTAATGTACAATTTATAACAATTATGCGTGCGTTCCTAACTCTTACATTGATACTCAGCATTAGACCGAACATTAGTTTTGAACAATAAGTAATCTATTGAATATATCATATTGAAATGTAATTTTGGAAAGCAACGGTCGACTTTATTCTAAACGTGACACGGAACCAGAGAAGTACTTACACGAAGATTTCACTTGGTTCATTAATTCGCGGCGGAGCGTGCACCGCCTTACAGTGTCGTCGTCGTTTCTTGTTTATCTTATATTCCACAGTATTACACATCAAGTGGATTTCACAGTTCTGTCTTGGATGAGTAAATTTATTCTTGAGCGACTTCAAGAATAAAAATTAAATAATACTGTAATTAAGAAGGTAATGTTATTTTATAGGAGCCATACAGAAGGAAATTGTAGTTTCATTATAACAATGGACTGGTAAAGTAAACCAGCAACAATATTCAATCAATTATAAATAAATATCTTAATTACATTAAAATAAGATACGTTTGGAGTTTTTACTACACATAAAAATGAACAAAGGAGTTCTTATGAAGGTATGTCCTAAAACCTTTAGTTTTACACCCATCTGCCTGTACGTGTTTTTTAACAAGAACATTATATCTTTGGCCCAGTTAAGATAAAGTTATGGAACTTGAGAGTTTTATCAACCTTTGGTAGACCTTTTTGAAAATAAAATATTTAAAAAAATCTTTTTACTCTTTAAAAATGACGGACGTTTAAATTATCCCATCAAAATAACTCAAAACCGACTAACGTCCACTGGTTCAATAGATATAATGTTTTTAACACATACAAGCATATAGACGAATATCTAAAGGTCTTAGGACATACCTTCATATGAACTGTTTTGCACATTTTTATATGTAGATCAAAATCTCAAAGTATTGGAACACTTTTAATGCACACCTGTATACCCTACATACTCTACACTAATATACATACATGTACTATTATATATGTATATATATTATATATATATATATATATATATATATATATATTTATATATATATATATATGTGTGTGTGTGTGTGTGTGTGTGTGTGTGTGTGTGTGTGTGTGTGTGTGTGTGTGTGTGTGTGTGTGTGTGTGTGTGTGTGTGTGTGTGTGTGTGTATTACAAATTCTTTAAAAATAACAATTTTTATTGACTGCAACCATACAAACAAATTATCAATCAAGACATGTTCAGATCACATTTCTAAGGATATCTTTTTATTGTATAAGTACTTATTTTGATTAAAATAGTATTATTATTGGCATAAATTAAACATTTGCTGGGGGAGTATGCTCTGGGCTTTTGTGGCGGATTTCTCCTCAGTCAGCCTTTTGAGTAATATCCTTAGATTATTACGTTTAGGTTTGGGTATTATTGTGTTTTATATTATCCGTCAATGGTATAGAACTGCGATCAAAAGACCTTTGTAAGTGGCTGAACGGGTACCGCTTTGAATAATGTACAAGCACTTTTCTCTTTTCGTCAATGTCCCTAAAACTCTGAACACAGTAGTAAACGGTATTTATTATTTGATAATAAGTTGTTTATTAGAATTCTAGCCTTACATCTTTTGATGCCATTCTTACCAGGACATTGATACATTTAAAAACTCCTTGTTAATTTACAATTTATTTGATAGAGAAGATAATCTACAGTATTTTTTTAACATGATAAAACATTGTTTTTTAAATTATCGTCCCTTAAGTCGCTTAAGTCTGCCATGACGACTGTCTAAAGCATAATAAAACAATTCTTGAGAAAAGCTGTAATAAAATGTATGTTACGGGTATTATACACTCTCTGTATTTCTAGTAAGATGTGGAGATGGATTCATTGTCGAGATGGATTTAATATATAAATATAAATGTCCATCGTAAACGATAGTAGAATGAATCATTCGAGTGCAAACGAAGAATTCAAGTATACTATCAACACAATTCTTAACTGTAATGTTATTAATTTATATTGCATACTGTAATTTCATTGGCAAAAAAAATCAATATATAAATTTTTCTTATCTAGTGATGGACACTGCTGCTACCGTCCGATACGTTCTGTCCGACTTTTACTTTCCCCCATTACGACATACAAGTCACTAAACAGCTGTTGAGCAGGGACTTATGCGTGTGAGCTGGGGAATTCACAACTGACAAAGTAGCCATTACAGAATGCTCCAAATGTTAAAGATAAGATACTCATGAACATTTATTTCAGTATTGTATTACATCTTAAAGTAAAATAGGATCATAACATTTTCTTATTTCTTCTTCATAAGGTTATGGTGATAAAAATTAATATTAGTAATATTAATATTGTTAAAATTAAGGTATAACAAGGACTATCTTTGAATTTTGTATTTTTCTCCAGTTGACCTTCCTTTTATTGCATCATGTTGTATTTGACGCTGATTCAGACTTGACTCTAAGAATCTGGAGTCATGGTAGTCTGAGGAGATACGAATAAAGGTCGCCAACAAAGAAGCTCTAATCCAACTTTTGTACCGTCTCGATATCAGAGACTCGTTGTATCATCAGGAAGGTGAACAATAAAAGGAATAAAGAGGCAAGATATGGAGGGTGAAACAGAGCAAAATTAAACATTCAAACTGAATCAACCCTAAATAATATAATAGCTTCGTTACAAAAACTCGATTACACCACCTTGCTTAGATATCGTGTCATAAACATAGCAGTTCTTTAAATTGCTCACATTATGAAGGCAATGAGGCTTCCTCTTCAGTGTCTCTGATTTGAAACAATGCAAGAGTTCGTTTTGAGCTTCTTCCTCGTCGAATTTCTTTGGATCTCTTCAAACTAACATGGCTCCAGATTTCAAGAATCAAGTCCAAGACATCAAAGGATATATGGGACTTGTTTTTCACGTGCATATACACGTTTATACCTGAATATGTATAAAAGCATCATTCTCATCCAGCTGTTTTACTTATTAGGCAAAGCACGTGTACAAAAGAAATTAACTGATTAGTAACTAAATCCAAACAAAATGTTAAAATATAAAAGAATAAATATCGGGGTTCTGTTTGATTAAAATCTTTAATCATTGAAATTAACGTGTGTGATGACGGTACGCTTTCACCCAATCGCAGATACAATCAATTCAATCCTTTCAGAACTTGTAGCTTAATGAACTGTGATTAAAATGTGTTCTCGTTTTTTACACACAGCAACATCGACTGATGCACCGCTATTTTATCACGACAATGTTTTTCTGGAAAACGTAATAACGAAATTAAATTACATAATTAGGCAGATTTTACAAAGATTTAAATGTTAAAGCTTTATTGATCTAGTTATATTAGACATAAATTTTAAACGTAAAAACTAAGGATAGCACAAATAGAAAATATAAACATTTTATTGAATCTAAGAAATTTTACAAATTAATGTTCTATGATATGGAAGTGAATGTGGAAAATAAAATTTTAAATATTTCTAGTTATATTAGTTTCAAAATGGAAATAGCATTTGTGAATGGAGTGCCACAGGGTTGCACCCTTACAATGATGGTAGAGTGTTCACAAGTCCACAAGTGGCCACCTTCTTACCCTTCTGGACGTGTGGATACTAGTCACTGAAACATATTACTTCATTACATTAGTTTTGCTTTATGTAATATATAAAGTAGGCACATCATATGCCTCCAAAATTTTTATACCGATTGATAAAGTAAAATTAATACATGAAATTGTTTTAGTTACAGTGCGATAGTTACAGCTGTTTTGCTCTAGCCGAGAGTAGACTTAGTATTAATCTTAATTTTAACCCATCATTAGGAAGGTTAACAGGCCATTCCAGTGAATAAGAGTAGGATGGTCACGACCCAAAGGACAACTAGTGACGTCACGTCGCACAGTGCAGCCAACAACTGTTAATCTACACGAAAGTCGCTATCAAATTTATGGGTTATAGGCTCAATATTCAGTGCAAGTTTTTACCTAGGCAAATCGGAGTCAACAGTGATTTTAATTGAAACTACCTAGCAAGTACTTGAGTAATCTAAGTCTATTTATCGCTTCAATTGAATTAAATTTGATTTTATTAAAGAAGTAAAAATAAAACTACATTTAAATATACAATGACAGAAGCCTACTGTACAATGAGATCATTTTAGTTCTTGTTAGACTTTCTATTGTTGATTTTATTTTTATTTTTGTATTACAGTTACATCTGGCCACCGATACTTCACTATTCTAACTGTGATTTCTTAAATACCAGTATAATATTATTAAACTGACAGCTGATGCCTACGTAAAGAAATATAAAAACACAATAAATAAGAAAACTTAAGATTTGAACTATATAAACTAGCCAATGTCTGTTCAGGAGACAGAAAGAATAATGAAGAAGAATTGCAATTAAAAAATGGAGTGTATTTATAGCTGTAGTGTATATCTTTTAACGAATTTTCATGAAACAACTTCATCATGCTAGTTGAAAGCTATGAAAATAAATTCAAAAGACAGGTTTATTATTTTTATGTAGAATCATTACAAATCCAAAGTTTCTGCAGTCATTTCCTCTTTGTGTTGCCTACTCTATATTAAATCAGTTTTACTAATGATAACCGTTAGTTTGTATGTCATTCGTTTTAGCAGATGTAGCACGTTTTACAACGTGTCTTGGTATCTACGTTGTATTTGCCTGTAGGCTGACGAACCAATACCTATCATTGCATTACATATGTGTTAAGCTCTTGTGTTAAATTGAATTTTCTTTAAGACAATGTTTTGCGAAGGTAATACTTCCAACTTAGAAACATGCAATATCACGGTTGAATAGAAACCTATTTCAGATTATGCTACATTCCTCTGCCTTTTTCACCTATTTTCACAAAGAAAAATAAATAATATTCCCTACACACTTTTGAATGAGAGTAGTAGTTAAGCTACTCGGATATGAAGTATTAAAGAAAGCTGAATCGATGTGATAAAGTATTCTTGCGCTGGCTTTGTCCACGTATCGTTTCGGTCAGGTTGGTCGCAACTCTACAGAATATCATTTCAGTTAATTATCATTAGCATAGGGACAATTTATTGTAATCGCATAAATAGTACGTTTCACCATAACATTGGAATAAAATAAAATTTCCAAGTAGTTTAATACCTCGTCCATGAGGTTTGGTTATGCTATATGTTACTTATAAAGTATTGCATTTAATATACAATTATATTAATGGAAACCTGTTGACGTAACTTCACAGAGATGATGGTCAAGTATACTTAACAATTAAAAAGATTGTATGTTCCTGGGAAATAAGCTAAAATTAAGGTTATCTATATATACATGAGTGTGTGTCACTAAAGTTTAATCATAATTTACAGCTTAACTAAGCTTATATTTAAGTAGTCAAAGAACCTTACAAGTGTTAATATTACAAATGCTAAAATGTCCTTAACTATTCCTAAATATCCTGTAACTACAGATATACAAAGCTTAAAACCACTAACAGCTCATCATTATATTTTTGAACAATAAAAAATATCAATATTACTTTACAATAATATAGTTCAAACGTTTACACAGATACAGAGACAAAACAATTTATTGGGCCATGTAATTTTAATCTGACGCTGCCAAGGACTCGTCTCTTTGAGGCTAAGAAGTAAAAGGTAAATAAATGTGGCAATTTCTTGTATCTCACATTCGTAAAGACGTCGTTTTCGGAATATTTATATCCAATATTATATCCTATCCACAAATATTGGCTTCCGCAACATTTAAATAAAAGGTTTTCAATTTTAGCAGAACGCTCCAACATTGACTTTAACTAGTATAACCACAATAATCAGAGTTACATTACCAGACAACATTGCCCAGGACAGTTTGGCGGTTTGCGTATTTTACAGCACCGGCCGGTTTGTATTTATAGAGCCTGTACAGTTAAATATGTTACAGAAATTAAATACTGACGTAGTGGGTTACAAAATTTCACGCTCAAGATAATGATTTCTCAATAATGACGCTCAAGATAATTCGGTAAGCCACCCGATCAAGAATAAGTATAAATTGTTAATTTAATAACATCTTATTTCATATAGTTCAAAAATTACATATAGTTTTTATTATTATCATGATTAAAGATACTTTATTCATACCGATATTACAATGTAAGTATTATTTGCTTATACGTCTAAACTCTGAAGATCTACTAAGTTAGTTAATTAACGTTAAAACTAGGGTATTTGTACTTTTTAATCCGAAAGTACAGTGTTTATTCTTTTAGCAGACAGTGTTCACTTTATTTAAAAATGAGAAAATTTACGTTTATTAATTGGTAAAGTGTAATCTAGAAATTTTCAGAAGTTCAGTAAATTAAACACTTAAAGTTATTCTATGAAAATATTTTAGTATAGTATTATATATTTTACCACAAATATTTAACTATGAAAGTGGTTTATTGTTTTGGGGAAAGTATGTCTAAACTCAAATTTGAAGTTAAATGTTTTTAAGTGCATGGATTTGTTTAGAGGGATAGTTTTGTGAACTTATATAAAGACATAAGTAATTCTTCATATCAAAGGGTAAAAAGTTGTAGCAAAATAATTTAAAACTAAAAAATGAATAATAAGTACTTAATATATGATCAAACACTCCAATAAATGACATTTTTTTATTTTTGTGAGGCCTTTCGTGCTCAATGAGCACAGCTTCATACCCACATCACTGAAATAAAAGTAAAGTAATAATACAAATAATTTAGACTTAAATAAAAACATATGTCTTGAAAATTACAAGAGAGATAATATTTTAAAGGCCAGGAAGTATGTCTACTGTATATGTAAAAATTAATATTTAATAAGATTAAACGCAGTCACGGTGAATTTTTGTAGAGATCCAGGCTCATTATTTACTAAATAGTTTTGGTTCTTCTGCATAAAAAAGTTTCGGAAGCATCGAGGAATTTGTTGTTTTTGATTTCTTTTAATAATTTTAATTTATATATATATATATATAGCTAGAAAAAACTGTATAATAATTACTCAGTTAGAACAAGGTAAGACTACGTCACATCACTTGTAGCTTATTGGGTTGACGTTTACGCTAAGGTTGCATGCAAACTTTTAAATCTATATAGCTTATTTCATAAATGACCTGCGTTTAATAGACAGCATTTTTTCATACAGAAAAGGAATTTTTCATCCCTCTACAGAATTCTGTACTCAAAATTCCCGTAAGCTAGCAAAGTTTCTAAAACGCAAGATTTCAGTTGAGGTCAAACATCGTAACAAAGTTTTAACCTTGAATCCCGTCTACTATATTGTTCTAACTCTATAAATAAAGGTAACACTTGTATAAATGTCACACGACTGTACACAGATGGTTTACACGTTTATGTATTGTACTATTTTTTTGTTGTCATCATGGTTACTCATAAGATCAATATAATTATCTTATAGCATAAAAATATTAGCTAACGCTTATGCAGTTCACATGGGGTGACTTGGACTGTCATAGTCTCAGTATTGCTAATATATAAATGGACTGTCTTGAATAACT
Source organism: Homalodisca vitripennis (assembly GCF_021130785.1). Classification (NCBI taxonomy): domain Eukaryota; kingdom Metazoa; phylum Arthropoda; class Insecta; order Hemiptera; family Cicadellidae; genus Homalodisca; species Homalodisca vitripennis. The sequence goes on from NC_060215.1 coordinate 97,898,033, forward strand.
TCAAATCTATAGGCCAATTCGTTTTCGAGATACCGTGCGGGGAGACAGAGAAATAGGCCGAAAAGAAATTTCTCCAGACTCTCAACTTATGTAGAGGCTATGCTAAAGCCTAGCCAATTATATATGTATTCTGTTGACTAAGAAATGATGGAAATGAAATTGAAAACTAAGTATGTACACAGGAAATCCTACGGCCACCCGGCTCATTCTCAAATATTATAGCGAGAAAATAAAACTTAATACTCATTTAATCAATTAATAGTGTGCAATGATTATGTAAGCATTATAAAAATATTAAATATACTAAAATATAGAATTTGATGAACTCAATTTATAGCTACTTTAAATCGAACACATTTATTTTATTTTATTTTTACCTTAAATTAAAGGTTTCGCAGTTTACACCATAATATTAATTGTTTAAAATATCCTTATGAACAAATCAGCACCTGTATGTTTGGCTTTATTAAGACAGGAATGCCAAGGGTAATTTTATGAACATACACTCTAGAACTAAATTGTAATAATACTAACATTTATAAATTTACGATATTCATATTAATACAACATTTAAATCTTTATACACTACAAGTTTTTATGATTACAGTAAAAATTATTCAAACATTTTATCATTACTAAATGTAAATTGAAAAAAATTAAAAGTAGAATAAGACACCTCCTTATACTACATACACAAATTTATAATTCCATGTACTTACCTGCATAAATTAAGTAATTTTTTATGTTTGATCTAATATAAATAACCAGAACCAAAGATAAAAAGAAAAGAAGTTTATGTAATAATGAAGTGTTATTATTTTCTTTTTAGAATTTTGGTGTTGTTGCCTGGTCTAACACCATGATTTTCAGACCAGGAAAAATAATTTTCAATACGATGACGTATTAAATAATGAATTCAATTTAAAAGTGGAAATAGATATCAAAGTCATCAGCGTGCATGTGGTTTTTACAGCATTTGCTAGACTAGAGAGAGAATGGCGTTGGCATGAGCCACGAATAAAGCTGAAACTGAGCCCTGAGGAACACTAAACATATTCGTAGTCCGCAGTCTTGAAACAAACCTTCAAACTGCCATCTCTCGTCAGAATATAATATTTCTACTATGAATAATACTAATTCAACTAATTTATCACCTTTTTGAGAAAATCGTAATAAACATGATTTGATTACAAGTATTTTATACTTTGCGTTTTCAATATCTTTTTGATAGTAATAAGAATAAAGGTTTCCCTGTGATCCAATGAAGCGTTTATCATCGGTCTTTAACGTTTCCATTTAACTATAATTAGTTGGAAAAAAGATTAATAGTTATTAAAAATATGCTTGATAACAGATATCTGGTAACATAGTTCTCTCTAGAGTTAAACAGAGTTCGAGTGTTTTTAATTGGCATATAATTTATACTGAACATGGAAATGCAAATATCTTATAAAGGCAAGAAAAAAGCAGACATCTTTTGTAAACTATAGATGCCTTTCTTTTTAGACCCATATTGAAACTGAAAGTCGTGAGGAGGACAACAAACAGTTGTGTACTAGGCGACGTATTGCTGCTGTTCACGATCACTCGTGTTAACAGGTTGGAATTGCAGATAACTGAAGCAGTCGTTCAATTTTTACACTTTTAGAATGCAAGATATGATATTTTTTTAATTCATCCAAAAAAAACCAGTTGGGAAATACATATTTTACCTACCCCATGACTTTTGTATTTTTGCTAAAACTACTACTTGATGACTGGTTTTATATTCTCAAACAACTAGTAAGCTAAGCCTGGCACTACATAGAAGTTGTTTAACGATACTTCTAACGGAACTTATTGATCTATAAAAGTAATATGATGGGAGTGCCTCGCTCTTGTGTGCTGGCGGCCAAACCTCAAGACGGTGCGGCGTGGGACAATTATGTACGTAGTTCTAAACCCTTGGGGCGAGAAAATAATCAGAGTCGGCAGTGAGATGTGTTTGTATTACCAATTCTATGTTTTAGCGAGAATGTTGTAAGCGGTAGGTTTAATTTTAAACATTTTCAGATAGTTTTCCAGTCGATAGTTGTTAGTGATCCCTTTATCACCAAACATAACGGTTAGAGTATAATGTATCCAATTTTGCATTCTTCAACATCATACTTTTAGTATAATTATACCATTACTTAACTGTATACATGTACAAAAGATTGTTTAATTTTAATACTTTGTAAAGACAATTTGGTTGTCTGAATTCTAATTTTAGTACTGAATCTCGTGCTTTTACAAAGTTTGCTGAAATAGAGTCATTTAAATATTCAATATATTCATAACTGCCCACAATATTTTGAATGCGTAAAACCTGTATTAGTAATATTGATATTTAACGTGGTTTTATTTTATGACAAATAATCATGAAATCTCTCAGTCAGAAGATATGTATGTAATAAAGCTGTGTAATATATCAACTGAATAAAATAATTAGGAAATCATTCCTAATGATTTTACACCCATCAGAATGGAACTAAAATAATTATAAACTATATACCCTCTTGTTGATGTTAATGCTAAACATACAGTACAGTCATGTCAGACATACATAAAATCAGTAGGTAATCGGAAATGCCGACGCCAGCTAAACACCAACTGCCAATTCGATTTCAACTAGCAGTAAACACAGTTAGTTGTCCTGGGCCGATTGTGATCCTGAATATTCAGTTTACACGAAACCTGTTTGAATGATGTATTTTAAAATGTATTTTTATTTCAACTATACTAATTAAACTAAGATACACTCTTGTTGATGTCAATGCTAGACTGATTGTAATCGGAAATGCCGTCGCCAGCTAAACACCAACTGCCAATTCAATTTCAACTAGCAGTAAACACAGTTAGTTGTCCTGGGCCGATTGTGATCCTGAATATTCAGTTTACACGAAACCTGTTTGAATGATGTATTTTAAAATGTATTTTTATTTTAACTATACTAATAAAACTGCTATTAAAAGTTAAAGAGTGTCAATTAATTTATCTTTTGGTATCGCTTTTTTTGAACTATTCCTAATATGCACTAAGAGAGGAAATGTACTCCGTAGGATGATTGCTGTTAAACAAAACAAAAGCGAGAGTATAGAAAATTGGTTTCAAATTGCTTACGAATTTACATGAATATTAATGATAACTATCATCGTTATATCCAGTGAAGAAATTCTTAATAATGAGAAACTAAATTTCCAGATTTGCATACCAAGAAGGCAATTTAATTTTAATGTGCGCCATTTCTCCAGATTGTATAAAATGTCTGTAATATCCTACATTGAAATGACCCATAAAACACTTCGCTAATCTATTAGGTTCTTTATAAACTAATTAAATGCAACATTTAAGTTTCAGATTTTGCGCCTCTGAATATTACTTTACTTATTTTATATGAAATATATCTAACTGTTGTGGGTTTATTTATGGACCTTGTAGTAATAAAAACCATTCGCAGACGTCTGTTTCAGTTTGTATAATGTATGTTTGTATCCATTAATCTCACGTTTAACTTCCCTCAACTATAGAATTATTGCCATGCTAACAGTATCATACATATACGTTTTTAATGTTATTGTTTGCTGCTTTATTTAACTATCGTGTCAGAAAATTAGTTATTTTATTAATTATTATCTCAGCTTAAGGCTAATTAGGTCGGGCCTTTTTCAATTGGGCTTGTGGACAAAATTTTATTCTCGTCGAGATTAATAGCAAAAACTTTTTCTGGCCATGTATTCGTAGTGAATACGATTTTGTCAGCTTACATTGAAATGAGCATCCGTGGAGCCAAGGTTCATTGCCATGTTAAAGAGAATTATTTGTGAGAGGAAGATTATTTGCATTACTTCGCTTTACCAAGGTGGAAATATTCAAGATAAGGGTTAATAAGGCAATAGTGTGTAAATAAAGTAGCGTAAGTTAAAACTGTCAGTCCGTAATATTCGTCTTATGCACAGTGTCAGTACACAACATCATAGTGTAATATAATAACAAATTATTTTTATCTACTCTGAAGGGGTAATATTTATTTGTTAGTATACACCTCACTTTAATTTGGTATACAGTTTATAATAAATTAGGAGGGATTAATTGAATAGGAACGTTTTTAGCAAGATTAAATGTTTTATTATTTATTTTACTAAATGTTGTACACTAATAATTTGAGCGTTTTTCATACATTAAGTGTGATTTGAATTTGTTTTTTATAATAATTTCTCAATACAACGCCGAAAGCACTAGTACATTAAAACGTAATAATTTGGATCTTTTTGTTAGTGTAGTGTTTTAAGCTACATTGGTTTAAATTATACAGGTTTATGGATTAAATTAATAAGAAAAATTTAATTAATTTTTTTACTATTAAGTAGATATTTTAGACGGTGTATAATGATATTGAAACGTAATTCTTTGGCAAGTCTGCTCTTGAAACTTGAGGATAGTAGTTCAAAATTCTGAGTTAAGCTTTTTTTGTAACTTTTCTTTGTGCAACTATTACTGGGTTTTAGTTGGTTCACATCAGGAAAACTGGGTCATTCGTTGAAATCGTGCTGGGCTAATGGCTTAGCTAAGTGACGACATCATAAATTATAAGGGGGGGGGGGTATTTAAACCAGCGCCTCCAAACTTTCGCTCGATATTTGTGTTATAAGAGTGTGCGAATCTATCTCAGCAAGTGATTGGGGGGGGAGGGTACAACATTTTTCCGAATTACGTTAAATAGTTTTGTAGCTTGTACCTAATTCTGGGATTTTATTGTTATAGGGAAGTTAACGCAAGAATAGATTTTGAATCTATTTGAAGTTATCCAGTAGAAGCAAAGCCATTCGAATGAAGAACATTTAATGTAGTATATTAGGTTTTCTCTGTTTTAACAAAGGATTAATTTCATCTTTACAATAGTTTAGATTTGTGACTAATTTGTGTAATTTTTGACATTAATAAGAATTTACTTTTTAGCAATAATTCCATTTGAGTTAAAAAGTGTTTAACTAAAACGTAACGGAAACTGGAAGATATCCTATAGTTTGAGTTTAGCACAAGGTACATAATAGAATTTTAATAATTAATTTAATTTGATTTTAAGAAGAGAAGAAGCCTTTATTTACTGAGATTTAGTATTTTTAAGGACCAATTTTATATTTTTTTTTATAAAAGAAATACTAAACTATTACTATATTTTTATTGAGAAGAGAGTATTTTATTTTATTTTGGAATATTGATATTCTTGCGAAAGGAATTTTAATTTAAACTTTGTTCCAAATTTAATTGGAAATATAAAGATTGTAAAATTGACAGCAAATTGTTTTAATAATTAGTCTTCCAAGTGACATTATATTTTTTAATTGACTTTGAACTCTTAGTTTGGTTTTAAAACACATTTCATCAGCGTAGATGAAGTTGGTGTTCACTGGTTAAGTATTGCTCAGGCATAACTAATAAAAATATATTTTTATATCGACTTGGAGAGTTGATTGCTAGTTAATCCTTGAATTTCGTTCAGGATGCTTTTAAGTGGCAATTAAGATTTTATTGGACTAGTGAAGTATATTAGAGAAGATTTGAATATTTTGCAGTGGTAACTGCAGTTCCATGAGTAGTACTTTACTATTAGTGTGACTTATTTTATTGAGTATTATTAAGTAAGGAGGAGTTGATCTATGAATTGTGACTTCGATTGTAGATGCCCCTGACGATGATAAGGTGAATAAATTTAGAAAGGTGTTAAGGCAAGTAGTTAACCTTATTATTACATATAATTTACAAAACCTTAGGCAGGCTTAATGGTACAGATGAATATAAACAATGTGCAGCTATGTAGGCGGTTATGTTACCTTATCTAAACGAGAAGTCGTTGACCTTATGAAGTCATGTATGAATCGTAATACTCGTAATAAAACAGTTTTAATGGGCAATTCGTCTACTTATAGAGAGTTGGATAAAATTTTTATTGAGTGTTTATTTTATTTAACATTTAGCTTTATTTCTTGAGCATAGAACCTAGGCCTAATGTACATTATGTGGTATTAGAAAGTAGGAGATACATTGTTCGTTTTAAATATATGAAAAAGGACATTATGATAAGGACTGTAACAAATGGCAAAATAGCGAGGTCAGCTAAGCCTAACATAATCCTCCCCCCCGTTTTGTCAAAAATCCAAAAGACTTGCGAGGGAGAAGGTAGAAGAAAACAGAAACTTAACTTCTAACCCTTCCCATACAAATTGTTGGTAGAATAATTTTTAAAATTGAAACACAAAATTGAATACCGGAAGCTAATTTTATTAAGAACACTGGTTTACTGATTGACTTCAATAATCGATGTGAATTTTAATTTAGTTTTAACTGATATGATGATTTAATTCAAAACCAAAAAATTGAATGCAAGTCATTGTTATAAGATGGGATGTTCAATGTTATAAACCACACAACAGGTTCTATAAATCATTGAAGAACTCCCAGAGGTGTTCACAAAAACAACTTTGGATTTTGAGTACAAGATCAAGCTGAAGGACGATGTTATTGTCAAGTTATGGTCCAATCCACTGAACCAAATTAAAATGGTAACGATGAAAGAGGTAATCAATTATAAACAACACGTGACGATAGTTCTGGGACAGCAGTCATTTTATATTAATCTTCTTTTTTTTATTTATGTATACATGTGAAACGGTACATCCGTAATACGCATTTCATATTAATGATATGTTTTAATCTTTATGTGACAAAATACTTTAATTTTTAGTAAAACCATAATATAGCTATACGTATAAATGTCATATGTGTGTAAGACCGTGTATCGTGCATTGATGTTCATAATATGTGCAATATGTTGCTCTTGTTTCACTGACTGCCTGCAGTAATAAAGCAGCCAGGAGGAAATAAAAGTCACAAATAACTTTTTTGTTATTTCTACGTTGATGGGATTCATACCCAGCTAAATGGTGAAATATATTCAGTGTTTGAAAAATATTGCAATTAATGCAAAAAGGTCCATGCAATTTTAATATAATTATTCATGTCGTGTATTTTTTGTAACACGAATAAAGCATTTTATTGAAATCTAGCTTAGCTAGAATGAAATGTTGACTCTAATAAAATACATTTCAGTTGAAAGTCCGTTATTGAAAGAGATAGAAATGAGATATTTTTATTACAATCGTCAAGCGCGTTTTAATTGTAAAATAATTACTTATAACTTAAAAATATCACTTAATAAGGAGTATCCTAATATACTGCAAAATGATACTTAACCAAGATGCATTATTCGTAAAATTTTAGTCCAAAGGTCAACTAAACAATTCCAGTACTCAGTGACATTCCATCACAAGACAGTGTTCAATAAAGTCATCTACAGGATTTTTTAAAACTTGTTGTGTCGGGTTGCTTTTTAATGAAGTTACTCAGGTTATTAACAGTTTTACCCAGACTTGGAGAGGATAGTTCTGTTACAGCCTTCTCTAGTCAATGCGGGTAGTTAACAATTCCCCCCTTCCACAAAAACCTGAACTCAGACATACCTTTAAACAGACAAAGGACAAACTGAGGAGGATTATGCGAGAGGCGTGACAGTTGTCCCTGGTCTATTGTTTATTCCTTCATGTTTTTCTTAATCTCATTGTCACCTCGACCGTTCGAACGTTATTTAGAGGTTACTATTAATAATGTTTACAAATTTATAAGATTAAGATTGATCTTTACATGCTATTTATTTATTTATTTATGTCCGCTGTGTTTTTTAATATAAAGAAATGTTTTTCATTAGAAAGAAATTTCACTTTAGTGCACAGTGTAAAGTATTAGTTCGTGGTTAACACTGCATTGAAATATTGCTTATACTATTAAATTCTTGAAATATTTCGGTCCTGTAATTCCATCTGTAATGAAAATTGTTCGCTATAGGGAGGCCGAGATATTTCAATAACTTTATTGATGAATGAATGTTTTCACGCGATATTGACTGGAGAAATTAGTTGTGATTTATATCGTCGGCTGCATAGAAAAATTAGTATTATATTTCACGTAATGATTTTTGCATGCTTTAACATTCGTTTTTGAATTTGAAAACCTAATGGGGTAGGTTCCAATTCTCAAAAAGTCACGTTTATTTAAATATAACACAACTGTGGAACATTTTCGAGACTATTCGCCCTTTGTATTATTAATTTTAATAATGAAATTTACTCTATTTTTGTTACCTTTCGTTTTAGAAGGGAATACAGTAATGTATGCTACCTAGGGGTAGTAATTAATGGTGTACACACACAAACACAAAACACACACACACACACACACACACACACACACACACACACACACACATATGTATGTGTGTGTATATATATATAGATGTATATATATACACATATATATATATATAGTGTGAGTTTAAAGTATGGATACACTCTGTTTAGTTTTTGAAAAACTGTTAATCTATCTCAACCCTGTACAAAATAGAAGCGGATTGAAGTTAATTAACAAGAGCGTATTATGATCCTGATGATGCGAGGCTACGGAGATCGGGAGATATCTTTTGATGAAGTAAGGAATTTACTGAATGACAATTATCCCAATAGAAACCATGTATCTAAATCTGGAGTTAAAAAAACAATCAAGCGTTTACAGGACAAATGCAGCGTTAAAGACCATCCCAAACCTGTACGACCATAATCAGCTACAAACGATGTATTGTCACTTTTTACGGTCTGTTGTAGAAAGCCATCATGTCTCAACAAGAAATGTTTCTAAAATATTAGGTATATCTCAAATATAAGTTTATATATTTTTACATGACAGTGGTTATAAGGCGTAAAAAATTTGTTTAATTTATCAGCTAAGTGAGGACAATTCCGATCGTCGAGTAGAATTGTGTGACATAATGATGCGGAATATTGATAATAATACAATTAGATTAAACAACAATGTTTTCTCATATGAAGCAACGTTCATGTTAAAAGGTAGGTAACGTTAACAGACACAATGCTTGTTATTGGACTGATGATAACCCTCCTTGGATGAGAGAGCAACATACCTAGCAGCCTGAAAACTTAAACGTTTGGCTTGGCATCAGATTGTTGGGCCTCTTTTTATTAATGGAAAGCTTATTGACCAGTATACCAGGAAATTTTACAAAACCAGGTTTATTCAGTTATCCAAGTAGCAACCAACAACTATAACGAAGTTTGGTTACAGTAGGATGGAGCACCTCCACACTATGTCCTACATGTCCGCGAGTGTTTAAACAATATTTATCCAAAACTTTGAATAAGCAGAAGAGGAAGTATCGAGTGGCCACCTTGTGACCACTTGACTACTTTTTGTGAGGTCACATTAAAAGCAACGTTTGTAAAAAGGAAAGCTTAGTGCATTAATAACCTTAGGGACAGAATAGTAGCGAAAATTCAAATCATTCCGCCTGAATCCATACAGCGCGGCGTGTCGTTTCAAGTTTCTACAACAGTCTTTGGACATTGTCAAACTGTCCTGGAACAGCAGTCTGAACATCTGATAAAACCCAGGTTGATATGTTTTAGCCGTTTGATGGCTTAACGTAATTCTAATTACTAACGCTACTTTAACTTTACATTAAACAATTTTAAACTGCTCCCAAAAAGCCCATTTTGGGGGTTTTCTCGCTTTTTTTGTTCGATTTTTTTCCTAGAGGTGTGTCGTGAGTTTCATGTCTATATTTTTCCATTGAAGGTTCCCAATTATGTATATATATATATATATATATATATATATATATATCCATATTATATATATAATTGGGCGTTACGGTAAATAAATCATCAACTGCTCTTTTTAAAATATAATAGTCTTTTATGGATAACTAAAAATGATTTAGTTATTTTCTTTAAGTTATTACATAACAACCGTTAACATTTTTTTTTTTTCAATTCCAACGGTACTAGCCTGGAGCAGCAAACATTTTATCTTTTTATATGCATGAGTGTTTTTACATAGTTTATGCAAATTTTACAAGATATCAATCGTTTTTAAATCATTATTAACATTTCAACAGTACTTTTCTCAACAAAATCCGACAACGCATATGCAAGCACGAGCACTTAAAATCTACAGTTGCACAAGCTGGGAGCGCAAAAAATGTGACAGTTGAAGGGTATTAGTTGTTAGTTGTTCCTGGCTTGTGCAAGCGTATCTTTAAAGGTGGTCGTGCTCGATTATGAGTTGACAGATTTCGTTGAAAAAGAACCGTTGGACTGTTCTAAAAATTGAAAATTGTTGGTAACTTTTACATCTTTTATAACTGATGTAAAACAGCTGATGCCTATTAAAACACAATATTTTCTACTCCTGGAGTTATAATAAAAATGTTCAAATAGTTTATATCTAGTGTTTTTTTATAACTATACTGTTTTTTCAGTTTGACTTTATAAATTTCATCAGACGCTACTTTGTTAATATGAAATAAATTACACACTTATTGTCTTCCTTATTGTCTAATGTTCCTGTTATCTATTCAAATTTATTTGCCAAATTTAGGTTCTTTAGCTTAAGATATTAGTTTTCCTATAATAAATATAAAATGGTGGTTATTGGCTAAACGAGACTTTTCTCGGCCTATATGTATGTGAAATTGTTTTATTTAAATTATGAATACTATCACCCACACAAGTTTTTGTCACCTTTTTGGGAACACACTGTATATTTGAGGACTGTAAATTTTCTTGGTCGGAGCAAGAATGCAACCCCCACTATGGCACCAGAAGATCTTAGACTGGGGAAAATTGCAATGTCCATATGTACATGACACTTTTACCGAAGTATGCTTCTCGGATCTACTTATACATGTTTACTTGTGTATTAAGATATTAGATATTTATAATTATGTCGCAACAATGTCCACCTGTGCTTATTAGTAACCACCGGTGCAAAGTTGTTCGTTGCGATGAAAAGGTTTGGCGGGGTTTACTTTAAATAATAACTTATTTATATAAGTTGATTAATTTTTGGTTTTTGTCAGTGGGTACAGCTTAGACTAAAGCAGTTAATCTGAATATATTAACAACGGTTGAATATATTTTCCACATTTACTCCGGTTTTAGTAGTAATTTAGTAGACATTTCGATTGCTTTGTTATGATTTTTTCAGCTGTAAAACATATTTCCTTTCTAAGTTGATAAACAATAACCCACTCTAGTATTCAACGAACTCAGCGTTGCCTTAAAAAATTTGATCTCTTAAAACTATTTTTCTATCATTACTTCACCTGTTTCGTACATTCCTGTCAATGGATGTTAGTTTATTAAAAATTAGATCCAAAGCGTTTTTGAAATAGTTCGTACCATACTGTCGAAATTTGAGGCTTTATTACTTTTCGTTGTTGACAAGATCACTTCAAGTTTATTCATCGTAAAGTCAGCTTCCTCTGATTCGGTTATTATCAGAGGCGGCGTGTAACTCATGCCAGCCTACAACAAAGGTGGTTTTGATAAATATTTTAAATTCCGTAAACCTCAGGCCCTTTGACATTTTCGGCCATCGTAGCCTATTTAGTTACATTTAAATTGTTTATTGCCTGCCAGAACTTTTTGTATTAGCTGATTCAATTATAATCCGTTCCTGATAGTTATAGTTTTATTTTGTTGCTGCTACATAATTGTAACCAAATAACGGTGTTTAATTTTTGAATTTTGAATTTGTATTTTTAGCAATTTAGTGAAGAAAAATAATTAGAGTAATATAATGCACACTTTTTTCAAAAAAAAGGTCAATTCTTTTAATATTATTTACATTATCAGAGTAAAATAACTCCTATTCAAGCTTACGTGATAAGGGTAGAGGCCGTTCTCAACCGTTACTGATACCAGCACTGCTTATTCATAAACACACTACTATATAGAGCTAATCTGATCCCTTGTGATTAATTACTTTAATATTATTGATAGATTGCATATAACTAGCTAATACAGAACAATCATTTCAATCAGTGACAGGACATCCGATCTATCGACAAAAGTAAACTCACCTGATTTATCATATTAAGTTGTACAATTCGGAATTATCATCACCACACTGTGTTCTATTACTACTATAATACTCCTACCTTTATTATATTTTGATATATTATTTTGATAACCTTGTAGAATAATCTAATTTCTAATAATTATTGCTGTGTGTATATTTTGATGTAATAATATTTTTACTTAACTACCCTATTAACACTAAATTAAAGTCATCATGGTATTTTTAAGAAAGATGAATACTATTGCAGATCCTCTTCATAAAATTGTTATTTAAATAAACCAGAGGAATAATATCCTATTGTAAAATATTAATAAATAGTATAAAAAATTTACAAAATAATTATATTACCGTATAAGAATTTATTTAAAGCATTATACTTCCATAAATTACCCTAAATATGCAATCATTCTTGCTAAATTAACGTTTAAATAAAAACAATCAAACGTATGTAAAATGTAGCTCCTACTAATAAATTCCATAAATATGAATCACCACCTATACCTTAAATGCACATACATTATAACCTAACACTTGCAAAACATCTGTACCTTTATCTCTCTTATGTTGTCTCGCATCAGTTCAAGGGTTGGAATTATCTTTTGGGTCTTGCGTGGCCCCTTACTGACACTGGTGACGTGCACTTGTGGACCTGACGTGCTGATGTTCTTTCTCGCCTCCCTCGTAGACTGTCAAGATAAATCGGCCACAAAAGCCGAAGAGTCGTCCATAAACCTTCTGCTAACCTGCAGCACAAAGTCATCATGTCCGTCCATAAGAGGTATATCCTCCCATGAAAACCTGCAGCGTCATCGCTGCAGTCGAACACTAGGGGAATTTCTGTCTCCATCCCGTCACTTGCTTCATCTCCATCCTCACGTCTACCAAAGAACTCGTGGTGAAAATTTAGAAACACATAGAACCTCTTGTCTTTAAAGTCCATAACACAATTCATTACACAAACAAGATCTGCATAATATGAAAAATGTGTCATCATTGTGTCACTCATATTAGTCTGCTGAGGTAGTGAGCACGATTGATCCAAACTTTATCCTTACCAAACTTATCCTTCACGAATTTACTTATAATTCTTAAGGTTGTCACTTATATTAAGTTCCTTCAAAGTCTGAATATCTCTTTTGTCTTCACTACAAGGTGATGAAATTAAGAACAATCTTAATTTGAGGTTATGTATTTATTTTTTATTGTAATCGTTTTTAAACATCTGTCTCTGTCATAATCTCCAATAGAGTAACAAGTTCATTACTATTAGCAACATTTACAAATGTATTGTTCAGTAAACTTACTTACTACTGTTGTCACATCTGTGAGCATATCGTGTTTGTTTTATTTACCCAACCTCTCATGTGCGTTATCCATGTCATGGGCTTATACTTATTCGTATTGATAACATGTGGCCTTTTAAGCAGTCCAACGTACGTATCTTATATTTCCTTTAAGGAGTAGTCACATTGTCCATATATCAAATGACACACAATATAAACCACAAATTTGGCAAGAATTATGATAAAAATTTGAACTAAAGATGAAAGTGAACTTGTCTGAACTGTACCAGTAGGGATAACAATTCGAATCAATAACATAAGAATTACCTTTTTCTTCTAAACTAAATGCAATGAAAATGTTTGAAATCAGCAGCGCAATTTTCATTTTTGCGTTAAGAAAGTTTAATTCGTTATTTCACCAATAATAGTAAAATTCAAATTATTTTAATCTTGTTCAGTCTCGTCATATAGAGGTGACTTGTTGAAAATAATAAAATTTTCTGGAAGGCAACCACATCGCATCTAAGAAATACTAAATATTAACACTTTACTATTACAATACTGTTTGCTAAACCTTATATTAATTTCACTTTCAGTTTAAGTGGGAGTAGAGTGACTCATATACTCATATGACTCCGCAGAGTCTATCAGTTACGATATATCTTACTTGGTCTTGATGAGACGTGAAAACATAATAACAAGCCATCTTTACCTGTCCTTGCAATTTTGGTTGAAATTTAAAGTTAGTACTTTTTTAACGTAGCCTTAAAAACTAAACGAATATACACTCAACAAATTAATTGCTGATAGATAGTATTTACATTTTACTTTCCAATATGAGAATTTATTATTGTACAATAGGAAAAGTAAAAGATTCTTTTTACTCGTAAAAGGGTACCAGCCTCTTTGGTAAGCGACGTGTTGTAGACTAAATTAGATTGTTTATGCATACGAAAACAGCTTCCAGAACGCCGAGGCGACACCGCATAAACAAGTGTATAAGGAATACGTTAAAGAGCACATCCAAAGAAACGTAATACCACACTTATTAAAATATATATTCAGTGATAACACTGATTACACCGCTTTCTATAGAAGGATTTAACTACCCTTACGATGCTCATTTCGAGGTGGTTTTAGCTATAGCACCGTAATATGATTGGTTGACTCGTACTCTTGCTAGTGAAACTTAGCCTATAAAAAAAACTTAGCTTTTAAAATAACTGGCAAAGTATACTCCACGATAAAAGTAAATAAAGACGATAGTATATTTATTTTCTTAAGTAATTTATCACCATTTCCTACCAAACAAGCTAACCTAAGGTCATATATTTTTAAAAGTATACGAATAAAAGTGTATATAGCTATGTATGACACATAAATGTTCATTATAAAAACTATCAATTTTATTTTCAGTATAATACAAATTTTTTATAAAAAGTGCAATAGTAAGATTTTAGGATCCAGGTAACTGAGCTTAGTACCGGGTTGAAACAATGCAGATTTTATCTTGGTAAAATGTTGTGAATTGGAATTGGTGGTTCTGTGGTGCCGACCTATACCCATCATTGTGGAGCTTATGCTTATGGTGTCGGCACAGGAGACATGCTATAAGAGCATGAAGCACTTGTCTTAACTTCAATTGTCAATGGACAATGCTTTGTGAAGCTAATACTTCCTACTTCGAGAATAAAATAACATAGAAGATAGGTTGAATAGAAAATTGTTGTGTCCACTTTTTGAGTAAAAGCCAACTGTTAACTTATAATATACAACTGTTAATCTTATAAATGAGACATTGTCCTCTGAAATAGACAGAGCTGAAAATAACTACTAGGTAATTATTGTATTGCTAAGCTATAAAAAAATAATAATAAATTGTATTACTATAGGAAAAACTGCTATCGACGTACCTTTTATAGAGACGTACAAGCAAAATAAATTCTTAGGCAACGTATTGTAGTGGTTTCAATTACATTTAGCAAATTCATTATGGAAAAGAGTGAACATCATAAAGTAGTGAAGAACCATATCAACTACGTTCTCTAAGATGTTCGACTGTTTACTTGTTATTATTTTTAATTCTGTTTCACAGGAATTACATTTTCTAGAAACTGTGTTTATCGGCGGTAGACAGACCCTAATACTCCGTAGGGCAGTGTCCTAGTATTACCTTGTAGTCTAAGTTTTACCGTGTAAGTATAATTAGACACCTGAAGTTTGTTAACTTTAATCTAAACCCTACTATTAGTTATTACGGTTAAAACAGGCCCGTGGCCAATGGGCTGCCAAGGAAAACTTTCAGTTTATTCGTCTTAGTTAGTTAGTTCATTGATTGACATTAGTTTTGTTGCAGTTTTTTCTCTGTCGATAGTTACGCTATTCATCGTTCATAAAAACGTTATGTATTTCGCAACTTAAATAGAGTTTACCACGTGATATAGAATCAACTTAGCTTATCCAAACATTTAGATTTTAATTATTTTATGCATATTAAAATCAGTATAATTTATTCCTATTTGTAACTTAATGTTTCATTTTATTTTATATGCACATAGTTACTTCAAGTGTAGGCAACTCTGTTCCTGCACCGTGCTTTGGGATTGTGTCTAAAACGTAGTGTATTCAATTTTGCACCCGATGAGACATTGAGAATACCTCTCCATTTAGATTACACGGTTTTAGATTACTTTTATAGTCTAGGTGTGTGTAGTTTCAAAGGCATATGTGCCAATTTTTTATTTGAATCCGCTGAAAACTTTGAAAACAGAGTACATAATTATATTATTTAATTTACATAATAATATTATATAATTTATATATATTAAATACAAATCTACATGTTTTCTTCGTCAGAACCCAATGAAAATAATTATTCCCCCTAGTTTTATGAATTTTTCATATTTTTCGTATTTTATTGTATTTTAAGATTTGTAACACATTGTATGCATTTCCAAGAAGCTTATTTTTCATATATCTTTGTAATTCTATTTCAAATGACTTGCCAATTTCTACAGTTGGTATTATGTCATAATATTTTCTTTAGTAATTTTGACCAGATATTCCTTAAATTCGAGTTACAACAGGTATGTTGTTGAATTTATATTTTACAGACTAAAACAGTTTTAAGTTATACATTTTTTGACCTGAATTGTATCTAAATTTAAACCTTCCTTATAAAATTAAATTGGTTTTTTCCTTAACTCTATATCATTATATATCATGTCATCATAAAAGTCATGCATTAAAAGCTAGTAGGCATAACCTTAGCTAAAAAAGTTAAAACCTTCATCTGCACAGTCTAATAACATATCAAAGTTTCAGAATAAACAAGTTGACCTGGTTAAAAATTATTATCTACTAATACCTCAAATTAATTTTTACTATAACGTGAAGTCGTAAAGGTAAGTAAGTCGGTTTACGGTGAATGATATTTCTTGATTGTTTAGCAAGGACTTCATATGTTATTAAAGACTACGGTCAAATTTCCACACCACATGCTATTCATATTATGAGAAGCCAGGGGTAGTACTGGCAAACATCCAAACGGATGCGGTATCCGACTCGGTAATACATTGCTTATGGAATCCAAATCCAAGGTCAATGTTTAACTATATGTCTTACCCATTAACACCTTCCTGGTCTATAATAATTGTTCAGAATACTAATACTCGTTTATTTCAAAACCAGCCCACAATTAAAATGTAATTTGCAGTCCAATTTCGAGTACTTTATAACAGCAACTTAATCTCAACATTAACACTACTAAATCATTTATTTGAAAAACGGCAATACATTCTAAATACCTAAACGATCCTTTTTATCACGTACCTTTTATCTTTATCTCACATTATGCTCCGATATGTACAAATTTTGGAATTCGACGTATTTAAATTAACTTGGATTTTATTTGGGATAGGAATGTATTCATAAAAGTGTTAAAGTTCCTATTACAAATACAAAAGTATATCAAGGAATAACGTCTATAAACGAAGATACAGTTCTCAGGCATCAATATAATTTAAAGTAGGAGACTACCACATATTCAAAGGTATAGATATATTCGGCTTTAGATAGATTGTCAAGTCATCCATAAAACATGAAATACATTGGAAACAATTAGTTATTTTAATTAGGTGGCTTTGACTGTCCTTAAAGTTACTCCTTAACGATAATATGGTTCACCAATATTATGTTATTACTGCGAAGACAATTTGGATTTCCTAAGATCATTGAGTGGTTTTGATTTGCTAAACATCAGGTTCAAAAACACATGAGATAGGCAATGTACAGATGCGAACGGCATATTCCATCTAGATAATCTGCTAATCAAATTCATCCTTGACTCAATTAACAGATTCACAAAGCACTAAAGTAAATGATAAGGAAAAGTACTTTTGACTCAAATTGGGAGTAGATTTACCCGTGCTCCTAGATAAAAGAAGCCGTATGTGTTGTATATGGACTAGTTTTTTATTATTTAAGTAGTTATGTAATATATAATATGCACGAAAAGATGCGTTATGTTTAGTATGCACAGTAATCATAGGTTACTTTACTAGTAGCAAAGTTTGAAATTAAGTACATAACGGAAGTTTTATTCAAATCGATAACCCTGTATTATAAACATTAACTTTCTAATATTAAATTAATAATAAATATTAACTTCTTATGAAATGTAAAATATATCTACCGATAGTATATTTACTAAGGAATCAATTGTCTTTTGTTCTTTTTGTTCTTTTGTTCTTCCCTTAGGACAAGAAGATGAGAATTCAATTAGTTCTAAAAGGACCTTTGGGCAGCTTTCGGGCTAACAGGATACTGAGGATGAGTGCGATTGAGAGTAGAGACCTCCGCCTGCCAGTAGCCACGAGGAAGGATTGCGAACACTAATCTCAGTCGTATCAACTTGTAAAAAGGGGATGACAGCTTTTACCAGCTTCTCCAATCAAAGCGGGTAGGGGTAGCACGCCCTTGTTTCCAGGCTAGCAACTGCAACACTTAGGGGGTTCTACCAAGTCCAACCGCCATCCTCCACTATAGAGTAGAACTATCAATCTAGCTTTGCACCCCAGTATCTCGACTATTGCGGTTAATGATGTGCTGCTCCTGGATATCCATAAGTTTTCTCAGATATTAGTGACAGATAGATTTTTGATGTACTCAGTGTAGGTTAAACTGGAAGGTATAAACAAACGAGAAATTAACACATCTTCTCGGGAAGGAATCAATATCAAAATTAAGTAACTTTACCGTAAGATTGACATATTAGTAAAATTTTAATCAAGTTTAATGAGTGTAAAATGTATCAGAAAATGCCTTATGCTTTATTTACTGCTTAAAAATATAGTTGAAAGAAATATACAGATTTATGAACGAGAAAACAGGAAACACATTATTGTGTCATACTTCATGAATGATCCACGCGTATAGCTTAAGGGTGGCTTGTATTATATCCTTAAGAGTTAATTAAAGGGCAAATTTAATCATGTTTCCCTCATCTGACGCTTCATCTCCTCTCAGCTTGTATTATATCTTTAGGAAGTACATAGGTAATATGTTACGTCATGCATATAAAATATACTTACTTTACATTTACATACTTAATTTCATTCAGATGTAAATTTTGATACTTTGCTTTCCAAGTAACAAGTTATAAATGAAACGTGTTCTAAAATTATTACCTAGTAATGAAAAAAACATTAAAAATCATATTAAAGTTATTTTTCAGTGAGAAATTTCAGCTTATATATATCCAAGTAATTACTATAAATGCAATTGTTGTTGCTTGTCTACCACCGCCTGAAACTTCTACGGAACAAGTTGGAACTAACTGATTGAAAGTGATGGCAACACTGGTATCTCGATTTTGTATCATGCACGTTTAGGTTTTATTCATCCAGACTAGACTGAGTGCAGATTCCCTCCATTGCTTTTATTAGACATATTTCGCAATATTTTACTATACCTGTATGAATTCTCAATATTGCTGTAAATGAAGATTAGATTTACGAGAAATTACAAGTAGGTTAAGATTATTCCGCTTAATGGTCATAGTTGGTCTTAGTTGTTCTACCTTGATGCGATAAAGTTACATATGTGTAAGTAAGGATCATACCATAGTCACGACATAAGAAATTCTATGAAAATCTAACAACTCTCTTAGGGGTCTGCATGAATGGTCCGTGTTAGATTATAAAATTATCCGAGCCGGGTATTAAGGATCGCACGTTTCTTGGTTGTACGTACTTTTAGTAGTGAGTATCAATAACCTTATGGATAAGTGGGAGTAATAAAGGTATAAGACCCGTCACACACATTCTCCCTGGTTGGACAAGTTTTGAATGCACATAAGATCTTCCAGGCTCTGCCAACCGACAAAGGTTAGGGGTCTCTCTCTCTCTGATCTAAATTATGTATAAAGATAATGTATGACAAAGAGCTGTATAATGATAGTACTGTACTGTCACAGACTTCCATGTCTTCAGTAGCAAGACTAGGTGGATTTGCAATTGGATAGGTTGGCTATTGTTGCAAGGCTGCTTTATCATCATTTACGTCATGTTTATTTGTAAAATGGAAATGATGCTTGCAACCCTCCTAATTTTTGTAATGATTGGGTCAGTAATTAATGAACCTCTATTACTCTTGATAACGTACAGTTTTCTTGAAAACTGTTTATAAAAAGGGTGTTAATTTTTGTTATCTTACAAAAAGTATACTTTTGAGAAAGTTTTCCACTAATAATAAATTCTAATATTCCCTGAGATCTATTTTGGAAACTCTCAGCACTGAGCATAAAAATTTGAACGGCTTATCAATCAACCGTAACCAGTCCTAAAGTAATTAACCCACGATAGCTTAGAAAGTTAAAATTCAGCACACGTTTGCCTCGGCCTAAAATGAGGTTCACTTAAAAGAAATAAATATAGTTTTTAAAATTGTCACTGTTTATTACGCTTTCAAAAGACTACCTTCAGCGGAAATACATTAGATCGGAAGTAGATTGCAATGGCCGGAAGGGGTCGAGATCTTACTGAAGTAGACGTTCGTGATAGCTAAAATAATAGGCAGTAGCTATTTATTTAATTTTACGTCTTGACTATGAAAACTGAAATAATATGTACATTGAACATGTCTATATACGATTCAAAACTAATAGAGCTTTATCATATCACATCGTAAGTCCTTTCACTATGATTGCTACGTACTTCCTCCACACTGGCCATTACCGAAATAGTTAGGGCTACTCAATCAGATATTATGGAACATTGCAGAATTGTTTTGTATTTCTTCGATTTCAGATAAAACAGTTTCAATCTGTTTTTCACAATCCCAAACATCGCTCTTTAATAGGTGAAATTATTATGAAATGCATCAGGAGATTGGAACACCTTCCAGTAATTACCATTTACCTGAGGAGTGTCTATTTACTATTTAAAAACGTTATATCGTACTATTCGATAGGAAATTGCTTGTAAACCGCAGTTAACTTCTGTTATTAATATAAAAATAATTATATATAGAATGCATAGCGTTCATAAAAGCAATGTCCCACTTGTGTAATTATTCTGATATTATACAACGACTTGACTGATGGGATGTATTTTCATCGTATGAAAAACAGGAAAGTTTGCAAGCCACATGTTACACCACGGGTTGCAAACAATAAAAGCTGAGTTTATTGTGAAATAGGTGATGCTGAAAACAAGTGATGGCTATTAGCAGGTTTAGACTGAAGCTATCGAAAAATTGATTTAATGTGATCGACACGAGTAGAAAAGTATCGAATAAAAACATAAGGACGTAATTAGTTAATACTCCACATTTCTCTCTAGTGCTTCGAGGCTTAAAGTTAGTTTAGGAAAATAATTGAAAGAGTTAGAAAAATAAAAGTAGTTTACTCAGTTACATACCATTTTCAGTTCTTTTCCACCTAATGCTACTCTTGTATCTTATATCTTCAATGTTTTTTCTTGAGCTGTACCTAATTCATATTAGCTTTATGTGAAAAAGTTTGTGAAGAAAAATAGTAAACATTTTAAAATGTCAAAAAACCAATAACCAAGAGTTTTTAGCTAGGAATGAGTTTTATGTCATATTAAGAAATATATTAAGAATGTGATTGACTAACCATTAAATTATTGAGATCAATCTGGCAAAGATGTTTGGCTTTTAGATTTAAGTGTGAAGTAATATGTGGATATTTTGCGTGTTATTTGTACATTACAAGAATTAGGAAATAGGCTGAACAACCACCTCAGGTTTGGTTATACCACAAAACAAAAGTCATCAAAACTGTTTGTTTTCTATGTCAAGTAATCTAGGCATTATAGGTACTTTACATAGATTAAAAATGGGAGACATATATATATATATTATATATATATATATATATATATATATAATATATATATATATATATATATATATATGGCCGGGTTATAGAATGAAATAATGTTGTTTAAACTTCTTTAGTGATGATATATAACGTAATACATTATTGTTTTTATTTAGTAGTGAAAGAATAATTTATGCATTCTTCGTTGCATTAAACCTTTAGGTGTCAAAATAGATTATTATTACTATATATAACTTATCACATTGTTGCTATAAATGATTGTATGATAAAATTAACAACCATAACATATTTACGAACAAAAATAATATAATATGGAATTAAAATTGACGAATTATATATCTTCAACTGTAAAATAGACCTTCACAAAATATCGATGAAGGTCCTGTTGAAAACGTTAAATCTACCTAAAAGTATTTAATTTATTACTATCAAGATGACCGACGCTAACAAAAGAAATGGGTGAAACTCATAATGGTGTACTTTTATTATTTAAGTAGTTGTTTCAAGAATTGTAATACATTCCAGCAATAAAATGTAATGTCTATTTCTAATTTTGCTTCCAGGGGGGGCCCCTGCCCCTCTCTGGTTACGCCCTTGGCTAGCAATCATTCCAGAATATTTAGGTTCACACTGTTTAAATCCAATTCCTCACTATCCATTATTGTATGGGATACATACATTTAACTATTACACTAAAAAAGAATGACCACTCTTCGTAGTCATAGATATGACAAATCTTTATGGCTAAGTACATGCGATTATACGTAATTGTCATCAATTGTCACAAAGAAGTTGTAGTATTTGTGTCTTGAGATGAGTGTTGGAAAAGTTTTATTTTTTTGTTAGCCAAATGAAAATACATAACGTTTGTCTAGGGATTAATTTTCTCAAAATTTATATAATAAACGGTTCAACACATTAATTCAGACCAATGAAATATTTGCTTCCCAGGCACTGTTTAAAAATCATTCCCATATTAATCCACATTTCTCTTTTGAATTTATTATTAAAACTCGTTTCGCTCAAGGAAAATATACCGGATGCAGAATCGATATCCGCTGCAGAATCGCTTGTTAGTACGGCAGTAGAAGAATAAATTTGAATCCCAAAGTCACATATACCTTGTTTGATGCAGGATTGCCGGCGAAGGAGATGTAATTATTTATACTTGAGTAGTCATGCAACTGCTTGCGATAAGTCTAATGCTTCTACATACATTCCTGCAAGTATAGAATAGATACATTGCATTTTGCATCAGCCGAATTCAATATTTTAATAGTGGATATATTTCTCACAAGATAATCGAGAAACTTTCAGTCATACATTTTTTTTTCTTTATACTGAATACTAACGATAAAAGAACCTTAAAACACATGCTAAGTTTTGTTTATAACTAGAGTAGAAACATTCATATTGGTACTAGAGAGGTTTCACAATCAGCTGGTACTCGATAACAGAACAAAATTGAGATCTGCCCATTCTTATCACTGCTACAAAGTTAAGTTGAAACTGCAACGTCATCCAACTGTCAGGCACAGTAGCTCAATGGATAGAGTGGCTGCTTAGCAACGTGACCTAGAAGGATCTGGTTAAAAACAGGCGGAGAGAATTAACATTTTGCTGCACGATTCACATAATTTATTAAATTAATGTAATTACATTGAGTAATTCTTTTTATTTTTATTTATTTTTATTTACATTTAAGTATATTTATTTAAATACAATGCAAATTTATTTAAAGTATGTCATTTACTTTTTTACTGATTTATATTATACTACTTGGAAGTATCAATTTAGCCTATGAGGTTTTTATCCTACAGACTAGTTTCTTTTACAATTCAAACAATCATTTACCTTTATAAATAAATGTACCTTAATCTTTTGTATCGACTAGTATAAATTAGTGTCATTTAACATTTGTATAACATATTTATTGTTGTATTGAATTTCATATTTTCTTTTATATCTTATAAAATTAATTTTGTTAGATTTAAGTTCAGTAGCAGTACCTGTGCCGTACAATGCTGTAAATTACATTATTTCTTTTCTCTTTGTCTATTTGTGATATTTTGAATTGTAGGTTTACGTCTTCCTTTACAACATGACTCTCACCAGACTTGCATTACATTTAAAAGAAAACATATACAAAATAATCTTGAGTTCTCGACCAGGATCTGGACTGATATGAATCATTTCGCTGTAAGATTTAGTTTGGTTTTGCAGCTTTTGATTAACAGCTATGATGGACATGGTTTGATGGAACTGCTACTGTTATGCGTATCTGTTCTTGAGCATCTAAATAAACTAACTGAGGTAATCAAAAGTAAATCTATAGATATTGTCAACTATCTCTTCAAAAAGAAGACTTATTTTAAATATTTATGGTGGAAAATAGAAATCAGGATAACTTTGTTTTTTCGCTTGATACGGAGAAAAAAATAATATCACTTTAAAAAACATAGCTTTTTTAGAATAATACTGATATAGAAATATACGAGCGAAAAAACTATTAATTGACCCAGATACAGCTTCTTTTTGGTGAGAAGGATTCGTTGAACCATCCTCTGCAATTGACGGCTTCCATAGGTTAAGATACTGTTCCTAACTCTAACAGCGTTTATGCTTATCACTCTTAGATGAGCTCGAGGAGAATCACTCAACATCTCTCTCATAAAATAATACATTTAATGTACACTCAACAAAAGAAAAAATGAGGAAAAGAAACTATTGTAAAATATATCACTCTGTATAGTGGCAGCCATGGACACGATATGTATTACCTCTTTGAAAACCCATTCGGCTCTAAATCTTGCAGAATAAAACCATCAACGGTACAATCTGGTGTACATCTAAGTCAACTGGTGAAATTAGTAAAACATGAATAGTCAACATTGAAGGACAATGGCTATATTTTTATTGTTTGTGATACAATTGATGTGTATAGTTGTAGCTATGAGAGATACATATTCACAGTATGCTCCGATCTGCCGGTCTCTATCCCTGACACTAGGTTTCTAATCTCTACCATTCAAAAGACATTTGACCTTAAAAGAAAAAGAAATTTTAATTAGACTGTCGACTATAAAATTGTTTATAATTTACAAATACATTTGAAAGTTCTAGACTTGGGCTAAAAGGATTATAGAAGCTTCGATTCGGTGGTATTCAATTCCACATAAAAGGAATCATTTGTAGAGAGATCATATGCATGATCAATTAATTATTCATGAGTGAATCGATTCATAGCGTTGTCTCGAGAGATGGAACTCTCGGCAGGGAATCCCACACCTCCCTTATACCTGTATAGGGTAATCTTGGTTCGCCAGGACATCAGCGGAAGGCGTTTCATTGCCTCCAATTCCTTGCATACAAAAAGCGCCTGCTTTAGGAGACGTAATATAAACTCATAACCATTCCACCAATAAAATCCTTTGGAAAACTGGATGATTTGAAAGGCCAAGAGAGTCACGAAAATGTTCTACAGGTAAGTGTGTCATTAAAATAAACATGAATTTTGCGGATTGATATCTTTTTCATTCAGGGTTCAAATTCTAAAACGTAAGTTAAGGAATAAAAAATCATTACATGAAATATAATAGTTAGTTATTTATCCACGTGGCCGACGACATAGATCATAGCTAATTTTACCAGTCTATATCGCATGAAAACATTCGTTTCTCAATAAAGTTCTTGAAACATACCGGCCTCACTTTGGCGAATAATATTTATTTAAAGAATAGAATTGTAGAAGCGAAATATATATTAACAAAAAAAAAAAAAAAAAAAACAATAGACCAGGGACAACTGTCACGCCTCTCGCATAATCCTCCCCAGTCCGTCCTTTGCCTGTTTAATGGTTTATCTGAGTTCAGGTATATTTGTGTTTTGTGGCGAAAATTTTTGTTGTGAAACTTAACTTTGGTGTGTTCATTGCTATATATTGAATATTTTACTTTTATTATGATTAAATATGTATTTTTATGGGCATCTGAAATATAGGGCAAATGCTAGTCCTCGAAACGTTTGTTACACACCTAAACTGTGACAACATATGAAAATACATTAAAACTAAGTTTATTTATCATGCGATGGTGTATTAAATACGTGTAAGAATGTGTAAACTTTGTAATGGTCCTATGTAAGGATTAACGTAGTTTCCAATTTTACATAAATCGTATGCGAGAAATAAAAATAGATATTGAAACGATTTAATTTTTATTTTTAGTATTAATTTGTACGCTAATTTTCCCTTCCTGATTACTGCTCACTAGAAGCTAGCAGTTTCCTTGCATAAAATGATACATGGATTTTAATTGCAACCCTAGTAAATAATACTCATCATGGTTTAGTGCAATCACTAGCATGTACTGTTACATCAGTTGTTTTAAACTATTCAAACTTTGTTATATAGAACGTGTTAAATATTATAATTTATATGTACACATAAAATTTGTTCAAACACATTTTTTTTATGAATATTTAAAACAAGATGAGAATATTTAAAAGTCATCATTTTTTTATATATAATCCCTCAATTTAATTTGGAGAAATTGTATAGCAACAATAAACCGATATAACGGATGACTTTTTGAAATTTTGGCGACAATAATGATTAGAGTTTTTAATTGGAGCATGAGGAAGCAATATGCCTAGGTTCAAGTCATTGAATTGATGCTATAACATGACGGAAACTATAATGTAATTAGTTTTTAATTATACTGTAACCCTTGAATGTTGTATTGAGATCAACCATCAGCCACCGAACTGTCAGAATGCTAATGACGCGTTTAACATATAATCAGTCTATCACTGATTTTGAAGAATAGAACATAAAACACGTGTGCGCTGAAGTATATTGGATAATTTGACACGTTTATACTCTCAAAATAACATTGAAAATTGTAGGTCAACACGTGTACAGTGAAGTATATTGGATACTGTAACATGTTTATAAGAGCATTGATAAATTTAGAACAACACGTAAATGGTGAAGTAAAATGGAAATTGTAACATATTTATGCTCCCAAATGAACATTGTTGCATGTAGGTCAACACGTAAATATTCAAGACTAATGACTTTTTGTTAATTTTCTTTTATTTTGAACCAGGCAAGATGAGAACATTAGGGATAAAAGAGTGCAGAAAGTGTGAACCTTTGTGTCGCACAACAGTTTTGTTAGAAGTACATTGTTAGCCGACATTATCAGGAAAGTTTCTTCTGCACAGAAGTTTAAGAATGCAATCTTGATATTCTAATTTATTAATTTGATTAAATTAATAAAATTTAATAATCTCACATTTCTCTAATAACTATAACCGAGACCTCAAAACTCAAAAATACACGGGGGTTAAACATTGTTCAAAGGTTATTTATAATGGATTTGGGTAATTATTTCTTGATAATATAATTTCTTACCGTTATAAGAATGAATGCATTAATGAATGAAACAGTGTTTTACTATTTTTTAATGCAGATATAGCATATTACATAAAATATAATAACACTACATCAAAAATGGGGTGAAGGTCGCCTTTAGTGCTTGCCAGAATTGAAATAAAAAATATCAGTACCTAAAGAAATACAAAAATGAAGTTAAAGAGACAACAGTAGTTTTTCATTAACACATTAACATACTGGGTTACATTTTCCAAACCTCACGAAGTCTTAACTTAAATTTATATATTTTTACAAAACTTTTAAATTGTTAGTAGAACAGGACTTATCAATTTGAAAGATAAAAAGCTTATTCAACAAAACGATTAAAATACTAAAAAATTTTCACCAAAATAAAATAAAACCAAATAATAATGTATTTTGATCACATCCTGCCAGAGGCTAATAAGCTTACTCACATATACACACCCACGCACATACACACCCGCACACATACACACCCGCACACAAACTTCCGCCCATACACATACCTTATAGTATAACAATTTAATTACAGTAAAATTAAGAAAAAACATTGTAAATTAAAAAATAGGCTACTAGGACTGATCTCGTATTAAACTTGTAGTTTTCTTTTTAATTTTACCATAAACATTTTAAAAATTGAATTTCTGTAGTATTGACCATCTATACTTTCCCGCAGCATTCATGAAACCCCCGAAAATCCGTAAATTCCTACCATTTAATTAATCTATGTATTAATCTTTGTTTAATGTTGATTTACCAAAAAAGTAGGTTCTTATTTCTCTGAAAATTTAACGAACAGATACGGAATTAAATACGGAGTACTTCATTGTACATTCTTGTACTTAATTAAAATTACACAAGTAGTACGGTTTTCTGGTAACCATGGTTCCCATAGTTATATGTACAGATAATAAATATACGAAATTCTATTGCAGATATTTTGATTTATGTTTCTCTTCACGCCACCATAAGACGGTTACCTTTCTGAGACAAAAACAAACAAAACCTTTTCCTCACGTGCTCAACTCGTGGCAAACAACACTTATGTATGTCTGATAAAGAATATTACTACCTGGAATCCACCTTTGGAAAAATACACAGATTTGGGGTTAACGAATACGCGATAATTCTATCCCATGCGTGTATAGCTTTTTACTAAAGCTTATTAATAATTTAAACATTTAATACTCACGGAATAAAATTAAACTTAGCGATAAAAAAATTATTGGTTTACAAACATATATGCAAAAAAATATATGCTATATTATTATTCCAGCGTTCACTGTAAATTGCATACGTGTAATGTAATTAACACATTATAAGAATCCAGCATTTAGAAAAAATTACATTTTCGAGTACATATATATCCGGTCTGCCATTGCACCGCAGTCGATACCTTGGTAGGAGGAAGAGCAGGTTGTTTCTATAGGGGTGAAAAAGTGCGAGTGTTACAAAATGAGGGTGAAGAAACAATCAAAATCACTAGGCTAATAGTGGACGGATTTAAGATAACCAGAAACTATGGGATTCGGAACAGTTACTTTCATGAATACTTATATTAACAAGATATAAAAGGGCTTGGAAATAAGAAACTTGTTTCGTATTTTTAAAGTCGTTCAATTTAATAATAGAAGGATATATTTAAGACTTGTTGTTGTCAGTATTTACTTCTTAATGGTGCAGTGACTTCGGCAAGAGTAGGGGGTTATAAATCCAAGTAGGTGAGATCAGTCTAAATTGACACACTTCGGTAAAATGACACACTGCATTGTTTTTTAACATCAGGGAAAATTAGGAATACACAAAGAGGGGTTTCATTTTTGGCAGCTGGTACGACGCCGCTTCAAGTGAACTCCACCGGATGGCAGTGTATAGTCAGTCTTCGTAGCTATTGCTGTAGAAACCACAGCGTGTCTTCTGTTGAAATATTTTTCTTTCGTCAGTGAAAAACATAAGTTATTGTTACAAAATAAGCAATATAATCATACTACTGCTAATATTTTATTTTTTTTGTACTCTTAAACATACGGTTTTGTGGACTACAGAACTTTAAACACTCTCTAACTATGTAAAATTTTTGTTTCCATTGTTGTTTTATTTAGGGTAAATGAGAAACAATGCGTTGGGCTTAAATTGCATTGTGTGTCATTTTACCCTGACAGTAATTGCTGTTTTAGTCGTCTGTACGAGTATTAAAATATTAATAGTATACATTTTTCTATGAAATATTTATTAATTAAATTTAAATATTTTGTATATGTATAATAAAAGAGTATACACCTTATTTTTGTCACAAATTAATGTGTTATTTTATTTTATTTTAACTTAATGAAAAATAGTTTATATTTTATAGATTTATAAAGCATTTATTGCTTATAAATAACAATATATTATAATAACAAATACATAAACAAATAGTGAATAAAACATGAAAGTTATTTGAGAGTTTACTGTTTTCAGCCTAAACATGTTAATATTTTTCTGATGGGAAAATACACAGAAAAACCCGACAGATAGCATTGAAGTGAGGAGTCTATACTTAAAGCCATTATAGTGATTGCAGAAAAAGCTATTTAAAGGTTGAAAGCTGCCAAACCTTTTGGAATCCTACAAAAACAATAAGAAAAAGAGTAGAAGGAGGTAAGAATAAGTTATTTAATAGATGCCAAATGGACTTGGGCATCAACCAATTTTTGATGCAGTTACTGAAATGAGTTGATTCAGCACATTAAGTTCTTAGAATCTAAAAGTTTTAGTCCCACTTCTACGAAGTGCGCAAATTTTATTGTCACGTTTTTGGGGGTTATGTTGGGAGTGCCGATGGCCGAATGGTCTAAGATGTTGGAATTTGAGTCTAAGTTAGATATAGCGCAGGTTCGAATCTTGTCTATGACTCTTACACTTTTTATCAGTATCATCGACCTTGTACTATATCGACTCTCCCTCTTATTCTGTTTTATAAAATCCTCGCACACGCCAGTGGCCCACGGTGACTGGCAGAATAGGGTATAAAAGGAGGATCGGCTTCTCTTTAAAAAAGTAATTAAATTAAAAAAGAAAATTGCCACAAGGAATGAAGTTAGTAATAGGTTTTAGTTAACATGTTGTGCATGTAGCTCATGTAGCTAACATGTAGTCATGGGATTGGCTTGCAGGATTCCGTAAGAGAAACCCAGGAATTTCTCTAAGGAAACCTGAGGGCAAAATCTTTTCCCGGGCATTTGAGTTTAATGAGAACATATTCAAGGAGTTTTTCAAAATATATGCCACTATTCTTTTCCAACGAAAGTTTTTCCCAATAGAAATTATAATCAGCCTTATCCACAGTGCAAGAAGTCCCCAAAGTATTTGCTGCAACTGGAAAAAACAAATAGGGACAACTAATAGTGCGAAACGAGGATCACATATATCTTTTGTATGTGCTATGAGTTTCACTGCCGATTAAATTCCACCTGTCTATCGACGATTTGACAAAACTTAATGGAATTATTAATTATATTTATGCTCAAGAAAAGGCTGGAAATAACAATTTTTTTGAATGAAAAGAAAGCGATTAAAGATTTTATTTCGAACAAACTTGATGAAATGATTGAAAAACCTGATGGAATTAAATATTTAAAACGAATTTTTCCGG
The DNA here is from genome assembly GCF_021130785.1 of Homalodisca vitripennis. Taxonomy (NCBI): domain Eukaryota; kingdom Metazoa; phylum Arthropoda; class Insecta; order Hemiptera; family Cicadellidae; genus Homalodisca; species Homalodisca vitripennis. The sequence goes on from NC_060215.1 coordinate 97,928,743, forward strand.
CAATAAGTTCATCTATGATTGAAGGTAGCGGACTTTTGAATGATTTTATCAACAATTTACCTTTTGAATGATTTTATCAACAATTTACCTTTTGAATTACACGTACCAACTTATCAGTATCTGGGGCCAGGCACAAAACTCGAAAAAAGACTAAAAAGAGGAGATCCTGGTATAAATAAATTAGATCAAGCTGCTATGGAACACGATATTTTTTATGCAAAACATAGAGACACAAATTCCAGACACATAGCAGATAAAATTTTGCAAGATAAAGCAATGGAAAGATTTTTATCAAAAGATGCTAGTTTAGGTGAAAAATTTGTTGCGCTTCCAACAGCTGGAGCAATGTTTTTGAAGAGAAAACTAGGAATGGGAATCGAAGAGAACTTGAAATTTTAACTATATAAATGGAGGTGAACGTAAATTTCAGCAAAAACCACAAAGAAAAAATAAAATCCACTTTCAAGAAAAAAATACCCGTTAGTATTCAATTTAAAATAGATCAACTAAAAAATGGCGAAGATAAGATATTTTTAACGAATATACAATACAATAAACTCGAAAAACACAAGAAAAACGATAAAGGCGTCAGAATAGAATTTTCGTATAATCAGTTGAAAGAACTTAAAAATGATGGACTTTTGAAAGATTTATTAGATTTTGGAGAAAATATTCCAGTTGTTAAAAATGTTGTTCCTTATGTTCGTAAGGCTGCTCCAATCGTTAAAAAAGACGTGATTCCTATTGTTCGAGACATTTTAAATTGGTTAGATAAAGAGTTGGAAGATGTTACAGGATCTGGATTAGATGAAAAAACTTTGAATTACGTGAAATCAAACATTAAAAAAAATTTGAAATCAAACCTTTAACATTCGGGGAGTTGGAAGAAATCTGCAAAAATATTAAACATTTTAGAGGAATCTTCATGAGAGATACATTACCTGAAAAAGTTAAGAAATTTGAATGTGGAATTGTGAATTTAGACTCGATTATGGGAAGTGGAACGCATTGGGTTTGCTATTATAAAAATGATAAGATTGCGTTTTATTTTGATTCGTATGGAAGAATTGAGGACAAACCACCGAGAGAATTGATCCAATATTTGAAAAAATTAAGCGTCTACTACAATGATTCTCAGATTCAAGATTATAAAGATCCCCCAATTTGTGGTCATTTATGTGTTTTTGTTTTGAATGAACTGCGTGATGGTAAAGATTTTAAAGAAGTTGTTAACAAATTATTACTTAATAAATATGGATTCACAAAATATTTTTGATGTATTTGGAACACAAATTAAAACAGAAAGTATTCAAAATGTAGATAATAGTTTGAATTTTAATAGTTTCAGAAATGAGTTTGATAATAAGTGAGAAAATTTATTACAAAACCTTCCAGATTCAGATATGTTTGCTGTCGATATTAAAGATTTTAAAGCAGAATATGATAACAAACTTGCAAATTTCATGAGTTTAAATGAAGTTGCTGATAAAATAAAAACATTAGAAAAAGAAGTTGATGATGGTGTAAAAAAATTATTTACCAATTTAATGTCTCATATCGAAAAAGCTGATAAAATTACTGAAGCGATCAAAGTTGAAAAGAATTATGTTAGTTTGGCTAATAAAAAAAGAATTGTCGGTGTTCGACCTGGTATTGACAAATATGATGTTGTTGTTAAAGAACAAATTTTAAAACCTCTAAAATTATCAGAAAACATCGATATTGTTGATTTACATGATCCGAATGTTAAAAATTCCTTAGATTTTAAAGGAAAAAGACTTAGCAGCGTTAGTAAGGGAATTTATCCGTTTGATGTTATCGTAAAAGATCAATTCGAAGATCATATTAAAATGTTTAATGAACTAAAACAAAATTATGAGAATCATAAACAGTATGTTAAAGATTTTACAACAGAAAGTCTATGAAAAGTTAGAAGCCAGAAATAAAAGATCTATAGAAAATTGTGATGAAATTAATGCAAAATTAACAAACTATCAGGAAAATCTCACAATCTATATAAAACCGATCTTTTAGGAAAAATAACAAACTTTTTGGAAAATTTTAATACACGTTTAAAAGATGATAATGATGAAAACTGGTAAAGTTATTGAAAAAAAATGGTTGCTAATCATTCTTTACATCTTGATAAATTAAATAAACTAGAAGAAAACTTTAATAAATTTAAAGAAGATGTTAATAAAACTTTTGAAAATATTGATAACAGATTTAATAGATTAGGCGGTTATGATGATTCATTTTAAATTTTCCCTAAATAAATGGCGGACTACAGAAAGTATGCTAGTGATATTGAAAGGGCGGAGTTTAAAAATTTCTATCCAATTAGTAAACAACATTTGAATGAACCGAATAAAAGAACTGAGTTTAATATTGATTTTTGGAGATAATTTTTGCTCGTCTAACTTCCAGTTTTATATTTCTGGAACTTTAACAAAACAAGATGGTCAAGCATATCTTAAAACTGATAATGTTAGATTAATCGATAATTTTATACCGTTTTTATTTTCTAAGATTGAAGTAAGAAAACACAATAAATTGATAGAAGTCGAAAACTGTGGCCAATTAAGCACAATTAAAGGAACTATTTCGTATTCAAAAAGTGATGTTATTTCTCAAACTTCTAATGACTTTGAATCAGATTTTAAATTTGGTGTTTTTGAAGCAGCTGGAAATTTATCTCATTTTGGATTAGGATTTTTTTTAAATGTTACTATTCCGATCTATAAAGGAGGATTTTATCTAAGTTTTATAAGAGCAGAAGACGATGATGTGATTCTGAAGACTGCAACTGGAAATGTTATGCCTGTGGATGGAAAAATAACAATTACAGATTTTTTTATTAGAGTTCCAATGATTGATTATAAAACCACGAGTAAAATTAGGTTGATTGATGAAATTACAAAAAGTCAAAACATTATGTTTAATTTTCTAGATTGGTAATGTATTGAACAAAAAGGTATTACTGTAACAACTTATTCGTTCGATATCACAAATATTTATGGAAATATTTTCAATCCCAAGTTCGTTATTATAGGTTTTCAAACAGATAGACAGAATAATCAAGAAAAAAATCCTTCAAAGTTTGATAGTTTGAATGTAAAAAATATCAGAGTATAATTGAACGGTTCTTATTATCCAGATGAATTACAAAATTTAAACATTTCAGGAGGTCTTTTCAGAATCATGTATCAGATGTATCAAGATTTTAAGATAGTTTACTGTAATAATAAGGAAATGTATTACAACCCTAAAGAATTTTTAGCGAATAGACCTATTTATGTCATTGTTACAACAAAGAGTTTGACAAATATTTCTGGTTCAAAGAACGATATAATTATCAATATGGATTTTAAAAATGCTGTTACAAACGCGATTTGTTATGTTGTTGTTGTCTCTGAGAAATTTTTAGCCTATGATGTGATTAAGAACGATATTAGAGAAATTCAGTAAAAATCGCGTTATTTTCGCTATTATTCATCGGATAATTTTAAAACTTTACAGAATTGTTTAAAGACATTGATAAAAACATTGAATTTACATTATATAAAGAAATATTGAAAAATAGGGATGATATAATTAACAATCTATTTCACTATCTATCACTAGGTTATGGACCGGAAGTGATGATTTAAAAAAATACTTTAATATTTTACTGATCCTATATACGGTACCAAATTTCATCAAAAAAGCTCCAATAGTCCTCGAGATATAAGAGTTTAAAGATAAGGGATGATTGGGGTAGATTTTGAAATTTTTGTTATTTTCATGAAATTTTAAGTAGAACTCGCTTGTTTTTGAAGTTTCAGATTTTTCTGATAATTTTTTATATTTTTTATGAATATTAAGAAATAGGGGATGATTTCACCCTTATGGATAATTTAAGTCGAAAGAGTTAAGTATTTACTATATGTGTACCAAATTTCATTAATATCGGGTTAGTAGTTTTTGAACAACAAGGTTTGAAATAAATATTGATATTCACTTATTTAATATACATTGGAAACTATAACAGTTCTAATATCTATTGCAACCATAGATTTTTATTATCGATAAAACTTCGATATTCATAATCGTTTATCGCACGGAAAAATTTTTCATCATGGGCGTTGGCCACGTATAGCCCACGTCGACGTATAGTCGTGCTAAATCTCCTCTGTTTTAACGAAATTTAACAAGACATATCATCATTTAGAAGATTCTAATGTATTTGCAAGTTGAAGAAAGAAGAAATGGACCTTATATGAAGTAAGAAGATTGTGTGATGTTCTGTGTTTCTTGTTAAAAGTGAAGTGAAGTGTTCCACTGGGCGTTGCCATTCATAATGTTATTATATTTTATAAGTTACTTTTATATTTGCGACTCGAAGAAAGGAAAAATTGCAAGAAGATTGTGAATTTGTGTAGACATTCTAAACTGTGATAAAAACATTGTGTGAAAATAGTGATGTAAAGTGTTCATTTTTAATACAGAATTAAGTGTTTTTATAGTGATTTCATTGTAAAATTGTGTTGAATCATAAGTGTTGTGGTATATTTCATGAAATTTTATTATTGAAATGTTTTCTAAGTTCCGATAGTTTGGTTCGAAAGTTCAAGACTTAGTGCAAATACGATGTGCAACCAAGTTCGCGTTCATCATTAGTCCATGTATCGCACATGGCGTGAGCAAAGCAAGGTCATTGTGGTGTGAGCAAAGCAAGGTCATTGTTCACGGCGTGAGCAAACCAAGGTCATCGTGGAACGCCGACATTACAAATCTAGCGTTGGTTTAATAAAACACATGATTCCTTTCATCTTCTCCTACTCCCAATTTCTTTTCAGCTTTGTTCAAGGAAAACAAAACAGAAGAAGTTTGAATTGCGCATTAGTAAATCAATAGAGAAATATTTTAATAATTTATCAAGTTCATATTATTCTCTTTCATTCCTTCTAAAACTTCAAAAATATACTCTTTCGCTGATGAAAAATCTCGATTTCTTCCGGAATAATCTTTGTAATCATAGACAAAATATCCTAAATAGTTGTACAATAGAATGAAATTATTTTCTATTTATCTCTGTTGTAGAAAATGTAAACATAAACATTTGTGCTGAAAAATTTATATCTCGGCAGAGTTAGTTCTATAATTTCTATTTATAATAAAATTCTTTTTGTTCAAATGGAAGAGTATAATGCCAACTATTACAAGTGTTATAATAGAGGAGAAATTATTGATAAAAGATATTTAGTTTGTAGAGATTGTAATTTAATTTTGTACGAAACACCTAAACCTAAGAAATTTCGAAATAAACTAACACATTTGAATAATCTGCTTACAAAATTGCAATATGGAGGTAAAAAACAAACAAAATTTGTTACAGAATTTAGAAAACAGAATAAAAATTTTTACTTATCTCTTAGAACCATTGAAAAACAGTATTTTCCTTTTCAAAGAATACATTAGGTTTGTAGGTATCGATACACACGTTTATTATGAAAAGATATTACCTGTATTTTTTTCATTATCTGGATGTTGAATTTGTCTACGATTTTAAGCCAGAAATCCTCGATGATTTTATAGTACACTTGGAAAAGATAAATAATGAACCTCGTCAAACAATGAAGATGTTGGCAATTCCCTCGACTTCTCGAGTGATTGTTAGCAAATTTCATTTTTTCCGTCTTAAAATTTTTTTTATCTAAATGGAGTTCTTGAAAGAGTTGAACGCGGTTGGTGAATTCAAGTTTAAAGAATATAAGAAGTTGAATGAATTAGAAGAAAATAAGAAATACAAAATTTTGAATTTGGAGAAAATAAAAGATAAATTTGGGTTTACAATAATTGCCGAGTTGGATGATTATAAAGTACACTTACCTAACAGACTTTTGACTGTTTTGGATGAAAAAAAGATAAAAGAATTGAATAAAAATGATAAATTTCACTTGGTTGTTACTGGAAAGAAGACTATTAAAGATAAAGACTGTGTTACTATCAATTTTGTAGAATAGAAGATTTATAGTTTATTCGTAGCAGATTTGACAACATTTGATGTTTTCATTGATTCAAAGCAGATTTGACAACATTAGGTTTTACAGCTTAAGAAATTGGAAGCAAACAGCTATAGATTCGGTTGGCTTCAAAAGTGGTCTAGTATCGGATTCGTGGTTTACTGTTTGATTTCTTAGATTTGTTTATGGTACATTGAACAAGATTTTACATTGCTTTTCGGTTGGCTCCAAAAGTGCGCCAGAAACGGCATATTCATATCTACTTACACACACACACACAAACACACATATATATATATATATATATATATATAAATATATATATATATATATATATATATATATATATATATATATATATTATGCGATCTACGCAAAATCCTCTGTTGTAATACTCGTATGTTAGCGAAACTTTTTTAAAGATGAAAAGTATATATTTTTGATTCCCGTACTGTAACTTCGTAACATTACACACAATTGAAGACTTCTTTAGTTACGTGACTTTTTCTATTTACCCTGATGGACTTAAGAAACACTTTTAAAGGAAATATTTAATTTTTGTTAAGTTAGTAATCTTAAAAAACCTTCGTTACAAATTTTAGATTACAGAGAAGTCTTTACCATTTGACCATATTGTGACGTGTACTTTCCTGTTTTACCTGAGCAATTGTTATGTAGAACTGATCACCCTACATAACGGAATTTTACATCCAAATGAAGAAGCGCGCATTCATTGTTGCTGCAATAACAGAACGGTCACTGATTAGACGCCAATCAGCTGTTCAAATAAAGGTTCGACTGCTGCTACGGTAAGCGATAAGGACGCCAACGACATGACCGTTGATCACCGACAGCTGTTCTGTGGGATTCGTGCCGTGCGACAAGTCGGCAACGGACTGGATTTGAGTTCTGGATTTGGCTGTGCTAGTGCGTGGTGAAGCCGACATCAAGCCCTTCAGCATCGCTGGATTTTGAGAGCCTGGATAAAGGATTTAGGCTAAGATGAGCCATTACCATGCCATTAATATTTTGTCGCTTACGTATGTCAGTTAGTAAAATTTCAGTTTAATAATTTTGTTTTTACAGAATTAAATATCTGCGGTAAACTAAGCCTTGGGCCTCGTAGTAAGATTGTCAAGTCCTGTCCATAAACGTAGGAAATTAATAAGTTATCTGTAATAAATTAATACTAATCTAATCTTTTAATAATTCTTGGAGATAAATAATTGTAAATACGTGTTAATAGTGTCAAATACTGTAACCACAAATTGTTTCTGTAAATTGTACATAATTAGGCCGAGATATTATCTCGTAACAATTGCATCGTCTCTCATAAATTTCCTTACTAAACTTGTTAACTGTTCTATAAATAATTGAATCGGTAACTTTATGTCCTAATGTTTGTATATTATTTAGTTTTAATCAAAATAATGTAAAGGCAGTTGTCATGAAATTTATACCTACCATTGCCGTGAAAGTGCATACATTAATACATTATGTTAATACACTTTAATACACTTTACTATAATTATTGTAATTAATTACTTTAAGTAAGAACAAACGTAATTAATTTTTTCCTGTGTCAGAATAATTATGCTTTGTGTTTAAGACCAATATTTTATATCCAAGCTAAATGTTCCAAGACCTGTTCAATTATTTTCCGTACAACCGACCATATCGGCATTTTCCTGATTAGGGTAATTAAGTTATTTCTCAACGCCTGTTTGAAACCTACTATTATCAGGCTAGTGGTATTAATTCCAGGCTTACATCGGACCTAGAAATGTATTTAAAGATGCATTTACGTTAGTAAACAAATACTCGTCCTGATTATTTGAACTTATAGTCTGTTCATAGTGCACGTAAATAATTATGTATAGCACAATAAATTAAAATTGTAGCATGGAGATGCTTTTGTCTGTTTCATAGTTGATTACGGGTTTATCTGCTTAAATAATAACGTTCCCGAATGAAAACAATTTCTTGTGTTAATCTTGGAAGTTTATACAGACATTCTGTAAATATGTATATATTTATGTATTTATCTTTATTGCCTGTGAGTAGGTAATGTCCTTGTGGTTGTAAAAATTTAAACAACGTATTTTATATCCATAATAATCATACTAATGATTATTATTATATTTGCCTTTAAAGAAAAGTTCTAGGTTATTGTATTGCAAATATGTTACTGTTGAAAACTTCAAAGCTTACAAAAAAAAATAATAAAATAATGAAAACAAAACAAAAATGGGCCGACTAATGTAAACTAATTGTAATAAATATTAGGTAATCTAGAGATTAAATATATGAGTAGGCTATGTTATATGGAACTGTATATCACAAATGCATTTAGTTGATACGATATTGTTGGAGTGAAGACTATTTCGGAGTGATTATGTTTAAGGGCTTTTACTGGACCTGTCACTCAGCACTGGTAGTCCTGCTGACCCACGAGTCGACTTTTCTGCAGGACTGGTCCAATTACTTGGTGGTCTACGGCTGGTGCTAGGGCCCTGTGTCTCACTCGCGCCTACCGGACATTCTGCGCGAATTCCATACGCGCCGTGATTCGAGCGTGGATCGCACGGACGATACAATCGACGGCTCGTGTGTGTGTTTTTGTGTCCGCCCAGTTGATGAGTAGACTTTACACTACTTATTCAATCGTGCTCCCCTGGGAGGTCGGACTAACTCCGTCAATGTCATTGTGGAGCCTCTACCTATCGGACTAGGCCTGAATAACTGCATTAGTGTGGATCCAGTTCCGAACTTTGACAAATGTGGCTCAACTTTAATTTAATGTCTAGCCATTCTGTATTCATGTGTATTACTGTTTTATAATTTTGTAGTTCAGGAATGTGGTCATCATGATTTTGGCCACTGTAATTTTGCATTAATAATAGGAGCGCTCCTACCGTAATAGATTTTCGTATTTTTATTTCAACTAGGCCAACGAGTTTACTATGTTTAAGTTTGCATAACTATTTGTTTATTCATTGCTAAAGCACTATAGGTGCTGATACTAACTACGCTTGCTGAATATTTAGTTTAAGACCTTAGCACTGTGAGAGAAATAGGCAATACAGATTGAAATACGTGAAATATTGGTTTTAATTTCTAATTGCCTGATATTTACTTGGAGACCTTGCAACTTACTATTAGAAAATAATCAACCAAAATCTGTGGCTAATTCAAGTAACTAAAGCTTAGTGTCGTAAACATAATAGTTCATGCGTGCATGGTAGTGGTCTCGATTGAGCATACCTGAGGGCAGGAAACTGTTCCTTGTTGGAGACCTGCAACTATCACACCCTATCAACAAGGTGGCGCCCTTATTACCGAGCAAACCGTACCCATATGGGTATCCTTCAATCTTAGTAGTCCTCTATCACTGCTCAAGAACTTGGTTGCCCCGGCGCTCTACCAATACTCACGCCCTTCTCCACTGAGCGAGGCCGACAATATTGCTAACCCTCGAGGAGGGGTGGCAATATTTAATAATCATTAGTTATTTAAACTCATTTATGCTTATAATACTAGTTTTACTTAAACTACTAATCTATACTTATACAATCTATTGTATAATTGATAACGACTACGCATGCGTTTCTAACCTTTGCATTCATAGAAAATATTAGACGAAACATAAGTATACAACAATATTGTATTTACTAATTAATTTATATATTATGAAGTGATAGCCGATTTTGTAATAAACATGACACGAAAATAAGAGAAAATCTTGCAGTAAGTTTTTACTTGGGAAGCTTCATTAATTCTTGGCAGGTGCACTGCCTTGAAGCGTCGTTTCTGTTTTATCTTCCATTCCATAGTATTAAACATCAAGTCGATTTCTCCGCTCTGCCTTGAATCTGTTGTTTTGATTTCTTAAAGATATTTATTCTTGCGTGACTTGAATAAACATTAAAATAATACTATAATTATTGAAGTTTAATTAGTGTAAAGGCACCAAAATTGGATAGTGTCCTTGTAAAAATAGAATCATTTTTTTAATTGTCTGCTTATTATAAAGAATAATAATCTAATTACACAATTATATAGTGTAGTGTAGTAAATATATGTATATATATATATATATATATATATATATATATATATATATATATATATATATATATATATTACAATTCAAAAACACTTTATACAAATTATATCGAAACGTGATATTAGAGGTCCATCATGTCCTTTAATTAATCATTTTAATTTATACTCCCATTGACATATTTATATGTGTACAAAGTTCTAAATATATTTTATGATAGAATTGGAAATTATGAGTGAGTTGGGGAGTATATATTTAAATTAAGAAATGCTGATAATGTATTTGTTCCAAAATCTTTCTTTCTTTTTTGGTACCTACAATATTTAACTACGTGTCTTATTTTATAAGGAACTCGAATAAAAAAACATAATTTTTTTTTTATTGTGAGTTTGGCTTTTTAGTTTAGATAATATTAAAATGTACTTGTAAGTATTACATAAATTATTATTATTTTATTGTTTCGCATACTTCCTTACTTAATTGTTATCATCTTAAATCATGTTATTTCATTAAACATGTTTGTGTTATTATATATGTATGCATTAATATTGCTTCTTTGTCTTGGAAAATTAGTTCTCTTAAGTATAAAAATGCAAATGTATGCATGCCTGTTGTCTGAGAGTATGTATATGAACATGTATGTATGTAGCCTACATATTTATGTTTGTAGCCTAAGTATTTTTATTTCCTTTTATTACTGTAAAACACCTTTTACCACTATATGTAGATTTTTCAAATGTTTATATAATTAGTTATATTTTGAACCTAACTGTAGGAATTCCATCAAGTAAGTACAATAATAAAACCAATCTAAAATAGTCATTTAAAACTCAAGGATGGGCCTTCATTACAAGCTCTAGTTTGGATGCTCTCAATTTTTCTTAAGAAAGTTAAAGTTATTATGTGTGTTTTGTCTTAAGGTCAGACTGAGCACAAAAAGGCTTTGTTTTCAACATCTTTGTTTTATTCTTTGTTCAAATTTGAAAAAAAAAATTTCAAGTGGATTTTTTTTATTGTTTAGCTGTCAAACGGAAAAATGAGATGTATTACTTTCTTTAAGAAATACATTTCTTTCTTTCTTGCATATATATATATATATATATATGTGTGTGTGTGTGTGTGTGTGTGTGTGTGTGTGTGTGTGTGTGTGTGTGTGTGTGTGTGTGTGTGTGTGTGTGTGTGTGTGTGTGTGTGTTCAAGAAACAGGTTATAAAATTTTTATTAAAAAGAATAAGGTTTCTTGAGGAATTGCAATTTCTCAAGAAATATATTTTATATTGAAATATATGGATCTTTTCAATATAAATTTTACAATCCATTTATGGTTTGTTATATTTATGTATTATTGTGTTTTTACTGTCAATGCTATTGAACTGCGATAGAAAATTTGTTTTAAGTGGATGAATGGAAACCGTTATGAAAAATGTACAAGCCCTTTTCTACATTCCTCAATGCTCCTGAAACGCTGAACACAGAAGTAATCGCCCGTTCTTATTTGATAAATTGTTGTATTTGTTATAAATCTAGCATTATATTTGTTTCATCTTTATTATAATTTGCACACTACAAATTCTTTTTTTAGGATTATTTGACTAAGGATATTATGAATAGTATTTAGTAATTTATTTCAATCATTCTATAATGACAAGTATCGCCACTAAGGCGATAAAGATTACTTTTTTTACACGGAGTCTATTTGACTGTACAGCCATATCATACGTTTAATAAGTTTTTAAGTAAATGTCTATAATGACCCTTTCAATGCTTAAAATAAGAAAATCTATTTACATGGTGACCTTTCAAACAAAGTTAAAAAATTCTAGTTTTAGGTTGAGCATCAGGCATCAATAAAATGAGCTTCTAGATTTCAAGAAATGTGATAGTAAAAAACCGTTGCACATTAGTTACGCAATTACTGCTTTTTTCCTTCCTTAACACTTACAACAAGTATAATTCCTATACTTTACGCTTATGACTGCCACGACGTCATATACGTCTGAAACTTAGAGCGTCTTTGTCGCCGACTTTCTTCAGATCTCCTTAGACTAACATGACTCTAGATTCTAAGAGTCAAGCCTGAGACAGCGTCAAATACCAGATGCTGCAATAAAAGAAAGGTAAACTGGATAAAAATTCAAAATTAGTCCTGGTTATACCTTAATTTTAATAATATAAGTATTACTAATATTAATCTTTAAGACCATAACCTTATGAAGAAGAAATACGAAAATGTCCTGAACCAATTTTATTTTATATGTTAAACAATACTGAAATAAATGTCTATGAGTATTTTCTTTAACTTTTGGAGCATTCTGTAATGAAGTACTTTGTCATTTGTTAATTCCCTAGCTCACACGCATAAGTCCCTGCTTAACAACTGTTTAGCGGCATGTGTGTCGTAATGGGGAAAAGTAAAAGTCGGACAGAAAGTATCGGATGGTGACAGCAGTGGACATCACTAGATAAGAAGAATTGATATATTGATTCTTTTTGCCAATGAAATTACAGTATGCAACATAGATTAATAATATTACAGTTAAGAAGTGTCTTGATAGAATTCTTCGTATATACTCGAAAGATTCATTCTACTATAGTTTACGATGGACATTTATATTTAAATACTAATCCATCTCGACAATGAATTAATCCTACTAGAAATACAAAAAGTGTATAATATCCGTAACATACATATTGTTACAGCTTTTCTCAAAAACTGTTATAATATGTCTTAGGCAGACCTCATGGCAAATTTAAGCTTGAGGTATAGTAATAATAATTACACTAGAAGTTATTGGAAACATAGAATTATTTAAGTAATTATTGTGCAATGTTATTATTTTAATCAATGACACCAGTTGGTGAAGCTAAGACTAAAAAGCATATAATTTTGTTTTGAAAGATCACAATGAAAATAAAATTCGTAGCTATAGCATCCAAATTTTCATAGCGTTTACTTAAACAATTGTGTGGGGTTTGGTATATATTTTGAGTATAAAAATAGGATGATAATTTAAAAAGCAATTATTTATGGTACGTTTTTTTAAATATTTCAATATGTATTCACGTTAGTCAAATACTACTGATTATCTTCTTAATCAGATAAATTTAAATTAACAAGGAATTTTTAAATTTATTAATGTCCTGGTAAGAACAGTTTCAAAACATGTAGGGCTAGAATTCTAATAAACAACTTATTATCAAATAAGAAAGACCGCTTACTATTGTGTTCAGAGTTTTAGGGACGTTGATGGAAAGAGAAAAGTGCTTGTACATTATTCAAAGCGGTACCCGTTCAGCCACTTACAAAGGTCTTTTGATCGCAGTTCTATACCATTGACGGATAATGTTAAACACAATAATACCCAAACCTAAGCGTAATAATCTAAGGATATTACTCAAAAGGATCACTGAGGAGACATCCGCCACACAAGCCCAGAGCAAAGCCTACTTTCCCAGCCAATGTTTACTTTATGCCAATAAATACTCTTTTAATCAAAATAAGTACTTATACGATAAAAATATATTCTTCAACATTTGAACTGAATATAAAATGATTATCAATTTGTTTGTATGGTTGGTCAATTAAAATTTTTATTTTTAAGGGATATATAATTTATATTTATATATATTATAGTGCATGTATGTATATTAGTGTAGAGTTTGTAGTGTATACAGAGTGTGCAGTAAAAGTGTTCCAATACTTTTATTCCACAGATTAAAATGAGCAAAACAGTTAATATGAAGGCATGTCCTAAACCCTTTAGATATCCGTCTATATGCCTGTGTGTGTTAAAAAATATTATATATTTTGAACCAGTTGAAAACTAGGTATTTGAAAATAAAATACTAACTAAATCCTTTGACCCGTTTGTTTATAAATGGAGGACGTTAGTCGGTGAGTTTTTTAGATAGAATAATTTAAACGCATTTTGTTAATATTTAATTTTAAAAAAGGTCTACCAAAGGTTGATACAACTCTCAAGTTTTATATCTTTATCTTAAATAGTTCAAAAGTTATATGTTTTTGTTAAAAAACACATACAGGCAGATAGGTTGAAAACTATAGATTTTAGGACATACATTAATATGAACTCTTTTGCTCATTTTTATGAGTAGTAAATATTCCAAATGTATAATCATCTTAAAATTTAATTAAGATATTTATTTATAATTGATTTAATATTGTTACAGGTTTTCTTTACCAGTCTATTGTTACAATGAAACTACAATTTCCTTCTGTATGGTTCCTGTAAAATAACATAACCTTATTAATTATAGTATTATTTAATTTTTATTCTTGAAGTCGCTCAAGAATAAATTTACTCATCCAAGACAGAGCTGTGAAATCCACTTGAAGTGTAATACTGTGGAATATAAGATAAACAAGAAATGACGACGACACTGTAAGGCGGTGCACCCTCCGCCGCGAATTAATGAACCAAGTGAAATCTTCGTGTAAGTACTTCTCTGGTTCCGTGTCACGTTTCGAATAAAGTCGTCCGTTGCTTTCCAAAATTACATTTCAATATTCAATAAATTACTTATTGTTCAAAACTAATGTTCGGTCTAATGCTTAGTATCAATGTAAGAGTTAGAAACGCACGCATAATTGTTATAAATTGTACATTAGATTTGTCATTAGTACATATTAAATAGCATTTCTGCTGTCCTATATTTGTTAGAAACTTTTATGTAAACTTAAAACATTATGTTATAAATATCTAATTTAGGAGTGTTTCATACGTCAGTGAGGGTGATTAAAAAGCCATTTATATATAAACAACACCTCAGATTTGTTTGGTGTGAACTATAACACCACGAGACTCAAAATATAAGCTTGTATATCTTTTTAACCTAGCACGATCATAACAGGGGATGTTGCTTTGGTCGGTATAAAATATTTTTATTTTAAACCTTCAAACTCCATTCCCCAACAATTTATATGTCCATGATTAAACACTTGCATGAAGAGCCTCACATTGTGAACTTATCAAACCATGCCAGTTCTCAAAGTTTTATACCGATATTAAGCTGTCCAGATCAGCGTGTGAGATTGTTACATAATATGAATTGGCCAGGATTTCTTAGCACCCTCCTCTTACCTAATAAGAAACATTTATAAATAGAAATAAATATAAATACTGTCTTTTTATGGGATAGATTTATATTTTACAGTAATGGTTTAAAAAAAGCACTCATGCTAATAATTATAGTTGGTATAAGTTTAAAATGTTTGAACTATAAAATAAAACAGGCAAGAGTAAGAACGCGTTATTTAAGCCAAGCAATATTTATAGCAATAACATTTTTTTTGCTATAATACCTGATATTTTAATCTCTTTATGATGTGTGGAAGAGCATTGTACTCTTGGGTACAAACTACGAGGAGACTTTAATTGTTCCCTCTAGCCTTGCACACGTCAGTTGTAGCATGTCATCTAACAGTTTTGCTGTATTGAACAGTCTTCCGTGTTGATAACAGTCTAAGTTGCGTTTCAGGTAAAAATGTTTCCAAAACTTGATGCATCTATGTCTTTGTAAAGCGTACAGAGAACCTCTCAGAGAGCAAATTGGTCTACTTTATATAGAGCGGAAAGTTCTGATTCCGTTCTCTTAGGCTATGAACGAACATCTGCGCACAACTTTTTCAAATTTCAAAATCGCATGAACTTAAATAAATCGTAATTTATTATTATAAATACAGAGTAGTTAGGTAATTGCAGTTTCAATGCCACAGAAAAAATGAGGTTTTTATGTTGTAGATTTATTATTACATATTTTATTTGTGTTTCATAAATTGTTCATAATTCCCGTAGTTGATCATCATGCTCATATTTATATGCGTACTGGTATTTTTAAATATATTTCATATTGTCAGCCTTGATGAAGCGAGGACAGGACACGTGATCATCAACGATAGTAAAACCAGCGCCTTGCCAGCGGTTGCAGTCATGGTCGAGTTATCACAGATTTAAGTTTAATCGTAAATATGTCAGATTTGAACTAGAATGAAGACATAAATATTAGTTCCTTAAAAGTCCGGTTCTAACAAAATAATTCGAAACTCCGAATGAACAAAAATTAATCATAAAATCAATCCCTAAAAAATATCTTACGAACATCATCCACCGAAAACCCACCCCTAAAATGCCAAAGGTACCGGGGAAAAAGTTGTTGTTTCTAGCAATGTAAATCGAGGGTGACATGACAGCTATGGCCACCATTACAACCATTTTACTGGCCTTGTTTGACGACGCATGAGCCCACTAACCAAAGTGAACGGCACCTGCAGGCAGGGGGCCAACATTCTGATTTTTACTGTTGTCTACTGTTCCGCATTGTCATTATCTCTCTATGGATAATTCCGTGAATCAGCGGATTGTCCTAGTTTACTTCTTCATTGAAGGGCTATTTGTTCGATATGAAGGAATAGAGCTGTTGAATTTTAATTGAGATTGAAAGCCGCTGGTTTACCCCCTACGGTGTGCACTTGTGATTGCCTGGTGAGCGGCTGCTGACTGAGCTTGTGTTTGAATGTCTTGATCGTTTCGGTCAGTAATCTACCATCCAACCCCCGAACAGGCCTGCTCATGCTGCTGGTTTCAAGCGTAACCCCTTCCACTCCACTGTCTTCGCTGCCTGCCACAGGTCACCGACAAGACCTCCTGCTGCTGGCTTCAAGCTGTCATCGTCCGTTGCGACTCCTCCAACCATACTGAAACCCCGCATCACACTTTTTAATAACTACAGTAATCCGATCCCGTCACGCAGGGTTTACCCAAAAGCAACATTTATCATAACGAATCTTAGTGAATGTGTCGAGAGTGAACGTAGACCGTATACTAGACACGGACAAGGCCAAAGGATGTATTGGTATCATCCAGGTACTCGGCCGCAAGTCTATTATTTCATGTTTTGAACAGGTAGGATAGGTATGTCAATGTAAATGTGTCGAGTGTGAACGTAGACCGTATACTAGACACGGACAAGGCCAGAAGATGTATTGGTTTCATCCAGTGTATTCGGCCGCAAGTGCACTATTTGATGTTGTGAGCAGGAACGATAAGTTTTATCATTGCTTGGAATACAATGTTTAGTAATTGACATTTACATAAGATGGTAACAGTAACTAGGCAAATATGTTATTTCATATATACATTTCGTTTACATTTTATATATTTCTTATATGTTATTGATTGAGTTGAAACATTATCTCCACAGATAGCTTTTTGATCCTGGTTTAGTCTACATACCTTTATGCAACAACAATATTATAAATACTCATTCACCTATAAATACATATTTTAAAATACTTCTAATAGCTGGAACACAGGTTTTTGTGTGTCATATTACCATCAGAAAAACATTAAAGACAAAAGTTTTACTTTTAGGTCTTTAAGTAAATTTAATGAAATGTTTTACATTTTTAACCTTGCAGGCCTTTTTTGAAGCCCAATTTGCGTTTTAAACCGTTACAGCTAGCTCGAACATGATGGAAAATCGTTAGTGGTAAATGAAGTGATCTACAAATGAGGTTTGGTAATATTTTAATTTCGGTCAATTCTAATATCAGAAATAAATTTAATTTCCTAGAAAAAATTGTCTAGTCTATTTTTGTCGTATATCCAAGTTTTAACCACAATACGGCCTCAAAGTCTAAACTTTGGTCAAATCCAGAAAATTAAGTAAACAAAGTTTTACTTCAAATCCCTGGAAAATGTTATCATCAGAATTACCAGATTCTTCTTACATTCATTTTAACATACCACTTAGGGGCCTGTGGCGAGCCGAAGGCAAGTGTTTTATTTATGTATTTTATTTGTAATTCGTAATTATAATTCAATTCCTACCAACATATGGTAAATACTATAATATAATACAATATTCTAATAACTGTCCATATTGATTTAAATTTTAATTTTACAGACATATCTTAAAACGTTTTATGTAAAGTTTAAAATTTAAATTGCAAAACTTGAATATCCTCAATATCTAGGAATTCGTCATTATTTAAAAAATTGTAAATGCTTAGCTAAACAAACTTGCTCATCCATATAGATTATTAAGGCGACTAGAATCTTAAAAGGGAACAACAGAAAGTTAAGATAAAAAAAGGCAATGGTAAAATGACAAGAAAATGACAACCCCTAATCTGGCAACTTAGAGTAATGAGGCTGGAAATGTGACACTTTCCTTCAAGTGGAATATCTTGTTTACGCTTATAAGAGCCTTATTACTTAAAATTACTCCCCTACATAGTAATAATAATATTTCTGTTTAGTAATGGAAACCAACTTAAAATGAAGTATTTAGTTACACACACACAACACAAAAATTAATTAAAGTAGTTCTAGTATGATTTACATCATATTTTCAGACACCAAAAAAAACCAACCAAAACCAAAACCCAACCTCCAAAAATCAATAGATACAAAAAAATTGAATTCAGAGAAATAAAAATAGGCAGGATAGTTGAATCTAAGATTGGTTCAATATCTGAAAGCTCTACAACCCAAGAAGGAATATTTGGAGAATTTTATTTCTGAAAAATTTTTCGACTCTTGGTGAACCGGAAAACTTACAAGATTACCATAAAATGTAAGGTAGTTATTAGATATTTAACACGTATATAAAACTCGATAATTGAAGTAACTTTTTTAATTATTACGATTTGAAAGATGCACCACTTAATCCTTCTGCAAAAGGGATCAAAATCCTGTTAATATACCCGTTTATTTCTGAGAAAAAAGGTTAAAAGAATCAATCCCTGAGATAATACTTGTTTTGGTATTCATTTTTCCTAGTGCGTAGTGAACGGTATAACAAACATTGTACATATACCCAATATACATATTATATTTTCCATTTATAGCAATGTTAGCCCTGTACATGATGTACCTTATTTCTTTCTCTTCAACATATATGTATTTATATGCATTTAATTTAATTAAGGGAAACTTTCCAATCTGAGTAGGTTTTTTAGATTTAATATGCGTATTTTCTAATCTCATTATGGTGATGAGACAGAGTAAATATAATTAGTAACAACTTCAGTTTTTAATAAGATAAAAAAATGCGAATATTACAATAATCTGGCAATAAGTACAGATAATTACAGATAAAAAAGTCAGAATCTGGTAGTATTACATGTCATATATGTTTTAAATAAATTTTCCATTTAACTTCGAATTATTTAAATTCAGTTAATTGCAGTTAATCAATCAAAAGTATAGGCAGTAATGGTCGATCACTATTAGTCCATGATTTAAATTTCCAGAGTAATATAAAAATATTATGATTGCAACGTAATAATTTAAAATAGTCATTGTGAAATTTTTGATATCATAGAGAAATCAAGTTTAAATATGAATATCAGTTTTTCATTAATTTATTTACTAAATGAACTATATGTCATAATTTTAAAATATTCTTTTGTTATCTTCAATACTAGGTCAAAAAATTAACGTAAAAAATAATACGTTTCCTACATTTTCATAGAGTAATTTGATAATGTATTATTACTGGACTCATTATGTGTGAAAAAATGATGTGATTCCATATTGCACTTTGTATTAAGAAACAATTATCCTTCATAAATAAAACAGTGTATAATTAAAAAGATAACCTGTTCAGAATCCATTTTAAAGTTACAACATTTCATAACTATTCATTATATTTATATTTGTACTTTGTAAATTGACATTTGATAAAGTATTATAACAAACAACCCCTATTGGGGTTTTCCAAAGCATTTAAGTATTTTTGTTTTGTTTTTAAAACTACTATAAATAGAGCTGAAAATTAAATACAAGATTTTACATTCTGCATTATTTTTATTACTGGTCAATTCAGAAAATCATAAATCTATAAATACTTTGTATTCAACCTTTAAAGAATATAATTACCAAACACCCTAAAAGTGTTAAAAAATTTCAAGCTATATTTAACATAGAAGACCACCATAAGTACAATTAAATTACACGTTTATTAAGAGAATTTTAAAACTATAAATGCCCAGTATTTAACAGCTATATGTAAAAATTACATGAAATGCAGAATAAGAGATCTACAAATATAAAAACAATTGTATATTATGTTTAAAACGACATAATATTATATCTTGTAAATATTACGAATAAAATAGATCAACGAAACTAAATACGTAATCGTTACTTTTCAGAAAGTTTTTAAGAAGCACCTGTACGATTTTAATACAACTTGTTAACTGCAATCATATTTTTAAATCAGTGATTAAATAACAACATCCGACAAAACAATTTGGCAAATGAATTTTGTTTTAGAAGTTAAACATTACCAGATTTGCATTTAGATCATAGCCATCATTAATTCTAAATATTTTGTAACAACACAATATATTTTTTCTATGACCTTGAATAGTGAATAATATTTATAAAATGAGGTTAGGTCCACGAAACTGACACTTTCGTCATTATACGTCATTAATATTCATGCTAACTGATTAAACTTATTCGACCTTTTT
The DNA here is from genome assembly GCF_021130785.1 of Homalodisca vitripennis. Classification (NCBI taxonomy): domain Eukaryota; kingdom Metazoa; phylum Arthropoda; class Insecta; order Hemiptera; family Cicadellidae; genus Homalodisca; species Homalodisca vitripennis. The sequence continues at coordinate 97,949,312 of NC_060215.1, forward strand.
GTTGTTATAATTTCGTTCATTCCTGTTACGCCTCTATTTCAAAACCTTGCTGTAAATGACCTGTGAATCCTTAAAATATTTTTAAAAATTTTGCTTATCAGTGTTAAGCAAATTTAATAGAACTACTGTACTGTACTTGCTGATGCCGTATTTAAACCTTCCTGTATGTATAGAAATTAATGGTTTATAAAACTGAACATCTAAAACATTCGAGGTGGAAATTTTGAACAAGTGTGAACGACGTTGCTTTGAAAATGTTTTATGAATGAGACTGGCAGACGAACTTGTATGTTTAACTTCAAAATGCACAGCGAGTTTTGTCTGAACAAGTTGGAAATGTAGGTAGATATCGAGTTCAAAGCCTCGTGTTAAATTTTTTAATCTCTTATACGAGTGAGTACATTGTGTCTTTGATAAGGTTTCCTAAATGCATAGCAGAAAGATAACTAGTGCTGTACCAAAGAAACAAATATACACCTGGCAATAAACAAATCACATTTCGGGAAGGTATTTAAAACTCGTTAATCGGATTTTAATCACAGAATGTGACGAACCCGAGGGCCTCATGTTTAATGTAAAAATGTGTATATAGTACAGTGTGCTTATATCACATGATTCATATTTTAATCATCTAGTCATTTCGATAAAGGTTTTATACTTAACATGTAATGAGGGGGCAATACTAAAATTATGGTTTTACACGATCGTTGGTATTATCTACGCATTAAAATTTGTAATTAAAACAATTAAATTTTAAATTTGAAATTAATTTCTTTAAATTGACTCGCTAAATAACTGTATTTAACAAAACATGTCTAATGTGATTGTGAATAAAATTATTTCGAACAAGTAAAAACAGCCTGAATGAACCAAAATGTGGAGAGATGCGTCATGCTGTATGTTTTTTTTTAATACATAAAAAGGAACTTAAACCTTTTGTATATATCTAAAACGTTTTGATTGAGAGCTCTAAAAAGTGTTACAGTGTTGAACATGTAAATACTCGCAGTAATAATGCAATATAATTAACCATTGCTGTTGTATATTTTACAACAAACTTAATTTTCAATACCCACTATTGTGCAATTAAATAAACTGTACATAATATTTATATTTAATTTACTGATAAGAATGAAAAATATCACACTTTGTACATTTAAATAAAAAATAAATTTAGTTTTTGTTAATCCTAACATTTTATAAGAACGGACCTTGTTATTGGAATTCACAATAAAAATTTACTTAAAGGATTTAAGGAAATTTGTTTTTATTAAATGTAATTTAAGAAAATTGCAAGTTATAAATGAAATATTATTGAAGGAAATTAAATCGAAAGCATAAATATGTATTTATGTCAATTTATATTTCAAATACCTACTGTGAAAAGTCTTATCCTTTTTTTAATATTTTTAGGACTGGTAATAAAATGTTCTTAAACACTACTTTATATGCTTACTACTTCTTGTGAAATTATCAAAGCCTTCTCACTTAATCTGCCAGTACGTGACTAAACGATTTTAAACTGACTCAACCTCATATTTATTGCATCTCTTAAACATCAAGATGTACACGACATATTTGGTAAAATGAGGAAGACGATGTTGAACTGGAGATATACTTAACATTGACATTGATTCAACCCTTACCACCATAGCTACGATGTGTAGATATGTGGTAGCTCCACCGTGCTTTGAGAACAGATAATGAGAATACCTCTTCACCTAGATTACACTATATTTTGTTGCCTGGATGTCTCTACGTCGAATCGATGTAAATAGTTCATTTTGAGCTTCTCGTCGATGACCTATTTGGATCCCTTCAGACAAACATGACTCTAAATTCCAGGATTCTATACTTTGGCCATGTCATATTTCAGCCGCAGCACTAAGAAAATACGTTAAACTCACCATTAGCACTGAATTAACCTTCCCCACCTTAGTTACGTTATAATCAAAGTCATAAACTAATAAGAACTATAATTTAGCTTTAAATCAATCTTCTTTAGTATAAAAATTAATAAGGGCATAATTAAATATTTAAATAAACAATTTAATTATTTATGGATGTGTCGTAATTATTTGCAGTGGGATACATTTATTGTCCATGTGTGTGTGTTAAAAAGCTGACCTGTTTCCTCTGATTTAATGAGTAAAATATACGCAATCACAAAAAAAAATTTCAGTCAACACTTAATCGTCGAAATACTTTAATAATAATTCAAATTTTACTTTGGCTGACTTTATTTTCTATTGCACCTGACATAAAATGAAAGGTGATTCTAAGATAAATGATTATGTAGAATATTAAATAACCAGTTTAATCGTGTGTAATTTAAAAGTAAGTAAGTCAAAACTTTTGGATAAATAGAGTATTTCTGGAATAAATGGAAATAGTTTAAAAGTAGTTGTAGCTTTTAATTACAACTCATATTTCCGAATATTATACATTGTCCTAGTAATTTTTCTTTTTACAGCGTGCATACTAAGCAATTACTACAATTGACTTTAGAACAAAGTATGAATAGTGGTACTATCTTAGAGTGTATATGCATTTGAGTTTGCCATTTATATATATATATATATATATATATATATATATATATATATATATATATATATATATATATATATATATATAAATGACAAACTCAAATGCCAGAAAAAAACTATGATAGGGAATGCATCTAAAACTTACACTAACTAGGCATACGTAAACATTATACAGAATTTTAAAAATAAAGCTGTTGGTAAAATAAACTCACTTATGATTGATACGTTAATATGTAACACAGTTGAAGTTGGGTATATATATATATATATATATATATATATATATATATTAGATAAAGATGTATTCATGTGATATATATAGATATATATATATATATATATTAGATAAAGATGTATTCATTAAAATGCAAATAACTCTATACAACTTCTACTGTGTTACATATTAACTTATCAATCATAAGTGAGTTTATTTTATCAACAGCTTTATTTTTTAAATTCTGTATAATATTTACGTATGCCTAGTTAGTGTAAGTTTTAGATGCATTCCCTATCATAGTTTTTTTTCTGGCATTTATACTCTCGGTGTAGAGAAAATCAATGAACTGGTTTGAGGGCTTTAGTCATTGTCGTCCGATGAAACTATAGTTCTCCTATTGGCAGGCTGATATCTGAAAGAAGCGTCTGATTGACGCCTGAAACCCACATGTGCAGTTTGGAACCTCGTCTCAGCCTGAGGGGTCTCTTTGCCCTGTTTTGTAACCCGTCGTCAGTAGCAGTGCCACTTCGGACCTCGTCTCGAGAAGACCTAGTATAATCGGACTCATTTTCTCTATGTTGAAGTATGGGTTGGCTGCGTGTCGGAATGGCTTAAAGGGTCCTCTAGGTTGTAAACCCACAGTATGCCATAGACAGGTGGAATCCCTTGAACCACAAGTCCGAATCCGACGCCAGTGACTCGTGATTCTTGGAGTGATAACAGTGACGCAGACGCCCAGTCTGCTCATGGACATCGGTCGATCCCTATAGAGACCCTGAGGACCCGAGCTAAATGTTCTGCCCCGAGTCTATGGTATGAAACGAGAACAAAGTTGGTATCATTTCTGCTATACCCCTTTTTATGGTTATTATTAACTCCTCCCCTCCATCTGCGTGATTTGCTTTGTAACGTATTTCATTGTTAATTCAATAAAGTCATAAATCGTTTAGGATCAGGATGTAATGCTTTTTATTCTATTCGTTAGTCTCTAATCTTTCCACTGCACTAAAACAGTTTGGTAGGTTATTATGATGGTCTCTTTATTAAAAAAATGTATGATATTTATTACTTTATAAATTATTACTCTTTCTAATAAGTTGTAGAAGATTGCTTTAATATATTCTCAGACAGGCTCAAAGGCAACTAAACGTAGCAGATTTCTCTAATCTTTAAAAAGAACTTTTTCATGTTTGTAGTCTGCTGATGTTTGCTCAATAAATCGTTTTCTAATTTATATGGTACCTTGTACTTGTATTGAAAAATGCCTGAGTACTATTCCTTAGTCCCACCCCTTTATTCCGGACCCGATCTTTACATATTCTCATGTTGGATTAATTCTTGATAACAGTAAACTCTGATAAACAGAAAATTTGTATGTGTTTCAGTGTTCCAGTTTTTATGTATAAAAAATACAGCAGACAGCTATGGTGTATTTTTGCCTTTGAATTTGTTTCTTTATTTAATTTCAAACTACTTATTAATTACGTCCATTTCTGTAAAACCAGAAATAGCTGCACTTTATACAACCGTCTCATACTGCAGGAATCTATGGTATTTGGCTTTTTTGTTCTAAATGATGGCAATTAAAATATTTCATAGGTTTATTATGTATAGATCGGTTGTCCAACATTCTTAACCAGTTCACCTAGAAGTGGGATAATAATTTGATATGAATCATTTTTTGTGGATGTGTTCTCGTAATATTTGAAATGTTAGTGTTTTTAGATAGACTGTACTCCATCCGCAGTTACGAGCCGACCTTCGTAACATGTATCGATGTTGTTTTGTAGTTGTATGTGTAGTGGACGCGCGAATGTGTGTGGTTGCTCAATATGGGCTCAGTTGTTTACAGTTTTGGGTGGACACGTCCTCTTAGCTCAATATTTGCAAAGTGATTGATCACTCACTGGGGAGATCTATAATTCTCAATAATTTATTAATGTCCTGCTTCTGTTTTTAAACTTGGTTATTAAGTAATATTTTTTTCAGTATGCTAAAACATCATAAATACACCAATATATCGTGTTTTAAGGTTATATTGAGACTACATAAACTTGTATAGAAGTATTTACTTCGATTGGAATTTTAAAAGTACTTCCTTTCAATACGTCAATAATAATAATAACAAATAAATATGACATTTCAATCCTACTTAAAATAACTTTTAGTAACTTGAACCAATACATACTAAGCTGAACATATCTAAAGTTGATTATATTTTTAGTTAATACCATTTTATTATTATTTATTGTTAACTACCATTACTTATTTTGTTACGTACAAGAGTTGATTTATTGAAAACCGTAATAACTCTACCTTTTATAGTATATATACCCACTATTACTGCTCAAAAGATTTCAATATATATTATAGGAATCCTATACATAGGTACACAAGTCGGATAAAAAAAGTACTGTTCATGAGTAGATCTATGCAAAATCTATTGCCTAATCACTGTTTCCATGTATGGTAAAATATTTAACATTAAATACATAATAAATATATTGTCTTTTATAAATTTCGTTTCAAATAACCGTTTGCATGTTCAGCTGGCTCAAAAGTTTGGGAAAGACTTATTACTTTTAGAATGTGAGAGATGGTTGTTCCCTGATGTCATTCGACAATTTATCTTAGACGTGTGAAATATTTCCTTTTCATTCGTCTCCCTTACACCTTCATTTTAAGCCTCTTTACAACTTAACTGCTGTTTGAAGCTGCCATATATCACGGTTCTTAATAAACCCTTATACTGCTTCTAGGTATTACCTTTTATATTGATAAAATTAATTAAATACACTAACTTTTGCTCTTAATAGAATTGTTCACCTAAAATAGTGAAATATGTGTTAGTTATTAAGGATAAATTGTGGTTGATATGAAATTAATTTTTTAATTCTGTCAATAGACTCTAATTACAGTACTCACTGTTATTCTAATTAAACATCGTGTTCTATGCCACTGATACAGTATAATATTTTGTTTTATATTTTTTATTGATACCACACAATGAAACACGGTTTAGAATATATATTGCTAACTTTAACATATTGTTATTATATTAGTTTCTGTTGTTATTTATTCTGAAGTTTAAAATATCAGTATTCATTCCGTGACAGCCGTGGCTGAGATCGAACCTGCGCTGCCTGTAACCTGCGCCTCCCCGTCCTATAGTTTTATAACTCATTGAGCAATGGATCACCCAAGAGCTGTGCAAGTTAAACTGGTCGTTCCGTCTCTCGCCCCTGGCCACCCACGTACCCGCACCGCCATCACGTGTGTCTACCTGTTCCCCGACATTAATAAATAAATAAATAAGGCCTTTATTCTTGAGCGGATTTCGGTTTACAATCTATTTTACAAATCGACTCACGTCAAACTAATCATAACAGTACAATTCGTATTTTAAAACTGTGACACCCAAATATTGCGTGCTGGTAATTTACATAGAAAATTCATACTTAAACAACAATACATCATTAAGGTACCTATACAGTTTTAACTTCCTATACAGACAAAGTCTTTATATCTGGTGGTAAGGCATTGTACTCCTGGGGTCCAAAGTACGAGAAGGACCTTTTTGTAGCCTCCAACTGCACACGCGGCAGTTGCAGCTTGTCGTCCTGTCGAGTGTGCCGTTCAACAGAAACAGAGAGAAGACTCCTGTTCATGGTCTCTTTAATGGATGGTGAGCAAAAATGCACCACAGAACACTTATCTGCATTCAACTTTAGGCCATGTCCCTCCGACCACTCTTTAACCCTACGCAGATCAGCATTGAAACACTGCACCGCTTCATGGACACCTGGAGGGGGATATGTTAGAAGCATCTGAGAGTCATCCGCATAGGAGTAGAGTGAACACGAGGACAATGCAAGTTCAAGATCAGCAGTATATAAAATGAACATAACAGGCCCTAAACATGACCCTTGAGGAACCCCTGTATCCTTCGACAGCGAGGAAGAGCAGTTTTCTTTTACATTCGTCACCTGACTCCGTCCGCTCAAATATGAGCCAAACCATTTTATATAGCGATTTCATTAAACCTATAGAAATTTAATTTGGCAAGAAACAGTTCATAATTCACTGAGTCGAACGCTTCAGAGAAATCAAGCGTCGCCAAAATACTTCCAAAACCTTTATCTTTCGCTACATGCAGCTCATCCATAATGCTTATCAAGGCGGAGGTAGTGCTGAAAGACTTCCTAAAACCAGACTGATGTACAGGAAGAATATTTTCAGCCTCAATGAAAGCTGTCAACTGATTCACCACTACCTTCTCAAGAATTTTTGACATGGCCGGAAGGATCGATATCGGCCTAAATTGGGAAATCACACTTGGATTCTTTATTTTGGGTATGGGCGTGACAAGACTTTGCTTCCAGCATGATGGAAAACACCCAGAAGCAAGGGACAGGTTAACCAAATGCGTAATAGCTCCCAAGCAATATGGGCTCATGGCTTTCACTAGCCTGATAGATATTCCATCAGTCCCCACAGCCACTGACGTAATGTTATTCATTATGCATTTGATCTCACCCTCAGTAACTGGCACAAAATTGAAACCATGCGCTAGATCCTCACAAACATTGTTTCTGTAGAAATCCAGTTTCTCGAGGCTAATCCTGCTTCCACCACCCATGCCTGCAAAGTACCTGTTGAGGTCATCAGCTGAGAATCTTATATCGTCACTATTACGGTCATTTTCCAGCACTCCACTCCACCGGACCGTAAAACACCCCAGAATGATTTAGAGTCCTTACAATTCAGCTTGTCGTGAAAGTAATTTCGTTTTGCTCTTCTGATGGCGCAGTTCAATTTATTTCGTGCCTTACAGTACAACGTTCTAGCAACCGAAACATCACTATCATGCAGTCTGTGTTTGAAATAATTTTTTTCTTTTGTGAGCTCTCTTATCTCGTCACTCCGCCATGGGGCTTTCTTCTTGGTGACTCGCTTTCTTGTTAACGGTACGCAGGTGTCAAGCAGTTGGACAATGTAGGTAGTTAACAATTGACTAACTTCATCGACCGAGGTCTTTGTCTCAATATCATCCCAATCAATACGTGACAATAAAGAAACATAAAGAGACATCGAAATTGGAAAAATTTCGATAAGTTATAAATTTCTCCTTTGGCCTATAGTTGCCATACCTGAGATCACAATATACCAGGTGGTGGTCCGTAATTTGTTTACGTCTTGAATCAAGAATTTTGGACGTATCCACTAAACCAACTTTGACTATGTCTAGACCTTTATTCACAACAATATGGTCGATCAATGTCGAAGAGCTCTCGGTGACACGAGTGGGCTCTGTTATGAGTTGTACCAACCCTAACGATTCATACAGGTTTTTCAGGAATCTACAATCGGCCTTACCAGTATCCATAAGATTTACATTAATGTCACCCAACAAAACAACATCA